>NW_023416324.1:209923809-211123809 GCF_014108235.1 Myotis myotis
ACATGTCCCGGTGGAACTGGGTTCCTCCCCACCTGGTCCTCCAGTAGATTGGTCTCCTAGCCCGACCCCAGCCTGCAAGTCCACCCTCAATGCCAGCAGGGCTCTGTCTGAACAGGCACTGGCTTTGGAAACCTGTGCTTTTGAGACACTTTTTTTTTTAATCGATTTCTGGTTCCTGGTGGGTAAAGGCAAAGTGCTCCCTGGCTCCTGACAGCTCCTCACAATGCCCAGCGCCCCTGCTTCTCCCATCCCCTCCTTCCTGTGACCTTGGGGTGCCCTTGAGCATGCAGCCCCACCCGCTCTCTGCCAGCACCAGCATCAGGAGGTAACCAGGGCTCTGAGCACCACAAAGAATGTCAGGTCCCTGGAAGCACCTGACATGAACGCTCTGCAGAGAAACGGGTAGGAGACCTCTGTGTGTGACTGTCCTTTCAGTTCAAGTACAAACCACACACGTAAGGAAGCCAGTGCAATGAGAGGCAGAAAATAGAGCCTAGAGCTGGCCTTGGCTGTTGAAGGTATGTGTGTGTGTGCAAACACATGTATATGTGTGTATATGTGCTTGTGTGTGGAGAGTGTGCGCTGATGTGCATGTGTGGGTGAGTGCACATTATGTGGATGTGTTGCTGTGTGTACACTTGTGTATGTGTGTTGTGCTTTGCATGTCTATGTGTTTGAGTGTGCGTGTGAGCTGCGTGTGTTAGGGCTGGTGCATATGTGCAGATCTTCCGTTCTGCTGTTTCCCTGACAGCAGCCTGCACACCTGGTGTGGGGCCCGCCACCTCCCTGCCCTACAACTCAATCCCTGATCCTGGGGGAAATCCCACGACAGCAGAGCCTCCCTCCTGGCACCACAGGCTGGGGAGCCTTGACGGGGTCACGTGGGGTCTGCAGCCTTTGGCCAGGCCACCCCACTCCCAGCCCCAAGCCTTAGTGGGACTCCCCTTTTCATGCTCCCCTATCATGCAGGCGGAGGTGGGTGCTGGGTGACAGGCCTGCCCCACGGAGGAGGCTGCCCTGCCCTGAGGATGTCTGTCCTGCCCTCAGCGCCCGGCTCCTTTCCCTTTCTAACTGCATCTAACACCTGTGCACAGCCTCTGGGTCTCAGCCCGCTCCCAGGCAGACACATGCAACATCTGGCTGGCAGGGCCTTTGACCCGGGACACTGCACCCTGTTCAGACTCTGGGACTGCTGCCAGGGCTGATTCCCGCCCGGCCCTGCCCTGCCCTGCCCCGCCCCACACAGGCCTCTGTGGACAGGACAGACCCGAAGCTGCTCTGAGCCTTCCTGGGAGAGAGAGCCCAGGGGAGCCCGGAGGCCGGTGGCAGGGGGCGCTGTTGTACTGCGTCCTCCGGCACAGGGACCCTGGGGGGCCCTAGCACAGTGCTGATCTGCCAGAAGGGACTTCTCCTTTTTCAAATGATTTTACAAACAAGTAAATGGGACAAAAACTGCTTATTGTAAAGAAACACCACTGGCTCCCTGTGTGGCTCTTTGTGTCTCCCTGTTCCAGTCTCCCAGGGCTGGACCCCACTCCCTGGGGCCAGGGTGTGTCTCCCAGACTCTGCATCTCCAGCTTTGGGGTCAGGCAGATGGGGTGGGTCCTGGCCAGGCCATCACCAGTGGGAACACCAGGTAAGTGACTCAGCTCTGATACCTGGATCTCCCCGCTAACAGTCGAGCCCCTTACCAGCTTCTGAGGGGGATAAATGGGGGCCACCAGGCTCCAATGTGGTTGGCACAGCACCTGGCACACAGTAGGTGCTCAGTGAATGCTTTTCCTGCTACTGCTGCTTAAGGTGGAAACCAGGGTCCACGAGGGGGTGTGGTTCATTCTTCCTCCAAAACCACGTGACTACATTTAAGTCTCATCTTGGGTGGGAGGAGAGGGTGGGCCTGGGATCCAAGAGGCAGCTTCAGAGAGACCTCTCCCTGTTCATTCCTGTGCCCAGGGAGGCGGCCACTGCTGTTCCAGATCCTCCCAAGGTTGCCTGGCCACAGGCATCACCTGGGGAATTATTAAGAGCACAGACTCCTGGCCTCCGGCCCTGACACTTCCATCCGGGGGGTCTGGGTGGGTCCTGAGAATCTATGTTTATAAAGCACTCTGGGAGGGGCGCAAGGACCAGCAGTGTTGTGGGACACTGGCCATCCTCATCTTTATGGCTTTTGTAGTGGGAACAGCCAGGTACCCAAGAGGGGGTGGGGCCTGGCCCTAGTGGCCCAGGACTGTCTGGGGTGCCCCTGAGGGGAGAGTGACTAGAGATGAATGAGGTGAGGGTGAGGGAGGGCCGGCCAGCGGAGACCCAGCAGCAGCAGGTGTGCAGGCTCTGAACCCGCCCAGGTGATGCGCTCCAGGTCCCACCAGGGAGACTAGGTGACCTGGAAGGAGGAAGGGAGGGTGCAGAGTGTCCTCTGGGTTCTTCCTGCAACAGCCCCGAGGACTGATGTTGGGCGGGAACCTCTGATGGTGTCAGACTCCCCCTGGAGCTGGAAGAGACAATGTGTGGGTCTGAGGAAGTCGGGGAGCCTCCAGGATGGGGGGCTCTCTCAATCCCCTGCCTGGGCTGGGCCCCAGCACTCCTGCAAATCCCCAAGGAGCATGATCCAGGATTCTGAGAGCCTAGCGCCACTGTCACCAGCAGGCCCGCCCAGCCGAAAGCAGTGTCTTCAGGCCGCAGTAGTCAGCTCAGCCCCGGGAACAAATACACAGGCAGGGGCCTCAAACAGCAGACGTGTATGGCCTCACAGTCTGGCAGCTAGAAGTCCAAGGTCAAGGTGTTTGCAGGGCTGCTTTCCCCTGAGGCCTCTCGCCTTCACTTGCACTTGGCTGTTGGCTCCCTGTGTCCTCACCTGGTCGTACCTCTGTGTGTGAGTGTGTGTGTGAGTCCCAGTCTCTTCTTATAGGGACACCCATCCTGTTGGAATAGGTCCACCTAGTGACCTTCATTGAACCTGAACCATCTCCAAATACAGCCACACCCTGAGGTACTTAGGGCCTCATCTGGGGGGACACAGCTCAGCCCATGACAAGGCCGAAGCAAGAACTGCAGTGACCACAAGGCCACGGGCATCTAAGGACAGCTCAGTTATGGCTGCAGCCGGACCCAACAGGACCCCAACCCCCTACTTTTGGTTTCTTGACACGCTAGGCTGCGCAAAAGTGAAAGCGTCTCTAAGGACAGCTGGTCTGAGGAGACTAGGGAGGAGCGAGAGCTCAGAAACTCCACCCCACCCACAAGACAGAGGCCAGTTTTGCCTCCCACATGGGGCACCCCATGTTCTTTATGGATATGGATTAACTGGCAAGAGTGGGGGGCCTTCCTGCTGGAAGGAGTGGCAGATAGGGATAGGCGGAGTCTGGGGAAGCTCCCACAGGGGTGAGGGGGCCAAGCCCAGAGTGATGGAGACACACGGGGTGTGTGCATGTGTGCATCTCTGTGTGTGTTCGTTGCTTTCCACTTAAAATGACAGCGCACGGTGTCACTGTGTGTGGAAAAGGAATCACTTTGGGAAATTTTTTTCTTCGTGTGTCCTCCCTTCTGGGTTCTAGTTTGTTCCAGAAAGAGGAGGGCACCGCCAGAGTGCTGTCCACTGGGCTCTGAGGGAGAGGACCCTTTACCAGGCCTGACCACACAGGCAGAGCCCATGAGGCCACAATGTCCCCTGGCTGCCCCATCTGGCCACCCACCTCACCGTCTCTGTGGTCACGGTGCACCTGCCAGGGCCCCTGGCTGAGCCTCCCTGCCCTGAGGCTGTGGGCCCCAGGCCTTGTCTCCTCCCCACCTTAGGGAGTCGGGTGAACACTGAGGCCTCCTGCTCCTGGTGGGGGCGCTCGCTCTGGTCTCCCCAAGCCCCTGACCACCCCGTGCCTTTTCCATGGAGGGGGAGGCAGTGAACAGCCCAGATGTGTGTTGCTACTGCTTCCCACTGTGTGCACCCGTGAAGGTGACCTTAGTGACAGGCTCAATGTGTGCTGCCTGCTTGGTGTGTCAGTGGCTAAGGCAGGGACTCTGCTGCCCCCTGGTGGTAAGTGTTGGGATCGCATGTGGCCATCTGTAAGCTGGGCACCCCCTGAACGTCCAGGCCACCAACCTCATGGACTGGTGAGGATGCAATCTGCTCCTCAGAAGGGTGATAAACCTGCCCCAGGTCTCACAGCAAGTCGTCAGCGGCCCAGGACTACCCGGGCTCCTCGGTGCCTCCGGACTAACAGGCTAAGGGTGGCAGCTAATACTCACCAGATATCCTCCCGCTGGTCTGGGCCAGGCAGCCTTGTTGGATTCTTTTTTTTTTTTAAATATATTTTATTGATTTTTCACAGAGAGGACGGGAGAGGGACAGAGAGCCGGAAACATCCATGAGAGAGAAACATCAATCAGCTGCCTCCTGCACACTCGCCACTGGGGATGTGCCCGCAACCAAAGTACGTGCCCTTGACCGGAATCGAACCCGGGACCCTTGAGTCCGCAGGCCGATACTCTATCCACTGAGCCAAACCGGTCAGGGCCTTGTTGGATTCTTGATCCATTGCTGCTGGCTCTTTTTCAGTAAACTGTGACTCATATGTGCCCGGTTCGATGGAATTTTGGATGTGACTTGGTTTTTACTACACAATTAATGAGCTGCAGGGGATTCCCAGCTGTGCAGCGGCTCCAGAGGCAGAACAGCGCCCGATCCTCCACCCGCCACCACCGCCTTCTTCTCCGCCTCCGCCTCCGCCTCCTCCCCGCCTAACGGGCATGGGGGGGGGGGGGGGGGCGGAGCCTGCGGCGGTGGGGGCGGAGGCAGAAAACCCTGAGTCTTTTAAGAAAACAAGGAATGATTGTGAACTTGGGAAGGAGACCGGAAGTAGTATGTGGCCAGGAGACTGGGGTGGAGGAAAAGGTCTGGGGTCCCGAGAAGGGATGGAAATGCTGGGCACTTCGCCCCCAGGAGCAGGGCCCGGCCTGGGGAGGGGCAGCCCGGAGGGGCAGGGGCAGGACGACACTCGGGATTCATTCCCTCCTTGGACCCTATGGATGCGGCTCCTTGACACATTGGGTCGCCCTCGGGCTCCAGGTCCCCATGGCGTGGACTGTGGGCACCCAGTTGGGTCCGGTCCTCCTGGCCCCGCTTCTACTACGGGACTGTCCCTGGGCGGAGCGTGGCGGTGAAGCCAGAATGGAACCTGCGGGGCGGAAGGCGGCGGAATGGGGGGCGGGGGGCGCTCTGGGACAGAGACCAGGGCGCCCACGGGGTTTCAGAACCTTCCCGAGGGTGGGTGCCGCCACGCCCTGTTCAGCTCCCCTCCGTGTACCAGGCAAGGCGAGGTCAGGGACAGGAAACAGGGGACTTGGGCTACAGAGTGATGCTGGGCAAATGGGGGGTGGGGGTCACGGGGGTCGGGGAGGGAGCAGGAAATGCTGCCAACGCCCAACCCCCACCCCACAGCTCCCGCCCTCCCTGGGAAGAGGGCCCCAGCCCAGGGTCGCCCTGTGGACCAGGGATGTTCACGGAGGGTCACGACCCACAGGTGACTGGATACCCCAACTCTGCTCGCACCGCTTTCCCAGGCAAACCCTCTGACACCCCCCTGCTCTCCCCCTGGGCCTTCCCAGCAGCTGTGCCAGAGGGTCGCACCCCGCAGTCCAGGCACTCACTTCCCCAGACTCACCGAGGCCACTGCCTCCCTAGTCACTGCTCCTCCCCAGCCCAGCCCAGCCGCTGAGTCACTGTCCATTTCACAAGCCCTTCCAGGTATCAGTGGTTCTATTCGGCCTGTGGGTTCAGGCTGGAGTGAATGTGAGAGGACGTGGGACCCACAGGGAGGCCAGTGCTCCCCTCCTTTCTGTAGACTGGATTCCTTGCCCCAAGAGGCCCACCAGGGACACCCCGTGAAGCTATGGGTGTGAGCTGAGTCCTGCTGGTGCAACATTTCTGGTGTCAGGATCAATCCCCCTGCATTTGTTTTCTTTCATTTTCTATTTTTATTGAGACACTAGAGGCCCGGTGCACGAAATTCATGCACGATGAGGTCCCTAGGCCTGGTGGGCGATCAGGGGCGATCAGGGCCAGGCCCATCAGGACCCAAGGCCCTGTGGGGTCAGGAGAGAACGTGAAGCTCACCAGGCAGGTGCAGAAGGAACAGATGTCAGATGCCAGGTGCTGGCTGCCCTCTGTGCCCTGTCACCCCATGGTTCCTCATCTCCTCTCCTCCCCTCCACCCCCAGCCTTCTTCCCTCAGTGTCCTGCTGCCACTGGGGGCCTGCTGGCCAGGGAAGAACTGAGGGAGAGGGGCAGGGAGAGGTTTCCTTACCCAGTTTGGAATGTGCACGAGGCAGCCAATCAATGATTCTCTAGCATCATTGATGTTTGTATTTCTATTCCCTCTCTGAAATCCATCAAATATATATATATTTTTAAATGCAAAGTTTTTAGAAGAAGGAATAGGGCAAGGGAGCTATTGACAGGGGGGCATTTGAGATCTTGCTCACATTTCAGAGGACTGTCAGTGGGTGGAACAGGGCACTGCGGGCTGAGGAACGGGCTGTGATGACTGGGAAGGGCTGTGACAGTTGTTATGCCCAGAATTCAAGATCCCCAAGAAACCATGCCAGGGAGTCAGTCCGATGCAAAAGCAGAAGGCCCTTTATTGAGTTAGCTAACCCGACCCGGGCCTCCAGTCGACCGCAGCGACTGGAAACCGAGAGCAACCCCTGTGAAAATCAGGGCTTTAATAGTGAGGGGAGGGGAGCTGGCTGTGGCCCTGCCGATTGGCCAGGCGCAAGTCGGGTCTTGTTAAATCCTGGGCGTGGCCAGCAGGGGCCTGGACTCGGGAAGAAGGCACTTTTCTGAGCACATGGCCTCTGCCCCATCAACAGTGACACAGAGCCTGTGCTGGGGCATCGCTGGGGTCATTCATCCCCAAGAGGTTTCGATTCCGGAGGGAGGAGCGGGCCTTTCTTAGCCTAAAGGTGAGGCAGCGGCAGGAGTGGGCTGCCTGCTTCCCTGCAAATGCAAACGCACAGGGTATCCGTCCGCAGCCAGGCCTGGTGTGCTGCCGCCCTGTGGCTGTGCTGCGGCGCTATTGGCCAGAGGCCGAGCCGTCCCTAAGGACACTAGTACAGGAAGCGGGGGGCGGCGGGACTGTGCCGCGCAGGAAGAAGAAAGGGGAAGTGAGGGGCCTGAAGGCGCAGGCGGAGGGGGCTGCATCTGCCTGGGAGCTCGATGGGGAGCAGCGGTCGGTCGGTCGCTTTGGAGTCTGAGGGGCTGCGCTTGCTGCCGGCACCGCACCGTCACCGGTGAGTCCCTGGGAGCCCGCGGCGGCCGCCAAGCTGGGCTGGGCCTGGGGAGGCCTTTCCCTCCTGGAGCTGTTCTTCCCAGGGTGGCCGCGTCGGCTGCTTTTTTTTCCGATTTATTTTTTTATTGGAAAGCAAGCTCTGGGCTTCGGGTTCCTGGGGTCCCTGGGCCTTAGCGTAGCCTCCAGGCCTCCCTGCGCCCCTCTCCCTCCTCCTCCTGCGTGGAGCCTCTGCCCCCTGGTGATCAGTGCGCCTCCTACCGACTGGTCCTGGTCTGGGGTTCCGCGTTATGGTTGTTGGGCCTTTATTAGATAGGATAACGGACACAACATTGTATTCCTTTCAAATGTATAACGTAATGAAGTGTTAGATGTGCCTCCTAATTACTCTCAGTTCACAATACAGTGTTATCAGCCGCAGTCCCCGTGCCCTCATCCCCATGACGGGTTTAGTTTATCCCTGGAGTGTGTGCCCTTTAAGATAGGGTGACAGGCCATGGGGTGGAGAGCCCTGGGGGGTGTAAGACCCACCGGGTGGGGGTGGGAGTGGGGGGGGGGTGAAATATTACAAGAATTACAGCCCCGGGAGTGGAGGGGCCTTAACCGAGGGATGGCAGCAATGCTGTGACACCATTGAGGTGTTTTCACTGAATAAATTCCCTTCCAGTTTCTACCCCCTCACCCTGCACTTCCCCCCCTCCACCCCTCCACCCCAAAACTGGTGAAAAACAGGCCAAATCTGCGGCCGGGGACGGGAGTGGGGCCGGGGGGCAAGTGTGGGGCATGGCGCGGTCCAGGCGCACGGAGGGTCGGGCCTAATGACTGGGGGGCGGGGGGGAGGGGGGGGTCAGGCGTGTGGGCCGGGGCCAAAGGAGGGCCAATGAAATGCGAGGTGTGGAGGGAGCGGGGCTGAAGTTTTTCGGCCTGACAGTAGTGGGCAACCTCACCCGCTCACCACCTTCTGTCCTGGGTACGTGCACTGCTGCTGAGGGTCGAGATGGAGCTGTCTGGGTCTGAAAGTGTCAGTCCCATCTTCTTGCTCCTGCTTCTGCTTTGGGAACCCGCTGCTCCCCGCTGTGAGTTGGGAAATTGAGTCGGGGCGAGTGAACCTGAGGGATGGAATGTGCAGGGAGCCCACGGTGGGTGGGGAACCTTCCCGCCGGGTGGGGCACAGACCTTCGGCGATCATCTCTGCGGGCGCCTTTCAGTCTCGGGGTGTCCGCTTAGCTGGCTGCCTCTTTCCAGGTGAGAGGGACAGAAGTGAGCCTGTGACTTGTCACAAATAGTCCTGGGCGAAGGGACCGGGAGGAAGATGGGAGAGAGGGCGAAGCCCCCTCCTCCACCCCGAGCACACCCCACCCACCCGCTGGCTGCTCTCAGCGCCCCACCACCCCATGGTTCCCCGCCTCCCCCCCTCCTCCTTCCCTCAGTGCCTGTGCTGCCACCGGGGCCTGCTGGCCAGGGGAGAGGGGCAGGGAGAGGTTTCTATACCCAGTTTGGAATGTGCAGGAGGCAGCCAATCAATGATTCTCCATCATCATTGATGTTTCTATCTCTATTCCCTCTCTGAAATCAATCAAATATATATTTTTAAATGCAAAGTTTTTAGAGGAAGACAGGTAGGGCAAGGGAGCCATTGACAGGGGGCATTTGAGATCTTGCTCACATTTCAGATAGGATAACATCAGGTGTCCTCAGGGGGTGACAGGTGAGGACTGGCAGTCGGTGGGACAGGGTACTGCGGCTGAGGAACGGGCTGTGATGACTGGGAAGGGCTGTGACAGTGACACGGAGCATGTGCTGGGGCCATCGCTGGGACCATTCATCCCCAAGAGGTTTCGATTCCGGAAGGAGGAGCGGGCCTTTCTTAGCCTAAAGGTGAGGCAGCGGCAGGAGCGGGCTGCCCGCTTCCCTGCAACTGTAAACGCACATTGTACCAGTCCGCAGCCAAGTCAGTGCCCAGCCAAGCCGGTAGCTGGGTGCTGCCGCCTTGTGGCTGTGCTGCGGCGCTATTGGTCGGCGAGGCTGAAGCCAGGGCCCCAAGCACAATGGTATGCAGAGGGGTGGGCAGAGAGCCAGAAGCTGCAGATGGGGGGGAGCTGCGTCTGCCTGGGAGCTCGATGGGGCGCAGCTGGCCGTCGCTTTGGAGTCTGAGGGGCTGCGCTTGCTGCCGGCACCGGCACCGTCACCGGTGAGTCCCTGGGAGCCCGCGGCGGGCCGCCAAGCTGGGCTGGGCCTGGGGAGGCCTTTCCCTCCAGGAGCTGTTCTTCCCAGGGTGGCCGCATCCGCTGCTTTTTTTTTTTTCCGATTTATTTTTTTATTGGAAAGCAAGCTCTGGGCTTCTGGTTCCTGGGATCCCTGGGCCTTAGCGTAGCCTCCAGGCCTCCCTGCGCCTCTCCCCCTCCTCCGGGGTGGAGCCTCTGGCCGGTGGTGATCAGTGCGCCCCCTATGGCCATCTATGCCACTGGTCCCGGTTGAGGGGTTCCGCGTTATGGTTGTTGGGCCTTTATTAGATAGGATAATGGACACAACATTGTATTCGTTTCAAATGTATAACGTAATGAAGTGTTAGATGTGCCTCCTAATAACTCTCAGTTCACAATACAGTATTGACAGCCGCAGTCCCCGTGCCCTCATCCCCATGACGGGTTTAGTTTATCCCTGGAGTGTGTGCCCTTTAAGATAGGGTGACAGGCCATGGGGTGAAGAGCCCTGGGTGGTGTAAGGCCCACCGGGTGGGTAGTAGGAGGGGGGGTGAAATATTACAAGAATTACAGTCCCGGGAGTGGAGGGGGCCTTAACAGACGGATGGCAGAAAGAGGTGTTTTCACTGAATAAAATTCCCTTCTTGTCTATACCCCCTCACCCTGCACTTCCACCCCCAAAACGGGGGAAAAAACAGGCCAAATCTGTGGGCGCGGACGGGGGCGGGAGTGGAGCCCCAGGCCAATGGGTGGGTGGGGCATCACGGGCAGGTCTGGCCGGTCTGGTCGGCTGGAGGGCGGGGTGAGGCGGTTCCGCCCCACCCCAGACACCGGGAAAACCGCCAGGTGGCGGGGGGGGGGGGGGGGGGGAACGGGGGGGGGGGGCGCGAACCCGGGTGGCTCTAGACAGCTCAGGAAACAGCTCTTAGACTCCGCCCCCGACGCCCGGAGTTCGGGGAACACTCCCAGATCCGTGGGCGGGGCGGCACAGGCCAGTAGGCTCCAAGACTGCCCAGATATGGGCTGCGGCCCTGACAGGGCCTGAACACTCCTGAGTAAGTGTCGAGATGGAGGGGTCTGGGTCTGAAGGTGTCAGCCCCGTTTTGTTGCTCTTACTTCTGCTTTGGGAACCGGCAGCTACACTTGTAAGTTGGGAAAATGGAATCTGGGGCGAGCCGGCGGTGGGGTGGGGAACCTTCCCGCCGGGTGGGGCACAGACCCCTTGGCCATCATCTCTGCGGGCGACTTTCAGTCCCGGGGCCTCTGCATACCTGGCTGCCTCTGTCAGGTGAGAGGGACGGGAATGAGCCTGTGACTTGTCACAAATAGTCCTGGGTAAAGGGACCGGGAGGAAGATGGGAGAGAGGGCGAAGCCCCCTCCTCCACCCTGAGCTAGGACAGCACCCCTCACCCACCCGCCTCACTAAAGGCCTCTGCAAAGTGGGAGCCCAAGCCCCTGCCATCTGCACGCGAACAGGACAAGAGCCGCCAGGCCATCAGGGGGTCGCTTGCTGTCCAGAATGGGGAGGGGCGCGTAGTTACCTTTATTCCCACCCCTGTGTTCCTCCCTCACAGGTGCTCCCTCTCTGGGCTACACATTCACAGTCACTCCTAATGGACAACCGTGGTGTGAAATTCAAGGCCAGGTCAATGGGAACACATTTCTTCATTATACCTGTGGTGGCCACAAGGTCAGACTCATCAGTGTCCTGGAGATGAATGCCACACAGGCCTGGAGTGACCAGAGAGACGCTCTGCAGTACGTGGTGGAAGAGCTCAAGAAGACCCTGCTGGACATTAGAGCAGACATTCCTGCAACCAGCGGTACGTTTACAAAACCAGGGTGGAGGCAGAACAGAGGTGTAGGGTGAGGGATCAATAGTGTTTATGTAAATATGGGAAGTTGGTCCCAGCTAAGAGCCTCAGGAGTCAGTGTAGGACACAGAGGACAAGCAGGACCAGGAGAGCAGGACCAGGGGAGCAGAGGGCTGGACACCAGGTGGGGACAAAGGCTCTGTCAGGCCCAAGGCTGACCTCTTTCCCATGGTGCTGGGGACAGGTCCTCTCTCCCTGCAGGGCAGCATGATGTGTGAGCAGGAATCCAATGGACTCACCACTGCATCCTGCGAGTTTGGACTGGATGGACAGATATCTCTCCGCTTTGACACAAAGAACAGACACTGGACAGTGCTGCACGGTGAAGGCATTCTGCTGAAGCAAACATTGGCGAGTGACAGAGCTATGATTGATCTCCTTGTTAGGACCTCAGCTGGAGACTGTAGGAAGTGGCTTCAACAAGTTTTGTGTCCCCTGAGCACACAAGGTAATTCCACAGAGGAAATGAACTTGTAGGTCCCTTGAAATGACATTCACACTGTGTGTGTGTGTCTGTGTGTTGTGTGTGGTTGGAGAAAGTGACCCATCCACCACGGTGAGGGATTTTGGGAGAATAAGGGCCATAGGAATGTTCTGCGATCCCTCCTTGGGTTTCTCACTTCCTCACATCTCTGCCTGCACATGACCTTGGACCACTCACTCACCAGGGATTTCTTGCTGACTGCAAACCTGCGGACACGTTCCGTTTGCAGACCTTTTCCTTGTCCTGTTCCCTCTTCTCAGCCTCATGTGTCTTCATCTCACCTGGTCTATTTCTGGAAATCCTTTAACACCACCTCACATCAGCCCTAGGAGGATTCTCTGCCACCTCCCTCAGGTGTCACCTCCTCTTCTGTCCCAACAGGAGTGATTGTTGTAATCCTTGCTTCCCCCGTTAGCTGTGTGAGCCCCAAGGGGCCGGGGCCCATCTCCTCTCTTTGCTCCAACCCCAGCCTCTGTCACTGTGGCTGCCACACGTGGAGGGTAGAAACTGCACAATAGAATGGCCTGGGACAGCAGGGGCTGAGGGGCATCTCCATGGAACTGGATTCTGCACGGTTGTCACTCTCGTGTTTCCATTACAGCTGCACCAACCACTGCCACAGCCACAGTCCCGTCCAAGGCCACAACCAACACGCCCATCACTTCGGTCCTCCCTGTGATCCTCACCTGCGCAATCATAGTTGGCATCTTAGGCTGGGCTTTTAAGTAACAGGTACTGAGGGCTTCATTATGTGGGAAATGAGGGACAGATGGCCTGGGGCGAGGACAGGGAAAGATGAATTCCCAGCCTGACCCCTGATCCCTGATCCCGCCTCCTGGAAATTAGACCAGGAGACCAACACATGTTATCACTTCACAGCAAGAAGTTGCACAAGCTCAGCCCTGAGTGCTGCCGTCTCCTCACTGTGGATGCCAGTGGGAAAGGGAGGGGCTCCCACCAAGGCTTAAGGCCTGTAGATGCTGAAGGGGTTTGGGGATCTCAGTCCTGATTCAGGTTCTCTGTTTGGGAGACTGTGTTTGGGCCCAGGATGGGTGGTGTGGGAGCAGCAGGCACACGGCAGGGGCGGTGCTCACGTTCAGGTGATGGCAGCATGCTGGCGCCATGTGATGTGTCCAGGGGAAGGGGAATACCCAGGGGGCTAAGAGGAGAGTGGCCTGGGTCTAAGCCCAGGAAGAGGTGGAAGGCCTTGCAGACCCAACTCAAAAGGCTGGAGTTCACAGAACGTGGCTCTGAAAGGCCCAGTAAGGGGGGAGGCAAACAGTAGGGACTACTTAAGGAGGCAAACCTTAAGGTTAGAAGGAGGCCTGGGATTCCTGGCTGAGCCCTGGTGTAATCACCTGACATCCAGCCTCCTCCACACGCCAGATCCTGAGCCACTGACAGGCCCCAATGAACAGGGCAGGGCTGGGACGGTCATACTGAGAGCTCTGTGTCCTGCTGGGTAAGAGGCTGGAAGGGAAAGGAAGAGAAGGGTGTCAGGTTTTAGAATGAACCCCAAGCTGTCTGGTTTCAGGATGAGCCTTCCTGTCCATCAGAGCTCCCACCAGGTCCTTAGACCCTCCCCCCCACTCCCCACCCCCAGAGCGTCAGACCTGAGTGAGGGAGCAGACTGAGTCATTACTCACTTTAGTCCTCAGCTCAAAACATCTGTCAGGGCTGGGGTGACTCTGATGTGCAAAGGGTGGGCAGAGCTTGGTACGGGCTGCTGGTCCCAGGGCAGGGGTGGCAGGTTCAGGGAAGGATGTGACTCTAGTGAGGGCGGGGCTGGAGATGGGGAGAGTGGGGTTCTGTCGCCCCAGAACTGACCCAGGGTTTCCTCAGCCACTGGGACCAACACCTGCCCTTTTCTGCAGGCTGCCTATGGGATGGGACCAGGAAGGCCCTGGTGTGTGGACAATCTCAGCGACTCTGACTTTGCGTGGCTGCCTCTGCAAGACCTGCTGCTCAGTTTTAGGACAGCAGGAGTTCAGACCTTCCGCCCAGACACCAGGGTTGGATCAGGATGAGACGGTGGATGCAGCATCTCACGTCCATTGCATTGCTGATTGTCCTCTCCGGTGCTTTTTTTTTTAAAATATATTTTATTGATTTTTTACAGAGAGGAAGGGAGAGGGATAGAGTCAGAAACATCGATGAGAGAGAAACATCGACCTGCTGCCTCCTGCACACCCCCCACTGGGGATGTGCCTGCAACCAAGGTACATGCCATTGACCGGAATCGAACCTGGGACCTTTCAGTCCGCAGGCCGACGCTCTATCCACTGAGCCAAACCGGTTACGGCTCTCCGGTGCCTTTTAAACACCATGTCACGTTCTGTGGTCCTAAGAGATGTAATTCCTACATTTAAACATTAATAGCCTCAATAAGAAATCTCAACAACGAGAACATTTTTCATCTTCTTGTGGAAGATCAGATACATCTCTGCATGTATTATTTTCAAGCAGATAATATTGCCAAAAAGTGCCAGACATTAGGGTTTTTTTCTGTCCTCAAAAGCAGTCACGTAGGCAGCAAAGGCGACATGCTGGGGAAGGTGGAAGACTGTGAAGGTGGAAGACCAGTCTGCGGAAGAGACTACTTTTGTTGACGAAAGAGCAACTTTGTGAAAGAGGCTATAGAAAGTGCCACTGGTGGCAACACCTACCAGCACAGCAAAGCCAATCCGTGGACCACAAATGTAGAACAAACTTGAAGCCGACTCACCAAGCTGGGGAAACCATTCACATACACTGTGACCTGTATAAGCATGCAGCAGGACGGAGCAGGACTACACAGGGCCAGTTCTTGCTTCTGGGGCAGCGCTACTGACCATGCGATGGGAGAACTAGACCATGTGCTGCATCGTCAGCGCCTTCGGACTGTCCATCTGACTGACCTCCTCATCCATCTGGGCTCTTTCTGTCTCAACATTTCTCTCCGATCTCCTAGCCCCCAGCCATGAATTCAGTGCCCAGCTTTCCCACTCTGTCTGTTCTCTGTGGCGCTCCCAGCAGCTGAGCAAAACCCAAATGGCCGCGCTGTTCTGTGATCAGCACACCCTCAGTCACCCGGATCGTTCACCTGGGCAGTCGGAACCTGGGCTGCCCGGGCCCGCACTCTGAGTATCTCTGTTCAAAGGTGCTAGACACTCAGTCTGCCAGTGTGAACCTTTCCGTACTTTGTACTACTGTTAGAATAAATTACTCCAATTTTTAAAGTCATGTATTTTAAAAGAACAAAATTATATTTTTGACTGTTTCCACTACTAGCTCATATCAGTATGATGCGGTTTAAATAAACATCTTTATATTCTAAAAATGTTAATTACTTTGGAGTTTTGTATTATTCTTTTTTTAGACAATTTTTTAGTTTATCTGAGCCAAACATGACAAATACCAACAGCAAGATCTCACATCCTGAGAATAACAAGGTGGGTTTTTTTCTGTCTAATGCCTCCAGGTCCATCCATGCCGCCTTAGAAGGTACGGTTTCCGGGGGTTTGTAAGTTGAGGTGCTGTTCCCTCCCCCAGGACCTCTAGGCACTGACTAGTTCCGCTACCCGAGCGGGGTGGGGGGGTCCCGGCGCGGGGATATCGAGGTCAACCTCACATTTCCCTTCCCGGTCCCTCGAAGGGTTCGGGAGGAGGTCGCAGGCCGCGGGCAGTGGATCCGGGCGTTAGGGTTGGGGGGTAGGTGATGGGCCGCGAGGAGCCAGCGGGGCCGGGCCCACGGACCAGCCCGTCCGCGCAGGGGGGAGGCAAAGTGTTGGACGGCGGGGGAGGCGGCGCTGCGGCCCAGCTGACGATTGAAGGGACCGGAGGGGCCGCCGCTGTCCGGGGGGATGGGGGGGGGGGGAGCGAGTGGGAGTTACTGCGGGACACCGAGGCCGGACCGGAGACTCGGGCGCAGTTGCGAGCGGCGGGGTCCGGCCTGGGGGAGGGGGGTGCTGAGGGGATGGGGGCGGGGGCGGGGGGAGGAGCCGGAACCGAAGGTCCCAGGGAGCCCGGAGCGTCATCGCCGCGAATCAGCCCCGCCCGGCTCCTCCCGGCTGCTCCCGGCGGCGGCGGCGGGGCCGCGGAAGGACCGGGCTGCGGGTGGCCTGGCGAGGCCGAGGGAGCCCGCGGCCCGAGGGACCGGGACTGGGCGGGAGCGGGGGGGGTCGCTGGGCTCCCCCCTCCGGTACCCGCAATGAGGAGGGCCCTTGACGGAACCGGGGTGAGGCGTGCGTTTTGTGGAGCCCGGAGGGAGTCGGGGGGCCGGAAGTGGGCTTTGGAGCTTGGAGGGCGTCTAGGAAGAGAGAAAGTGGGGGGCCGGAAGTGGGCTTTGGAGCTTGGAGGGCGTCTAGGAAGAGAGAAAGTGGGGGGCCGGAAGTGGGCTTTGGAGCTTGGAGGGCGTCTAGGAAGAGAGAAAGTGGGGGGCCGGAAGTGGGCTTTGGAGCTTGGAGGGCGTCTAGGAAGAGAGAAAGTGGGGGGCCGGAAGTGCAGGTGACGATGGGAAGACCGTGAGGGTTCCCCGGCTATGGGATGGGGACCCGGAAAGCGGCAGAGGGGAGGCTCCAGGGCCAGGGACGCCCCGGAAATGGAAACTAGGGAGCAGGCCGAGTGACCAGACTGGTGGCCCGCGAGGGTCCGCGGAGGAGAGGCCGGCGGGACTCCCGGCCGCAGCAGGGGGTTTGCTGCCCGGGGGGCGGGGGGCGGTGTTAGTCGTGGGAAGTTGACGCTGGGGGGCGGGGGCAGGAAAAGAGGCCCCGAAACTTGCCGAGAGGAGCGGAGCCTCCTCGTAAAAAGGCCAGAAGGGGAATTGGGGTTCGGGGGGCGGGGGAGAGATGGGCCAGTTGTCCCTCCGCCCGCAGTAGCGTTCAGAGCGGCGCCGGCGATTAATCGTTTAATGTGGGTTCCAGAAGGCGTATTAAGCGTTTGTGGGCTCAGCTCCCCTCGTCCTCCGCCGCCCTCTCCCCAGGGCGCGGGTTTCTCGCTCAGAGACAAGTGGGAGGGGAGCTCAGAGCGGAGGCGGCGACACCCCACGTCCTGGCCTCCGGGTCGCTCGCTTCCTCAGAATAAGGGAACGAAAGCCTCCATTTCTTGGAGAAACTCCTGACGATTTAAAACACGCGCCCATGGGGGGGAATAAGTCAGACATTGAAATCCTCGGAGGGGCGGGGGAGGGGTCCCCCGTGTGGTGAGGGGCGCGGAAGGGCTGCTCCTACCTGTGCAGACTGGGCGGCGCGGAGGCCCATGTGTCTGGCGGAGGTTCCTGTTTCTCCCTACGGAAGGCGCAGGGTCATTGCCTCGTTAGTTACGGGGGGAGGACTGTACCCGTGTGCACACATCCGTGTGAGCTTGTGGGGGGGGGGGGATAGCAGTGGATCGTCCAGAGTGGACTTCCCACCGCCCCTGCTGTCTCCCTCCCTAAAAAGAAAATTTTTTTTAAAGGTAACATTTCTTCCTTCTCCCTTTTTGCTAATCCTCACCAGAGGATATTTTTCCCATTTATTTTTATAGAGCGTGGAAGGGAGGGGGAAGAGAGAGAGATAGATAGAGAGAGAGAGAGAGAGAGAGAGACATTGATGAGAAAAACATCAATTGGTTGCCTCCTACATGCGCCCCCACCAGAGCCAGGGAACAAACCTGCAGCCCAGGAATTGAACCTGTGACCCCCCCATGCTCGGGCCAGTGCTCTACCACTGAGACACACAGGCCAGGGCAAGATTTCCTTCCTTTATTGGCCAAGTAGTGTTCCATTGTGTAAATGTACCACGTGTTTTTATCCACTCATATACTGGTGGGGCTGCTTCCAAATCTTGGCTATTGTACGTAGCACTGCAATAAACATAGGGGTGCATATATTCTTTCCAACCAGTGTTTCAGGTTTCCTTGGATAATATATTCCCAGAAGTGGAATCATGGGGTTATAAGGCAGTTCCACGTCTAATTGTTTGAGATATGGAGATTTGTTTTATAACCCAGTAGAGAACTCACAGCATTTCACTGTTCCTCCATATTAGGGGTAAATATTGCCAGTGATTCTGCTAGAACTTCTTGTGGAAACAGAGAGTGTAAGAGTCACTCTTCAGTTAGTAGGCATCTTGTATTGGGCTCAAACATTACCCTGATGCTTTGCATGCAAACGAATGTTCTGGGACTTAACCAATGAGAATCTTATGATTTCTCCAATTCCTTCACCCAACACAGCGACTTTCCTGTGATCCCTCCCCCTACTCACCTCCTTCAGTGAGAAGTAAGTCTTCACAGCAGAAACATCCGGAATTCTCAAAGTTGTATTTCGCCACAGACAACAGATCAGTATTCAGAACATGTAATGAACTCCTACAAATAATAAGCATCAGTCTAATTCTCCTAAATTTGGGCAAATGCTTTGAGCCATTCACAGGTGGCGAATAAACCTATAAAAAGATGGAACGTGCCCAGGCCAGTGTGGCTCAGATATTGGGCATTGTCTTATGGATGGAGAGAGGTCAGGGCTCATGCCTAGGTTGGGAGTTCACTCCAGCTGGGGGCACCTATGGTGTTGAACAGTGTATTCAGTGCATAGGGGAGGCAAGCAATCTCTCACACCAGTGTTTCTCTCCTTTGCTCTCTCTTTATCACTCTCTCTTCCTCTCTAATAATAGTATGTCCTCAGGTGAGAATTTAAAAAATAAAATAAAAAGAACGCCAGCCAGTTTGGCTTAGTGGATAGAGCATAAGCTTGCAGAATGAAGGATTCTGGGCTTGATTCTGGTCAAGGGCATGTACCTGGGTTTCAGCCCTAGCCCTGGTCAGGATGGGTAGGAGGCAACCAATCAATGTGTGTCTCTCACATCGATGTCTCTCTGTCCCTCCTCCCTTCCACTCTCTAGAAATCAATGGGAAAATATTCTCAGGTGAGGACTAACAAAAAATAATGAAAATAAAAAGATTGAACATGCCCCAGATCATCAAGATAAAACAGCCCTAACCGGTTTGGCTCAGTGGATAGAGGGGCAGCCTGCGGACTGAAAGGTCCTAGGTTCGATTCTGGTCAAGGGCAGGTACCTTGGTTGCGGCACATCCCCAGTTTGGGGTGTGGAGGAGGCAGCTGATCGATGTTTCTCTCTCATCGATGTTTCTAACTCTTTATCCCTCTCCCTTCTTCTCTGTAGAAAAATCAATGAAATGTTTTTGGGGAAAAAAAAAAAGATAAAATGAACGATGGGATACCCTGCACACCCATGACACTGACAAAATGTCAGTATCTCTGTAAGGAGTGGTAGGCAGGAAATGGAATGCCAGCCATTCTCTTACATTGTTAGTAGGAGAATAATTAAATCACTCCTTTCACATACGTGTATGTCACCACATCCTGATAGTGGATGAGAGTTTCTCCTGCTCCTCAGAAGTGCCAGTGTTACTTCCAGGCTGGCAAATGTGGACCAAAAGCATCCAGGTATGTGGTTGGTTGTTCTAGTGTTACGTGTCAGAGCAAAGGATAAACAATAAGATGCCCTACTGAAGTAGAATATAGTTTTCAATGTTGTTTAAAGATTTCTGTTTCTCCCTACTGAAGGCAAAATAACCTGAACTCTCCAAAAATGAAACAACCAAAATGCCTAATGAAATGCTCCTAAACTTTTCAGATATATATTTGAGGACTACTGGTTGATGTACAATAATATTAGCCACATACGTCTAAATGTATGCACAGATATTTAAACATTTTACAGGCCGACAAAACGGGCAAGTAAAAAACCATAACCCACATCTTCAGAGTATCAAGGAAACGAAAAATCCCTAAAGCCATCAGTTCCTTTGAGTCTAAAGGACATTATCAGAACAACTGTTGAAATTTTTTTTTAAATATATTTTATTGATTTTCTACAGAGAAGAAGGGAGAGGGACAGAGAGTTAGAAACATCCATGAGAGAGAAACATCATTCAGCCGCCTCCCGCACGCCCCCCACTGGGGATGTGCCAGCAACCAAGGCACATGCCCCTGACCGGAATCGAACCTGGGATCCCTCAGTCCGAAGCAGGCCTAGGCTCTATCCACTGAGCGAGCCAAACCTGTTCGGCAACTGTTGAAATTTGAATGGGGTCGAGGACTGGATTGCAGTAATGATGCGCACTCTATTTTGGTGGTTGTGTGGAGGTGATGTTGGAGAGCGTCCTGGTTTGTAGGAGAGACACACTAATGTATCGGCATCAGAGGACATCACGGAACATGGGGACCTCAGTGTGACAGGTTCCTGTCCTATGGCTCAGGAAGAGAAGTTCTCTGCACAGGACCACAACTTCTGTATCAGTCTGTGCTTGAGAAGGTTTTATAGTTACTAAAAATGGGGATTTAAGAAAACCATGATTGCCCTGACCGGTTTGGCTCAGTGGATAGAGCATCGGCTTGCGGACTGAAGGGCCCCAGGTTCAATTCTGGTCAAGGGCATGTACCTTGGTTGTGGGCACGAGGCAGCTGATCGATGTTTCTCATTGATCTTTCTGACTCTCTATCCCTCTCCCTTCCTCTCTGTAAAAAAATCAATAAAATATATATTTTTTTAAAAAGAGAGAACCATGATTTTCAGAATTGATGTAAGGAAATGGATGACTCAACAAACACAACACAGGTCCTGTTCCCTTCTCACCCTTCTGTGCTCCAGCCTTGTCAGCTGCTCCCTCCTCCACCTCATCAGCATGGCCAGCCCAGGCCTTTTAGAGAGAAAGCAGCTCAGGCCTGGAATGGGAGGTGTGCAGACTCATAGATCCTGAACCCACTGTGATGCAGGAGCTTCCAGGGAACCAAGTCAGAAAAGGGCTTTCGACCCTCCAAGTCTGTGTGTGTGTGTGTGTGTGTGTGTGTGTGTGTGTGTGTGTAATACTCCTTTCTGACCCATTTCACATCCTGAAATCTCCAATACCCCAAGGTCAAGCCACTGCCCTATTTGCTCTTCCTCACCATCATGACTAGGCTTTCTGTTCACAGACCACAAGGATGTGAATGGATGGAAGGATAGAGAGAGAGAGATGACAGATAGATGATAGATAGATAGATGATAGATAGATAGATAGATAGATAGATAGATAGACTTATAAAGTATTGGCTCATGTGATTATGGTTACTCTCAAGTCCAAAACCTGCAGTGTAGGCCTGTATACTAGATCCCAGGAGAGCCAGTGGTGCACAGGAATTCTGAAGACAGTCTGCTGAACAATTCTTTTTTGGGGGGCGGAGGGGAGTGGATGGAGGGTGGAAGGAAATCAGTCTTACTATCCTTTTCAGGCCTTCAACTGATTTGATAAGGCCTACCAACATGGGGAGGACAATCCCCTTAACTCCAAGTGCACCAACTTATTATATGTCCCCAGGCTAAATTAGTCACCTCTCCCCTCCCCTGTGTCCTAACACCCTAGTCCACAGTCAGAATATCACACCTGCTGAGAGAGGCTTGTATATTTTGTGTGCCATACTTCCTGTAGTCATTGGAAATGCAGTGTGTCCCTTTGTCAAATGTGTAAAACAGAGTACAATACTCTAGGACAGTGTTCGGCAAACTGCGGCCCCTTGAGTGTGGCTCTTCCACAAAATACCACATGTGGGTGCGCACGTACAGTACGATTGAAACTTCTGACCACACTCAAGGGGCCAAAGAGCCGCATGTGGCTCTTGAGCTGCAGTTTGCTGAACACTGGTCTAGGACATGCTGGTACTCGATCATTCTGTGCTAAATTTAATTCCCTTGGGGAACAGGAGCTGAAGGAGGGTTCTCTTCAGGTGTGGGTCTCACTATAAACATAATCACCCTTGGCAAACCATCCTGACTCCATGCTTGCAACCCCACCTCTGCTCAGTTCACCACTAAGATCACTCTGGCCGTCCCCAATAGGGAAACCCTAAAGCATTCTTGCCTTGGCTCTTGTCATCCTTAAAAAAGTCTACCCAGTGAACATGTCTAACTGAATGATAACCAGACATCTGCTGTCCCTCTCAGTACAATATGAGCTCCGTGAGGACACAGCACAAGCCCTGTTCATCTTTACACCCCTGTACCTGATAGTGACGGTCACATAAAGAGTCAGTAAATACGGGGGCGACATGTGCTGCCCGGAGAAAGTAGGTGCTGAGGGAGGTGTCTTTTTTATTTGTTTTTTTCTTTGTTTTAGTACCACCATTACAGTCCTCAGCCATCCTGTCAAATACAAAGATCATCATATTGATCATTTCCGTCTTCTTCTGCATCTGCCTGGGCATCCTGGTCCTTTGGAAATTAGGCATCGAGGAAGGTGAGAAGCAGGCTGGCCTCTGACTCTTGGGCAGGACATAGTCTGTTAAGGACTTTGGAGATGTGAGCCATGGTCTCCCCAAGCTCCTAGCCCATGACCCATCTCGACATAGAAAGAATGCACTTTCTTAGTACTGAGCCCCCACACTCCACAGTAGCCATTGGAAATCATGTATACGAAAGTGTAGGGGTCAATGGGGATTATAGGGGAACATACGTAATACTTTCAACAATAAAGATTTAATAAAAATAAATAAAATGCTTTCCCTACGAAAGTGTCAAATTTAAAAATCATACATAATTGTCAGTTAGCATTATACCATATTATGTTTATTTTTAATGTTCATAGTTATTATAACTAGTATTTTCAGTTTGATGATACCTTCAGGGGCCATTGTTTTCACAAGTGAAAGTTCCTCCTCATAACCAGCCTCCTTACGCTCCCTGAGGCCTAAGGCAAAGAGAAATCCTTATGTTGCTTCAAGGGCATCCCACAGTGACTACTGTTGTTGGGGTAAGTACCTCAGAGGTGAAAGAGCCTGCAGCCCGTGGTGGTAGCCTTTAGGGCTAAGAGGCCACTTTTTTCAGCCTCAAAGTCACTCAGATACAGACCCTAAATTTTTTTTTAAATTTCTCGTTTTCATTCAATGACAAGAAATATTGGGCTAATTTTTTTCCTTTTTTCAATTTTGACCTTCTAGTTCTTCCTCCTACTCTGTTCTGCATCTGAAATCTATAGGTTCCTAAATGTCAACTCTGAAAATAAAACATGAGGGTAGAGACAGCTATTTTTCTATACAGTTATTTATTTACTAGAGGCCCAGTGCACGAATTCGTGCACCAGTGGGGTCGCTCGGCCTGGCCTGTGGGATCTGGCTGAAACCAGCTCTCTGACATCCCCCAAGGGGTTCTGGATTGCAAGAGGGCACAGGCCAGGCCAATGGACCGGAACGATTGGCCGGACCCCAGCAGCAAGCTAACCTACCGGTCAGAGAGTCTGTCCCTGATGGTCAGTGCATGTCACAGTGAGTGGTTGAGTGGCCTCAGCATATCATTAGCATATTATGCTTTGAAAGGTTGAATGGACAACCGGATGACCGGATATTTAGCATATTAGGCTTTTATTATACAGTGGGGCCTTGACTTACGAGTTTAATTCGTTCCGTGATGGAGCTTGTAACTCAAATTACTCCTATGTCAAATCACTGTGACGTTCGCTGCGCCAACTAGCGGTGGGGTATCTGAAGCTGGCTCCTATGTAACCCGAATTTTAGTTCGCAACTCAAAGCAAAAAATCGGCCGAGAGACTGCTCATATCTCGAAAAAACTCGTTAGTCAGGACATTCGTAAGTCAAGGCCACACTGTATAATACGATTGAGTCGTCGCTGTTTTTGTCCAAGATGGTCTCGTCAAAATCGAAGGTCAGGAGGAAGCGCGGCGCGCCCTGCGCAGCCATCCCGCCGTCCTCTAGGGCAGTTTTGTCCTGAATGATCCAATATTTTGTGTCGTCCCACGGAGTTCCTCAAATAAAAGGGGCAAGGACCTCTGAGCTTCCCCGGCAGGGTGCGGAGCTTCGGCCTCAGAAGTCTGTTCCGGCTGAGTGTGAAGCTGAGTGTGAAGCGATGAGAGTGGAGAGAGGGGTTGGGGGAGGTATTGGGGCGCAGGATGGAGCGGGGGTGCTTGCAGGAGCTGGAGGGGCCGCGGTGTCTCATGCACCCTCGGGCTTCTGGGCTGCGGCTCACGAGTGCCTCCAGTCCGGCGGGGCCGTGGGTGATGTGCTTCGGGTCGTCCCCTCCACCTGCCTTCCATTCCACCTCCCTCCCACCCCCGCCCAGGCTGCTGCGCTTCCTCTTTAAATGCCCGAGAGCCAGAGCCACCGCAGTCCCCGCACATCACAAGCGCATCCCCAAATTCATTTATCAAGTCTAGTAGTTTTTGAAGGAGTCTTTGGGGTTTACTATGTACAATATCATGTCTTCTGCGAAAAATGAGTTTTACTTCTTCTTTCCAATTTGGATACCTTTTATTTCTTCTTCCTGTCTGATCGCTATGGCTAGCACTTCCGGTACCATGTCGAACAGGAACGGTGAGAGTGGGCATCCCTGGGTTGTTCCTGTTCCTAGGGGACGTGGTTTTAGTTTTGCATTGAGTATGAGTTGGCTGTCGTTTGTCATATATGGCCTTTATCATGTTGAGATACGCTCCCTCTATTCCAACTTTGCTGAGAGTTTTTATCAAAAATGGGTGTTGGATTTTGTCAAATGCTTCTTCTGCATCCATTGATATGATCATGTGATTTTTGTCTTTCAGTTTGTTTATGTGATGTATCACGTTTCTTGATTTGCAAACATTGTACCAGCCTTGCATCCCTGGAATAAAACCCACTTGATCATGGTGTATGATCTTTTTAATAGATTGCTGGATGCAATTTGCTAATATTTGTTGAGAATGTTAGCATCTATGTTCATCAGTGATATTGGCCTGTAATTCTCTTTATTCATGGTGTCTTTATCTTGTTTTGGAATTAGGATAGTGCTGGCTTCATAAAAAGAGTTTAGAAGAGTTCCTTCCTCTTGGGTTTTCTGAAATAGTTTGAGGAGTATAGGTGTTAGTTCTTCTTTGAATGTTTGGGAAAACTCCCCCGTGAAGCCATGTGGACCTGGGCTTTTGTTTGGTGGGAGGTTTTTTTTATTACTGCTTCAATTTCATCGGTTGTTATTGGCCTATTCAGGTTTTGTTATTCTTCCTGATTAAGTTTTGGGAGATTGTATTTTTCTAGGAATTTGTCTATTTCATCCACATTGTCCAGCTTGTTGGCATATAGTATTTTCTTATAATCCTTTGTATTTCTGTGGTGTTTGTGGTTACTTCTCCACTTTGTTTCTGATTTCATTTATTTGGATCTCTCTCTTTGTTACTTGGTGAGTCTGGCTAATGGTTTATCAATTTTGTTTATCCTTTCAAAGAATCAGCTCTTGGTTTCATTGCTATTTTGTATTGGTTTTTTAGTCTCTATGTTATGTATTTCTGCTCAATCTTTATTACTTCCTTCCTTCTACTTACTCTGGGCTCTTGTAGTTCCCTTTCTAGTTCTTTAAGTTGTAGGATTACATAGTTTATTGCTGATTTTTCTTGTTTTTTGAGGTATGCCTGTAGTGCTATGAGCTTTCCTCTCAGGATGGCTTTTGCTGTGTCCTAGAGATTTTGGGTTGTTGCGGTGCATGTTCATTTGTTTCCAGGAAGTTTTTTATGTCTCTCTTGATCTCCTTGTTAACCCATTCACTGTTTAATAACATGCTATTTAGCCTCCATGTGTTTGAATGTTTGTGGGTGTTTTTACTGTAGTTGATTTCTAATTTCATTCCACTGTGATCTGAGAAGATGCTTGATATGATTTCAATCTTTTTGGACGTGTAAAGACTTGTTTTGTGTCCTAACATGTGGTCTATCTTTGTGAATGATCCACGTGCACTTGAGAAGAATGTATATTCTGCTGTGTTGGGGTAAAATGTCCTATAAATGTCAGTTAAATCCATCTGATCCAGTGTGTCCTTTAGAGTCTCTGTTTCCTTGTTAAGTTGTTGTCTGGAAGATCTGTCGAGTGAAGTCAGAGGGGTGTTAAAGTCCCCTCCTATGACTGTACTGTTGTCAATTTCTCCATTAAAGTCCTCTAGAATTTTTTTTAAATATTTAGGTGCACCTGTATTGGGTTGAAGATATGTTTGCCAGGGTTATATCCTCTTGTTGGATTGATCCCTTTAGTATTATGTATTGACCTTCATTGTCTCTTGTGATGGCCTTCATTTTAAAGTCTATTTTGTCGGATATGAGTATAGCTACTCCAGCTCTTTCTTCTTTTCTATTTGCATGGAAAAAATTTTTCTATGCTTCACTTTCATCCTGTAGATGTCTTTTGTTTTGAGGTGGGTCTCACAGACATCATATAGTTGGGTCTTTTATTTTTTTTTGTACCCATTCAGCTACACCATGGCTTTTGATTGAAGCATTCAATCCATTTACATTTGGGTTATTATTGAAAGGTACTTATTTATAGCCATTTTAATTCTGTGAGGCCAGGTTTCTCTCTGTGTTTTTTTTTGTTTTGTTTCGTGTTTTTTTTGTTTTTGTTTTTTTTTTGGGGGGGGGGGTTCTCTCTGTGTTTGTTCTTCTCAGCAATTCCTTACAGCAATCCCTTTAGCATTTCTTGTAATGTTGGCTTGGTGGTGATGAACTCCTTTAGCCTTTTTTTGTCTGGGAACCTCTTTATTTGACCATCTATTTTGAATGATAGCCTTGCTGGATATAGTAATCTTGGTCTCAGATCCTTGCTTCTCATTACCTTGAGTACTTCATGCCATTTCCTTCTGGCCTGTAGACTTTCTGATGAGAAATCAGGTGTCAACCTTATGGAAACATCTTCGTAGAGCACAGTGGAGGTACCCAACATGCGGGTTTGTGGTCACAGGTACCGGGCCAATGACAGACAGTGGGCAGGGCCGGGAATGGAGCAAGGGGGCAATGTGTGCAGCATTCTTTCACAATGACTCAAAGGGACGCAGGCCCGCTTCACCACACCCCTCCTCCTCCTCACCGGTAGCACTAAGCGCACCAATGAGCAAAGCGCTTGAAATCTGGCAGCACTAAACCACTAGACTCCACCGCAGGATGCATCTGAGTCCCAGAAGTTCCCCAGCGGTCAGAGCAAGCCCCTCACCACCTCGGTCCTCACCGCCTGTGTCGGCTTTCAGTCCGTGGAACTCCCTGTCCTTGGCACTTTTTCTGAGGGTCGAGATGGAGGGGTCTGGGTCTAAAGGTGTCGGCCGGTCTTCTTGCTCGTGCTTCTACTTTGGGAACCTGCTGCTCCGCGCTGTGAGTTGGGAAATTGAATCCGGGCGAGGACAGCTGAGGGATGGAATGGGGGGGAGCCCACGGTGGGGGTGGGGCACAGGCCCTCCGAACCCTGGGCTATCATCTCTGCGGGCGCCTATCAGTCTCCAGGTGACTACATAACTGGCTGCATCTTCCCAGGTAAGAGGGACGGAAATGAGCCTGTGACTTGTCACAAATAGTCCTGGGCGAAGGGACAGGGAAGAAGATGGGAGAAAGGACGAAGCCCCCTCATCCACCCCGAGCTGTTATAGCACGCCCCACCCACCCGCCTCACTAAAGGCTTCTGCAAAGTGGGAGCCGAGCCCCTGCCATCTGCACGCGAAAAGAACAAGGGCCGCCAGGTCATCAACTGGTTTGCTTGCTGTCCAGAATAGGGGAGGGGCGCGTAGTTACCTTTATTCCCGCCGCTGCATTCCTCCCTCACAGGTGCTCCCTCTCTGGGCTACACATTCACAGTCACTCCTAATGGACAACCGTGGTGTGAAATTCAAGGCCAGGTCAATGGGAACACATTTCTTCATTATACCTGTGGTGGCGACAGGGTCAGACTCATCAGTGTTCTGGAGATGAACGCCACACAGCCCTGGAGTGACCAGAGAGACGCTCTGCAGTACGTGGTGGAGGAGCTCAAGAAGACCCTGCTGGACATTAGAGCAGACATTCCTGCAACCAGCGGTACGTTTACAAAACCCAGGGTGGAGGCAGAACAGAGGTGTAGGGTGAGGGATCAATTGTGTTTATGTAAATGTGGGAAGTCCATCCCACCCAAGAGCCTCGGGAGTCACTGTAGGACACAGAGGACAGAGCAGGACCAGGAAAGCAGAGGGGAGCAGAGGGCTGGACACCAGGTGGGGACAAAGGCTCTGTCAGGCCCAAGGCTGACCTCTTTCCCACGGTGCTGTGGGACAGGTCCTCTCTCCCTGCAGGGCAGCATGATGTGTGAGCAGGACTCCAATGTACTCACCGCTGCATCCTGGGAGTTCGGACTGGATGGACAGATATCTCTCCGCTTTGACACAAAGAACAGACACTGGACAATATTGCACGGTGAAGGCATTCTGTTAAAGCAAACATTGGCGAGTGACAGAGCTATGACCGATCTCCTTGTTAGGACCTCAGCTGGAGACTGTAGGAAGTGGCTTCAACAAGTTTTGTGTCCCATGAGCCCAAAAGGTAACTCTACAGAGGAAATGAACTTGTAGGTCCCTTGAAATGACATTCACACTGTGTGTGTGTGTCTGTGTGTTGTGTGTGGTTGGAGAAAGTGACCCATCCACCACGGTGAGGGATTTTTGGAGAATAAGGGCCATAGGAATGTTCTGCGATCCCTCGTTGGGTTTCTCACTTCCTCACGTCTTTGCCTGTACATGACTTTGGACCACTCACTCACCGGGGATTCTTGCTGACTGCAAACCTGCGGGCACTGTTCTGTTTCCAGGACTTTTCCTTGTCCTGTTCCCTCTTCTCAGCATCATGTGTCTTCATCTCACCTGGTCTACTTCCGGAAATCCTTTAACACCACCTCACATCAGCCCTAGGAGGATTCTCTGCCACCTCCCTCAGGTGTCACCTCCTATTCTGTCCCAGCAGGAGTGATTGTTGTAACCCTTGCTCCCCCCGTTAGCTGTGTGAGCCCCAAGGGGCCGGGGCCCATCTCCTCTCTTTGCTCCAACCCCAGCCTCTGGCACTGTGGCTGCCACAGGTGGAGGGTAGAAACTGCACAATAGGATGACCTGGGACAGCAGGGGCTGAGGGGCATCTCCATGGAACTGGGTTCTGCACGGTTGTCACTCTCATGTTTCCATTACAGCTGCACCAACCACTGCCACAGGCACAGTCCCGTCCAAGGCCACCACCAACACGCCCATCACTTCGGTCCTCCCTGTGATCCTCACCTGTGCAATCATAGTTGGCATCTTAGGCTGGGCCCTTAGAGTAACAGGTACTGAGGGCGTAATTACAGGTACCATGACAGGTACTGATCGATGGCACATGCACTTCCTGAGCAGCATTTCAAAACATATGATGAGTGCAAATTGGGTCCCTGAATGGTTTGCCTCAAAACAAGGAAAGTTCTATTGGGACGGTATCCACAAATTACCTGAAAGATGGGGGGAATGTGTAGCTAGCGATAGACAGAACTTTGAATAAAGCACTTTTGATGTATCTTCTGAAATTGTCGTGTTTTCTTTGATTACAAAATCCGCGATATTAAATGGTACACCCAATGAGAGAAATGGACCATTGTTGTGTTGAGGTGAAGAGTATTAGGGAGTGAAATGGAGAAGCCCTGGTAGGTTGTTAGTCGTCATTCCCCTTATTAATTTATAAAGACTGAAATGTAGAAATATAACAGAATAAGTTGTATTTGTTAAAAAAAGAAAGTTTGGCTTTGATATAAACGCTGCCCTGACTCAGGCGTGCCTGGCCAAGAACCAGTGTTTAGAACAGGAGCAGAGTGGGCTTTGGGGCGCTTCTGACCGTCTCATGTGGCGTCACTGTTCGCCAGGGCAGGCATGTCAAGTACTGTGTCAAGGCCGAGGGAATGGCGTGTAACGCACTACACAGAACCACAAGCCTGGGCACCTGCATAAGGACTCCATCCGGACACAGATATGAGTGGGGCCTCCGCTACCTGTGGGCAATAAGGACTCGGGGTCCGACCTCCCCATGCTGGAGCCTGGCTGCAGCGAAGGCAATGCTCAGAGCCCTGCAGGACTTCTCCCCACACAGGTGCGGCCGCCTGCGGTGCGACCCCCGCCGCTTCTCTCTCCACCCACGGACCCTCCAGTGGCTGGGAGTCTGCGCCTGATGATCGCTTCTAAGGAAGGCTCCCCCCGCGGTGTGTGAGCTGCGTGTGATTCTATTGGCTCACCGGGGAGGTCTCCCCTAATAAACCTGGCATCTGGGACTCAGAGGGGCCATGGGAAGCCGCCCAGTGTGTGCTCCTGTGCTCCAGCCACCCCGGGCACCAGTGCAGCCTGCGGGGCGAGGGCTGCCCATCCCAGGAAACAGGAGGCCCTGCAGCCTTGGGCACTGGCAGTCAGAGAGCGAGGCAGACTCAGGAGGGGACAGCTGGGCATCGCAGGCAGGCCGCCCCTTGGAGGCCACGTGTCCTCAGACTCCGCATTGAACTTGGATTTTCACAGGAAACAGCCAAGGAGCAGCAGCCCCTGCAGGTCCCTGGGAGGGAGCCCGGGCGTGGGCCCTCCACACAGACCTGCACGGTGACCCCCAACATCGGTCGTGATCAGCGTCAGAAGAAATCAGCCTCCAGCCCCTCCAAGAACTGCCCTCCCCTCCAGCTCCATCTGCAAGCCATGGCCAGGCCAGCCCCGGCCTCAGCGTTCCTGCACACATGCCCCGGGTGGAACTGGGTTCCGTCCCCAACCTGGTCCTCCAGGTTGGATTGGTCTCCCAGCCCGACGCAGCCTGTGAGTCCACCCTCAATGCCAGCAGGGCTCTGTCTGAAGAGGCACTGGCTTTGGAAATCTGTGCTTTTTTTAAAAAATATATTTTATTGATTTTTTACAGAGAGGAAGGGAGAGAGATAGAGAGTTAGAAACATCGATGAGAGAGAAACATCGATCAGCTGCCTCCTGCACATCTCCCACTGGGAATGTGCCCGAAACCAAGGCACATGCCCTTGACCGGAATCGAACCTGGGACCTTTCAGTCCGCAGGCCGACGCTCTATCCACTGAGCTAAACCGGTTTCAGCAGAAACCTGTGCTTTTGAGACACTTTTTTATTTAATGGATTTCTGGCTCCTGGTGGGTAAAGGCAAAGGTGCTCACTGGCTCCTGACAGCTATTCACAATGCCCAGCGCCCCTGCTTCTCACTGCCCCTCCTTCCTGGTGACCTTGGGGTGCCCCTGAGCATGCAGCCCCACCCGCTCTCTTGCCAGCACCAGCATCACAGGTAGGAGACCTCTGTGTGTAACTGTCTTTTCAGTTCAAGTACAAATCACACAGGTAAGGAAGCCAGTGCAATGAGAGGCAGGAAATAGAGCCTAGAGCTGGCCTTGGCTATCGAAGGCCTTTGTGTGTGTGCAAAACCATGTATATGTGTGTATATGTGTTTGTGTGTGGAGATTGAGCTGATGTGCATGTGTATGGGTGTGTGCATGTGTTGCTGTGTGTACACTTTTACATGTGTGTTGTGCTTTGCATGTCTGGTTGAGTGTGCGTGTGAGCTGCATGTGTTAGGGCGGGTGCATATGTGCAGATCTTCCGTTCTGCTGTTTCCCTGACAGCAGCCTGCACACCGGGTGTGGGGCCCGCCGCCTCCACTGCCCCTACAACTCCATCCCCGATCCTGGGGGAAATCAGCAGAGCCTCCACCCTGGCACCATAGGAAGGGAAGCTGTCCTTGATGGGGTCACTTGGGGTTTGCAGCCTTTAGCCAGGCTACTCGGACTCTGCTTCCCCCTGGTGGTCAGAATTAGAATCGCATATGATCATCTGTGGGCTGGGCACCCCCTAGAGAGCGTCTGGTCCACCACCCTCATGAACTGGTGAGGACGGCAATCTGATCCTCAGAAGGGTTGATAAACCTGCCCGAGGTCACAAAGAAAGTCGTCAGCGGCCCAGGACTATCCTGGCTCCTCAGTGCCTCCTGACTGACAGGTTAAGGGTGACACCTAACACTCATCAGGGAGGTTGAGTCCTGTCTTGGGGTCAGGCAGATGGGGTGGGTCCTGGCCAGGCCATCACTGGTTGGGACACCAGACAAGGGACTCAGCTCCAAAATCTGGATCTCCCCCTTAACAGTAGAGCCCCTTGCCAGCTTCTGGATGGGCTGGATGGGGGTCACTAGGCTCCAATGTGGTTGGCACAGCACCTGGCACACAGTAGGTGCTCAGTGAATGCTTTTCCTGCTACTGCTGCTTAAGGTGGAAACTAGGGTCCACGAGGGGGTGTGGTTCATTCTTCCTCCACAACCACGTGACTACATTCAAGTCTCATCTTCGGTGGGAGGAGAGGGTGACCCTGGGATCTGAGAGGCAGCTTCAGAGAGACCTCTCCCTGTTCATTCCTGTGCCACGGGAGGTGGCCACTGCTATTCCAGAATCTCCCAAGGTTGCCTGGCCACAGGCATCACCTGGGGAATTAAGAGCACAGACTCCTGGCCTCCAGCCCTGAACACTTCCATCCCGTGGGTCTGGGTGGGGCCTGGGAATCTATGTTTATAAAGCACTCTGGGAGGGTCGCAAAAGCCAGCAGTTTTGGAGGACACTGGCCACACTCATCTTTATGGCTTTTGTAGTGGGAACAGCCAGGTACCCAAGAGGGGGTGGGGCCTGGCTCTGGTGGCCCAGGACTGTCTGGGGTGCCCCTGAGGGGAGAGTGACTAGAGATGGATGAGGTGAGGGTGAGGGAGGGCCGACCAGGGGAGACCCAGCAGCAGCAGGTGTGCAGGCTCTGAACCCGCCCAGGTGATGCGCTCCAGGTCCCACCAGGGAGACTAGGTGACCTGGAAGGAGGAAGGGAGGGTGCAGAGTGTCCTCTGGGTTCTTCCTGCAACAGCCCCGAGGACTGATGTTGGACGGGAACCTCTGATGGTGTCAGACTCCCTCCTGGAGCTGGAAGAGCCAATGTGTGGGTCTGAGGAAGTCAGGGAGGCTCTCTCGGATGGGGGGCTCTCTCGGCTCCCCTGTTGAGCTTGGGCCCTGGCACTCCCTGCAGAGCCCCAAGGATCGTGATCCAGGATTCTGAGAGCCTAGCGCCACTGTCACCAGCAGGCCCACCCAGCGAAAGCAGTGTCTTCAGGCCGCAGTAGTCAGCTCAGCCCCCGGAACAAATATACAGGCGGGGCCTCCAACAGCAGACGTGTATGGCCTCACAGTCTGGAGGCTAGAAGTCCGAGATCAAGGTGTCTGCAGGGCTGGTTTCCCTGAGGCCTCTCGCCTTCACTTGCAGTTGGCTGTTGCCTCCCTGTGTCCTCACCTGGCCGTACCTCTGTGTGTGTCCTAATCTCTTATAGGGACACCCATCCTGTTGGAATAGGGTCCACCTAGTGACCTTCATTTAACCTGAACCATCTCCAAATACAGCCACACCCTGAGGTGCTTGGGTTTTCATCTGGAGGGACACACTCAGCCCATGACAAGGCCTAAGCAAGAACTGCAGTGACCACAAGGCCACGGGCCTCTAAGGACAGCTCAGTTATGGCTGCAGCCGGACCCAACAGGACCCCGCCCCCGACTTTTGGTTCGATGACAGGACAGGCTGCACAAAGTGAAGGCGTCTCTAAGGACAGCTGGTCTGAGGAGACTCGGACTCGGGAGGAGCGAAAAGCGAGGAGACTCCGGCCCCAGCTCCAATGCAAAGGACACTTTTGCCTCTCACATGGGGCACCCCATGTTCCTTATGGATATGGACTAACTGGCAGGAGTGGGGGCCTTCCTGCTGGAAGGATGGGGTGGGTGGGGGTAGGAGGAGTCTGGGGAAACTCCCACAGGTGTGAGGGCCCTTCTTTAGATGGGAGCCAAGCCCAGAGTGATGGAGACACATGGGGTGTGTGCATGTGTGTGTGTCTGTGTGTGTTCGTTGCTTTCCACTTAAAATGACAGCGCACGGTCACTGCGTGTGGAAAGGAATCACTTTGGGAAATTTTTTTGTGTGTGTCCTCCCTTCTGGGGTCTAGTTTGTTCCAGAAAGAGGGAGGGCACCACCTGAGGGCTGTCTACTGGGCTCCCCGGGAGAGAACCGGTTACCTGACCACACAGGCAGAGCCCATGAGGCCACAATATCTGCTGACTTCCCCATCTGGCCACCCACCTCACCCTCTCTGTGGTCACGATGCACCTGCCAGGCCCCTGGCTGAGCCACCCCTGCCCTGAGGCTGTGGGCCCCCAGGCCTTGTCTCCTCCTCACTTTAGGGAGTCAGGTGAACACTGAGGCCTCCTGCTCCATGTGGGGTCGCTCAACTCTGGTCTCCCCAAGCCCCCAAAGACCCCATGCCTTTCCCATGGAGGGGGAGGCAGTGGGGGCGGTGCCTCCCCTGCGGTTCAGGGCCTGGTGCCACATAGAGGTGGATGCGTCCTGCTACACCTAATGCTGTTTCTCATCCCTTGGAACCAGGGGGTAGGATCCCTAAAGGACACCCCAGGGGAGCCTGGAGAGCAGCCTCCCTGGGGGGCGGGGAGCCTGGCCGAGGGTGAGGCCCCGCCTGACACCCAGTTCCCAGGAGCACTGGGGAAGGAGCCTGAGGCTCTCCACCTCCCAGCCTCTTCCCTCCTCCCTCCTTCCCTCCGAGTTCTGAAAACCTCTCCCCTCCTGCGAAGCCGGTGGAGGGACTGGAAGCGAGGACGTCACGTGTCACTTAGAGAGGAGATGGAACAGGAACAGGTGAGCCCCTGTCCTCCCCCTCATACCCCCACTCTGAGCCGCGGTGCCCCTTCTCCGCGACTCCCCACTCTGCCCGCATGGAGACGGCAGGGCCACCAGGCGCAGGGTGCTGTGTCACCTGCTCTTTATTGACTGCCACGGGCTACATTGTCAGGGGCGGCCGGACGCCCAGGAGCGGACTGCAGAGAGGAAGGAGGAGGGAGGGCGGTCTGAGAGACGCGGGCTGCTGGGGGCCAGGCACGCAGGTCTCCAAGGGACGGCCCTCGGGGGCCGGGGACACGGGGGCAGGCCCACAGCCCGGCCCCGACGCTGGTGCTGCTGCCACGGACAGATGCGCTGGCTGGGAGGCACCGGATGGCGCGGCAGGGCTGTTCTCTGGCCTCTCGGTCAGCCACGGCGGGCCTGCGTCCTCCAGGAGGACGGGCAGTTGTCTAGCGAGGCTGGGATGGCTGTCACTCCCACCAACTGGCCGGTGTTGGGGTCTGGGTCACCCTGAAGTCGCAGCACCTCGACCTACGCTCTCAAACCCTCATTCCCTCGGAGAAGAGGAGAAGGAAACGAGAAAGAGGAAAGAGAAGGAAGACAAATGCCCCCTTTCTAGGGTTCCCCCGATGGATGGTCGCAGGGGCAGCAGCAGGTGGCAGCCGACGGGAGGCCCAGCTCAGGACGAGGGGGCAGCACCGGGTTTCTCCTCCCGCGACACGGGGATGGCGCGGTCGCTGTGGCCGGCGTCCCCCCCAGATGCGACCTTGGGGCCGGAGAAGGTCAGCATGCCGTCAGCAGACAGGGAGCAGGAGAGAGCCGACTGGTCCACGCTGGAAGGCAGGCGGTAGCGGCGGTGGAACTCGCGGGAGATGTAGCCATGATCGTCCTGGGGGGTGGGGGAGGGACCGTCAAGCCACCAGCCACCACCGCGCGGCAGCAGCCCCAGGGAGAAGGGCCTCCTGGACAGCTCGAGGGTCAAGTCCATGGCCTCTCCCAGGCGGGAGCAGGGAGGCGGGGGCTCCTGGTGAGATCCCCGACCCCGACCCCGACCCCCACTCCCTCACCCCTACCGCCCTGCACAGCGGTCCTGCCCTGCGGGCCCTTCGCTGCTGAGGAGTTGGCTCCTCTCACTAATCTCCCTCTGAAATCTCATGGATGGTTCTGTTCCTGCCCTGGGTCAGGGTGTCCCTGTACCTGTGACCCTACAGACCGCTTGGGCTCGGGGTCCCTGGATCCACCTGAGGGGTCAGAAAGCCCCACCTGAGCTCAGGAACCCACTCTCCTGGACGCGCTAGCCCACATTCGCCCCCTGGGCCGCGTCCCTCCTCCGGGTGGGAAGGCTGAGACCCGCAGGGGAGGGGTGTCCTGAGCTGAGCTGGCCAAACAAGTGGCATGGACAGCGCTTCCCCTCCTCCCCCAACACCCACGGCTCCTCCAGCCATTGAAGGAACCCTGGTCTCTGACCCCGGCCACAAGAAGCTGGTGCTGCCAGCATGGTGCCCGCAGGCCCCACGTCCTGTCCACTTCACATGGGGACAGTGCATGCCTGTGACCGCCCATGGGCCCCTCCCGGCTCTGCCGGAGACCCTGCCCCTGCCAGCTCCAGTGCCAGGCGCCCTTACACCCCACCCCGCCTTGGCTGTGGGACTGGGCAGGCCAAGGGCCTCCCCGAGCCTGGCCCTGCCACCAGCCAACTCAAGAAAACGGGGCGCTGGTCGTGAAGGGCTGCTGAGAGGTGACCGTGTAAACACACACAGTGTCTGCAGCACCGATGAATGCCGGCTCTGCTGTTGTCACCACTCACCCTCCAAAGCTGGGCGCATGACAAAGCCTGGCATTTCAGCGGGTCTGTCCTAATCCCACCCCATCGAGCACACAGGTGGTCTGAAGGGAGCAGGACAGCCCCAGGCGTTCGCCAGGCTGCTGAGGACGGGACACCCCTCCTGGAGGAGCCTGGATCCGGAGCCCTGGGGCGGCCCTCTCATGGCTCGGGGCTCACCTGCCTCTCGCTGTGCTTGCCGTGGATCTCCACGAAGTCCTCCTGCACCTTCACGGTGAGGTCCTCCGGCGAGAAGTGCTTCACGTCCAGGAAGATGGCAAACTTGTCCCGGTCGGATCGGACCTGGAACCCAAACGTTCGGGTGGGTCTCCCTGGGCCGAGGCTCGGGGAGGGGACTGGCTGCTGTGGTCCCTGCCGGGCCGGCCAGAGCAGCCAGGGTGGAGTGGCCGGCGGCTCCGTCCCCAGTTATCAGGACAGACACTGCAGGTCACAGCGCTGGCCTCTCCTTAGACACACGCAGGGGACCAGGGACCGGGGCTGTGTGGACACTCGGCTGACAGCCAGACCTGGGTGCAAGGCGGTGGTGTCTGCGGATGTCTGGTTGGTAGCGGGCCCGCTGGCCGGTTGCAGCCGGGCAGCTGCTGTGGGCTGGCTGGCTGGTTGGCTACTGGTTGGCTGGCTGGTTGGTTGGTTGGGTAAGGTTGGTTGTTGGCTGGCTGTCTGGGTGGGTGGACCTAGCACCTGGACTAAAGCCGCTGCCCTGGCTTCCCCTGACCGCCATCAACAGCCTGGGGCCCTGTCCTTTCCCATCGACTGGCCGCGCCCAACAGCCCACGAGGTGGCCGCCACCTGCACACAGAGCACTTCCGGGCACTGCTCCTCACTCAGAACCTGTGTTTAGGCTGTTCTGGCCGCTGGGGTAGATCCGCGTGTGTCAGCTCTGGGCAGGCCTGCGTTCAGACCAGGGTGGGGACTGCCCAGCCCTCGGGCCGCATAAGGCCCCTGGAATCGTTTGGTCTGGCCTGGCCAAGGCATTACAGTGAGTTCATGAAACGTTCTACCAAATAGAGCAGGCTAATATTTAAGTTGGTCATTCTGTATGGCCGCGAGTGATGTTATAAATACCCAAATGGCCCCTGGCAGGAGAAAGGTCCCACCCCTGGTTTAGACGGTGGGCAGACCTGGCACCCAGCACTCGGGGCCTGGGGTCCGTCTCGGGGCGGGAAGACGGGTGGCTCTCGCTGCCTTTCCTTTGGGCCTGGCCTTGGGCACCTTGGGCCTGTGCTGGAATGAGCCCACACTCCGCCTCTCCGCTGGCTGCCCAGGGCTCCCCGTAGGCCCTCTGCTGGGGACCTGGGCAGCACCCCCCACCCAGGCTTCTGCTGCTGAACACACAGCTTGCGTCAGCCATCGAACTTGCCTTGGTGGGGTTGCTCTTGGGGCTTCCAGCCTGTGGTTGGTGCATTACAAACCACATATGGGTCATGAGCTGATGGAGGAAAAGACAGCGGTCGGGTCCAGGCTGGCTCCCTCTCAACCCCTCTCGGGAGGCACAGGAGTCTCTGCTGTAGGGGGCGCCCAACGGGCCTCTGCCGTCAGGAGGGACTGGGGCGAGGGGGAAAGCGCCCCGCAGCTGTCGCCATGCACGCCACACAGTGAGAGGAGAGCTCGGAGCTCCAGGGCAGCCCTCAGAAATCCCAGCCACTGGTCCTCCAGGCACCCCGCCCAGCCCTCCCCGACCACCCGCCTCACCTCAGAGATGCCAGAGTCCAGCACGGTGCGGAACAGGGACTGGCGGTAGTAGGGGCTGACGGTGGAGGACAGGAAGGGCAGCAGGTCGCACTCGAAGAGGCCCTCGCCGAAAAACTGGTCGAAGAGCCGGCTGGGGTGGAAGGGGCCCAGGGCGCGCCTGAACCAGGGGTGCTGGATGGCGATGTCCATGGTGGGCGTCGGGGCTGCGGGACCCGGGACTCAGCAGGCCTCTGGGTGGCACAGTGGGGAGCCGGGCACGGGGCCTCCCTATATACGCCCCGGACAGGATGCAGGCGTCAGGGGATTCGTCCGAAAGCGTGAGCTCATGGGGGAGGCTGTCCAGTCAGCAGAAACGGCGCCTGGCTGAGAGCCCGGGGAACTGACCTGCAGGCGCCCCCAGCAGCGGCTCTCCTAGCGGCTCTCCTAGCGGCTCTCGGCCACCCCTTGCCCGGGGGACAGTGAAGGCTCATCCCTGCCACCGGATGCATTCCCACTGTCTGCCTGTGTGGCCCTGTGTGGTCATGGCCACCCTCCCTGTGGTGCTCAGACCCGTGTCACAGACGAGGAAACTAAGACACAAGGCTAGACACGTGGTCCCCGACCCCACAGCTACCAGGTGAGGGCACAGTTTTTCAAAACAGAATTACCTCTATCACTTCTTCCTGCCAAAAAAAGTTATGCGCATTTGTAATTAAGAAATTTGTAATTTCTGTCTCAGGAAAGACAGGAAATACCACGCAATGAAAGGGCCTGTCATTCCAGCTCGGGGGTCCCTATCGTGGCGTCTGTGTGCATCCAGAGGGCCGGCAAGTTCACTGTTACGAACGTGGAACACCCCTGGACCTTCCTCCGTGGGTTCACCCTGGTGTCGACCCTGCTGATGTGTCCTTCCTGGGCATGACGTCCCTTAAACCAGGGCCCCGTCAGGCCTGCCACCGTCAGCCAACACAGTGATCGGCAAGGCCTGGCCCTTCTTGGCTTCTCTCTCTGTGGCCTGTCCACTTATCGCTCAGGATGCCTTCCCCGAGGGGACCTGCCACCCATCAGCTTTTTTTTTTTTAATATTTTTATTGATTTCAGAGAGGAAGGGAGAGGGAAAGAGAGATAGAAACATCAATGATGAGAGAGAATCATTGATTGGTTGCCTCCTGCACGCCCCCTACTGGGATCGAGCCCGCAACCCAGGCACGTGCCCCTGACCGGAATCGAACCTGGGACCCTTCAGTCCACAGGCCGACGCTCTATCCACTGAGCCAAACCAGCCAGGGTCATCCGTCAGCTTTTAGACGTTTGATGTTTCCCGGTGCTAGGGCTTTTGGTGTTTGTCGGTAGCGTGGCCTCTGGGGAGCGTTGTACTAACTCACACCCACCCACAGCAAAGGAAAATGCCGTCCCCACCCCCTGCGAGCTTGGTGATGGGCAATCCAGACGGTGAGAAGTTTCTTACTCATCTTTGTGCCTCCCCAGGTCAAACCCTGTGTGGGACGCACGAACCCTCACAGCCACCCTCGCAGGCCGTCCCCGTCGCAGTGTCTCCCAGCCCCGCTAAGCCTGCCCTCAGCAGCTTGGCATTCTGCAGCCCCGGTGCTGACTCGGTCCCCCTCACACAAAGGCCGCTATGTGCTTGGTCTGCAGGATTCCCGTGAGGCCAGCAGTCTGCCACGCAGGCACAAAGCCCAGCACCTGATTTTCCACCCCAGGGCCCAGCAGGGCTCACCCACAAATCCGCACTCTGTAGGCGATGGGCATTGCTGTGGGTCAGCGGGAATGCATTCAGCTAACCCAACTCCGTGAGGTCGGCAGGCTGTCTGGACAGCCCACTGCCAACCCTACCATGACCCACCATGTCCTAGAAGCCGGCCATGCCCTGCCAGCCCCTTCCAGGACAATCATTTAGCTATGTATCCATCTATCTTTCATCTATCTATCTATCTATCATTTGTCTATCCATCTGTCTATCATCTGCATATTTACCATCTATCTATTTAGCTGTCATCTAGCTAGCTAGCTGTCATCTGACCTTCTTTGAGAAACTCAGTCTTTGTTCTTGGCCTTCCACTGACTGAATGAGGCCCACCCATCATACAGATTATGGCGGGAATCTGCTTTCCTTGGAGTCACTGACTTACACGTGAATCTCATATTACACACCTTCACACGGCAGCATCTAGACGTGTTTGACCACATAGGTGAGCCCCATGGCCCAGCCAAGGTGACGTAACATTAGCCATCACTCCCGGGGGACCTCGTTGCTGTTCTCAAAGCCGTGGGGAAGGTGAGTGCTAGAGCTGAGGACAGGCCCCCTTATGTTCCGGCTGCTGAGAAATCGCCAGAACCCACAGCAGCTGCAGAGAGATGACGGTGATTCTCGGAGGAGTCGGTGTCAACCTGCTCGAGCTGGGAGCTGTCTGGGGACTCCCATGTGAGGAGAAGAAACACAAGCGGCCCCTGGTGCCTGGAACCAACCTGGCCCTCGTGGCCAGACCCAGTGGGTCCCTTGGGATGAAACCTCCCAGACTCAAGCCCAGACAAGGCTGCTCCAGACGTGATGGAAGGAGGCATAGCTGGGCCGCTGGTGATTGTGTCCAAGCCCAGAAGCAAGGTTGCTGTGCACTCACAAATCCCACCCACCTCCTCTCTTGCTGATGACGACCCACACTTCTGCTTTACCCGGCAAACTTGCCATCATCCAGTCAGGTCCCCCATGGCCCCACCCGAATGTCTCTCCATGTTGCTAAGTCCAGCGTCTGTTCTCAGGCCTCTCCTGGTCTGGCCCCTGGGCAGCTGACCAGCTGGTCACTCCCCCTTCTCAACGTGCCATCTCCACCAGACTTCTTAGGGCCCACGGTGTCCTGCTCCTCCTCCCACCTCAGCTCCCTCCTCAGGGTCTTCTCCTAGTCCCAACCATCAAAATTGGGGCACCCCAGGGATCAGTGCTTGCACCCCTCTCCTGTCTATCCACACTCCTGCCAGGTCAATCTCATCAAGTTGAATTCTCCAAATGCTGCTGGATTCTGAGCTCCCTCCTGTGTGTCTGCCTGGGGTGTTTGTTATGCAGCATTACCACAGCAATAGCTGACTGATACACAAGGACTTCCTCCCATGACATTTCACATCCTCCTTCCCTGTTGTTGTTTTTTTTTTTTCCCTTGGGTAGATGGTTAAAGCTGTTTTTGTTTGTTTTTTTTTTTTCTTTCTTTTTTTTAATTAAATCTTTATTGTTCAGATTATTACATTTGTTCCTCTTTTTTCCCCCCCATAACTCCCCTCCTCCCAGTTCCCGCCCCACCCTCCGCCCTCACTCCCCACCCACTGTCCTCATCCATAGGTGCACGATTTTTGTCCAGTCTCTTCCCGCATCTCCCACACCCCTTTCCCCCCCAAGAATAGTCAGTCCATTCCCTTTCTATGTCCCTGATTCTATTATAATCACCAGTTCATTCTGTTCATCAGATTATTTATTCACTTGATTCTTAGATTCACTTGTTGATAGATGCAACTTAAATCTTAGCACCAAACTTATAAGGGAAAAAAAAAACACCTTTCCGGTATTTATTTATTTATTTATTTATTTATTTTCTAGCAGGGAAAGGAGCATTGATGCTGTTTATATAAAATGTCAGATCTGCAATAAATTATAATTACACACAGGAACACCATCTCATTTATACGAATGGAATTTGAAGTTACTGGGGGAAAAGGACATAGAATTCTTTTCCATTTGGAATGACAAGGCTTATCTATAACACTTCAACAATTCCGGCGACTCTGAAATTTGTAAACAGCAGGGGAGTTCACCATTTCTTTCTTCACCTTCACCTTCCGAGTTTTATTCAGATCTTTGCGTGTTTGAATTTTCTGTGCAATGACGAACAATTTCCTCTCGTGTTCAATCCGCTGTGTCAGGCAGTTATATTGCTTTTGCCTTTCTTTAGCTATCCGCTTAAGTCGAGTCTGATGAGGAACTCCTTTCATTTCTCCTTCTGCAAGGTCTCTATGGGGGGCGGGGGGTCTATTAAAGACTCTGTCCACTAATTCTGGGGCAGTTCACAGGCGAGTTGCAATGTCAAACCGTTCAACTTCCTTTTTAGTGTCAAAAAAGAACACATGCTTATTCTGTTGCTTCCCCTGGAAATCCAGCAGGTGGAGCTCTTTGTCTTTTGATTTCCTTAGTTTCCGCAACCCTTTTCATTTCCATATATTTGACATCCTGAGTTCTCCTCAGTTTCAGCTGTTCTGGAGTTACTTCTTCCTTCGTCTCCGGGATAACATGACCTCCATCCTGGAGTTTAACTCGAGTCATTTTATAGTAGAATTCATCTGGATTTTTTTCAAGAGCTTTCTTTCGAAGAGCTCTGAGGTATTCTTGTTTTTTCCAGGAGTCATTTGCACTAAGTTTGTAATCTTTCTTTTTCTCCAGAAGGCCCAGATGTTTTCAAAAGCCAGGCTGGCTTCGCTCTTGGTGTTCCCGCTGTCAGAACAGCTGCCTTCTGAAAAGCTGAGACATAGCTGCTCACGCCTGGGAAAGTTCAGTAGACAACGCTGGCACCTCACCACTTCAGTCTCGAGGTCCACTGAACCTACAGGAAACAGGCCTAGCCGGCCCTTTCCGTTTTTAGAATTTTTACATTTCAGAATTCCAAATAAGGGACTGTGGATCTTTTCTACCAGAAAATCAAGGAAAAGATAGAACTGTTGTCTTCAAAGAGCCCACAGTCAATATCTAATTAGAGATGTCAATATCTAATTAGAGCCCAATTCAGTGATAAAAGTAGCTATTGTTAAATGAACCCTACTAAGTGCCAAGCTCTGTACCACTCTCAAAGGCAGGAGTTACTAATCCCATTAGTAAACTAGAGGCCCAGTGCATGAATTTGTGCATGGGTGGGGTCCCTCTGGGTGGCCTGCAGGGATCGGGCCAAAACCCACAGTCCAAAGCTGCCTGCAGCTCCTACCTGCCGCTCCCACTCATCCAAACCCCACTGTGCCTGCCGCAGGCTCATGCCCAATCAGTCCAGATCAGGAGAGGCTCACACTGCCACAGCAGCACTCGCCAGCCATGAGCCCTGTGTCTGGTGCCCTCCCAAGGGGAGTGGCCTGCAGGATTGGGTTGAAACTGGCGCTCTGACATCCCCCAAGGGGTCCTGGATTGTGAGAGGGTGCAGGCCAGGCTGAGGGACACCACTGGTGCCCAATCGGCCAGGGAGGGACCATGGAAGGGCTACAGGGCATGTCTGGCCCATCTTGCTCAGTCCAGTCAATCAGCCAGACCCCAGCAGCAAGCTAACCTATCAGTTGGAGCATCTGCCCCCTGGTGGTCAGTGCACATCATAGCGACTGTCTGCCCCCTGGTGAACAGTGCATGTCATAGTAAGCAGCTGAGCAGCCATAGCATATCATTAGCATATTATGCTTTGATTGATTTTTCAGTTGTTCTGCCGTTCAGTCTATTTGCATATTACCCTTTTATTATATAGGACTAGAGGCCTGGTGCACAAAATTTGGAGGGTATGTCCCTCTGCCCAGCCTGCACCCTCTCCAATCTGGGACCCCTCAAGGGATGTCCGACTGCCCGTTTAGAGATGTCCGACTGGCTGGTGTGGAATCGGGCCTAAATGGGCAGTTAGACATCCCTCTCACAATTTAGGACTGCTGGCTCCCAACCATTTGCCTGCCTGCCTGCCTGATCGATACCTAACTGCTCCCCTCCCGGCCCAATTGCCCCCAAATGCCCTCCCCTGCTGGCCTGGTCCTCTCTTGCTGCCCTCCCATGCAGGCCTGGTCCCCCCCAAACTGCCCTCCCCCTTCTGGCCTGGTCCCACCCAACTTCCCTCCTCCTGCTGGCCATCTTGTGTCCACATGGGGGCGGCCATCTTTGTGTTGGAGTGATGGTCAATTTGCATATTACTCTTTTATTAGGATGGAAACTAAGTCCAGAGAAGTGCATAACCATGTGCTATAGACTGACTGTTTATAGCCCCAAAAATTTATTTGTTAAATTCTAACCCCCAATGTGTAGGGCCTCATGAATGGGGTTACTGCTCTTGTAAAAGATTCCCAGAGTGTTCCTTTGCCCCTTCTCCCACGTGAGGTCACAGTGAGAAGAAGAGGGAGGAATCTGCCGGTGCCTTGATCTGAGACTTTCTCCAGGACTGGGAGAAACCCATGTCTGTTGTCTAAGCCCTCAGCCTGAGCTAAGACAACAGTAGAGAGGGAGGGAGGGAAAGAGAGCGAGGACAAACAAAAACATCAATTGGCTGCCTCTTGCACATCCCCTTCTGGGGATCAGGCCCACAACCTGGGCCTGTGCCCTGACCAGGAATCAAACCGGCATAGGTGCTGCTGTGGTCATGCAGGACACCCAGCATGGCCAAGAGGAGGAAGAGCAGAGATGGTTGAAGCAGCCAAGGAATTAGAATGCGTGAGGGTGTAAGGGAGTCAGAAACCCAAAGACAACTCACATGGTTGAGGACCTTGTCAGGTCAACACAGCCCTAATCTCCTCTTCAGGACGCTTGTGAGGTGGGTGACTGACATTCACTCCATCTGTTGTCAGTTGATAAGCAGTCGGCATCCCAGCTGCTGAGAGCCCCCACTGGGGCTCTCGGATGAACAAGTGGAGAAGCAACTGCGGCGAGGGGACACTGAGACCCCAAATACTGAGAGTGTGTGCAGACCACTGGAGAGGTTCGGTTTGGGTGAGGACTCTTTGCTAACTAAAATCTCTCCTAAGACCGCTGGGGCACTCATTCCTGTCCTGGGGAGGCATTCCTCCTCTTTGGTTGGTCACCTCCTGGTATAAAAAGGCACGTTTCGTATTAAATTTGGACTTTATTCCTCCATCTCCCCTCACCTGGAACAATGGTGCCATTAATCTGTCAGTCATTTGGAGTATGTCTTGCTAATTAAGAGACATCCTGCATGCTATTGGCTTGTGAAATCCCCACAGTGAACCTGCGCTAAATTGCTGGCAAAGACAGATTCGGTTTCTGAGCATAACACTGCCTGCCTCCCGAAACAAAAACGAAACAAAACAGGCTACATCCAGGACCCTGGAATCCTTTCAACTTTGGGGGCTAAGATCCCTTTGGGATCTGACAAAATTATGGACTATATTTGCCCACAGAAAAACAGGCATACACTGAAATCTTGTATACACGTGCCAGGGTTCCATACATACTTACATATGTTAACTCTACACTTATGAATCCCAAATATGCCACTCCACTGGGCCTTTCCCCTGAACTTCAGATGCCCCAATCTGGTAGCCATATGTGGCTATTTAGATTTAAATCTAAATTAATTAAAAGTAAATAACATTTAAAATTCAGGGCCTTTATCATACTAGCCACATTTCAAGGGCTCAAGAGCCATATGTGGTCAGTGGCCATCATATCACTGGACAGCACAGATATAGAGCATATCTGTCATCACAGAACATTGTAGTGGACACTCTCATATACGAATGGTGGCTGGTCACGTCTACCCATGCTGTATTCATACCCATGCTGGATTAGTCAGAAGAGCTACAGTGAGGACCCTAAATATCTTCCTGTTAGGGTGCAAATGAGACTTGGTTGGAAAGTTTGTAAGAAGGACATTCTGAGAAAAGGGAAGTGTGAGGCAGGCTGCCTGCCCTGTTTATCGGAATTCCGACTCAGGGGCATGCCAAAGGCGGTGCCCCTAGTTAGTTGACCTTTCCAAACAAGTCTGTGCACATGCAGACCCTGGTGTTTACTAAAATGCTTACGCTTAATCCTTGGATGCCCTTGCCTAGAGGACAATGTAAACATATGTGTCCTCTAAGATTACTCACCCTATTGATTGTATCTAAAGATAAACTTTATCTCAAACTGCAGTTACAATAAAAGGCTAACGAGACAGGCAATCGAGGCTGCCTGGTTGCTATAGCCAGGCCGTCCCTTAGCCTCTCTTTCACAGCAAACGTTGTGTTGGAGTAACCCAGTCATCCGTTGCTCAGGGTCTGCTGGCCAGCTCCGGCATCTTCCCAGGCCCCTTGCCTGCAGGGCAGTTCAGGGAGCAGACACTCGGAACCTGCTCTTTCAGAAGTTGCTTACATAACATCACCTCATATTCCACGAGTCAAAGCAAGGTACAGGGCCAAGTCCCAAGCAGTAGGTGGGTCATCACATGGCCTCTGCATGTGGTGGCCCAGGGGCAGGCAGGACAGAAAGGAAAGGCTGTGAAAAAATAACACGGTCCATGCAGAGGCCAGACTACCCAGATCAGTTGCTCCTCAGCCATTCCCTGCCTCGGTAGGTGCTGACTCTCCCTTGGCCACTGGAGGAGCAGCCTAGAAGCACAGGCCAGGACCTCGCCAATGCACTCACCGCCTTGCCAGCAACGCACAGAGGCAGCGACGGCAAGATTCCACTGACAGCAGAGGTGGGCAGCCACCCGGAGTTCCTAGTGTCCCTGGGGCGCAGGGGGTCAGGGTGCAGCAGCAGGACCAGCAGGCTGCTCCCCAGCCCAGTGCAGCAGCCATCTCAGCAATTTCTTTGTGAAGGGACCAAAGTTTTGCCACCTGAAGCTGCCTTTTGGGGATACTGTTTATTGTTGGAAGTATTACATAGGTCCTCCATTTTCCCCCATTAACTCTTCCAGCCCACTCCTATCCTCCCCCCTCCCCCCGCGTCCCCCACACACCCCCCACCAGGCCCTCACCACCCCATTGCCTGTGTCCTGGGTTATGCATACAAGTTCATTGGTTGATCTCTTCCCACGCACCCTCCCCTGCCTTCCCTCTGAGATTCAACAGCCTGCTCATGCTGCTATGTGTCTGGGTCTATTTTTGGTCATCAGTTTATTGGGTTCATTAGATTCTACAAATGGGTGAGATCATGTGATACTTGTCTTTCTCTGACTGGCTTATTTCGCTCAGCATAATACTCTCCAGTAAGTGATTTATAGAAACAAGCCTTTCACTCTCCCCCCTTCCCTGCCCAAGAAATTCAGAGAAACCTGCTTCAGGAAGGAGTTGTTGGGCTGCTGCTTAGCCTAATTTAAATTAAATATGGTAAATAAGAGGGCGGCAGGCAGGTGCCTGTTAACTGGAGATCCTGTGTCTCATTGTTTCTGAGTTGCCTAGCAAGGATTTGCCTGCCATGTGTGTTCTGCTCAACTCCCTATAAACCGGCCACTCTCATTTCTGAAATCTAATCCCCGTTCCCACCCACTCCTCCTCCCTCCTTTGTCCAAATAGTGTCTTATATACCCAATGTCGCCTCCCTGTCTTTGGAATTTTCATGGAATTATCATGCCTAGGTGAATTCCCCGTGGGAATGTACATTAAACTTTGACTTTCTCCTGCTAATCTGTCTCTCTGTCCATCTGATTAATTAGCCCAGTCTAGAAGTTAAACGGTGGGAGGGAAAGTATTAATATTTGTTTTTAGCCCCCACGATTTTAAAACCCCTTTTAAACAGAAATGCATTCCCTCGCAGCGCTGGAGCCCGGGAGTGCGCGGTCAGGGTGTCTGCAGGGTGGGTCTGCGGAGGTCTCCGTAGGTTAGGACCCTGTGTCACACAGCCCTACCCTCCTCTTCCCAAAAGGACACGGCCGATCGGACAGGGCCGCTCTATCAGCCTCATTCCAACCAATCACCTCCAACTAGTCACCGGCGGAGGTGCTGGGCGTCAGGGCTCCCACATGAATTCGGGGGACACCGGCCTGCAATCAGTAGGGGTGATGCTCTCTGTAGCCTGGCCCCCAGGACCCTGAGCACTACGCCTGCCATCCGGCCCCAAATCCGGCCCCTCGTGTCTCACCACCACCGCTCCCCCTCTCACCGCCATCTCGCCTCTGGTCTGGCTCCTCTCAAACCCAAGCAGGACTCTAAGGACGTCCCCCAGGATTCTCCTCCCTCCCCGTGTTCAATCAGACACTAAGCTTAGCACTGCCAGGAAGAGACCGTTCAGACCACCTTAAAACCGGATGATCCCGGTCATCCGGGTGGGCCCCGCTTAGGAACCGGAGCCCTGACAAGGCCGAGGCCCCACGCGGCGCTCCTCCCGAGACCGGGGGACGGCCGGGGGCGCCTCTACTCCATTCCCCGCTTCCGAGGGCACTGGAGGAGGGGTCTTCACCGAGGAAAGGTTCCAAAGGCAGCGCGAGTTCCCCGGGGAGGTGTGGGGAGGGAGGTGCGGGGAAGGAGGCGCGCCTGCACCTCTCCGAGCTCCGCGGATCCAGCCCCGCGCGACTGCGTGGAGAAGCCTCGCCCATCGCCTTCCCCTCCAGGCCGCGGTTTGCGCGCTGGGCATGCCGGGGCCGGGGCCGGGGCCGGGGTCGGGGTCGGGGTGGGCGCTGGACCGCAACCCGCTGACTGGGGGCGCCGCAGGCGCTGGGCATGCCGGGGCCGGGAAGACAGTCCCTCTCGCGAGCTCCAAGCCCCGCCCACACGCAGGCAGCGTTTCGCCCGATTGGGCAGCGCCGACATACGGGCGGGGCGGGGCGGGGCTAGCGTCGTCGCGTCAGGGTGACGTTTCCCGCAGGCGTCGGGCAGTGTCGGAGGCGTCGGCAGCGCTTTCGGCGGCTGCCGGTGGGAAATGGCGGAGTATTTGGCCTCCATCTTCGGCACCGAGAAGGACAAGTGAGTGAGAGCCGCCTTTCGGGGCTCCGGGCCGGGTAGGCGGGCGGGCACGGCGGCGGGCTGCGGACGGCGGCGGAAGGCCCGGGCGGGGGGGAGGGGCGCGTCGGTCTTTCCGGCCTCGGGAGCCGCGCGCTGCCGCCGCCTCGTGGGCGCGCGGGCGGGCGGGCGGGCGGGCGGGCAGGCCGGCGATGGGCCCCCGGCCGGGCAGCGGGCTTCCGCCCGGGCGGCGCGACCTTTCCCGCGCGGCTCTCATCCGCGGCCCGCGGTGTTCCGGTCCGTGGGGCACCCGGATCCCCGTGGCCTTCGGCAGCCGCCTCGAGTTGTGCTGAAGCCGACGTTAGACAATCCCCCCAACTTTAGTCTCTAGGGTGTTGGGCAAGCTGTGGTGCACATCTCGCCCGTGTTTATTTATCCTCAGATAACGTAAGGTAATTGTTGAGGTCTTTAAATACTTGAAGACTGAATACCAATATTATAAGGGAAAAGGTGGGTCCTTTTCCTCGTTTTTAAGGTTGCATGCTTCCCTAACCAATTGTTAGGTTAAAAGTGAAAATTTAATTCTGACTTTGCCACGTTTGCACGTATTGAAATTTAGACTAACGTAAATGTCTTCAGACATTTAGGGGATAATTCTTTGAAAACTAAAGACTGTCTGGATTAATGTACCCTTCGAATAAGTAGTTATTATTTGGGATTTTTCAGGGTTAAATAGGCTTCTGTGAATGTATGTTTTTAGGGTCAACCCCTAAGTTTGTCGTACATATTTTAATGCCACTTTTCCAAACACTATTTGAATTGTTTCTGTTTTCCAGGATACATCTTGTAAAATGTCTTTTTACACATGATAGAATTTCTGTGGGATTAGTTATATTTTTTCCTACCAAAATTTGCGAGACAAAATGACAGTCATAGTCACTTGGGTGTCAACCCAAAGGCAATCTCCGGAGACTCAAAGATGGATAAAATTTAGATCTTGTTATCAAGGAGGGAGGGGTGCGTGCATATAAAGGATCATTAAAGTAAAATGCATCAAAATGTCTTAAATGCATTGGGAGAGGGGTGCACCCTGAATGCTTTGAGCTCAAGGAAGAGCATCGTGGGGGACTTGCCTTTAAATAGGATCTTGATTGAATAGGCCAGTTCTGCTGGAAAAAGAGGCTTCTCTGAGTGCATGCTAAGAACGTGCATCATTAATTTCATTCTTTAGCTTCTGTCAGTGTGGCCCATGACTTCTGGGTCAGGCAATTTTTTTTTCTATCATTTGGTGTCTTTCACTGTCACTCTTCAAAACTTACTTTAGGGGTTTATTCCAATAACCACCTATCCAAGCTGTTTTGTAAAAGTCATGGCTTTAATTCAAGAAATTTAATTATTTAGATTAGTCATATTCTCATTTCAGAGAGACTTGGGAGGTTTTGTTTTAACTGGGTATCATCAAATGAAAGCCATCTCTGGAAGTTAAGGGACAAGGATTAATTGTGGAATGGTTGGGTAGTAATTGTTCAGGCAGGGGTTTTGCCCATTCTGAGATTTACTTAAAAATAAGCTCTTAATTTTCAGGTGACTTTCTGAAGATAAAATGTTATATATTCAAGTTAGAAAATCTAAAGTAAGACTTAAGTTTGCAAATATGTATAGTAATGTAATCATTTTCCTCCCCTGGTAAGTTCACACTTTTCCAAGTTGATTGCTACCTAATAGTAAATCCCTGGCTAATCAGTTGCATAGTCTATCAGATTTCATTGAGGTCCTTTTATCTTAACTCTTGATTGGCTGTCTAAATATATGGCACTTTTTAAAAAAAAATGCTTTTATTGATTTTAGAGAGAGGAAGGGATGGAGAGATAGAAACATCGATGAGAGAGAATCATTGATTGGCTGCCTCCTGCACAGCCTCTACTGGGGATAGAGCCCGAAACCCAGTCATGTGCCCTGACTGTCACTGGAACCAGAGACCTCTGGGTTCACGGGTGGGTGCTCCACCACTGAACCTCACCAGCCGAGCAAGTGAGAATTTGAATGGGACTCGTCTACTCAGATTTCATAGTTCATCACAGATCTGCTAAGCCACCTGGCATTGCTATCATGCTGGCTGGATTGCTAGTTTTAATTTGATCTGGGTCATCCAGTATTTGATTAATATTAAGGGAAACTTTGCCATAGGGACAGAAGTACAGGTTGAGTTCCCCAATAGCTTGTTTTCAGTATATGGAAACCAGAAGAATTATTTACTTCAGACCTGTTTTTGGAAATTTCCTGTTGGTCTGGTATCATGGGTGAGAGACCCTGGACTTTGTTTTTTTGTTGTTGTTGTTTTTTTAATATATTTTTATTGATTTCAGAAAGGGAGAGAGAGTTAGAAACATCATTGGTCAGCTGCCTCCTGCATTCCCCCTACTAGGAATGGAGCCTTAAACCCGGTATGTACCTTGACTGGGAATCGAACCATGACCTTCTGGTTCATAGGTCAGTGCTCAACCACTGAGCCACACCAGCCGGCTTGGTTGGTTTATTTAAATAATGATTGCATTTAAATGAGCGTTGTGTATGGCGCACACCTACTTTACAGCTGATGCTTGGAACAGTGCCAGGCTGGCATTTTCCTCATTTTTTCAAATGAAACCCTGAAAGGTGGGGTGATTTGCCCAAGCCAGGCAGCTAGGAGCAGATCTGGACCTTCACCTCATTACACTGTGTTGGTGTCCTCAAGCGAAGTCATTTCATTGTGGAAAACTAAAGAACCAGATACATTTTAAGTTAAATTTAGTTTTAGACTAATATTTCATTTACATGAAAACAGGTTGAAAGGGGAGGGGATTTGAATAAGGAGGAATTGGGTCTGAGTGTTCTTCATTGAAGGAGTTTACAGAGGAGCAGATTGAAACTAGTCCTAAAATATTGCCAGGAAGGGGGAGGGGTACCTGCTACCAATCAAAAATAATGTGCCTGTATTTTGGGGAAGTCATTTGATAGCATGTCTCATGTTGATGACGTAGTTCCATCTGTTTGATGTCTTCCCAGCAAAATAATCTGCTCTTATTTTTCATTACAGAGTCAACTGTTCATTTTATTTCAAAATTGGAGCATGTCGTCATGGAGACAGATGCTCTCGGTTGCACAATAAACCAACCTTTAGCCAGGTTTGTTTATTTTTTCTTTTTTTTTCTGTTTTCACGTAAATTATCAAAACTTGTACTTTACAAAGCCAGTTAATAATTTCCATGTATAAAGGGGACCTTTATTTCTCTAGTTGTTTTATTTTCTATTTATGTTCATAAGTGAGCACGTTCGTTTGTTTCAATGGATGAGGCAGGTGAGACACCCCAGTGGAAGGTCTGAGAGCATCATCCCCTGTTTTTATCACTCGAGAAACCTGTTTAAAAGAAGGTTTTAGTATGTGCATGTTGGCTAGGACAGGCCCTTGCCCTACCACCCTCCCTGCAGTCAACAACATTGACTGAGCCTCTTCCAGGCACGGGAGATGCAAAGCGGGCTTTCTGTTCTTTGCTCTCCCTAGGCAGCCACCTTACAGGAGAGGCTGGGGTGACTGCCATGCCCTCGGTTCTCCAGGCCTGGTGTGTTCCCTTCCTTAGACCCTTAGTCAAGGCAATAGCAAGTTGCATCATGACATAGAAACATTAAAAATGAAATTTAACACTAGAAGATGGGCATTCAGTTCAGTGTTTTGTGGCCAGTTTTATTCAGTTAATTGAGAGATGCCTGTTATCTTGGGTTTAGGTTGGCTATGATTTGGTTTAATTTTAAAAATTTAGATTTTTGGTATTTTTGGTTAACTGAAGAAAAGGCAAGACTATGTACCCTGTAAGTGATCACTGATGTATTAAAGGGAGAATGAATGCACCTCTAATACTAACAGAAACTTATGCCCGTGTTTACCAGAGTGTTTGGAATTTGAAAAATTTGTTGATCTCCTTCTGACTGCCCATGAAGTCTGAACATGCAACTTCTATTTTTTGATTTTATTACTAGTGGGTAACTATTGTATCTACCTCTGGAAACTGCTAGACTCTACTTTGAGCTCACATCTTTCTGTTCAATTGGCATAAGAAAGAGACATTAGTATTTTCTAATTTAAGCCCATAGAACACCCCACACTTTAACTTCCTTTTAGAAGAGGGGTGTGATGGCTTCTCTCCCCCCGTCATTCCTGATTACCAAGTGGTTAGTATAATAAAAATCTATCTTAATAGCTTTGAACATGTCAAGTTTCAGAATATTGGAGAATTTGCTTTAAATTTTCTGTTCTAATTTTTTTAAGTGCTTTAATTTATAATTGAATTTTGCCACTAAGCCAGTGGCCATAGATTGGGCAATAACCAAGCACTTTAAGTATCCCCTGAGTATTTTATTTTGGAGGGCTACTTACAGATGTACCAAGTGTTGGGTTGAGAAAGAAATTGTCCCCTGTTACAGTTTTCTTTAAGCTACCGAGAGACACCTGGCTTCTTTTCTTTCTGAATCATTGATTGTGGGGAAGCGTAGGACTTGTTGGCCATCTCTCCCTGGAGGCCCCCGACCTTTTGGGGATTTTTCCTTATAAACTTTCCAACCAAGTCCAGTGCTTCCCCACAGTTGATTACCTCAGTATGTTAATGTCAAGTTAATTTGAGCACTTTGGATCAAAACAAGGCAATGGTTCCATTAAAGTTTGATGGGGTCAGCTGTATTTGTTAACTTGAGTGTCGTATTTTGATTTGGTTGGTTGATTTTAGGTAATCTTAACCACCCCTAATCTTAGTGGAACTGCATTGCCCCTTTTAAATGACAGTTCTTCCTAAATAGCCACTGCCAGGTTACCTCAGTGAAACAACGTTAATTTTCCTGTTGAATAATTGGGCTCAGTATAGCTTTCCATTATTGTCATGCCCTGGTAATTCCAGTTGAAAATATGAAGTTGGCTTTGGGAAACATCCGAGGCCCGAGATAGGTTGTCTTGGGCAGTGCTCCATGCTTGGGGAAGGCGCCAGGCCCTGAGTGGAGGGTCTGCATGTCACAGGTGGGCTGCCTGCTGCTGGCAGTTCTTGCAAGTGGGTTTCCCAGCAACAGGCCTTTGACTGGGAGTGTTTACACAATCCCTCCCCTTTAAACATAGCTGGAAATGGAACTGGCTCATTCTGTAAAACCACTTACAAAACTGCTTTGGACATATGTTGAAAGTGAGCATTTATTTTTCTAAATCGTGTTTTATTGGTTCAGCTTGTAAATATCTAGCATAATTCAATGTGGGTTTCTTTTTACGCTTCTTACAGTGATGTGGACATTAAGATTCATGTAATATATTAGTCTACTAACTTAAACATGGTTTGTTTTTTCAGACAACTTGATTTTAAGAAGAACGGTACAATGTAAGGTTTCAAGTCTGCCTGATCCAGTTTAAAGCAGAAGGGCTAAAAAGGATTTTATTCCCTTAAGAAGGATCGGAAAAGAGCAAATGTTTTAAGCTATTGTATTATGTAAACAGAGATCCCACCAAGAAAATGTAAATCTGATAGGTGTCCGGGACAGTTAGGAAACCATTTGGTGTGCCTGTTTCCTACGAGACCAGAGAGCTGGATGGACTGCATACAGTTGGGTTATGCATTTGTTTTTTTAAAAGGATTTTGTATGGGGAATATGATTATAATGTAAATTTTTCAACATCTTGTCTGCTAACTTGAAGTGTAGGAAAATGCTAATGTCCTGTTATTTATCTTGCATTAAAATATTTTTAAAATGTGGGACTACTCAAAGTAACAATTATTTTTTCTTGGTTGCTGGCTGACTTGACCTAAGTCACTGCTCAAACTCTGTTTTCATAATATGATGGTTTGGGTGTCCTTTTCAGAAGACAATTGTGTGACTTGCGGGAAACAAACATACAAGCGTTGAGCCATTTGCAAACAAGTTGTCTCTTTGCAATTGTCTAATATATGCACAGCAGCCAGTAGAATTCCCCTTTTTATTTTTTTTTCCCCGCAGACCATCTTGATTCAAAACATCTATCGTAATCCCCAAAACAGTGCACAGACGGCTGACGGCTCACACTGTAAGTCCCACAGTTGGAGAAATTTTTTTAAAACAATGGTGTTAAAGAGCCCACTCTTAATTGAGACACATAATGTTGGCTTCTGAGCTGCTGACATAGAGCTGTTGCAAACAGGACAAGGTGGTGGAAGTCCTTGGCGTATACAGCAAGAACTTGATACTTGGCTGCGTTCAGGAGGCTGTCCTAGGGGAGGTCGCTGACCAGGTCTCTTCCCTTGATTGACATTTGTTAACAAGAAGGGATCTGTCCATGTGACATTTTAACATTTATCAGCCATCATTGGTCTTTACAATGACTGAACCCGGGTATTTATTAAGTTCTTTCTGTAAAACTAATTTTAGGAATATTTAGGAATCAATAAGGTAAGTTGCCCAATAAGTGTGGGTTTATTTCAACTATGATTTTTCTTCTAGGAAATGGAGATTTCATGATATGTAATTATTGTATTTCTCTAATATAGTAATTGTGTCATTGGTTCATATGGGCACTTTTTCTTTCCCAGTTGTCCATTAAAAGTTTTTCTAAGAATGTGTTGGTAGTAGCCTGCCGAGTTATTTGCACTCTTACCTGGCTTGGAACTTTGAAATGGAGAATGTTTACGCTCTGTGAACAGAAATACAATACTGGCATATCATGAGATCTCTGCATTGCAGTGCTAGGGTGCTCCGAGACCGCCATCAGCTACGAAAACATCTCTCCATCGAAAGAAATAACTTGCTTTTTTTCAGCACTGAGTCTTGACTGAAGCGATCGCCACAGGAAGCCGGTTAAGTGTTTACATTTAATTTTCCATAATATAAAGTTGTTGCGTTTTGTATTTCAGACCATTGCCCTCTTGAACATTTACCGTAACCCTCAAAACTCTTCCCAGTCTGCTGACGGTTTGCGCTGTAAGTTCATACAAGTTCCTTCCCTGGTTCCCTGGGCTTACGTGTCAGAGCTCAGCGTCCACTCCACCTGGTCTGCCGCTTCCACTAGAAGAGTCAAGAGCTTTTGTCCCACTGACCCTGACCCATGGAAACTCTGTCAGAGATTTGAACTGCTGCCCACTTACTTAAGGAGCAAAAAGATGACTGTGAAGGGCACCCTTTACGATAGCTTGGAGCTGCCGCTCTCTCCTTTACCTTGGCTCTCATCCCAGGGGAGAATTTCCGTGGAGTTAAGTGTGGAGTTGTGTTCATCCCTCTGAGAGCAACAGTATTTGAAAGTTTCTCTCACCTAAAAAAATTGTTCTGAAATTACTTTTCAGATTTTTATTTCTTATTTGACTTTTCCCCCTTAAACTCTATTTTGGAGCGCATGCTCTAACTGAGAGCATTGTTCTGGGATTGTTTCCCAAGCAAGGGTCCCAAGTTGCAGTGACCCCTCAGTTTCCTCAGCATCAGCCCTGTGCTCACTCGGTCTTTAACCGGAATACTTTATGTTCACTGCATTTGGAAAACTTGGGGTACTTGGTGGGGAAATGGATCTAAACGGGGCACTCAGTAGACATTGGTTTAAGTTTTGAACGTTGTCAAGAACAGGATATATATTAGAATCATTGGAAAATTCAAAAAACTAAAACATTTTTAGAATTGTTGAGCTGCAGATCAGTGTAGTCACCTGGGGATAAATTGAAATGAACACCCTGGCCTCCTATTAAAATCAAGGGGTCCAAACCTCAGTTTGTTTGAAAGCTGTGAACATGAATAGAAGACGCTAGCAAAGGTAACCTGGTAGCACAGACCTAACTCCAGTGCAGCCTTGGCCCAGAGCCGTCAGCTTATGGGTGGCCTGCACTGGGTGGGATGGTCCCAGCAGCCACCACCCACGCTGGAGGTCTCCCAGTTATATACCTGCACACACGGGAGTTCCCATGTCTGCGGGGTGGGGCTGTCTTGTCAAGTTTTTCTTCCCAGACACTAAATGTTTTGAGTTGCTAATACTGACCTGACAGTAGAGAAGTCTTTTCCCATATCTGAGGGTGGCAGGACTGATTAATAGCCAATGGTTTAAAATACCTGGTTTTTGTTTGGTTCTCTTTCTTAAGAAGTAAGATCAATTAGATGGAGAGAAATGTTTATATATCGACTTAACTTAAAATTAAATGAGTGACAAGTAGATAACGGAGTAACAACAATTCACAGTTCTTTGCCCTACTTGTTTACTTGGGGACTGCGGGTTCTTTATTGGCAAAAGAATGTTGTGTTAGTTTTCTTGGTGTCTTTATCTGTGATTCACAGGGCTCTTGTTCTGTATACGCTACAAAATAAAAGTTTAGCTATATCAAATATTCCAGTTCTAGATTGTATAAATTAAATGAGATTCTGATTCTGCAGTTTTAAAAAAAAAATCAGTTTAAGTTGATAAGCCTGAAATATTTGGCATCAGACCCTTTCAGTAAATTTCAGTCAGCTGGGTTCATCAGTTTTCCTAATACTAATGGTTCTTTTGACCATATCCATTCATCTGTAGAAAGATAAGTTTTCTGTGCTTTGGTTACACTTAATAATCCCAGTTTAAGAATGTTTCTGTACAAAAATTCGGTATTTTTCAGGTTGTATTACTTAAAATAGATTGAGTCATGTAAATTATGTTTTAGTTTATTAGTTTTTAATCACTCATCTCTGCCTTTCAAGTCATTTTGATTGACTCAAAAATTTATAAAAGATAAAATATGCCCACATTCAAGCATTTTTAAATAGTTTTCTAGAAGTTATGGAAATATAATACTCCGTGTTATAAAGAACAGAATAGGACAGTCATGATCAGCTGGTACTAGAGCCGTCACCCGGCTGGATTGTCAGTGCTCCCCAAGCCGAGGGTGTAGAGGCTTTCCCTCTGTTCTTGCGTTTCTTGATGTGGGGAAGGAGTGAGCTTAAGCACTGCCTGCCCTTTGGAATGGCTCCTCCGTTCGGAACTTGTCTCTGTTTGCCTCCCACTGGGATGGGCCATCAAGAGTAGTGGTTGCCTGTGCTCAGTAAGTGGGTTCTAAACTGAGCTGGAGTCCATAAACTCAAAACAGCCAAAATGCAGGGAGGCTAAGTGTTAGCAAGTAAACTTAAGTCACTTCCAGAACCGAAAGATTTAAGTTCTTACCATCAAAGATAAAAAGGTTTTCAAGTCCTGTAGGAAACGGCTAAAAGACAGCAGTCTGGGTAGAGAGCCCTGAGCCACAGCTCAGGTCCCTCAGTGGGTTTCCCAGGGGAGGCCACTGTCCGGGACCCCGGCCCAGCCTAACAGCCTCTCGGCCTCCTGGGCTCCCTGGGCCAACTGTTTGGAATATCAGTTTATTGACACACCAGCTTGGTGACTTCTCAGATTTAGGTTAGGAGAACTTTAAAATCTGATAAAAGAGGTGATAATGGAGATAGAATGGAAATGTGTAAAATCCACCCACAGAATGTGCATGATTTCATTTAGTGCATGTAGGTTATGAAAAAGTAAATGAGGAAAATAGAAAATAAGAATGCTTTCTTCAACAAAGTATTGTAATTTTCCATTTACTCAAGGGGCATTCAAAATACTGTAATGGAACTTGGTAACTGTCCTACTGAGTATTTATGGTCATTTGGGTTTTAATCGCATCAGAAATAATTTTATAGCATCTGTGTGGCTGATAACCACTGAAAGAAACGAGTCAGGAGCGTAAGCTTTTAATCACTCACCCTGATTCAGCTTTCATTGTAACCTAATTGGGGGTTGGGGGGCAGAGCATTAATTGGCCTCATTTTTAAATTTTAAAATTTTTTCATTAAAAATTTTTTTGAGCAACTTTTTCCTTAAGATACTTTCTGAAAAATGTGATCCTTTGATGCTGATTAAAACTTGTATGGTTTTAATAGCCAGAATGGAGACTGTCATAGGGCATTTAAAAGTCTCCCCACACTTTAAGATTTTAACACTTGACCTTGTGATGCAGTCTCGTCAGTGCTCCAGTAGAACGCACTTCTGTCGGGTTCTCTCTTTAGATAATCTAATGTGTGTCACTGTAGCAGGTTGATTAAGCACAAGTTTTAATTGGTCACAGCCCCTGCGCTAACCGGCAAGATTTCTGTTGTTTGCAGGTGCTGTGAGCGATGTCGAGATGCAGGAACACTATGATGAGTTTTTTGAGGTGAGATTGACTATTGGAGACTGATAGACCTATTCACCTTTATCTGTTTGGGGGGAATTAAAATCTGTCTCTATTAATAAAAATACTAAAAGATTCATTGTGTTCAATTAGTCTTTTATCTTTAACGCGATCATGCTCCTAAACCACCGTTTCTCTTCCAGGAGGTTTTCACAGAAATGGAGGAGAAGTACGGCGAGGTGGAGGAGATGAATGTCTGTGATAACCTTGGAGATCACCTCGTTGGAAACGTGTATGTGAAGGTACGTGGAAGGTGACAGGTGGGAGTTTGGGGGAAGGATAAGGCATGCTCACCTTATTGTTTTAGCTTTTAACCTTGCCCAAATGCTCCTTGCTCTTGAACTTGTGCACGTGCTGGAGCCGGCGTGTGGGTGTAGGGAGGAGGGCAGACTGCCAGGGTCCTGCATCATCCTTTCAGGTCGGGCACCTTCATACCTGTTGGTTAGAGGCTGTTTGAACTGGGGAGAAGTCGGTTTATATAGTTTCTTTTTTTTTATTATTGACTTTAGAGAGGGACAGAGAGAAACATCAATTGGCTGCCCCCCTGCACACCACGCTCCCCACTAGGGATTGAGCCCGAAACCTGGGCATGTGTCCTGACTGGGAATCGAACAGAACTGGTGACCTCTTGGTTCATGGGTCAATGCTCAACCACTGAGCCACACAGGCCAGGCCTCTTTTTTTTTTTTTTTTTTTTTTTTAATGATGTTTATTGCCTACACAAATCATTACATTTGCTCTTTTAACCAATTGAATTGGAAAATCAAGATAACGTATTTGGCATGATTTTGGACCATCGCAAGGTTAAATAGTCTAATTGTAAATTGAGGGTTGTCTGATTTTAATTGCACTACATTATTCCACCTTGATTACTTTATCTGCCTAAGCACATGGCATGTATTTGGATCAATGATTGAAAATGTGTTATTAAAGTGGCGGCAAGCATTTTTGTTGTCTTTTCAGTTTCGCCGTGAAGAAGATGCGGAGAAAGCTGTGATTGATTTGAACAACCGCTGGTTCAATGGGCAGCCCATCCACGCTGAGCTTTCCCCCGTGACCGACTTCCGGGAAGCCTGTTGCCGCCAATATGAAATGGGGTAGGTATGGACAGCCTGCCCGCTAGGGAGGTAGAGTAAGGGCGTGGTTATGTGGTGTCATGTTCATCTGGTTCTCCCCTCCAGAGAGTGTACACGAGGCGGCTTCTGCAACTTCATGCATCTGAAGCCCATTTCCAGAGAGCTGCGGCGGGAGCTGTATGGGCGCCGGCGCAAGAAGTGAGTGTTTCAGTGTGTCCATTATGTCGCTTCCTTTGCGTGTATGCGGGGGGGGGGGGGGGGTGTGTCCCAAATATATATATATTATTTTTACTTATTAATTTTTAAGTAAAGTTTGGTCATCTCTGTTTAAAATGGAACTGCTTAGGCCCCAGCCGATTTGGCTCAGTGGATAGAGTGTTGGCTTAAGGTCCAAAGGGTCCTGGGTTCGATTCTGGTCAAGGGCAAGTACCTTAGTTGCAGGTTCTGAGCCCTGGTCAGGGGCATGCAGGAGGCAACCAGTCGATGTTTCTCTCTCACATGGTGCTTCGCTCTGTCTCTCTCCCTTCTACTCTCTAAAAATCAATGAAAAAAATATCCTTAGGTGAGGATGGATGGATAAATAAATAAATGGCACTGCTTAGAATGTAGAACAATTTTTTAAAATATATTTTTATTGATTTCAGAGAGTAAGAGAGAGGGAGAGATAGAAACATCACTGATAGAGAATCATGGGCTGCCTTCTGCACGCCCCACACTGGTGATCGAGCCCGCAACCCAGGCATATACCCTGACTGGGAATCGAACTGTGATCTTCTGGTTCATAGGTTGTTGCTCAACCACTGAACCACACCAGCCGGGCATGTAGTACATATTTTAAATTACAAAAATGTACTCTATATTAAAATGTGCTCTTTGAAGAATATTCTGTGGGCATATTTTATTGCTTAAGGAGAGATCGAACCTCAGCAGCTAACCAAGGAAATGGCTAGTGGGATTGATGAAAATGAGTTCCCGTGTGCAGTGTTCTATTCTTTCGTCGAAAGTCATCACTTCCTTCACATACTGCATGTCTCCATTGGGATGCCTTGGTTTTGGTGGGTTTGGTAGGTTTCTTGGCATTCCCCTGTGGACCACTGGCAGAATCTAGCAGTCATATCTGTCTGGTCCTGGTATTTAAATGCAAGCGGTCATGTCATAAAACAGAGAACCCTGATGTCAGAGGGTATAATGGTCACTTTTCCTATGAAGATTGAGTTCTGACCCCAGAGGGATTTTCACCTAACATACGATAGGAAATGCTGACATTGTGATTCTGTCCTATTATCAACAAAAACAAACAGAAGAGAAAGAACCCTGCCTTCCCCATCCAGAAATCAGCTTGATGGCCACCGTACCTCTCAATTCTGAGATGCCCTTTTCCCCCCAGACACATTATTATCTGAAATTAGGGCTCATATTATAGTTGCAGCTTGCAGTTAAATTGACAGCATTTTTCTTTTTTTATTAACATCTTCGATTCTGTGGGATACAGTACTTGAAAGTGTTAGTTGCTGTGGTTTTATGTTGCATGTTTTCATTTTGATGCCAAGGTTTTGTTTCTTTTCCTTTGTTTCAGGCATCGATCAAGGTCCCGGTCCCGGGAGCGTCGCTCTCGGTCTAGAGACCGTGGTCGTGGCGGTGGCGGAGGTGGTGGCGGAGGCGGTGGGGGACGGGAGCGTGACAGGAGGCGGTCAAGAGATCGTGAGAGATCTGGGCGATTCTGAGCCAGGCCATTTTTACCGTATGTCTGCTAGAAAGTGTTGTAGTTGATTGACCAAACCAGTTCATAATGGGAATTTTTTTAAAAAACAATTTAAAAAAACAAAGATGGGTTTCTGAATAAAATTTGTAGTGATACAGTATTCTTGTAACTTTTTTCTTGTGGAAACTCCACTTTAAATCTCTCTTCCTTTACAGACCTGCACATCATCAGCCCTTGAAGTGAAGATTAATCTACATCAATCACTTTGGGTAGAAATGAAACCATACTTTTTCTTTTTTTTAATGTTTTTATTGATTTCAGAGAGGAATAGAAATATCAAAGAGAGAGAATCATTGATCAGCCATCTGCACACCTCCTACTGGGTATCAAGCCTGCAACCCAGGCATGTGCCCTGACCAGGAATCTGACCGTGACCTCCTGGCTACACCATTGAGCTACACCAGCTGGGCTGTTTATTGATTTTAGAGAGAGGAAGGGAGAGGGAACAAAAGAGATACCTGATGTGAGTTGCTTCCTATACCCACTTGATGGGGTATTGAACCCACAATCTGGGCATGTGCTCTGACCTGACATCAAACTGGCGACCTTTTGGTACATAGGATGACGCTCAACCAACTGAGCCACACTTGGAGCCAGAGTTGAAACCCTATTTTAAATTTAGGTTCTAAAACAAAACACCAGTTGAAGTAAAATTCACATGGGAAAAGGCCAGATCTGTTTCTAGTTATGTACATATTAACCAGTAGCCCAGAATTTCTCTTCCGAGGCTGAGTAGAGGTGAGGAAAGCCTGTGAGGCCCCTTTACTTACTACTTAGTAAGTAAATGTTTAGACGTCATTCTCTGTAGAGTCCACTGGCGTTGGTAGGGAAGCTAATCTTGGGACGCAGTGCAGTCAGCGTTATTTCTCTCCATTGAATTGTCTAGTGTTGCTTTGAGAGCCACCGTGCACTCCTCAAACATGGGTGTGCATAAAACAGGAACGTGCTTGTGCAGCCCAGGAGCTAGTGAGGGGTCACCTGTCATGTCACAACTGACTGCTATGTTGTTAAACGACTGGATTCACGTGGACTCAGAAGCCTGCAGTGCAGACCTGCTTTTCTGCGTGCCCCAAGTGAGCAAGATGGGTGAATGCCTCGTCAGCACTTTGCAGAGTCCAGCTGGCATTTCAGGACAAAAATAAGCAAGGCCTCTCCCCTTGAGATGTGGACGCTTACGTAGGAGAGGTGTTCAGAAGACCAGGCCCACTGTGAATTCTTAGGTCTGGACAAGCAACTTGGGAAGAAGGCTGGGATCCATCCAGGATGTGGGCTCAGATCTGAAGTCTTTGGAAGTGGCCAGATGAACTGGGCCGTGGAGGTTGAGCTCCCCTGCCAACCCCCCACAGGCAGAGGGCCTTGCAGCAGACAGGGAACAAAGGAAGGAAAGGCCTCAGGGGATTGGGCTAATCCACATGGCCTTTTGAGAAATAGAAACCAGCAGGTCAGTTGATCACGCTGTCCCAGTGCAGGCAGCATGAAATGCAGTGAAGTAGTTTCAGCAATCACAAAGATGTATTGACTGTTATTAGAAGTGTCTTCACAAGGTGTCCCCTTCACACTGGTCAGAATGGCTAGCACCAAAAAATGATGTGATGGCAATGTGGAGAAAATAGAACTCTCGTGGAATTGTAAAACTAGATTCCTTGAAAATTTTAAAAATATAAAGACCATATGATGCAGCAATAACTCATGTATGACTGTCCAAAGAAAACGAAAACACTAACTTGAAAAGATGTGTGCACCCCAAGTTCATTGCCACATTATTTACAATAGCCAGGAAATGGAAATAACCTAGGTGTGTATAGATGAATGGATAAAGCAGATGCGGTACATATATACAATGGAATATTGTGGAATCTAAAAACAAAACATGAATAAACAAACTACATAGGACAAACTGGTGGTTGCCAAAGGGGAGAGGGACTGGGGGTGCTAGGTGAAAATTGCAAGAGATGAGTTCAGTTTTAGAATAGTTGAGATGCATGTGAGAAGTGTGGCCTACAGAGGCATTAGGTCATAAAAGTAAATACAGTATTCATTGGAGCGAACAAAGGCCCACACAGCAGCCACCTTCATGGGTCAGCCGTACTTGACACTTAAGTCTGGTTTAAGGAAGAGTTCAGAGGCAAACATCCTGGTGAGTACTGCCAGAACCCAGACCGGCCCTCCGGCCAGGAAGCCCTTTGCTGCAGGATACCAGTCAGCATTTGTAATTTGGTTTCATTTTTATTTTATTAAGAGCTACATAGACTTCACTGAACAGTCTTGGCTGTGTTTGAACTTCTATGTAGATGGATTTATATTATTTTGTCTTTCTTTTGCTCAGCTTGTTCGTGACATTCAGTATGTTGGACACAGCTAACTTGCAGTTTGCAGCTTGAGTGACAGCAGTGTGGTTAGAGAAGAATAGAATAGTTAATGCGTGGTGCCGGCATAACTGACGAGGAAAACAGGAGAAAGAAGGAAGAGGGCCCTCCTGGATGGCGGAGGGAACTGGAGGCAAAGTCCACGGCCAGAGAGCTTGGGCTTGCAAAGCTCGGGATAGGCTGGGACAGGGTGAGGGTGTGCTGTGGAGATGCCACCTGCCACCCGGGCAGCTCATTCCCTGGGGGCGCCCAGTGGGGCAGCCCTCCTGGGACGGAGCCTCTGATCAGAAAGACTCAGGTTTCAGTTTTGCCTTTTCAGTCCTAGAGTAGGAGGCTGGTCACTTGGGTTTTAGATGAACAATGAGGTTGGGCACCTTGTTCTACTGGCCATTTGTATGTCGATGAAGCCCTCTTCAAGTCTTTGCCCATTTTTCTTCCCCTCATTGAGTGAGTGGGTTGTCTTTTTCTTATTTCTAGGAGTTCTGTACATAGTCTGGAGAGGAGTCTTCTGTTGATGTGTATTTATCCCAGTCTGTGGCTTGCCCCCTCTCAGTGGTGGGTTGGATGAATGTGTCCTTGAACATAACCTGGTCCAACTTATTCATCTTGCCCGTGTGGACAGAGCTTTCTGGGGCTTGTTTCAGGAGAGAGGGCTCAAGGCTGCCCCCAAAGGCGTTAACCTCCATGGATTTTTTTCCCTTTGTAAACTTTATTATCGATAAAGCTGATTGGAGAGCATGAATTTGGATTTTAAGGTCCAACCAATTTGTAATGTCATCTCCATTCATGGTTTGACCTTGGGACAACCCATCTGAAGGACAGCCTAGGTCTGCAGAGCAGCACGGCCCCCAGGATGGCCCCCTTGTATCAGACGGGAGGGGAGAGAAGAGAGCAAGTCCCCAGAGTGGGGCACCTTGTGAACAAACCAGGGTCCTGCAGCCAGGACATAGGGGCAGGTTAGTGTCGGAGCCTCATCACCTGCCCAGCAGACACTGCACACCTGGCGAGGAGGGGTGAGCGCCTCTGGGTAGGTGTTGCTTCCTCTTGGACTGAACGGAAGGCCCCTCCCCACCTGTGTTCCCTGGGGTCCTCTCAGCCCACTGGATGAAGCCAGGGTGGGCTGGGAGGGCACCAACCCTTGTCAAGGCTGTCCCCTCACCCACTGCTCCTCTGGCTCCTGGTTCCATGACTTCTGGCTTCCACCCGAGAAGGTTTTGAACAGCTGAGAACCCTGCAGTAATTAACCCAAGGGCTCAGTCTCCCTGGCCAGGGAGCTCCCCAGCAGCTGGGCAGACCAAATGAGAACAGAACCAGCCGTCTAAACTGCTGGGCTTGGGAAAACACAACTTCTAGGTCGAGCTTCTGAGACAGAACACGGTCCCTGTCTACAGCCCAAGGCCTTGTTCCCCCTCCTGCGGCCAACCAGGTGGCTGCCTTCCTGTGCACCTGTGGCAGGAGTGGCAGGACAGGCCTGAAAAACAGCCACTGACGTCCACGTAGCCATCGGGAGAGGTCCCTGCCCAGAGATCTGTCAGCAGTGTGTGAGGTCACTCGCTCGGTGCCTGCGCCTGGTGGGTTTTGTCTGACTGGATGACGGGGAGATGGGGTAGCATGGCTCTTAGGGAGGGGACCTTCCCTTTCTCCCTCATAGGACTTATTATTAGAGGGAGCACAAGAGCTTCATCCCCACCCCCCGGCCCCCATCTCAGGACAGACTGCAGTCTCTTGCTCAGAAGATGCCACACCATCCAGGTGCACTTGGCTCCCCCACAGCCGGTGTGTCCTTGGGGAGATGTTCAAACCTGACAGCAGAACCTGAGAAAACCCCATCTGAATCTGGCGACAAATATTCAGGCACCTGCTTCACATCTCAGGTCTTTTTTTTTTTTTTTTTTTAACAAGTTGGGTCACATGAATTTACCATTTTTTTTTGTGGGTCACAAAAGTTCATTTCATATGGTTCAACCTAACATATCCCAGGATTGGGCTGATGGCCATTGCAGGAGCGGTGAGAAGCTCAGTGGGAGAGGCAGGGCAGGAGTCGAATCCCAGGTCTAAGTCCTGGCTCTGCTCTTCACTGGCTGCAGACTGGCCTCTGTGCCTCTGTCCTGCCCTGCAAAGTGGTGATCAAATAGCACCCACTCCTTTGATTGTTATGAGGCTCCACTAGTTAATACAGGTACAGCTTCCAGAACAGTGCCTGGCACGTGCCTAGTGAGAGCTCAGTAATGGTTAGTTTGTGGGAACAGTATTAGTAACTGAAGGCAGGTACGGGTGGTGGAGAGGACAGCAGAGGAATAAGTAGCCACCCTAATAGTCCTGTCTTACAAAGTGAATAGTTGACAGATGATGTAAAAAGTTACTGAGTACAAAACTTGTATTCTGAAAGTGACAAAACCGCTGGAAAAATAAAGTAGACCTGCCCTGGCTGGTTTGGCTCAGTGGATAGAGTGTCAGCCTGTGGACTGAAGGGTCCCGGGTTCGATTCCAGGCAAGGGCATATGCCCGAGTTGCGGGCTCAATCCCCAGTAGGGGGTGTGCAGGAGGCAGCCGATCAATGATTCTCATCATTGATGTTTTGCTTTCTCCCTCTCCCTCCCTAAAATCAATAAAAATACATTTTTTAAAAAAAGTTGGAAGACTTCACTTCCTGATTTCAAAACTCAGTGCAACATTAAAGTAATAAAAACACGGTGTCACTGGCACAAGACAGGCATGTAGATTCATGGAATAGACTTGAGGATCCAAAAAGAAGTTTTTACATCAATGGTCAGTTGATTTTTGACAAGGGTGCCAAACCAGTCCATGGGGAAAGAAAGTGTCTTCAAGCAATCGGTGCTGGAACAGCTGGCTAGCTACACACAGAAGAATGAAGTGGGATTCTTACCTACAGCGTCTACACTGCAGTGATTCAAAATGGATCAAAAGCCCAAATGTAAGAAATAAGACTTATTTAAGAAATCATTGGGGTAAATCTTGATGACCTTGGATTTGGCAATGGTTTCTTAGATCTGATCTCAAAAGCACAAGCAACAAAAGAAACAAATAAATGGAAGTTCATCGAAATGGAAAGCTTTTTGCATCAAAGACACAAGAAAGTGAAAGGACACCCCACAAAAAGGGAGAAAATATTTTCAAATCCAAATCTGATGTGTCTAGTGTCCTGAATATATAAAGGACTCCTCCAACCAAGAGGCCACCAATTCAAGTTCCAGTTGGGCCACATGCCTGGGTTGTGGGCTCAATCCCCTGTGCGGGGCATACAGGAGGCAGCCGATCAATGATGTTTTTCTCTCTCATCGATGTTTCTATCTCCCTCTCTCTTAAAAAAAAAAAATCAATAAAAAATATATTAAAAGACTCCTCCAACTCAACAACAAAAAGACCACCCAATTTAAAAATGGGCAAAGGATCTGAATCTACATTTCTCCAAAGAAGATACACACTGGACAGACAAGTACATTAAAAACACTTAACAGAACTTGCCATCACACAAATGCAATCTAAACCACAATTAGGTCCTACTGCACACCCACGGGGTGGCTGTGAGCCAAACAACCAGTGAGAGCAAGTGTGGGCGAGCCTGCGGACAGCCCGGGCTCCCCTGCATTCCTGGAGGGAGGGAATGTAAACGGTGCAGCTGCTGCGGAAAGTCTGGCAGCTGCTCACCAAGTCAAACAATCACCATGTGGCCCAGCAGTTCTGTTCCGAGGCATGGACCCAAGAGAGGAAAACGTATGTCCACACAAAAACGTGCATGAGCGTTCGTTCACAGCAACGTTAACCATAACAGCCAAAAGGTGGGAACAACATAGATGTTCACCAACCGATGAGTGGATAAATAAAATGTATTTCACACAGCGACATTTTATTTGACAACTAGGGGCCCAGTGCACGAATTTGTGCACCTTGAAAGGACCTGTGGGCTGAGAGGCTGTGGTAGGCACAGAAGCGGATCTCAGTCCATCCTCCCTGCCCCTGCCCAGCCCCTCCCTATGTGGCCCCAGTTCTCTGTCTGCCAGCAGCCCCGCTCCCGCTGCTACTCACATGTGCTGATGGCGTCAGCCTTGCTCTCACCCGCTGATGGCGCCAAGCAATCAGGACTGGTGCTGGGCACCAGCAGCAGGTGCGAGTGGCGGCTCCAGCACCAACTGCGGGTGTGAGCGGTGGCTCTGGTGCCAGCAGCAGGTGCAAGCGCCGGGTGGGACCACAGTGCGTAAGAGCAAAGAATTTTCAGTAACCACCAGAGACTCACTCCATGACAGCAACCAGTGCCCTGCCTTGGTCTGGTGCCCCTGCTCACCTGCTCCACCATTCCGCCACGGCTGACGTCCACCATTCTCTGCATGTGCTTCCTGGTGGTCAGCGCATGTCATAGCGACCGGTTGTTTGGTTCTGCCGTTCTATTTGCATATTCACCTTTTGTTATGTAGGATAAAAAGAAGCAAACATGCCCTAACCGGTTTGGCTCAGTGGCTAGAGCGTTGGCCTGTGGACTCAAGGGTCCCAGGTTCGATTCCGGTCAAGGGCATGTACCTTGGCTGTGGGCACACCCCCAGTAGGGGGCATGCAGGAGGCAGCTGATCAATGTTTCTCTCTCATCAATGTTTCTAACTCTCTATCCCTCTCCCTTCCTCTCTGTAAAAAATCAATAAAAAAAAATATATATATATATATATATATATATATATATATATATTAAAAAAAAAAAGAAGCAAATATGTTACTACATGGATGGACCTGAAAACATGCCAAGTGAAGGAAGCCAGTCACAAAGGACCATGCATGATATGATTCCCTTATATAAAATGAGGCCCAGTGCATGGAATTTGTGCACTGGTGGGGCATAGCATGCGGGAATTGGCCTGCTTTGGGAGCACCGCTCATCCTGGTCAGCTGAGCGGCTGTGGACCCGCCCTCTGAGTGGCTGCTCCCACTGTGGAGAGCAGCCGCTCATTCCGGTCAGCCAAGCGGCACTCCCACTGTGGAGCGCACTGACCACCAGAGGGTAGCTCCTGCGTTGAGCTGCCCGCTGGTCGTCAGTGGGGTCATTCTGATTGTACCGCCATTCGGTCGCTGGGCTTTTACTATATAGGATGTGTAGAACAGGCAAATCTAGAGAGACAGGAAGTGGATTAGTGGTGGTCTGGGGCTGGGGAGTGTGGAAGCATTGATGGTACTGATGGCTAGGGGGCGTGAAGTTTCTATGGTGATAAACACATTCTAAAATTGACTTTTTGTGAATGTACTAAAAGCAATTGAATTGTACCCTTTTTTAAAATATTTTTTAATGATTTTAGAGAGAGAGAAACATTGATGTGAGGAAAACATCAATCGCTTGCCTCCTGCAAGTTTGCAAACCAGGCATATGCCCTGATCAGGAATCAAACTTGTGAACTTTTGGTGCATGGAATGATGCTCAACCAGCTGAGCCACACTGTCCAGGGCTGGATTGTGCACTCCAATGTGTGAATTGTATGCTATGTGAATTGTATCAATAAAAACTGTTACAAATAAAAAGATATTTAAACAAACATTGGATTTAATTTTATTGTGTAACATAGATACTGTTTTAAAGGTCATAAATCAGGAAAGAGAAATGCAAAACACTGCCTACATTATGAAGACGGACACCATGAAAATAAGAAGTGAGCTTGTTGCCCTAACCGGTTTGGCTCAGTGGATAGAGCATCAGCCTTCGGACTCAAGGGTCCCGGGTTCGATTCTGGTCAAGGACATGTACCTTGGTTGCAAGCACATCCCCAGTGGAGGGTGTGCAGGAGGCAGCTGATCGATGTTTCTCTCTCATCGATGTTTCTAACTCTATCCCTCTCCCTTCCTCTCTGTAAAAAAATCAATAAAATATATTTTTTAAAAAAGTGAGCTTGTCTGAGGGATTGCCTCTGGGACCTGAACCTGGGGTGGGAAGAGGCGGAGGCTGCTCTTCTCTGGCCATCACTTTGTCATCCTGTGGATGAGGAGACGTTTTCTCCCAGTGTCCTGGACCCAGAAGACCCACCAGCCAGTCCCGCATCTCCCAGACTCGCCCCATTGTCTGTTGGATCACGTGCCAGTTCCTGAGCTGCAAACCCTTCTGGTGGCTTCGGGGACTTGGTAAAGTGGCAGCCAACTTCTCCAAAGCGGAAACGTATTTCCTCACAGTCTGGGGGCTGAACGGTGGAGACCCAGGTTGGGCAGGGTTGGTTCCTCCTGAGGCCTCCCTCCTGGGCTTGTGGATGACCACTTTCCCCCGGTGTCCTCACGTGGTCTTTCTTTGGTGCAAATGCATCTCTGGTCTCTTCTTATAAGGACCAATCATATTACGTTTGAACTTGCTATGGACTGAATATTTGTGTCCCCTGACTCCTACCACACACAAAAAATATGTCTAAGTCCTAACCCACAATATGATGGTATATGGAGGTGGACCCCTCACGATGAATTAGTGCCCTTAGAAGAAGAGACAGGAGAGAGCTTGTCCACCCCCTCCTCCCACTCCATTGTCTACAAGCCAGGAAGCAGGCAGTCACCTTAAACTTGGATTTCTAGCCTCCAGACTGTGAGAAATATGGGTCTGGTGTCTAAGCCAGGGCCCCATTCATGTACAAGAAACACTTACTCTGAACCCTGGCCAGTAGCTCAGTTGGTTAGAGCGTCATCCCGATATGCCAAGGTTGCAGGCTCAGTTCATGGTCAGGACACAAACAAGAATCAACCAATGAATGCATACGTAAGTGGAACAACAAATTGATGTCTCCTCACCCTTTTCTCTCTCCCTTCCTCCCTCGCTAAAAATCAATTTAAAAATTTTTGTAAAGAAAAACTTGCCTGGCCAGCATGGCTCAGTGATTGAGGGTCAACCCATAAACCAGGAAGTCACGGTTCAATTCCCAATGAGGAAACATGCCTGGGTTGTGGGCTCGATCCCCAGTAGGGGGCATGCAGGAGGCAGCCGATCAAGTATTCTCATCATTGATGTTTCTATCACTCTCTCCCTCTCTCTTCCTCTCTAAAATCAATAAAAATATTTTAAAAATAAAAATAAAACAGAAAAACTTATTCTGACACTTGTTAAAATAAGAAAGACTTATTGCAGACTACGGATGGGAATAGGGCAGAGAGATGGCGCTCAACTCTGAATACAACAAAGACAGCTGAGGAGCAGAGTGTAAGTGTGGTGTCATGCAGGATGGACAGAGTCTTGCTGAACTCACCTAACCTGATTCTAGCCTAAGGCAGGCCAAAGCAGGGGTGGGGGGTGTCTTTAAACTGACTTAACAGGAGCATTCTTGCTAAAAGTTGGCTGGGCAGACTCAAGACAAGGAGGTGCGTGGAGGCCTGTGGAAAAGGGGGCTGAGGAACCTGACCACAGTTTAATCCAGGATAGAGTCTTGGCCACCCTAATAGCCTCATATTCACTAAGTCTCCCCTTTATTTATTTTTGTAATTAAATCTTTATTGTTCAGATTATTACAGTTGTTCCTCTTTTTCCCCCCCATAGCTCCCCTCTGCCCGGTTCCCACCCAACCTCTGCCCTTACCCCCCCCCACAGTCCTCATTCATAGGTGTATGATTTTTGTTCAGTCTCTTCCCGCACCCCCACACCTCCCACACCCTTTTATCCCCCGAGAATAGTCAGTCCACTCCCTTTCTATGCCCCTGATTCTATTACATTCACCAGTTTATTCTGTTCATCAGATTATTTATTCACTTGATTTTTAGATTCGCTTGTTGATAGATGTGTATTTGTTGCTCATAATTTGTATCTTTACCTTTTCTTCTTCTTCCTCTTCTTAAGGATACCTTTCAGCATTTCATATAGTACTGGTTTGGTGGTGATGAACTCCTTTAGCTTTTTCTTATCTATGAAGCTTTTTATCTGACCTTCACTTCTGAATGATAGCTTTGCTGGATAAAGTAATCTTGGTTGTAGGTTCTTTGCATTCATCACTTTGAATATTTCTTGCCACTCCCTTCTGGCCCGCATAGTTTCTGTTGAGAAAACAGCTGACAGTCATAGGGTACTCCCTTGTAGGTAACTGACTGTCTTTCTCTTGCTGCTTTTAAGATTCTCTCTCTGTCTTTTGCTCTTGGCATTTTAATTATGATGAGTCTTGGTGTAGTCCTCTTTGGATTCCTTTTGTTTGGGGTTCTCTGTGCTTCCTGTACTTGTAAGTCTATTTCTTTTACCAGGTATGGGAAGTTTTCTGCCATTATTACTTCAAATACGTTTTCAATATCTTGCTTTCTCTCTTCTTCAGGCACCCCCATAATTCGGATGTTGGTATGCTTGAAGTTGTCCCAGAGGCTCCTTGCACTATCTTCATATTTTTGGATTCTTTTTTCTTTTTGTTTTTCCAGTTGGGTGTTTTTTGCTTCTTAGTATTTCAAATCTTTGACTTGATTCTTGCGATCTTCTAGTCTGCTGTTGGAACTCTGTATAATATTTTTTTTTAATTTATTGCTTAAAGTATTACAAAGGGTATTACATATGTGTCCATTTTATCCCCCCGCCCTAGACAGTCCCCTAGCCTCCCCTATCCCCAATATTTTTTATTTTAGTCAGTGTATGCTTAATTTCTAGTTGGTCCTTTTTCATAACCTCGAGGGTCTCACTAGATTTCTTGAGGGTCTCATTAAGTTTATCGGCAGTTTCTAGAGAATTCTTGAAAAACCTTAAAAGTGTGGTTTTGAACTCTATATCCAGTTGTTTGCTTTCCTCCATTTCTGTCATTTATGTCTTGTTTCTTTGTCTCCGCATTTTTTATGCTTCCCTGTGTTGATAGAGTGGCTTTCTGTATTAGGTGTCCTATAGGGCCCAGTGGCTCAGCCTCCCCAATTACCTGAGGTGGACACTCTTGGTGCACCCCTTTGTGGGCTTTGTTCACAGTCTTGGTGTAGTTAAGCCTTGATTATTGTAGGTATCACTGGGAGGAATTGACCTCCAGGCCAATTGGCTGTGAGAATCAGCTGTGTCTGCAGTGGGAGAACTTCTGTGCTGAAGACACCCTTCTGGGGCAAGACTTGCTTCAGTGGGGCTTTGGTGCTCACTGAGTCTGTCCCCTGAGTGTGTCCCTTATGGATCTGAGGAGTTGTAATCTGGATGGTCCCACTCTGACCACTGGGTACACTGGCTCTTGGATCTCTAAGGAGGTGCTAATTTAGCCTCTGCCTGAGGCTACCCAGCAGGAGCCCAGCTGTGAAGCAATGCAAGCTGCTGTGAGGCCTTGGACCTTCTTTTGGAAGTTCTGGGTTTCTCTGACCCAGCTGCAGTTTGTTAGGTAATTTTCAGATTGCAAAGGGCCAGGCCTTTCATATGCAAAAGCATCTGCACACAGCTTGGGTGGGGTGGGGTCTCAGGGGATCAACAGGGCGGAGCAAGCAGCTATGGCTGCTCCCCAGTCCTACCCTAAGAGGCCCTGCTTCTCAGTGTCCCAGTAATTGCTGCAAGTACCTCTGAGAAAAAGCCGCCCTCAAGTTCTGACCAATGCCAGACAGTCCAGTTTCTCCTGTATGAGTCTGGGTCCCCAGACACTCTCCCTGAACTGGAGTTCAGAGCAGTCAGGAGCTTGAGACTCCCTCCCGATTGAAAAAAACAACCGTGTCCTCAGCTGCCAGCCCTTTCTGCATGCGCCTCCATACCTCTGCACTTTACTTCCACACCGCACCTCCTCTGAGTCTCAGTGTGCTTTTCTCTTTCCTTCTAGTTGTAGAATTTCCACTCAGCCAGCCTTCCTGTGGTTCAGCCTTCCGTTTTTGTCTTTTAGTTGTATTTTTGAAGTGGTTGTATGAGGCAGCAATTTCCGGTGTTTACCTATGCTGCCATCTTGATTTATCCCCAGTCTCCCCTTTAAAGACCTTTATCTACAAGCACAGTTACATTCTTCAATAGGGGGGCTGGGACCTCAACATAAGAATTTGGGGAGGACACAGGTTAGCCCATTACAGGAACCTGTTGTAGAATGCCTGCTCCCAAGTCCCTAGTAGGGAAATGAGCCAGAAACACCTGTTGTGCCCCTAATAGGAGGTGCTCAAAGAATGTTGGGGAAGTGACAAAAAGACACAGGATCCAGCTTGAGTCTTGGCCTAGGGCCATTTTAGCATCAAAATAATGGTAGTAGAAGATGATGACCTATTTCATAAGGCAAGTATAAATATTTCTCTCTTTTCCACGTCCAGTGCAGCTAGAGAGCAGTCCGATTCCTGAGTAGGGGCAGCTGGGGATTGAGAAAATGAAAGAAAGAGACAGACACAGAGATGGAAGGAAAAAGCTGGGGCTGGGTGGGACCACTGTCCTCTGATGGAGAGACAGAGACCCAGAGCCAATACAGCGTGTTTATTTTATACAGCAAAACCCAGGAAGTTTTACTAAAGGTCAAGACAAAGGAGATTATGTGCATTCTGGGGTGGGCCTGAGTCTTATTCACTCCTGGTGCTTGACTGGATTTAAATAACAAAACCCATGCCCTGGCACCTGGGCTGAAGGTCAAGCTGACAACACTCCTGCCTCTGGCAAGGCGTGTTTCCAGGATGTGGCTCTGCCAAAGCCACCGGATTGAGCTGACAATAATGAAAGAAATGCCCATGTGCCTTCCCAGCGCTCTCTACAGGCAAGACTCCATGAATCCACCTGACTGACGTAAATAAGGTAAAGGAGTGGTTTGCCCACCGCTGCAGGGGGATGGTCAGGGACTGCTAATGGAAGCAGGGTTTCTTTTTCGAGGGACAGAAATGTTCATGTACATTCTGATGACTGCACAATTCCAAGTACTAAATATTGTTTGTATACTAAAAACCATTAGATTGTGCATTCTTTTTTCCCCAAAATATATTTATTTTAGAGAGAGGAAGGAAGAAGGATAAAGAGATAGAAACATTAATTGGCTGCCTCTTGCATGCCCCCTATTGGGGATTGAGGCAAACCCTGGGCATGTGCCCTGACCAGGAATTAAACTGGTGACCTTTCAGTTCATGGGTCGATGCTCAACCACTGAGCAACACTGGCTGGGTGGATTGTGCACTTTCAATGGTAAAATGTATGCTTTTAAAATAAAAGGATCTTGGATCCTCACTGGTATAGATACACGATTAGATAAATGAGTGGGGGAGAAGAAAAAATCTAGTGGAATGCCAAATAATAAAATGTAGAAGGAATGATGAGATTAGGAAAATCACCCTTTGGCCACCAATTTAACGGAAATTGATTCAGGCCCACACAGATCATCAACGGAAGCTAACACTGGAGAGGGAGATCTGAGAAGGGTATTTCCATAGTTTCAAGGCATCTCCCCACAAGATACTTGTTCATTACAAAGGGTAAATATAGAAACTTTACGGTGGAGAAAGCAAATGTTCGAAGTGACCAGTGCCAGAGGAGGACACACAGATGGCATGTGCCCCTGACAGGTCACAGACACTCACTCGCATGGCTCCCACGCGCATCAACAAAAGCGCACCCCCCTGAGACTAATCAGAGGAAACATCAGGCCAACATCTGGCCTGGGCACTAAAAACGGCAATGTCTTCAAAACTATTCACCTTGGGCCGCACCTGCGAGGCTTAGCGGTTGAGCATTGAAAACAACAACAACAATAACGTCTTCATACACAGAGTGGGCAGGTGGCAGGGACTTGCTAAATAATGGTGGCTCAGTGTGTCCGAACCTGGCAGTACTGCCCTTGGCTGGTCAGGTGCTGAGAAAGTCGGGGTGAGGGGTTCTCTTTTCAGTCCTGGGGACCCCAGAGCACACATATTTGCAATATTGTTAGGCGTGGCCTCCCAGGGGCCGGCAGCCCCAGTGTCCATTGCTGGGGACCGCCTGCGTGACCTCTGCCCTGATCAGTGGGAGAGCCCCCGGCTGGAGGGAAGCCTGCGTGTCTGAACCCGGGACAAGGAGGGGCGAGAATCAGTCCTGACAACCCGCCCGCCAGTGCATCCAGATCCCAGGCGCCCGGCGCCCCCGGTGCGCGCGGGGCAGCCTCGGCGTTCGGCCCTGCAGGCCCCCAGGCCCCCAGCGAGGCGGTCCCCGGGCCGTGGGACCAGGGCCGGCGTGGGCCCAGGGCGGGACGTTTGCTGAGGCTCAGCCTCAGGCCCTCCAAGGCCTGGCGCGCACCGGACCCCACGCTTAACGGCATCCACGCCGTTTCTTACGCCGCCAGGCGAGCAGTGACCCCAGCAAACGCGTCGGGACCTCGGGGAGTGAGCGCCCGCCGAGCCCGGAGGCCGCGGTTCAGGGAAGGGCCGGGGCCGGAGCTGGGGGTCCGAGTCCGCAGTTGCGCCCCGGGGAGTGGGCGATGGGGCGGGGCAGCGGGGAGGCGGGGTCCGCCCGCGGCTGAACAGCGGGAGGGGGTGGGGCGAGCGGGTCCTGGGTCGGGCGTAGGGTGGGACCCCCAGCCCGCGGGGCCGCCAAGGGGGCGGGAGGAGAGGAGCGGCCCTGCCCATCCCCCTCCCCCACCCCCCTCCCGAGGGCGAGGGCGGGCGGGGGCGGGGCGGCGGGCGGGCGCTCCGCACTCGGATTGGTCGGGCGCTGGGCCTCGCCCCCGCCTTCGGCCAATCGTCCTCCAGCCACGCTCGGCCGCGGGGTCAGAGTGCCGCCCGCGCTGAGGGTCGCGTCTTCCAGGCCCCGCTGGTCTCGCCGCCGCTCCCCGCGATCGGACGCTCCCCACTCGCCTCCTCCCCGCGCTCGGTCCAGGTGAGCTCGGCTCGGCCCAGCCCGGCCCAGCCCGGGGTCCCAGGTCCCCACCCCCGCCGGAGTTGCATCATCTGCAGCCGCTCGCGGCGGAGCTGAGCCGGCGACCCCTCCCCGGCCCCCGGGACCGCCCTGAAGCCGGGGTTCGGTGCCCACGTGGCCCCGGCCCGGACCTCAACTCCGACTGCAGAGGGCGCGGGGCCGCGAGCCTGGGAGCGCCCCGCGGGGACCCGGTGTGGGGGGTGCATTTTGGGGAGATGAGCTGTAATAGGCCCGTCGTTCATCATTGGTTTTTCGCGTCATTTCGGGTGGGAAATTGCTCCTTAGGGGCAGGGGCTGGGGGTGAATGTCGGTGTAGCTGCGCGGCGTCAGGTGGGGGCGGGGCGGGAACGCAAAACTTTAGCTCAGGAGTAGTGGGCGTATTTATCCCAAACTGTGTCCCCAAGAGCCCCCCCCTCCCCCCGGAGTCCGGTGACCCGCGGTGTCCAGATCTGCTGAGGGGTCGCGGTCTCCCACCTGGACATTCTCGCCGTAAAAGACGAGTTTGCTACCATCTGCGCCCTCGGCCCTAACGCGCCCCGGGGGGCTGACGGGTGCGCGAGTGCGGACGCCCTTGGGTGCACCCGGACTGTCAGGTCCCCGAAGGAGGAACGCGGGAGGCCGGAGTGGTGCGGGATGGCGAAGTTATCCCATCATCCGCACACCAGGTGGCCGGGCCTGGATGGGAGTCAGCGGCTTTTAAAGGACTTTTGGCGGGCTTTTTCTGGGCGGACAGTTCTCTGTGCAGACCCAGAATGTGGTCGCAGCAAAGGGAATGTCCATAGTGAAATGGCCTGAAAAGCCAGTTGGGGGGGAGGGGTATCCATTCCATTATTCGATCAGACCTAACGGTGACCCCGAAGGGTCTGCGGTTTCAGGTGAGAGAGGAGTGAGCCCGCCTCCCCACCACGCACGTGCGTCCCCCCTGGTCCGCAGCAGCCCCGGAAGCTCAGTCCTGCAATGCAGGGCAGAGCCTGCGGGTTCAGACCCATGTTGCCAAGCAGAGTGCCTTTGGGTTCTGCGGACCAGATTGATTTCAATCCATTTCCCATCAGCCCCTTACCTTGCTGGAGGTTGCTCCAGGGTGAGGCCGGTTGCCAAGAAGGAGGTGCCTGTGTAGGCTGGGCCGGTCTCCGTAGGATTGTGGCCAGGGTGCTGCAGGCTGTGAGGTGGGGAGCCTCCGGCAAAATGGGAGAATCACCTCCCCAGGGGCCGGGTGCAGGACAGAGGGAAGGAAGGCTCTGTTCCAGTTATCAGCCAGGGCTTGGCCACAGAATACTGCATCGCGTGAATATACCACACATTGTACAGCCATTCATTCATAGACGGCCCTTGCTTTGCGAATTTTGGCTGTTGTGAATAGTGCTGTTATGAATGTGGTGTGCAAATATCTGTTTCCATGTTTTTGGATAGATGCCTAGGAGTAGAATTGTGGGGTAGTTAACTTTGTTTGTTTGTTTGTTTACTGATTTCAGAGAGGAAGGGAGAGAGAGAGAGAGAAACATCAGTGATGAGAGAGAATCATTGATTGGCTGCCTCCTGCACACCCACTCGGGGGATGGAGCCTGCAAACCCGGGCCTGTGCCCTGACTGGGAATTGAACCGTGACCTCCTGGTTCATACACAGGCCGACTCTCAGCCACCAGCCATGCCGGCCAGGCTACTTAACCTTTAGAGAAACCACCATACTTGTCCGAGCACTTGGTGCCTGTGCTTTTATGCCTGTTCTTGCCGAGCCCCTGAATGTGTGGAGCCCTGCACCCAGAGAGGGCGGGCGGGCTGGCGGGAGGGCGAGCAGCAGCCCCTGGGCCCAGCCGCATCAGAGCAGGCTCTTCTGCAGCGTTTGGGAACGGCCTGAACCAATGACTTCTCTTTCCCGTTCCTCTGATAGAGCGAAGCATGTCTTCTGAGACATTCCAAACAAAAGAGGGGGTGGCAGGGTGCCCCCACCTCTCCGGGACACACTCAGCCAAAAGGAGCCTGGAGCAGGGGCCCGCAGGGGACAAGGACACCAAGGATCACCTGTGGATCCGGCCTGATGCCCCGAGCAGGTGCTCCTGGAAGCTGGGCAGGCCCATCACCGACTCTCCCCATCACCACACGGCCTTGTAAGTCCCTGTTCCCACCCGGAGGGGAGGAGCCATGTGCACTTGGGGTGTGACCCATCCCCCTTGCAGTCACTGTGACGGGTGGTGAGCTGCTGGATGGGGGTGCTGTGTAGATCAGTCCACCAAGGCTCAGAGAGGCCAGGGCTGGTTTGCACTGCAGCCAGCACCTGGGTCAGTGCCCAACAAGAGCAGATGCTGAAACCATAGATGGAAGTGCCCATGCCACACACTCTGGGTGACGGGGAGCGGTGAGGCTTCTAACGCAGGGCCGAGGGCTGCACACACGGGTTTGAGGCGAGTGCATGTTTTCAGCAGTTAGGTTCACACCGGCACCTCTCTTCTTAACTCTAAGCCGTACACATTCTTCCTGGCCATGACTGTTTTTCAATAGAGACCTCTTTTTGAGGTTGGACAGAGACTGTTGGATGAATAAACCACAATTTTTAAGCCCTCCAACGGGATTTAGATGTAGCCGTTATCTCGTTCCGAACAACTGCAATAGAAACCATATACATTCATGTAGTCAGTCCATCTTTATTAAGCACCTACTGTATGTTGTACCCTGTTCTAGGTGCCCTGATCTATCCGGCCAAGGGAAAAAAAGACAACCCCCCCGACCCATTGGGAAACTTAAATTGAGCTCACTGAGTTTTAGGGTTATCTTTATTTCCATAGTATAATCTTTCAGAGTCAAAGACTATTTTTTCAGATGTTTGATTCTTCTTTTTTTTTAAAATATATTTTTATTGATTTCAGAGAAGAGGGAAAGGGAGAGAGAGAAACATCAATGATGAGAGAGAATCATTGATCAGCTGTCTCTGGCACGCCCTACAATGGGGATTGAGCCCACAACCCGACCATCGAACCCTGACCTCCTGGTTCATAGGTTGACACCCAGTCCTGAGCCCTGCCAGCTGGGCTTTAGCTATTTGATTCTTATTCTGTATAACCTGCTATACCAACATTCACGGTTATTGATTTTAAGATCAGAACTGGGGGTGGAGAAAGGGGTGTACTCCTCTGTGGGGCCAATAAATAGGAATGGAAATTTACAAACCCAGAGGCTCAAGCACTAAACAGACCTCAGTGCTGGGTGCTTAGGAGGCCAAACGGGCCCCTGGCCAAACAGGATGAGCCCTCGGTGCCAAAACAAATGAAGCAGTGAGTGACGGCTGGGGTGTGGCTGCTGGGGGCGGGCAGGGAAGAGACCAGGTTTCCGAGGAGGGTGGGTGACCTCAGCCTGGATCCTGGGGCGGAAAGGACACTCTTCTCTCCAGGTTGTGAGACAGCGTGACACCTGCCCCTCCCACCCTGGCCTAGACACCCGTCCTGCAAAGCCCTGATGGGCTAATCCCATCTGGAAGCTGAGCCCTACACCCCTGTCCTAGGTCAGGTACCCGGTTATAAGGGAGCTGGGCTCGGGCCCAGGTCAGGCAGGAGCTTACCTGCTAGGGGGGACACCAGACCAAGGTCCCCCCAGAGGAAACGGCCCTTGGGGTTCCTGATTGGGAGGCAGAGGTGACCTGGCTAGGGGAAGGCCTTGGGGCTGGTACCTGCATAGGCAGAAGGTGCTGGAAGTGTGGGTATCTGGGAAAGGGGGTTCCAGGCGGTTCCGAGGTGGGGTGGGCTTACAACGAGGGCTGGAGTGGAAGCAGCCAAGTGAGTGGAGGGGCCTCAGGGGGTGGGGCAGGCAGGTCCCTGGCTCTGGTAAGGAGTGTGGGGTTATTCTAAGCACCCGTGGGGTTGTCCTGGAGGCCTCTGGGGCTGTCACAGTGGAAGCCATTGAGAGAAGGTGACCCCAGGGCCACCTCCGGTAAATGCCCCCCCCCCCCCCCCCCCCGCCCCGCCTGCCCTGATGACCGCAGGCAAGATTCTCAGGTGACAGAGGCAGGAACCCGGGTTCTCTGCCTGCCCACCCCCTGCCTAGCGGTGGGTGGGCCTCAGCCCGCTCTGGCCACCACAACGCCTGCTGGGCTGGTGTGACCTTCGCCACGGTCACGTGACGGTGCAGGTGTTTACCTCTGTCCGGCCTTGGCTTTAACTAGTTAATGAACCAACCCCGGCGTGGCCCCAGGAACCTGGCCTCCAAAGTGGGGTCAGGAGCCCTTGGCCCCAGCCTGGCTCTCCCCTCACCCTGACGCCTGCCTCTGGCCTGGCTGTCCCTTCAGCCCCTTCCACAGTGGAGGGGGCAGCTGGATGCCTGCGTGGCTGCGTGGTTGGACCCCCGGGTGGAAGGCAGCATGTTTTACCTGTCTCAGGGCCCCTGGGGATTGAACCCACAACCTTTTTAAAACATATGTATATTTTTAAGATTGCTTCAGAGAGGAAGGGAGAGGGGGGGAGAGAGAGAGAAACATCAGTGAGAGAGAATCATTGATCGGCTGCCCCTTGCACGCCCCTCACTGGGGGGTCGAGCCCACATCCCAGGCATGTGCCCTGACTGGGAATCGAACCATGACCTCCTGGCTCATAGTGTGATGGTCAGCCACTGCGCCACACCCCACCGGCCTGGCCCAATCGGCAGCCTTTTGATATATGAGACGACACTCCAACCAGTTGAGCCACCGGCCAGGGCAGTTCTTCGATGTGCTGTCCTGCCACGGCTGGTATCCTTTTGTTTTTCTGAATAATCATGGGCTCTTCTGTTTTAGGGCAAAGTCGCCCAAAATCTTGCCAAATATCCTGAAGAAAATTGGAGATACCCCCATGGTGAGAATCAATAAGATCGGGAAGAACTTTGGCCTGAAGTGTGAGCTGCGTGAGTACCTGCTTCCCCCTCCTGCGCTCGCCCCGCGGGGGCTGGGGGCTGGGGGGCTGTGGGTGTCGTAGGCTGGCCCAGGTCTTCAGAGTCTTCAGATCCCTTTCGGGGCAGCACCTTCCTCCTGCAAACACTGCAAACTCTTAGGAGGCGGGCGGGAGTCGTCCTAAGGAAAGAGCAGAGCAGAGGCCTCGGCCCAGGAAAGGGCAGCGTGTTTGCTGGGCAGGGAGCGCGGCAGAGGGTAGAAGCGCCTGGGCGTGGGAGGCGGGGGTGGAGGGTTTGGGGGCCTGGTCTGGGGTGTGATCCGGGCACCGTGGCTTCGGGGCACCAAGTTGTCTGGCAGGGGCCGCTGGGTGTGGCTGGGCCTTGCGGGCGCATGGGGCTCAAGACCGCTGTCTGCCCAGCAAGCTCCTGTTGGGACTGCGGGAGGGGTCTGACCCATCCGCCCAGTGGGGCTCCTGCAGGCGCCTCTGTCTCATTCCCTCGGAGGTGCCACGTGGTCCTCTGCATGGCCCCGCCAGCTGGGGTGGTGGGTGGAGGGGAGAGGGGGCCGATGTATAGAACCAGCGAAGACCAGGCCTCGCCCTGCATCAAGCTGGATCAGGTAGTGGGGAGGGGACAGATAGGGATCCGGGGCCTTCCGGTCTCATGGTTGTCTCCGGCTCCCAGTGGCCAAGTGTGAGTTCTTCAACGCGGGCGGGAGCGTGAAGGACCGCATCAGCCAGCGCATGGTGGAGGAGGCCGAGCGCGCCGGCATCCTGAAGCCCGGGGACACCATCATCGAGCCGACGTCTGGGAACACAGGTGAGCGCTGGACAGGCCCGGGCCCGGGCTGGGGTGACCCGCGGCTGCTGCGCTGGCCTGGCCGGCGGCTCTTCCCGCAGTCTGCTCAGCTCGGTGCACGCCAGCAGCTGCGTGTTGTGCCGCTTCCTCCGGCATCTCGCAGTCAGGCCTGCGTTGATGATGTCCGATGCTCCCGTGGGCGGCTACCCCTGAGAGTGCAAATCTGTCTTCGATTCCTCCAGCTGCCATAGCAGATACCACCGAGGGGCGGCTTAACCAGCACCTCAGTCCCTCCCCGTCCTGGAGGGTAAGGCCCAGGTCAGGGATTTGCAGGGCTGGCTCCTCCTGAGTCCTCTCCTCCCTGCGTCCTCACACGGCCACCCCTCTCCACGTCTGTGTCCTCCTCCCTTCTTCTGGGGACGCCTGTCCTACGGATTAGGAACCACCCGTGACCTCATTTAACCTTCTCCCCTCTTCAAAGACCATCTCCAAACAGTTGCTTTCTGAGGTGATGGGGGTGGGACTTTCAGAGGATACAATTCAGCCCATAGCGCTGCCACCTGGCCCCCAAATCCATGCCCTTCTCACATGCTAATCATCCCAGTGGCCCCAACAAATCCGTCCCTTCCAGCATCATCTCTGCAGTCCGAGGTCCCATCTCCACCAGGCATCGGGGAGAGTCCTCCTGGCAGGGTCCTCTCCACAGTGAGCCTGTGAAACCCGACGGGTCATGGGATTCCAGTGCAGCGGTGGGACAGGCATAGGACGGACACCCCTGTTCAAAGGGAGAAACCAGACAGAAGGAGGGGTGCTTGGTCCCCAGCCAGTCTGAAGCCCAGTCGGGCAGATTCCATTGGATCTTACGACTCCAATCCTCTTTGGCTCGAAGTTCTGCCATCTGGACAGTGGCCCTGACCCCTTTGTGACCAGGGAGGCCGCCCTGCTGGTGTCTGCCTGCCTTCAGGCCACTCTCCCTTTCCTTCAAGGACCACGGGTGCCCACCCTCAGCCCACAGTGTTTGCTCTGCCCGCTGTGGTCCTCACGCACCCACATCGAGCCGTGGGCACCCAGCAAAAGCTGGAGGAATTGGCGCTTGTGTTTGCACCTGGCTTTTCTTCCTTGTGAGCACACTCCCTGTTGTTTCATCTCCGCATTCTCTCTTAGCTCTGAGGACAGAGGGGACAGTGTGGGGCTTTGGGGAATCCTGTAGTGCCCTCTCCATGGGCTGCAGGTGCCCAGGGCAGGGTCTCACCATGTCTTCGCCAGGGATCGGGCTGGCCCTGGCAGCTGCGGTGAAGGGCTACCGCTGCATCATCGTGATGCCGGAGAAGATGAGCATGGAGAAGGTAGGTGGGTGGTGGGCCTGCCTCCTGGGACCCCTCCCCCAGCTCAGAAGGCCTGGCAGGTGGGTAAACGCTCGATGTTGCTCTGCAGGTAGACGTCCTGCGGGCGCTGGGGGCTGAGATCGTGAGGACGCCCACCAACGCCAGGTTCGACTCCCCCGAGTCACACGTGGGGGTGGCGTGGAGGCTGAAGAACGAGATCCCCAATTCCCACATCCTGGACCAGGTGAGGCTGGTACGGGTGCAAATGTGCGTTCAGAGTGTGGACCCAGTGGGCACTCCTGGGGGCTGTGTCAGGGGTGGGGTGGTGCCACCTTTGCAGAGGGAATGGGGGCTGCTGAGATGACTGACAGGAAGTGGCACGTGTCAGGGGCTTCTCCCGGCTGGAGAGGACCTCCAGCGTGCGGCCAGCGCCTCAGTTCATCGCGTCGGGTGGGCATGCCCTTTGCTGAGGACCCCGGAAGCCCTCTGAGGGTCTGAAAAGCTTTTTTACTGGAAGCTCTTCTGTCTCACTTATTTGCTCCTGGATTATTCAGAAATCACATCTGAAGAGCTGGGTTTAATGTTTTGTGTCTGTTGAGGCTCCTAAGCTGCCTGCAGCCCTGTGCCTGCTGCCATTTCAGTGTCTCTGACTTCCTCTCACAGCCCCTTTGCTCTCTCCGTGCAGTACCGCAACGTCAACAACCCCATTGCTCACTACGACAGCACGGCCGAGGAGATCCTACAGCAGTGTGACGGTGTGTGCGTCCATCCTCACCCCTCTCCCCTTCACTGCCGCTCTCCCTGGGTGCCTGAGAGGGTACAAGTCACTTACCTGCTCTTTGGTAAACTCCTATTCATCCTTCAAAACCCAGAGCAAATGTCCCCTCTCTGTGAAGTGCTATCCAGAGCATTTCTCTAGAGTGGTTTCTGCTTCTGTTGTGCTCTCTTGCACAGTATCAGGCAGGCATATTTGTCTGCCCAGCTGCAGAAGCTCCTGAGTGCAGGGAGTGAGTCTGTCCTTGGCTGGGCTGGGCTCACAGCTGGGACTTCACGTTGCTGAATGGCACTAGGCATCAAGCCCTGACTTGGGCCTTGAATTCCACGTTCAGGTTTTCCCGTCTCCGAGCTTGGATGGTAATGCCAATGATTAGCTTACTCTCCATACAGACGTGAGGCTCCCTGGAACGTTGCCACGTAACTGGTGCCAAGGCCATGGGGCTGTGATGCCTTCTGAAGGGCTGTTTCCCTGAGAGAGATGAGGGGATTCTGCCAGGGGGTTGGCACCCTGGACTCCTGTTGGGAGTCTAGTGCTGGCATTGGCTTAAGTGCAGCTCCGTCCATGCCCAGGAGCCAGGTAGGGAGATCCAGGCATTTGCTCACCGAAGTTTTATGTGTGAGAATTCTCTCATTTGGCAAAAACAGCCCTCCGCCTCGGCATGGGGCCCGCGTGGACTTGTCTGCAGGGTGCCTGGGCTGGCGCTCCGCAGCGGGAGAGCCCAGATGATTTCTGAACCAAGCCCGAGTGGTTTATTCTGTTTCCTGCACAATTTAGTTACCTTTTTGTCATCGTCTAAAGCAAACAGCAGAAGAAAGTGCACCATGCCTGGCTGGTGTGGTTCAGTGGTTGAGTGTCACCTTATGAAACAGGAGGTCTTGGATCGATTCCGGGTCAAGGGCACATGCCTGGGTTGTGGCTCGATCCCCAGGGTGGGGTGTGTAGGAGCAGTCAATCAATGATTCTCTCATCATTGATGTTTCTCTCTCTCTCTCCCTCTCCCTTCCTCTCTGGAATCAATAAAAGTATATTTAAAAAAAAAAGAAAAAGAAAGTGCATCATGAGGAGCCTCCCTGTGCCCCGTCCCCCCCAGGCAGCCACCGCATCTGTCCTTCCTGCACCGCCTGGCGGGCCTTACACCACATAGGTCCCGGGGCCGAGACGTAAATGAAGCTCGCGGCCCTGTGACCCGGTGATGGATGCTTCTTAAGGATAAAGCACAGTGATGAGAGCCGTGGAAACGGAACAGTCTGACCTTTTTGATAACCTGCCTTCATCTCGGTCGAGGAAGTTTTCACTTATTATTAGAACGTTCTTCCTGATACGGCTTCTCCCCCATCAGGGAAGCTGGACATGCTGGTGGCTTCGGCGGGCACAGGTGGCACCATCACAGGCATCGCCAGGAAGCTAAAGGAGAAGTGTCCTGGATGCAAAGTGAGTGCCCCAGGGCGGCCAGGGGGTTGCGGGCCCTGCCCGGGAGCGAGGAATCCAGCGACCAGATGACGGGGTGGGAGTTATTTTGGGTGGCCCCCAAGGGTCACTGTGAATCTAAGCTTTTAGGCTCAGGTCCTGCGTCTGCCCCATCTGGGGCTCTGAGAGGGAGGGGCCTGGAGTTGAGGGGCCTGGGGTGGGGGCTCCTAGAAATATCTGGCGGGTGGTGCTGAGCCCAGGAGGAGGTCAGTGCCCAGCACTGCGCCTTGTTCTCCAGGCCCCACTGCCCCCCAGGGCCTGTGCCAGGCTGTCCTGTAGTTCTGTGCAGAGGAATTGCCCCGGGAACCCCTTCCCCCAGCTGCCCCTGAGTTGGAATCACCCTGGCTCCCAGGTTTCTGGGTTTCTAGTCTTGCCCCAGAGCCGGGCACGAGACCTGCATCCCACGGGCAGATCATCAACAGGTGCCCATCCGGGGTGGTCTTGGCCCCGATGAGGGCGGGAACATCCACATTAGACTTGCTGGGCACGAGCCCTGACGGTCTCCCCGCTGTAGATCATCGGGGTGGATCCCGAAGGCTCCATCCTTGCTGAGCCCGAGGAGCTGAACCGGACGGAGCTGACGGCTTACGAGGTGGAGGGCATTGGCTATGACTTCATCCCCACGGTGCTGGACCGGACGGTAGGTGGGGCCGCAGTGATCGCGGCCGGTCCTCAGGGCTCGCCCTTTAACCAGCTTGCACGTCTGCATGGCTGGCTGACCCCGGCACCGGCCTGGCTTTCCTGTTGGGGCAGAAAGGAGAAACATGACCCTATACGAGCAGGTAGAGGAACGGTAGGTCCAAGGTCAGGACCAGGTGGCAGGCCGCGCCATATCCAAGTAGTGACATGAACCCACTGGGCAAAGACTCCCAGCAGTTGAGGTCTGGCCGGGGGCACAGAGCAGGCCCCTGCAGAGGTGGGAGCTCTGGCAGTAGAGCAGGGGAAACGGAGAGGTAAGGACCCCAGAACGGCCTCCTACGGACCCACAAGGGGCTTCGTTCTGAGGGACACAGAGTCCAGCCACAGGACATACGGCTGTGCCGCGGGAGCCAGCGGGCAGTATAATTGCCACGTGCACAATGTGATGGACCAGGGAGAGGTAGGAAGTTCCAGGTTTGTAGACATGAGTCTCAGACTCCGGAGAAGGTGCCGGGCTGTGCCCGTTAAGGGTCACATCTTCCTGGACTGAGGGCGTCCGTGAGGTTGTGAACACGGCTGTGGGGCCCCCACCCCAACCGCACACCTGCCCGAGCGCCTCCTGGAGCCGGCAGTCTGGTCCTGCCCGCAGGTGGTGGACAAGTGGTTCAAGTGCAACGATGAGGAGTCCTTTGCCTTTGCCCGCATGCTGATTGCGCAGGAGGGACTGCTGTGCGGTGAGTGGCGGGCAGGTGCTGGGCGGCCGGGGTGCAGACGACACGGGGGCGCTTGCCTTCTGCCAGCTTCCAGTCCAGATTTGTAAAGGGCACCCTCATTCTGGGGCTGCCCGGGTGCCGTCCGTCCACTCCAACCCGAGGAGATCAGCTGGCCTGTCCTCAGATGGGCGGTCACTCCCCAGGCGGGATAGGAGTGCCCCTTCCCCGTGTGGCCAGAGGTCTGGGGTCCTGGGGTCCCTGCAGCCGCATGCTCTGTTTCCTGTGTTTAACCACCGGAGCGCGGGGCGTGGCACGAGGTCCTGGAAAGGCCTGGGGAGCCTAGAGCTTGACGGAAAGAGGAAGCAGCTGTTGGCTTTGCTCCCGCAGTCACCAGTGGGGGGGGGGGGGGGGGGGGTGGCCGCTGAGAGGAGGCCTGGCAGCACTGTGATTGGTGTATTTGTTTTGGGGCCAGCGATCTCAGGACACCTGGCTTTTTCAGTCGCCCTCCAGCATTGTCCTTTGGGGGGGCTCCCCGTCAATGGGGGTCTAAAGCAGGGCGGGTGCTGGGAGAGGCTGGAGGGTGTCCATCTCCAGCGCTTCATGGTGAGGAGATGGGACCAGGCTCCTGCCGGCTCACTTCCCTCTGACCCGTGGGCCTGGGTCTGACTCCGGCCCTCTCGGCAGGTGGCAGCTCTGGCAGCGCCATGTCGGTGGCCGTGAAGGCGGCCCAGGAGCTGCGGGAGGGCCAGCGCTGCGTGGTGATTCTGCCCGACTCTGTCCGCAACTACATGTAAGAAGCCTCCACCCTCCTCCCTCCTCCCACCTGCAGGCCTGTCCCTCCCTGGCTCCGCCAAGGGGATGCTGTGGTTACGCCACTGGATCTCCCCTGAGATCTGACAGCAGGGATTCGGGGTGGAGCCAGGGGCCCTGCAAGCTCTGCACCCCCCTCCCCCCAGCCAGGCCTCCACCCACGGCTCCTGAGCGCGAGTTTTCTTGGCCTGCTGTTCAGGCCGGTCTTGCTCACTGGGGCGTAGGGTCATCTGCTCCCCACTACGTGGGGCCTCAAGCCACCTTTATATTTATTTATTTTATTTTTTATTTTTATTTTCGTCTTCCACTCTTTGAGTTGAGCATCATCTCTGCCACACCCTCCACCTTGCCTTCTGGCCTATTGGAGGATGCAACATGTCACTTTATTTTTATTTCTTTAACTTGTTGGGTGACATTGGTTAATAGCATCAGATAGGCTTCGAGTGCATATTTCTGTGACACATGATTTGTATATTGCATTGTGTGCCCACCACCCAAAGTCAAATCATCTTCCGTCACCATATATTTGGCTGCCCCTACCCTTTACAACCCTCCACCCCCTCTTTCAGTCCACCTCTTTAGAGCAGGTCCCTGGCAGCCCCCAAGGCCTGGTCTGGAGGCTTTGACCCAAGTGGGTCAGGCTCCCCTGCTCCCTCTGGCAAAGCAGAAGTGAGGAGGGCTGGGGAGGAGACGTCCAGGGAGCACGACGGGGCTGACAGCAAAGGTTCCAGGACAGAACCGTCTGTGCTCTGAGCGCCTCCTCCCTGGTAGACCAGATGCCCCTGGACATGAAGTTCCCACGGTGCTCTGCAGTCTGGTTCCCAGGTCTCTTCCTGGAGCTCCAGCCAGCCACATGGGGTCTCTTCTGGACTGATGGGGTCGGGGAGGGTCCTGGGCTTTCTGTGGGGACTGTGCCCCTTGGTGTGGGCAGAGATGGTGGTGAGACCCTCTGCCAGGCCCTGCTGACCTCCTGACGCCTCCAGGTCCAAGTTCCTGAGCGACAGGTGGATGCTGCAGAAGGGCTTCCTGAAGGAGGAGGACCTCACCATGAAGAAGCCCTGGTGAGGACATCTCTGAGCAGGGCCACACCCAGGACCTGGGTGTCTGTGCTCTGTCCCATGCCTGGCTGGTCGGTCCCACGGTCTCCCTGTGGGATGTTGCCCTTGACGCCCACCTGCCGGCTCTCAGCCCTCCCTGCCCTGCCCTCTTCCCTCAGGTGGTGGCACCTCAAAGTCCAGGAGCTGAGCCTGTCCACTCCGCTGACAGTGCTGCCCACGGTCACCTGCAAGCACACCATCGAGATCCTCCGGGAGAAGGGCTTCGACCAGGTGCCCGTGGTCGATGAATCGGGGTCAGTCTTGGCCACACCCCAGGACAGGGCTGTCTGTCTGTCTGACCTCAGTCCCTCAGGGATGTCCAGAGCGCTGGGCCACCCACTGGACATGTTCCTGAGCACTGGCTGGGCGGGGGGTGGCCGTGTTAACCCGTGTCCCACCCACTGCACTGAGCCCGGGAGGAGACGTCTCATAGCCCCCTGACTGACACTTGTCAAATGGAAATACCCAAAGGACTCATTGGCTTACTGTCTGCCACTGGATGGGCAGGTCCAGGGCAGGGCATCTGATCACTGTCCTCCTGCCACGCCTGGGCCCTCGGCAGGTGTCTGCTGAATTCTGAGAGGAATTCTGCATTCTGGCGCCGAGGGAGGACGGCTGTGGGCAGGTCCTGCGGTCTCAGGGAGGGCCCTGCACTGACCCTCCCCGACCCCTCACCCCCAGAGTGATCCTGGGGATGGTGACTCTGGGGAACATGCTGTCATGCCTGCTCGCTGGGAAGGTGCAGCCGTCAGACCAAGTTCACAAAGTCATCTACAAGCAGTTCAAGCAGGTATGAGCTCCCATTCACTGGGGCCATGCGTGCCAAGACACGCTTCTGTCCTTGTAAGTGGGCACAGCGCTTCCTGGGCAAGGGGGCCAGGTCCCCGACCCTCTGCACCGCTCCCGTGCCAGCTGGGTTAGTGCTGGCTGCCCCTCTCGAACTTGTACACCTGAGAATTTGCCCAGCTTTGCAGGGAAGCCGGTGGGAAAGGCCCATCCGTGAGGGCTCTCCCACGCCTGCTGTATTTTGGCCACACCTGGGGGTCTGTTTCCTAACATCGGGCCCTCATTTCCCCGTGAAGCATTCATTTAAGAACACCTGGCACACACAGTGATTTAATAAATAGAATGTTCTGGGAGAAGCCTCCGCTTCTGAGACAGTGTTGGCCTCCCTCTGACAGGCTTGGGCAGAGCCGACTGGACCCTGCTCTGTGTGTCCCTGAGGGCAGTGCCATCGGGGCGTCCCCTCTCCCTGGTCCCCGTTTCACACCTGCCTTCTCCAACCTCCCAGTGAGTGGGACTAAAAGTGAGCCCAAACCTAGGACCTAGGAGATAACTTGACCTTCCTCCCCCCGCCCCTCCGCCCCCCACAGCTGACATGTCACCGGAATCCGTATATTTGTGCCATTTCATCCCCAATGCCATCACCTGTCATGTGGTTCCTGCTGTGCCCCCTCCCTCCCCATAACAAGGAGAGACCCCAGGAGAACGTGCTGTCCAAACAGTTCAGGTTCCATTGCGCTCCTCTCCGCCGAGGGCCTGGTGAGCGCTGACCGCGGCCTCTCTTCCAGATCCGCCTGACTGACCCGCTGGGCATGCTCTCGCGCATCCTGGAGATGGACCACTTCGCCCTGGTGGTCCACGAGCAGATCCAGTGTGAGTGGGGCTGGGGGCAGGGCTGGGGGAGCCCTGAGGGCACTGGCCCCTGAGGCCCGGTCCAGGCTGCTGCCTGCGCTTTGCAGCCGAGTGCCTGGGGGGCAGCGAGGCGCTGGAGCCTCACAGGCTTTTGGAGTCAGTGGTGGTGACTTTCAGCCATCCTCAGCCTTGGGCACGGTTCTCAGGAACCCCTCTGTGGGCCAGGCCTGGGTGCCCACAAGGGTGAGGGTCGTAATCAGAATTGGGAGTGCCCTGGATCCCGCCCACACCCAGCTGAGGGCCGTCTCGGGACCTGAGTGGCCAAGCCTAACCCCTCTCCCGTCCTTGGCTCCACAGCACGGGACCAGGCCTTGGCAGGAGTGGTGGGGGGGCCTGCAGGTATGTACGCCCGCTGTCTCCCTTTCGGAAATGGCTCTGCGGCTCTGAGGGTAAAGGAGGGCATCCGGGCTCCCAGACCGAGAGCTTGGGTGGGAGGTTCTTCCTTGCCTCACATTTACTCATAGATGATCACCCCCCAGAGTGAGTCCCAATTTCAGGGTCAGTACACCCCATACCGTGTCCACTGCTGTCTTCGTGCTGTTGGCAGAACTGCGGGGTCATAACAGACTCTGACCTTTACAAAGGTGGCCAGCTCCTCTGTGCATGAGTCTCCGGGGTTCTGGAGGGCCAGGTTGCAGAGGCTGCACAGACACCCTCCCCTGCAGGGGACACGCTTCTCCAAAGTGCCACTTGGCCTCGAAGTCCCTGAAATGTGGGGAGCTGGTCTCCTCTTTGCTCCCCGTGTCTTTTCCTGAGGTGCTCCGAATAGGCCAGCAGGGTGCCTGGCTCCTCTGTCTCGCCGCATCCCCACCCTAGGGACAGATGGCCGTGAAATTGCTGGGATGGGGTCTGGCGGGATAAAAATGTGACCTGGGCACTTCCCTCCCACCCCTCAGCTCCACCTGGCTCTCTGTGCTTCGTGATGACCAGTCAAGGGTCTCCAGAGAAACAGAACCAGTGGGATGTGTGTATAGAGAGAGATTTGTATTTTACTAGGACTGGCTCACATGACTAGTTTGGCAAGTCCCAGGATCTGCAGGGGGAGTGGGCAGACTCAAAACCCAGAAGGAGCCAATGTTTCAGTTCAAGTCCAAAGGCTGGAAAAGTCCCCTCTTACATGGGGAGCCTTTTTTTTTTTTTCTCCTATTCAGGTCTTCAACTAGTTAAATGAGGTCCACCACTCACACCAGGGAGGGCAATCTACCGATCCAACTGATGATCTCATCTAGAAATACCCAGAATAGTGTTTGACCAAATCTGGGCATTCCCCAGGCCAGTCAAGTCGAACTACCTCAACAATCCTCACTGCTCTTTGGGGAGCCAGGGCCAGGGCCAGCATTCGTTCTAATTCCCAAAGAAAAGCATGGGTTTGAAGATAATCACAGGCCATCGATGTGTGCCGACGTAGCTGGTGGGTGTGCTTGGTGTTGGAATCTCATGCCAAGACTTGAGTGTTGGGCACCCAGAGAGACCACAGGTGTGTGGCCAATGGGTATGGCTTGGCAAGGTTAGCACCCTGCTCTCTGCAGCTTCGCCCAGATGGCTCCTGTTAGCAGAGGCATCTGTTGGTGGGCTTCTGTGGGTGCTGCCTGGGTTCCCACAGTACACAGGTGCCTGTAGGCACTGGGGCAGGGGCAGGCTGGTCCCCCAGGGCCACACTCTGGTTCAGCCTCGGACCGTGTCTGGGCGTAGGTGCAGCTCCCTGTGGAGGTGCCTTTAACCTACTGCCTTGATTCCCTCCTCAGACCACAGCCCCGGGAAGTCCAGCAAGAGGCAGATGGTGTTCGGGGTCGTCACCGCCATTGACCTGCTGAACTTTGTGGCTGCCCGGGAGCGGGACCAGAAGACAAAGTCAGCAAATGCCTTGGAATCCAGAGTAGTCCAGCTCTGACCCCGCACATGCCACCTGCTCTTTTGCTCCCACAAACACTAAACAAGCCTGTGTGCCTTCTAACTGCCCAGGGCTGGGGACTGCCCTGTTGCTATGGGCAGCAATGAGCAGGTTTAGGGTACTTAGCCCAAGGCCAGCAGAAATGTTTCCCTTAACACCTGACACTTGGATGAATCTATGGTTTATTAAAATGTGCTTTTCTTTTTAACTTTCTCTTAAAAAATGTTTCAACAAGGAAACCTTATTAAAAGGGAACTCAGCCAGGTGGATGGACCCATGCATGATGGGGGCAGAATGGCCTGGAAGCAGAAGGAAGTGCCTTTTCTGGAGAAGAATCCAGATGGGGAGCAGCAGAAGGGGCTCAGGAAGTAAGGACCATTCAGTGACCCTCACACAGCAGCACTCTGCGCGGGGATGGGCTGGTTACAGTGGCTTGAGTATTTTGGTTTTTAATTGAGGTGAAATTCACATACCTAAAATGAACAAATTTTAAATGTACAATTCAGTGGCATTTATTACATCCATCTCTGCCAAGTTCAAAGCATTTTCATCACCCCCAGAAGCAGTCATTCCCCTCCCCCCCTTCCCTCCTGGCAGCCTAATCTGCTTTACTAGTATGTCTCTGTGATTTACCTATTGGGATATTTCAGATAAATGGGATCATACAATCTGGCCTTTTGTGTCTGGCTTATTTCACTTAACACGTTTTCAAGGTTCATTTTGTAGTTAAGTATCAGTACTTCATTCCTTTTTATGGCTGAATATTTCATTGTGTGGATATACCACATTTTATCTGTTTATCATTGATGGACACTTAGGTTATTCTCTCTCTCTGGCTATTGTGAATTGTGCTGCTATAAACATTCATGTATGAGTATTGGTTTGAATAACTATTTTCAATAATTTTGGGTGGACACCCAGGACTGGGGTTGCTGGGTAGTGTAATTAATTCTATGGCTAATTAAAGACCTGCCAGACTGTATCCCATAGTAGTTGTACCATTTTATATTCCACCACAATACATGGGGTTCCAATTTCTCCTTGTCCTTGCCAATACTTAATTTCCTTTTCTTTTCATTGCCCTGGTAGTGGATGTGACATGGCATCTCATGGTCTTGATTTGCCTTTCCCTAATGACCAATGACATCGGGCTTCCTTTCATTTGTATATCTTCTTTGGAGAGAAATGCCTAGTCAAGTTCTTTGCCCATTTTTAAATCGTCTTTTATTCAGTTGTAGGAGTTCTAAGCGTTTTATACTTTTAACTTAGTCGGCTCATTATGTGTTAATTTTTATACGTGGTGTGAGGTGTCCAACGTCATCCTTTTATGTTGATATCCATTTGTTGAAGAGACATTCTTTCCCCATTGACTGGTCTCAGCACTCTTGCTGAAAATCAATTGGCCATAGACGTATGGGTTTACTTATGGACTCCCAATCCTATTGCATTGGTCTATACATTTATCCGTATGCCGGAGCCACACTCTTTTCATTACTGTAGCTTTTTAGTATGTTTTGAAATCAGGAAGTGTGTCCTCCGTCTTTGTTCATTTTCAATATTGTTTTAGACATAAAAATGCACCATGATGTATTTTTCTTCATGTTTCTTGTGCTTGCAATTCTAAAAACTTCTTGGATTCTAATATCTGACCAGTAATAGCTCCAGAAAGGAAAAAGAAAACAGAAGGAAATAATTCAAGGAACTGTCCCAGACTGAAAGACATTTTGCAGATTGAGAGGAGCCACACAGGGACCATGGTGAACATCACTTGGGACAAGAAGATCCAACTAAAGCTTCCAGGGGTGGGGAAACCTGGCTCAAATAGAAAATCTCAGAATGAGAAAGGCATCGGACTTCTGCATCTCCAGCACATGGAGGCTGGGAGACAAGGGAGCAGATTCTAAAGACGTCGGAAAGGAGAAGGGATGGCGGCCAGATCCTTGGTGCAAGCACATTTCTCCCTTAACAACAGAGAGGTGTATAGATGTCACCGAGGCAAGCGACCTTCTTGCTAGGAAAGCACTGGAAGATGAGAAAGTACCACACAGGAGAGAAAACTGTCTCCCCCAGGGGAGGTCGTGGAGGGCCCGGCAGCCACAGGTTGTGGTTGAAAGGGCCCAGGAGTGATGCTTTGAGGGGCCAAGGAAACAGGCTATCCATGCAGAGTCCCAGCCGTGGGTATGGGTGGCCAGGCACTGCCTGCCTTATGCTCCTGCTGGGATCTTGAAGCCCATGGCATGACAACGATGCCCAGAGTTGGGGTCACTGTTGATCTACTTGGCATCTACCCCTTCCTCCTCTCATTAGTGTGGCCTCGTTGCCCTCCACACACAGCCGTGATGGCTGCACCAGGTGGGGACTCGCCGCTGCCTGGGCATGGCCTGGGTGGACTGAAGCGTCCCCTGCGGGGGGCGGGGGGGCCATGGATATGCAGCCTACGGACCTTCAGCTCTGAGTCTCCGAGGCAGGGAGCCAGTGCTCTGGGCTCAGTGGAGAGTGCTGGTGTCCTCGTGCTGTTTGCTTAAAAAGAAAAAGGCTTGCTGGGCCAGTGTCTACCAAGAACAGCAGTGAAAGATCACATGTAACCTACCTGAGCAGCTTGCTGTCTGAGCAGCACACCAATGGGAAAGACATAGATGCTGCTCATTACCACTGAGTGGGTATTTAAATCAGGCCCTGAAACACTTTTAGGAACACTGGTTTGCAAATGAGTCACTTCTTAAGCATTTTAATAACAGAACAGGCATATAACTTTTATGGTTCAATCTGGCTTCTGTGATTCTGTTCAAAACAAATCTGGCCCTTCCTCCTGGGACTGAGCAGGCGTCTCCCTCATGACTGCCTCCCTGGCTGATCCTGGGCCTTTCTGTGGCCCGTGATGGGGTTGGACTATATATTAAGTAGGCATGCAGAGCCGCCTTGCTGCCTGTTCACGCTGAGGATGGCACTGCACCCTGGATGAAGCAGGTGTCTTGACTAGCAGTGGGCTGTGTGCAGCCTACTCCCAGACTCCTCTGAAATGCCTTCCCTTCACCCAACAGCAAAGTAGGGGAACAGCATCAGGCTCCCTGCGTGCTCTTGTGAGTCCACAGGTCAGCTCTCCCTAGAAACTGCTTTCTCGGCTTCCCTGGCTCCATTCAGCCACGTCTCCTCCACCCCCTGGCTGTTCTCTGACACACACCCTAGTTTGCAAACTCAGAGCTACACTAACACCCCAGAACAAACCATCAAGGGCTTCATGACTTCTGACATGGATTGCTATCCTATCTAATAAAGAGGTAATATGCAAATTGACCATCACTCCAACACAAAGATGTCCACACCCATGTCACAAGATGCCCAGCAGGGGAGGGCAGTTGGGGGCAACTGGGCCAGCAGGGGAGGACAGTTAAGGTTGACCAGGGTAGCAGGGGAGGTCAGCTGGGGGGGACCAGGCCTGTAGGGGAGGACAGTTGGGGTGACCAGGCTGGCAGGGAAGTGGTTAGGGGCAATCAGGCAGGCGAGTGGTTGGGAGCCAGCAGTCCTGGATTGTGAGAGGGATCCCAGATTGGAGAGGGTGCAGACTGGGCTGAGGGACACCCTCCCCCTCCCCATGCACAAATTTCGTGCACCGGGCCTCTAGTGTTGAAATATCAGAAAAAAATTGGGTTAACATACAGAAAAATATTTTTAAAATATACCTAATTTGCCCTAACCAGTTTGGCTCAGTGGATAGAGCATTGCCTGTGGACTGAAGGGTCCCAGGTTCGATTCCGGTCAAGGGCATGTACCTTGGTTGCGGGCATATCCCCAATAGGGGCTGTGCAGGAGGTTTCTCTGATTGATGTTTCTCTCTCATCGATGTTTATAACTCTCTATCCCTCTCCCTTCCTCTCTGTAAAAAATCAGTAACATATATTTAAAAAAATAATAATTTATAAAAAAAAAATATACCTGATTTTATCTACTAGCCATTTGCTAAAAAAAAAGTCTAAGCAACTAAAGTTACCAACCTAATAAAAACGCTCCTTTCAAACCTGCTGGGATAGAGTTTCTCCCCATACCATAGCCATTATTGGGTTTTATGGGCTCAAATAGAAAATCTCAGAATGAGAAAGGCATCGGACTTATGTGTCTCCAGCACATGGAGGCTGGGAGACAAGGGAGAGGATTCTAAAAGCATCTGAAAGGAGAAGGGATGGCGGGCAGATCCTTGGTGCAAGCACATTTCTCCCTTAACATGGAGAGGTGTACAGATGTCTCCACTGAGGCAAGTGACCTCATTTAAATCATGATGTAAAACAGAAATATCTGTGCAAGGTAACCCTTTCCAAATACTTCTCTATGCGAAATCATTAATTATTCAGTCATGCACCACTAATCAGTCCTTTGTAGACTAGCTGGAGATCTTGTTGAGACAGGACATTCTGCGCCTGGGGCTGGCGCGATGGAGGCGGGGAGCCTCCTAGAGCAGCATGCTCTTCAGCAAGTCACACTGGCTGAGATGCCATAGTGCCACAGCTTTGCAAATTTGTTTAAAAAATGGTACAGCCAACTTAAGTCTCAGTGAAGGGGATCTAATTGTAAAGAGCTAAAATAATTTGTGCTAAGAATGTCTACGTAGAGTGCATAAATATAATATGCATTATTTATGCATTATGCATTTACGCATTATATATAATGCAACAAAAAGTGAAACTCTAAACATTTAACACTAGAAAGACTGAAACTTAGTATATACCTATATTGCCCCAAAGCAGTCAAAATGACTGCATCGTGAAAGTATAATATCGGAGCACTCCTCACTTATGTTCCTTAGCTTTTCCAATAACTCACTTCTATTCGACATTTCTTTCATGAATTTAGGGCGCAAAAGAAATACAATTAACAACTTATTAGAACAAGTATCACTGCATAAAGATTCGAATAACAAGTACTAGTTTAGCTTATTGAGCAACTGCAACTTATCAAGTATCGACAATTTATCATGTACTTGTATGTTATCATGTGACGGTAATCGAAAAAAAATGAAAACTGTTATTTCAATACAGAGCCGAACTGGTCATATAAGAAATTTACTCAATTCAATAATAAGAGTCATTTGATTATTTAAAATTTCCCAAGCAGTCAAAATGACTGCTTTTGGGCAATATAGGTATAACACATATATATATATACCGGAAATGAAGGAGGGGGAGGTAACTACAATTATTAATAAACGCATTTATATGTTGTACAAAAAGTCACAAAATTCTAAGACATTGTGTCCTTATATACATAATTGGTTTTCTAATTGAAATTAAAAAAGCAGTCAAAATGACTTCCTTGGGCAATCTAGTGTTAATCTAAATACATTTCTTACTTTAAGAATTTGCTATAACATTACTTATTAATTAACCCTTCTCTTTCAAGATAGAATTTTATTTGTCATGAACAGCACTTTTGACCTAGAATGAACCTTAAAAACCAATTTATTTCCTTTTATAAACCAATTCCTTTCCTTTTACAAAGGAAGCACTTGAAGCCTGGAGGTGATGGTCAGGGCTGGACCTTACCTGGGTGAATTTCACATCCACCCTCTCACCTCCGACATAAAGGAGTTGGAGTGACAACACAGTGACTCCGTTTTCTGTCAAATCTATCAGAATACTTCCTGAAACGATATACTTCATCCCTGCGAGTGCTAATCTCCAGCAAGATTTGAAATTTTAGCTGCACTTGTTAAAAAGTATTTAAAGTCTTCTGACTCACGTTAGCCTCTAGGAATACAGCTTTGGGGAGTTAAAACCACTCTGTAATGTTCTGCCTGGGCATGTAGTTTACCACAGGAACTATGAAAGGCAATACCTTACTCATCAGTCATAATCTTCTCATTACTATTGAAATAATTAGATTTATGATAAAATACCAACCCCTCCCCCCTGAAAACAAAACATATAAAACAAAGTCACAGGCATTACTGGTTTTTACAGGCTGAAGGCTTAGGCTCATTTTTTCCTGGAAAACCAATGACTAACTGAAGTAACTGAAGATTCTTAAAACGAAATGGCTCCAGTGTGGGGTAATCTTAATTTTTAAAATGTGCAGGGGTCACCACAAACCCCAACTGTCACCAGCAAAACATGTCAACAACTTGAATGTATTATTTCAAATGCGAAAGGAGCTTGCAGTGACACGGGCTTTAGAAAATGAAACATCCAGCCCGGCCACTGTGGCTCAACGGTTGAGCGTTGACCTATGAACCAGGCGGTCAGCGTTCAATTTTTGGTCAGGGCACATGCCCAGGTTGCAGATTCAATCCCCAGGAGGGGGGCATGCAGGAGGCAGTCAGGCAATGATTCTCTCTCTCCCTCTCCCTTCTCTGAAGTCAATAAAAAAATATTTTTTTAAAAAGAAGAAAACATCCATAAAGTGTGTTTCTATTTTTAATTTTTTTGCTTTGATAAATCAGTTGCTTCACAAAAATCCCCTTTAAAGACAACAATCCAAGAAAACATATTGTTACAGTATTCACGTTTTAAAGATTGTCAGTTCATAGACCAAACATAATTAAAACAAAGGAAGATTGCTGAGTCATTTCTGTCACTAACTGCCAAAAATGGGCCTGTCACACCTTCTGGGTTTGTCTAAGTTTGAAAAAAAAAGTGCCTCAGCACTCTTCACGCAGGTCAGGGTAGGGTCACCCGAGAGGTGACACAGAACTGATTCCTTTGCACACGGAATAAATGCTGAAACGTATCTTGCCATCTGGAGCCAAAGGTTGAAAGCTGGGTTAGTCCATCAGCTGGAGTTGTTTGGGTGCAGCAAAGCCGGTCCAGCTATCTGCTCCAGCTGAGCAGCAGGGACAACATGCTTACCTGGGGTCTCAAAACATTCAAAAGCATCCTTCACAAGGAAAGAATTGAACAACAAAGGATCTGTTTGTTTACAGTAAAAATTCAATGGAAAAGGTATTTTTACAGGTTCTCTCCAATGTCTGGAAAACGGGTGTCGATAAGGTGGAAAATGACAACAAGCATACTGGGCAGTGGTTTTACGACCCAAACAGCCATGTCAGGTGTTAATAAGGGAAGATGTTAGAAAAACCTCAGGCTGTGCCTATCCATGCCAACACTCTCTCTAAATTACCTTTGCCCTAGCCCCCTGCAGGCAGTGACAAGAGCTTAGGGCTAAGAACACCACTTCAGCTGCAGAGGCGCGCGCCTTGTCACTGGCACATAAGCTGAATCCAGGCCAATGCGAACCCTGACATGCCGCATCCAAACCGACGCGGTGTGTGCAGCCTCGGCTAACATCTGCTGCCTCAGGGCCATGGTTTCTGGTGGGGAGAGAAACAATGACCTGTAAGGAGCCTACATTCCCTATTTTCCCTAACCAACGAGCAGGGTGGCCCAGAGGGACAAAGGGCGGGCGGGGGGAGGCGGGCAGGGCTGGCTTCCACAGGTCCTCATTTTGTGAAATCCAGCAAAGTAAGAATGTAAGTAAAGCTAAAATGATCTTCGAAAGTTATGTAGACTTAAAATATTAAAAACTGTTTATAAATAAGAAATGCAAGTTACTTTAAAATGGTATGCTCTCCCCAAAGAGTTGCCAGTCAAGCTTTTTTTAAAGCTGCTGAAATACTTTAAAAGTCAGTCCCAGAAAAAAATCTGCACCAGCTCAGCATACCGTTCAAAGTAAACCTGGCCCATAACCAGTTACTGCTGCTGAATCTCAAGAACTAACGACCTTCCCAACCATGAGACCCTCCTTTGGGAACACGCTGAACTCTGGGTGTCACAGGTAAGGTTCCATACAGACTTCCTCTCTGAAACAAGGCGCCCTGTTTTCTCTCTGAGAAAAAACTCCAATGGCAAGAGACCAAATGAAAACAACCAAAGTAAACAAAAAACCTAGTCTACAATTTTGATGCGTCTTGGCACCAGGAAATGGAAGTCCTAACATTATTCCAAATCTCTGGAAATTCCAGAGGAACACATACAAGGAGAAAACCTCGGCCCAGGACCAAGGGTAACCTGTGTGGCCAATAGCAGGAGCGTGCACCACTTGTCAGCACAGTCCCGGTCACTTCATGGGTATCTGCTAGAACTATGAAACGAAGCTGAATGTTTGTGATTTACCCTAGCTCTGAGCCAGTGGGACAGGGCATTTTATATTAGTTTATAATAAACATTCTATGTATAACATATGGCTGACTAAAAAACTCTAAAACACACAGCTAACATGGTATAGTCACCATTTAACTGTAGTCAAATTTAAATTAGACTGAAATATGTATGGTAAAAACTAATTACTGGCTACCATTTCATTTAACTAAGTCCTACTTAGCAAATACCTTTAGATATATGTTTAGATTAAGTGGAAAATGAAATCTGAGCATTTACATATAAACTAAAATTTGACTACATATCAAAATTTCATTAAATAGTTGTTTCTTTTGTAGTAGTAAATGTAAATTACTACCCTAGCTATCTTGGGGCAGGTTCATTAAATTTGGTCAATTCATAACACTCCAAATTGAAATAGTAAGCTCGTATGATTTCTTCTCTAGAAATTTTATCCTCAATATAGTCATAATCCAATTCATAACGAATTTATAAAAATAGCTTTTTATCCAATAATTCCAGCAAGGTAAAAATAGGAGTTTCTTTTTATATATAGCAAATGAAACAGGCTCACTGACTATGAGAGAACGTAAAGGTACTGAAGTTGTTGTACATTCACCACAGAGTCACACCAGTCTATGGCCGTGTCTTGTCCACCTCGCACTGGCGGTTTTAAGGTGCAGAAGCTTCTTTCAAACCTGTGGGCTACACAAAGAAGTCAGCCCTCGGGGACCTGCTTTAACCACAGAACGCATTAAAACTGCATAATTTTTTTTATAAAAGTTCCTTAATCTACTTAGGGGATCATGGGGGTTTGTCATTTGTCACATACTTAGCGTTAAACCTTTAAAGAATTTCCTTGAAGACCCACACGCACGCGCACTCACTTGAAAGAAGTTGCTGCACCGGCACAGACGCCCTTGAGCTTGCTATGAAATACAAAAGTGCACTCTTCTATATCTACATATAAAACAGATCAGAAATAAAACTGTGTAAAATGTTTGCTGTGCAAACTATAAAAAGCCAGGCCCGCCGCCCTGGGTCCTGGCGCCACCCTGGGTCCTAGGCGCCCTGGCCTACTGCAGGGAGTCGCTGTTCTCCAGAACCAGCCCACTGATGTGGGTGGGGGTGAGTGCGGCCCCGCCAGCCCCTGGGCTGTCCACGGACTCGTCCTCACTCTGCTCCGCCATCATGACCTGCTGCACAGCCAGGGTGGCACCGTCTGAGGACAGGGACTGGAGGCTGTCCACATTCATGCTCACGGGCGTGGTGATCGTCACAACAGCTCCTGTGGCAAATCGGCAGAACGCAGTGGTCACTATTCAAATTAGTGCTCAGTGGAGGAAAACAGCCAACTGGGTGCTATTTGCTCATGTGACCTCTCATTAAGACCGTGTGTTTCTGGGATGCTCAACAGGGGTTTAAGAAATTCTAGAATGGGCCTCAGGCCTTGCTGAAGGTCTCAGGGGTCGGGATGGAAATAGTGCCAAAGGAGAACAAAAGAGACCAGTGAAGGCAGGAGAAAGGCCCACACAGGCATAAATGGGGAGACAAAGAAAAGGGACATAAGGTCAGAGTGAGGAGACCAGTTTGGAAGGGACGCGCTAATCCCTGCCTTTCTTGGAAACGACAGTGATCTCACGTGCTCACCTGGGAAAGTCTCCAGTGTATTGATACCCAGGGTATGAAGTGTGAAAGCAAGAGGAGACACCGCTGGATATGTTACATCTGGGGAGAGGCTCGCTCACTCGTGTCTGTGCACAGAGTACCTCCGCACAAGCGCAATGGGAGCACGTACAGGAAACTGGAAACAAGGCTGTCTCCTGAGAGGACTAGACGCCAGGATGGAGGGGAGATTTATTTTCACAGGATATTCTTGTTTTTCCCCCCAACAGACAGGTACTGCCTTTTCTTTTGGAGGAGGAGAGGGAGAGAGGGAAAAAATACCTTTCTAATTATTGGATTAAAAGAGAAAATAAAAACTGAAAATAGCAATTATTTGAATATGGATGTAGGATCACTACATACTAAAACACACATGAGGAAGCCAAAGGTTTAAGAGCATACACTGCAACTCAAGAGGAGTTCAATGGAAACCAAATAAGCCTGACTTACAGCCCACTGTGAGGGCCGTCCCAGCCTGGGCCAGCACGGCTGGGAATGTATGCCTTGAGCACGGGGCAGAGGACGGACCGGCATGTGCGCGTGAGGAAATGACCTGGGCTGGGGAAAGGACCATCTGAGATTATAGAGCGGTGGCCAGCACTCTCTAGCCAGAGTGGACACGCCCAATGCCCGGGAGACTTGGTGGAGCACTCCTAGGTCTTGCATGATTGTAGGGGGTGATCAGCCTGGGGCTGAGCACTGCTGGGAATAAGAACCAATCCCAAAAGCAAGACCCAGAACTAACAGAGGATGGAGTCAAGCAGTGACTGTAACTGCACTCTATGATTCAAAACGTAGGCAGACCCAGGAGGGACAGAACGACTCACACGGCACTTCTAGAGACAAAGACTACAAGGTCTAACACAAAAAGCACGCTGGATGGGATCAGAGGGATTAAACACGCAGAAGAAAGAGACTGGTACAGCTGATGGGTAGGAGCAGAACAATCCACACGAGACAGAGAAAAGAATCCAAAACTTGAAAGACCATCCGCAACTGTGTGACCTGTAACCACCTAACAGGGGTGCGGAGATAAAAATATATTTGAAGAAATAATGGCCCAAACTTTCCTACCTTAATAACAGTTTTGCTGCTGAGTCAAAAAAAGTAAGACAGAGAATGAAAAGAACACCATCAATATACATTTAAAAATATACGCATACTAGACAGAAAGATGTGCATTAAACACGTCAGAGAGGTTGTGACGGGTCAAAGAACCGAGGGGACTAAGAGGGTAAATAAAGAGGGCGAAGTGCCAGGTGGTGAGAAGTGAGTGGGAGGGAAAAGAAAGACGAAAGGACACAGGACACAACGCGCTGTGGACGCTGGTCTTGGTGTGGGTCATGTTTCATACGCTGTGAGTGTCTGAGCACATAGGCCTCAGGACAATGCTTCCCGAGTTTCAGATGCAGAAACAGACAACTGCACACACCTTGGCTCCTGTTCCCTAAACTCACAGGAAGCGACAGTGCTTACGACTCACCACCCGCCCTGCAGGTATCCCCGTACCTTCTGACATGGCGAGCTCATTGGGTGGTGGCTGTGTGGCTCCGGATGCAATGGAGTCGGGCCAAAACCTCTGAACTGGTCTGTTCTGAGCAGTTTTCTTCTTTGTTTTTGGAGTTTCTGAACAACTAGAATCCAACATCGGCTGAAGAATTCGTCTTCTAGCATTGATGAACCTGGGCATTGAGGTCGACAAAGGAAGAACTGTCATCAAAACACCCTTTTTAAAGACCTTGCAGGAGCAACAAAGTCCTCCCAGTAAGTAAGCTGCTTCATAAATCACACAAAGACGATCAGAGTAACTCATATTCCCTATGACAACAGGTATTTAGAATATGGCACACATATTCTCTAAGTGTCCGGAAAAACAGGGCATGCTGTTTTTAAGATAATTCATTTAAATAAAGACCAACACCTCCATGGTAGCCCCTTTAAAAAAATGCTTTTATTGACTTCAGAGAGAGGAAGAAGCGGGAGAGAGAGATTCGGCTGCCTCCTGCACGCCTCCCTACTGGGGATCAGCCCGCACCTAGGCATGTCCCCTGACAGGGAATCAAACTGGCCTCCTGGTTCATAGGTCGACGCTCAATTACTGAGCCATACTGGCTGGGCAAAGGTTACTTAACTTTAAAACCCTAAGATTCAAGAACATGTAAAATTGCCTTTGAACACATTCTAATAACAAAGAGGCTGACTCCGCAGAGCCTTCCTCTGCGTCAGTCTTCAGTCCCTGTAGCACAAGCAGGACTGGACTAGGAGACCGCCCGACAGCCCTACAGTCCCCCGATGCCAGCAGCACCTTGGATGGAACCCCACTGTTCCTTTCCAGTATCTGCTTCCTTATTCTTTCTTTTTTTTTTTTTTTAAATATATTTTATTGATTTTTTACAGAGAGGAAGGGAGAGAGATAGAGAGTCAGAAACATCGATAAGAGAGAAACATCGATCAGCTGCCTCCTGCACATCTCCTACTGGGGATGTGCCCGCAACCCAGGTACATGCCCTTGACCGGAATTGAACCCGGGACCTTTCAGTCCGCAGGCCGATGCTCTATCCACTGGGCCAAACCAGTTTTGGCTGCTTCCTTATTCTTATTCAAAGTTGCTATGAGGCATAAATTTAATTTTTGTGAATGTGAAAAAAGAAAAGAAGTCACCAAGAGAAAAAGTAGCTATAAATATTAAAAGGCTTTAGAAAATTTAGACTTTACAAAGGTCATGTTATTAAACTGTTACTCTGTGTCTAACATTCACCTCAATCAATCAATCACTATCATGATTACATCACAATAGGAAGTTTCAACACCAGGCTGCACAAAAACAACAGGATACATACAAGACATTACAAACACCACAGCAACAATATATTTGAAACCTTCAGATTTTTGTTAGCACTCTATACTGAAAGAATTAACAATAACAAAAAATAGTATGGTCTACTGTTGCTACCCAGATAACAAATAATGGCTCAAGTGTAGGATAATATAAATATTTAATGCAATGCTAAAGCATGCCTCCTGAATATTTAATTACATAAACTGGGAGATATTGTCATTTACATTGGAACTTCAAATTTGTTTTAACAGTTAAAATAAGAATATAATCATGTTTACAAGTGGTAGAATTTATGCCATTTTTAAAATTTTTTTTTAAAAAAATATTTTTATTGATTTCTAAGAGGAAGGGAGAGGGAAAGAGAGATAGAAACATCAACGATGAGAGAGAATCACTAATTGGCTGTCTCCTGCACGCCCACTACTGGGGATCGAGTTCACAACCTGGGCATGTGCCCTTGACCAGAATCGATCTGGGACCCTTCAGTCCTCAGGCCAACGCTCTATCCACTGAGCCATACTAGCTAGGGCGCCATTTCTTTTATGCATGTAAATTTTATTAAGCTGAAATCACTTCTTATGTCTGAATAATAAGTAAACAAACATGAGATGAGTGACTGACAAAATCTAAGTGCATCCTAGACCTTAGTGCCACTTAGTAATGTGAACAGCTCTGACTGAAGGGAACGCACGTGGTCATGGTCCAGGTGTCCCCAGTCACATGTGACACAAAAACCAGAGCAGAATGTCTCATTAATAATCATCATCCTGGGCATCTCCCCCACCCCAGGCGCTGCTGTGGGGCAGGATCACCACACAGACGGCAGAGGACTGCCTCCCCCAAAGGGACACAACACAACGTTTCAAAAGGTGGGAGAGCTGCAGAGGGGCCATCAGAGGTCAGGATAAGGTGGACCTTATCTCGGCTGTCCACCACCTGAAAGCTTAGCCATGAAAACATCACATTTCTGAATGAATTTGAGAGCTTGGGAGTAGTAATGCAATAGAGGAACACATTTCTAATTAGGCAAGCAGGATATAAGCAAAAAGCCCACAATGAGATGTTGAGCATGAAAAATAAGTTGGAAGTGTGTGCTGAGCCCTGGTCAGGTGGGTCAGTTGGTTAGAGCATCATCCCAATACACTAAGGTTGAGGGTTTAATCCCCCATCAGGGCTCGTACCAGAAGCAACCAATGAATGCATAAGTAAGTGGAACAACAAAACAATGTCCATCTCTCTCTCTCTCAATCAAATCAATAAATTTAAAAAAAAAGTGTGTGCTGATTTATTCTAAAGTATCTACCACCAATTCCAGCACTCTGAAAACAGGATATTGCTAGTTAAAAGAACTCATATTTTCAACCAAATTTTACTAGATTTCAGTGTCAGTGTTCCCAAGTGTCCTATGATGTTTACAGGCACAATTTTGGAAAGTGGTGTGTCTTACCAGTTGTTCACTTGGAGCAGTGTCAGATTTGTCTGGGCAGCAATCTGTTTTTTCTCATCTTCTGTGGGGTAGGGATGCTAAAAATAAAAAGGGTTACTATGAACTGCAATCTTTAAAAGGAGCTCAGGGTTTTCTAGGTAAAATCCAGGCACACAAATAATCACTCACGAACAACTGACAAGTGCCAATCAATGCTACTTTTCAGTGCAAAATTTGAGTCTCATAGGTTCTTAGAAACGCCCAAGCAGAATGAAGTGTCTCCTGGCTGCCCAGGGGCAGCTGGTTGAAGCCCAGGCTGGTCAGACCTGTCAGCCTGAGGCTCAGAGATGACAACAGGGACACTGCCCAGCGCTACCACCTTGGGCGCTGTTCTAAGCACCTGACATACCTACAGCTTTTGTGTCAACTTGACTGAGGTATAATTTATGGGCCATAAACTGCACCCATTTACAGTGGATAAATGGTGGGGTCTGGACCCACAAACCTCTGACACAGCAGGTTTCTCTCACCTCCACACGTTCTACAGTAACTCACTGGTGCCTCACCATCACCTCTGAGACACTGTTGTCACCTTTACTTTACAGATGAGGAAGCTGAAGCATGGAGAATTTACACCCCCCCTCCCCCCCCCGCCCGGCTATGTGAGGTGGCAGACAAGGAGCCAGGTAGGCTGCTCTCTGCCGTCACTTCAGGTGGCAGGTCTCTACATGGGGACCTTGAGGAGAAACCAACAATGGATGCACTGACATCTTCTAAGGCTTTTCAAGAATGATCTCTGAGAGGTTCACGTGTGCTGTTGCTAAAGACACCAAACGGAGTGGGGGCATTTGTTATATTTGTTATATTTCTCTTTCTATTATATATGGTTAAAACATTTCACTTTAAAAAAACAGAATCAAAACAGAAGTGAATTTCAAAATTCAGAGAAGTACCAAAGGAAAACAATTTCTGTCTATGGTGATAAACCATTTATCCAGGACTGATTACTGTCCACAAGTAGAAACCAATAAGATATTTACTCTAAAACCTACATGCACTGAAGTCTCTTATTTCAGACCAAGTGGGACCCCAGAGAGTGAATGGCACCAACAGTCGGGAGGGTTATCCAGTTAGTATAACTAGTGTACACACCCTTGTTTATCATGCTAACTAGCTGCATAATATTGGGTGTGTTTTTTTCCGTTTTTATTTTAAGTGAACACTCAGTCTGTTGGAAAAGTCGCTGTGCTTGTCAGTGACAATAGAGCAGCATCAGGGTGATCTTAGCAGCAGCCTACCTGCTCCCTCCATGTGATGGCAGCAACTCCATTTGATTCTATGAGCGTATGGCCCCGAGTTAGATGTTATGAAAACATAAATATTGCTCTTGCCCTTTAAAAAGCTCATAAAATGAAGAGGGGACAGGAAACAAAAGTGCATAAACCACCCCAGCTGGTGTGGGCTCAGTGGTTGAGCATTGACCTATGAACCAGGAGGTCACAGTTTGATTCCCGGTCAGGGCACATGCTCGGGTTATGGGCTTGCTCCCCAGTGGGGCATGCAAGAGGCAGCAGATCAATGATTCTCTCTCATCATTGATGTTTCTCTCTCTCCCTCTCCCTTCCTCTCTGAAATGAATTTAAAAAAATATTTTAAAAAAGTGTACAAACCAGGAAACACCAGTAGTAAATGCTGTCCTGGAGTGTTAGGAAAACTATAAGGATAGGATAATATTCAAAAAAACAAGGGCAAGCAGAGATAGAAAATACTTCATAGGAGGAAAAATGTGGCATTTTAATTGAATATATGAGCAGGGTTATTATTTTAGAAACTTTTAAAGGAAGCTTAACAGGAAAACCAATCACAGTTATATTTATTGGTTATAATAATCACAGTATATATATATATATATATATATATATATATATATATATATATATATATTTTAAAATATATTTTATTGATTTTTTGCAGAGAGGAAGGGAGAGGGATAGAGAGTTAGAAACATCGATCAGTAGCTTCTCTAACATGCAGAAGACTAGTATGAGCTGAATTGATTTTCTTCACCAGTGGTCCCCTCATTTATTTTAAGTTTAAGTGATGTCCTCCATTTTTTGGTAACCCTCCCTTCTGTCCCACACTCAACCCACATGGACAGTTAACAAAATACAGATATTAAAAACCAGGCCTACTAGCATGTACAGGCAAGTTTTTTCTAGAAAACAAGCCGGAAAGAAGCCTGGCGGAGGGTGTTGCTCTCCGCGAGGTCATGTGGTCTTACCCCTATGTGCTGAAAGAGCCAGGACCGCATCACACTGGTGGCGTGCTTTGGCAGAACGCCCCTCTTGTTCTTGGATGAGCCATCGTCTTGATGCAAGATACTCAAATCCTGGTTTAACTGTAACTGAAGCTTTTAAACAATTGGAAGATAACGTTAGAGAGCACAGACAATTATGACACCTCCAAGTATCTCACGACTTCTGATGGAGAAAATACCCAAGGATCTTAGAGATAAGGGACTTAACTTCCAGTAGAGGCACATTTGCTGGAACCCTGTTCGGGCTGATTTTAGGCTTTGGTTCCCTCTGTCTGACAACTACTTACACTAGTGCCTCAGCTATGCAGAGGCCCCGCGTCTGGTGAGGCAGATGGGATGGATGCTGAGAAGGCCCCTGAGCTGTTCACCTGCAGACATGTGAGCCCCGTGTCTCTCATGCAACACCTGTTCTCATCTTGCTTCTTCCAGGAATGGATGTGATAACACCCAAGATTTAAAGCAACCACTGAGAATGCACAGGGGAGCTGAAAGCACCCCTAACTAAAGGAGGCCATGCCAGCTGAACAGGGGGGAAGCAAACAGCAACACACAAAGTGCAACAGAGAGATCACAAAGCGACGGCTGTGGTGACGGCCGCTGCAGGGGCCTCCACAGCCACGGGAACAGAACTCCCCCCCCCTGAGGAAAGTATACAGCACTTTCTGTCATTCCATTTCAATAGGAAAGGTGCACACAACAGTTCTTAGATGAATGTCTCCTGCAAACCTGAGAAAAGACTTGATGTCGCCAGCCCTGCCCGCGCCAGGCATGTTTCCCGGGCTCAGCCTCTCTCCCAGCCTGCCTGCAGAGAGGGTGTCACAGTGGTCACTGCAGGGACCAGGGAAGAAAACAGATGCCTGGGACCCTTATACAACGCGGGTTTGAACTGTACGGGTCCTCCTATACGCCTGCGCATAAATGCAAACACGGGCTGTTCAAGCGTCCATTGCACGGCTCGCTAGGGCCTCGGCATGGACACACCAGGGGCATCTCTGCTGTTTCCCGTGCTTTAATTCAGAGCTTACATGTGAATCTCACTCTACAGACAAACGAGCATCAGCTTCTACAGGTCCGTTCCAGTAGAATGTACTCATAAACATAGTTTAAAGGATTTGGAAATTCACTTTTTCACCATTTTATTTGTATTTCCTCTGGATTTACATCATTTGGGATATATTCTTAAAAAACCAGAACACCAACATCTAAAAAGACATGGAATTTATGACTTGAAGGAGATATGACGACCACTAATTGTATCTAAAATTTCTTAAAATTCAAGATATAACTGAGGGCAGAATTGTTTTTTGGAATGTATTTGTTCGTTAAAGGAGTGAAAGCAAATGGTATTAAGCACCACCTGTATGCTAATGTTCATGTACAAGGAAAAGAATGAAAAATGAACTTTTAAAACTAATTCCAAAGTACCAGGGCCAAAATTTAGCTTGTTTGCCCTATCTTTCCCCATTTAATATGCGATGTTCTTCATGAAACCTGACATGTGCTTCAGGGTTGCTTTTCTGTGCCGGTTAAAGCAAAGGCAGGCTCATAAATAGGCTACGTGACAAGGGACGGCCCGTGACTCCACTTTGAGGATGCCTTTGGAGGCGCTGGGGATGCCAACCAAGGCCAGAGAGAAGAGCATGTAAAGGCCCATTCACCCTACTAGGCTCGAGCAAAGCCTGGGACTGGACCAAACATGGGATTTTTAAAGCCTAGGAAAGTGGCTGAAAGTCCGTTTAAGAAGCAGTAAGGCCCTCAACTTCCCCCCATCATCCTTGGCAGATAACTACTCTGTCCCCATCCCCTGCAGGAGGCTCAAGGTTCCTTTCCCAAAGAAACAGACCAGATGTTGCAGATTTGGCACATGAGCATGGCTGGAGTGCGGGAGTGAGGGGCAGGGCTAGAAAGAGGGGTGAGGAAAGTCTGCACACAAAACGGGAGACCCCAGTCTCTCCTGCCCCTGACCTATGCAGTGATCAGAGAGCCCTTCTCCAGAGAAACTAAGGAAGAAATGACTGAGGGCTGGCAGAGTGCCTGCCACAGCCCAGCACTTGACAAGCACCGAACAGCTTTCATGTTTACATTGAAAAGGGCAACCAAGTGTCCCCAAACACTTGAAAGAAAGCCTCCATCACAAAAATCAGACACCAAAGTGAATAAACTCTGAGATGCAGAGAAAACAAAAAACATGCCGAAATCAAAGAAAACTTCAACCACCATGAACCAAAAATAGGATGCAGGGTAAAGGAAGTAAAGAAGAATATTAGAAATTAAAACAATGCTGAAGATTTTAAACTTTATAGAGGGGTTTGAAGATAAAAGAAAATCAGAAAGTAGGCAAAAAGTTGGCAATGGGAATACAAATATAAAAATTCACAGATATCAAGAGATGGTTCATCAAAGGACTTGTATGCATGCATATACGCATAACCAATGGGCACAGACACCAGGGGAGTGAGGGTATGAGCGGGGATGGGGGGTGGGGGGGACAATAGAGGGATAAGAACACATATGTAATACCTTAATCAATAAAGAAAGAAAAAAACAGCCCTAAGCGGTTCGGCTCAGTGGACAGAGAGTCGGCCTGCGGACTGAAGGGTCCCAGTTTTGATTCCGGTCAAGGGCATGTACCTTGGTTGCGGGCACATCCCCAGTGCGGGGTGTGCAGGAGGCATATGATCGATGATTCTCTCTCATCGATGTTTCTAACTCTCTATCCCTCTCCCTTCCTCTCTGAAAAACATCAATAAAATATATTTTTAAAAAAAAGAAAGGAAAAAACAAGAGATGGTTCAGAAGGGCTAATGGTCAGTTTAAGGGCCCTAGAAAAAGAATGTGGGGAGAATGGCTGTCACAGAGAGTTCAAGGAAATGTCCCAGAACATAAAATATGAAGTCCTTCTGCAGTGCTCAGCACCAAAAACTTTGAGAAAAGAGAAGCATCTAAAAGAGGGGGAAACGCAAGATTGGAAAACAGAGCTACCACCAAGCTTCTCAGAGGCAGCCCTTTCACTGGAACACATGATGAAATGCCTCCCCATCTTCGGGGAAGTGACTCTCACCTGGACCTGCACATGTACACAGACTGCCTATTAAGTACGGGACCAAAATCAAGTGACTTTTAGATTTGCAAAGTCTCAGCAAAATGTACTTCGTATGCACATTTTCTCCGGAAGTTATCAAAGGGGGCAGTAAAGCCAGAAAGTAGAAGACGTGGGCTCCAAGAGAAGGGGATCCTCAAGGTGGTGTCAAAGGAAAGGCCGAGGATGTGTGCTACACTGGCCCTGGACAGAGCAGCCTGGAGACCAGACACCAGGAGGGCCGAGAGCTCCGGGGCGGTACTGGTCCTGATGTGTTACCCAGGCTGGGTGGGTGGGGAATCACAGAGAATACTGGAGGATTTGGCCATCGATACCAGGGACACTGAGCAAAGGGGGGAAAATAAAATAGTGATTAGCTCGGGGAGAAGCATGCATCTGAACTGGAAAAGTGCTGCCACCATGGTTAGACACTCAGTTCAGTAGAACCCAGTATTTACATGATGTTAACACTGAAAACAGACTTGACTATAGTCCACTCGAAATGAATGGGGAGGACCTGTCTTTTCACATGTCCTGGCTCCCTGACCACTATGAAGCCAAAACTAGATGTTTTAAGAGGTGAGTTAAAAGAAAAGGTCATTATTTATAAACATGGAGGGAAGAAATAGAAGAAATGGCTAAAAGACCTGACAGTGGTTGTCTAAGGCCACTGGGGGACGGGAGGGAGGCACAGAGGGCAGCACAGGAACCCCTGCCATCTGACCTGAGCCTTTCAGCACATTGGACACCGACCTATGACATGGCAACTTGACTAAGATAGTAGAAGTAAGACTGCCAGGCAAAGTGGAGGGGAGAAGGGGAGGGAGAGACATCAACTTCTCACCGCTTGGTTGCTTCTCCTTTTCTCAAAAATGTTTTTAAATGGGTTTGTATTAGAAGTATAATAAAACACTTTTCCCTAGAAATGCAGTAGGAAGTGAGAATCCGAACCACGCCCACTTCCCCACCGTGCAGATTCTTTCCAGGGAGCTGGGCGATGCTGGGCTAAATTCCCACTCCGCCCCCCCCTCCCCTGCCATGTGCATCCCCCGGCCCCACAGTGGGCAGGGACCCGTCCTGGGGGGGAGGGATGGGATGGCACAGACACATCCAGGACTGCCACCACACTGCTGTGCCGCCGAGGTCCACCTGTGTAATGCCACCACCAGAGTAACAAGAGTCGTGATAATACCAATTCTCTGGACAAAACCAACCCTGAGAGTTTCTGACACAACAACAGAAGCACCTGCTAGTAAATTACTCACTCTAATTATCTGAAGCATAAGAACCCAAACTTTGCCCAACAAAAAGAAGAAAAAAATAGCCCAGAGCAGCCTAAACAGCTGTGACAGAATCATACATATAACATTCTGGTTTTATTCAAAGAACACCCCACCAAGGCCTCTATCAGGTCTATTCTTCTGTTAGAAACCTGAGCAGCTCTTTTCTCTGGCTTTCCAGCCAGCCACATGGGAAGCAATAACAACAGGGAGGACAGGACAGGTAAGGACAAGGGCAGAGTGGGGCACCGTGGCCACTGTGGACCAGAGCAGGGGCAGCACCCAGGCAGAAGCAGGGAGGTACCCTCACTGGGGATCTGCCAAAGGGACCTGGGGAGTGATGTCACATTAAACATGACAAGGTGTTCTACTGAAATAATCCAAACTTTGTATGTTTGCTATTTAAACTAGTAATTTTTGTCTAAGAAAATTCAGTTAATTAGGAAACTTCCTTTTCAAACAGCAGGACAAATGAATCTCTAGTATATAAGTGAGGCATTTTATTTTTAAAAGTTTTCCTCTAAGAATAGCTCACTTTATTTTTCAAAAATATTTTTACTTCCCTAACCGGTTTGGCTCAGTGCAGAGAGCATCGGCCTGCAGACTGTGGGTTCCTGAGTTCGATTCCAGTCAGGGCATGTACCTTGGCTGCGGGTGTGCAGGAGGCAGCTGATTGAGGTTTCTCTCTCATCGATGTTTCTAACTCTCTATCCCTCTCCCTTCCTCTCTGTAAAAAAAATCAATAAAATATATTAAAGAAAAACATTTAAAAAATATTTTTACTGATTTTTAGAGAGAGAGGAAGGGAGAGAAACATGGATGCTAGAACAAAACATTGATAGGCTGCCTCCTGTAGACACCCCATACCGGGGATCAAGTCTACAACCTGGCCATGTGTCCCCACCCGGCATCGAATTGGCAGTCTTTCAGTGCAAGGGATAATGCCCAACCAACAGAGCCACACCGGCCAGAGCAAGAACAGTTCACTTTAATACTAGGCAACACTGCAAACCAGGCCCTGCTCTGTGCTTACACCACTGTGAACGGGAAGCTACAGGGAAAGAAGAGTGGTCGAGGACCCAGGGCCAGCATGGGTGGGCCTAGTTCCTCTCACCCCTCTGCTTACTGGGAAGTCACCTAAACTCTGAGGCCTCACAACCACTCAGCCCTGAACAGCCCCAGTGTGCCTGTCCAACAAAACCTTCCATGAATTCAAAGACGGGAACCCCAGACCGGCTGTGCCAGCTCACACACACCCCAGGCCCCCTCAAAAACACCCACATCCCCAAGGCGGGGTCTCAAAGTGGTTAAGAATATAGAAAATATATGCACAGGCCAAAGACAAGCAACTAACATACAGAGGGAATCAACGCTCTTAAATAAGAACGGGTAACAGAAACACTTTCTTATTTAAACCCAGCTAAATGTAAAAGTGTGTGCGTGTATGAGTGAGTGCGTATGTGTGAGTATATGTGTGTGTGTGTGTGTGTCCAGAACTTAGAGGGGTCTGGAGGACCACCAAGTTCAATCTCATCTTACCAAAGACACAGAGAGGGTAGGACCATCCCAAGGTATTGGCATGTCACTGCATTTCCAGCTGTCGCTTCTGCCCTGGAAGTGCCTCTCTGCTCTGGGAGCTAGTGGGCCACAGGGAGGAGCAGCAGACCAGCCTTCTTGAAGCAGTGCCCCCAGTGGGCAGCGTACAGAGAAAAAAGGGGAGCCCTCTTTCAGATTTCTCACCAGGGTGTGGGGGGGCATTAAGCAAGTGCCCTGGACACCCTGGAGCCCTGGTCTGGCTCAGCAGAAGCACAGCAGAAAGACCAAGAACAGTTTTTCAGAGCACACAGGCCCAAAACCCAGCCAATACTCTCATGCTGGAGGTGCGGGGCAGCTAGGCATGGTCTCAAAAACCTGCCTGCGGTTCTGCTGGGGCCTGGAGGGGAGGGAGGGGGTGGGGGGGGAGAAGGACATGTCCACATGGCTTCAAATCTCCTGGTGCAGAGACAACTACACAAGCAGTGTTAGATTGGAGAACAGTGGTTGTTTAAGGGAAGGAATAACAGATGACTTTTTTTCTGCCTCCTTAGACTTTTCTGAACTTTGCAACTTTACAATGATAGATGTGAAGAGTAAAAAAGAAACAAAATACTGACATTCAGATTAACTGGAGGTCGCTGTAGGAGAGCGAGTATGAGATAAGTTATCTTCACCCAGAGAGAATGGCTCTAGCCTGCCGCCACCTGCACTTCCACACCTGTGCAACACTTCCCCCGCCCCCCAATCCTGCCAAATGGCTCACACACCTGGGAGTTCTGGATCCTGATTGTCCCAGGGGACAACGCCTGTGTCACTACTTGGCCTTGAGGAGTGACGACTGTAACAGGCTGATAAACTGTGCCACCTCAAAAAGGAAGAAGAAAAAAAATTAAATTTATGTCTCAATGATTTAAGACCAATCTTCTCACTATACTATGAAAGAAATAAAATCTCTAGTTTGATGAGCTTTTTACATCACTTCAAATGATTGATACTTTGCTTGCTGACTTGTCACTGTAAATTATCAAAGCGAACTCACTGCACAAGCAGTGCCCAGGTGACACTATGCTGACGGGCATCCCTACTGTCCTGACAACAGTGCACAGGGCACGGCCGGGTCAGAGGGTCTGCACTTCCTTGCCTTTTGCTTGCCCCCGTTTTCTACTTCCCTCACAATTAGAACATATCAAAGGACCAGATGACAAATATTTGTATTAAGCTTCTCTTTTTGGTCAAATGTGCTTTATTTTGCTGTGGAGGTTTCCCTTTGTGCTATTACAAGGGGTTTTTAGTGTAAATTGCTTCCCCTCCTTATATTTTCATGATGGTCTTGTATTTGCAATGTTCTAGGTGCAACAGGGAACTTGAAAATCTGTCCCCTTCCTGTGATGGTTTTATCATATAAGTTAGATCAAGACTAAGACTGCATTTTTATTTGCTTGTCATCAATTAATGACACAACTTAAGATTTTTCAGGTACTGCTAAGAGCACATTTACAAACAGTTATTTGGAAATTACAATTAGTTTTTGCTATATAGTTTCAACTCTTATACAAAACCTTTCTTCCCAACATTTTTTGGTAGGGAAACAATTTGCATAAAGTATTTGTCATTGAGAATTAACAAGAAACAAGCATTCAAAGAAGCCTAGATTTTGGGACTCCTATTAGGGAACTGGCATTAATTAAAAATTATGTTTATGCAAGACTCCATTCTACTATGAAGGACTTTTTCTGCAAAAGCTCAAGGAAAAGGTGTCCTTTTTTCCATCGCCATACCTGCCACTGTTGCCATAGTTACATTACCCTGTTGCAGCGCGGATGCAGGCACCACAATTCCTTGGGGGCTGAGAGTGCCTGTGATGGCACTTTGAATCTGCTGTAAGTCAGAAATACACAGGAAGGGATTATTAGAAAACAGAGCACCCATATTTAAAACTTCGTAACAAGTGGTATAATGGCATTATAAATAAAGGAGATGCTTGAGGCAAAGAGCACAATCAGATGATAAACCTTCCATGAAGCAGGCTCTATGTATCTGGAAACCAGGAGAGGGAAGTCTGACTGAATATTAAATGTGATGATCGGTACAGATATTAAGTTTAATTGATTAAACTAATCGATTAAGATATTAGTTTAAATTTGGCTTCCAAAGATTATCTTTCATCTCATTGCATAGTAACCACACCTTACAGTCTTGGAGGTATGAGTAGGAAGACCAAAATTACCTAATCCTATCACACAACTTTCCCATTCAATTTGGCCCAGACTCTTGATTTTCTAAGAACCAATGCCTCCTTGAATGTATGAGTGCTTTCAGAAGCTTATCCCACAGGCTTGGGAGGCTCTAAGTGGTGATGGGAGTCACCCCTGGGCCCACATAGCTTCCTATCACCCCGACCTCAGCACAGTGCACATCTGAGCCCCACCTCCCTGTGTGTCCATTGTGTGTGGAGTACTGGGCCTAGGCTGGCCCACAGCACGCTCCATGCAAACATTTGTAAATACCTCATCAGAGATTCCAATGATCTGACATTAGATCCAAATGGGCAAATTTACCCACGGACTGATGGCTGGGTTTGTGGTTCACAAGGGAAAGGATCCCTATACCTGGCATCTCGCGTGAGGTGAGGTCTGTTACATGCAGGCACCCAGATATTTGAGCAGTTAGGTAGCATAAATGAATATCATCCAGAGGCGATTGCTCTGTGGGCCACTGCACAATGTGAATGTGTAAGCTTTGGCAGGTACACACAAAGTAGGCTACATTAACTTGGTCAGAATAAAGCTATCAAATCAATAATCCAACCTCATATATCAATAAACTAGAAAAAGAGGAACAAAATAAAATCAAAGCAAGCAAAAGGAAATAATAAAGATCAAAGCAGATAACAATGAAATTGAAGACAGAAAAACAACAGAGAATAAAGAACAAGTTCTTTGAAAAGATCAATACATTGACAAACCTCTAGTAAGCCGAACAGAAAAAGACAAACTACCAATATCAGAAATGAAACAGGGGAGATCACTGAAGACCTTATAGACATCAAAAGGAGAAAAAGGAATACCATGAACTCAACATATAAACTTGACATAGTAGACAAAATCCAATATGAAATAGATAATTTGAATAGCCCTATAACTATTAAGGAAACTAAAGTTGTAATTTAAAAACCTCCAAAAAAAGAAATCTCCAGGTCCAGGTAATATCACTGAAGAATTCTATCAAAATTTAGAGAAAAATTAATACCAATTCTAACACCTCCCTAAAAAACAGAAGAACAGGATATACTCTCCAATTCATTTTCTGAAGCTTGTATTATCCCAATACCAAAGACAGATGAAGACTGCACCAAAAAAGATTACAGGCCAATATCCCTCAATATAGACACAAAAATGCTTAACAAAATATTAGCAATTAGAAGAAAATTCAGGAATCCATATAAAAAGAATTACATGCCATGACCAAGTGCAGTTTATTCCAGGAATTCAAGATTTGCTCAATATTAAAAAAACTCAATGTAACCTACCATATTAACAGGCTAAAAAATAAAAATCTCATAATCATATCAATCCGTGCATTTGAAAAAATTCAATATAACTCTCAGAAAAATAGGAGGGGAACTTCCTCAATTTGATAAAGAGCATCTAGGGGGAAAACTACCATTAAGATAAAAATTAATAGTGAAAGGCTGAATACTTTCCCCATAAGATTGGGAACAAGCAAAGGATTCCTGCTCTCACCAATCCTATTCAAGATAGTACTAGATGTTCTAGCCAATGCAATAAGGCAAGAAAATGAAATAAAAAGTATACAGATCACAAAGGAAGAAACAAAACTGTCCCTATTTGCAGATGACATGACTAAATAGGCAGAAAGTCCTAATGACTCTATATAAAGGACTCCTAAAACTAGTTAAGTGAGTTCAGCAAGGCCATAGGATACAAGATAAACATTTAAAAACCAACTGCATTTCTATAAACTCGCATGACACAAGTTAAAAATATACCATTTACAATTGCTCAAAAACACACACAAAAATACTTAGGTATAATTCTAAAAACACATGTGCAGGACTCATATGTTGAGAACTAATGAAAGAAATCATAGGAAGAGTAAATGAATGGGGAGACACACCATGTGTGTGAGCTGAAAGAGTTAACATAGTAAAGATGTCAATTCTCCCCAAAACAAAATACAGGTTTAATGCAATTCCTATCAAAATCTTAGTACATTTTTCTTGTAGATAGAGACAAGATTATTCTAAAATTTATATGGAAAGGCAAAGGAACTAGAAATAGCTCAAATATTTTGAGAAAATAATATTTTGAAAAAGAATAGTGAGAGTAACCAGTCTACTGAATTTTGAGATTATATAATACAGTAATCAAAACTATATGGTATAGATATATAAATCTGAACAGAACACAAGACACAGAAATAAATCTTATATATATGCCCAACTGACTTTTCACAAGGTGCAAAAGCAATTCAATGGAGGAAGGAGTCTTTTTAACAAATGGTGCTGGACAACTGGACATCTAGAGGCAAACAAATGAACCTCAGCCAAAATCCTCATGCTTTATACAAAAGTTAACTCAAAACTGATCATGGATTTAAATGTAAAATATAAAACTTAAGGAAAAATAATGAGAGAAAATCTTTGGGATCTAAGGCTAGGCAAAGCGTTCTTAAACTTGACACCAAAATCATGACTCATAAAGGGAAAAATTGGTAAGTAGGAATTATCAATTTTAAAAAATGTTGAATAGCAAGTCCAGAAATAAATCCTTGCTTATACAGTCAATCTACAACAAAGGAGGTAAGGATATACAATGAGGTAAAGACAGTCTTCATTAAGTGCTGCTGGGAAAACTGGACAGATATATGAAAAATAAAATAAAATGGTACCACTTTCTTAAACCATTTACAAAAATAAACTCAAAATGGATTTAAGACTTAAATGTAAGACTTGAAATCATAAAACTCTAGAAGAAAACATAGGTAGTAAACTCTTTGACATTGGTCCAGTAATATCTTTGTGGATATATCTCCTCAAGCAAGAGAAACAAAGAGAAAAATAAGCAAATGGGACTACATCAAACTAAAAAGTTTTTGAACAGTGAAGAAAACCATCAACAAAACAAAAAGACAACCTACTAAATGGGTGAAGATATTCACAAATGATACATCTGATAAGAGGTTAATATCCAAAATACATAAGGAACTCATATAACTTAACACCAAAAAAATCCAATTTTAAAAAAAGGCAGAAGAACTGAATAGACGTTTTTATAAAGAGAACATACAAATGGACAACAAACAAATGAAAAAATGTTCAACATCACTAATCATCAGGGAGCTGTAGATTAAAACCACAATGAGATTATCACCTCACACCAGTCAGAATGGCTATCATCAATAAATCAATAAACAAGTGTTGGCAAAAATGTGGAGAAAAGGGAATCCTCATGCCCTGTTGGTAGGACTGCAAATTAGTGCAGCCACCATGAAAAACAGTATGGAGGTTCCCCCCAAAATTAAAAATAGAACTGCCATGTGACCCAGCAATTTCACTTCTAGGTATTTATCCCAAGAAAACAAAAACACTAATTAAAAAAGATATAGTCACCTCTATGTTCACTGCAGCATCTATAATAATCTATAATAATAAAAGCATAGTATGCTAATTAGACCGGACATCCTTTCGGATGAAGCCAGGGCTGTGAGGGAAGCCCGGGTCCCGGGTGCCAGAGGGAAGCCAGTGCTGGCAGCCAGGGGGAAGGAAAGCCTACTCTTGCATGAATTTTGTGCACTGGGCCTGTAGTTATTTATAACAGACAAGATATGGAAGCAATAACTGAGTGGATAAAGATGCGTACATATATACAATGGAATTTTATTATTTAGCAATAAAAATAATGATATCTGCCCTAACCGGTTTGGCTCAGTGGATAGAGAGTCGGCCTGCAGACTCAAAGGTCCCAGGTTTGATTCCGGTCAAGGGCATGTACGTTGGCTGCGGGCACATCCCCAGTAGGGGGCGTGCAGGAGGCAGCTGATCGATGTTTCTCGCTCATCGATGTTTCTAACTCTCTATTCCTCTCCCTTCCTCTCTGTAAAAAACCAATAAAATATTTAAAAAAATAATAATAATGATATCTTGACATTTGAGATAACATGGATGAACCTAAAGGTTATTAGGCAAAATAAAATAAAAAAGATAGAGAAGGACAAATACCATATGATTTCACTCATATGCAGAACCTAGAAGGACAAAACAAATGAATAAACAAAAAAACAGACCCAAAGATATAGAGAACAAGCTAATGGTTGCTAAAAGGGAGGTGAGGTGGATGGATGGGAAATAAAAATTTTAAATAAATAAAATAAAATAAAGACGGGCAGTGGGGGAATGCTTGCTCTGCAAAAGACACTGATAAGAGAATGAAAAATAAGCTCCAGCCCTGACTGGTTTGGCTCAGTGGATAGAGCGTCAGCCTGCGGACTGAAGAATCCCAGGTTCAATTCCCGTCAAGGGCATGTACCTTGGTTGTGGGCACATCCCCAGTGGGGAGTGTGTAGGAGGCAGCTGAATTGATGTTTCTCTCTCATCGATGTTTCTACCTCTTTATCCCTCTCTTTCTCCCTTCCTCTCTGTAAAAAATCAATAAAATATATTTTAAAAAAGAAAAGAAAAATAAGCTCCAGACTTGGAAAAAATATTTGAAAAATGTATAGCCAATAAAAGACTAGTATCTGGAATACTCTCAAAAGTCAACAGTTTAAAAAAATCCAATTAGAAATTGGGCAAAAGATGTGAGAAGACATTCTACCAAAGAGGATATACAGAGGGAAAATAAGCACATAAAAAGATGGTCAGCATCACTAGCCACCGGGGAGATGTAAGTTACAAACACAATGAATGTCACTACAATCTATCAGAGTGGCTACAATATAATAGGGCTCCAAGATAGAGGAACCTTGAGGACATATGCTGAGCGAAATAAGCCAAATACAAAAGGACAGCCCAGCTGGTACGGCTCAGTAGATGAGCGTCGACCTATGAACCAGGAGGTCATGGTTTGATTCCTGGCAGGACACATGCCTGGGTTGCAGGCTTGATCCCAGTGTGGGGCGTGCAGGAGGAAACCAATCCATGATTCTCTCTCATCATTAATGTTTCTATCCCTCTCTCCTACCCCTCCTCCTCTCTGAAATAAATAAGACATATATTTTTTTAAGAAAAGGACAAATGATTCCCCTTACATAAGGTCCTTAACGGAGTCAAATTCATACAGACAGAAAGTAGACTGGTGGGTGCCAGGGGCTGGGGTAGGGGAATGGAAGTTAGTATTTAATGGTGACAGATTTCGGTTTGGGAAGATGGAAAGTTCTGGAAATGGATGGTGGTGATGGTTGCACAACAATGTTAATGTGCTTAATGCCACAAAATTGTACAGTTAGCCCTGACTGGTTTGGCTCAGTGGATAGAGCGTCGGCCTGCAGACTGAAAGGTCCCAGGTTCGATTCCAGTCAAGGGCATGTACCTTGGTTGTGGGCACATCCCCAGTAAGAGGGTGTGCAGGAGGCAGCTGATCGATGTTTTTCTCTCATCAATGTTTCTAACTCTCTATTCTTCTCCCTTCCTTTCTGTAAAAAATCAATAAAATATATTTTTAAAAAACCTGTAGTTAAACATGGTTAGGATGGTACATTTTGTGACATATATGTTACAATTTTTAAAATTCCTATATAATAAAGAGCTAATATGCTAATTAGACTGGAAAGCAGAATGACCTTCCAGAACAACCAGTGAGTAGGGGGCCAGGCTGTGGGGCTGCAAGACAGCTGGGGCCACGAAGGCTGAGCCCCTTGCATGAATTTTGTGCATCGGGCTTCTAGTATATTTTAAAAAAGGAAAAAAGAAAGAAATGGATGGAACTCCAGAAACATAGGGCCCAGGGTCCAGTATACAGATCGGGGCCTCACTGCATTCACTGTATGAAGCTAGATGGACGGTGTTTGGAATTCACTCTCAGCCCAGGCTAGCGTCAGGGATCTAGAGGCCAGCACAGCCATTAAGACAGCCTTGTGATTCTGAAAGGGCTGGTGTTCTCAGGATCAACACAGTTCATCTTTGCAGATGTTACAGCAACCAGGAAGTAGAGCAGGACCCAAACATAAATACCTGGGACTGGACAGGAGAGTACGGGCTTCCAGGTTCTCCACTCAGGAGAGTTTCACTGTTCATTTTCGTTTTTAGACAAGCAATATATCGACTGCAGAAATCTTTGCAGAGTTCATTAACCTTTTCCAGCTCAAGAAGATGAATACGCAAAACCTGGATTGCTTTTACCATCTAAAAGCAGAGAAAATGAAGACTTTGAGATAAGGAAAAGGCAGCATGATGTTAAGTTTAATCATCATCACATAACTACTCTCAGTTATTAGCCTGAACCCTGCACAGCCATCACCATCTGTATTGCCAGTGACAGAAGTGGAATAACATCAGATATTGTGCAAAATGACAAATCGTCCCAGCACCAGACCCGTGCTCTGTCTGATATGCAGAAAGACTGACAATGCCAGTGCAACTTCAGCGAGTACAGTACCAGGACCAGCAGACCTCAGCCAGCTTCACCACTGCCTCAGGCCCTACAGGCAAGTTGCCAGTCCTCACTCTGTTCCTGCTTCATCTATAAACTGGGATGTATCCAGATCCACCTCAGAGATGGTTCTTAAGTTTAATAATGTTCAGCTTACCAACTCTGCCTTTTATGGATTGTGCTTTTGGTGTCAAGTCTAAGAACTCTTTGCGTAGCCCTAGATCAGTGATGGCGAACCTATGACACGCGTGTCAGAGGTGACATGCGAACTCATTTTTTGGTTGATTTTTCTTTGTTAAATGGCATTTAAACATATAAAATAAATATCAACAATATAAATCTTTGTTTTACTATGGTTGCAAATATCAAAAAATTTCTGTCTGTGACACGGCACCAGAGTTAAGTTAGGGTTTTTCAAAATGCTGACACGCCGAGCTCAAAAGGTTCGCCATCACTGCCATAAGCAGCACCTGCCTTAGCTCCTTCTCCTGTGACCTTGGATAGTAATCCATAGTACTTGTGGAGGGAACCAATCAGCCAGCCAGTCAATAATGAGGAATACCAAGCATCCAGCTCTACTAGGCCCTGTGCTCTAACACCACTCAGGAGAGCCTTGGTCCCTGCCAGCCTGGGACCACTGTGGCCACTTCTGCCCCTCACTCGCTGATGGCTGTATGACAGATTCAGAGGCAGAGAGAGTAGTCTCTGGTCCTAAATCCAAAAGGGAAGGCACTGTCAGTCCCATTCAAAAGATGAAGAGACAGACTCAAAGTCAGACAACTCACCTATAAAATCTATTACTGGGCAATAAGGGCTGAATATGTAATGAGAAATTTAAACAACAGCAATGAAGACCTGGGCAGTTTAGTCAGGAAAGAGATTTCCAAAGACCCTTTCTGCTGACCAGAGCCTGATGAAGGTACTGATGTGGGAGCTGGCATAGCAGGCTTCAATGGAAATCCAGTGAGGAGCCCAGACACAGCTGAAGTGTTCCACAGTACTGAATGGCACCACTCCCCTTAGGTACAGCAGTGATGTTAACGCCAAAGAATTCTCCCTTCCTTCAGAAAGCACAGAGAACCCTGAATTTTAGAACACTGGACCCACAAGGAGGGCATTATATGAGACAGATTGGCTTCAGACAGAAAGACCAAGGGAGATCATGGGGGGCCTCGGAGCCTGTCCCTGCTCTGTGCTGGTGGTTCCCAAGTCTTAACAAACTTTGTCACCCACCATGAATCAGTGTGAGCCTCAAGGCAGAGCTGTCTTGTAGAACACAGTCATGTGTCCATGGTCAAGGAAAAGTCAAGGACTGAAGCTGAGCATCAACATGCTGCCTGAGAAGCAAGGCAGGTGAACACGTCAACCCCAATGAACCTTTCAAATGTTCAGGAGAGAACTGAATCCCCTGGTCCATTTAAGATGGAGGCTGAGCCAGCTTATTTGATAACAGGAAGAAGTAACGAGAGAAGGCTGGAAGACATTCAAGTCACACGCACACGTTATCTCATGAGTTGTACAATTCTCCCCTTTCGCAGAACTGCAAACAGTCTAAAGTTTTAACTGGAAGTTTAAAATTTATTGAACAGATTTTAAATTTGGAATAAAAAATTTACTCACTAAATTGTCAGTTTCTGGATCTTCACAAAAGAAGGGTTTTCCTTCCTTCTCTTGCTTCCTTACAAAATTTTCAATGTCCACATCAAAACTGGCAGAAGTTGTACCTTCTGAGCCCTGCGTGGATTGCTCACATTTTTCAAACAACAAAGCTAATAATGGAAACAGTGGATGCCTGGGGAAAAAAGAAAAAAAATGTACACTCTACATATGGCATGAGGATGTTTGGTATGTATGTATGCACACATTATTTGACATACCAACTTCGTTAAGATATAATTCATGTAATATATAATTTATCCATTCAAAGTTTACAATTCAGTGGTTTTTAGTACATTCACAAAGTTGGGTAACCATCACCACAATCAATTTTAGAACATTTTCATCATCCCCCAAAGAAACTCTATAGCCATTAGCAGTCACTCTCTACTTTACCCCTAAGTCCCATCCCCAGGCCACCACTAATCTGCTTTCTGTCTCTATAGATTTGCCAATTCTAAACATCCTATATAATAAAGAGGTAATAGGCAAATTGACCATCACTCCAACACACAAGATGGCTGCCCCCATGTGGACAAAGATGGCCACCACAAGATGGCCTGCAGGGGAGGGCAGTTGGGGGGGAACAGGCCTGCTGGGAGGGCAGTTGGGGGGATAACAGGCCTGCAGGGAGGGCAGTTGGGGGCAACTAGGCCTGCAGGGGAGGGCAGCTGGGGGCAACTAGGTCAGCAGCGGAGGGCAGTTAGGGGCAATCGGGCCAGCAGGGGAGCAGTTAGGCGTCGATCAGGCCAGCAGGCAGAAGCGGTTAGGGGCAATTAGGCAGGAGAGCAGTTGGGAGCCAGCAGTCCTGGACTGTGAATGGGATGGATATCCCTCGAGGGGTCCAAGATTGGAGAGGGTACAGGCTTGGCTGAGGGACACACACACACTGCCCCCCCCCCAGTGCACGAATTTCATGCACCAGGCCTCTAGGTTCATATAATACTAGAGACCTGGTGCATGAACTTCATGCACAGGTAGGGTCCCTAGGCCTGGCTGGTGATCAGGGCTGATCAGGGCTGATCAGGGCCTTCCAGGTGCCAGCCGAGGCCTTCCTTCCCCGGCTGCCAGCTGGGGCCTTGCTTTGTTCAGTGCCGATCCCTGGGGGTCAGTGCACGTCATAGCAAGCGGTCGAACTCCCGGTCTCCCGAGGGGACAATTTGCATATTACCCTTTTATATATATATAAATAGAAGATGTGACCTTTTGTGTCTGACATCTTTCACTTAGCATGTTTTCAAGACTTACTGATGCTGTAACAGGTATCAGTACCTCATTCCTTCTTTATGGCCAAATAATATCCATTATATGGATGTACCAATTTTACAGTTTTAAAATTTACATTTAGGTCGATAGTCCATTTTGAGTAACTTTTTGTATAAGATGTCAGAGTAAGTGAAGGATATTTTTTTCTGAATATAGATATCCTATTGTTCTAACACCATTTGTTGAAAAGTCTACCTTTTCTCTTATTGAATTGTTTTCACAACTTAGCCAAAGATCAAATCCTATTTGTGTAGATTTATTTCTGGACTCTCTCTGTGGCATTTATCTATGTGTCTATCCCTTCACAAATATCACAGTGTCTTAATTACTGTAACATGGTTGCAAATTTTAAGATCAAATAGACTTGATTCCTCCTTTATTCTTTTTCAAAATTGTTTTAGTTGATCTAGTTCTTCTGACTTCTATATAAAATTTAGAACTTGTCTATATGCACAAACATATCCTGATAAAATTTAATTAAAATCGTATTGTCTATAGCCTGATTTTAGGAGGACAGACATCTGTATTATGTTGAGTCTCTGAATCCATAAACATGGTATGTCCTGCCATTTATTAGGTTGTCTCTGATTTGCTTGCATCAGCATTTTATAGGTACAGATTTATACCTAAGTTTTTTGGAATTCTGGCAAATGTACTATCTTTTTGTTTTCTGTTTCCAATTATATGTTACAGATATAGAAACAGGGTTGGTTTTTGTGTGTTGCATGTGTAACCTGTGACCTTATTAAATTCACGATATACCTGGAAGGTTTTTGGTACATGCTGGGATTTTCTATGTCGACAATGATGTCGTTTGTGCATTGAGCCAGTTTTATTTCTTCCTTTCTAATCTTTTTCTTGTCTTACTGCACTGGCTAGGACTTTTATTACAGTGCTGATTAAGAAGAGTTAGGGTGGGCATCTCTCATCCCCAACCTTAGGGGAAAGTATTCCATCTTTCACCATCAAGTCTGATGTGAGCTGTGGGTTTTTGTAGTTGCCTGTCATCAGGTTAAGAAAGTTCCCCTTTGCTGACAGTTTTAATTAGCTGTTGATTGTCAAATGATATGATCACACTGTGAATCTCATTGGTTGATCTTTGAACAGTGAACTAGTCTTGCATTCCTGGCATAAACTTCACTTGGTCATTATATATTATTCTATTATTTTTGTTGCTGGATTCAATTTGCTAATATTTTATTGATGATTTTTATGTCCAAATTCATGAGGCATATTATCTGTGAATTTTTTTGGATTTCTTTGGTATCAGAGTGTTGCTCAGTTTGTAAAAAGCATTGGGAAGTAGTCTTCATCTTCTATTTTCTGAAAGAGATTGTGTAGACATGCTGCTTTTTTCTCATAAGGTTGGTAGAATTCTTCAGTAAAATCATCTGGGTCTGAATATTATTTTTTACAAGGTGAACTAAAATGTGATTTATATTCCAAAACTTTTTTTAAAGAAAGGTATTAGAAATAACATCTTAATCTGAGAAAATCTTCACCCTAGTAGTTACCACATCAAATCTTACTCTGCCTAGCTAATAGCTCTCATGTTCCCTTTAACAAGGTTTTCTACTCTCATTATTCCTCTTAAAACCCACATGCTTCACATCTCTTTGCTACCTATAAATGGCCTGCTTGTCTGCATCCATCGGTGTCTGGGACCCCATAGGGGGAGGGCTCACTTCTTCCACATCTGGTTCAGAGCAGTTGGGATCTTGCTCTGTTTTCAACTCTGTTACTACTTGCATCTGTGAAAGGGGGAGGATAATTTTTGTTACTAAACAAAAAACAAACTTCTATTAAGTGTTCTATTATCAAACAGGAATGCAATGGGAAGGGTAACTGCCCGCTGTGTGATTGGCAACAATTTAAATGGATACCACCCACAAACTCCTTTATAAGTTAATGTTTTAAAAAAGGCCAAAGGTCAAATTTCCAAATCATTTAAAAACAAAAAGGACTGATATATGTGAAATGCTTATGATTTTCAAAATCATAACAACCATACATTACTGAAGGGAACTGGTCCATATGCAATCTTACTGTCTGCCTGCCTGCCTGCAGTATAGCCTCATGCTGGATAATACTGCAGTAAGAGAAGAGTAAACAAAATTGTCCATAAAAACAACTCATATCCAATATGCTACATGTCTCTGACAGGCCTGAAATTCTCCCTTATCTATGCTTAAACTTCAGGAATACATAAACTATAAAATTCTTTTAAAAAGTCACTCTATTCAGAAAATAAAAACCAGTTGTATTTAAAGAAATAGTATTAAATATAAGAGGAAGTCTTTAAAATATCATTTAAATTGCTTTAAACTAGCTATGTTGTAAGTTAGGTAAAAAGTATTTAAATTCTTAAATGTAAAGAATTCAGTTTACAAAAATATGAAATAAAATTGCCGCTTAGTAAACTTGTAATTATCCATGAGCAGATTATCTCCCACCCCTGCTCAACCCTAGCTGCCATGCCTCTGCCCTCAAGGAAGCAGTATGTTGGGTGCACTGGGGTGGGGTACTCATCCCCAGGAGATGGGAGAGTCCCATCATGATCCCTTCCTGACACCCAGGTGCTATGGCCAAGGAAGTAGTCCTCAGACCCAGGCTCTCCAATAGTCCAGAGTGACAATTCCATTCTGGTGCCTTTAAATGGCACAGTATATTTAGAAAATTGTTTTTCTCTCTTAAAACAAACAAACAAACAAACAAAAAAACCCCAAAAACAAAACACTAAAGCAACAAACTAATACCCACTCAAACACAGTCTTTTTGGAGGAAAATCTGACAGTATTATAAAAAAGCCTTAAGAGATTTATTTCAAGGTTTCTTTTTTAATGACTGTGAAAGAAGGGAAATCTAAATGTTCAACCTCGAAGGAATGGTGAAGTAAATTTGGTATATGTGTACTGAATAATACTAAGTGCTTATGTTCTCGCCATGGCCAGGAAGCTGTTAGTTAAGAGTGTCATTCTAATAAGCTAAGGTTGCAGTTCAATCCCCAATCAGGGCACATATAAGAATCAACCAATGAGTGCATAAATGGGTGGAACAACAGATCAATGTCTCTCTCTCCCTTCCCCTCTTTCTAAAAATAAATAAAATAATGTTTTCAAAGAGTTTTCTGTGTTGTGAGGAAGTGCTTAGCTATTAAAATCAAGGGGCTCACCACCCCTCACCTACCAGCTCCCACCCCCCACTGTGCCTGGCACTACACTGCATACTCACTGTATCAGGGCACAGACAGGGAAGAAGACAGACAAGGATAAGCACAGAAAACTATCACTTAACAGAATATGTCAGAAGGTGATCATTGCTGGGAAGGAGAGAAGATCAGAGAAAGCTGCAGTGGTAAGTAACTATGGCAGGCAGGAGAGTCTTCGAAGAAAGGGGTGAAGCAGGCAAAGACCTGCAGAACAGGAAGGAGCTCGCCAAGCTGCTGCCTGAGGGAGGGGGGTGGGTGGGAGTGAAGGGAAGAGCCAGGGCCACAGGGCAGAGAAGTGCCCTGGAGTAAAGGCAGAGGGGAGTGCACTAGGGGAGGTTGCAGGGGGGCCTGGGATCTGAGTGCCAGGCAATGCGGGAAGGGGGGCTGTTAAGGTCAGGCGTCAGCAAGGAGAGAGGAGTCATCATTAGTCACTTGGAAATATCAAAGAACTTACAGGTGAAAAGAGCAGGCTGAAACAGAATTCTCTACCTCAATTCCTATAAGAAGCAAAAAGCACTTAAAAAGATTTTAAAGCCTACAAAAGCAAACAAAAGCAACGGCAACTAAACCAGAAATGGTGCAAAACTGGCCACCAAGGAAAAGACATGAGAGTCAGCAAGGCTGGGGTGGCCAGACTCAGGTCCTAACCGCCCACCAGAAGCCCACCTGGAGTCTCACCAATGGGGCGGCTGTGACTTCCTAGGGTGAGTTGACCCTACCCAGATTTGATCAATTGGTCGGATGCACTAAAATCCTCTAGGACAGCGATCACCAATCAGTGGTCCGTGAGGTCCGAAAAGTTGGCAACCACTGCTCTAGGAGGCCCTAGCCGATTTGGTTCAGTGGATAGAACATCAGCCCACAGATCGAAGAGTCCCGGGTTCGATTCCGGTCAAGGCCATGTACCTCGGTTGCAAGTTCCATCTCTGGTCGGGGTTTGTGCGGGAGGCAATCAACTGATGTGTCTCTCTCTTACATCATTGTTTCTCTCTCTCTCTCCCCTTCCCTTCCTCTCTCTCTAAATATCAATGAAAAAAATATCCTCAGGTGTGAGGATTAACAAAAATAAATGAATGAATGAATGAATAAATAAATAAAATAAAATCTTCAAGGAGGGTGTGAAGAGAGCTCCTGGCATTCTGTTCCTGCCTCCTGATTATGAGGTAGGTGGGAAGCAAAGGCAGAGCTGCATGTCTTCAATGGAAATCAGCTCCCAAGCTCCTGAGAAAAAAAGGGTATGGCCCCCACTGGAAGCACACAGAGCATTCCCAAAACTTCAGGTGTCCCAAGAGCGGCTGCACAGGACTCAGTAAGCCCCCTCCTTCCCAATTCCTTCAGGTCACAGAACATAAAACACCAGGGTAGCTTCAGGTAAAACTACAACTTACAGCCAGTGGGAGGGCTGTCAAGAAACCACCCACATCCCAGCCAGTGTGGCTCAATGGTTGAGCATCTACCTATGAATAAGGAGGTCACAGTTCAATTTCTGGTCAGGGCACATGCCCAGGTTGTGATCCCCAGTAGGAGGCGTGCAAGAAGCAGCGAATTAATGGTTTTTTCTCATCATTGATGTTTCTCTCTCTCTCTCCCCCTCTCCTTTCCTCTATGAAATCAATATATATTAAAAAGAAGAAAGCACACCCACAGCCCTGGCTGGTGTGTTCAGTGGTGTCGGCCCACGCACCAAAGGGTCACAGGTTTGGTTCCCAGTCAACGGCAAGTACCTGGGTTGTGGGTTCATCACTGGCCCTGCTAACACTGACATTAAAAAGGCAAATTCCTAGGCCTCCTGGTGCTTACCACAGACTGTGTTCTTTTTATTTTTTTTTCTTTTAGACAGAAGAAGGGAGAGAGAGAAACATCAACTTTGCTGTTCCACTTACTTATGCATTCACTGGTTGCTTTTTGTATGTGCCCTGAACCGAGGTCGAACCTGCAACCTTGGCATAACAGGAGACACTCTAACCCCGTGGCCGGCAAACTGCGCCTCACGAGCCACATGCGGCTTTTTGGCCCCTTGAGTGTGGCTCTTCCTAAGCCTTAGGAGGACCCTAATTAAGTTAATAACAATGTACCTACCTATATAGTTTAAGGTTAAAAAATGTGGCTCTCAAAAGAAATTTCAATTGTCCTGTTGATATTTAGCTCTGTTGACTAATGAGTTTGCCAACCACTGCTCTAACCAACTGAGCTACCAGGCCAGGGCCACAGGCTATGTTCATATACTGACTGCACAGAAAGAGAAGGCAGAGTAACCCTACCCCACACACAGCTCAGCCCAGGCCCTTCGCCTGGTCTGTATTGTGAAGAGGGGAAACGGAGTTAAGGAGGTTTGGAATTGGACCTTTTTCACCTCCAGGCAAAGAGCAGACGAGGAGAGGGCTGAGGCTGTAGCTGTATTTGGGGCATGGCAGCTGGGCCAGGGAGTGACTGTGGCTCTATTAAAAAAATGCCCAAGAAAGTCTGATTTAGGAGAGTCAAAATTACTAGCAATCTTGGTATTATTTAGGAAATAATTTAAACATATATTAAATGAATAATATACTAAAATTGAAACTGCAATCTCAGGGAAGTTAACTATTAATATGCAAAGCATTGCTTGTATTTTAGTAGCAGGTCAACTGACTGTAATTAAAACAGAATAAATCTTAAGTTCTCACTTGTTGCCCATCTTGATAACTGTCTATGCTTAATGTCTGTGTAGCCATCATGGTTAATAAGCTTATTATAAGACATCAAATCATCTTGAGTCAAAAGCAAATGGTATCTGGAAAACAAAAGCAGAAAAGCAGCAGTTAATAATTGCAGTGCATTTTTTGTCCTCCCTACTACACAACATCCATGTAATTTTTTAAATACATATTTTTATATGGAAAAAAACTGTCCTTACACCAAATCCTACTCAGCATCACCCTACTTACTTGGCGGTCACGTTTGTTCTTGCACAGGGCCTGACTTGCTATCATACTTCTCAGTCATTTGGATTTACTCATTCACTTGCCCAAGTGTCTAGTGAATGTCTAAACATGCAGCAAGGACACTGTTCTAGGGAGGCCCTACTTTCCTGGCAGACAAGGCCAGGGGCTGCAGGACCATAAACACGAGGAAGGTCAGGCAGCACACAGGGTGTCAGAACAGAGCTGAGTGAAGGGGCTCCCTGACGTGTGACAGCAGGCTCTCTGAGAAGATACTGGTCCTGAGACCTCAAGGACTTGATCGTGGCTGCTGAGACAGGGAGACTGGAGCTCAGGCTGGAATGACAAAAGTGTGCTCAGGGAGGCTGGGCTGACACTCTTCTAACATCTGGATATAACAGCCGTGGGCAAACTACGGCCCGCGGCCGGATCCGGCCCATTTGAAATGAATAAAACTAAAAAAAAAAAAAAAAAAGACCGTACCCTTTTATGTAATGATGTTTACTTTGAATTTATATTAGTTCACACAAACACTCCATCCATGCTTTTGTTCCGGCCCTCCGGTCCAGTTTAAGAACCCATTGTGGCCCTCGAGTCAAAAAGTTTGCCCACCCCTGGTATATAATATGGAGATGGGAATAATGGCTTGTTTTCCTGACAACACACAGGTAAATGTCAGGTGTTGAGAGGAAGAAAATCAGGTGGGGATACAGAATGACTGGGGGGACAGGGCTACTGATAGTGTCTGGGAGAAACATGGGTCAGCTGATGTGCCTGAGCAGAGCGGTGAAGGAGGAGTGAAGATAAGGGAGTGGGAAACACGGAACCAGTTCACACAGATTCATGGGCCGAAGTGAAGACTGGTGTTCCTGGGAATGTCTGAGCAGAAGGGTGACTTGACTTATGTCTTAGGAGGGTACCTCTGACCGTGAAGGACAGGCAATGTGACTGGGGAACACACAGAAGGTGGGGGAGTGCTGCCATGGACAGGCAGGGGGCCATGTGGACAGGGGGCTGAGAGCACAGGGTGTGCAGATGGCCTGGGGCTGGGTGTGGGAGCAGGGTCAAGGAAGCATCCAAAGTTCCCACCTGAGCAGCTAGCAGAGCAGAGTCGCACGCCCCGGGAAAGAGCAGATGGGGAGGAACAGGTTCTGTGGCCTGGGAAGAGAAAGCAAGTCAGGACACTTTAGGTGTGAGATGCTTCTCAGAAATCCAAGAAATACAAACTCAGTAATCATCAGGCTGTGGTTGATATGTGCCCTCCAAGATACACCCATCCTAACCGCCAGCCCCTGCGAACGGGACCTTATCTGGAATAGGGTCTTTACAGATGTGATTATTAAGGGTCTTGAGATGAGATCATCCTGGATTGAGGGGAGGCTCAGGATCCCATGACTCGTGTCCGTTAAGAGGGGGGAGAAGCCCAGCTGCCGTGGTTCAGTTGGTTGAGTGTCATCCCATCCATCAAGAGGTTACTGTTTGATTCCCGGTCAGGGTACATGCCCGGGTTGCAGGCTCGATCCCCAGTAAGGGATGGCATGCTGGAGGTAGACAATGTTTCTTTCTCGATGCTTCTATCTCTCTCCCCCTCTCCCTTTTTCTCTCTCTAAAAATCAATAAAAAAAACACCCATATTTTAAAAAATTATTTTTAAAAAAGAGGGGGGAGAAAAAGACCTGAGACATAACTGAGGGGAAGGCTATGTAAATTGGAGACAGAGATTGGAGCGATGCTGCTGTAAGCCAAGAACACACAGCCACCAAGTGGTAGAAGGCCTGGGCCTTCAGAGGAAGTGAGGTCCCATCAACACCTTGATTTCAGGTTTGGCCACCAGGACCCTGAGAGAATCCATTCCTGCTGTTTTCATCCACCCAGTTAGTGGGACTTGGTTACAGCAACCCAGGACGCTAAGGCAGTAGGTAAAGCCACCAAACTGCATGAGACCACCCAGGAAGAGAGAGGAGGTGGGCCATGTAAGAAAGCTGGAAAGAAGAGGGACCCAGAATGAGGAGCAGCAGCCAGCAGGACAAGAGTAGAATCAAGAGATGCCACTCACATGGGTGGAGGAGGAGGAGGACTGAGGAGGGGGTGTCAGCCATGTTAATGTAGCTGAGGGTAAAGGAAGAGAAAGGCTGAGCATGGTCACGTGGGGAAGGGAGAGGAGAGAATCTGTTGCATAGATGTAGGTGTAAGCAAATACCATTTTCATCTTCGTGTCCTTTCACGCTGTGGCTTTTGACCAATCTGTCTTTAGTAAGCATATCAAAGCCTTCTAGTTAATGATTAGCTGTATCCCCTAAAATGTAACCATAAGCACTTTTGTTGGTAATGGCCAGGACGACAACCGAAATATACATCAAACTGGTGACAGTGTCAGCCACCAGGAGGGATGGCTCCTGGTGCTACTGCATTATTTGTCCCTTTGTCTTGTCAATCATTAGTACCTGAGTTATATTATAAAAACAGTGCAGTGACAGGAGTTTTGGGAAAGAGGGGGCATTGTATAATTTGCACAAAACTGCTGAGTCCTCTGTCTGCTTCAGCCCTAATCTTCCCATAAGAAAATTACCCTATAATAAATTCCATGGTATTCTATGAAGTTGGCTAATTCATCTTTCAGTCTGAAGATACCTTCTCGTAAAGAGGCCATTACACCATGGGGCAGTGAGACTTGGTAACCCCACTGCTGGGAAGGGAGCTCATGCGTAGTGATCACGATGTTGCCCTCTCTGCCTTGAGACACAAAATCTTGAGAGAGAGGCCCCACACGTCTGCCAACCTGAGTATCTCCCAATGGTCCCTGCCTTAACCAAAATTTGGCCCTCCTCCCAGTGCCCTGATCTGCTCTCCAGGGTGCCGTGATCTGCTCTGTGCCCCAGGGCAGAGCTATCAGCCTGCATCACAGCCCACACCCTGATCAGGAAAGGAGATCCTGTGGCCTCTAATTTTATCCTCCTTCCCTCCATTCTCCACTTCCCAAAGTGCAAATCTGGTCCAAACCGCCCTTGCAGATCAAGTCTCAGAGCTGACCCTTGCCTGACCCTGCCCTCCCACAGCAGCTCCCAAAAGGTAAGAAGTCACACTAACAGTAATGAGACAATGAACATGATGGGACTCCCCAAAAGGACACAGAATGAACACTGGACAGATCTGCCCAATCCTGAGGATGTGCCCACAAACCAAATTTAAAAAGGCCAGGAACTGTTCTGAATTAAGAGACAAAAGAGCCCAGCCAGGCATGACTCAGTGATTGAGTGTCGACCTATGAACCAAGTCACAGTTTGATTCCTTGTCAGGACACATGACTGGGTTGCGGGCTCAATCCCCAGTGTGGGGTGTGCAGGAGGCAGCTGATCAATGATTTTCTATCATCACTGAAGTTTCCACCTCTCTCTCTCTTTTCCTCTCTGAAAAAAATATGTATATATATTAAAAAATAAATAAAGTTGATATAAGTCAGCATGAGAGACTGAGTGTTAAGATGGTGTGATAATGCTGTACGCTAATGGAAACATCTTTGTTTTGAAGAGCAAGGACTAAGATGTTTAGGGGTATGGTTATGGTATCCACAGTTTTGGGTTTTTTTAAAATTTTGATCAATTTAAGAAAATTTTTTGAGAGAGAGATGGAAGGGAGAAACACTGATCTGTTATTTCACTTATTTATGCAGTCATTGGTTGCTTCTTGCATGTTTCTTGACCGGAGATGGAACCTGCAACCTTGGCATATTGGGATGACGCTCTAACCAATTGAGCTACCCGACAGGGCCTCCAAAGTTTACTTTAAATGGTCAATAAGAGCACACACACAACTAATACAAATTGTGGCCAAACTCAATGACTGCTGAGTGGAGGTGGTAGAGGATGACTCTTCTCTTTTAACTTTCTGGGTCTCAAAATGCCTGTAATAAATACTGGGGGGGGGGGGGGGGGGATCAGAATTTTATTTCAATACATATAGATTTGCAGTCCCTCTATCAAAACTGGTTAAAACTTCAATATCGGATACAAACTGGTACAACTATTCTAAAGGAAAATTTTGAAATTTGTGTCAAAACCTTTGAAAATATGTGCTCTCTCTACAACAAAACACCATGTGAGGAATTTTATAAAAGGAAATTCTATATAACTAAAGTATATTGTTCAGTAAACATATGGGCAGAGTACCATGGTGACCAATATTCCTACAGATCACCACAGAAGCTGGAGAGAAGTTATCAGCAGGTGGTACCATCTGCTCAAGACCGCTGCAACAGGTGGGTGGGTGTGTATAGACATTGCAGCCAGTGCCACCACATGGAAGAGCCATTTGCAAATTTGTCACTCGTAATTTGTGGAGCTCCTTTGCAAATTCCACTCTAGCATAATGTAACCCCGACTGGTAACCTGCAAGATGGTAGGCAAAAAGGTCTCAGCAGAATTCACAGGGTTCACCTCAGCAGACTTCTTGGGCCTAAGAGGTGGCACTCTGCTCTGGCCAAGGCCTCTGTCAATCTGCTCAGCTATAGGCACTCAGATTGCTGGCCCAGGCAGGCCCAAGACAGAATGTGAGCGACTGATACCCACCAGCAACTGGAAAATAATTGAAAGCATCTGACCCAAGGATGATGGTCAACAAAGCTCATCTTTCTTTATCACAATCTGTTTTAATGGGCATTACATAAAAACCAACGGCTAACTTGAGTTTAAGAAACAATCAATTAATCCCCATTTCTTCCCCCCATTACACAGAAAAATAAGTATCTATTATGTTCAAACTTGAAAAACAGTGCCTTAATTTCCTAACATCACTTGGGGCCCTAAAATCAAAGTCAAAGAATTGCCAACCCAATGTACTTATAATACCATGGTGTTCAAGGGTCAGACATAGAATATTATTTATACAAGTTTCACCCAATTAAAAAGGATATATAATTTGTTGAAGTTGTCACTTTGGTAGCCTTTCAAGAGTTCCAGCTAGATTAATACAAATGAAATAAGCACAACTTTCCACTATCCATGTACAGAAATATTAAAACTCATTAATAATTTTAAGAAATACTAATTTTAAAATAATATTCTTTTAATCTAGCAATTATTAAATTTAAAACAACCATACTGCCAGCAAAGATGAAGTAAAACTTGGAACTCTGAAGGAGTCCTAGAACTCACAAACTGCATGACTAGTTTGGAAAACAACACGACTATATATAGTCAGTCATGAAAAAATATCACATTCTTCTTCAATCAACCAGAGACTAGCATTCAGGCTATGACCTTAAAGGCAGACAAAAATATGAAATATGGGCCAAATCTAAGGGACTGACATTTTAATATTTTTCAGCTTTCTGGTCTAGGCTGACTGGAATAAGAGAAGTTTATTTTTAAAAAGGCCCAGATATACTAGTAAACTATGGGCTGAATCTGATCTGACGGTGAAGTCTTTCCTGCTCAGACAATATGGATGAATCTGGGAAGGTCCTAGCTGGCTAAGAAGCTCATAGAGACTAGAAGAGAAGGTGTAGCATGCAGGTCAGGAGACGGCCCTGAAATTGGCAAGGCCTCACCTCTCTTCCCGGCCACAGCTCTCTAGCCAGTGTGGTCTGCCTACTCTTGTCTGAGATGACTTAGTGCTTTAATGGTATCTATCGTTAAACCCCTGTGAAAGATTTAGATTTTAATATTTTGGTGTTCATAATAATCTATGTATTTGACATTTAGGTGCTTTAATAGTTAAGAAAATAGGACAATTTAATCTTAAATTTTAGCCTTGATTTTAACTTAAAAGGTATAATTAATTGCATTATTGATTTTAGACATAATTTCTTTTTCAGTGAAAAGGTATAAGAGAGAAACTAACGAAGATTGCAAACATTTCTTCATTTATACAAGTTTATCAACTGCCGGGCACAAATACTGGGTCCTGGGATTATAGCAGTGAACAAAACCAAGTCCCTGACCACGAAGCTCACCCCCTGATAGACAGGATTGGAAAGCTTGAGAACATGAGATTCACCGTAAATATAACATTAAATTATTAGACATACCTGAGAAGGTTTTACTTGTTTGGTCAGATATATAAGGTGCTTACATGAAAATCAAATCCACTAAACTTAAAATTATGATTCCAATTGTGTAAGTTGTGACTGGGACTGATCATTAAAAATGGTATATTTAGCCCTAACCGGTTTGGCTCAGTGGATAGAGCGTCGGCCTGCAGACTAAAAGGTCCCAGGTTCGATTCCAGTCAAGGGCATGTACCTTGGTTGCGGGCACATTCCCAGTAGGGGGTGTGCAGGAGGCAGCTGATCGATGTTTCTAACACTCTATCCCTCTCGCTTCCTCTCTGTAAAAAATCAATAAAATATATATTTTTAAAAATGGTATATTTAGTCGGACCACCTTGAGTTAATCAAAGGCTGTCTTAAAGGTGAAGTTTAGTTAAAATATACTAAATTCATAAAGAGAACAAAAAACTTGCAAATTCTACATAAAAGTACACAGAAATAAATAGGCCTGTAACTTCGTGGCCTTAATAAATGTTGATTTTAAAATAATCTCAAATTATCTTTTCTGTGCTCAAAAGCCTCATTTGAAAGGGCACTAAACATGGCAAGAAAAGCTAGATACTAGTGATGTTTTTTATCCCTATTAATAAAAAATGGAAACAGAACCTACATGTCATCCATAGAGGAGCAGTGAAATCGATTACAGTCACCCATCATCAATCATCAGCATGGTGGTTAAATCCAGGAGCAGCATAGAAAGTCTCACAGTAACCTGCCAACTGAAAGGCAGGGCCCACTATTTGTTAGCATCTGTGCCCTTCATTCAGTCCACAAAGATCTACTGAAGGTCTTCTCCATGTGGGCTGTGTTGTAAGTGCTGGGGATGGAGCAGCAAACAAAACAAACAACTTTATATCAATGCTGAAAAAGTCCTGATAGATTAATTTGGGCAGGAGACACCTCTATGGTGCCAGCTCTCCCTAGTCCAGAGCCTGGGTCCTCTCCTACAGAGGTCTCCTGTACTCATGGTTGGATTAATTCCTAGACATTTTTAGTTTTTCCTGCTGCTGTCAAAAATATCTTATTGTCATCATACTTTGTGGTAGACTGCTGGATAAAAAAGTGCTCCCTAGTCTGTGTGGACTAACCTTGTACCCGCCAACTTCACTAGGGCCTTTAGTCCTAACAGTTTATGGAGAGTCTACTGGTTTTTCTTGGTACATGTAGTTATCTATAAATCTTGCAGCTGCAATACCAATAAAAATACCTGCTGTTTCTTTAGAAACTCAAAAAAACCCTATTCTAAAATGTATACGGTGGAATCAAGGTCCATGAATGAATTACTCTTAAAAGATTTAAGAAATAGCAAATTTTAAAGTATCCTACAAGAGTACAGAAGTAACATAAAAAGTGTGTAATAACACAATAAACAGGCCATTGGAACAGAAGAAATAAGACACTAGATTTGCCAGGGATTGAAGAAAAACTACCGAAAATGCAGGAAGCTTTGGAATTTGATGCTTTTACAAAAATCTCTAACTCAATCAATTCCTGCTAAGTGATGGTGAAACTGGAGTTTTGGTGCTTTTCTTCAAACACACCGTACCTGTGGTCAATCGTGTGTTCTCTTGTTTAGACATGAGCACACTGACTCTTGGTGGCCTGGGCTTCATAAAGCAGAAGCACTTGTGTTTGGAAGAACACTGTCTCAAAGCTCCGTGTCACAGTTCTATCTATATAGTCCATGTTAATGCAGAAATGTACAGAGAATTTATTCTGTTTAATCTTTACTTTGTCCTGTTAGTATCACAACGGGGCTGTGAGGGTAGGAAAGGGAAAATGAGGGAAGAAATATCTTCTCATATTCAAGACCTACATAAGACACTTTTAAGGCTGACCTTAGAGACTCAGTTGGAACCTCAAGAATGCAGTGGAAGCGATGGTGTGTGATTCCTGGGCTGGGTTATAAGTGTGAAGCAGCTTCTGCCTTCTTTGGACACTTACTTCTGATGCCCTGAGCCCCCATGCTGTGAGGGAGCCCCCCCTCCACCCCCCATGCTGTGAAGTTCCCCCTCCCATGCTGTGAGAAAGCACACTCCCCCATCCCCAACCCCAATACTGTGAAGAAGCCCAGGTCACATGTAGAGTCATCATAGAGGTGTCCTGGCCAACAACCCCAGCTGAAAGCCAGTATCAACTTCCACATTTGAGAAAATTTCCTCTAAAAGACTCCAGCCCTCAGTCATCAAGCCACTCCCAGCCTCTGCTTCTTTCTAGCTGAGGACCCAACCATTGTGGAGCAGACACAGGCCATTTCCACGGCATCCTTTCCAAATTCTGGGCCTCAAACCCATGAGCATCATAAAATGGTTGTTTTATACCACTAATGGAGTAACTGGGTTCCCACTAATAGGAACCAGAACATTCTAGCAGATGCTTTGTAACACTGTCCTCATCTTACAGAAGCACAAAGCGGTTAAGATACCTTTGTGAGGTCAGACTCTGGCTCTGAAGCCCCATTTCCTCTACACATTATTTCTGAGAACACAGTAACTTTGTTTCTAAGGTAACTGTAGAACTCGTCAGAAAATCAAGACAGTATTTGACAATCTGTTCAATTTTGATGCCTGCCAATGTTAATTTCATCAACTCAAACTATGAATTATGGTGTCCTTCAAAATGGGAAGCACCATTTAAGAGAACAGTTGAAGAAGGCAATGTATCAGGTAAACACCACGAGTGACTTTCAATCATGGCAAGGATGCCCACACTGCACACGCATGTAACTCCGCTCTGCAAACACTAACAAGTCTAAGGAAAAAATGACAGCCTGGTGCCCATGTGAAGAAGTGGCATGTCCTGACAAAGTCTGGAAGTAGGCACCTCCAAAACACCGTAACACAAGTTACCGAAAAGGAAAGAAATTCCTCTCTGATGCTATGATGCACCAAAGGAAACAAGCTCCCCCATCACCTCTCCATTTTCTGAACTCCCAGCAATGCCTTCAGACCAGTCTCCCACGGTCACGCTTTCCCACCCCAAGTCCATTCTCCACATTGCAGCCCCAATTATGGGGTTTCTTAAGAGCTGCTTCTTTCCCTCTACTTATCAATTTTCAGAACGTGCTAGCTCCCTAGCCTTCTCCAATAGTGACCAGTGAGGCTGTTTTAGTACATTATGATCTCATGGGTTTGAACATTTTAAAAATAAATACATTAGCCCTAGCCAGTTTGCTCAGTGGACAGAGCGTCGGCCTGAGGACTGAAGGGTCCCAGGTTTGATTCCAGTCAAGAGCACATATCTTGGTTGCAGGCTCCTGACCCTGGTGGGGGGCACACGGGAGGAAACCAATTGATGTGTCTCACATAGGTGCTTCTCTCTGTCTCTCCCTCTCCTTCCTACTCTCTCTAAAAATCAATAGAAAAATATACTCAGATGAGGATTAATATAAAAAATTAATTTAAAAAGATAAGTACAGTTATATGTATGTGTATGTAGTATATATATGTGTGTGTATAAGTATTTCCCAAAAATTATCCCATCTTTGGCCAATGCAAGCACCTTCAGTTACCTCCTAGAGCAGTGGTTCTCAACCTTCCTAATGCCACGACCCTTTCATACAGTTCCTCATGTTGTGGTGACCCCAACCATAAAATTATTTTCGTTGCTACTTCTTAACTGTAATTTTGCTACTGTTATGAATCGTAATGTAATTATCTGATATGCAGGATGTATTTTCATTGTTACAAATTGAACATAAAGCATAGTGATTAATTACAAAAACAATATGTAATTATGTGTTTCCCGATGGTCTTAGGCGACCCCTGTGAAAGGGTCGTTCGACCCCCAAAGGGGTCGCGACCCACAGGTTGAGAACCGCTGTCCTAGAGCCTCCAACACGTCCTAGTAATTCTTTATAACTTTCTTGCTTTCAGGTAAAACAAGACATTCTACTCATCTTCATTTTCTGCACTATAATTGTCACTTTCAAACGAGAAGTGAAGACAGAAAAAGTGGGGGGAGTGGGGAGTGGCTTCTAGAGAGAAGCCCTAATAAGCCGAAGACCAGTGAGGCTGCCTGGTCCAGCCCTACCCCTTTCCCTGACCTCTGACCCACAGGGCCCAGTACCTCCCAGCCCAGCTAGAGTCTGCTCTCCAGCAGCCTATTCACACAGTGCTCCTCAGCCCCAGAACTCAGGGAGTGCGGCACACAGAAGCTCTTGAGGAAGCAGCACTGCTTGCTTTCCCAGTGGCATCTGGGTTTCAGAACTGCTTCTGGACAAGGTGGCACCCGTAAGAAAGAATTAAACTCTATATACTGACTTCAGCAAAGCAGAGTTTCTCAGGGCCCAAATGCCAGCAAAAGGGAAAAACAAAGGAGCAATGAGGCAATAGGAACTGGTCACAAAAGCTTTCAATATTTATTCACATGGATTCCTTTATTATTCTGACTTAAGAGCTATTTACCTAGGCCCTATTTTTACACAGGTGTCATTACATACCAATCACAGCAAGATAGTCTACTGAGGGACAATATCCTATCTTCCCCTTTATTAGTCATACTAGAGGCCTGGTGCATGACATTCATGCACTGGGGGGGGGGGGGGGGCTCAGCTGGCCTGCACCCTCTCACAGTCCAGGACCCCTTGGGGGATGTCCGCCTGCCGGCTTAGGCCCACTCCCTTAAGGGTCCTGCGCTGAGCATCTGCCACCTGGTGGTCAGTGTGCGTCATAGCGACCGGTCATCCTGCCATTCGGTCGATTTGCATATTAGGGTTTTACTATATAGGAGGATTTCCCCAGCAGACTTAGGCTATTTGATTCCATTTATCCAGACTGACACAAATTTGTTTCAGCTAAAAATGACTGAGGGGTCAGCACACTTTTCTGTAAAGAGCCAGCTAATTAGTATTTTAGGCTTTGCAGGCCACATACTGTTTCTATTGTACATTCTTTTTCCTTTACAGTGGCTCTAGTGGCACTTGGCCCAGAGGCCTACAATTTGCCAACTCGTGGCCTAAAATATAGCTGTCCAAAGAGACAGCTTCTTTTATCCATCAAAAATTTGCTCTCTAGCCTGGCCAATGTGGCTCAGTTGGTTGAGCATCACCCCATGCACCAGGAAGTCACCCATTTGATTCCAGGTCAGGGCACATGTCTGGGTTGCAGGCTTGACCCCACTGGGGGTGTGTAGGAGACAGCTGACCAATGCTTCCCTCTCTCTGAAATCAATACTTTTTTTTTTAATTTGCTCTCTAACTCAGTTTTGGGGACATCAAGTCTTTTGTATTTTTCATTTAATCTACAGACAGGCACAATGCAGTAAAGCTCAGAGCTGCCACACCTAGCCACTTTCCTTCTCAGCAGGGCAACTCCCGAGCTGCTCTCGAAAGCTGCTTTAACTGATGAGCACAATCAATTCCACTAACAGAAATGCAAGAAAGTCTACGGTAACTTTAGCTTGCTTGTCTGGAAGAGAGATGGTTAAGGAGCCAGGAAGCGACTGGGGACACAAAAGTCAAGAGACATTTGCAACAGACATTTTCTTTTCTTTTTTTTAAATATACTTTATTGATTTTTTTTACAGAGAGGAAGGAAGAGGGATAGAGAGTTAGAAACATCGATCAGCTGCCTCCTGCACACCCCCTACTGGGGATGTGCCTGCAACCAAGGTACATGCCCTTGACCAGAATCGAACCTGGGACCCTTCAGTCTGCAAGCCGATGCTCTATCCACTGAGCCAAACCAGTTAGGGCTGCAACAGACATTTTCTTTGTGGCTACTAATATTTCCTCAAAACATTTCATTAATGATACTTTTCCAAACTAAACCTGCTAATATTATTAATAAAGAGCTGTCAAGGATTCCAAGAAAACTGTCAAAATTCTATACTCTAAAAAAAAAAAAAGAGAGAGATTTTCCAAGATACCTTTTAGGACAATCAACTATCCATCACTACAGTTCAGTGAGTTGCATCCACCTGTCACCTCTCTTCTATCCTGGCTTCATTCATATCCCGCATCCCACTGAGGGTCAGCCAATAACACATTCTGAGGAAAACATTTGCCAAGCAATCACTTTATTGTTCAAACAAGGCTTGGGGAGGTACCACTTGAAGTTTAATATTCAAATGAAATCAGAGCCCAACCGGTTTGGCTCAATAGCTAGAGTGCTGGCCTGCAGACCAAAGGGACCCAGGTTCGATTCCAGTCAAGGGCAAATACCTTGGTTGCCCTAGTCAGGGCCTGTGCCGGAGGCAACCAACCTATGTGTTTCTCTCACATCAATGTTTCTCTCTCTCTGTCTTTCCCTCTCTCTTCCACTTTCCCTAAAAAATCAATGGAAAAATATGCTCATGTGAGGATTAACAAAAAAATTAAAAATCATAAACATTACATTCTGTTAAAACAAAATTTGTCCAAAAAATATATATCCAAGCCAAAAGTCCACATATGTTCACTAAAGACATAGTAAAACTCTAACCACAAAGGTGTTTTAGGAACTGTTTTAGTAAATTCTGAGCTGGCTGGTCTAGCATAGCTGGATAGAATTTCAATTCACATCACAGTTTTTAAGACCTTGACTATCATTGGCATCATTAAAAAGCTGATACTCACACTTTCATGTAGTATTTATTATTAAGGGTCAATGAATATGTTTTATGAAAAACAGAAACCCCACTCCTTCAAGGCAAGGGCCCTCTTACACATACAATCTTTCCTCCTAGGGCACTGTCTGTGCTGGGGGACAGCACCTTAGAAATGGGCCCAGCAGTGATACCATCCTACCTAGGCCCCTTGGGATCTGACTAAGCTTGTTAGGCCAGAGAAGGATAAAATAAACACAGAAAATATAAAAAATGAGATGCTCAAAAGGCTCTGCCACATTAGGCATGGACATAAAATAATCAGAAAAAATATAGAATCATTCAATTGTGAAGAAATCTTAAATTTTTAAAATAAAAAACATATTTAGCTGGATTATATAAACATGTGAAAACATCTTCTACACTAATGAAAGACAAAGATATTAACTGACCGTACCTTTGCTACACCCACCAGCCAATCAGGAGTGAATATGCAAATTAACCCAACAAAGATGGCAGTTAATTTGCATACACAGGTGCCCAATGAAGACTGAAGACAGTGTAGAAGGAAGCCAAGCACTGCAGAAGGGAGCCAAGCGGCAGAGAAGGGAACAGATCAGAGGTAGCAGAGACGGGAGTGGAGCTGAAGCAGCGGGCACGGGAGGGAGCGAAGTGGTGGAGAAGGGAGGGAGCCAAGGCAGCGGGGAAGGGAGGGAGCGAGGCAGTAGAAAATGAAGGGAGCAAGGCAGCGGAGAAGGAAGGGAGCCGAGGGAACGGAGAAGGGAGGGAGTGGAGCAGCGGAGAAGGGAAGGAGCTGAGGGTGAAGTGAGGGAGCGAGGCAGCAGAGAAGGGAGCGAAGCCCTTCGCTCCCTTCTCTGCTTCGCTCGGGTCTCAGAAAGCCCTATTCTTGCAGGAATAGGCCCGAGGAAGCCCTATTCTTGCAGGAATCTTCCTGCAACGGGCCTCTAGTCTATATATATAAAAGCCTAAGTGACCCTTTGACTGGTAGCTATGATGTGCACTGACCACCAGGGGGCAGATGCTCAACACACAGGCATGGAAACATGGAACAGACTGAAGAATCTCAGAGGGAAGGGGGGAGAGGGGAAGGTGGGAAGAGATTAACCAAAGATCTTACATGTATACTAGAGGCCTGGTGCACGGATTCGTGCTCCGGTGGGGTCCCTCAGCCAGGCCTGCGGGGATTGGGCAGAAACTGGCAGTCTGACATCCTCCGAGGGTCCTGGATTGTGATAGGGCACAAGCCAGGTTGAGGGACCCCACCGGTGAACAAATCTGTGCACCGGGCCTGTAGTAATATAATAATGCTGGCTAAAAATACAACACAAAATAGGTTAACTGACTAATACATAAAAATGTACACATATCCCACTAAACTTGGGTTCTATACATTTTGGGAAATGCTGTTCTAGATCAGTAGTTCTCAACCAGGTGAGACTTTTGTCCCCCAGGGACATTGGGCAATATTGGAAGACATTTTTTATTGTTACAACTGGGGCTAGGATCCCACTAGCCTCTAGTATGTAGGGACCAAGAATGCTGCTAAAATCTTACAATGCATGGAACAGCCTCCTCCACACAGACATTTCTAGTGCCAAATGTCAACAGTGCCATGGTTTACTGCTGCTCTAGAGAATTGCAGAGGTATTTCCACTTATGCTGCAGGAAATTCTGCTGAAATAAAAGTTTTTAAAAAAGTATACATAAACACATAACTGAATTTAGAAGAATACAAAATTAAATTCCTAATTTTTTGATGCAAAAAGTACAAATCTTGATAACATGTCTTAGACAAAATATAACACGTATTGAAAGATTAGCAAGGTTTCATTGAGGCATTATTTTTGCAAAAAATAATAAGCTGTTTTTGGAAACTGCAATCACAGTACCTATCAATCCACAGTCCCTTCTGAGTGACCCAACCCCACTGCAGACCCTGCTGAAAGGGGGCAGCTGTGTAGATGGCAGGAGTCCATCTGTTCCTGGGGACAGGACCAGGCAGCTCCTAGGTGGGATGGAGGGAAAGAGAAAGAGGATGAGATGGCAGAGCTGGGCCCAAGCTGAAAGGGGGGTGGAGAACATGCAATTGACAGTGTGCAGGAGCAGACAGTGGAGAGTCCAACAGAGAGGGAGGGCCAAGACCCCATGTGGGCAGCCAGACTCTGCCAGGACCCAAAATTGGCCCCAGGCCCAGCACTATGGTGATCCCTGCAATCCCGCTAGATTCGATTTTCCTTAACCTTGTTGGACCACAGACTCCTGGACTGGAAGTCAGCCTGCTCCCTGCCATCCTGAGACCTGACTAAATAGCCAGTCATTCTGTGTCAGCCACAGGTGGCAAACAAGAAAAGCAGCATTTCCAGTAAACATGCCCATAGCCTCACCTCACATGGCTTTACTGGGCTAGAGGCGTGCCAAAGATGCCTGCCTTATGGTGATGGCATCATCCTGAGCAGAAAAATTTCCCAAGACAGGAGCACCATCAATCCACAATGAGCAGCTTACTCTAAGAAAGGGAAGGCAGGGCCTGATAGCTGGACCTGTCAGGATAACTAAATCCTATCACTTAGAGAAATACAACAAAATGTATCCAAAATGTTCACTAGCTCACAGGCCCTCAGTCTCTCAACCCTTTTCAAGATTTTGAAAAAACTGTTGAACCTTCTCCCAAGGAATCCTACATAGAGTAAGAAAGGTACGTTGTCTCCTTCCTAGGTCCCTGGGATGGGAGCTTGAAGCCACCTTGTCAGAAAGCACATTTGCTGTGAAAGTATGTGACCCTCTGAGTGAACTTCCCAGAAAATGAACAGACTGGCAGAGGGGCAAAACACCAACACAAGGGCACCTGGTGGCTGGCGGTGCTCTGCACACACTCTGGTGGGCAGGACAACGTGGCAGATGCAGTAGCCTCACTTGACAACCTTTGCAACCAGGCCTTCCACCAAATGCCAATCATCCCTTGAATGTTTATTCTAAAGATTTCCAGTTCAAATGTTTTTCTACACTGTATTTCCATGTCCTATATTGAAGGAGAATAGAGTTTGGGATCCCACTTTGGCATATTGATTATTTTAGGCTAGTTAATTTTAAGAAACAGCAGACCTGGGAGAAGCTCTGAAAACCCAGAAGTTACCCTCTGTAAAACTCAATTACATTTGTAAGGGCAACCTCCATCTGTAACGGGGTTCCCTCACCGTACCTGTCCTGCTTTCACTGTCAGAGAAGGCAGGGACTTAAAGCTGCAGAAAAACCTTAGGCTGGTTTTCTGTGCTTTGCCTGGGAACCTCCCGTAACAGACTCTCCACCCCCAATGCCATCTTTTGTCACTAGCTGAAGATGGTACTGAAGATGATGGCTCCCGCCATTTTGGCGAGTTACTAGTGTTCCTGGGTCTCTCCAAAGTATGTCACTAAACTTTAATTTGCTTTTCTCCTACTAACCTGTCTTCTGTTAATCTGATTATTACTCCAGCCAGAACTTGAAGGGCAGAGGATGATCTTCCTCCCTAAGTGTCTTCTTAAACAGCTTGTACAAAATAGAAGGCTAACTTATCACAGCTGTGTGTGGCCTGTCCCAATGGTCTAAGACAGTGCCCCCATGTGGCGCCTGCAGCTTCCCTCACCCTCACCCTCTGCGACCCCAGCCTGCTAAGTTCTGACTTCCCTTATTTGAACTGTTATTTTCTCCTCCCCAATGTCATCAGTACAATCATTTTAGGAAGGAAAACAGGGCACACACATATTCCTACTAACGGATGGGCTGAGGGCAAGGCGAGTTCTGGTGCAGAAGTTCTGAACTTGGTGTCTGTGAACCTGACTGAGAAAAAGTATCACATCTTTACTTGTAATCATCTCTGGCTGAAATCTAGTTCTCACTCAATTATGAGGGTAGACATTAAATCCTGGAGTTCCAGCCCAGCCGGCGTGGCTCAGTGGTTGAGTGTCAACCTCTGAACCAGGTCATGGTTCGCTGTCAGGGCACATGCCCGGGTTGCGGGCTCAATCCCCAGTGTGGGGTGTGCAGGAGGCAGCTGATCAATGATTCCCTCTCATCATTGACGTTTCTATCTCTCCCTCTCCCGTTCTCTCTGAAATCATTAAAAAAATTTTTAAAATCTTGGCATTCCAGCAGTACCTGTAGCTTTTTTAAAAAAAAAAAATTATTGCCGAAACCGGTTTGGCTCAGTGGATAGAGCGTCGGCCTGCGGACTGAAGGGTCCCGGGTTCGATTCCGGTCGGGGGCATGTACCTGGGTTGCGGGCACATCCCCGGTGGGAGATGTGCAGGAGGCGGCTGATCGATGTTTCTCTCTCATCAATGTTTCTGGCTCTCTGTCTCTCTCCCTTCCTCTCTGTAAAAAATCAATAAAATATATTTAAAAAAAAAAAAATTATTGATTTTTTACAGAGGAAGGGAGAGGGACAGAGAGTTAGAAACATCGATGAGAGAAAAACATCGATCAGCTGCCTCCTGCACAGCCCCGACTGGGAACGTGCCCGACACTCCATCCACTGAGCCAAACCAGTCAGGGCAGTACCTGTAGCTTTTTCACCAACAGAAACCACAAGTATCTTCACAAAGCGCTAGAGTTGCTTCAGAAATTTCAAGTTGTCAGTTACTTGTCACCGCTGCAAAGGAACTGCTACAGCCAGTGCTGTCTGTTACTAATTCAGCTAATAAACGCACTGAGGAACTTCATCACCAGTTTGGTTCGATATTTTGGTAACTGTATTTCAGTAATAATGGGTTCTCTTCTTGATCCTATTTTATCTAAAACTGATTTTTTTCAACAGTGCGCCACATGAATTTTTAAAACACGCAATACCTGCCTAGTCAGGGGCACTGACCCCTTCCCCTTAGACTGTCAAATAAAGAACGACAACAGCCAACACAACAATAGCTGTCTGGTGTGAATGAATCAAAGTTAAACCAATTATCTTTTGTCTGATTGGCAGAAAATGTAGTTTTTGGTGTGTCACGCGGAGAAAGGCTGAACACCGCTGACCCACACCGGCTTCACCGAGAGCCCAGAGGCCGGGCGAACACAGGAAAGGCTCCCAAGGGCCGATGCTTTGCATCAGCAGCAGTTTCAGGGTTTTCTTTTAAACGGTCTCAAAATGCTTAATAATTTGCAACAAAAGTGAAAGTTCTAACTAGAATGTTCCTGCTCATGAAGTGCTTTTCTGAAGTTACAGCTGGCACGGATGCGAAGGGATGTAAACTAGGGGCAGGTGTGCACCCAGCAGGGTTCGCATGCAACCTGCTGACCGTCAGGCACAAGCACGGACCCTCCGGTGAGGTCCCGTTTCAGGCCGCTTTCCAGTCTAAAGCAGGAAGCGCACTTTATTGCTGGGCAGAAGGCGCCGGACAGTGAGCGGCGCTCAACGTGCACGGGACAGTCCGTCAAACACCAAGGGGGTGACGCGCTCGCCACTCTCCACTCGGAAACGGGGGAAGCGAGGGAAGGCAGGTGGACGGGCAGGCTGCCATCTTCCCAATCAATGCGCCAGACTCGGGTGCATCACCAACCGCCTGCGAACTTCACCTCAGGCCTTCCTCCGCAGCAGCTAGAATGTCCTGCATAACGTATTCTGTAATTTGTTTCAGCATGATGCATGGTGTAAATATTCCTTTTCCGATGTCAGAAACATCATAGTTAGACCCAACTGAAGCCGAAGGTTTCGTTTACCCTAAAGTGGAAGCGCTCACTTATTAAGGGGGGGGGGGGGGGGAGTAGCTTTTTATAGAAAGCGAACTCTTACAACCTAAATTATTAAGTTAAATTATACCTGACACGTCAGATACATCCTGGACGGCTGCAAGGCTGCGATCAAACTCACCAAACGCACATCTGCTTAAGGACCCCCCGCCCCCCGGGTGCCTTCCGTCCCCGGCCACGATTCCGACGCGAGCAGCACCTCCAGGCACTGAGGGGCCCCCCCAGGAGGAGACCCCAACTGGAGTCGCAGGGCCGCTCAGGGCACCTCCAGAGCCGCAGGAAGAAATCAACAGGCTCCACTTTCCCAATTCTCCTGCCGTGACTCACGACCGCTTCCCACAGGAATGAGAGGTTCCGGCGAGCGCCCGGCCAGGTCCGACACGTCCGCTCACTCAGTCGGCCGTTTACGATAAGCGACCCCTTCGTCACCAACTCCAGGAACCCGCACCCCGGCCTGAGGCACCGCGCCCGGCACCCCGTCAGGCTGCAGCCGGCTCCCCCGCAGGTCCGCACCCCCGGGCCCGCCCCCACCCCGCCAACCCCCGCAGGGCCCGCGGTACCCGCACCGCCCGAGGCGCACGGGGTCGACGGGGCGCGCCCCTCCGACCGCCGCACCCGCCATCTTCCCGCCTCCCGCCCCGCGGATCAGCCCCCGCGGCCGCCGCACCAACCGCGGGGCCGCGCTGCCCTCACGCCGGGCCCCGCCCCCGCGCGCCCCCGCGCCCCTCACGCCGGCCCCGCCCCGCCTGCGCCCGCGCGCCCCCCACCCCCGCCCCGCCCCCGCCTGCGCCCGGGCGCGCGCCGCGCTCCGTGAGGAACGGTTAAGAGCGCGCGCCTCACAACGGGCCCCGAGCGGCAGCGGCGGCGGCTTCCAGAAATTTCCGCGTCCGTAAACCCACACTGAGAAACAAGGTGGGCGCGCCCCCGCGGCTGCCCAGCAGACAACGCCCCTCCCCGAGCCCTTGGTTCCCCTCCCCCACAAGCACCCCCTCCCCGCCCCCTGCCCCGGGCGGCGGGTCCGGCGCGGCCCTCCCGGGCGACTGCGGCCCAGGGAGACCCAGGCGGTGGCGACGGGGCGGCGGCTGCGGCGCCGGCGGGCCAGCGTGATTGATAGGGACGGGGCGGCGGAGCGGCGGCGGCGGCGGAGCGGTTGAGTGACAGCTTACCTGGGTGCCAATCTTCATCACACTGACAAGCGGCTGCAGCAATCGGGACCCGCAGTGCCGCGCCCGCGTCCAACCGTCACGCCGACGCTGGGCCACGCGACACAGCCTCGCTCAATGGGAGGAGGGCGACGCCGACGCGCGCCGCATCAATATTCAGATAGGGGGCGGGGCCAACCAGACTCGGGCCCCGCCCCGTCCCTGCGCCGCAGCGGCGCGGGGCGTGGCCTGCCTTCCGGGGGTGGAGAACGAGGCGGGGGCGGGCGGCGGCCGGCCCCGCCCCCGCCTCGCGCCCGAGCCAGGCCCCGCCCCCAGCCCGCCGAGCTTCCCGCCTCATGACTATGCAGCGGAAGGCGTGACCTGGGCGCGCGCCACGCCCCCTCCGCTCGCTCTCCAGCGGCCAGAGAGAGCTGAGCAGCGGGCTTGGGTGGGCGGAACCGTGGGGAAAGGAGGTACCAGCCCCTCTGCGCGCGCCCATCGCAGGTGGTCCCGGGCCGACTCGCGTTGCCCTCAGAGGCCCTTGGAGGTTGGCTTCACGGGCGCCCGGCTCCGAACCCACTCGGCCTGCGCGCGCCCCTTTGTGTACAGCTCCCGCCGCCTCCCGGTGGACGCGAGCCCAGACCGCACTGTGGCCCGCCGGCTGTCTCTGCCCAACAAACTGGCCTGGCCCTGGGCTCCGTCTGTCCCCGGCATGCGGGTTCCAGCCACCGACGCTGGCACGCCTCTGGTCCAGTCCCGTGCTTTGCCTTCAGTACACCTGTCCCCCAGGTGACCTGTGCAGGCCTGTCAGCAGGTGAAGTGGCTTCCCTGGGGGACATGGAGAGTGTCGCCTATCTCAGGTGGACTTTCACAGGCTACTGCAGTGCACCCATGGGTCCCGCTGTGGGCTTGCTCTCCAAGACTTGAAGGGAAGTCATCACCTGCCCTAGCACAGAGGCATGGGGTTTGTCCCACTGGCCATTCATTTAAATATATACTAGAGGCCTGATGCACAAAATTCATGCAAAAATAGGCCTTCCTTCCCCCAGCGGCTTCCCTCTGGCACCTGGGACCCATGCTTCCCTTGCAGCCCAGGCTTCGTCTGGAAGGTCATCTGGAAGGATGCTGGTCTAATTAGCATATTACACTTTTATTATATAGGACTAGAGGCCCATTGCACGAAGATTCATGCAATAGGCCTTCTTTCCCCTGGCTGCCAGCACCAGTTTTCCTCTGGCACCCGGGACCCAGACCTTCACTCTGGCCACAGCCTTCCATCTTCGCTCTGGACACAGTCTTCGCTGCGGCTAGAGCCTTCAGTCTTTGCTCCTCGCTCCAGCAGGAGTCTTCAGTCTCCGGCCAAAACTGCTCCTGTAGCTCCTTTTGCCCCCCCACCCCCTTCTCAGAGCTTGATCGCTGCTTCGCCTGCAGACCTCGCCAATGGGCTCCTGGGTTCCAGGGGGCCGCCTTGCCTGTGGCCCGGCTTTCCAATCACAATCACGGCTGCAGGCAAGGAGGCTCCTGGGTCCTGGGGGGTCGCCTTGCTTGCGGCCTGGCTTTCCGGCGGCTCCTGGGGTCGCACACGGGGGCCTGGATGGTGGCTCCCGGTGTCCCGCCCTGCCTGCAGTATGCAAATTAGCCGTCATCTTTGTTGGTGGTTAATTTGCATATCGTGCTGATTAGCCCATGGGAGGCATAGCGAAGGTACGGTCAATTACCATGTTTGTCTATTATTAGATAGGATATGTGTGTATATGTATATATGTATATAAATATGTACATATATATTAATTTCAAGGAGGAAGGGAGAGGGAAAGAGAAACATCAATGATGAGAGAGAATCATTGATGGGCCACTTCCTGCATGCCCCCTACTGGGGATCCAGCCCACAACCTGGCATGTGCCCTGACCCTGAATCAAACCCTGACCTCCAGGTTCATAGGTCGAGGCTCAACCACTGAGTGACACCTGGCTTGACCATTCATTTTTGCAGAAACATTCCCACCTTGCCTGGTTGGTGTGGCTCTGTCCTTGAGTGTTGACCTATGAACCGGGAAGCACAGTAAGCCAGAACCGTGAAATGACACAAGTGTGTGCAGCTGCACTAGGCACGGCCTATTTCCTGAGCTTTGGTATCTGTGATGGTTAGTGTTATGTGTCCACCTGGCTGAGCTAGAGTATCCGATTGTGTGACTAAACACAAATCTAGATATTTCTCTGAAGGCATTTCTTGGATGAGATTAACATTTAAATCAGGACACTTTGAGTAAAGCAGATTACCCTACAAGATGTGGGTGGGCCTCATCCAATCAGGTGAAGGCCTTATGAGAAAACACCCTGAGGTCCCCTGAAGAGTCCTACCAGCAGACCCTGGCAACATCAACACTTACCAGAATTTTCAGCCGGCCGATCTGCCCTGCAAATTTCAGACTTGCCAGCACGCACAATGGCATGAGCCAATTCCTTAAATCAGTGTCTTGACAGATAGTGATATAGATCCATATATATATACACACACATATATTTTTATTCGATTGGTTCTGTTTCTCTAGAACAGTGGTTCTCAACCTTCCTAATGCCGTGACCCTTTAATATAGTTCCTCATGTTATGGTGACCCCCCAATTTCATTGTTACAAATTGAACATAATTAAAGCATAGTGATTAATCACAAAAACAATATGTAATTATATATGTGTTTTCTGATGGTGTTAGGCGACCCCCTGTGAAAGGGTCGTTCGACCCCCAAAGGGGTGACCCACAGGTTGAGAACCGCTGCTCTAGAGAATGCTGACAAAGACAGTATTCCCTTTCCTCTCTATTTAGACCTCTATGATGGCACATTGAGGCCATCCGGAGATCAGGCATGCTTCTTTTATTTTCTGCACCATTTCCTCCTCCTCTACCGTGGATGGCCAAGGCCTCTGTGGACAACCCTGGAAGGCTTGTGTCCAAGTTAGTCGCTCACCCCATGGTTCTTCTAGAACAGTGGTTCTCAACCTTCTGGCCCTTTAAATACAGTTCCTTATGTTGTGACCCAACCATAAAATTATTTTCGTTGCTACCTCATAACTGTAATGTTGCTACTGTTATGAATCGTAATGTAAAGATCTGATATGCAGGATGGTCTTAGGCGACCCCTGCGAAAGGGTCGTTCGAACGCCAACAGGGTCGCGACCCACAGGTTGAGAACCGCTGGTCTAGAAGAATTATGAGGATCATAAGCTGAGGATCAGCCACAGAAAACATGCTTTCAAGCCCTGTAGTGCTGCTTCCTTTGTGCCCACAGTGGTCAGTGTGCCCTTCAGAGAGTTACCCTCTTGCCCTCTCAGCCTCCCCCCCCCCCCACGACCTCCCACTGGGACACTCCCACCTGGAGGGGTTCTATCCACCACCTGGCTGAGGAGGAGTGGGGGTGGGGGCGGGGGAGGAAAAGGGACCCAGATTCAGTGGTCTGGCTGAGGGTCCCTCTGCCACTTTCTTGTACTCCAGCTGGCTGCACTGACCTTTGCAGGGACACAGATTTGCTGTGGCCCCGCCTGGGGGGCCCAAGATGGATGCCCAAGGGAGAGGGAGCAGAGCTGATGCACTGCCCTCCTGCACTTGGGACAGCACGAAGCACAAAAAGGAGCATCAAGCCCTGGCTGATGTGTTCAGTGGTTAGAGCATCGGCCCATGCATTGACGTGTTGCAGGTTTGATTCCCGGTCGAGGGCACATAACTGGGTTGCAAGTTTAATCCCTGGCCGTGGTCAGGGTGTGTGCAGGAGGCAACCCACCCATGTATCTAGCATCTATGTTTCTCTCTCCTCCTCCTCCCTTCCTTCCACTCTCTAAAACGCAATGGAAAAATATCCTCGGGCAAGGATTAACAACAACAACAACAAAAGGAGTATCAAGCAAAAAAAATTTCTTCTTCTTCTTGCCCCCTCATTCTTGGCTATTTTCCTAATCTTCCGGAATGTTTACCATCTTTGGAGACATCGGAGTTTCGTTTTCTGCAGCATATTTTCAAAGAGAGAGAGAGAGAGAGAGAGAACAAAGCCTGGGTTGGACCTGTGAGCTCCGTCAGAAAGCAGCCTTCTTGGTGGCCGTGTCACCATTTCTCTCGATGCCTTTTGGGCTGGGCAGCACTTTTGTTTTGCTGCATCCACATATATTTGTCTATAAATAAAAAACCTTTGTTATGTGCAAATATTAACCAGAATCAGTGCAAAGATTAAAGAATAAACTTGTTACCGGAAAACAAAATGTGCTCACAAATTCGAGAGCCAGCAGGAATCTGGGTCATTTTAAGGGGAAAAACTTTCCAGACAAGGACCGCTGCAGCCCACGGTGCAATGAAGACAAGGTCAAGCCCTCATCCCAGTGCTGGGTGTCTCCTTTTCTACTTTCAATATGAACAAGGAACACAAACTCTTGCCTAATAAGGATTGTTAGAAGCCTGTTTAACAACGAGATGGAATCTTTTATACTCAGCTTAGGTTTGGGTAATTATATGTAACGGTTTTCAAATTTTTCTTTTAAAAATTTATTTTTATTGATTTTAGAGAGAAAGAGAGATAGAAACATCAATAATGAGAAAGAATCATTGATAGGCTGCCTCCTGCACTCCCCACACTGGGGATTGAGCCTATGCCCCGACCAGGAATTGAACTGTGACCTACTGGTTCATAGGTCGACACTCAACCACTGAGCCAAGCTGGCCAGGCTCAAATTTTTCTTTTAAAAAAATTTATTGATTTTGGAGAGAGGGAGAGAGAGAGAAAGAGGGAGGGAGGGAGGGAGGGAGGGAGAGAGAGAGAGAGAGAGAGAGAGAGGAAGAAACACTCATTCATTGTTCCACTTATTTATACATTCATTGCTTGCTTCTTGTATGTGCCCTGACCAGGAATCAAAATACCTGCAACTTTGGTATTTTGGGACAATGCTCTAACCAACTGAGCTACCTGGTCAGGGCCCCAAATTTTCTTTTTAAAACTATTTCTTATTTATTCAAAGATTTCTCTTGTAAGCCTTATTACACTATCTGATCATCCCTTGACCAAAGGGTTTAACAAAGATCAGCGCCCGCTCCTGTCTTGTTCCTGTCATCAGCGACCCTGAATTACTGAAGACTTTCTCTGTACATTCATGATTATTCATGTTCTTAGAAAAATCGGGGAGTCCTTGAGCTACAGAATAATTTGTTTATAACAAGTTGTGGATCCCATCACTGAGGCTGAGAGGAATGAAACCTTGTGCTCCCCTCCCCCAGCCAGTGCTACAGTCTGAGACAAACATACATCCAGATAGTGGAGGCATGTTTTCAACATAACAATGAGGCATTCTGGTCCTTTCTGAGTTTTTTTTTTTTACAGCAGTTATATTAATAGTCTTTAGCTAATTCTCCTTATACTATTATAGAGAACTCAGGGGTTTGTGGGAAGCCAACAATATGTCTTCTCAAATGTACTTCTTTCAGGTTGGGACAGTATGTTGATGACTTTTACAGCACATAGTTCAATGCTGTATCTTTCTATACAATGCCACTGCACTTTCCACAGTATAAGCTTTGTGCTGTGATCGGCACAACTTCTTCAATGTATTCGCTTCCCCCATTGGCTCACTGATTCCCCAAACTCAGTAAATCACTGTTACTGGGTGTCGGTTGGCAGAAATTAACCAGCTTCTGTAACAGCTTATTTTTATTCAGTGTGCTCATCTGGGAACTGGTGATTTATAAATAAAAATTTATTATTTACCATTTAGGAGACTGGAAATATTACACACATGGAACTTCAGAAATAAATTGTCAGCTATGAGGCAATATATTTTTGATATATTGCAGAGATTTATTTCCTACATCACCAGTGTGCCCAGATGGGCCTCCTGCTTGTCATACGAAGATAAATTCCTCTGGGTAGCATCCCGTGCTCTGGAAGGTTTATCTCCCTCTTTTATAGCCATTCTTCCCCTGGGTCCTCATCTATTTTCTGTCTCCTTGTCAACGGCGCTCAAGGTGTGATGCAATAACCCGAGGGCCACAGAGTAACAGCTCGGGCTTGTGTTAATGTGGCACCCTCCTCCAAGGGGCCAGAGGTGCGCGAGGACAGGATGCAGTTCACGCATTCTCTGCGGGAGAATGGCAGGTGTTATTATTTTCTGACCTTTTTTAAAAACAAAATTTCACAGGCACACAAGTAGAGAGAAGAGAATAATGAACCGCTGTGTACCTATCATTCCGCTGTAAAATTATTAATATTTTACCAATTTTATTTCATCTGTTTCCCATCCTTCCCCTCCACCCCTTAAGTACTTTAAAAGAAATCCCAGATATCATGTTATTTCACTGCAGTAGAAACAAGCATTATTAATTCTATTTTATGGGAAAATAGAAGCACTGAAATGTTAAGAATCTCACCCAAAAGAATACAGCGAGTCTGTGGGGAAGGAAGGTGTCAGAAGTCGATTCCCTCTCTCCTAACACTGATTCTATAAGTGAAATCAAACTATCCCCAAATTGATTTCCTCAGTTACACAGAGAGTGTGTCACCCACACAGTGTCAGCTGTGGCAACGATATTCGAACAGATTACTCACATAGATGGATTTATCTCAGCCCGAGTATTTAAATAAATTAAAAGAGTTCACTTCCTGGAACTATAAATCAGAGTCCCTTTAAAGAATAACAAGGAAGTTAAATCCCCGAAGTGACATTTACTCAGAAGAATGCTATTTGAAATCCAAACATATGGAGTCATAAAGAATAAATGTGCGACCTCCGGTCAATGGCAGCTCTAGAAATACTTGTTTTGTTGCATTGGCAAAGCTAACATTCCTGCAAGGAGGACTTACAGCAAAGGCCGTCTCCCACTGAGACACCTTGAATGTCTGGGTTTCCTCCTGACTTCTTTTTGAGCTTTGGGTACCTGGGCCTTCCCTGACATGGGCCAGGCATGTCACCACCCTCCACTGTCCCCACAGGTGTGTGACTCTCCTGGCAGCTCTCAGAGGTGATTTGGGAATTTCCTTCATCCCCTGTGGTGCTGCTGGAAGCTGTTGTACTAGTATAGCAAGGGATTTGGCCTGTTTTTGTCCCTAGTTCGGAGGCAGCCTTTAACCCCTCAGACCACACCAGTCTATGCTAATGAGGTGGGTCCTGCCAGCCCCTAAATAGCTTCAGGATGAGGGCACATGAGGCCAGAAAGACCATCAGGGGTTCAGAGAGCTGGGACTTTGAGCCAAGTGATATGAGGCTGACCCCTTGACCTCCAGGGAGGGGAGGGGAGTTGGAGATTGAGGTCAATCACGTGACCAGTAGTTCAATCGTGCCCCTGTGATAAATCCCCAATGAGAACTCCAAACATGGGAAATCCATAGGCGCATCTTGGTTGGAGACACACGTGGATGTGCCAGACGGGTGGCACCTGAGGCTCTGCATTGGAGGCCGCCCAGACCTCACCCTGTGGGTCCCTTCTTTGGGCTGGTCCTGATTTGTACCTTTTATGGTAAAACTACAGTGCTTTCCTGAATTCTGAGTCATTCTAGCAAATGATTGAACCAGAAGGGTGGTGGGAACCCCTGAAACTATTCTCCAGTTGGCCAGAAGCACCAGTGGCCTGGAACCCTTCAAGTCTGGGTGGGTCTAGAACGGAGGCAGGCCTGTGGGAGGCTGTGCCCTCGCTCCGTGGGCCCGCACTAGGCTCCAGAGTTGGTGTCAGAATCGCTCTGCTCAGCCCAGCACACTCTTCTTGGGCCCAAAGGTACCTGGTCACGATCAGTCCTGCGCCCACCCCCAGATCGCAACACAGCGCCTCGGGGGGCTGGGGGCCCTTTCCCTTGGCCACACAGGCGATGCACAGTCCCAGGCACCTCGAGGGAAGGAGCTCCAGCCCCTCCTGAGCTAAGGGATGGGTCACAAACAGTCCAGCGTTTCTCTCTGTTATTGCTTTATTTATGTTTTAAAACAGTCATACTAGATTTTAATCATTGGATAACACACGTTGTTACAATCACTTTCTCCCACCTGCTCTGTGCCCTGAGGGCCACCTGCACAGGCTGCTCCCCCGGCTCCCTCCTCCAGGCTTCCAGGTGGGCTGGCCAACGGCAGTCACTGTCAGCATTCACAGGGTGGGAGGAAAGTGTGTGTGGGGTTATACCCGGTCACCATGAGTCAGGTCCCTCCTCCCAGCTTCATGCTGTCACCTGCCTCCCAGATTCTGGGAACTGCTCCCTGCCTTGTCCTTCCCTTGATGGGCAAACAGCTCCTGGTAACCAGGCAGTAGGAACTAGCACTGCAGCATCCCTTGGCCACAGGCCACAGCTCGGAGCTAGTGCCAGGTAGTGTCCTCAGATTGCCTGGTCTGCGTGCTTTCTGTAGTCCGCTGGCCCTGGCCAGGCACAGGAATGGGGAGAAGGCAGCAGGAAGTAGCCTGTGCCCTTTGGGAGCGGCTGCCACCTACCCAGCACCAAGGGCTGTCTCAGGGACATCCTGGGTAGTTCTGGTCAGAAAGTTCAGGTGAGAGGAGATGGGCCAGCGAACACCAACCAAGAAATGCCAAAGTGATATTGGAGTAACGGGCAGCACCTGCACCACTCCAGTGCCCCCAAACAGAGTTGCTCAAAGTCTGGTCGCTTCCACCTGCCTCCAGTCACTAGGCATTTGTCCAAAATACAGATTAGTGGCGCTGAAAAGGATGAATCTTAGCTGAACCTCCGGGAAACAGCGACCCAGAGAGCCCCCCACTTCCCTGTGTAATTTAGGTAAGACTTGCTGTCTGCTCTTCCTCACAACGGGGACAGGACTCGCAGAAGATGCCTCTTACACACGGGACCCCCCAGTCCCGCCCGCCCCAGTTTCCTGTTCTTTGTCTCATGAATGCTCAGTTGAGATTAGCGTTGTTCTGTGAAACCAGCTGGACACAGCGATGCGCATTTCCCTGTCAGCTGCCTGAGAGGGCCCTCCATTGCTGACACTGATGCTCTAAGTCACCCTGCCTGGGACTAGTCCGGCCTTTCCGTAAAAGTTCAAGGCGAGACCACCCTGGCAGGACTCTGATCTTTGGATGTGGCCTCTCCTTCCTGTAGCAGCCAGAATAAAACCAGTCTCCTTACTTGCATGTTTGGTCCTGACAGCCCAAGCCAGGGATTGGCATTTTTGCTAGCACCCTGGGGTGATTCCTACGGGGTCAAGTTTGAGCCATTCCTCCCTGGAGGCCGGTGTGATGGGGAACATCATGGGGTCTATGCAATGGAACTCAGACACTTTCTGCACCAGCAGGTGAGGGGCAGGGAGTTCCCTCTCCAAACTGTAGTTCTAGCTTCAAGCTGATGTTCGTGGCAGCCCTGCTTTGGGCGGGAAGGGGGTGGGGTGGTGAGAAGGGGAGGTGGGGGGTGGGGGAAGCAGACTTTGTAAATAGAAACAGATTTGGGTAAATCAACGGTAAGAATTTTGAAGTCAGTAAATCAATGGTAAGAATTTTGGGGTCAATATATTTCTTTTTGAAATCAGCTTCAAACAGCCTTCTGTACATGCCAAGGTCCAGCCGTCTTCCTACACCAGCCCCTCCCCACTCAGCCTTTTATGGGCTTGTCATCATCACCCCTGCTGACAATGAATGATTTCCTCCGGGGAAGGATCACAAGAACCATCGTCCTTGCCAGAATCCATTGGCACAAACTATCTCTCTGAGTCAGAGCCTCAGGCCATTAGCGAGGGAGAAACAGCTGCAAGGGCTGCACATCTGCGAGTCATTTGAAAATTTTATGATGAATAAAAACTATCCATTACACAGACTTCTACATTATATATTAACCTAATGCCTCTACAATTACACCACCAACAGTCCCCTTTTGTTGTGCACGTTTTTTTCTAATGACACTCTAGCTCCAATAATAAATTCAGGTATCTAAAACGTCAACTACCCAGCAACACTACTTAAAATTCCCTACTCGACGTGGTCAAATCCTTAATAACAATAATAAAAACTGCAGCTTCACTGGAAGCAGAAGAGAGACCTGGAAACATCCAGCATGCTAAAAGCGTGGGGGGAGCATTATGGGTTTTAGACTAAATAATCAAAAGATTGAAACAAAAAAAATATATACAGAGAACATCAAAAGATGCTGAAAAATAAACCTTCAAAATGGTTCAAGCGCCATAAGCTGTTTAAGCTGTCCCCTGCGTGTAGACGACCCGAGTTTGCAATTGTGTAGCTGGCGGCACAATCAGGGTGCTTTAAAGGACCCAGTGGCACAATGACAAAGGGAGGTGGTGGGAACTGAGAGCCAGAGAAAGAAAAGGAACTAAGTACCACTCAGGTGGAGTGAGGGCCCACCCTGGAGATGAGCCTCACTAAGAGCAGTGTGTGCATGTTCAGCTACGTCCTGAATCATGTCCTAAATTTGTTGGTGACACCGCTCCCTCCCTTCCTGTGTCCTGTGTCCATGCTCAGGACATCCAGGTCCCTAGTGCCTAGGTCAGTTTTGGGAATGTCTTTCCCACCCCTCTCCTATTTTTCTCTTTTCCACAAACTCTATAGTTTAAAAATTCTCTCTTTGAAAACAGCTTTTGGTGGCATGAGGCCTTGCCAATTTCCATGCACTAAACCTGCATTTTTATTTCATACCAGCCTCCTTTCTCTCCTTAGCACCCCCTCGATCCGCGGCAGTGACTGGCCATATGTTCTGAAGAAGACGGTGCTTTACTTTGGCTGCCTCTGGCTGGCTCTGAGCTGAGGACGATGTATTTTAAGCCCCGCATTTAAAAATAAAAACCTTGGCAAGGCTTGTGAGGAACTAAAAACATCAAGATATGCTTGGAGCCTGGGCTCCGATTCGTGAGATTTCAAAGCCAGTGTTTAAAAGGAAGGAAGAAGCAAAGGCTCGGGGTGCCCAGGTGGAGAGGTTGGATCTGATCCCTGAGTGTAGGTCTTGCTCCTGGGGGTGGGGGGCGGGGTAAGGGGGGGGGTAGCCTCCTAGGACAGAGTAGCCAGGGAGCTGTTCCGCGGCCCAGGAACCCTCTGGGCGGCTTCCACCAGGGAGTCCAGGTGGTCAGTTAGGTCTGCACCACCTAGAAAACTACAAGGAAACTGCCCTCTTTTCTTCCCCAGTTCACCCCTTTTGTGCGTTTGCACACGAAATGTGAACGTGTGATGTGGCCACAAACATGTGACTTGGCCGCAAACATGCTATGACCATGTCCTGAGATGCGTGGCACCAGAAGTAGGTGGAGGGAAAGAGGAAGCAGGTTTTGAAATTCACAAAGCCAGAAGCTAGTTGGTGGGAAATTCCTTCAGTCATGAAAAGTTATAAGCAAAGGAGCTGTTTCCCATCCGTACCGGGACGAGGAATTCCTCTCCTGCAGGAATGTACTCCCGAGTGCAGCCTGTGCAATTAAACATGGGTTCACTTTTTCTTTTTCGATGGGAATCGTGTGAAATAAAATTTATCACAATACCTATGTTTGGGGCAGTAGTACAAACAGCAAGGACATCTGTGTGTGAAGTCACATTTTTAAGGTATCTAAACTATCAAAGAACAAATTTTGACCCAGCAAAATAGTACTACAAAATTGTCACGTCACAAAGCAATTGAAAGGTATGCAGCCACAAGTTTTTTTATTTACTGCCTGACACATATGGAGGTATGTCAAGCAGTTAATAAAAATATTATGTTATTTTTCTGGATTTTGTGAGGAGGTTTATGGTATCTACCAGCTTTGAAAATCTGTAAGGTTTTTTTCTCATTCTAAATAATATTCACTTTTATATACCTTACTTAGAATTCATAATTCTGCATTTTTTTGTTGTTGTTAAAATGAGCTCTCCTAATTCTGTAAGCTTTAGGCCCCTCAAAATCCAAATTCATCCCTGATAGTGATTTATGCTTTCTCCCTTTTTTTGACTATTAATTTTCATGAACTGTTCTAGCCTTAAGTAATATTCACTCATGAATATAAAAACTAACTGAAAAGAATAGTTCTAATACATCTCACTAAGAAATGCATGTCCAATAAAATTTTACTTTTTAAGTTTAGAAGTGATCGTTAAAATATGACTACTAAATAGAGTAATAAGCACTGGCTGGGTAGCAGAGTTGATTAGAGTATCACCCTGATACACCAAGGTTGAGGGTTCTGTCCTCCCTCAGGTCACATACAAGAATCAACCATAAATGTATAAATAAGTGGAACAATAAATCAATGTTATTGTTTTTTCTCTCTCTACTTGACTCTCTCTAAAATCAATTTAAAATAGATTAATGCCCTAGCCAGTTTGGCTCAGTGGATAGAGTGTCAGCCTGTGGACTGAAAGGTCCCAGGTTCAATTCCGGTCAAGGTACCTTGGTTGCGGGCACATCCCCAGTAGGAGGTGTGCAAGAGGCAGCTGATCGATGTTTCTCTCTCATCGATGTTTCTAACTCTCTATCCCTCTCTCTTCCTTTCTGTAAAAAAAAAAAAAAAAAAAAAAAAAAAAAAAAAAAAAAAAAAAATCAATAAAATATATTTTAAAATAGATTAATAATATTTACAAAAAGGCTTTAAGAAAAAATAGATTTCTTAAAAATTGAATATTAAAAACATTTTAAAGCTTTGATTTAAAATTTTGTTTAAATTTTACAATAATTTTTAAAAATTTAAATATTAACTAAAAAAAAAAAAAAAAAAAGCATTTTCTGCCCTGGCCAGTGTAGCTCAAGTGGTTAGAGCGTTGGCCCTCACACCACAGGGTCTCGGGTTCGATTCCCAGTCAAGGGCACATACCTGGGTTGCAGGTGCGATTCTCTGCCCTGGTTGGGGTGCGACCTCTCTCTCTCCCACCCCTCCCTCTCTTTCACTCTCTCTAAAAATCAATGGAAAAAATATCTTCAGGAGAGAATTAAAACAAGGTATTTTCTGTACAAGAGCCTGTCAGACATAAAAGAACTTATTTTGACACTTTTAAACATATAAAGCATTAAATTATTAAATTTAATTGATAGAAGGAAATTGAAGTAAAAATGAAAGGATTTCTAAACTTCAGTTAAATAACTGTGTTGTTGTTTTTTCCCCAGAACACCCTGGTTCCTAATAAAGCCCACTGAAATGAAGCAGCAGGCTGGGAACCATGGCGAGCGAAGCCTCGCGGCTTCCTGAGCCCGTTTCTATTTTAGACAGGCCTGACTTGCTCTGAAAGATGAGCTGGGTTCCTCTCAGGGAGGCGGCCTCCCGGCTCCTGGCTCCAGCCTCCAGAGTCTTTGGTTTCTATGATTTTTACTTTGTCAGGATTTTTAACAGTTTTGTCCTGTCTTGCAACCATGATCCTGTATTCGTTTCACCTTAGTTCTATATGCAAAGTTATTCTATGGCCAACCCCCGTCCGCTTACCGTGGCTCCTCAATTCCTGAGTTTCCATGTCAATCATCTCCTAGCTGGCTGGGTTTCATTGTCTAATTTTTCTCCCATGAAGGGCTCAGGGTGGTGATGCATTCTCAAAGAAAGCAGACAAAAGCAGTATCATCAATGGTTAGATGTCCAAAGACACGGAAAAGAAATAGGAAATGTGTTTAGATACACTACAGGACAATCGGCTGAAAATGAAAAACTGTATCAAATAATGGACAGAGCAGAGAGAACAAGAGACAGAGACACGTGGTTATCATCAAAGCGGCTCGCTTTTTATGCCTGTAAACCTGAAGGAAATATAAGCTCACCACACTCCCATAAAAGTTATTTATCAGATTAGCAAATATCAGAGACCATGATACTTGTTGTTGGCTAGGGTGTAATGGGACAGGTGCATTCATAAACAGTTGGAAAGATTATAAACCGGAATGACCTTTTGGGGAGGCAGTTTGGCTATGTCTATCCAAACCTCCAAGTTACCTGGCCAGCCAGCTGAGGAGCTTGAATCCAACATTTTGTCACTCTGCCTGGAGGAATTGCCTCAAGTTTCCTCTCTCTGCCTCGTTTCTTCCTTTCCAACTTTATTCTCCATATTCCTACTAGGATTTAAAAATACTTTTTTATTATGGAAGTTCTCAAGCACTTGAAAAGTTAGAGCAGAATCATGAACTTCCATTTGCCCATCACCCAGTCTCAACATTTACTGCTTTACCATTCTTTTATGTCCTCTGCTACAGCCCCTTCCCTCCTTTTCTTTTGTCAGAGTATTTCAAACAAATGATCAGTTGGTTCCTTTTATAAAACAGGATAGCTACACTAAATTCTTTTCCTACAGGTTAGAGCCTGACATGGACAGAATGTGTGTGTCCCTACAAATTCATATATTGAATGCGATGGTATTAGTAGACAGCCACTGCAGGCCAGGAAGAGCCCTCTTACCATGAACTGGATCAGCCAGCACCTTGATCTTGGGCTTTCCAGCCTCCAGAACGATAAATCTGTGGGTTAAGCCGTTCACTGCGGTATTTTGATATGGCAGCCGGGGCTGACTCACAGAGAGCAGAGCCCAAGCCTCATGATTCAGCCCTCATGACTCATTCCGGCTGTGTCCCCTCTCAAACGGGGTCTCCAGCGGAAGGACTGAGTTTCCTGAAAACCAACGGATGTCTCAGCATCCAGGCCTCTGCATATCCCATCCTGAGGCCTTGAAGACCCTCCAGGCTCCCTCCACAATTCCACCGGCACCTGGTGGACTCATGTCCCACACAGCCTTCTGTGATGAACGCCCACCGTCACCTCCTCCCCAATCAGCTCACTTCCATATCACCCCGCTGTCATTGGATACGGCACCTTACCTCTCGGTGCTTTTCACTAGCTTCCCTCCCTTCCCCGGGAGAGACTGTCTTTATCGTCTCTGAACAGACTAGGCCTGGCACTTAGGAGGCACTTACAATAATGTTTATTACAGGCCCATAGAGTGAAAATTGCTCTAGAAGAAACAGCACTTGAGCTGTTAATTTTTTACACCCTGGTGTTCAGATTCCTTCTAGAATAAGGGCAAGAGAAGGGAAAAGGGCCAGGGGGCCAGGGAGAGGAGGCAGAACCAGGGGGGCTGGACACCTAGAACACACCCCTTGTTGAGTCTTCTCTCTGGCCAGCCCTTTTATTCAATTCAGTGGTCTAGGGAGAGCCCTTTAATACTGGGGTCCACAAACGGGGGCCGCTCAGAGAAACCCTGCATAAGGCACACAAGCTAACAATGATTTTAACATTTTTAAAGGGTTAAAAAAAAAGTCTGTGCAACACTGAGTGTATGTATGTGGCAAAGCCTAAGAGAGTTCGCCACTCCCTGCTTCCACAGGACAAACCGACTTAGCGTCTCCCTCCTGCAGCATCCTATGGGGTGCAGTAAGCGGTGCTGTTGGTGAGCTCATTTCACAGGCCTCGGATGGCTTCCTGGGGCCAGCATGGGGCCAGGTCAGACAGTGCTGGGTGGCGAGCTGCTGAGCACTTCCCGGTTCTGAATGTTAGAGAGACAGGCAGGGGGACAGGACTATTAAAATACAAAGCATGTGCCTGGAGGCAGAATCAGACACTCCTTACCCCCCCGACCCCCAATCATCTGTGATTTTCAGTTATTAGCCAGCTGCCAGTAAACATCAGAGGATTTGACAGGTATAAGAGATCAAACGTCTAGAAAGAATCCAAAGTGCAGGTGACAGGGAAAATATAGAAGATAAAAACAACTGCCTACCTAATTTAGCTCAAACCTATTAAACTGGCTCAAAAAATCTCTCAGAGCCCGGCCGGCGTGGCTCAGTGGTTGAGCACCAAGCGATGAACCAGGAGGTCATGGTTCAATTCCTGGTCACAGCACATCCCTGGGTTGCAGGCTTGATCCCCAGTCTGGGGCATGCAGGAGGCAGCCGATCAATGAAATCTCTATCATTGATGTTTTAATTTCTCTCTCCCTCTCCCTTCCTCTCTGAAATCATTAAAAATATATTTTTAAAAAATCTCACAGAAACAAAAGAAAGACAAATGCTCAGGAATCCCATGTGATCCATCAGATCTAGTTCTGGAAATCCATCCTAAGGAGACAATACCAAACACAAAACAAGTTATATTCACACCGCTGTGTCTGGCAGCACTCCGCAAACGAGAACACGGGAAATAACACAGATCGCAAACTGCGCTCAGTGGGCAGCCATCGTGTCGCCACCAGATGGGACATGAAGGAGTCATTAGCCACGATGGGTCTAAAACGCAGACCCGCCAGACACTGCCTGTTGTTTCCTTTCAAGCCTTTTTGGTGGGTAGAGGAGAGGGGACCAAAGTCCCAGGGAGACTCAAAGTCAACCCCACAGGACTGATCCTAAGGGAAAATTTCACACAAATTGAAATACATTCATACACATTTTTATATAAAGACTGTCAAGTCTGTGGCATTAACAGTCCAGGGAAACACATTCTGTGGCTTCATAGTCTATTTCCCCCACCACCCTGAGACCCCAGCACATTATAGGCGTTCTGTGGGCCGGTTTGACAAGCAAGCTGTTAAATGAAAAAAAAAAAACCCATAGAAAACTGTATGTACATTATACACTATTACATCCAACTAAAACCACCACCACCGGGGAAACATGTAAAATGCTAATAATGGCTGGGTTAGCATATTGGATTTTAGGTAATCTTACAACTTTCCATTTTCCCTTTGGTAATGTGGTTTTAGTACTTTTATAATAAAAAATGTGCTTAGAAGACTTGCTGAGTTGCTAAGCCTCTTGGGTGGTAAAAAAGTCTAAGGCAGACAATCTTAGTACTAGTTTTCAAGACTGTTTTCAATTTTGGTATTCTTACTTGGACTAATTTTAAGAAATATATGATTACAGGAATGTGAATCATGAGTTACAAATCCACAGTATTTGCTAAATTGACTGGAGGCCAAGGACCAAAATTCCTATGAAATGAAATGAAGCCCATAAACAAGGAAAGCATGAGAACAAAGCCAATCGTGAAACGGTCATGTATGTGCAGACAAGCTTCCCATGTCAGGCTGTTTCAGTGTTGCCTGAGGACTAGATGCTGTCTTTCATCTCAGCTCCGAATCAGCAGCACTCTTATCGAGATTTGTGACTGTCTCACAGCAGTCTGCTTACTGAGTTCCCACAGGCTGCCTGGTGCACACTGCATGACGCACACCCATAGCATGTAACACTTTTAAGGAGAGAAGGTTATTCGGCCACCGTAGCTAATTTAGCCGGGTTGGCCACCTGGGAACAAAGATACTGCTGGACCCTATAAAATGTCCTCTAGCCCTAACCGGTTTGGCTCAGTGGATAGAGCGTCGGCCTGCGGACTGAAGGGTCCCAGGCTCGATTCCAGTCAAGGGCATGTACCTTGGTTGTGGGCACATCCCCAGTAGGGGTGTGCAGGAGGCAGCTGATCGATGTTTCTCTCTCATTGATGTTTCTAACTCTCTATCCCTCTCCCTTCCTCTCTATAAAAAATCAATAAAAATATATTTTAAAAAAATTTCCTCTAGCTAATCCCATCACCAAAAGCTTCTGAGTTTACATCAAATACCTAATTCAAGTAAACAAAAGGATTCCGTTCTTTCTGATAATAAAAGGCTATAATTTAATAGTATTTTTTTGCAATGCAGTAGTTAAAATTAGCAAATTCCTACTCCTAATTTATTAAGGTCTATAAAATTAGAAGCTGCCATTCCATTTGTCAACACCTAGTTGGTAACCCAGATTAACGCTAAACTGCCCAGGGGCTCAACACAGAACCACACTGCTAGAAAGCACCCATGTTCTCTAATTTTATGGCTGTGTCCAGTGAGCCATAGCTTAAAAGAAAAATTCCTAAACACATGCTGAATAAATGATCAGCAGTCATGCTGCTAATTCACCATTCACTGTGAAGGCATAAAAGGGAAACCAATGACATGCACCAGGCCTTATGACTCGAGCAGACTTTATTTTGCAGGTAAGAATGCAGCGGACAACATAAGGGTGATCATTAAACTGAGCTCTCAGTGGCGAGGTGACTCTCGGCCAGAAGAGGGCTGAGGCAACCTCCGGTTCGAAAGGTCCAGGTTCACGTCTAAGAAGGTGTACACGTTGTAGTCATGATGCTGGAGGTTCTTGTAGGTGGTGTTGTCGAACGGCTCGACAGGAGCGGCGGCTGGTGCGGCAGCTGGTGCGGCAGCTGGTGCAGACTCTGTGGGGGAAACATGCAGTGAGCACATCGGACAAGGAAAGGAGCTTCGTTAGAACCCTAACTGCTATGAAGTGTCTAATTAAAGCCCATGAGAAAAACAGTACCTTCAAAACCAAAATGACGAGATTAGCTGAAAATCTATTCTACAACATATAGCCTTAACAACGTGTGAAATGGAATAGTTATAATGTGTCTTAACATCTTACTTTTTGTACTTCTAGACCCTGAACTTGTCAGAACTTTGAAAATGCCTAGAACAATTATGGAGGCGGGACTTTCAGGTCACAAAAAGATTCAGGGGAGAAAATGAGATCTACTAGAAATAAACAGAAACAAACGTTTACAGAAGAAAATTTTCAAAAGCAGTGACTAAGTCTCTTCTAAGTCTCTGAATACAAGAAAATTAAACTCAAACTGTTTTAATAACAACACAGTTAAGGGGTACTGAAAATGGGATGTGTAGTGTTTTTTTAAAAAGTTGTTGATATATTTTAGATTCATAGACTAAAATTACTTAGTTTTGTTTCCTTAAGTGGAAAAAAGGTAAAACCCGTACACTAGACATTTGGTAATCTTAAAACTAAGCGTGTGGTTGAAGCAAAAGAAATATCGCTCGCCAGCAAGGTGGAATGCAAGACAGGATGACGGCAGGATCAAGCTTGCGTGGGAGTCGGCTAAGGTCGGGGTTAAGTTCTCACTGGAGCTCTCTGGGCTGCCCAAAAAGCTGAAATACATTTTCCCACTATTTGAATTCATACCAAAAGCTTTGGTTTTCTTTTTTCTTTTTTTAATTGTATTAAGTAAAAATGATGTCTTATTTAAAGAGCTGACACCTTTCCAATCTCCACGAGTCGAGTATCTTCGATGTGGTGTAGGGGCATCTTCAAAGTGAAGGTAAACAGGGATATAGAAAACTTATCAAAAACCGATCCCCTTGGAAGGCACGGAGCCGGGTGGACTTAGTGACATTCAGCCCACTGCACAGACACAACCTCTGTGCTCCTGGATGGCATCACTCAACTCCACAGGGCAAAGAGAAGATTGGAAAATTCACACATCCATGAAAAGTTAGGAGCAAAGTTTTTTCAAAAAGATGTGCAATCTGAAAACCCCAAATTCTGCTTTCCTCCTGAAGGTTTCGGTATTCCTCATGACAACACAATGGCTGAAACAGGAGCGTTAGGCAATGCAGTTCTTGAGGTCCTGAGCAGTCTGGTAAGCACTGGCACTTTGCATATTAATGACAAAAGGAGAAAAAGGAGGGAAGGAAACACATAAATTCTGTCAACATAACGCAACCAATAACAATGACCAGGTAACATAAATCAGGAAGTGTATGCTCTTTAAAATTAAAAAGAGCGGACAGGAAGGAGCTGGGTTAGTAATGCATTTTAAAGGTGTCTTCAAGAGCACAGACCCTAAAATTGGAGACCTCCTTTACTGTTTTGCCATGACCTACCTAATGCACACTATATTTTATGAGGTTCAATGTACAAGTAAATGGTAACATAAGAATAAACAGTTTCCCTTTAAAAATCTGTGGTAGCAAAAAAGCCCTTCATAAAAATTCATTACAGAGAAGGAAAGCAGCCCACTGTGTTTTCAGTAAAGCAGAAAAGGAAAAGTCCAGTGAAAAGATTCATGCAGTCCATGGCAGCCTGTGAGTCACTTATTTCTGTGGGTTTCCCCTCAGGCATAAGGATGCTAAAAGTTATCGCCTGTTAGCTCACATGAAGACCATCAGACCAAGTGTATCTATCGCCCTTCCCATTAAACAGGACTCCCCTTTCCACTCAGTGGGCTGCTCTGCAAGTTCATGCAGTGGAACTGGCACACCCTCCAAAGTTAAGGGTGATGAGTTACATTGCCAGTGTTCAAAATTATACTGGCTAAAGGACAGTCAAGAGTGTCAAGGGCCTACTCTTTCCCTGTAAAAGAATTGTAAAATGTTTTAGTGATTTTGTTTATAAGGTATTTTTCATAATTCATAGACTCCTCTGCTTATCTGAGAGTTATAGGCAATATTTCTCCTATAGAATCTGATTAATTACAGTTTGTCTTATCTCCTAGTTCCTCACTCTAACCACCCCCGAAGGACAAGGAGAGTTCTCAACAATCAAGGTGTACCCTGTGTGTCCTGCTGGTCTCCCACTTGGGTTGCCGAGTCCTCCATGATTTCACCCTTTGCCTCACGCTTTAGTACTGTTGTCTTTTCATAGAAAACGCCTTTATTAGGAACAGGAACGGGCTTCAAATTTTTCACTGGTACCCGATCTTCCAAAATCTCTTTGTTAGCCTGTGAGAGTCTTCCTATCACCTGCTTCCCCAAATTTTCTTTTTTGAATGGGAACAAAGGCATCTCCCCATCAGGCTCTGGGACTTGTTTTTCTAAGTTTCTTCCTCTGGTCTCAGGAGGAGTTGCTTGCAGCCGTCTTCCTGCAGTGGTTTCTTCTGTCAATCGAGTGGGCACTGGGCCACCAGTCGGTTGTGTAGATGACCCTGATTTTGTATGGTCAGATGAGATTTTTTTACCTTCAAATGGCTTTTGGCTTTCATCTATTTTATTCGAGCTAACTATTTTCTGCAGTTTTTTTTCCTGTACATTTTGCTTCATAACCTCTTCACCTACTTGTGACTTGGGCACTGTGGGTTTTGCTTCATCTTTCCTGTCCTTTAATGGCATAACGGAGGTCCCTTTCTTTGCCGGATGGGGCTTTTCTGGCAAGGGGAGGTCCAGTTGCGGCTGTGGTGACCAGGTTTTCTCTTTTGCTGATGTTGAAATTTTGGAGGCTCTATTTTCAAAGGAAGGGGAGGCCTCTGATTTTGAAACCCTTCCTTTGCCTTTGCTCACCAGTTGAGAATCAACTTCTGAGCCATCTCTCTCCTCGTCAGACTCTGAATCAGAGGAGCTGGATGAAGATGATGATGAAGAGGAACTGTCCATCACTCTCTTGCTCTTCTGAAGAGCTTCTGCATCAGAGCCCTGTTTTCTGAATGAAGATGGAACTTTTTCAGGAAACTCTACCAAAGTCTTTCTTGACAAAACCTTTGCGACCCCGGCATCTGTGAATAGCATGCTGTCACCAGGGTTAGGGCTGGCTACTGTCCCACCTTGATTCACAACTGACGAGTAAGAACTGGGTGAAGTTAAGTTTTTAGACAATTCAGCTGCTGTTGGGGTGGTTAGTAGCTTGCCCCTCTCTTTTGGGTCCACTACATCTAGGAAACGGCATAAAGAGGATTATTTTTAATAATTAGTAAAACAATCTCAATTCATCAATGTCACAGACATTTCATCATATACCAACTTGTCATTTATAACATCTTCAATGTAATAATCCTAAGAAACGTTTCAGGGGAACCCATTCTTAAGTGAAAGCCAAACCACATGAGAGAATAGTAAGAAATGTAGGTGCTTTTTTCTTTGTAAATGGAAATTTTAAAAATGGGGATTTTTAAAAACAGAAATAAACGTTTTCATTTTTCACAAGAGAGCTTCTTTGGTAATTATTTTTAAACTATTTCATCCAAATTTAAGCTGGTTAAGCTATAATATACCTCGGATACAGGCTCGATCTCCAGTTATGTGCGGGAGGCAACCAATCTAAGTGTCTCTCTCACATCGATGTTTCTCTCTCTCTCCCCTTCCTTTCCACTCTCTCTGAAAACCAATAGAAAAATATCCTCTGGTGAGGGTTAACAAAACAAACAAGCAAACACAACACCACACACACACATACACACACAAGAGTGGGGGGCTCAGAGGGAGGGTATAAAGTAGTTCAAATGAAATTGCCCTAAGAGGAAGAGAAGTCCTTCAAAATCATAAGCCACTTGGAGATTTCTTCAGCTAAGGAAAGCAAAAGTATTATAAGACCACAAAAGTCTAAAATAATTTAACATCATATATATCATTGGAAGCAACAGGTTTACTGCAAAAAATCTAGTAAGTGCTAACATAAAAGCCTTACATTTTGTCAGGGCAATTATGAAAAATAATGAAATTAAACAGTACATTGATTAGAGCTAATTTCAGTTTTCTCAGGGGGTAAATCTTTTGTAACTATACAGATTAAAAGAAAAATATAGGACATGTTTTTATAAATTAACTTTTCAAATCTAAAGTAAAAACTTAAGAAATATTACAAATGAGCAAACTCTAAGTCCAAAATCTTTATTTTCAAGTCTGGAAGTCAATTTTATACTAAAAAGGTATCAATCTTGCCCTGACTGGTTTGGCTCAGTGGATAGAGCGTCGGCCTGTGGACTGAAGGGTCCCAGGTTCGATTCCGGTCAAGGGCATGTACCTTGGTTGCAGGCACATTCCCAGTAGGGGGTGTGCAGGAGGCAGCTGATCGATGTTTCGGTGTCATCGATGTTTCTAACTCTCTATCACTCTCCCTTCCTCTCTGTAAAAAATCAATAAAATATATTTTAAAAAAAATAAAATAAAAAGGTATCAATCTTACATCTCTAAAGTGAAAAAAAAAACACCGGTATTCCTAGCTTTTCTATATTACCAGTATCTAAAAGGTTTTTAATTGTCTTCTGAGCTCAGGGACTTATATATAATAGAATGATAGAAAATAATGAAAGAAAACTGAGAAATAATAAAAAGTCAGAAATGGGGCAGAGGTTAGCGGGCAGTGTAGAAGGATCTGACGGAACTAGAGCATGGGTGACTGGTTAGAGCCGTCACCTCCACTTCCAGCACTACCTCCTTCACACCACGTCTAATTCTGTGGCCAGGTGCCAGCGCAGAATCTGCATCCTGACCGCCCAGAGCAGGTGCTGATGCAGTTAACTCTCACGGAGCTCCAGGATCATGCCAAATATAAAAATGAGGCAAAGAAGTGGCTACACCAGGGGTGGGCAAACTTTTTGACTCGAGGGCCACAATGGGTTCTTAAACTGGACCGGAGGGCCAGAACAAAAGCATGGATGGAGTGTTTGTGTGAACTAATATAAATTCAAAGTAAACATCATTACATCATTACATAAAAGGGTACGGTCTTTTTTTTTTTTTTTTAGTTTTATTAATTTCAAACAGGCTGGATCCGGCCCGCGGGCCGAAGCTTGCCCACGGCTGGGCTACACACTTGAACTCTCCCTTTCTCCCTGTCTCTCTAAACCATACAGTTCAGAAATGCCTAAAGGCAATGAACAGGATATGCTGGCCTCCAATAGCCTGCTCACCTGTGTCTTCAATCCACTTCTACACTGAGCAAAAATTTTCTAAAAATGAGGAAAAAAAGAAAACCCTGAACAATCCAATTAGAAAATGGGCAGAGGACCTAAACGATACTACTCCAAAGAGGACATACAGATGGCCAATAGTCATATAAAAAGATGCTCAACATCACTAATCACCAGGTAAATGCAAATCAAAACTATGAGATACTACCTCACACCTGTCAGAACTGCTATTATCAAAAGGGAACAAATGCCGTGGCTGGGTTGGTTGGAGTGTTGTCCCGTACACCAAATAGGTTGAGAGTTCAATTCCTGGTCAGGGCATGTACCTAGGTTTTGAGTTCAATCCCTGGTCGGGGAGCTCCTGGAACACAGCAGTGTCACGTAGAGGAACAATGGCTCTCACTTTGAATGTAAGGATGACTTTACCTGTGTTTTCATGAAATCTCTGATGTTTGTCTACAGAGGGGTGGAGAACTTTTTTGCAGCCAAGGGCCATTTGGATATTTATAACATCATTTGTGGGCCATACAAAATTACCAACTTAATAATGAGCCTGCTATATTTGGTCAAACATTTAATTAACTCACCTCTAATGCTTTGGCAGGGCCAGACTAAATGATTTCCAAGGCCTTACACAGCCCACCTGGTCTAGAAGCTGGATGCCGATAGGTCTGACGATGTTTTAGTTTGGTAGTGACTTTCCTTGGAAGACAAATGTGATAAAACACCCACCACTGGCAGGGGTTTAATCTGGCAGTGAGCCATCTGTGGGCGATAAGCAGTCTGTCTCATGCTTACCAATCACGGATGCTTTGGGGAAACACTGACACCTGCACACATCTATTTAGAAGCATTACTTCTTTGTCTTCACATGGGGATTACTATTGTTTAGATTCTGGGATGCACTGACCCCACTAAGGCAGGAAGGGTCTGAGGCTCAGGGGCCCGCAGGGCAAAAGCTACAAGCCCAAGGCCAACTCCCAGCTCAGGGTTCCCTTCTCATAACTACACCCCAAACTGTCACAGGAGAAGCACCTCATTCACTCAAATACAGAAGCATATTTATAAAAAGGGAATCTTTGGCTCTGCCATGATATTTTAAAATCCATTAACCCAATTTCATAAGCCTGTGAAGCAGGATTGTAGATATAAAATTTCAGAGCCACAAATGTGGATCTCTCTTCTGCAAAACAGGGTTTGTTAAAATTGTAAGGCCTACTTCAAGTGAAATTTAGAGGGTGATGAGACGGAAAAACTGATTACAATGCTCACAAATGCTTGGCAGTCCAGGATAAAAATAAGCACAACACACCCCAAAGCAGGGTGATAATAGTGTAACTAACAAAGATATAATTTGCCAGATTGCTTATGACCGTACAGAAGGAGACAGAATAGTTTTTGCAGTTTATACTCATGAACTCCCAGAGTATGGTGTGAAGGTTGGCCTGACAACCAGCTACAGTATATTATACTGGCCTGCAGGCTTTTCAATAGAGTTGGTATGGACAAGATCTATGAAGGCCAAGTAGAGGTGGCTACAGGTGAATAGAATGTGGAAAGCATTGCTGGTCAACCTGGTGCCTTCACCTGCTATTTGGATGCAGGGCTTGTCAGAATTACTACTGGCAATAAAGTTTTTGGGGCCCTAAAGGGAGCTATGGATGGAGGCTTGTCTACCCCTCATAATACCAAATGATTCCCTGGTTATGATTCAGAAAACAAGGGACTCAATGTGGAAGTACATCATAGGTCAGAACGTTGCATATTATATGTGCTACCTAATGGAAGAAGATAAAGATGCTTACAAAAAACAATTCTCTCAGTTCATAAAGAACAATGTAACTCAAGACACAAAGGAGATGTATAAGAAATCTCGTGCTGCTATACGAGAGAATCCTGCCTATGAGAAGAGGCCTAAGAAAGAAGACTGCCCAAATGTCTCTAGACATTTCAAAATATCTAGAAAAAAGATTTGGTAGCTCAGAAGGCAAACTTCCTCAGAGCTCAGGAACGGGCTGCTGAGAGCTAATGAACCAAACCACAGTTTTCTATGCATATTTTCAGATAAAGACAATAATAAACTTACTGACCAACCAGAAAAAAACACAAAAACCCAGAAAGAAAAAGATAAACTTCTCCAAGGTCAAGGGTAATATTAGTAATGAAACTCAACTAGTCATTCGTCAGTAAACAATGAAAGAATGTCAGAAACATGCCTGGCACCATACAGAATTTAACTGACATTCTTATAAACATGTTTTAAGTGTGATAATGGTATTATGGTTATGTCTACACAAAAATAAACAAATAAAAGTCCTTATAGCCCTGACTGGTTTGGCTCAGTGGACAGAGCGTCAGCCTGTGGGCCGAAGGGTCCCAGGTTCGATTCTTGCCAAGGGCATGTACCTTGGTTGCCGGCACATCCCCAGTGGGTGGTGTGCAGGAGGCAGCTAATCGATGTCTCTCTCTCTCATTGGTGTTTCTAACTCTCTATCCCTCTCCCTTCCTCTCTGTAAAAAAAATCAATAAAGTATTTTTTAAAGAAAGTCCTTATATATAAGATCATTATTTTAAAACTTTTGGATTAAAAAAAGAGGACACGATCTAAAAATGAAACAGGTAGAGGACAGAATTTAATGTTTCTGTCAAAATCAGGCCTCCAGTGTACAGGAGCCAAAGACACCACCAGAAAGGTGTGCCTTCTTAGTTGAGATCGATGGCATGTGAAAGGCAGTTGGCAGGTTGGCACTCTCAACAGAGGGCCAGTCTCTTATAACTGACTCATGCTTTTGTGTGCAGACCAAGGAGGGACCCAACAAAAGAATCGAAACACTTTTAAACTGAGAAAATGGTATTATCATGAAAATAAAGACAAACCGAAATTATCATTCTAAACTCCACACACATATTAAATATATGCCAAAAAAACTAATAAATGAAATAGAAACAGACTCATAGAGAACAGGCTGACATATATCAGAGGGGAGGAGGGTTCCCGGGCTGGGTGAAGGGATTAAACAACAAGAACAAAAAGCCTCACAGACCGACAACAGTACAGTGATTCTCAGAGGGAAAGTGGGGGAGGGGGAGGGGAAAAGGGTATAGGAGATATAAATGGGGATGGAAGGAGACTTGACTTGGGGTGGTGAAAACACAGTAACAGATGATGTATTACAGAATTGTACACCCAAAACCTATATAATTATTATGTCAGGAAAGTCACCTCATTAACCGTCACCTCAATAATAAAAAAGAAAACAAAAGATTTGCCAAGAGATTATAGATACCATATATATATATATATTTTTAAGAGTTCACTAAAGTTTCATCAGTTAAGACCAAATGCAATGAATCTGGATTATAACCAATTAACAATGAATGTGGGGAATCTATCTATCTATATCTCTCTATATAAAAGGCTAATATGCAAATTGTCCCCTCAGGAGTTTGCGGAATGAAGGGCCCAGACGTAGCTGGGCAAGGAAGGCCCCGATCAGCCCTGATCTTCGTCCAGGCCTAGGGACCTGACCCGTGCATGAATTTCGTGCACCAGGCCTCTAGTAGAACATAAAATTCCCAGAAGTATTTAAAACATACTGTTCCATTTCCTCTTTTCCTTCAATGAGGATTTACTCAATTGGTAGTTAGGGGAAAAGTAGAAACTGGTGCTCAAAGTCAAAATGACTGCAGAAAGAGCTGGAAACAAAGCAGACATCATACTCCATCAAAGTGAGTCATATAATTAAAAATGGTGCCTGCTCTTAACTCTCTTCAGTCACAAAATGTTGATGCCTGCAGTCCTGGACTGTGGCTGAGCAAAGCTTGGGAGACTACAGATGAGTCTCAAAACATTGAAAAAAGTCACAATCAGGGAAAGAAAAGTAAAGTGGGGTTTATGGCTGCCTCATGCGACATGGGGTCTGTATTAGGGCCACCTGAATACCCAGAGCCTTTATACTCTGCATCCCGTTGCTACACATCATTTAGTAAATACAGATAGAACCAGTTCAGGGCTAAATGTTGAGTAAAAGACTGTTACATTACTGATGTGTTTGGTCTAAAACCTGTTACAGATCTTACGTCTGATTATAAAGTGAACGCTGCTGGAAATGAACAATCATAAATTATGTAGCCAGTAAAACTCTTTTTTATTCCTGGAAAGCTGACTGATTTATATGCATTCTTTTCCCCCATGACCACCATTAAAATCTTACTTTTTGGTGGACTTTGTTTCTTGGAATTTGGTGGCAGTCCCTTGTCACTCTTTCCTGATTCTGCAGAGAGAGAAGCTGTAGACGCAAGTCCTCGAAACACTTGTCCTTCTAGAAGCAGAGTCTGACAAAAGAATTAAAAAATAAGGATAACTTTAGGAATCTGAAGAACAAACAAAATTGACACAGACTCCGACACAGAGAGTCGACTGGTAATTGCCAGAGGGAAGTAGGGTTGGGGGACTGAGAAGTTCAAGTTGGTAGTTACAAAATAGTCAAGGGAATAGAAAGTACAGCACAGGGAACATAGTCAACGACATTGCAATAACTATGTATGGTGCCAGGTGGGTACTGAAAATATCAGGGGAACACTTTGTAAAGTATATGATTGCCTAACCGCTATGCTGTATACCTGAAACCAATACAAACTAATATTGAAAGTAAACTGTAAAGTAAAAATTAAGAAAAAATTTAAAGACTATTTAGCATTATACCAACTTGTACTTCTCAGTCCCTTCAATAATCTTCAATTATTACTACATATGAAGATTATGTATTGTTACTACTACATATAAATGCTTTGCTTTGCACTCACATGGCATATTCATGATTATAAAACACAAAAAAGCTGCAAAAAGAGGAAAACACCTGAGTTCAAGAACAAGCACTATTGCTGGTTTGGTTCAGTGGATACAGCGTTGGCCTGCGGACGGAAGGGTCCCGGGTTCGATTCCAGTCAAGGGCAGGTGCCCAGGCTGCGGGCTGGGGTGTGCAGGAGGCGGCCAATCAATGATTCTCTCTCATCATTGATGTTTCTAGCTCTCTCTCCCTCTCCCTTCCTCTCTGACATCAATAAAAAAATATATATATATAAAAAAAAGAACACACACTATTAGCATTTGGGTACTTCTCCAACCAGACTTTTTCCTGTGCATCCCTTTTTTGTAGTCTCCAATTATCTATTAACCTGCAAAATACTATGATTCTCTTTGTAAAATGTTTTCCTACACTTATAAAATAATTTAGGATAGCATTTGAAATAGTAACTTAAAAATGATGTAGATGAATAATTGCTTCAACGTTGTTTGCAATATATCATAAGTGGCAAGCACTTTACAAACTGTCAGTTTACTCAGCATGTATCTGCTACTACATGGCGGGCACTGTTTTAGACGCTCCGCACAGAACAGAGGTGTCTGTGGGGTGCATCTGAAGGAGAAACTTTTTTTTGTTTATAACTTTACCCACGTGGGCATATGAAAGCAGAAAAACTCATTTGCAACTAGCTATATCAAGGAGCAAATAGTAGACTCTTTGACAATAGATTTCCCATCTGTACTTTAAGTTATTTTGCAATGAATAGTTATTGCTTCTGTAACAAGAGCCTTTTCACATTTTCAATATAGTGAAGCGGCCTTAGTTTTTACATATGGAGAAGGAAAGCCCTTCTTTCGTCCTTTCTTTTCACAGACGAGGTCCTGTAAGCTGGCTTCTTAGAAACTGCGAAGTTACCAGGTCGACTAGATACCCTGAAGTTCAACAAATAAAGACGCGGTCCGGAACGGTCTCGGCAGAGCCCGGCGGCGCACGCCCCCTGGGACCCCGCACACGGAGGCTCCCCAGGGAGTTAGGGTCCAGCGGGAGCCCGGCTGGTGTCGGGGGTCCATTCGCCGGTCCCCACCCCCGGCTGCTGCCCGGGCCAGGCGCTCTCTCCTCTGCCGGGAAGCGGGTCAGCGTCTCCCCAAGACGACCAGAGGTGGCCGCTAGGGCCGCGCTCCTCGCCCCGGCCCTACGTGGGCTCCCAGGCACCGCCCGGCTCCCTTTTACCTTCAGCGCACCGGCTCGCCCTTGCCGCAGCAGAACGAAGGCCGCCATCGCGGTGACTCGGAGGCCGGCCGCCAAGAGCAGGTCGCATCCGGACTGACGCGACCACTGCGCGCGCACCCGCACCTGAAAGCCCGCCCCCTTGAACCTAGGGCACCAATCCCAGGCAGGGACGGGAGGGGAAGCCGCCGCTGCGCGCGCACCATTGAGTACATGCTCCCTGGGCACCAATCACGAGAGGGGCCGGGGCGGGGCCAGGCGGGGCGGAGGCGTGGTCCCGAGCGCGCACCCAGCTGCTCCGGGTTCTCCGCTGGACGTCAGGAGACTTGTTCCCAGTGGATTCGTGGGTCGTGGGCTGGTGTTTCTCCCGGACCCGGGTGATGCAGCGGCCTGGGCGCAGGGACCGCACCGTGGTTATTGCCAGGCACGCCTCCTGTCATTGTGTCCGGAACGCGGGTCCGAGGGAGTTTTCCTGGCCCTGGCCGACAGTCCTGTAATGTTTGGTGGGCTTGAAGCCCCCTGCACGTTAAGTGCAAAACGCACCACGTGCCCGGCCTCCCTCCGCGGCCACCCTGCGGCACCGGATCAGACTCCGTCCTCCCATCGGCGTAGTCTAATGCAGTCGCCTCTGTTTACTGCCCTTTATACTGCTCTACCTCAGGGCGGACCGTGAGCGCGCTTTTGGCCCGTGACAACACTAATACCGGATCCGGGCAGATCAGAAATGCAAATTTATTTCACCCGAATGTTTATATAGTTTTCAATGTAAATTTTCCCCAGAGTTAGACGTAATCGTGGAGTAAATGTAGTTAGTTAGTAATGGGCTTCCTTCTCTGTTGACCATGTCTCCCCGCCCCCACTCCTTCCATGCCCAGTGTCCTTAATAAAGTATTACATCCAAGTTAGCCATGGCTTATATACATATTTGGTTAATTACAAATCGATTTCTTCTTTACAGCTGGCTACATGTATCCCGTTTGGGTTCCTGTCAAGCTCTTCCTGTTCACAGCTGGTCTGCAAAGTACTGTATCACATTTTAATATTTAGAAAGAATAACATTTAGTAATAACATTTAGAACTGCCCAGACTTTGAGACCCTTGTCCTACTAACATCCCCACAGGGAGAAGAAAAAAAAACACCCACATGCCAACAGAATAATTATCCTTTGCTCAAACCAAACTAACTTTGTTGTCCCAGGGGAAAGTTCGTGCCTGTCTTTGTGAAGTGTGCTTGTTGTACAAGTGATTAAATTGAAGGTTAAGGAGGTCAAGGTTCGAATCTCGGTCAGGACACATGCCCCAGTTCGATCCCCAGTAGGGGGCGTGCAGGAGGCAGCTGATCAATGATTTTATCTCATTGATGTTTCTATCGCCCTCTCCCTTCCTCTCTGAAATCAATAATATATATACATACATCTCTCTCTCTCTTTCTCTCTCTCTCTCTCTATATATATATATATATATGTATATATATATATATAATTGCGCTCTCTCTCTCTCTCTCTCTATATATATATATATAATTGCGCTCTCTCTCTCTCGCTATATATATATAAATTGCGCACGCTCTCTCTCTCTATATATATATATAATTGAAGGTGATACCCACAGCTGCCACTTGGAGAACCTGGTCTGGATTTGGATAGATCACTTCACCCTCCTTCACAGGATCTGGAGACCCCACAGCAGGCACAATCAGCTAAAGGTAGACATCTGGCTGGTGTCTTAAGACCCAAGAACAAACAAAGTGAAAAGACCTCCCCCAGGGAGATGGGGTATCATCACCAGCCAGAGTGATTTGAGGAGGGGGCAGATATGGATGAGGGGAGCCCTGGGGAAGAAGAGACCTAGTGAGTAGGGAGATGTCATCTTCATGGTTTTCAAAGAAGCAACATAATTATGTATGTGAAGGTAATTATGGCAGTGTGACCAATGCCTAAGCCAGGAGGGCACAGGACCTACTGGGCACCTGCTGCACTCAGGTGGGGAAGTTATTACTAGTCTGCACTGCATTTGGCCAAAAGGAATAGAAAACAGAGCCAAATGCAAGAAACAAATATAAAGTGCTGCACAAAAATCAAAGACGCAGAGGCTAGAAAGGACTGGTGATTTAATGAGTGTTTGTGGAGAGGGGATTATACCATATTTTCCAATCAGCTAAAAAACTAGCCTAGAGTTTGCTGGCCACAGGGTTGGTCCTCCAACTGTTAATTCTCTGTCCAAACTCTTTCTGCAGGCACCTATCACCTCTGCCTGGAGCTCTGCCAACTACCAACCCAGCATTTTTAGATAAAACCTTGTGAAAAGTTGGCACAAGTGGAGCCATTTTAAAATAGAGTCGGGCAGCAATTCCAGGGGTCCCGCCTGCATGTCTTACTCCTTGAACTTTTGAACTTGGCAAAATAACCTTTGGACTGGGCCGGAGCAGCGTTGTCTTCCAAACAGTTGTAAAGCTAACAGGAAACATACCCCCTGACTATAGGACTAAAAATAAAAACATTCTTTAGAATTGGTGAACAGTCACGTGTAGCTAAAGAATAACTTAGCTTATTCACAGCAATACAAATTCCTTCCTTCTGTTCATGTAATTATTTCCCTGCCTTTTCTCACAAAAACCTCTTGCCTTCGGTCCCATTACTGGAACACTACTTAGGTTTCTGCCTCAACCAGTGCTTCTTGACTAGCTAGCCTTTGTTCCCAAATAAATGCTGCTTGCCTCTCACTTTGGCTTTCTATTTTGAGGTTAACAACCTCAAAAACTTTTATTTGTCTATATTCTGCATTCTTTTTTTAAAAATTGATTTCAGAGAGAGGGAAGAGAGGCAGAGAGGGATAGCAGCATCAATGATAAGAGAGAAACATCATAGATCAACTGCCTCCTGCATGATCCCTCCTGGGGATCGAGCCCAAAACCCAGGCATGTGCCTTGACCGGGAGGGGAATTGTGACCTCTTGGTTCCTGGATCATGCTCAACCACTGAACCACATTGGTCCGCCTGCATTCTTGTCTAATACGTATATTCTTTTTAAGCCCCCAAAAGAATGTATTATGCCACTATCCTATGTAAATTAATACAATTTAATTATGCATTTTATTTTTTTATTTTTTAAAAAATATATTTTATTGATTTTCCACAGAGAAGAAGGGAGAGGGTTAGAGAGTTAGAAACATTGATGAGAGAGAAACATCGATCAGCTGCCTCCTGCACACCCCCCAGTGAGGATGTGCCCGCAATCAATGTACATGCCCCCAACCGGAATCGAACCCGGGACCCTTGAGTCTGCAGGCCGACGCTCTATCCACTGAGCCAAACCGGTTCGGCAATTATGCATTTTAAATTAAGATTGTTTTAAAAGAGCTTTCATTTAAAATATTGTTTAAGATGACCCTATATATTATGCTTTTCTAAGTTAGATAATGTTCTTTACTTTTATTTTATTTAAGATATTGTTTATGGATTTTAGAGCGAGAGAGGAAGGCGGGGAGGGAGAGAGGAAGAGAGAGAGAGAGAGAGAGAGAGAGAGAGAGAGAGAGACATCAATTTGTTGTTCCGTTTATTTATGTATTCTTTGATTACTTCTTGTATGTGCCCTGCCTAGAGATTGAACCCACAACCTTGGCATATTGTGACAATGTTCTAACGAACTGAGATACCTGGCCAGGGCTGATCATTTTGTTTTTAATAAAAGAATAAAAACAAGTAGCTCAGCAGACAGGAAACGTAAATTAAAACATTTTTTTTTTTTTTGGTCAAGAAAAATTAGGGAAATTAAAGTGAAATTAGGGGTACCTAAAACTGTGATTGAAAACACATGTAATGATTTCCTGGCAGCATTTGGCCACTAGGTATTGTGAAAAACCTTGGGCTACAGAACATTTGGCAATTCTGGGCAAAATCTTACAGGCATAATTTAAATCACCAGTTCTGCTCACACACCCAGTTCTGTTTTCTGTTGTCTGCTGGTGCTTGTTCATGATCGCTGTGCAGTGATGTACTTGAAGTTCATGTCTTTCTGGGCTCCTAACTGTGGGAATTCCTAAGCCTGGTTGAGTGTACATGCCTCCCACGTGGATTTGCTTTTCGCGTACAACAGGCTCTTCTGAGTGATGCCCATCTTGGTCTCATGTGATCATTTCTTCATAGTTTGGAATGTCCTGGGCCATAGGAAGGGTGTCTCCAGGGACAGACAAACAAACAAACAACCACCAGAAGAAAGAAAACACAAGAAGCCCCGCGCACTACCAGGGAGCATTTGCGGATCTCAGGAGGCCAGTCCCATGGTTTAAATTAAGTGATATCAGGAGAAGGGAAGACAGGACTTTGACCTGTGAACCCTTGGAGGGGGCTGGAAAGCAGAGGAAGCCCTTGCAGAGCTGTGCCTAACTGACAAGGTAAACCTAGGCAAAGCCGCCTGCTAGCAAAAAAGGCCACAGGAAATGCGTCTATCTCAGCCTGGCCACTGGGCAGGGGGAGATGTCTACAGACCTACTCTGTTTTGAATAATTTGGTGTTACACACACACACACACACACACACACACACACACACACACGTGCTGTGATCTAGGACATTCCAAGTGATTTGATGACATTAAAATTAAAATTTCTGTTTAGCAAAAGGCACTATAAAAAGTTAAGAAAGACAAACTAGGAAATTATTTAATTCGTAAAGAATTAGTATCCAGAGTACACAAAGACTTTCCTACTCGTTAAACAAGAAAGATAAGCCACCCACAAGAATAGGATAATGGCTCCCTCTGGAGGGGTGGTGGTGGTGGGGGGCGTGGATTGGGGTGAGAGCCACATGGAAGGGAACCTTGGGCTTCAGTTCCATTAGTAATCTTTATTTCTTCAGGTGTGTTGTAGGTACACGAGTGTTTGTATCTTACTTATATATTTTTGACACGTATGATATACTTCATAATGCATTAAAAAATATATTTTTATTGATTTCAGAGAGGAAGGGAGAGGGAGAGAGAGAGAGATAGAAACATCAATGATGAGAAAGAATCATTGATTGGCTGCCTCCTGTGTGCCCTCCACTAGGGAATCGAGCCCGAAACCCAGGCATATGCCCTTAAGAGGAATCAAACCCGGGACCCTACAATCCACAGGTTGACGCTCTATCCACTGAGCCAAACCAGCTAGGACCATAATGCATTTTGATGAATAAAAATGCCTACATATATTTTGGTTTCATTTGGTTCCCCCAAATTATATTAGTTTTAGATGCTCACTTTTTAATGGGAAAAATGTAGGTTCCGATAATACTGCTGAATATTCTACCTTTCTGTACTGAAATGACAAATAGCTTGTCCAGCAAGATCCCGTGTACATGCATCTTGCGTCTATAACCCAGCTGTAAGTCATTCTGGATGGAACACCCGGTGGTGGAATAAAACTTGCACCCAGCTTTGAGGATCTACCTTCGTGTGTCTCCCACTTCACCAAGTGGATGCTGCTGGAGACTTCCACCTCTAACGGCCGAGTGTCATTACCAAGTAAGGGCTTCTAGCTGAGTGCTGCCACTGAGATACAACTTAGTTGTTACAACACCAAAATGAAAATGAAAATGCATGTTATTGCCTGGCCAGCATGGCTCAATGGTTGAGTGTTGACCTATGAACCAGGAGGTCATAATTTGATTCCTGATCAGGGCACATGCCTGAGTTGTGAGCTTCGATCCCCAGTGGGGAGCGTGCAGAAGGCAGCCGGTCAATGAGTCTCTTTCATCATTGATATTTCTATTTCTCTCCCCCCGTCTCTTCCTCTCTGAAATTAATAAAAATATTTTAGAAAAAAAGAAAAGAAAAATGCATGTTATATTAGTTTGCTAGGTCTACCATAACAAAGTGCCATAAACTGGGTGGCTTAAGAGAACAGAAACTTATTGCATCACAGTCCTATATCAAGGTATCAGAAGGGCCACCACCCTCTGAGACTCTGGGTAGAATTCTTTCTTCCTTGCATCTTCCTTCTCTTGTGAATCTATTGTAGGTTTTTTGATGTGTGGTTACTGGAGCTTATATAAAACTTCATCTAGATATAAAAGTCCATTTTACACTGACTACAACTTTGATTTTATACAATAACTTCCCTTTTATTCCCTCCCCTTTATGTTTTTTTTTTTCTTTTCTGGAAATACACAGACATTTTTAATGGAAGCAAAATGGGGCAACGGCGTCACAGCCAACAGGGATTGAGCTCAGGTGAGGCAGGGCAGGTGCTGTGCCCGGGTCATGGAAGCCACAGCAGCCTGGCAGCACAAGGGGTGGGGGGGGAGTGGGGGGGTGGGGGAACAGGGGGCGGGGGGACGGATGACGACTGGCCGTGGGGGGCCTGCGAGGAGCCCAGGCTGCCAACTTCATCCCTGGGGAGGAGCGGAGGCTCTGGCCCAGCTGGTTCTGCGAAAACCTCAAGGGTGGGCACCTGGCAGCTCCCAGAGGATCCTCAGCTTAATTACTTAATCACACCCCGCGAGTACTCAATCAACCCCGAGTATTTAATGATACCACGCGAGTGAGCCTGCGAGCATTTTGCTGTTAATGCTCTCTATTGCCACCTTTTTTTTTTTTTTTAAAAAAATTTATTCATAGTGTTCTTAGGCTCCAGAATTTTTCTTTGATTCTTTTTTATGATTTCTATCTTTGTTAAACTACTCATTTTTAAATGTGTTGTTTTACCGATTTCATTGAATTGTCCTTCGCTTTCTTACAATTTATTGAGAGCCCTTGAAGCAGCTATTTGGAACTCTTTATCTGGTAGCTTGCAGATCTCCATTGTCTTTGAGGTAAGTTACTTGAAGATTATTGTGATCCTTTGGTAATCTCCTGTTTCCTGGATGTTTCATGTTCTTTGAAGTCTTGTGTTGCTGTCTTCACATTTGAAGTAGCAATCTACCTCCTCAATGTTTGCCAACTGCCTTTGGGAGGGAAATACCCTCCCTTAGCCCAGCTAGGCATTCTGTCTTTCAGACCTTCCGTGGGTACACTTGCTTCACGTTTCTTGCTCCCTCTTGTGGTGGAATTCCTAAGCTCCACGCCTTTTCTGGATCCTGCAATGGAAAAGGCGGGTGACGACACTCCCTTTTGTTTTCCAAAGGTGGAGCTACAACTCAAGTTTATTGTCTCTCCTTGGCCCACAGACGTTATCCGTCCCCCCCCCCCCCCCCCCCCCCGTGTGTGCTCACCATTCCTTTGCCCACACTGGCGCTCACCACCACTGGGAACGCACAGGGAGCTGCTCACAGGGTATGAGTGTGTGTGGACGAGGTATGTGGTGTGCTGGGGTGCCTATGGGCCAGTTGGGGGATCTTCAGTGGCTCCAGTGCAGCGGTTCTCAACCTGTGGGTCGCGACCCCCTTGGCGGTCAAACGACCCTTTCACAGGGGTCGCCTAAGACCATCCTGCATATCAGATATTTACATGACGATTCACAACAGTAGCAACATTACAGTTGTGAAGTAGCAACAAAAATAATTTTATGGTTGGGTCACAACATGAGGAACTGTATTTAAAGGGCCAGAAGGTTGAGAACCACTGCCTATGGCTCATGGGCAGGCTTCTTGATAGAGTCTGTGATGCATTTAGCCGTGTTGATGTCCCTTTAAGTTCCTCTGAGAATTCTATCTCCGGCTCTCCCAGTCTCACCATTCGGTACTCTGGTCAGGACAAGAGAGAAAGAGACTCCTTAGCAGCATCTGGCACAGCTGGGGAAGCTGGGTGCTCACTCAATTGTTCTCACTCTCCTGCGGGAGAGATGGCTGAAAAGGTCTCTGTGGGCCCTAAGCTGGGCTGCCTTAGGGGAGGGGTGGTGCTGGCAAAGTCAATCTACTCCTCTTACCCTCATATTTTTTGCTCTGATGATGTGCTGGAACTTGTCCACTGGAAACCTGGACTCCTACCAAAGCTCTTTCATGGTAGAAACCCCCCTAAGACGGGGTTTTCCAGCGGCTCCCAGATTGTGGCAGGGAGGGGTGGAGGCAGTTCATGGGCCACTGCAGCCACTGCAGCTGGGACCGAGGTGTGTATGCCTATTATCTGATGCATAGGTGGTGATACTCCTGGGTTCCTTGGCATACGATCCTGCACCCCACAGCTCCCACAAGGGCGCTTTTGCTTGTGGACGTTACATTATTTTGGTGGTGGTGGGGGGGGGGGGCAGGACATGACAAGGGATCTATCTTATTCAACTGCAATGCTGACATCTCCACAAAGCTTTTTTTTTTTTTAAATAAAATATTTTTATTGATGTCAGAGAGGACAGGGGAGGGAGAGATAGAAACATCAATGATGAGAGAGAATCATTGATCAGCTGCCTCCTGCACGCCCCCACGGGGGGTCGAGCCCACAACCTGGGCATGTGCCTTGACAGGGAATGGAACCATGCCCTCCTGGTTATAGGTAGACACTCAACCACTGAGCCACACTAGTCGGGCTCCACAAAGTATTTTCATTTTTGAAATATTTTTTTATTGATTTCAGAGAGGAAGGGAGAAAGAAACATCAATGATGAGAGAGAATCATTGATGGGCTGCCTCCTGCACACCCAGGCATGTGTCCTTGATCGGAATCGAACCCGGGACCCTCCAGTCTGCAGTCCAATGCTCTATCCACTAAGCCAAACCGGCCAGGGCTCCACGAAGTTTCTATGGGAGTTGTATTGAACAAAGCACACCTGCTGGCTCAAGGGGCCTGGGAAGTTTAAAGTGAACAAAGGCCTCTGGGCCCCAACTTGCTAAGGGCAGCCAAAGGTGTAAGAGAGTTGCTCAAAGGGCATGTTTTTCAAAGTGACCAAGAAGGTGCTGGAAAAGGAGGGATATCCTAGAGGGCAGAGGCAAGAGTCAGGATGGGATGTCTCACCTCATCAAGGAACACTTCCCACTCCTGGGTGCCCTGCAGACAGCTCCCTGTGGGTTTCAGACTTGCTGTAGACAAGAGATTGCTGGTGTATCCCGGCTTCCCCTTTCCTGTGGTTCTCCTTCCCAGCTCGCCGGGGCAGGCTGGCTGTGTGGGGGACAACTCAGCCTTTTAGGTGGTAGGTCTCTGGATCCATGGAGCTAGCTGCACCTCAGGGGCCACATCCAACCTAGTACAGATCCCAAGACCCTGCACTTTGAGCCTGATGTTGGGTTGGATGAGACTTTTGGGATCTTGGGCGGAGGTAAGTGTTTTCCAGGTGAATAGATATGAATCATTGGGGCCAGAGGATGGACTGTGGTAGATGTGACTCTAAAAATGCCCTCAATGTCCCACCAGTTCCCTTGCTCTGGCCCTTTGTATGTGACATAGCTGCACCTCTTGTCAGGAGGGGCAGTTTATCTCCCCACCCCTTGGCTCTTAATGCCCTGGCGACTTGTTTTTTGTTATGGTCAATAGAATGTGTCAAAAGTGCACTTAGAACAGTGCACTGGTTCTATGCCTGGATCTCATGAGGTTTGTGGGCTTTTTCCTGATTTTGCTTATCATGCACACCATCCCCATTACCCTTCTGGGGGACGAGAGGCCAGATGGAATAGAGATGAGCCATCCCAGGCCATTCAAACCAGCTAGTTCTCTTCCAGTGAGGTGGCTGGCCAGAGACACAGAGCAAAGCTCATTCAACACCAGAAGCAGCACCCAGCTAAGTGCAGCCTAGACAGCCAACCCACAGAATCGAGCTAAGTAAATGCTGTTTTAGGTCACAAAATGTTGTGCTTGTCATGCATTATTATGGCAGTGGATAGCAGATAGAGTTACTAATAGCACAGTTACTTTCTTTGAGAAAATTACTGTTAGGTTTGATCGCACAATTGAATTGATACCCCTCTCCCGGGAGCTGGCTTTTCAGGTCATTTCACTATGGACATTCCCTTTGACCACATTTCACTTGTGGTGACCACTCCGGGTTTGCATAAAGAAGTCTCCACCCAGAAAAAAAGCCCGCCAAAAGTCTTTTAAAAGCCGCTGACTCCCATCACTGGAGGCTGATCGAATAAAATAAATTTGTAATCCCTCACCACTCTGGCCTAGTGTGTTCCTCCTTCGGTGACCTAACACTTACCAAGAGAGATGGTATGAAATCAAATAATTCTCCATTTTTATCAAAGCTGTAAATGATTAATATACCTCCTCATTGTTTTTAACATTTCATAGAAGTGAAAACTTGGTGATAATTTAACTAGCCATATTAAGAAATTAAAAAACAACAACAGACAAATTACACAGAACTGAAATTCAAGTTGTGGGTTTTGGGTTAATATGCTAAGATAATTAGATAGTAAAATATCAATGCATCATAGTAATGATGAAATTTATAGTTTACCTATATATAAGAGTAATGATGATAAAATCCACTTGAACAATACTTTTGCAGGCAAACGTTAATGTCTAATAGCACACAACAAAATAAGTAGTACCAGAAGAGACATAAAAAAGGAAAGATTGTGAAAATAAGACTTAGCTTAAAAACATTTCAACTCAGACTTGATTAAAATTAAAAAGCAAGATATGGGTTATCATGGAATTTGATAAGAAAAAGATCTTGAGGCACAGCAATCTTGTTTGCACAAGTACTGTAAGAATTCAAAGTGTGAGGCAAGTGACTTAGCATCTCAAAAAGATCCAAATGATTGAGTTGTGCTTACATCTGATCGCCAAGCACAGTTCTTTAAGTTTTCTTTTATGCATTGCTCCGTGTCGCGTGGGGGCAGCCCTCACGTAGTTTCACGGTGCATGATTAGAATTCAGAGCCGGCCATTCGGTCTGGAGGAAAAGACCAACATTATCGCGTGTGCCGCGTAGTCCCCCGGACGCATCTGGTCAGCGACACACCCGGAGTCTCCAAGAGACAGGAACCCGGTTTGGAGGATGGAGAGCGAGAGCAGACCTTCTACGCATGCCCGGGTGGGCGCTGTCCCCGGGGCCCTGTCACCTCGCTGCGCCTGCGCGCAACGTCACTTTCCGGCGCGGCGGGGCAGGGGCGCTGGGCGGCGCACGTGGGTACGAGCGCGACGGCTGGGCTCATGGCGAGTTCCGCGGGGCTGGCTCAGTGCGGGCGGGCGCTGGTGGTGCGGGGAGGCAGCCGGCTCCTGGCCACCACCACGGCGAGCAGGTAAGGCGTCTGGGCGTGGAGCAGGGAGCCAGGCTGCGGGTGCGCTCGGGGCCTGGAGACCCCGGTTTCCCTGCGCCCGGGGCTGCGCTCGTGCCGGGGTGCCCCGTGGGAGTGCCGCCGCTGCCTGCGGGCCTCCTCTGCCTCTTTGGCCTGGCAGCGTGCCTGCACCGGTTCCTTGCAGCCCTTCTCCCTAGAGCCGCCCCGGCCGTTCCCCTGGCCACGTGTCCAGGGCCCCGCCCCTTCGATGGCTGGTCTGCGTGGGTCTGGGCTGGGTTCTGAGGGGGGCAGATGGAGCCCAGGTGCGTGGGGCGATGTGGGGCTGGATGGGGCCAAAGCGGGGTCCCGGGGACGCCCGGCAGACCCGAGCGCGGGGAGGAAGGCAGGCTGGTCGGAGGGGTTGGCTCCTGAGGGCGCCCTCCCTCTGGCTCCCTGGTCCTGCGGTGGCGCCGCACACTCCTCTGCATCTGTGGACCCCGCCCCACTGGCTCTTCCGGATTCGAGGGAGAGAGAGAAACATCAATGATGAGAGAGAACCACTGATTGGCTGTCTCCTGAACGCCCCCCACCGGGGACAGAGCCCCTCACGCAGGCATGTGCCCTTGACCGGAATTGAACCCGGGACCTTTCAGTCCACAGGCCTACGCCCTATCCACTGAGCTAAACCAGCCAGGGCTGCTTTCCCTAATTTAACGTTCTTTCCCTATGGTTCCCCAGTGTGGACACAGCGCTCGGGATTTTTAACTCAGGAAATGTTTGTTGCTCCATTATTCTTGACTCGGGAGCTTGGGGGATGTTAGTAACGGTCCGTTTTGGCCCCTGTTTCTTTTCTCGGGGTTTTGATTCTCATGCTTGAAACAGACAACGTGCCTAACAAATGCACTATCAGTGCTCCCTGTTCAGTGTCCTGGTTTCAGAACTTCCAAATCAATGTTAAATTTAGATCTAACAAAACATTTCCTCCCAGACCTGTCACGTATCCCAGATTACTTTGTTTTCCAGCCTCACAGTGTCCCACACATGCCACAGGGAGACATCCATCTGCTTGCTGCCTTAGGGCCGGCACAGTTTCTCACTTGGAGGGCTACTTCTCTTTTCTGTGCTCCAGTGCTCCCTGTGAAGAGTTTAAAACGCAGTCACTGTAAAGGCTGGACGTTTGTACAAGATGCCTTCTGTGTGCTGGGGGGGGGGGGGGGGGGCGTAATATATAGTAGAGAACTTAGGGTTTAATGGCGAAGGTGGGTGGATCCTGTATTGGTCAGTGCTTGGCAGCCAAGGGAGCTTTTTTGGGGCAGGTGAGACATTTTTCTAAAGTAGAAATGGCAGTTTTGAATTTGGGTACAAGAAACCCACTGAAAACAATATCAGAACACATTTCTTCAAACATAACCATTTTACATTGATGTGCGAGTGCCTTAAAGAGGAGGATATGTCCCGTTGACTTTTGTTCTCACTTATTTTTTTAAACGGATTTTTGTTCAGAACCATGCCCATTGTGTATGCCAAATCCAAATAGAGATTATGGATAAAGCTCCATAACTGTTGCCTGAGGTAGCGAACCCGGACAGTTACCTGTTGTGGCTGAGACCCTTAGCTTAATGAGTAGGCAAATATTTTTCTGTTCCAGGGAAATAAAAGAAATGAGCATTTTAATTAACAAAGTACTTTTAAACAATCTTTCTATTGTTTTTCTTCAGTGATGATGACGGCAGCCTCTTCACATATGATTGCAGTACTGCAGAAAAGAAGTCACAAGAAAATAAAGGGTGAGAATAGTGGGGAAGTCTCTTCAGGACTCGATTCATGGTTTGAGTTATGGGCCCTGGTAGCCTAAGAAGGAGATTGATGTCTTCTCACTGAATTTTTCATTTCTTTTTACCTTGCTGTGTAGAAAACTGGGTACCTCAGGAAAGAAATGTGGGATTTTCAAATTAGGCGTTAAGAATATTAGGACTTTTCTAAGTACTTTTAATTAGTTTTTGTCAATAACGTTCTTATTGGCACTTTGAAATAATGCAGTCAGTTTTAAGTGCATTGGGGCAGTTGCATGACATTAACTTAGCTAATTGAAAGGTAAGAAAAGCAGAGTGTGATGATTTTATTTGGTGACTTTCTTTACTAGAATTGGTCATGTAGCTCAGCTTTTAAAAAATTATTATTATTTAATCCCTGCCTCTAGTCTTTTTTTTTTTTTAAGTATATTTTCATTGATTTCAGAGAGGAAGGGAGAGGGAGAGAGAAATAGAAACATCAGTGATGAGAGAGAATCATTGATTGGCTGCCTCCTGCACACCCCCTACTGGGTATGGAGCCTGCAACCTGGGCATGTGCCCTGACCAGGAATCGAACTGGGATCTCCTGGATCATAGGTCGATGCTCAACCACTGAGCCACGCCAGCTGGGCTCCTGCCTCTAGTCTTGATTAGTTCATGTCCATGAGGGAGTGGACCATGTGGGTCCTTCCACCTCAGCTCTTTTCTTTTTTTTTTTTTTTTTTTTTTTTTTTATATATTTTATTGATTCTTTACAGAGAGGAAGGGAGAGAGATAGAAAGTTAGAAACATCGATGGGAGAGAAACATCGATCAGCTGCCTCCCGCACATCTCCCACTGGGGATGTGCCCGCAACCCAGGCACACGCCCTTGACCGGAATCGAACCCGGGACCCCTCAGTCCGCAGGCCGACGCTCTATCCACTGAGCCAAACCGGTTTCGGCACCTCAGCTCTTTTCATTTTGGTGTGTACACTGAGAAATTGTTCTGTTAGTTAGCTTTTACTCCTTAAATGTTAGAACTGTTTGAACCTCCCCATGTTCCCCTAATAGGTCTGATAGTCTGGCTGCATGAACCTCACGGCGTTTTCTACCTCTGTTCACATTAAAAATGAACAAGGCTGGCCTAGAGGAATGCAGTCTTATTTCTTAGCAAAGTGCTCACCATTCTCCTCTCCTTTCTCAGGGAGGACGGACAGCCCGTGGAGAAGGGGAGTGACACGATCCTGGCGTCCACCTTCTCCAAGTCTGGCAGCTATTTTGCTTTAACCGATGACAGTAAGCGTCTGATTCTTTTCCGTACAAAACCATGGCAATGTCTGAGTGTCAGGTATGAAATGCTAATGTTGAATAATTACCCTGTTGAACACACAACTTACACTTGCTTGCCAATAACAATAGTGACAGTAACGATTATAATATGCAACTAACACGTAGCTTCAGTTGTATGCCCAGGGCCTGTGGGGACACGGTCCTCACTCATATCTGCTGCCAGGAGTCTGGAAGCTGATCCCACTCGGTTTGGACGGGGAGAGTCAGCCCCTGTCCCCTCATTCTGTCTTCCCTGAGGCTGCAGGGTTTAAATGTCCCTTGATAATCAGAGAAAACACGTGCCGGTTATAATGTTTGAATTACTAAATGACCAAGACTAAGGAATTTCCCTTTGTGTTGGGGACAGCTATGCTTTTTAAAGTTTTATTTCATCTCATTTCTTAAGAGAAGAATAAAAAGCCAAATTCCAGGTGACATCACAAGCAAGGAGTACCCATTCTGCCCTGTGTTCCATTCAGGTTAAAAATAAAGCCTGGTATCAGTATTCATTTTTATCTTATGTGTGTTATCATATATCAGGCAATAGATGGCCATAATAGGATGACTTAAAAGCTTTAAAAGACAGATTAAGCAGAAGGATACAGGATGTACAGTGAATTGTAAATCTCCCTCCACCTCCTCTCTCCAGTTCTCCCCACAGGCAGTTAGAGTTTCCCAGAAGAGTAACATAAATGTTTGCTGCCATGTATGCAGGTTATCCTATCTAATAATAGACAAACATGGTAATTAACCACACCTCCGACACACTTTCCATGGGCTAATCAGCAGGATATGCAAATTAACTGCCAACAAAGATGGCGGCTGGCAGCCACGCAGCTGAAGCGAACATGAGGCTTGCTTGCTCCAGTGATGGAGGAAGCCAAGGTTCCCCTCCTGCCATGGCCCAGCTCTGAGCTCTGGAAGCAACAATGTTTCAATTATAGAAGCTAAACAAACCCCAGATACCTGCTTTCAGCCAGCCGTGGCCTCAGAGCTGGAGCTGGGCCTCAGAGCTGGAGCTGGCTTTCAGCTGCAGTGATAGCTATAGAAGGTAAATAAATCCCAGAATAAAAAAAAAGAAAAAAAAGAGGCTGGGAGCTTCAGTCGCCCGCCAGCCTGAAAATGGCCCTCAGCCCCTCACCCAGACTGGCCAGGCACCCCAGTAGGGACCCCCACCCTGAAGCGGGTGTGACCAGCTGCAAACAGCCATCAGCCCGTCATCCAGGCTGGCCAGGCACCCAAGCGGGACCCCCACCCTGATCCGGATCACTCTTCAGGGCAAACCAGCTGGCCCCCACCCATGCACCAGGCCTCTATCCTATATAGTAAAAGGGTAATATGCAAACTGACCCTAACAGCAGAAAGACTGGGAATGACTGGTCACTATGACACACACGACCACCAGGGGGCAGACGCTCAGTGCAGGAGCTGCCCTCTGGTGGTCAGGGCACTCTCACAGTGGGGAGCTCTGCTCAGGCACAAGCCAGGCTGACTGCTGCCAGTACAGCGGTGGTGGTGGGAGCTTCTGCCTCCTCAGCAGTGCTAAGGATGTCTGACTGCAGCTTAGGTCTGCTCTCCACTGGCAAATGGACATCCCCCAAGGGCTGCTGGGCTGCCAGAAGGATGTCTGATTGCCATCTTAGGCCCAATCCCCCGGGGAGCAGGCCTAAGCCAGCAACTGGTCACCCCCCAGGGGTCCCAGACTGCAAGAGGGCACAGGCTGGGCTGAGGGACCCCCTCCCCCCGAGTGCACAAATTTTTGTGCACTGGGTCTCTAGTCTACTTATATAAAAACCATGGGTGGTGTTCGTCACATACAGATGAACAGTGACGGAGCGGAAGGAAGTCAGTCCTACAGAGGTTGTCTTGGCAATGGCTGCGCCTGCCCCCAAGCTGTTTCCTGTAAGGGCGGAGTTTGAGGCAGGAACCCGCCCTGGGAGCGAGGAGGCAGATCTTTCTAAAGTGTACCACGCCAGCACGGGGTGAACCTGAGTGGGGCGGCTGAAAGGCTTAGAAACGATAGACAAGAGAATGAAAGCTGGGTCTCAGTGGGACGCTGCTTCTCTGAGAGACAGCAACCACACCCACAGCCATGCCTTTAGTTTATAGCAGATGCTACAAGGCAAAGTAAGGGTGTGACCAAGATGTTTACACACATTCTCCTGGGTTTCAATCCTACTCAACTACATGCACCTGAACTCTATCAAGCCCACATCACTCAGGCACGTGGGGTCACGTGTTCTTCCATAGGTTCAAGCTTACAACTACAGCTGTTGGCTATAATTGTGCTGGGAGGGCCTTGCCCAAGCTGTGACTTGCACATGGCAATGAGAGGACTGTGCCCTCTCATCAGTCCAAGGCTTGAACCTGTCCAAAACACTGTAGCGGCTCGGCAATGAGAGGACTGTGCCCTCTCATCAGTCCAAGGCTTGAACCTGTCCAAAACACTGTAGCGGCTCCCCACAATAAAGTTTTAATTCTGTTTCTTTGTTTCTAATGTGGCCCCACCCCATAACAAAGAAACAAAGGGAAATTTCCCCGTCGAATTTCTGAATAGTATTACTCCTTCGGGAATGCCGTGTCATAAATTAAAATTGAAAGTGGGTGCAATCATCATGCTATTGAGAAATCTCAATAGTAAATGGGGTCTTTGTAATGGTACCAGATTTATTATCAAAAGATTACGACCTAACATCAAAGCTGAAGTATTAACAGGATCTGCAGAGGGAGAGGCTGTTCTGATTCCAATAATTAATTTGTCCCCATCTGACACTGACCTCCCATTTAAATTGATTCGACGATGGTTTCCCGTGATGCCAGCATTTGTGATGAGTATTAATAAATCACAAGGACAAACTAGACAGAGTAGGCATGTTCCAACCTGAACCCATTTTTGCACATGGTCAGTTATATGTTGCTTTCTCTTGAGTTTGAAGAGCATGTGATGTTACAGTTAAAGTTCTAAGTACTTCATCACAAGGGAAATTAGTCAAGCACTCTGAAAGTGTTTTTACTCTTAATGTGGTGTACAGGGAGATATTGGAATAAGTCACTATCAGTCATCGTTTGCATCACTTGTTTTTATATCATGTTTTTGTTGTTTTCATATATTTTTGTCATTTTTATATCATGCCTCTGTTCTATCCTTTTGTTACTGTTTATTAATACATTTATATATTATTGTCATTTACATTTTACTAATTTCCTTTCATCTCTCACACTTCTATTATAGAGAAAGGGAAAATAGCAATGTTAAAATACCTCTGCTAATTAATTCCCTTTTTAAAAAAAATATATTTTATTGATTTTTTACAGAGAGGAAGGGATAGGGAGAGAGAGTTAGAAACATCGATCAGCTGCCTCCTACACACTCCCCACTGGGGATGTGCCTGCAACCAAGGTACATGCCTTTGACCGGAATCGAACCCGGGATCCTTGAGTCCACAGGCCGATGCTCTATCCACTGAGCCAAACCGGTTAGGGCAATTAATTCCCTTTTGGTTGCATGAATTTCGTGCACCGGGCTACTAGTAAATGATAAAATGAATCACTTTTTGTAGCTGACTGCTATGAATTCACAGCATCCTTAACTTGAAAGGCCTGTTAGGCAGCATCTTCTTGCCAAAATAGCTAGGACATTAGCCAGTATTTAGGTTATGGAAGATAAGTGCTTCCAGGATTTGCGGTAAATACTATAAGGGGCCTTCGGGTCTGACTGAGCTTCCCCAACAGGGACCCTTGTACTTGGCCTTGGTTTTGAGTTGCTTCCACCACCCATGGGAAGGAGGGAGGGATGTGAGGATGGGAAGCAAGGCAGAGAGAAGCAAGCCAGTGATAGCAATCACAGAGGATGGCGGCTGTCTTACTCTTCTTGGGCCTCCGCGACAAACACCACAGCGTGAAAAAGCCAGGTAGTTCTTCCTTACAGTCTGGTGCTGGGATTCTGAGATCAAGTTGTCGGCAGGGTTTGCCCGGAGGCCTTTCTCCTTGGCTTGTAGATGGCTGTCCTCTTACTGCCTTCTCACAACATTGTCCCTCTGTGTCTGTGTCCCTGGTGTCTCTGTGTTCCCAAACATAAAAAATCTCATTTATCTGTAGGAGAAGTTCCAAAAATGAGTTGCCTGGTCAAAAGATAGGTGCATTGTAATCTAGGTAGAGAATCCCAGATTGCCTTCCAAGGGGCTCTGTCTCCTCCTCCCAGGCTGTAAGGTGCCTTTCCTACCCTGGACAGCACAGGTGGTGTGGAACCTGGTGACTAGACAGTCAGATAGAAGGAAGTTGGTGTCCTGTATACTTAAGTGTGAGTGAGGGGAGCACATTTTATTCTTAAGAACTGGTGTCTTGTGCACTGGCTTCTCGGTATGAGCTTTGCTTTCCCTTTGGGTTGCTCCCCTTCTCATTTGGTTATGTATTAGGGAACTCAGGCTTCCCATTGCGGTAGAGGAGCCCACCTGCACCGGTTACTTTCACATGGCCTTTCGGTAGCTCAGCGTGGAGAGTGAGAGCCGCACAGGGCTGTGGAGGCTGGGTGAGCCTGTCCCTGGCATTTGCGTTGCCGGCATACTTGGCATACTTTCCAAAGCCTGGGGCCTATGTCTGCTGCAGGTCTGTGGTTTCTGTGCGGCAGGACTTGACCAGTGCAGAGTCTGGGGGTGGATGGGATCAGGGAGGTGAGGACAGCTTCTTTGGTTCCTCCGATTACACAGTGTGTCCTACTGTGGTAATTTACAGCTCTCCAAGCGGGCACGACCTAACTGCAGTTGCTTTAAAACTTCACCTTGGAGGGTTTTGAGGAAAAACTGAGAAGGAAATTTTGGGTAACAATGACATTTTTCAAGGTAAAGTTTAGAGTAACAAAGGGCAGAGAACCTGTGAACTGGGCACGTCAGAAGAACTTCAGGCTCAGAACGGAGGCCAGAAAAACAAGGTTTTTTGAATAAAAAACGAGGACATGATGTTTTCTGTTTTGGTATTTTACATTTCTGATGTGTTAATGAGAAATCTTACGAAACCACACCATTTCATAAAACACCTGTATCCCAATAATAAAAGCCCTGGAAAAGGCAGCGTCTCTGGACATCAGATCTGGGTTTTTTCTACCCTCAGGGGCCTAAAGATGGGGAGAGTGGCTGCTGAGATGTGTGCTGTGGGGGAGCTTTTGAACCCAGGCACTCCATGAAGGGAGGGGAGGGTGCCGAGGCCCTGTATACGAGGGCCTGTATACGAGGGCCTGTATAGGAGACCTTGTGTAGGAGACCCTGTATTTTAGACCCTGTGTAGGAGACCCTGTGTAGGAGAACCTGTATAGGTTGAAGATTGCTCTGGCCTCTGCCTTCCCCAGAGTACTTACCCCTGGGGAAGTCCATAGGCCTCCTAACTGTCCTGTCCTATGACCTGCCCTTCCTCTCCCTTCTGCTACCTGAATCCCCGGACCCAATGCCCTAAGCCTACTCTGTAAAGCTCAGCTGCATCCTGGAATCATCGCCAGGCCCAATTTAGCCTGAGCAGCTGAAAGCCGCCATCTGGTGCGAGACAAAGGGACATGATTCGGAGTCTGGCAGAAGCTGGATGGGAGGGATGCTGCGTGGGGGGTGGGGTGAAGGTGGGGCTGGATTCCCTGGGGTGGCCGAGCTCCTTGGATGCCAGCCCAGCTCCTGGAGGACTGTCCTAGCTGCTCCCCCAGAGCGCTGTGGCTGGGCTGTCACAGCTGCTTAATTGGCCTATTAGAATGGCACAGCCATTGTTGAAATCACAGGGCTGGGAGAATTTTGAGGCATCTTACCCGGAGCCTGATTGTCTCTCTTGTCGTTGTTTTTACCATGTTTATTGTGCCTCCTCCTGCGGTCCTCAGGCCTGCTGGTTCCTCTGGAGCGAAGCCTGGGCGGCCTCCTCCAGGCCTTTCTGTCCTTGTGTCATGGTTTGGAAGTCAGTCTTCCTTTTTCACTGGTGGCCTGTTTGGATGGTGTGTTGGGGTCCTAATTTCTTTAGGCTTCAGTTTCCATTTCAAGCTGACATCTGGAGTTCCACATGCTGGGAGCGCACGGCTTGCAGGCCTGTTGCAGGATCTTGCATTGACCTGTGTCCGTCTGTCAGCCAACCTTGGGCATCTCTCTGGCCTCCTAGGACCGTGGTGAGGAGGTGCACGGCCCTGACATTCACGGCCTCTGAGGAGAAGGTTTTGGTGGCAGACAAGTCTGGGGACGTTTACTCCTTTTCAGTGCTGGAGCCGAACGAATGCGGCAAACTTGAACTTGGGCACCTGTCGATGCTGCTGGATGTGGTATGTGGTGGTCGAAGTGCTTATTAACTCTGCTGTGGTCGGGCTCAGGTGGGGCGGGGGCGGGGGTCTTCCTGTGGCAGGGACAGCCTCTGCAGATACATGAGCAGGAGGATTGGGATCCAGGCATGTGAGGCTGACAGCGGGCGAGTGAGGAAGGCACTGGGTTGTTCCGGACGTGAGGTCAGCCCAGGTCAGGGCGATGCGGTGGAGGGGCGCAGTCATGAGTCAGAGTTCATCCTTCATGCTTCATGGGCATCTCCATGGTGTCCTTCCAACTCCTGAGCCAGGAGCTGTCCCAGTGAGGGCTGGGCTGTAGCCGTGGGTGGTGGAACTGGGGTGGGTTCCCACGGGGACATGCAGGCATAATGGGGGGAGTCAGGACTTGGCAACTGTGAAATAGGAGGGAGAAGAAGGTGACTCGGTGCTGGAGACAGGAAGGCATGGGTGGCAGTAAGGAGTTGTGTTGAGATGGTGTCTTCATGGATATGGAATGGGGGCTGGAGACGAGGTCTGAGGGGCGGTGGTGGAGGGGAGTGGCTCTGGCTGTCCCGTGACTGGATCTGCCCTTTCTCACCCCTCGCACAGGCCGTGAGTCCTGACGACCGCTACGTCCTCACTGCTGACCGGGACGAGAAGATCCGGGTGAGCTGGGCCTTGGCACCGCACAACATCGAGTCCTTCTGCCTGGGGCACACTGAGTGAGTCTCCTTCTGCCCTGAGCTGGTGTCTGGGGAGAGGTGGTTCCTCAGGCTGAGGGACAGCTGGTCTGAGTCTGGCCTCTGGGCAGTGTTGCTGCTTCTCCATCCCCCACTGTCTTCCGTGTCTCCCCCTGGCATGGAAGGCGGCTGGTGCTGGGTGCAGGCAGCTGAGAGGAGCACACGTGGGTCTGTCCAGCAGGGTGGCTGGGCTTCATTGGATCTGGGGGCCGCCCTTGGTGGAGGCTGTTGTGTTGTTGGGTTTCTGAGAATACATGGCCAGCGAGCTCCCAGCCTCCTCATCACTATCCACACGGCCATCACCATGTTACTCATATCAGTTTTGTTGGAGGTCAGGGGTTTGGGGGGCACAGGCTTGTCTCTGGGGTGACAGGAGTCGTGCGGAGGTCACAGCAGCACCGGCTCACTCTGCTTCTCTGTGCTGCAGGTTCGTGAGCCGCATCTTCGTGGTGCCCGACCACCCTGAGCTGCTTCTGTCCTCATCTGGGGTGAGTGCCACTCCGCCGCGGGCCCCTCTGGGTTCCTCTGTAGTGACCGAGCAGAGCCATGCTCGCGGCCAAGAGCTTATCCTCCTAGTCGTGGTTTGGACGTCAGAGTTCCTTCTTCACTGGTGGCTGTCCACTAGATGGTGCTTGTTTTCTGCAGTTTAGAGCTGGCTGGGCCTTGCTCCTGCTTGTGGCTGTGGACTTGGGTGTGTGTGTGTATGCAGGTCTGGGTGTGCAGAGCTGGAGGGTCTTGTGCAGGGAGTCCGTTCTAAGGGCTGTTGTTACATCTGTCATAACATCGTGATCCCATTTTAGACAGTTGGTGGAGGAACCCTTTCTGAGTCTATAGGGACCTGGGTTTGGTCACCACTGCTGCTGACATTGCTCGGTATCCCCATGTGTTTCTCCTTGTGCAAATGCCTGGTCATTGATGTGCCCGTATGTTTATGCACATGTATGCTCATGTGTGTGCATGCTTGGCCCAAATACAGCTTGGCATGTGACATCATGTTACCATGTGTCCTATGCTTATTTTGCTGTGTGTGGTTACCCATTTTTCTTTCTATAAAAAGAAACACGACTTTTTTTTTGTCTTAAACATATTTTTAAAAATTTATTTTTATTTTTATTTTTTATTTTTTTTTATATATTTTATTGATTTTTTACAGAGAGGAAGGGAGCAGGAGAGTTAGAAACATCGATAAGAGAGAAACATCGATCAGCTGCCTCCTGCACACCCCCTACTGGGGATATGCCCGCAACCAAGGTACATGCCCTTGACCAGAATCAAACCTGGGACCCTTCAGTCCACAGGCCAATCCACTGAGCCAAACCAGTCAGGGCTAAAAATATATTTTTATTGATTTAGAGAGGAAGGGAGGGGGTGGAGAGAGAGAGAGAAACATAAGTGATGAGAGAATCACTGATAGGCTACCTCCTGCATGCCCCCTGCTAGGGATTGAGCCTGCAACCCAGGCTTATGCCCTGACCTCGAATTGAACGATGACTTCCTGGTTCATAGGTCAACGCTCAACCAGAGCCACACTGGCCAGGCCCATTTTTCTGAATGACTTGCATGAGCTCTTTAGAGCAAAGAGCCATTGGTTGAGAAGGGCGCTCTGGTTGTCCCAGAGTTACCATCCCCCCGACCTGGTGGAAGCCTGGGTGCTTGCGGCGGGGGGCGGTGCCAGGCCCCTGAGAGGTATGCTGACCTGTCCTTGTGTGCAGGACTGCACCCTGAGGCTCTGGGAGTACAGGCGTGGCCAAGAGCTGCACTGCTGTCACCTGACCAGCCTGCAGGAGCCAGCGGGGCCCCAGAGCGACAAGGTAACCGAGTTTGTCTGGGTTGTGGGGGCTGCAGGGTGCCTCTCCAGGCACTCGGGTCTTGAGAAAAAAAATGTTTTACGTTGGAAACATTTCTCTGCTGTTAGTGCAGCTGGAACTTTTCCAGCTTGGGAGAAATCATGTATTTCAGATTCTAGGCAGCTAGTCAAGTAAGTGGGAAATAATTTATATTCTTACCATGTTTGCATTTGAACAACTAATTATAGAACGGCCTCTAATCCACTTGGAAATGGAAAAAATAGTGGGGCTAGAGCAGAGAGCCTTGCTGTGGTTTTATCAGCTGGGCAGCGGGCTGGTACCCACCCAGCATTCCCTGTTGTCCATCATGGATTAATCTCATGACCCCGCAGTTCAGGTTGCCTGGGTCTTTGGTTGCCAAGGAGATTTCCAGGGGGGAAGTGTGGGCTGCCTTTCAGGATCCCCAGGATTCTGTGTTCGTGGGCACCCAGCTCTGATGCTCCCGAGCTAGTCCTGTGCAGCCAGGGTCCGGGTTGGTCACGTGTGGACGGCTCTGCCAGCTTCCCAGAGGTCCGCCTGGTCCTGGTGGGGAGGGAGGGAAGGACTGCTATCATGTCCACTCAGGCCTGCAGAGCTCGGTACCCTCTGCCTGTCCCCAGGGGCACCAAGCCCTTCCCCCTGCAGTCCCCATGTGGAAGTCTGCTCCCCTGCATGTCTGATAAGACCTGGGTGTGAAGAGCAGGGCTTGTCTGCCGGCTCCTCGGCTTGGCTTCTCATTTCCGTTGTCTGCTCTGAGGCACTCCATGGCAGCTGCCCTCACAGGTCCTCAAAGTGGGCAGGCTGGGCCTGATCCAGGCCAAGGTCCCTAGGACCCCTAGCTGAGCACCTGCAGTGACCACCAGGCCAGTGGCTCCAACTGCTCTGCTGACCCATGGGCGCCTCCTGCTTGTATCCTGCAGTCGTGGAAGCTGCAGCAAACAGGCCTGATTTTTTTCTGCTAACTTCTCGCCCGTGTGCCCTCCCTCTCCCTGATGCTCCAGCAGCGAGGTTGATGTGAGCTCTTTCTAAAGGTGACACCGGCCCGGCCTGCAGGACCGGGGGCAGCCTTGCCTCTCAGGTGCCTGCCCTGCTCGGGCCTTGTGGATGCCAGGCCCTTCCCTTTCCATTTCTGACTGGTGCTCAGTGTTTCATCCCTGCTGGGTGTGTGGGCACCTGTAGGGCAGTTGTGTCTGTACCGAACAATCCCCTTCTTTTCCACTTGTGTTCTCTGTTCCCTTCATTCTTGCTTTTTGACCAATTCCGTTGGTTTTGGAGACATTCTATTGTCTGGAGGGAGGGCCAGACCATGGAGAGGCTTTTGCCACGTGCCGGCATGTTGGCATTACTGAGAAACAGGAAATCAGCCCTTACCTTTCTTTTGTAAAATTATTTTTATTGATTTCAGAGAGGAAGGGAGAGAGAGACAAAGACGGAGAGAGAAACATCAATGATTGGCTACCTCCTGTACACCCCCATACTGGAGATCAAAGCCTGCAACCCCAGGCATATGCCCTGACCGGGAATCAAACCATGACCTCCTGGTTCATAGGTCGATGCTCAACCACTGAGTCACGCGGCCAGGCAAGCCCTTGCCTTTCTTTTCCCTCAATAGTTTGCGGAAAGTTCTGGCACTGTCTTCTCTCTCTCATCCGGGACATGTGTGGGAACTCAGTCTTGCAGCGCGAGCTCAGTGGGAGTGGAACAGGCTGGTCTTGGTCCCTGACGTGCAGTTAAGCTGCTGCTTTCCTTGCAGAGGTTTGCCGCATCCAGGATCACTTACTGGAGCCGGGACAGCTGTGTGGCGCTGCTGTGTGATTGGTAAGCTCACGGCTTCGGTCCCCTCCAGCCTGTGAGAGAGGGAACACATGGATTGTTCCACTGGCCCCACATTCTGTCTCCTAATTCGGGAGGTTTTAGTTAGTGTATTGGGACCACAGCTCCCTGTCGGGGTGGGGTATGTGTCTCCCTTTCTGAAGTTGCTGTGGCGTGTAGGTGAGGGTTAGAGGCAGGCAGTCTTTTACAAGCTATTTAAACACACTGGCTTAATGGACAGCAAGGCCTGGGACTGGTCTTTTGTGTGTGATCAATCTCACCTAAGGGTCGATTGTGGTAGAGTCTGCCTCAGTCAGTGCCAGCTGAGAGCGGTCTCGGTAGACCCCCCTGAAGGCCAGTGGTTGGTGAGCTGGATTAGGTAGCACATGCCCTTAGCTGCTTCCTCTTGAGCATCTTCCCTGTGTTTGCTCCTACTTGTCCTCATAACAAGTGTAGGGAGGGCACCTTAGCTTGTCTTAGAAATAAGGACGCAGGTTTAGAGAAGGTGGAAGTGCCAGGAGGTGTCCTGCCTGCTGCCTGCAGGTGGAACGGCTGGTTCTGTATTGGTGGTCCTTGTGTGTAACACGTGACCCCAGGACTTGGTGACTCGGATGGCCCTCACCTCACAGTCTGTGGCTCAGGCTCTGGGAGCGCTCAGCTGGGTGCTTCTAGCTCAGGGTCTTGTGCAGTTGCAGCCAACATGTTGGCGAGGACCGCGCCTCTGTCTGGGGCCGGCCGGGCGGAGGCTGAGCTGCTGGCGGTGTGGGCTGTGGGAGTTGTAACGATCTCCCTCTCTTTCTCGTGGGAAGTGTCCCTGTGGTCTACATCTTCCAGCTGGAGGCCCCCAGGCGGCAGCTGGTTTACAAGCAGCAGCTGTCTTTCCAGCACAGAGTGTGGGACATTGCTTTCGAGGAGAGCCAGGGGCTGTGGGTGCTGCAGGACTGCCGGGAAGCCCCCCTCGTGCTCTGCAGGCCTGTGGACGGCCAGTGGCAGGTGAGTTGTGCTGGGCCCCTGCTGTCCCCTGAGCCTGGGGTGGGGGGAGGGCCACAGCTCTCATACCTTTCCGCTGATCAGGCCTTGATGCTGAGGGTGTCCTGGGTGGGCGGTCATAGGACTTGTGACCCGGGAGAAGGGAGCTGGGTACCCGGCCAACTTGTCCAGTGTCCTGAGCCTGCAGTGGCCTTTGGGAGGCTCACCACCCCAAACTGGCATGTTTTCTCTGTTCCTGTCCTGGTCACACTGCTTTTTTTAAAAATTATTTTTAATCAGAGAAGCTGATACTTGGTGTGTAATCCTTAAAGTTTGCAGCTTAGCATGGCCTTGCGCCTGGGGCAGTGGTCCCACTGGCTACAGGAGCCTCTGGGTTTGGAGGAAGGCGTGTGGGCTGTGGGCGAGTGAGCCCCGCGCCTTCTCTGAGTCAGCCCCACATCCTGAAAGTGGGGGCGTCTTCTCCTTCCTGTCCCGTGTCTGGCAGGACTGCCGTGGGAAGGATCCGGGAAAGCACGCCTTTCCCATCCTTTACAGACGCTCGCTTGGCCGAGTGTCCGCAGGAACCACTGACTTTCCAGGGGTGTTTATCTGGAAAGTGGCAGAGAACAGAGTGCCACCAGCCGGTACCTGTCAGGTCTGCCAGGCTTCGTAGATAAAGTCGCACCCAACAAGCCAGTACGTGAGGTGCCAGCAGCCCTCGTGTCATGGGCTTTATCCTGACGAGATGTGGCTGCCGTGTTTGGTGAGCCAGCTTCACCTGATCGTGTAAAGATTTACGGGGTCTCTTCCCTGGCCTCACAGTCCGGGCACGGCAGGTCTGCCCATTATTGTGCCGGCAGCACCTTCTGATACGGGTTTTCCTTTGCCCCCCAGCCTGTGCCTGAAGATGCCACGGTGAAGAAAGTCTGCACGCAGCTCCGTGGGCACTGGGCCATGCTGGAAGGTGAGGGCGCGGCCTGTGTTCAGGGTAACATCCGACAAAGCAGATTCTAGGACGAGGTGCACAGTAGGAAGCTGTGAGAATATAGGGGGTGTGGGATGTGCGTGTGTCCCTGTCGGGGGCACCAAGGAGGTAACCCACTAACCAGGTTTGACCGTCAGGACAGCCGAGCTGCATGTGCCCTGCGGTCTGAGTCAGAGCAGCTGCCGCCTTTCTGCCTCCAGAGCTGGGGTGGCAGGCCCCAAGGCAGGGCCAGTGCCTCTGTGGCCCCCAGAGGGAGCCGGAGCCACCCAACGGCCCCAGCTGGTGGCGTGGAGCGGCTCCACAGTGCGTGCAGTTTCTGGGCCAGGAGACCAGGTGTGAGGACAGTCTCCGGTCGCTGAGTCGCTGAGGGGTTTCACAGCCCAGGGCAGGTGCTCACAGGAACATCAGCTGAGGGGAGAGGGGAGAGCAGTGGGAGAAGACAGGTCCCCCACCAGCCTCTGCATTCAGTGAGGGCAGCGAGGCTGTCCGTTCCTTGGGCCTTGTCTGTCACAGGGCCCACAGCGAGCGCTGAAGTGGCTGCGCTGGGATCTGTCGGAGAGAGAGAACACGGTGAGACCCCATCTGTCTGCACTGGTAGAAGGCAGACCCCTAGTCACACAGCTCTTGGCTGTTTTTCCTTCTGCTTCTCTTCGGGAGAGACTCGAAGCGACAGTGTCTGAGAGGGAATTTGTAGCTCAGCACTGGAATTCAGGTGCCTTCATTACAATCACGAAATTGATGCTCAGAAGACATCTTGCAAAGCCAGTCTGGGTTCCTGGGAGCTCTCAAGAGGGCCTAGCGTGGATTCAGAGTCTCTACGGGAGCAGTGATCTCAGTGTGCATGCGAAGCGTTCCCCATGCAGAGCCTTCTCCATGCAGAGCGTTCCCCAGGCAGAGCGTTCCCCAGGCGGCGCGTTCCCATGTGAAGCGTTCCCCATGCGAAGCATTCTCGGGAGGCCCATCGGCTCTGATTCCAGGGTTAAGTTCCATCCTTTCTCTCAGGGTTGAAGGGTTGGGGCTGTTTGGGTTTGCGGGGGCCACACTGGGAAAGGACCTGCAGCAGGACTGTCGGGGACCGGGTAGAAGCATCACTAACAGGCCCCTCCTGGGGGGCGGGTCTTGGAGAGAGCATGGGGAAGTCTTGAAAATCACAGAAGGGTAGGGGAGCTGAGGGAGCTGGGAGGTCACTCCTGCGGGCAGATGAAGGTCATGCCTGTGGGCACAGGCCTGCGCCTCCCTGACGGGCCCTGTGGAGTTCCCGCCGGGTGAGGGGGTCTCAGGAGTAGCAGAAGTTTGTGTTCTCTTGGAAGCGAGTCTGAGATCCAGCTGTGTGGCTACAGCGGGTGGGCCTCGTGAGGGTCACCTTGGAGAAGGCACCACAAGCCCACAGAGACTGCGTGGTTGCCGGTGGATTCCCTGTTGCGGGAGGGCCTGGCAGGCCCACCAGATCCCGCTGCTAGAGGCGGCGTCCCGCGATGTCCTGCGTCACCGTCTCACTTGGCATCTACTCTTGTTCCTCCCGCACAGGCTCTGCTGGCGTGGACGAGGGCTTCAGCAGTCTGTACAAGGCCACCTTTGACAACATGACCACTTACCTGAAGAAGAAAGAGGAGAGGTTGCAACAGCAGCTTCGGAAGAAGCGGCATAAGAACCCACCCCCTGGGCCCAACGGGCAGACCAAGAAGGTGAAGGCCGGGGAGGCCTCCTGGAGTGGCTCGTCCTAGCCCTGGTGCCGGCTTCTGGCCTCGAGAAGCAGCGTAGCTTTTGTCCCCTCCTTGCCAGCAGCTCCCTTTGAGGAAGAAAAGGGGCACATCACCGTCCACTCCGCTTGGTGGCAGTGAGGTCCATACAGCTCCCCAGACACCTGGGCTGGCCCAGTAACAGGGTGTCCCGGGCTCTAGAACATTCTGTCGCTGAGCAGAGGTGTCTTGAGCATCCTCTGGTTGCAGGGAAGCCAGAGGGGGAGACACTGCAGGTGAGCAGCTCGCTGCCTGGAAGCACTTCATCTTCATGGTGGAGGACGTGTGAGCCTCTTCCCATAATGCCGCCCGTGCCGGGCACACTTCCTTCCAGGGGAACCCCCACAAATGGTTTCACAGCAGCGTGAGGGGCATTTTCATTTTCCTGGCAGCGGTCCTTCTGGAGGGTGGATGGCACTGTTCTCCACGGCGCTGCTCCCCACGCGGGCGTCAGCCTGAGCGGAATGGAGTCTCAGTTCCTCCCCAGCCTGGCCCTGTGTTCCGTCCGCGCAGTGAGGGCTCCTGCTCAGCTGCAGACGTGCAGGCTTGGCAGACACAGCAGAGAACTGGACTTTTTCAGGACGTGAGAACATGTAGAATAGGGGAGTTCTACAGGGAAATGGTTGATGACATGTGCATGGATTGATTTGAACCTTGCACACGTCACAAAGAGCAGGGGTGTCAGCCGAATTCAAATCACCAATCAATAAAGACGAGCTTTTGCAGCTTCTGGAAATGTTTAGCAGCAACATGTGGAGCTCATTTCAGAATACATCGAGCAAAACCGTTTTTGATGAGTGTACTGTGTGTGACCGAGCAGTGCACTCTGATTTGAAGAGAAAAGGGTTTTGGTGTGGGATTCACGAGGTGCTTGGAGACAAACCGTTCTGTGTATCAAAGCCGGAGTGCTTCACATTTTTCCTCAGTGCCTTGTTTTACTTTGAACACTGATCTGAAAACTACAGTTTGTGCCGCACACAGGATCCCTTCCCACAGGAACAGCCCCAAGCGAGGGGTCAGGGACAAAACCAGTTCAGGTGGAGGGGGTGCCTGGGGTGAAATGAGGGTCCTGGGGCAGACGGGTCCCCAGGGTAGAGGGGATTGCCCGGGCCATGGTCCTGCAGGAGGGGCCTGCCTGCTAGCACTGCATTGGGCCCAGGGGTGTTCTCATCAATAACCTGCTTTGAAATTCTTGGTTTTAGGAGAAATATAGGTTTGGTCTTGTTAATGTCATGTCTTAAGACTGGTCAGCAAACTGGCCTGCAGACCAGATCCCGTCCACTCCTGGTTGTACAGCCTCCGAGCTAAGAATGGTTTTCGCAGTTTTAAACGGCTGTAAAAAATCAAAAGAAAGGTAATACTGCAGCCTTTGTGAAAATCACATGCAATTCCAGTTCCCGTGTCCATAAAAGAAACGTTACGGGTGCAGCCACGCCTGTTCGTGCAGGTGTGTGGTCTGTCTGTGCTCCGCGGCAGAGTGGGGCCGCTGGCTGGAAGGACAGCCTGCAGAGCCTAAGCTGGTTACTGCCCAGCCCTTTCCAGAGAGTTTGTCCACACCTATTCATGCCCCATTTAAATTCGTGAAATTTTCAAAAGGAACTGGTTCATTTATTTGGAAAAAACCCAACTCTGTGCTTCCTGTGTCCATCTTGAGCTTTTGCACACTCACGGGCAGTGTCTGATAGGTCAGTTCTGGGCATCCCCGCCCAGATTGGGAGCGAGCCCTGAGGTGGGGTGTGGAGCGGGGGGCTGGGGGGCCGGGGGTATCTAAGGAGGTCCTTTTGCTTCCACATACCTGACAGTATAGGGGTGCCCAGAGCAAAGGTCAGTAGATCAGAGCAGAGTTGGGGGGTTGGGAGGGGGAACCACAGTCATCTGTCTTTCTAGTGGTTGTTTTTCTTTAAAAAATATTTTTTTTTATTGATTTCAGAGAGGAAGGGAGAGAGAAACATCAATGATGAGAAAGAATCATTGATTGGCTGCCTCCTGCATGCCACCCCCACCCCCCCTCACGGGGGATCAAGCCTGCAACTCAGGCATGTACCCTGACCATGAATTGAATCGTGACCTGATTCATACATAGGTCAATGCTCAGCCACTGAGCCACACTGGCTGGGCAAGGGTTTAAATCTCTTAACTCTTTCCCTAGAACACCGTGTCCCCTTCCTTCTCTGACTTTAGCTTTTTGAGAAGACCAGGTCCATAGCCGTCTCCTGATTTGCAAAGCAGTTTCTTGACTCATCAGTTGACTTATTGTGGGAGCCAAGGACTTGGTTTCCTCACACACTCCTAATTATATCTCACTTTTTCTATCCTTTTTTGGTTTCTACATGTTTTACTTTGGGGACATTCCTTGGGCTTCGTTCCAACTCATTTATTTTTGTATTTTTAAATATTAAATTTTTTTATTGATTGATTTTTAGAGAGCGAGAGCAAGGGAGAGAGGAATATGAGTTTGTTCCACGTATTTATGCATTCATTAGTTGATTCTTGTATGTGTCCTGACTGGGATCAAACCCACCACCTTGGCATATCGGGTCGATGCTCGAACCAACGGAGCTACTCTGCCAGGGCCCACCACATTTATTGACTTTAAAAAATCGGGTTATATTTCTTAATTCTAAGGGTTCTAGTTCTTTTTACATTTTGATTCAAGTGCAGTATACAAGAAGGGCATCTGGAAAGCACAAACTGAAATTTCACTGGACACACATGTGACAGTCTCCACCAGAAACAGGACATTTACCCTCAGCTGAGAGGCCCCCAAGTTCCTTACACCCCTTTCTCCCCACCCACCCCCCTTTCCCCAGTGAAGGCCAGGCCCATTTAACAGGTTAGTTTGCTTTGGCTCAGCTTTTTGGGTGGGATTCATTTACATTGTTGCAAATTGTTCATTCTTGTTGCTACGTGGTATTCCCATGTGCGGAAACACCACAGTGTATCCATTCTGCTAGCAACTGGCATTTGAATAGTTTCCAAACCGGCTGCAGTGCACATCCTGGTCCTTGTCTTTTGGAACATACGTAAACATTTCTGTCCGCTGTATGTTCAGGAGTGGGCTGCTGGCTCACAGCTGTTTAGCTTGGGCGATGCTGCTGATCCTTGTTAATTCTAACCCCTCCACAGAACGTAAGATTTGGTGCATCTCATGCCCAGCATTTGAGGCGATGATGGTGACTTTTGCAAAGGCACAAACTTGAGAGCATGGGAGTCAGTGAAGCTGCCCACCTGTCTGTCCTCCAGACTGAAACTTGATCTTGCTCTGGGCAAGGTCACCTTAAAGCGACGTGGATGGCCCACTGGGGGATGCCAGCCATAGGTCAGGAGGACACTCAAGTCGCCTGCGAAGAGGTCAGCATGGCAAGGAGCTGAGACCTGCCAGCAGCCGGCGATTGACCGCCCGGACCGAGCCGTCTTGGACGAGCTGCTTTCTCTAAACAGAGCACCGTGGTTCCTCCCTGCAGCACCATTTGCCCGAACCCTGCCGTGTTGACAGCATTTTTCTTTCTAATTTCCCTTGTGGTTTCTTTGATCTATGGGTTATTTGGATGTATGGTTTAATTTCCAGACATTTGATTCTTTTTTCTTCTCGTTACTGGTTTCTGGTTGTAATTCCATTGTGGTCCTAGGATATATGTTGATTTCATTCCTTTAAAAGTTACTGAGTTTTGTTTTCTGCTCCACAAACGGTGGTTATTTTACGTGCCCTTGAAAATAATGTGTCTGAGTTGTTGGCTGGAGGAGTGTCTGTAAATGTGGATTAGATAAGTTGGCGATACCAACTTGAAAACTACTACCTTCCTCATCTTTGTGCACGTCTGTTATTGGAAACAGTATTTAAATGTCTGTAATTGTGGTTTTGTCTAATTTCCCATTGTCCTGCTGGTTTTGCTTCATGGATTTAAATATTCTGATATTTGGTTTGTACACACTTGGGAATTTGTTATCTTGTGGAATGACCCCATCTTCATGAAACATCCTCTCTTTATTTCCAGTTCTGTTCTTTGTTCTGAAGTATAAATTGATGTTAACGTACCCACTCCAATTTTCTTTCGTCAATGCATGTTAGCATGGAATTTCCTTTTTCGCCCTTTTTTAACTTATATGCGTTTATACTTAAAGTGGGCCATTTGTAGACCATGTGCCCTTAAAAAAAATCCCCTGCCTGGCTGGTGTGGCTCAGCAGTTGAGCATTGGCCCAGAATCAAGAGGTCTCCAGTTCAATTCCCAGTCAGGGCACATGCCCGGGTTGCGGGCTCAATCCCCAGCAGGGGGTGTGCAGGAGGCAGCCGGGTAATGATGTTCTCTCATTGATGTTTCTATTTCTCTCCCTCTAAAAAGCAACTAAAAAAAATGTTTTTTAAACAAAAGAAATCAGTTAAAAACCCAACCCCAAGTCGTTGGATTTCAATGGAAGTGCAACCTGAGCCACATAGGTAGTTGGAAGTGTCCCAGCTTTGCAAAGTCTTTAAGAAGCAGGTGAAATGAATTTGAGCACATAGTTCATTTAAGTCAGAACAGCAAAAATAGTCTCAACACATTACCTGTGTAGTTATTCATGAGCTACTTTATGTTCTTTTTAATCCTCATGTTGCAGGTTTGCCTTCTCTGTGCAGCTCCCCCTTTGCAGACTTTCTGTCCCAAATTCGAATTGCCTCGGCCTCCGAATTCCAGTGTCGGTCTCCCCTCGGTGGTCAGGCTCCGTTTGGGCTTGTCCTCCCTGGGCTGCGGTCAGAATCCCTTCCAGGCACAGATCCTCGAGGGTGTGTCTGCCTCTTTTAGGGACCACCGACCTGAGCAGCCGGCTTTCCAGCTGGTCTGGGTGGTTCCGGACCATTGTCTCCCATGGTCCTTGTTGAGATTTGAATTTACGCTTATCTTGTGGGGCGTCTGTTCTTTTTTAAATATATTTTTATTGGTTTCAGAGAGGAAGGGAGAGGGAGAGAGAGAGAAACATCAATGATGAGTGAGAATCACCAGTCGGCTTCCTCCTGCATGTCCCCTACGGGGGATCAAGCCCACAACCTGGGCATGTGCCCTTGATGGGAATCCAACCTGGGACCCTTCAGCCCTCAGGCCAACACTCTATCCACTGTGCCAAACCAGCCAGGGCTGGGGCATCTGTTCCTTGAACAGTCTTCATAGTCTCCTTTGCCCAGTTGCTTCTCTTTTTCTTTCAGAGGACGGCTGATTTGAAGGTGATCTTTCTATTCTACAGCTGCTGTATAAATAGCAAATTTTTTCCAGTTTGACTCTTGGCTTTTTTAGTGTTCTCTTTTTAATACAGACCTTTTCGTAGTCCAATTTATCCAGCTTTTTGTTTGTGCTCTCATGGTATCAGAAAGGTTTTTCTCCACTCCCTCCACTTTTGAAATGGCCCCTTATGAGGGGGAGACAGAGTGTGGGACTGAGGGCAGAAACGGGCACACCTGACGTGAGGTGGCGACCAGTGGCTGGTGGGAAGCGAGCGCATGGGAAGACTGATCTCCACATCAAAAGCCATTTAGGCCCTAGCTGGTTTGGCTCAGTGGATAGAGCATCAGCCTATGGACCAAAGGGTCCTGGGTTCAATTCTGGTCAAAGGCATGTACCTTGGTTGCAGGTGCCTCCCCAGTCTAGGCCCTGGTTGGGGCGCATGCAGGAGGCAACCAATGTATGTGTTTCTCTCACATCGATGTTTCTCTGTGTCTCTGTCTTCTATTCTCCCTAAAAAATCAATGGAAAAATATCCTTGGGTGAGGATTAACAACAAAAAAGCCGCTTACTAGTAGGTGCCCCCTCCCCCCCCCCCCCCAGCCTGGCTTTTTACTGACAAAATGGAATTGAAGGGACGCTGTAGGATTCTCAGTTGGGTATTATGTTTTGCTGGTTCCTATTTCATGACAAATGAAAAAACCAGGAAAATAAAGCTGTTTTCATGGCTCCTCTGGGCTGTGTTTTGCTGGCTTGACGGACGGAAGATGGAGAGCAAAGAGCAGAGGGCCCAGTGGGTCAGGACGGCGGGAATGGCGACAAGATAAGCGTTCCTGTGCGCCTGCGGCTCAGGGCTGGCCTGAGGTCTGTCCTTGGAGGTGACTGGCTCACGTGACCATAGGCTGAGAGATCAAAGGGACAGGGGACGTCTGGGCCCTGATGAAAGGCAGTGAGTGGCTTTTAGGACGTCGCAAATGTGCTGCTTCATACGTTTTGGCTCAAGTGGCTTGTCCTGCAAAGCGAACAAGGCAGACACTGCCCTTGACTTGAGATCACGTGGTTATTTGCCTCAATTTGCCAGCTTGCTTTTTAAAAAAAATATTTTTATTGAGTTCAGAGAGGAAGGGAGAGGGAGAAAGAGACACATTAATGAAGAGAGAGAATCATTGACCGGCTGCCTTCTACACGCCCCACCCTGGGTGTTGAGTCCGCAACCCGGGCATGCGCCTCATTTCTATCTCTGTCCCTCTCCCTTCCTCTCTGAAATCAATAAAAAACATTAAAAAAATCCCAACTCGAGGATATGTTTTTTATTGATTTTTAGAGAGAGAGGAAGAGAGAGAGAGAGAGAGAGAGAGAGAGAGGAAGAGAGGAAGAGAGAGACATTGCTCAGTTGCTTCCCATCTGTGCCTAGATCAGGGTATGTGCCCTGATGGAGAACTGGACCCACGACCTTTTGGTGTATGGGACGATGCTCCAAGCAACTGAGCCACCTGCCCCGGGCCCATTTAGCCATTTGTAAGTGTACAGTTAGTGGCATTAAGTACACTCACATTGCTTGCAGCCAAGGGATACACGTTTGACCTGATAAAATCTATGTACCTTGGTGCTCAAGTCCGTATCTTACTTGGCAAAGAGCCTAAGGCACTCCCACCGAGGTCAGGAACAAGGCACTGATGGCCCTGCCTCTGCCCCCCACGCGCAGCACAGGTGTGAGCCCGCAGGCCACACAGGAGGAACCAATAGCATGACAGCGGCCAAGGAAGTAAACCATCTCCCTGCAGCTTGCGTCATTTAGTTCATGGATGTGGTATTTCAATCTTTAAAAAAAATTTTAATTGCAGTTGACCAGATGTGTTTTTAATAAATGGAAGGCAAAACCTTCCACCAACAGAAAGATTACGACTCCCTTCCTTGCGATACTCACTTGACTGCGATACCGGCGTCACTGCGGTATCTGGAACTGAACCCACACCATCTCCGATGTGCGCCTGCATAAGAAACCAGGGGCCCTTGGAGAAGTGGTTGGTTCCAGAACTGGGGCAGGAAAAATACAAGTGGAACCCGGGACGTCTTGTGGAACCAGAAAATAAGGAGGTGCTTGAAAAGGATGGGCTTGTTGAAAGAACGCAGGAAGCAACCTGAAGGAGCTCCCGGTGGCAAAGCTGGAACAATTGGAGCAAGAAAATAAATGAGGGTAGACCTGGATGGTAAGCCGTAGCACGAAGAATACCCATGAACCCATCCTGATGTAAATGAATCATCGAAGAGTAAACAGAGAAACGGAGAAGGGACAGCTCTGCCTTACAGAAGGATCCCAATTAATAATGCAAAAGGAAGGACTGAAATACAAAGTCACCGCTAGGCAAACGCCGCAGAAATAGTTGCTGTGGGCCAGACCCTGTTTGGGGAGCCACGGGACATCTGCACAGCTTCCGAGTGCCTCTGCTGAGGCGTTTATTCATTACAAATGGAAAACCAGACCTTTATAACGGAAAAACCCGGCAGATGCCTCCTCAGCCTAGTGATCAAGGTCAGCCGCCCCAGTGACCCAGCATGCGGACACCCCGGGCCCCAGCGGCTGCCCTGAGGACTCGCTGTCACTGCTGGGAGCTTCTGCCAACACTCGGAACCATGGGACAAGTCAGACAGGCCACAGGCCACAGGAACACAGCGGGGGGAAGCCATGCACGGTTCACCCCATACCGGCCCTCCCCGCCCCCCGTCAGGCTGTCTCCCCCCTCTCCTCTGTCTCCATCTTACCTCCTCCTGCCCATCTTCAGATGTCCAATTCAAGTTCATTTTATATTTCAGTTCATCTTAAAATTTTTTCTCTTGCTTGATCTGTGCCTTATTCCCCTGTTTGTGGATTCCCCACTTTAACCATTTCCTGTTGGGAGACAAAAATGAAATCTTAAAAGCGTGCAGAGAGAATCGCTAAGTGACACGTGGCAATTACGGACGCCCAGCTGACATTGCAGTCGCAGTGAAGGCAGCTGGAAGGTGGCAGGACAATCCATGTGCGGAGGGAACAACTAACTGCCAACTGGGACGGGCCAACTCGGCTGACCTATCTTTTCCGAGTTACGAAGTAAAGACATTTTCAAAGAAGCGAAAACAAAGGGAGTTTACCATGAAAGGAACTCTACGGCCCGAGGAAGGAAGCGGAGATGCAAGAGGAGAGGTGGACAAAGGCACGGGCAACTGTGGGTGACTAGAAACAAGCATCGACTATAAAATAACGTGATGGTAACAGTTTAATGTGGGTCATTTAAACACCAGGGTAGACCCCAAAACACTGGGCAACAGAAACACACACACGAAAGTATCCAAGATATTTGCCTTTGGCAAGAGGGAGATTTAGTGACTTGACTTTGTTAATCTAGTATACAGTTGAGAGTGTGAATGGCACCACTGAAAAGGCTGGAAATAGGGTAAGTGTACAACTCAAATAGTAGAAAGAAAAATGAAATAGAAAAGCTTAATCCAGAAAAACGGGGAACAATACATGTAGGAGCCTCGGAAAAGCCTGTGGCTGGTGCTGTGGGAGCCGTCGCTGCCACCTCCCACCCTTGGGCATCCCTCCCTCCTGGGTCCCTTCTCCCTCGAGTCAGCAGTTTCCCAATGAAACAGCTCAAGGGCCGGGAAGAAACGCAATGGTGGCCCTTCTGGGCGGACACGAGGCTTGGATGGCTCCTCGGGAATGGAGGACTTTCCTGTTAGGGCCGTTACACATGATCAGAGGACTAAGTCCCATTAAGTTGTCAATCATGTGTTACCAACTTTTTATTTATTTATTTTTTTAACATTGAAAAGCTTCCAACACAATCATTTCCTATTCTTCTAAAGAGTCTTGCTGCTGACTGTGCACCCAGAGCAGGACCAGGCCAACTTTCCTTCCGCCCTGGGTGGTCAGTTTCCCTTTCCAGAGGGATTGGAGGCGGTTTCCGTGTTTTCTTTATCGGCTGGAAGTCACCCGGGTGGTGGTGTCCTGCCTCCTGGTTTGCATTTTGATCACGGACGCTTCATCCATGGAAGGAGATGGATTTTTGATGGAGGGATTTTTCCTGGGAGACTTGGTGGCAGGAGGGCCCTGCGTGTATTTGGGGGGTCAGGAGGGAGCGGCATTTCATTGGGGGACGAGCTGTGCGGATGGGGCTGTGGGGCAGGGAGTGTGCTGAGCACAGCTACAGAGCAAAGACGGAAAGCACTCCCAGCCCATTCCCAGCAGCAGAGAAAATGGAAAACTCCAGGGAAGGAGAGGCAAGTGGAGTGTGTGTGCATGTGTGTGTATATGCGTGTGTGTGCGTGTGGGGGGTGTGTGTGTGCATGCACGCGTGCACAAGTGTGTGCTCATCTGGATCCTTCGTCGGGAAAGGGACTCACATAATAGCCGCTCTCATTTCCTAAGCAAGGTGGGTGCCTTGGAGGGAAGGCCACCCGCCCCCGAAGCCCACCCTTGCCCCTCCCCCCATGAGCATGCTTCCCAGCAAGGCCTCCCGCTCCCTGCTGCCTAGGGCCCTGTCTTGAAAGCACTCTGGGTCTCAATGTGCAAAGCACCCGTTTCCATGCATTTCTTCAGAATGTAATCTCTCCCAAACTCTGAATTTTCAGCTTCTTCCATTTCTTTGTTTCCAGAGGACATGACTCAGCTACTTCAAAGGGAGTCATTACCGTGCTGTGAAGTCATCCCTCCAGCCCTGGGGCCCTCCCTGAGCTTGGGGAGGGGGTGTGAGGCGGGGGGGGGGGGGGGGGGCACCACCCCCACAGGAGAGCCCCCACTGGGCTGTCCTCTGGACTTCTGCGTGAACTCACTCCTTGCTCTCCGGCAATCGCTAAAAGCCAGTTCTCTGTAGAGCTAATTTGCCAAGTGACCAATTCCCTGAATCGATGGTTTCTTTGCACTAATTCGTTTCAGTTGAGCAGTTTTCAATTTGTGTTCCTATCAGAATATTCAGACTGCTCCTTAGTCTCTGCCTCAGTGCCCCGGAGACGGAGGGACCTGGGGGATGGGGGGGAGGGTTGGGAGGGCACTGGAGAGGACATCTTATGCACATAACCTTGACTCCGAAGAGCTCTCATCAACCAGTTCTTTATTAAAGTAATTATCATATTGAAGAATATATTCAAGACGATAGTGATGTGTTTTCCATACACGTGTTTTTTTTTGTAGATTTATTCTTCCACTTTTTCAATCTGAAGGGGTGAAAGAAGTTGCCAGTTGTCTGTCCAGCTCCCTTTTCCTTTAACAGAAGGCCTTGTGTTTTGGGGGGACATCATTGTGCCCAGTAAAAATCACTTTTCCCAGCCTCCCTGAAAGTAGGGAGGGCTGCAGAGATGCAAACAAATGTATCTGTGTGGAGTCTCGTTAAACGGCCCTGTGAAGAGACTCACCCGGGAAGCATGCCCTTTGCCCTTCTGCTTACCTTCTTTCTGCCTGGAATGTGGTCACAATGGCTGGAGCTGCAGTGGCCGTACTGGGACCATGAGGCGACCTTGATAATGAATGCTGAGAGACTGAATACACAAACGGACCATGGCCAGACGGTATATAAAAATAAGACCCTGACCCACAGCCTACAGCAACCTGCCCAGGAAACCAACCCATTATCTCCAGTGACCAGCCCAGGGAGTCAGCTGCTGGAAGTCAGACTGCTATCTCTAGTGACCAGTTCAGAAGCCAAATGATGACCCCTGTTACCAGGGATCAAGAGGGACATCCATAAAGATGAAGGTCAAGTCATGAAGAAGAGACAGCACAATCCTAGATGTGTATGTCCCAACAGCAGGGCCTCAAAATAATGAAGAAAAAAAAAACCAAAAAAACCTGACAAGTGAATGTTGACACAGACCACAGTGACACTGGAGACTTCCATGCTGATGGAATGTGTGGACAGAAGATGTAGACAGAGGCCCAGCAAGCAGGGCCTCTAGTCTCCTGCAGGCCTAGCGTGGGGGCTGGGCCATCAGGTCAGGCACAGGCTGGCTTGGGTTTGTTGTTACCATGGTTATCTCAGTGCCAAAGACTTCAAATCCCTCTAGGTGCGGCTGCGTCGGCCTCATGGTGACAGCGGGGGCTAGTGGGCTGAGGTTTCTTCTCAGGGTTCCTGTGTCCCCTCTGCCTTTAACTGTCGCTGTCTGTCTGTCCCACAGAGGGGGTCCCTTGCCAAGCTCTTACCCCCCTGAGAACCACGGGGCCTTTGCTCTGCCCTGCCCTCAGCAGCCTCAGCCTTTTGCTTGTAAAAGAGTCCAGGAAGCATGTGGGGCTTGTTCCCGCCCCTGGGAGCTGCTGACCACGTCACGGCCACCTGTGGCACCCACGGCTCTCAGGTCTCCTGCCCTGTCCCCAGTCTTTTTTGGAAGCAGCTGGGGGCAGGGGGCGGGGGGGCATGGCAGAGAGCTTGCAAGTGGGTGCAAACTCCTCTTATTTGGGAAGAACTGGAGTGACCCCCAGCTTTTCCCCATTGTCCTACTAACTAGTCTTGAAGAATTTCTTAAAATGTGGCTGAATCCTTCCTGTCCGCCTGTAGGTGGCTGCCTCTCCGTCTTGTGCTGTCAGAGAGGAGACAGTTCTCGCCTTGGAGGGCTCGTTTCTTTCTGGAATCCAGTTCACCGCGTTCCTCTGTGACTCATCTGTCTGATGGCTTTGAGGATTACCTGGCTTTTGTCATCGCTAGCGTGGGAGCGATGTTCCTTGCAGCTTCCTGCATTCTAAGTGGAAACGGAAGTCTCCGTTAACGCATCTTTTTGCAGCCCACACTGAACGAAATCACTCTGAGAGGGCATTTTTGGTGGGAATTTCCACAGTAGGCATCCTGGGGATGGTAGTAGGCCGCTGGGCTACATATTATATGATGGGGCCTCAGCAGGAAACAGATGGCACAAAAAACTGGGTCACTGAAGAAAGTGACAAGGCTAGGGGCAGGCGTAGAGAAGCCAGTGTTCTAGCAAGGACAGGCCGCTGTGGCATCCCTTAGGCGTGGAGGGTAAGGGAGGAAACTGCTTTTGGGGTCCAAATAATCAAAGAGGAATCTTAGGGGAAATAAAAATTACGTTGGAGCGAATCAACATGAAAATACAACAGGTTAAATTGAACTGTGCAGGATCGAGAGGGACAGTTACAGCAAACAATGCTGGCATTAGGAGAGAGGAAAAATCTCAAATCAATAATCTCGGCTCTGTTCTCAAAGAGCAAAATGAACCCAAAACAAACAGAAGGACGGAAATAATAAAGGTAAGAGAAGAAATGAATGTAACTGAAAACAGAAAAATAAGAGAAGCTCAACAAAACAAAGAGCTGGCTCCTTGAAAAAAATCAATCACCCGTTAGCAAGACTGACAACGATGTAAAGGGAGATACACAAACTTCCCAAATCAGGCATGAAATAGGGACCGTCACTACAGATCACTGCATCAAAAGGATAATAAGGAAACGCTTCAAAGAACTCCATGCACATAAATATCACAGCTTAGTGGGCCGATTCTTCGAAAAGCACAAACTAGCCAACTCACCTAGTCTGAGGTGGATCACTTGACTAGCTCTAGAACTATTAAGGAAATGGAATCAGTAATTAACATACTCTGCCCAAATTCCTAGACCCAGATGTTCTCACTGGAGAAGTCTTCCAGGCTTAAAAGAAACAAAAAACACCACTTCTACACAACCTCTTGCAGAAAATAGGAGAGAAGGGAGCACGTCCAAATTTACTCAACAAAGGCAGTATCACTCTTGATACGAAAGCCAGGCAAAGACAGGACCAAAAAGGGAAACTGCAGACCAGCATCTCTCATGAGTATAGATGCAAAATCCTTGACAAAATATTAGCAAATACAATTCAGCCATCTTTAAAAATATGAATCACTATGACGAAGTGGAGTTTATTTCAGGGATGCAAGGTTGGTTCAATATGCAAAACGAATCAATGTAATCTACCACTTCAACAAGGTGAGGGGAAAATCCATATGGTCATATCAATCAAGGCAGGAAAAGCATTTGACAAAATCTAACACCCATTCAAGGTAAAATCTTTCATAAAAAAACCCACAGGAATACAGGAATAGAGAGTGACTTCCTCACATTGATAAAGAGCACCCATGAATATAATAATTAATGGTGAAAGAGTTTCCCTAGGATCAGGAACAAGGCAGGATGTCTGCTCTCACTGCTCCTATTCAACACGGCGCTGGACATTCGAGCCAGTGCGATGAGGCAAGAAAAGGAAAAAGAAGGCATATAGGTCGGGAGGAAGAAATAAAACTGTCCCTGTTTGCTGATGACATGATTGTTTACATGAAAAATTTCAAAGAATCCACAACCCCCTCCCTCCCAGAACTAGTAATTGAGCTAATCAAGATTACAGGATACAGGATCAATATACAAAAATCAATTGTATGTCTATAGACTAGCAATGAACACATGGGCACTAAAATTAAAAATAATACATCTCCATCCACTAAAACAAAAGAAGACATTTGGGTGTAAATCTAGCCAGATAGGTTGTGTATGCTGGAAACTACAAAATACTGAGGAAAGAACTAAACAATGTTCATGCCTTAGAAGACAACATGGTAAAGATGTCAATTCTCCCCACACTGAAATACAAACTTAATGCAATTCTTATCAAAATCCCAGCAAGATTTTATAGATACAGAAGATATGATTTTATTTTTTTATAGTTTATGTAAAAATTTATTTGACCAAAATGTAGAAAAAGTGACACTATTGCATATGGTACAGTTGCAAGAATCTAAATGAAAAGTGTGGGTTTTATTCAATTGCACAATTTGCTAGTGTATCTCCTGGGTAGTGTGACGGGTAATACAGAGGAGTGAGGGGCAGAGGAGTCCGAAAAGCTAGACTAGGGTGATTTTTAGGCAGAACTGTGAACCTGAGTTAGCCCCCCTCACTGCTGGGGAACATGGGAGGTTTCAGCTGAGATGTTAACCAAGGAAGCAAAAACACAACAAAGCCAACATGTGCAGCCCTGCCTACAAAATACTCCATATCCAGTCGAATCAGGAGTTTCTCGGTCTTTTATTAACTTGGTGCTGACGAAGGAATTAAAGCCCTTAATAGGTAAACCTTCAATTTACCATTCCCAAAGTACAGAGAGATAAGGTAGGCCGATTACATGATCTCTTTGGCCAGAGAGGACCCTTCTGCCCAATAGTTAAGAGAAAAATGCTCTTGCTCAATGATTGAAGGCTGCAGTCTCTTTGGTATGGCTTCCGGGACAGGACTGAATTCATTCCTGCTGAGTGGATGGCCTCAAGTAAGAGTAAATGCTGTAACTATTTCCCAAGCCTTCTCACACTGTTTGCTCAAAGGATGTTCTGCACAGTAGAGTGTGGAAAGGAGCCAGAATGATGAATCTGTCTATGGTTTATGACTTCCTACAATAGCCTCTCCCCCAACTTTTTTTTTTTTTTTTTGCTCTGGATGGAAAATCCTCACCCATTTTAATGCGATGATCCCTGGCCTCCTATAGTGTGTCCAACGGTGGCCCAGTGGTTCTATTCTTCAACCTTTTAAATTGGCCAGTGACTAGATATTTAGAGTCTGTGATTTGGAAGTGAGGGGTTGTTTAATCTCCCAGAAACCATATGCCCTCAGTTTTAAGAGACTAATATTCAATAGGAAACACCCTGACTAGCTAAGGAATAAATGCAATTTAAGGATAAAAATAGGGCTAAAAAAATTCTGGTGCCATTTGGGGAAAAGGGGAAGGAATGAGATTTAACTGATGCTCAAAGCTTCTCTGATACAAAGTATTTGGTCACAGACTCATAAATTCCGTAGATGCAGTAACAGAAGGAACTTCCTACAAGAGAAGAGAACGAAGCGGAGGTCTGGAGCTCCTGTTGGGACAAGACTCTTCTGTGCGGTTCTATACAGTTACGTCCCTTTAGTGTCTGATCCAGCGTCAGACGCAAGCCCAAGTTCTCTCCTTTGGCCTGACTGAGCAAGTTTTTCTTCCAGGTCATCAATAGATCTTTCCGGCTTTGCAGCTGTTCTCTCTGCAGATTCAGCACAGGTCTCGGCCTCTTTCAGTTTGTCAGGCAGAAGTTTAATTGCTTCTTCATATGTATCCTCCTTTTCAGAGGCAGCCTCCAGCCATTTCAGGTTGTTAGCGACAGTCTTGGGTTCTTCCTCCAGGTCACCACATTTTAGTTCAGGCACCTCGGCCCGCTCCTCTGCTCTCTCCACTCGCCCTCCAGGATGAGCAACGTACGAGCTACCCCCTCCTATTTGCGGTCAGCCCCCTCTGCAGCGCGCTTGGCCTCTTTGAGCTGCAACTCCTGGATCTCCATCTTCTCCTCCTCTTTCACGGCCTGGTTTTCTCTCACCTTCATTCCTCTCTCGCTCTCTCGGCAGCCTTTTCTGCTTCCTCTAGCTTCTGCAGGGCCGTGACCAGCCGTTCTTGAGCCCTAACTCCTCCCCAACGAGCTGGATGCGTGGACTGAGAGCTGTCGCATCTCCTTCAGCTTTCTGCGCTGCTCCCGCTCCGTCCAGCTCCCGCTGCAGGCCCTGCGCGCGGTCCTCCAAGGAGGCATGGGGGCGCATACAGCGGGCACTCGACTTGGCTAGAACTGGCTTTGGTGAAGCTGCCGCAGCTGCGCCCCAGCCACCCCTCTCCCTCCCCCCTCCCACTGCCACTCCCGCTCCTCCCTGCCCCAGGCCCAGATGCGGTCAGAGCCCAGGAAAGATGATTTTAAATGCACATGAAAAAGCAAAGAAACTAGAGTAGCTAAATATTCTTGAAAAAGGAGAGGAATCAGTCCATGTGATTGTAGGCCCCATTATACAGCTACAATAACCAAGACTGTGTGACGCTGGGAAAGAGACTGCGGGACAGACACACAGATCCACGGAGCAGAACAGAGAACCAGGGCCACACCCACACGAACGTGCACAACGGGAGTGGGGAGAGCAGGTGGGTGGAGCCGAGAGTCTTCTCAGCAAATGGAGCGGAAGCGATTGGACAGTCACAGGCGAAACAACGAGCCTCAACCCAGAGCTCACGCTTGGTATCAGAGTGAACTCAAAATGGACCCTGGGTTAAAGCAGAAAACGACAAGACTTTTGGATAAAAAATCATGGAAGCAAATCTGCAGGATCTAGGGAGGCAGAGAGTTCTTAGACCTGGCACCAAAGGCAAGACTGATAAAAGGAAAAGCTGATAAGTGGGACTTTATCAGAATTAAAAATGTTTGCTCGGTGAAAAACGCTGTTCAAGGGAGGAAAGGACCAGCTGCAGCCTGGGAGGAAATACTGCAAACCACACATCGGACCGGTATCTGCAGTCTACAAAGAACTCCCAAGACTCACCAGTGAAGAACCCCCCCCCCCCGCCCCCCCCCCCCCAAACAAGACATGAACACACATTTGCCATTGAGGACATACAGTGTACATTCTTCCGGATGCTCAACATCTCAGCCACTGGGGACATGCACATGAAAGCCCCACGGGCCAGCACCGCACCCCTGTCCGAATGGCTGAAATAAAACAGGGAAGACACAAAAAGCTATCGAACGTGTGGGGAAACCGGGCCGCTCCCACATTGTGGGTGGGAAAGTGCGCTGGCACAGCCATTCGGGAATGACAGTTTCCTGGAAAAGTAGAGAAACGATTGCCATATCACCTAGTGCTCACACCCCTTGGCACTCATCCCAGAGAGATGAAAGGTCAGATTCATAAAACCCCGCAGTCAATGTTTATGGCGGCTTATTCGGAGGAGCAAAATAACTGGACGCAGCCCGGATGTCCTCCCGCTGGCGAATGGTTACAGGCTGTGGCCCACACTCACCTTGGAACGCAGCTCAGCCACGAGAGAGCAGATTCCTGACCCACACAGCCACCTGGTGGATTCCCAGGGGACGACACTGAGCGGAAAAAGCCAACCTCGAAGGTCATGTAGTGTGTGATGCCATGTGCAGTGGGGCCTTGACTTACGAGTTTAAATCATTCCGTGACGGAGCTCATCACTCAAATTACTCGTATGTCAAATCATAAAGTGAACGAGTGAGACATGTGATGCTGGGCTGATGTTGTGGCGTTCACTGTGACGTTCGCTGCGCCAACTAGCGGTGGGGTATCTGAAGCTGGCTCGTAACCCGAATTTTAGCTCGCAACTCAAAGCAAAAAATCGGCCAAGAGATGGCTGGTATCTCGAAAAACTCGTTAGTCGGGACACTTGTAAGTCAAGGCCCCACTGTATATCATATTCATGAAATGACAAATGTATAGAATGGAGATGAGAGCAGCGGCTGGTAGGGGTCAAGGTGGGGTGGGTGGAAGGGAAGAGGGTGTGGCTATCCGAGGCCTGCAGGAGGAACCCCGGGGGGAGGGGATGCTCTGTACCTGGACTGGTCAGTGTCCACATCCTGGAGGTGATGCTGACCTAGAGTCCTGCAAGGTGCCGCCCCTGGGGAACTGGGTAAAGGGTCCACGGGATCCCTCTGTATTCTTTCTTGTCATGGCATGGAAATCTACAATTATTCAAAATAAAAAGATTAATTTTAAAAATGATTGTTTTTTTAGTTATGAAGCCCATGAAAGAGAGGTTGATTTCTTAGGCTTGCTCACGTTTCCTGAGCACCCTGTACTGTGAGAACGCTCACCGCACCAGCCACTTCTGAATCCCCTTTGCACCTGCTAATCCAGTCCAGCCCTGAGCATCTCAGGGACCAGACTCAGATGGAAATGAGCGTCTGGCAAGGATCACCCAGAGAAGACAGTCCTCTTGTCTTTGAATGGTACGGTCCAGATCCGGGAATGGTGGGGCAGGCCGCAGCCTGGGACGGTGTCCTGGGGGTTGGCCACTGGGCCCCCAGCCTTGATGATGAGGGCCTCACGCACCAACTCTCCTTGTGGGGAATTGAAAAGAACCCAGAAGGTCCTGCCGGAGGGGACTGTGGAGGTCCTGGAGGCTCTGGTGCTGTGCCTACAGACACCCCAGGAGTGACCGGCAGGACCATCCTGGGTGCCGCCCCCGGGAGTGGGACTCTCTAGCTCACGAAGAGGCAGTGCCTGTTAGGACTGATCAATTGCTCTGGGAGCAAACGGTCTTTCCTCGTCCTCCTGTGGGCAGAGGGGATCCGTGGTGACTCACCAGCCAGGCGGGGCCAGGAGGATGCCGGGCTGATAATGAAGATGTGTGGGCCTCCTGGACTTGCAGCACCGCACACCTCGCCCCAGGGGCTGCTTGGCCTCTTGGGCTCCTCATGCTTCCCGCTGGGTGGCGACAATGATGCGGGCGTGGTGTCCTGTGCGGACCGGGAGAGCCAGGTTTGCCTCGGTGAGCCCCCTGCCTCAGTTTCACTGTGTCCCCCACAATCCCCTCACTGGCCTCTCCATTTCTGATAGAACTGCCTGTAGCAGCAAAGAGCTGCTTTTGCCACTGAAATTACCCCCATGGGCAGGACAAAAGAGCCCCCCCTTCCCTTTCTGCAATAATGCTAATATCCTCCCCCCATTTCCCACTTATACCCTTTAATTTCCAAACAGAAGTGGATGCACTTTTCCTAAAGACAAATGGACACTGAGAATCTGTATAGCTGGAGCGGAGGACAGGGGTCCCTCACAGCAGATCATAACAGGCTGCAGGCCTTTCTCCTGGGGCGACTGTGGAATCCTATCAGAGGTGAGTGGGCTAAGGTGGGCGGGGGTAGGGGGGCAGGGGAGGAGCACAGCTCGCATTTTATCTTCTGTTTCCTCTTCCAAGCGTCAAGTCAGCGGTTCTCAACCTGTGGGTCGCGACCCCTTTGGCGGTCGAACGACCCTTTCACAGGGGTCGCCTAAGACCATCCTGCATATCAGATATTTACATGACGATTCATAACAGTAGCAACATGACAGTTATGAAGTAGCCACAAAAATAATTTTATGGTTGGGTCACAACATGAGGAACTGTATTTAAAGGGCCAGAAGGTTGAGAACCACTGCTTTAAGTCAATTTTAATGCAAAGCTGAAAACAGGAACTTTACACCCAATACTTTTTACCAGGTTAGCTGTATAAATAACAGTCCACGTACCTGCCATTTAATTGTCTGTTGGTTGGTTGATTGATTGATTCATTCATTCACGTGTTCATCAAGCATCCTTGAGCACTTCTTGCCCACACCAGGCCGGGCACCGGCGAGAAAACAGAGAATTGATCTCCCTCGAGCTTATGGCGGCCCATCCTCTCCAGCCCGTTTGCTCCGGTCTTTCCCTGAGATGCGGTGGAGGCACTCACCTGTCAGACGTTAGCTCTTTAAGGGAACACGATTGTTTTTAAAGCTTTCGATCCCTGACTGGATTTCTTGCAGTTTATAACTCCTGTGCTGACGTGACTGGTGGGATGTCTGGTCTGACACATTTGCTCATATCAGGTAGGTGTGGGGGAGGCTCACAAGTTCATGGGCAAGGTTAGATTTTGAAGGTGCCCAACAGCATGGAAAGATCAGGCAGTATTTAATCAACAAATTCAGCCACCATGGTTATTCCCACGAACTCCACACTCACCTCATTCGGTTCGAGTTGCATGATTGATTCTGGGTAATTAAACGCCTAATTATGACCAACACTTGCAGATCTAATTAAGGCCCAAACACTGGCCCCATAACCATGGTCTCATTCAGGTGAGCTCTGAGGGAACTTGGATGTCTGGGGGGGGGGGGGGGAGGGGGGCATTAGGGGTCTCCAGGTGGGGCTGGGCAGAGCGCCCCCAGGTGGGGGCTACAGGATGACCTCAAGTGTGGCTGCTTGTTCCTTTAGGGGTGGGGTTTCTCTAACCATAAATATAAAGGAAAATAACACCGTCTGCTTGGAGGTTAGAAATGTGTCCTGTTCCACTGGCCCCGGGTGCTGTGTTCAACATGCACAGCCTTTCACCTGAGACCTGGTCTGACCTCTGAGCCGCGGGCCATCCGTGTTGCTTGGTGGTCCGGCCTGAGGCGGTCCCTGCAAGGACCACATGAAGCCGACATTATATGGGAGCCCCTCCTCAGGAGTTCGAGGATCCCAGCAGCGGGCTGTGGAGATAAGTCTCAGCTGCTCTAATTTATAGGGTTGGCCCTGGGCCTCCACACCTGTGATCAGTAACTCTTGGAAGGTTTAGAAAAAAAACGGGGGGTGGGGGGCCCGTCTTGATGGTAGAGGAGGCCAGTGCAGGGGGCGCCGCTGCGGGAGGCTGGCTGGGACTCCGGACGCCTCCCAGGGGTCCCACTCAGGATGGATGGGCTTGTCCGAGGGGAGCGGCGATATGTAAACGGGAGGAGCATTTCTGTGGGTTCCTTCCCAACCGGTAAACTGTGGTCAGCACCCCACATCCATCAGGCTGGGGGCAGCCGTGGCCGTGGAGCCAGCGGGGGTTTCCTTAGTGCCAGGCACCGTGTGCCCCTCTGCCAGCCACTTCCTCCGGGTCTGTTAGCACCCGAGGGGCACACATCAGCTACTCAACAGGCATCTCTGGGCACCGGCCAGCAGCAGAGAGAACAGGCAGGTCGGTGAGCAGCCACTCCCGCTTAACATTTCCTCGGACCCGCTGCAGCTGGCACGTCCGACGCATTTTGAAAGTTTTGTAAAGTTACTTGTGAGGAAAACAGCAGAAATGACGCCAGAGCTCTCACCGCCACGAGGAATCGTCGGATGCTGAGAAGGCTTGGCTGCCATGTCTCCCTGCTCTGCGAGGGCCACTGTCCGCCTCCACCCCCTCGCCCTCGCACCTGTCCCTTTGTTCCTTAGCCAAGTCCAAGCGTTCCTTGTTTTCACCCTGTTCGCTGACAGGGCTGGGACACCGTGCCAAGGCTAGATGCCTGCCATCTTTTCCTCACTTCCCTTCCTTTCTCTCAGCGGGGACGGAGGTTCGGTGTGTAATAGTGCATGAACATGCATAAGTGTGCATACATACACACACATGTATACACACGTGTCCCTGTTCTCCTGCCCCCACCGCACACACACATTCTGCAGGATGACTTTCTTCTCTTACATGATTCTCTGGGGCAGCAACCACAAACTCAAATCCATTTATTCATGTGGCAAATGTCTGAGCCTCAGATGGACGTCACCAGGGGTCTTCCGAGGGTGTGCGGGGACCTGGGAAATTATTTTCTGCAGGTGCCTTGCTACGTAAACAGTGTGGGTCACCCCGAACCAGCTTTGGGCTGTCGGAGCTTCCTTGGGAGCAGCAGGACCGGGGGCAGGCCGGGGCCAGGCTCCGCTGTGGGCGTCAGAGCCGGGGAAGGTGCAGGGCACAGAAGGGCTGGTCAGCCTGCGAGCCCCCTCGGTGGTGACAACCCACCTCGTTCCCACAACTGACCGCCAAGACCAGTCCTCGGGGCCCCACCGCCTTCTCTCCCTGATCTCTGGCCTCCAGTCTCCAGTGTGGCCGAGCCCCACTGCTCTGCACAGACACAGAGACCCCAGAGCGCCTGCAGCCCAGGCCCGCCTCACCCCGGCCTCACCGCTGCACCTGGCAGCCCTCTCCCTGCACCTTTGTGCTCTCATGCCAACCTGCTCGTCCTGCCATGCAGCCTCCATCACACTGACCCTGCTGTGGGAGTTGCCTTGTTGGATCTCCGCCTGGCTCGCTGCGTTGCTCATCCATCAGGACCCAGGGCCACCTCCTCCAGAAAGCAGGTCGCAAAGGCTGTGGCTGGAGCCACCTGGGGGCTCCCCCCCCCCTCCTCCTCCTCCTCCTCATGCCCACTGGTCTTTCAGAGGTCACTGCAGCCGCCCTCAGGCTCGCTTTCCCCAGGTTCCCAGGCGCCTCCTGTGGCCACAGGCAGTGCAGGAGCACCTGCTTCACAACAACCCTTTATTTGCTTGTTTTCCAGCTCGTGTGAACTCGAGGGGGCGGGCCGCATGGTGCCTGACATCCACCATGGGCACCATTTAAGGAGCGGAGGGAGGAGGGAAGGGCAGGAGGGCAAGGGGCAGGGCAGTCCCTCTGCCAGGCCAGGCTGTGTTGTCCTTGCCGGAGGCCATGAGGAAGGCCTGGCTCTGGCAGGATGGTGGCCCGAGGGACCAGCATGAGTGGGAGGGGCACCATGTGTTTTAAAAAGGAAAAGCAACCCGGGAGAGAATTCTTTCCAATTTATGGGTGTGAGAGTTTGGGACACGCAGCTCTCAGGAGAGGTGGGAAATCTCACAGCTCAAAAATGAATTCTGTGAGGATGGGGAGCAATATCCTGGAGTCCAGGGGGGCGTGCATGCCCAGGACACGGAACCAACCAGGCCATGCAGCTGCCCTGTGAAGGCCGGTTCTCAGAGCGGAGGCTCTTCGGCAGGTTATGTTGTCCTGAGGGGGCGCGGGTGGGGCCCACAGCCTGGGGGCACTCAGGAGTCTGAGTGAGAGCAGGCGGGGCTCTGGGTGAGAGCTTAGGTGTGGGGGCCCCTCAAGCTTGACCAGGAACAAGCAGGGATTGGCTCTCCCTTTGTGGGCCCAGGGCCACCCAGAAAGTTCCCAATGCTTGTCCCTAAGACAAAGGCAGGAAGAAAGGACAGCTTCCTCCTCCCTTGCTGTGCAGATAAGGTCAACTCGGCTCCTTATCTGTGCGTTAACGGCTCCATGCCCACCTCTCGGTGCATAGGCACCAGCCTGCGGTACGTCTGTGTCCTGCACGGATCGGCTGTTGTCTACAGTGTGACCGGCCGCCTGGGGTCCCCACCTCCTCGCACAGGCACCAGTGCCCTCGCAGCTCACAAACACAGGACACGCACGGCCTGGCGCTCCGGGCAGCGGCCTGGCTTTTAATGCGGAATTTGCGCGAGGAGCGCATCGCATCGCACTGGGCAGGCGCTCTGGATGCGTCTGCGGGAAAGCACAGCGTCCTTGTCTCCACGCCAGCACGTTTCTCAGACACACTCCTCCACGAAGAGAAAGAACAGGACCCATTTCTGTATAAGAATATATTATTTAAAAGGCAGTTTAAAAGTAAAAATTCTGTACAGCATCATGAATTCCTTTTTTTTTTTTGTATCACTGAACAAAACGGTCCTTGCGTGGGCGCCAGGGCGTCAGGATCAGCTTCTCCCCGCGGAGGATCTCACGCCGAGTGGCCGGGCCCAGGCACCGTGGACGGACGTCCTCCTCCTTCAGGCGAGGTCTGCTCGGGAGGGAAACGGACTCCGGGTTTGTCTTCATTGGGATTGAAACGCGCAGGCGATATCGCAAGTGTCACAGGACTAGTCGCGCACTGTGTTTGAAAAATGAGGCCATCGGACATATTGTTGAACATGTTCAGGGAAAATAAAACCATCTCGATCCCTCTTCTGAGCCATTCAAAAAATACGATCTGCCTTCAAAATTGAAAGCCAGCCCGGCTGGTGTGGCTCAGTGGTTGAGCATCCATCTATGAACCAGGAGGTCACAGTTCGATTCCCCAGTCAGGGCACATGCTCAGGTTGCGGGCTTGATCCCCAGAAGGGGGCGTGCAGGAGGCAGCCGATCAATGGTTCTCTCTCATCATTGATGCTTCTCTCTCTCCCTCTCTGAAATCAATAAAAACATATTTTAAAAAAAGAAAGAAAAAGAAAAGAAAGCCAGCATTTACGGAGTGCTTCCTATGGACCAGCCCTCTGCTTGGTTAACTGCTAAAACCACAACATGATGGTGATTTAGAGACTCGGGGCCTGAGGCTCAGAGGTTGAGTCTCCAGTGCAAAGCTTGGCCCCAAGGCTTGCTTTGTTGGCTGCTGGGTGCCGGGACCTCTGTTCCTCTAATAAAACCAAACCTAGTTTCTCATGCCGGCACCTTGCTGCTTTATAAACCGAAACTCCCCCAAAGGATCCATCAGCCACCTGGGTGGCGTGTCCTCATTATTCAGGCCGAATGGCTGGTCTGCCTTCTGCATGGACTGAGGGAATGGCTGATGCCAACAAGTGCTCGGGGAGGTGATCACAGCCATGCTAACAAATACTTTCTTTGTGAAAAGCTTGAAAAAAGCGTTTTCCCTTAGGAGTGGCACACCTGCTAATTACTGACCTTTTCCTATCAACTAAAGCATGCCCCCTCCTTCAGAGCCTGATTCTAATTATTCTGAGCAAGGCATACACGTTTTACTTATTTAAAAGTATCTGATATTCAGGTTTCCTCTCTCCTCCCTCCCTTCCCCTTCCCTCCCTCTCGCCCTCCCCAGATTCCAATCCAGCTCCACTGTGTTGGGAACTGCTGGGAATCAGTGCACAACAGCATTACCTTCGCTTGGCTTCCCATCTCTGCTTTTCTCCCTCGACTTGTCGGTGCCCCCGCCTGCCCGGCTCTCGCTCTTCCTCTGTAACCAGGACAGACAGAGAAGTCAGGCTCGGGGACCCTGAGGGGTGGCTGCTCGTCTGCTTGGGAGCTCCCCGTTGACTGCAGATGCTAAAACGTGAAGCTGAGACGAACGTCTGCAACCTTGTGGTGCCAAACACACACGTGTGAGCGTTTCAGACACAGCTCGGTGCACGGGCCACCTTCCCTGCTACGGGAGGCCTCACCCGGTGCGGCCACTGCCGGGCGCCTGGACGGCGAGCTCACACTGGCTGCAGTGCACACAGCCCCGTGGACTGGCCGTGGCGACTGTGGAGTCCACATCCCTTTCACCTCCTTTCTGGTCTGTCCTTTCTGGGGGCAGGAAGGGGCCGTGGAGGGTCCCAGTGGCCCCCACTGGGCGGCCGGGGCCTGGGACTTGGAGGCTCAAGGCCTCCGTTGAGATGACGTGTGGATGGCCCTGGAGAGTCAGGCTCTGCAGCTCTCCTGCAGGGGGTCTGGGCAGGGGGACGCCTCTTCTTACATCCGTCCTCTGTATCATCTGCTCTTAGCTTTTGGAGTTTCAGCACCTGCCTGTGACCTGACAGCCGTGGGCAAACTACAGCCCGCGGGCCGGATCCGGCCAGTTTGAAATGAATAAAACTAAAAAAAAAAAGACCGTACCCTTTTATGTAATGATGTTTACTTTGAATTTATATTAGTTCACACAAACACTCCATCCATGCTTTTGTTCCGGCCCTCCGGTCCATTTAAGAACCCATTGTGGCCCTCGAGTCAAAAAGTTTGCCCACCCCTGTGCTAGAATCTAACTAGAGAGATGGAGATGGCTGGGCTGTGGGCTGGGAGGTATGTGTTGAGCACCTACTCTACGTCCAGCATTGCACCAAGGAGGCTGAGAGCAACACAGGGCGAGCCTCAGCAGGGCATGGCGGGAGTTCCCAGTGGCAGAGGCAGGTGGAGGCACCGTGATGGGGAGGCCCTGGCTGAGGTGAGCAGTGAAGAAGACATGGTGCAGAGCCAGGTGGGGGGCACAGGCTGGGATGGGGTGAGGTCAGCCACAGCCACATGGGGCCAAAGTATGAAGCAGCAGGGAGACTGCTCCAGCTGCACTGGGGCCCCCGGGGAGAGGGGAGGCCACACCTGGGGTGGGTGGAGGTCAGGTGAGAAGGTCAGTGGGTGGTCCCAAGAGGCAGGGGGCCCTGACGCAGAGATGCGCACACCCCGGGGTCCTGCCTTGGCCAGACTAACTTGGGGGGCTTTGGGGGAAACCTCGACCCCAGCTCTGAGCCTGTGAACTGGACCTCCCCTGAAAACTATCAATCCCCAAACACCCTAAAGCCAGGCCCGGTCTGTCTCCCTGGCCCCTGGGAGGGGCCGAGCTGCCCCGTGGGAGAGTCTGTGGCCTAGAGCCAGGACGGGACATGGTGGTGGCTTTTCCCAGGCCAGGGGGAGCCTCTCAGTGAACAAGGTCAGCGCAGGGGCAGGGGGAGGAGAGGGAGGACGTTGGCCGGACGCTGCTGGGGGAGGGAGATGCCGTGGACGCTGACCCTCGTCACCTCACAGCGGGCGGCACTGTCATGTGACCTCCAACCACGTTAGAGCCCCCGATGTGGTCGGCCTGCCTCTCCTTTGGGTGGGAACGAGCGCCCGTCCAGAGGGGCCGCCTCGCGGTGCCAGCAGCGTGGACGGAGCCCGCGTCACCCGCTGTCCCGCGGGGCCCTACCTCCGTCATGGCGTCGTCCATCTGCTTCAGCTCCTCGTAGCGGTCTCTGGATTCCCACAGGGGCTGCAGCATGCTTTCCTCAACCGCAGGGAAGAGCTGGAGGGGGACACACTCGGTCAACCGTCCGCCGCTGAGGCGACGGAAAGCGTTTGGGACAAGGGCAGGTCCTGTGTCTCAGTGGATCGCACGGGAATCTGCATCCGTCCACGGGGCGCGGTCGGAGCCCCCAGGGTGTGGCCTCTATGGCATCCGAGGTGACCAAGGTTCTGACACTGTCGGGTCAATGGTTCCTGGAGCCCCTCACGCCTGCCACCTGCCCACCTGGTTCCACGGTCCCCGCTGTCTCCTGCTTCTCACAGGGACCTGGTAGAAGCCACTCCCTCCCCAACTCTCCCCTCCCGTGTCCCCCTGCCCCCCAACTGTCCACACTGCACTTTCTCATCTTCCAAAGCCAACTTCATCCACTCGGCCCCCGACAGCCCCAGAGCCTGGAGGGACTCGCTCATGCCTGCCCTCCAGCCTGGACGGCTCTGTCCTCCAGTCTGTCCGCCTGTTGGACATTCGCTGAGACTCAGCACAGGTTGCCTCCCCCCTCCCTCCCCACCCGGGGCCCTGTGCACACAGCTCTCCTCCCGGGAAGGTCACACTCCGCCCTATTGCAGGGGAGGGTGGGCCTGTGGTCGCGTCACTGCAGCCGGGACCAGCTCTGCTCGCCCGCTGTGAAGGCGCAGTGTGTGGAGAGAACGCTGTGAGCAAGAAGGCAGCTCCCGAGAAGCAACAGTGCCCGGGGCTTAAGGAAGGAGCGCTGAGCTGGTTCTGGAAGATGGAGGGAGCAGCATGTGAGGCTGGGGGCCCAGGGGAGGGAAGGGTGCACTTGGTGGTAAAGGTTGGAAGAAAGGCCAGGACCAGGAGCTGCGGGCCGTCCTGCCAGACAGAGGTGCTACGGAGGACGGGGGACCATGGGCCTGTGTTGGGGCAGTGGGGAGCCATGGAGGGTTCAGGAGAGAGGGGGAGACCTCCTTCCTGAAGGTTAACCTGGTGACAGCCGTGTGCTGGGTGGAGTGAGTGAGATGGAGATGGGACCGCTTAGGAGGTTCTTCCGAAGGTGACGGTGAGAGGAGCTGACACAGGCTCCTCTGGGGCCCCGCGAGCAGAGGGCCACTCGGAGGAGGTCTCCGTGGGGACTAGCAGGCTGGCCCTGGTGGCGCAGGAAGGGGAAGCGGGAGGTTCTGTGGGTGTGCTGCTGTGGGGAGCAGGAGGCGGGAGGGCAAGTGGGAGGTGGGGGGAGAGTGTTGGGCGTGTTGGTGTTAAGGTGGAGGGGGGCTTCAGGTGGGGTGTCCGGCGGGCAGTTACAGTTCACATGCACGTGTGTGTGAGCGTGTGGGCGAGTGTGTGAGCGTGTGTGAGCGTGTGGGCGGGTGTGTGAGCGTGTGGGCGAGTGTGTGAGCGTGTGGGCGAGTGTGTGAGCGTGTGGGCGAGTGTGTGAGCGTGTGGGCGAGTGTGTGAGCGTGTGGGCGTGTGTGTGAGTGTGTGGGCGAGTGTGTGAGCGTGTGGGCGTGTGTGTGAGCGTGTGGGCGAGTGTGTGAGCGTGTGGGCGTGTGGGCGAGCGTGTGGGCGAGCGTGTGGGCGAGTGTGTGAGCGTGTGGGCGTGTGTGTGAGCGTGTGGGCGGGTGTGTGAGCGTGTGGGCGAGTGTGAGAGCGTGTGGGCGTGTGGGCGAGCGTGTGGGCGGGTGTGTGAGCGTGTGGGCGAGTGTGTGAGCGTGTGGGCGTGTGTGTGAGTGTGTGGGCGAGTGTGTGAGCGTGTGGGCGTGTGTGTGAGCGTGTGGGCGAGTGTGTGAGCGTGTGGGCGTGTGGGCGAGCGTGTGGGCGAGCGTGTGGGCGAGTGTGTGAGCGTGTGGGCGTGTGTGTGAGCGTGTGGGCGGGTGTGTGAGCGTGTGGGCGAGTGTGAGAGCGTGTGGGCGTGTGGGCGAGCGTGTGGGCGGGTGTGTGAGCGTGTGGGCGTGTGTGTGAGCGTGTGGGCGAGTGTGTGAGCGTGTGGGCGGGTGTGTGAGCGTGTGGGCGGGTGTGTGAGCGTGTGGGCGGGTGTGTGAGCGTGTGGGCGGGTGTGTGAGCGTGTGGGCGGGTGTGTGAGCGTGTGGGCGGGTGTGTGAGCGTGTGGGCGAGTGTGAGAGCGTGTGGGCGTGTGGGCGAGCGTGTGGGCGGGTGTGTGAGCGTGTGGGCGTGTGTGTGAGCGTGTGGGCGGGTGTGTGAGCGTGTGGGCGGGTGTGTGAGCGTGTGGGCGGGTGTGTGAGCGTGTGGGCGGGTGTGTGAGCGTGTGGGCGGGTGTGTGAGCGTGTGGGCGGGTGTGTGAGCGTGTGGGCGGGTGTGTGAGCGTGTGGGCGGGTGTGTGAGCGTGTGGGCGAGTGTGTGAGCGTGTGGGCGGGTGTGTGAGCGTGTGGGCGAGTGTGTGAGCGTGTGGGCGGGTGTGTGAGCGTGTGGGCGAGTGTGTGAGCGTGTGGGCGGGTGTGTGAGCGTGCGTCCACAACGTGTGCATGTGTGTGTGAACGTGTGGGCGAGTGTGTGAGCGTGTGGGCGTGTGTGTGAGCGTGTGGGCGAGTGTGTGAGCGTGTGGGCGAGTGTGTGAGCGTGTGAGCGTGTGTGTGAGCGTGTGGGCGAGTGTGTGAGCGTGTGTGAGCGTGTGGGCGGGTGTGTGAGCGTGTGGGCGAGTGTGTGAGCGTGTGTGAGCGTGTGGGCGAGTGTGTGAGCGTGTGGGCGGGTGTGTGAGCGTGTGGGCGGGTGTGTGAGCGTGTGGGCGAGTGTGTGAGCGTGTGTGAGCGTGTGGGCGGGTGTGTGAGCGTGTGTGAGCGTGTGGGCGGGTGTGTGAGCATGTGGGCGAGTGTGTGAGCATGTGGGCGAGTGTGTGAGCGTGTGGGCGAGTGTGTGAGCGTGTGTGAGCGTGTGGGCGGGTGTGTGAGCGTGTGGGCGGGTGTGTGAGCGTGTGTGAGCGTGTGGGCGGGTGTGTGAGCGTGTGGGCGAGTGTGTGAGCGGGTGGGCGAGTGTGTGAGCGTGTGTGCACAGCGTGTGCATGTGTGTGTGAACGTGTGGGCGAGTGTGTGAGCGTGTGGGCGAGTGTGTGAGCGTGTGTGAGCGTGTGGGCGGGTGTGTGAGCGTGTGGGCGAGTGTGTGAGCGGGTGGGCGAGTGTGTGAGCGTGTGTGCACAGCGTGTGCATGTGTGTGTGAACGTGTGGGCGAGTGTGTGAGCGTGTGGGCGAGTGTGTGAGCGTGTGTCCACAACGTGTGCATGTGTATGTGAGCGTGTGGGCGAGTGTGTGAGCGTGTGGGCGAGCGTGTGAGCATGTGGGCGAGTGTGTGAGCGTGCGTGCACGGCTGTGCACTCCGTGTTTCTCACTGTCTGTTGTGTCGCCCCGGGTGCGGCGATGGTCACTCACCTTGGTCACTGTTTCAAACATGGGGATCAGGACGAACTTGATGAACCCAATCTGGGCCGTGGCTTTGGTCACTTTGTCCCGGTCCATGAAAGGGGCCACGGGGAGGCCTTCCGACTTCTCGCGGTCGCTCTGGGGAGTGCAGCAGACGCAGCGTTAAAGAAACACGCAGGGAACTTGGGGGGCTCTGGGGATCACTGTTCTTCGAGGAGGAGAAATATGAGCTGATATGCCGCGGCCAGCCCAACCGCGGTGCGTTATGTAAATCAGGAATAACAATTGCCAATTGTTTGAAAAGACGATGCTGCTCTGAGCGCTACATCGGGTGTGCAGGGCCGTGCGGGGCCGTGGGGTGAGCACTGAGGGGAGGGCACAGGCAGAGGCCAACGAAGTGGGTCGCAAGAACGCGCCGTGGCAGAAGCAGCTTGGGGACACCCCGCCGGCTCATCAGAGCTTCCCCGGCCGCCCCGGGAGCCCTTCCTGTCTCTGCAGTCTTGACCTTCAGGCGGTTGTCTGACATGTGTGCCGCTCAGAGCAGCTTACTTAGTGGTGACCGGCGGCAGTTCCACAGCATTAGCTTTCCCAGGCAGCCATGCCTCCCAGGTCTGAGATGACAGCCTCGCTCCCGCTCCCGTTGGCTGTGCGCCTGCCGTGAAGGCTTTCTGGGGGCGGGAGGCACTTCTGCCGACCCGTCTGTGTCCACTGTGACCCGCCTGCTGCGATTCAAACTGGGCCTCACGTAAGGGGCCAGGCAGAGCGCCCGGAGGCGTGACTGCTGTGCACGAAATATTCCCGTAAAATACTCTTACCTGCATGAAGTATTCTTCTAATAAGCAGTCCACCCAAGGCTCTGCGACTTCCATCGGACGCACCTCGTTGGAGATATCACAGCATTTTATCAAAATCATCTTCAGCTGCAAGAAGAGGCCTGGGGTCAGGCAATGGCGCGCAGACCGGAACCCACGCCGTTTGGGCTGGACGTGGCCCCCAGGAGCGGGCGGGGCTGTGGACGGGGCTGAGCTCGGCTGCCCCTCCATGGCTCAGCCAGGGCGCCTGTGGTGGGGTCCCTGGCGGTCTGCATCTCGACCCTCAGCCTCAATTGGGGAGGATGAGGGGCATCACTGCACCCCCATAGGATCAGAATGTTTTTCTTTCTTTTTTTAAAAATCCTCACCCAAGGATATTTTTCCATTGATTTTTAGAGAAAGTGGGAGAGGGAAAGACAGAGAGAAATGTCGAGGTGAGAGAAACACATCGACTGGTTGCCTCCTGCATGTGCCCTGACCAGGGCGCGGGCCGGGGAGGAGCCTGTAATTGAGGTACGTGCCCTTGACCGGAATCGAACCTGGGACTCTTCGTCCGCAAGTTGATGCTCTATCCACTGAGCTACACCGGCTAGGGCTCAGAATGTTTTCTCGGCGGGACCTTGAGTGGTAGAACAGCCCATTTAACACCAGGACCTTCTGTCATACGAATATACATTATGAAGTTCTTGATTATTGAAGAGACAGGAAAAAGTGTAGAGAGGCATCGTTAGCGATGAATAATGGAGCCACTACAGTCAAGCTGCTAAATTATTAAAATCACGTTGCCTAAGGCAGGAGGAGATGATTATAGTCTTGTTCTAATCAGCTGGGAACTTGCACTTGAACTCTCCAGTCCCGTGTCAATGCCGGGACATACAGCAGACCTGCAGGTAATCCTCTGATGACCTCAGAAGGACTAAGAAAAGAATGTTCTCGTATCCAGACCGCTGAACGTGACCAGACCTCCTGGCGTCCATCCTCCAGACCATCTGGACCAATCCGAGGGCCAAAAATGCACACTGGTCCTTCTCCAGAATGTACACTTTGCTATAAGTACTCTTAGCTTTTCTTTCTTCTCCGGGACATTTCTGGGTTTTGGCTTAGCTGTGTTTCTAGTTGGCAAATCCTAAGATCCTTGAATAAATCTTGATCATTTATTTCTAGCCAAAGCTTCCAGACTCTCACTCATGTGACGTTAGGAATCAGAGGTTAAAAGGGTAATAGGAGTGGACAGTGCTGGGACACCCAGTGACAAAGCGGCACATTAGAAATATAGGGTGAACGTAAACGCAGCGAGGGCATAGCCTTGGCACCCTAACCCCTGAATAGGATGGGCAACTGCAGATTCCTCCTATCCCCCGCAGCCCAGGATTAGCAAGACTGCCCGAATGTCAGAGGTGGCATTAGCTTCTGCCCCCTGCTCCCAGGCCCGCGTCTTCCCTGTGGTAGCCGGGCTCTCTGCCTCTGAACCCGGTCAAAGCCGCCACCCTGCAGAAGCCTCCTCTCCCCCTGCGTCCTTCCAGGTCCTGCTCTGGACCCTCTCTCCAGCCTTCCTGGCCACCCAGACCCCGATTTCAGCCCCCACAGTGCCGCCCTGTGCCTGGCCACATCTCGTTTGTGCTGTTCCCTAGTTGGGTGCCTTTCTGGTCCTCCCAGGACACCCGACTCCCTCCGAGCCTGGTGAGGTCTGGGCATGCATTTGGTTCCTCCGATGGAGACTCGCCAGGCCCAAGGATTCAGCCAGAGCGTTTCCACCTGAATCAGTCACGTGAGGGCCTTTGGGACCGGCTGCAGCACCAATGACTTGTTCCAGGCCCAGCGACTGTCACCTGGACTTGCCAGTGTTTGAGATCAGTGCTGGCTGCCACTCAGAGTCTGGTGCGGGTCCACCCGGGCTGTGGGCCCCGAATCTGCCTGGGCTGCTCTTCCGGGGGGGAGGGGGCCTTGGGGAACCTGACTTGACTCAACTTCAGCTGAACCTCCAGGTGAGCACTGCCCTTTAGTCCTTCCCTCGTCGCCCTGCCCCATGGCTTCCTGGGAACCGACCCAGGCCTTTCTCGTCTCCTGTGTGAGGAGTCGGGCTGTAGGCCACAGGCAAAGGGCTCTGCCTGGCAGGCCTCGGGGGGACGCTGCCCCCGACACCAGGCTGGGGCCAGCAGGGCACGGCCGTCCTGGAGGGGGTTGAATCAAGGCCTCAGGCCTGGGCCACCGGGTCCCCAAGTTGCCCTCCGAAAGGCTGGGTTCAGCATGTTTTCCCGGGCTGTCCTTTGTGGGAGAGCCAACTATATTCTCAGGAAACCAGAGCAAGATGAACCGCCTTTACCCGCTTACTATCCTCCCACCAGAATGAGAGGGAGCGTGCAAAAACGCTGCCCGTAGCCACGACGGAGCTTTACTGGGGGAGGTTCCCAGCAGGCGGCCTTCCTGGTGAGACTGGGACCTTTGAAAACCAGCTTTATTGGCACCTCCCTCCAAGGCAAGTAGGAGTTGCGGTTTCTCGGTTTCTGGTCTGAGCTGGGGAAAGGACTCCCTCACCAGCTCCCCGACCCCCAAGAGGCGAAATGAGCCTACTCACCAGGGTCATGTGCTCCTCGTTGCTGTAGTCGAAGTTCTCCATCTTCTCTTTGAAGGAATCCATGATCTCTGCGTGCCTGGCCATGTCAGTGGCCAAGATTAATGTGATCATGCCCTGAAGAGCGAAAGAGCAAAGCATGAACACCAGGCAAATCCCAAGCATTCCCCATTGAGCGCCGACTGTGTGCTGAGCCCTCTGCACACACCAAGTCTCTGCACAGACCTCATGCCAGCCCTGTGTGTGTCTAGGAATCACTGTCCTCATTTTCATTTTATTCATGATTATTATTTTTGTTAATCCTCACCTGAGGATATTTTTCCATTGATTTTTAGAGAGTGGAGGAGAGAGGGAAAGGCAGAGAGGAACACTGATGTGAGAGAAACTCATTGATTGGTTGCCTCCTGCACGAGCCCCATCAGGGCCTGGGAACCTGTAACCGCGGTACCGGCCCTTGACCTGCATCGAACCCCGGACCCTTTGGTCCACAGGCCTACGCTCTACCCACTGAGCCAAAACAGCTAGGGTGCTGTGTTCATTTTTAGATACAGAAGCTGACACTGGACGAGGCCGAGGGCCCTGCCCAGGCTGCAGCGGGAGGGTGGAAGCCTGGCGTTCAGGCCCAGCGGAGCCTGACCCCTCCCCCTGCGCTGTGTCTGTGAAGCAGCAGCAGCCACACCAGGTCTCCCAGGACAATGTCCTCATGGATGGCAGCTTGGCCGCGGACAAAGGCTTCCCCGTGGTTTAGTCACCTAGGCCTGTGGTCTTGTTGGAGGTCAATGACCGATTTTCCAAGGGTATTTTTCCCGTTATCTAATCTGTGTGTGATGACATGTGTACCTATTGCTTGGGAGTGATCAAAGTCTGTCTATGTACAATAGCATTCTTCTATGAACGAATTTGTAAATGAGGACGCAATGAGTTTTTAATATAAATAATCCATTACCTTACTAATCAGATGTTGGCTTAAAAGTAACATAATTCAAAACCATGACCATCTGACCATCCATCCATCCATCCATCCATCCACCCATCAATTTATCCATCTGACTTGTCCATCTGTCTGTCCGTTGGTCTGTAGATCCATCCATCCACCCACCCACAAGCATTTACAAACACACCACCGTGTCGAGCATGGTGTTCTACTTTTAAAAAAAAAATGAAACCACAATCATCAAATGCAGAGCTCAAGTCACCCAGCACAGATCATCTCAGATGTGTTGGGAGGAGGGGGGCACGACTGACATTCTGAATGGTGCCATTTCCCTGTGAAGATTTAACTGTGTAGCAGGGAAGGACCTATGCCGTGAGGAGTTAGCCCTCAAAATATTCAGTGACAAAATGTTATTAAAAATCAGGACAACTGCCCGGCTGGTATAGCTCAGCAGTTAAGTGTCGACCTACAAATCAGGAGGTCACTGTTAGATTCCCGGTCAGGACATATGCCTGGGTTTTGGGCTTGATCCCCAGTAGGGGGTATGCAAGAGGACACTGATCAATGATTCTCTCTCATCATTGATGTTTCTATTATTCTCTCCATTTCCTTCCTCTCTGAAATCAATAAAAATATTTTTAAAAATTGGGACAGCTGATTTTAGTCTCAGAAAAAGTCTCGTTTGAACATGAGGCGTTTGAGGCAGGACAACCCTGTGCGCCCCAGGGCGGACACGAGGAAGATCTGGGCTGTGGGGTCAGCCGCTCCTCCAGCCAGGCACTTCCTCCCCAGGGTCGCTGGGTCTCCCACGAGGGGGCGTTCAGGTGCTCGGATTCTCCAGGTCGTATGCATTCCAGGTCGCTGGGCAGCCGTCAGGGGCAGCAGCCAATGCAGTGCTGTCTCCAGGACTTGCCCTTTACCTGCTTCAGAGAAAGGTTCCCTCGGGCTCTTCAGAACAGCACATGGCACTTGCTTGCCCGGTGGTTCCATAAACATGGGAGGGAGGCAGAGGCCTGGGCTTGAGGAGGGACTGCCCCGGGAACCGGTGATTCAGCGATGACAGTAAGCACCGCATTTAGCTCTGAACTTCCTGGAAGCAGGGCCAGTGGGGAAACATATATGAAGCTTATCAGCCTCCAGCGGGAGGGAGGGTTCCCAGCTCTGGATTCTAGACCCTTTATCAGGCGCATCTTCAGGGAAGGCCACGAAGACATCTCATGGGTGCGGTTTTCATCCATGGACTGTCAGGGCGTGGCTCCTCCAGACGTGGACCTTGGCTCCTGTGCAGTGTCCCAGGCTGCCATCCACATGGACCCGGGGACACAGAGGACCACAAAGGTGTTATCTCAGGGTTCTGGAGGCCAGAAGCCTGGATCCAAGGTGTCGGAGGGCCCTGCTCCCTCCCAGGGCCCCAGGGGAGGGTCCCCTGCTTCTTCCAGCTGCTGGTGGCCCAGCATTCCTTGGCTTGTGTCCACATTACTCCAGTCTCTGCCTCTGTCATCTCATGGCCTTGTCGTCTGTGTATCTCTGTTTTCTCCTCTTCCGTCTCTTGTAGAGACACTTGTCGTTGGATTTAGGGCCCGCCTGGCTAGCCCAAGCCAGTCTTACCTAGCGATCCTAACGATGCAGCTGTGAAGACCCTTTTTCCAATTAAGGGTAACTTCACAAGGCCGAGGGTCAGGAGGTAGACATACATTTTGTTTTTGTTTTTTTTGGCAGGGGTGGGGCTACCATTCAACCTACTACATTCCTCCAAAGGTCGCCCTGATGTCCTCCCTCAGAGGGTGGAGCACAGAGACGCGCTCGGTGGGACCTCCTGGGCGAGGGCTGTCATTTGTGGTGAGTGGAAGTGTCTGCCTCAGGACAGGGGGCGCTCTCAGTCTCCTCCCAAAATGCCCCGAGAAGTGGTCAAGTCTCTTAGCTGAAGTGGGCAGTGGGCAGACTGGGTCAGGGGGTGGCAGGGGACAGTGGTCAGGGCCCAGCTAGGTTGGATGTGGCAGGTATGTCTGTCCAGGGTCTGCTGTGTACTCCCTGTGCTCCCTGGGCAAGTTACCCAGCGTCTGTGGACCTCTCCCCGCTGCGTGGCAATGGAGAGAGGGCGTATCTCCAAGGATAAGTTCAACGCTGGGTGTGAACTGCCGTCAGTGGACTCCCAGGTACGCAGGCCCGGGCGTGCACCTCTTCCTGGGCGCTATGTGGCCTTGGAGGCGGTGGGAAGGGGGGCGTGCTCCCCAGGGTCCCTGTGGGCGCTGCTGTGACCGGGAGCTTCCGGGAGCCTCAGCTGGAGAAGGGGTTCTCTCGTGGTCGTGCTCACTGTCTCCCCTGAAAATCCCCCTCACCCTGCAGGCAGAGTGCCCCCACCCCCGCACACCTGTCGGATCTGCTTGAACCCGTCGGGCTGCACGTTGGAGAAGATGTTGCACTCGGGCTGGGCGAGGATCTGGAAGGCCACGGCGCAGTGGTGGTTCTCCAGGGGCGAGATGTCGTTGTAGCGCACGGCCAGCTCGGTGCGGGCGTTGATCTGGTACCTGGAATTGGGGGTGAGGGGGCAGGAGCCTCAGCAGCCCGCACTCGGAGGCGCCCGCGTGTCAGGGCAACACGCTGAGGGGTACTGTGCTGCCGTAGGGGCTGGGAGGCAGTTGTGAAGGGGCTGGTGAAGGCGGCTGCACTCTGCCCGTGCCAGGAACTCACTTCTCCCGGCTCCCCTGACTCTCTCCTGCCCCTTGAATGAGATGATCCCAAGTTTTTACAGTCCTACCAGGTGGACAGCACCCAGAAGTCTCCATTTCTCTGTTACGGTGCCCTGAAGGCACCGGGCCTTTCGGGATGGCACCTTGCAGACATTTCAATACGTGCAAAAGGCAGGCATTTGGGAGAAGAGTCGGATGCTGCGGTCCAGGCCCCGTGCTGGCCTGTCACCGAGGGTGGGCACTGAGGGAGTAGGTGCCCACGGGCTCCCACGCCTTAGAATCCATGGTCCTGACCATGGCAGCAAGGTTCTCGGGCACATTGTGCGTAAAATAAAACTCAGTACACAGGTACACACGTCTGACAGAAAGAAGCCATGTGTCACTGTGAACGCAAACCAATGCCACGCGGTCGGGACTGCGGCGGTCAGGTGGGTGGGACTCTGTGCCTTTGCCTCCAAGAGGCGGGAACGGATCAATGTTCCAGCAAAGCCCACCGTGCACCCCTCCCACTCCCCGCTCACCCACCCTCCTCTCGCTCAGTCCTAGCCCTGGCACGGTCCCTGTGGGAACAGGGTGGGGAGGCTGCCGTGGGGGGCGGGATCCAGAGTGAGATCCCTGTCCGTGTGGGCATCAGGCCCTGCTTCAGGTACCGCCAGGGCTCAGGCCTGTGCAGAGGCACAGCCTGGAGCCAGGACCACAGAGGGTGTGGCAGCCTCGTAGGGTTTGGTGACCTTGAAGGGTCTGCCCAGGGAGGCCCAAGGCCTTGGACAAAGTTCCAAAGTGGGGAGCTGTGTCCCATGGAGGTGGTGCTGGGGGGTCGGAGGCCTCTGCTGACGCTCCGATTTGGGGCTGGTCTGAGTATTGAGCTGAACCGAGTGCCCTTTAAAACGAAAAGTCACCGTGCACGCACGTGTTGTTGTATCCTGGATGGTCCAGATCGTGGCAGACGGCTGCGGTCATTAGGATCAAGATATCCATTTGGGAAAACTTCTCCTGGATTAGAGAGGGGGGTAGGGGTGAGGAGGGGGTGGAGGGGGGTGGAACGAATGATAAGGGCAGGATGAAGCCCCCTCCAGCCGCTGGCCTGGTGGGAGAGGACCCGCCCCCTCTCTGGGGTGGGGTGAGGGGGGCCCACTTGCTCAGTGACTCAGAAGCGCCTCGCCTAGGTGGGCGATGACACTGATGGGCTGGGTGGGTTCCCTGGAGGGTGGAGGAGCTGCTGCGGAGCCCGAGGCTGTCTGTCCCTCTGGGTGGGGGTGCGTCCCTGCCATCCCCTGGAGGGGCTCCCCCAGACCCACCTGGAGCCCGCAGAGCCAGATCATGCTGTACATCATCTGGGCCACGCAGAAGCAGTGCCGGAAGTTGTGGAAAGGGTTGTTCCTGTAGTTGTCGTGCACGCAGAGCTGCGGGAGACGAGGGTCTGACCGCCCGCGCTGTACCCACCGCCCTCTCCAGCTCCCTCGCTAGCCGTCCCAGATGCTCCCTGCCCCGCCCTCGTCTGTGGGGCAACAGTGCTCCTGTGAGGACAGGCGAGGACGGGTGGCCCAGAGGGCAGGCGTGGGGACAGACCTCCAGGCTTTCACCGTGGGCTCCTAGACTCAAGGTGTCTGAGCAGCCACACTGGGACATGGAGCTGAGGGCCAAGCCAGGGGAACTACCGGGGTCCCAGTGACTGTCTGACCTTTAATATTTGGTTCTGAGCAGTATTTTATTTTTAAAAAGGCCCGCTATTAACACACACTCGTACATGCCATTCACGCATGCACACACTCACACACATACTACTCACACCCACAGCCACACATGTACAAATGCACACACAAGCACATTTACACAGGCACACCCTCACAGACATACTCACATAAACACATACACCTACATACACATACACTCACACATGCACACTCACACACACACGTGTGCACACAATACTTACACACATTCAAACACACACACTGACACATATTCACACACGAACACACTCATGCTCACTCACATGGTCCCACCCACAGACACTCATAACACACTCACACATACTCATGCACACACTTGCACATGTACATACTCATGTCTACTTTCCTCACAAACATGCACACACTCAGACACTTTCACACACTCATACATACTTGCACACACACACACACACACACACACACGCCCCTGCTTTAGCACATGCTGCTGCACTGGTCTGCCCTGTCCTCACCATTGTCTCACTTCCTGGAGCAGGAGCGCAGGGGGGAGTGTGTGGTGGGGACACAGGCCGGCGGAATGTCCTGGCAGAACTCTCCTGAGTGCCCAGGGCCACCAGGAAGGTGCCAGGATGGCCACTCCCATGTAACTGGATGAAACTGTGTTCAAGAGGGACTGCAGGGGCTGCCACTTACCAGCCACCTCTTGAGCGTGATGGGGTTGATGCTGAAGTCTCTGACCAGGCAGAGGTCGTGGTACATGTGCTCCAAGCAGCTCAGCATCTGCGGGCACAGGAAGAGCACAGGGTGGTCAACAGCACGCAGGCCGCCCGCCCGGCCCTACCGTCCCGGGAGAGGTCCGCAGGGCAAGCCGGGCAGCTTCTCCAGGCGCGTCCCCAGGGGGCAGCCCTCCCTGGCCCGGGTCCCCCAAGAGTGAGGCCTGTAGACTGGGGATTCAGCAACCCACAGAAGCGGTGTGGGGTTTGAAAGAGCAGTCAGTGTTCAGAAGTCAATGGAATTCTATACAAGACGGAACAGCAAGCGGCTGGATAAGAGGGAGTATGCTGCGCCCAAAGGACCACATCAGAGATGATTTCATTTATTTCCGCTCACAAGGCACAATCTCATTGGGTCAACCTCGCAGTCTCCAGGACTCTGTTCCATCTAACTCAGATCTGAGAGCTGCGCCCCAGAGAAAGGCCCTTCACTCGCCTCAGGCCTGAGCCGGAGGGTACAGGGGCCAGCAACTTCCATCCCCAACACCCTCACTGTGCCCCCTGGGCCACTTATTAATGTGTTAAATTTAGTCCAGAAGGTGAGTGCATTCTGGGTAAGCGCCCTCCCCTCCCTGCAACCTTACTTCACTGACTGTCTTCTAAAAACCCTGCTCACATTGAAATAGATTTTGTTTTCAGTCCCAAAGAGGATTTACTGTCACTGTTATCATCTATTTAAATATCGCTCAGAGCTCTGGAGCTAATTAAGCGAGGGAAGACAGATTAAATTATTTTTAATAAATGAAAGTTTGACAAAGTGGGCTTTGCCTTCTGGGAAAGCAGGTCTTAGATGGGAGCCCAGGGAGACAGATCTGCAAAGCAGGGGCAATGAAGATGTCACTGGGGGGTGCAGAGCTGACACCGGCCAGCGCCTCTCTGCCCAGGGCCACACACCTGTGCCCTGCCTCTGCCACATTCTCCAGCTGCCCGGTGCCTGCGCAGGCATGGCAGGGCCTCCGGACTGAGGGTGCAGCCCCGACACCCCTTGCCCCACCCACCAGCCCATGCGCCGCTCCAGGCAACCCCCAGGAGCTGCATGAAATGATCGGCAGACGAAACCATCTGGTGCCATGGCTGAGGCACGTGGTATCTAAAGCAGGAGTGAGGTGGCCATGCATCTGTCCCCAAGCTGGTGGCAGGTCCTGGTCAGACAGCTGGGCGATGGGGAGTGTGGAGGACTCAGGAGGTGACCAGGAGGCCCAGCCTGTGAGCCCCGTGCTCAGTAGAGGCGGCCACGCTGCGCTTCCCGGCCCCCGTGAGCTGACAGCAGCTTGCGGGGGGGCAGCAGCGTGTGAGGTCATGGACTCCTGGTCTGTGATGGGGGAACACTGGGCTGGAGCCGGGTGAAGCTGGGCACAGCATCTCTCCTGCTCGAAGAGGTGAACCATCGCCACTGGGGGCTCTGACGTGCTCGGGGTGCGAGGTGCTTTGTGGGTGGCCAGATGCAGTTTCTCGGGGGCCAGGTGGGATTTCAGTTTTCAGTTGTGACTCTTTAATTGATCATCTTTGCCGCCCATGGTCCAAAATTCATTGCACCCCCAGATGTGCCAGAGGCCGGGGGTCCAGTCTTTGGGCACCTCTGGTTGTCACCACAGGCAGCGGGAAGAATCAGGCCCCTCACAAGTCTCTGGACCACTGAGATGTGCTGGCAGGAGCCCCAGGCCAGCAGGTGGCCACACAGAGGCCGAGCCCACCCGCAGGGAGCTGTCTGGTTCCTCTCACGCTGGCCCTGCATGTACACTCCACATGTACATACACCCCACGTGTTGTAGGACAGGGAGGCGTGTTCTCTCTCTGGCCACATGACCCTGTGCTCAGAGGAGACAGCAATGGCAGCGATGCCCACCCAGGTGCTTTGCCATCAGGGGCCAGGCTTCCCCTCTTGCTCCTCGTGGCTGAGGACAAATGACTCCAGGGACCGTGCTTTTTCTCGATGTCTCTATAGTGGAGCTTGTCCACCTGCCGGAAGCAGGGACCTGCACGGTCTGGGCCGTTGAGACCAGAGGTCACACCTCTTGTTTCTCCAGGCCACGCGGCCTCCCATACCCAGTCGATTTCTCACAGTGCATTGATCTGGCAGGTGATGGCCGCTCCCCTAAAATGTCTCCTGCTCCTTTATATCCACGCTCCCAGCCTGCACGCGGCCTGGACGTTGTGGAGCACGTGCGCCATCTGGTCCAGTGTTTGCTACGGGACCATCCCTGGCACACAGGCGGGCTCCCGTCAGGCTGGCTGGGGTGGGAGGAGGTGAATCTCAGGTTTCTGGTCAGTGCTGCCGCGGCTTCCCCTTTGCTGGGGGAGCAGGAATGAAAGCACAAGCAGGGTTCACTCCGGGGACCCCAGCGCCCTGGGAGCGGGCCAGCGCTGGTGACCCTCCCTTTCCGCCTTCGCAGGGATGTCATCACTGCCGCTCTCGTCCAGGCGGGCAGCTTGCTGGGGGCAGCCTTTCTGCATCTCTGCTACTGCAAAGCTGGAGAGTCCGTAGATTTTGGGGGCCTGATGTCTGTGATGAGGGACTTTCTGTGTTCTTGAGGTTCAGAAGAGACGGGTATGACTGATATGATTAGGTAACTAGACCAAACAAAGAAAACCTCTTTTGTGTTTTCTCAGCAAAAGGGAAAGTAAAAAAAAATCTTGCCAAGTGCCTCGCCTCCCAGGTCCTGTACGTGTGCCTGTCCGGGGGCCGGCCTGCGCCTTTCCCCATAGAAGCTGCTCTTGGGTGGGGGGGTGTATCTCCACGGTGTGGGGGGTCTGTGGGCAGCAGCTGGCAGCTGAGAGGGTGTTTGTGGGGTCAGCAGAGGGCCCCTGGGGACTCTCGACGATGATGCTCCCTGGGGGTGAGCACCTGCAGTCAGCACCCCAGGGTTCAAGCCCCTGCACTTGACCGCCTGCTCCTCTGTCTGACATCCCCTTCCTGAGTTCTGTCTCCAGGACCCCCCTGAGCCAATCAACAGTCAGCTTAACTAAAACCTGGAGAATCAAGTGAAAAAAGCAACAAAAAGAACAGAGAGGAGAAAGGCCAGGGGGAGAGTGACGGGGATGCTTCCGTCACGTCCCCACGACGCCGGTCCCAGAGGCTCCCCCACTCACCTCGTTGGGCTCCCAGAGCCAGACGTCGAAGGTCGGCTTGCGCAGGCCCTCTATGGTCTCTGGCGAGAGCAGATACTGGAAAGGACAGGAGGGCATTAGCCTCTGGGCTGAGCCACGGCCGTCACCTCTGGGGGACGGGGACGTTTCCTCTGTCCCGCAAGGACACCCGTGTACAGGCTTGCAGGCTACATTCTGCAAGAATTCTGGCAGCGGGCAAACTCCAGGGACGGGAATCCCACCCGAGGCAGGGCCAGAGCGCCCGGCATGCCCACGTGGGCGCGAGGGACCGTTCTGGGGTGACGGGGACGCTCCATCCCTTGACTGTGGTGGATGTTCCCTGACTACACGAGTTTGTCAAAATTCACCATACAATGCGACTCACTGCATATAAGTAACATCTCAATAAACTTGACTTGAAGAAGCAAAGTGAAGTCGCGGGGAAAACTGCTTGGTGTAAGTCCAAATACTGGCTCAGAAGTGGGTTTGGGTTTGCTTTTTGTGGGAGCCCATATGGTTTAGCTGTGGGCTGAGGGCCTACAGGACACGAGTCAGAGTTAAATCGTCACAGGAAACAGGAACTGCGATTTTAGACGTCAGCCAGTCATAGTGTTTTGGGATTAGATATCGTGTTCCGCAAGGGTCGTGGGGTTTCGGTTTATTTTTTTTTAAGGAACCGCAGTGGAGCACTGAGACCCTGTACTTTGGACCTAGGCTGGGCCTCATGACTCCCTAGGGCTGGAACGTGAGAGATCTGGGTCACATTTTCCTACAGAAGAGACGCCGGTGTCCATCTGAAAACCCTGGACAAGCCTGGTTGGTGTGGCTCAGGGGTTGAATGTCGACCCAAGAACCAGGAGGTCACGGTTTGATTCCCAGTCAGGGCACATGCCTGGGTTGTGGGTTCCACCACCAGCAGGGGGCGTGCAGGAAGCAGCCGATCAATGATTCTTTCCCATCATTGGTGTTTCTCTCTCTCTCTCCCTCTCCCTTCCTCTCTCTGAAATCAATCAAAACAGATTAAAAAACAAAACCAAACAAACCACGGACAACCTGCAGGCCCCTGGCCCCTGTGAGTAAGCGGGAGCCCCAATATCAGCTCAAGAGGGCGCTGAAGGTCAGCTGGGCCGGGGGCTCGTTCACTCACCAGCTGAGGGCTCTGCTGAGATGGGTGACCGCCATCCTGAGACCCCCCTCCCCAATTCCCGGGGCCCTGCTGCTTTCACAAGGGCCCGGGGTCTCTGGTAACTGAGAAATCTTTTGTGACCGAAAAGCAAAACTTCTCATAATAACAGCGTATTGTTCAGGGACAGAAGATCCCAGAGAGCAGGTTTTAAAAAATTTACTTAGAAATTTAGCCCTTACCTCCCGCCACAGTAAGCTATGGTCTGGGACCACTTGGCTCAACAAACGTCAAAGAGAAAACTATTCTGCTTAAGAAGAACAGGCGCGTCCCGCAGCCCACGGCCGCGGCAGGAGCTGTTTCTGCAAATGTGCAGACACTGGGCGGCCAGGCCAGGAGGCCAGGGTGGCCGAGGGCGGGGCCTGTGCCCGGGGCTGTGGACACAGACGCTCTATCTTCAGAGGCAGAATTTCATCTTACCTTGGGATAAGTGGGGACATCGCGTTGAGGTGTCAACTTCTTGCTGTTATCCAAAAAACTGTACTTACAGGGGCAGCTGGTCCTAGGGGGGAAGCAAAGGTTAGTCTGCACCGTTGCTTCAGTCTGGGTGTTCACATGGGCAGGGACTGTGGGCACCTCCTCAGAGCAAAACAAACTGCAAACCCCATGCCAAGCCCAGAGCAAACCCTACAGACGCCCTTGGTCGTATCTGTTGTGGAGGATAAGTCATAAAGCCAGAGACGCCTCATCACTGACCCCCAGGGCCCCTGCTGGGTCTCCACAGGTACAGTGGGCTCTTGGAAACATGGGTCTTCATTACAGATAAGCTCCTAAAAACCTTTTAAAATGACGAAAGCAAAGCGCGTTCCTTCCACAAAATTCAACCAACACAGAAGTAAAGTAAAATAAAAAAAAAATCGAAGTTCCTACATCACCCCCTCCTTTCCTCTTGAGTCGAACACCCTGGGGATCCCTGCTGCGGTGTGGGGTATTCTTCCGGAACATTCCGGGCCTGGACACACACGGACAGCCCCGTGCTTTCCAACAGAGGCGGGATCGCACCAACGTCCTCCCGGCTGGGCCGCCAGCTGCTTTCACCGAACGCGCCACACACCTGCTGGTGCGGCTTCACAGAGCCCGGCCTTGTTAAAAGCAAGCCCTTCTCCGGTGCCCGGGGGGTGGCCGCACTGCACGCTATCAGTCCGGCCCCCAAGACGACTTCAGGGTGCCCCCAATTTTCCCATCACATGCGTGCTGACAGGCGGATCTGCTACCTGGCTCGGTCTTCGTCATTACTCAATGTCAAGGTGTCCCACAAAAGAACAGAAGGAAAGGGGCCAGGTGTGATCTGGGTAGAAAGCCACCCTCCGGGATCAGGGAGAGTGTGCTGGCCCCTGGGGTCGTACCCGGGGGCTGGAAGTGGAGGGCCACGCCAGGAGATCTGGCTGCTCCGTGGCCCCCTCCCCACTTGGGGACCTTAACTTTCTTGTATGTGAACGTGCTCTCCATCCTCCCGCTGATGGGGAGCACAGGGAGTGGGGGTGTCTGCACCCCTCTGTCTGAGGTTCTCAGGCCGGTGGGCGGGAGCCAGCACATCACTGTGCCGCAGCAGCAGCTCGTGCGGTCTGTGGGAGCCGTTGGCGGCCGTACAGTAAGAGCCATGAAGAAAGGCACACCCTTTCAGCTCGACTGTCTACTCTGGGGGATTCACCTAAGAGAAGAATTAGGCACAAGCAAACAGCTCTGTGCACAAAGGTATTCATCGCCGCTTATCTGTTGTAAAAAACACCGAACCGAACGAGAAGTGACTTAAACGGCCCCAATGGGAACTAGTTGAAGCCACTTTGGTACGGAGCGGTCGTTAAGATAACTGAGAAAGCGATGTGAGGTGAGGAAAGTCTGGGTGGAAAGAGAAGCGTCGCCCGCAGCGTGTACTGAACCGGAGTGCGGAAATACTCTCCCAGGCGCGAGCAAACACGCTCACGGGGGGTGGACAGCGAGCCGGCGCTGCGCCCTCTGGAAGAAGGGGTGAGCCACATGTGGGTTAAATCTGGCCTATTTCTCTCTCACCATGCCGCGTGTGAAACAATTAAACATAGTATTTCTTAGTTGTTTTATATGCAAAAAAAAAAAACTTATGGGAAATCAGTGTCCGCATGTGAATTGGGGGCCTTGTGGCTGCTGCCATTTTGGCGATTCACCCCCACATCAGGTTAGTCTGATGGCTTTACAAGGAGGCTGTGCTGCTTGCACACTCAGGATAGTCAAGCTATTTTCTTTCTGAGAAAGGGGCCCTCGGTACTGTCTTCTTGGCATGCTGCTACTCCTCCCCTCAACTCTGCGCTAACAGGAGCAATCAGAGTCGCTGTGACAGCTTCCTGCGTGAAGGGGGTGTAACAAAAGGAACAAAGTGAACCAATAGAAGGCCCCAACCACATGATTTCCATGTCACCCCGCGAAGGAGAAATGCCATTTGCACATTCCCGAGCAGCGCTGAACTTGGTCTGTGCACGTAAGAAAAGAGATAACGTTATCATGACCTTTTTTCTGCTTTTACCCCCTTTTCTATAAATACCCATGCACATGCTGTGTAGGCGAGTCGTGTGCATTTGCCAGGAGGGCTGTGGCAAGAGGGCTGGACAGCTGGAATCCAGCTGCTTCCTCAAAAATCCCAGCATGGGCAGTGTCTGCTGGGTGCCTGGCAACTTGTGCCAGGGCCTCTCCACCTCGCCAGGCGGCCCTGCCTGCTCCCTCTGCACCCAGTTGCCATGGGAACCAGCATCCTCCAGCTGATAGAGCAGCTGGCATGGTGCCTTTCCTTTTCATTCTATTTGGAGCGTGTTTTTCTTTTCATTTCCTGGGCTCTCAGCCTCCACTCCCCTGGGGCTCACACCATTGGTCAAGGCCATTTGTTGGAGATGAAGTTGAGATTACAGACCCCAGAGCCCTCTGATGCCACTCATGCTCCTGCAGCCCTCCCCCGCCCCGAGCCAACCAGCAAGCTCCACCCTGTGGCCTAAATTCCAGCAGGCCACCGGACCTCTTTCCTCATGGGGGAAAGAAAGAGAAACCCCAAGGTGTGTGTCTCCGGGGAGGGCGGCCTATTCTGGGGGTGTCTGTGAGCCTGCCCTGGCTCACAGTAGTGACCTGGCTGCCGTCTGCTGCTCCCCGAGAGGAAAAGGAGGTCTCGTGCGTGCAGACCTGGCCCCGAGGCCCTGTCGGGGTGCTGTGTGGGTGGACCTGGGTCGGCACTTCAGGCTCATTAGCCTTTGGTTCGTGGGGACAGAGTGGGGCTCGCCTGGCAGGTGCCTTTGTCCTTTCCGCCCCCCCCCCCCCCCCGAGCAGGGTGGACATCATGGGAAGAGCTACTCAGAGGTGCAGTTTCTCCCCTAGCTCTGCAGGGGAGTCCCACTTAAGAGGCCCAGGGACGCTGAAATGACACCCCTGCTGATAAAAATGGAACCCTGCCGCCAACAGGGACAGGAGAGAGCGCAAGCCACGGCCTGTTCCACTCCTCCGTCTGTTTCCCAGAAAGAAAAGGGAAGGCTGTTCTCTCCGGCCCAGAAGGGGCTGTGAGCTCCTGGGCCCGGCCTGGGGGGTGGGGGTTGGGGGTGATGCTGCTGAGGACTCGACCTGAGCCCAGGACACGGACTCTGTTCTAAGTGTGTCGTGACATTTGAGATCCGCCCCCCTGCCCCCACCTGTCTTTGATGGAGGAGTCACTTTTACCCCCTCTTGTCTCTCGCCTCTGTGGGCTGCTGTGAAACTGCTGAGAAAATCTGGAGCCCAGGACGCTGGATGTCTTCTCTTTGGATTATGGAGCTGTGAGTTCTAGAATGTGCTTTTCTGGGGGGGGTGGTGCCTTACTGGGGTGAGCCCCAGCGCTCACCACACCTCAGCTCAGCCCGCCCTGCCCCACAGCGGGGCCTGCAGGGGACATCTTGTCTCTGGGCCCCAGGCTGGCTTCCTCTCACAGGCTCTGAAATCAGGTGTATTTTCCCCCTGTGGTGTGTGTGGGTTGAGTTGTATCCCCCAAAGGTCACATGTTAAAGTCCTAGCTCGGGGACCGTGTGCCTTCATTTGGACACAGGGTCGTTACCGACGTGCTCAGCTAACACGGCCAATGGGAGCAGGGTGGCCTCTAATTCACTAGGACTGGTCTCCTTTTTAAAAAGGGAACATTGGACACAGGCACAGCTGGGGGCCTTTCTCCCTGACCCATGTGAAGATAGAGACGGGAGTAATGTCACTACAGTCCAGGGAACCCCGAGGATTGCCGGCACCGCCAGGGCTGGGAGAGGCCTGGGACAGAGCCTGCAGGGGAGCGTGGCCGTACTGACACCTTGATGACAGACCTCTGGCCTCTAGAACTACGACAGGATACATTTCTATTGTTTTAAGCCCTCCAGTTTGTGGTATTTTGTTATAGCAGCCACAGGAAACTCATACAACTTGGACAACATCCTGTTCTTTCTCCTGCAATCTGACCCACAGGCCAGAAAGCCCACCGTGAGCGGCACACCCTTCCTGTCCCGCCTCGCTTCTACCGAGGGCGGGCGGGAGGTGGAGGAATGAGGGTGCTGGGCCGTGGCAGGGGTGAACCCGCGAGGCTGGGCTCAGGATCTGCCCTGGCGCTTTGAGCACGTGGCATTAGGTCATGGGAGAAGGGACAAGAGGCCACAGATGTCTAGTGCTCTGTGGGCTCTGTGGACAAAGCTGTTTGTGGGTGAGTGATGCCCACAGAGGTGCGAAGGAACCAAGGGGGCACCATTCCAGCTCAAGAGACACACCCTCTGGGCAGGGGCTTCTCCCGCCCACTGTACAGACCAGGGGCAGAAGCAGAGCCAAAGACCAGAACTCAAGCTGAGTCCTCTTCCCTCCGATCCTGCTGGGTGACTGAAAAGGCCACCTGTGCTGGACCCACATCCCCTTCCAAGGTGACCTGCTCCACCTGGCCCTGGGCAGAGGGCAGCTGTGCCAGGTGGCACCACACTGGGCTACCGTCTGAGGCCAGTCAGAGAAGAGATGCGGCTAAGCATAACCAACTGGGCCTGGGCAATCGGGCAGTAGGACTGGCCACAGGATGGAGGTCCGGTGTGTGGCGGCTGGGGCACACGGATAGCCGGAGGGCTAGGCTGAGCCATGGAAGTCCTGAGCCAGGGTGACACCATGACAAGGGTCAGGTCAGGTCTGAGCGTCCTTCAGCTGCCACACCAGGTCCCAGCCCCGGGGGCCCAGCCCTGAGCAACTGCAGGACTGTTACTTGTCACACGGAGGACGCCTCCTGTCCCCTATGGAGCTCCCGCTATGGGGTGGCGAGGATGAATTATTCTCCGTTTCCTGTGGTCACAAATTCCTCTGCCCTGACTCCCCAGATCAAATGGGAGGAGACACCCTGAAATCCAAAGGAGCTGCCACGTCAGCAGGACATAAAGGTGACCTGGTCCCTGTAGGACACATGCCAACAGGGCTCTGAGCTGTCAGGCCCAAGCCCACCTGAGGCCACCAGCCCCGCCGGAATCTGATGGACTGAGCGCGAAGATCCGGGATCCCTTCACCTCCTGCCCCTGGACGACCCTTTAACACAGCCCCCTCCCCTCTGGTAAGCAGGCTGCACTCAGCGTTTTAAAACAGGGAGAGACTTCCAAACCATCAGGTGACTGTTTGTAAGAAGCTGGCACACGGGCAGGGCTGCCCTTGGGTGCATTAGTCCCCATGAAATCCCGCCAGGCCCTCCTGTCACCTCTGCAGCACTTAGCCGTGTGGTGGCTGGGGGTGCGGCCACGGTATCACCACGCGGTCTCCAGGGCGGGAACTCCTCGGGGCGGGAAGAGAATCCAGCAGAGCAGGCTGGTCCCTGGGAGCAGAGCCCTCCACAGCCCACCCAGTAAGTGCTCATAGCGCGAGCATCTCTGCCCTAAACATGAGCATCTGCCGTGACTACGGTTCCGGGAGAGGGTCCTATTGTACGAAAAACCCACTTTCGAGGGGGCGTAACGAAGACTGGGGTCTTTGCTCACAAATTTCGGCTCTACGGGGGCACGTGGGGATGGACCCCTTGTTCGGCAGGACACGGGACTCTGAGCCCAGGACAGCTGGGGGCCTTTCTCCCTGACCCATCAAAGGGGACGTCCGCCCAGGAGGGACCTCTGGGGCACCAGGACACTTGTCTCCTGGAAGCCAAGAGCCTTTTCGTTTTATTGTTCCTGTTCTTAAAACACTAGGGCAGGGGTGGGCAAACTTCTTGACTCGAGGGCCACAATGGGTTCTTAAACTGGACCGGAGGGCCGGAACAAAAGCATGGATGGAGTGTTTGTGTGAACTAATATAAATTCAAAGTAAACATCATTACATAAAAGGGTACGGTCTTTTTTTTTTTTTAGTTTTATTCATTTCAAACAGACCGGATCTGGCCCGCGGGCCGTAGTTTGCCCACGGCTGCACTAGAGCTAACTTCTTTCAATCTGGTAAGTTAATCCTAACACTGATCTGGAGGCTGATGCCCCTGGATGCGCACTCAGCCTCCAGCCCCCAGGCCACCAGCGTTCTTTTTTGAGCAGAAAGCGCTGCGGTTGAAGAGCAAATCCCACCAGGAGCAGGGCTGCCTCCAACAGCCAGAGCTGGATCGGGCGCCCCAGCTGTGCTTCTGGGAAAGCGAAGGCCAGAGGCTCCCTGCCTTCGCCCATTCAGAGCACCCTGCCCCGCTGTTCACCCAGCACCCGGCGCAGACCTTACCTGTTGCTTCTGGCTGCCAGTTCCTCCCTCATCTTTTTAATGTCACTCTTGCATTTCTCAATCTCCACCACTTTCAGTCCTTCCACTGGTGGCAAAGAGAAACAAGGGGGTTACCATGGATACACAGAGAGGCTCTCGCAAGGCTGCTCAGTGGGGGCCGCCGCCTGACTCAGCGCAGTGGTTCCCACTCCTGCTCAGGCTGCCGACGTTCCGGTCGGTCTCTCCGCCTACACTCGGCTCAGCCACAACTGACTCTGAGATTGTAGGCCTATCCTGCGGCCAAGTGTGGGCTGTCCCCTTCATCTGTGGGTTTCTACAGGATGAAGTCCTTCTCCCTGCTCCCTGAATCTTGACTTTTCTTGCACCCACTTCTAGTTTCTCTCTCCAGACCCCTAAGCATGAGTTGAGGATATAGGACAAAGAAGTCTCTTATCCAGAAGAAAAGAAATGGGGGGGGGGGGGCATTGCCCCAGGACATTAAAATGCAATGGGCTCAATGGGCAAGACCACAGCCTTCCCAGCAAGGGTTCACATTTCATTTAAGGTTAAAGCTTTGCACTAAGGTCCTCCCGAAGCAGTTCACCAGGAGGGCCGGAAACGGGTGAGAAATGAACAGGCAGCGTTCAGGATGGGCAGGCCTGGGAGGGACGGCATTGCTGGAGTCCCCTGGCACAGGTGAGCCCGAAAAGCCAGGATGCAGTTTTCATCTAAGAGTGAGCTGGGGCAGCCCAGCCAGCGTGGCTCAGTGGTTGAGTGTTGACCTATGAACCAGGAGGTCAAGGCACATGCGCGGGTTGCGGGCTCAATCCCTGGTGGGGGCCATGCAGGAGGCAGCCGATCAGTGATTCTCTCTCATCATTGATGTGTCTCTTTCTCTCTCTCTCCCTCTCTCCCTCTCTCTCTCTCTCTCTCTCTCTCTCTCTCTCTCTCTCTCTCTCTCTCTCTCTCGCTTTGTCTCTGAAATAAAAAAGTGAGCTGGGGCTTAGGCCTCCAAGCCCGCGTTCAACATTCAGCCGTTCACTCCGGCAGAATGGCTGCTGGCTGCCAGAGGCAGGCGGCTTTGAAGAGGCTTTTTGATTAGAGTCGGTTACAAGAAATGAAAAGACTCTGTAATCACACCTCAATTTTTATGCAAAACGACATGGCCACAGACACTCTATTCCCCTTTTCATCCAGAGCAGCTGTGAATGTGGCTAAAAGTCAAGCGCTGTGATTTCCTTCGCAGTTCCTCCCACCCCAGGAAGTGCTGGGCTCTAGAGCACGCGTTGGGGGGCCTCTCCAAGGGCGGCGCCAGGGCAGCTGGGCTGGGACCATCCCCTCCCTGGGCAGGCTTTCCAAAGATGCCCAGGCTCGGGGGCCAGATGGGGGCAAGGCTGTGTGAAAACACTGCTTCCTTCTGCCCAACGTGACCGGAGTCTGGAGGATCTGATACTCAAATCTGGTGCCGGTGCCTTGCTTCTGGGCCATGCCTGGGACTCTCTCCCGCCTCAACCAGGACATGGGACCGAAGTCGGGGGCCTTAAATGCCAGTGGATGGAACCAGCGAGGTGGCCGGCCGAGGCCAGATGGGCTGCCGTGGGGTGTGTTTCTGCTCACTCACTAAGCGCACACACCCTTCCTCGTGGCGTGGGGTGTTCTTAGCTCTTCCTTGCATCACAGGGCTGGGTAGGAAGTCAGTGAAAGCCACGGGACCTCTTCCAAGAAAGGACACATCGGTACACACCCTCATGGTTTGCACTTGGACAGGGCGCCGTGGGGAGGCGAGCCTGCGTGTAGAGCCCGCGGGGGAGCTGCGCCCGGCCAGCCAGGGACCATGGTTACACTCATTATGCTGCAACCATCGTTTTATACAAAATAGCAGGTGGTAATTGTGGAAACCAGGAAATACGGGGCATCTCAAAAAATATTTTAAAATCTATCTACGGTCTTACTGGGGCAAAAAACAACCCATTTCATATTAAACATATTGGCATTTCTCCCCCTCCCCCTCAGCCCCCTTGCATTCTAACTATCTATCTACTCTTCATTTTAAAAAGACAAACTTAGGACCATGCTACTTGTTCTGTTTTCTCACTTGCTTTTCTCCCATCGTCAATAGCAGCCGCCTCCCAGCATCCATATGGGAGTGGACGCAGATCAGAGTCCCTGGCCACGTGTTGGGGGTGATGTTCAAGTTAAGCCTTTTGGGCCACACAGTATATCACTCCTTTGAATCCTGCCGATTCATGGCAATTACCTTTACGAAGGAAGAGCCTGGTTGCCACGGAAATTGATAGTGAGTCACAAGATGGCAAAAGTCGTGCATTAATCAATGGAAGAGAATAACATCATCTCAGCCCACTTGCCCCATGTTTGGATTAAAGAGCTGAACGTGGACTGAGACGGTCACAGAGCGCGAGGCGGGCCAGGCACCAGCAGACCGGGGGCCTGACTCCCAGTCCTTCCCCAGATACCAGGATGCCTTTGGAAGACTGCACAGCCCACCTCCTGGACCCCTCCCAGCCCTGCCTGCCCCTGCCTGAGGAGGGAGAAGGCCCCTCGAGGAGCTGGGGCCTCCCCCGTGAAGAGTCCTACACAGACTCGGGGGAGCCTCCAGTTGAGATTGCACATCAGTTTCATACATGCGGCCCCACGCGTCCATCTCGAACTTTAAACACAGGTGGGCTCAGACCAGAAACTCAAACTAAAGCGGAAGCGCCCAGCACCCCCAGCACTTGGCTTATTCTCCCTCTCCAGGCCCGGCCGGGCAGGCGGGTGCACAGGCTGAGCACACCTGGCCCCTGGCTGTCCTCATGCGGACTGTGGATGTGCTCCGTTGGGAGGTCACAGGGCACTGTGAGAGAGAACCTTTAAGGATGATTTTCTAAGAGGGACACTGGCTTTGGGGACTCAGCCGGCAGGAGCAGAATGGGACCCGGAGGCAGCTCTGCTCCACGCTGGCCCCTCCCAGAGCTGGTGGAAGAAGCCCGTGTGTGTGTGTGTGTGTGTGTGTGTGTGTGTGTGTGTGTGTGTGTGGCCCCCTTCAGCTGCAGAGCTGGTTAAAGCTGTTTAAAGCCATGTGAGCCGTTGCAACACTTCCTCCAAGGACTTTGGTAAAGAATTCACATAAAGCACATTTCCCGACTGACAAGGAGAAAAGCAAGGTTGGTTTCAGCTTCGGGTCCCCTCGATTGTTTGCATGAGCCTCGGGCCGGCTCTCCCTGTGGTTAGGTTTTAGTCCAGGCCCTGGGCACAGGCTGCCCTGTGCCCATCCTCAGGGACCCTGGCGCAGGGACCCCCCTGCACAGTGGCCAGTGGCCAGTAAACCAGGAAGGAAGTGAAACCCTTGCAATGCTTCATCGCTGACCAGGAAGTGAGTGAGGATCTGGGTGTCCTGTGTTTACAAAATAATCTCTAAGTTGAGAGGGACCCCAGACTCCTTGAGGAAGGCAAACATTTCACATGAAAAGAAAGAAAAGCTCTTAAAGTGAATGAAGGAAGTGGGGAAACTTACGTTTGATTCAGGAGAATGATATGTTTGGAAGGTGAAAAAAATAAAAAAGCAGGAAATTCCATTGAAAACAAGTCAAACAATGTAATGTTGCCTACAGATGGCCGGTGCTGGCTGGCCGCCTGCTCGAGCTCCAGAAGCAGAAAACAGCTCACGATGACCAGAGAAAGTGTGTGTGCACGTGGCCACGGTGCGTGGATGGGTGTGTGTCTGTGCATGTTTATACGTGTCTCTGTGTTTACAAGTATGTGCATGCGGGGGGGTTATGCATGTGAGTGCATGTGGGTATGTCTCAGTGTCTTTATATGTGCATGTGTGCATGTGTGTGTGTGTGCGTGTGTGTGTGAGCCTATACCTGGCCTGGGCCCAGTGGAGTGCTGGCAGTCGGTTCCTGGCAGCCTTCCCAGTCCAGCGGCCCAGGCCAGCTTGTCTGGCAGATGGCTGGGTCAGGATTGCCCTCTGAGTAGCGGGATGACCCGTTCCCCAAGTGATCTGCACGAGAGGTCCAGCTGCAGGACCCCTCTCCTCAAAGGCCTCCCCTTCCCCTTCCAGGGTACCTGCCCCGTCCTTGGGGTGAGGCACTGCTGTCTCCGGAGGCTCTGTGGAATGCATCCCCCTGGGGATGGCGCAGGCACGATGTCCCTGCCACTCTGTGCTGGTGCAGAGGCTGCTGGAGGCTGGGAAGGTGGCCGCCAGAAGCACCAGGAGAGGGCCAGCCCAAAGCCAGGTGAAGTTCAAGGAGGTCGAGAGCCCTTCTGAGTCATGGCCACATTCCTGATGGGAGGCGGGCAGCCAGGAGATGGGGAAGCCAGGGGCTGGTGGGAGCAGAGGCTCCCAAGTGTGGCTGTGGGGGCCCACAGCCAAACCCACAATTCTTAGACCATTTCCCATCTCCCTCCCTGCTCCTGAGAGGGCGGCTTCCTCCATCCCATTCCTGCACCCTGGGCCTTGGTGCTAGAAATGAGCACAGCCAGTAAAAACCCCAGTAACTTCGACCTAGCAGCGAGCCTGAGCTCGGAGGGTGGAGGTGTGATGCCTCTTACAGGCCAGCATGTGAATCTGCAGGGTTTCTGTGGTTTACCCAAGGGCCCTGCAGGGAGATGCCTTCCTGCCAACGAGCAAGCCGGTTCTGGAGAATTCTGGGCCTCAGACAGGCCAGGGAAGAAGGTCCTATGGGCTGCGTCCTTTAATGGTCCTTCATTCACATGGCACTTGAAGGCAAAATAAAAACGCTTCTTGGCCTGATCATCGTCTCAACGGCCAGACGCCAGAAGCCACCCAAGTTGAGGCCAACATAGATCTCTGCAGGGGTTTTCAAAACTCCTTCACGGCCTCTTCAACTTGCCTGTTTGCAAGTGGTGGTGGGCGGTGGGCGCTGGAGCGGCTTCCGTGTGGGGAGGGGGAGATGGGCGAGGGCAGGAGGAAGTGGGAGGAGCTGGAGGGCAGGAGGCCGAGCAGGCGGCACCGCTGCCCTGGACATTGGCCCGCCCGGTGGTGACCGACTTTCCCCACCGTCAGTGTCGACGGGGACTCAGCAGCGAACGTTCATTTTCTGTGTTCTTTGGCTGAACCCCTTCCCGTGTTTGGAAATGCCAAATGCTCACTGCAGTGGCTCACATCCCAAAGATGTGCTCACATCCTAAATCCTGGGATATGCGAATGGGACCTTATTTAGAAACAGGTTCTTGGCAGAGTCCTCCAGGTGAGGTCATCCTGGATTAGGGTGGGTCTTAAATCCAAAGACAGGTGTCTGTGTAAGAGACAGGCAGAGGGGGCGTGAGCCACAGAGACACAGGGGGGAGAGGCCCTGGGAAGATAGTTTGGAGTGATGTGGCCACAAGCCAAGGCTGGCTGGCAGCCACCGGAAGCCAAAAGAGGCCTGGAACAGATTCTTCCTCAGCCTCTAGAAGGAACCGACCCTGAAGATGCCTTGATTTTGGACTCTGGCCTCCGGAACTGTGGGAGGATTCTTTTTTTGTGGTTTAAGCTTCCCAGTTTGTGGTCCTTTGTCACGGCAGCCACAGGAGACTAATGCACGTTGTCTGGTCTCTCTTGCAGCAAGGGTGTGGGCACATGGTCCCCCTCTGTCCAGAATTTGAACCTGTAGCCGGTACTTGGAGAAGCAGCCTGATGTCTGCAGCAGTGCCCATGGGGCAGGTACCATACGTATGCGGTTCTGATGCGCAGCTCAGCATCCTCACGGAGTCAGCTATGCTGGGATTCCGCGCACCCTTCTTGCTGCAGAGCCCAGCCCTATTCCTGGGCCCTCCTGGTGACCATGGGAGCTCCCCAGAATCCTTTTATCCTTTTGAAAAAGCCCCTTTACTCCTGGCTGGTGTGGCTCAGTGGCTACAGTGTTGGCCCAAAGACTGCAGGATCTCGGGTTTGATCCTTGGTCAAGGGCACGAACATGGATTGCAGGTTCAATCCCCGGGCCGGTCAGGGCACGGTGCATGCAGGAGGCAACCAATCGATATGTCTCTCTCACATCAATGTTTCTCTCTCTCTGCCCCCCTCCCTCCCTTCCACTTTCTCTAAAAATATCTTCATATGAGAATTTGAAAGAAAAGAACGAACCCCTTTTCTGTTCAATGCAGCCACAACCGGTGGCTGCCGGCAGCCTGCTTCCTAACCTAAGTTCTCAGGGCCCCTTGTGGGCGCCCCAGCCAGGAGTGGAGGAAGGTGACATGTCACAGAAGGGCAGGCGGCAGGCGGCGAGAGCAGCCCCGCCAGGAGCCTGGTGCTGGTCCCAGGCTTATTTACTTTTCTAATTTGCTGAGTGCATTTGAGCAAATCACTTATCTCTTTGTGGCTCTTCAATGGGGAAAAATAAAACTGCTCTGAAGCTGCCATGGTGAAAGGATTTCAAAAGTGTCATCGCCCTTGGAGAAGTATGACCGTGCGAATCACGTTTCACGTGACTCAGGCGAATTGGCTTTTACATGCTCCTCAATTTCCTTTCCCCAAAACACCCAAGCAATTCACGCCAGGTAATGAAAGGTGCCATCCAGCCGAGTCCCGCCAGTATGAATCAGCCAGGCAGTGTCCAGGACGCAGCAGCCCCGCTGGCTTCCGGTCGGGGTTTGCTTAGTCATCCTCCAGGTGAATAGATAAGGTGCCTTGAACCGCTGCCCTTCGCCTTGACATTGACCAAGAGCCTTCCTTCGCGTTGGGAGTTGGACGGGGCGCGTGGGGCTCCAGCCCAGCTCCTTACGCACCGAGGAGGACACAGAGGCCGCTTTCCTCCAGAATTCTAGCCCCATGGCCACCGGCTCAGGACGGGACCACCCTCCTTGCTCACCAGCGGGGTTCCTGCTTTCCTTGCGGTGACAGGGAACCGAGAGGTAACGGCAGGGGACACGCTCCCCCCAAACTGTGACACCGCGGAGTGTGGGTCCGCGGGACCTCATTTCCTTGAAGGAGACCCACAAGGTATTCACAGAAGCTCCTGTCCGGAGAGGCGTGCTCGAGGCGTCCCGCTCTCACCCTGTGCTCCGCGGGCACGGCAACACGTGACCGTGTACTCGTTACTTTTATTTATTTAATTTAATTTTTAGAAATATATTTTATTGATTTTTTTTTTACAGAGAGGAAGGGAGAGGGATAGAGAGTTAGAAACATCGATCAGCCCTAACCGGTTGGCTCAGTCGATAGAGCGTCAGCCTGCGGACTCAAGGGTCCCGGGTTTGATTCTGGTCAAGGGCATGTATGTGGGTTTCGGGCACATCCCCAGTAGGGGGTGTGCAGGAGGCAGCTGATTGATGTTTCTCTCTCATCGGTGTTTCTAACTCTCTATCCCTCTCCCTTCCTCTCTGTAAAAAATCAATAAAATTATTTCTTTTTTTAAAAAAGAAACAGGGATCAGCTGCCTCCTGCACACTCCCCACTGGGGATGTGCCCGCAACCAAGGTACATGCTCTTGACCAGAATCAAACCTGGGACCCTTCAGTCCGCAGGCCGACGCTCTATCCACTGAGCCAAACCGGTTAGGGCTGTACTTGTTACTTTTAAAACTCGCGGGTTAGTCACTGCTCGAACCTTTGCTAACATAACATTTAGGCATTTCACAGAGAAAACGCCTCACACTTCCCTGCACCTCCCTCCCCTGGTTTATGAGGTGAAGTTAAACAGAGGTCAAAGGACATGTAAGCGAAAGGAAAACCGAAGCTGCACTCACATTCCACGCGTTTCTCTAGCACTGCCAAGTGATTTGCGACTTCAGCTTTGAGTTCGTTGATTTTAAATGCTCTAGGAACGAAAGAAAAAAAGAAAAGCCATAAGCCATACGTTTCTCAAAGTTAAAATGGGCTCAGCAAACAGCTGCTGAATCACGGGCAGGGGGAGGTATGCGAGTGGGCAGGTGAGGGGGGCACAAAGATGCCAGGAGTTGCTTTTAAGGAATTAGCACAGTCGGGGGTACAGGGGAGGAAGGAGAGACACTCTCAGACTATCTGGGGGTGTATTTCCCAAGAGGGACCACAGCAGGTCCTTACCAGAGAGGATGTTTCCTTCCATGCCTGGGAGTGAGCCCGTGCCCCGAGGGGTGCTCTGCTCTCAGCTGGATGCCCGCGCCCCCCCCCCCCCGGGCACACACCACCTCAGGGCACTGGGTGCCCTCTCCAGGCTCCAACCCAGTCAATAAGACAATTCTTGGGCTTCAAGAAAGTACCACCCAGCCCAGCCAGAGTGGCTGAGTGGTTGAGCGTCGATCTATGAACCAGGAGGTCATGGGTTTGATTCCCGGTCTAGTCGGGGCACATGCCCAGGTTTTGGGCTCGTGCAGGAGGCAGCAGATCGATGATTCTCATTATTGATGTTTCTCTCTCTCCCTCTCTGAAATCAATAAAAATATATTTAAAAAAAAAGAGAGTACCACCCATATGGCCTCTCCCCATTTGAACTCCCCTGGGCGGTGAGATACCACAGTGACCAGAACGGGAGGACAGCCCAGAATGCAACGGTCAGTAATATTTTTATTACTGATTTCAGAAAGGAAGGGAGAGGGAGAGAGAGAGAGAGAGAAACATCAATGATGAGAGAGAATCATTGATCAGCTGCCTCCTGCACGCCCCCTACTGGGGATCGAGCCCACAACCCGGGCATGTGCCCTTGACCAGAATCCAACCTGGGACCCTTCAGTCCACAGGCTGATGCTCTATCCACTGAGCCACCAGCTAGGGCAGAACGCCCATTTAAAAAATGGTCTCAGTGCTTGTAGCCGGAACTCCGAGTCCCAGCAGAGCCCGTCGAGAAAAATCTCGGCAACATGGGCCCTCATTCTAACAGCGCCCACCTCACACGGTCTGGGACATAAGGTCTTTGCTGTAAGTGTTTCCTGGACCCCACCCCACGGGCTCCCCCTGCCGCCGAGAACAGGCACACGGCTCCGGAGGACACGGCTCTGGCGTCTGTACCTCGAGAACTGCTCTGCAACCTGGGTCAGCACGCTCTGGATTAACTCTTCTTTCTCTGCAGAGCGAAAAAGAAAGACAGATGGAAAAAGGAGAGGGGTGCGGGTCCGCCGGCCTGACCCACCTGCTGTGGGCACGTGTACCGATGCCGCGGCGAGGAGCTACCCGCCTCACCCGGATGGAAGCGCCGACGCCCGTCAGCACCCCAGGACCTCTCTGTCCACCTCCAAATGCTCTTTCCCCCTGGACTGCTCCAGGCCACTACCCTGCCTTTTAATGCCTCTCAGCAGAGCGGCCCTCCCATCCCAGGAACCGGCTATAAAAGCAGGCGGGACTGGGTCTCTAACTAGGGGATGTTTTCACAGAGTTCCCTGGTTCATTTTATGAGGGCAATTACCATGACAGAGCGGGTTCAAGGCCTATTTCCAGCGCAAAACACGGTGTTCTCTTCTCAGGGCAGGTCCCGAGAGCGGAAGCAGGCGAAACCTGTCCCTTTGTTGCCTGGCACACAAAACAGGCCGGGCGGCTGGATTACAAGGCACAGGCCCTGGCTGAACTTGACCTGCCTGGTTTCCTGTTTCCTGCCTGGCCCATGCTGGGTACCTCTCGGGAAGGCGTAGATGCCCACAGACCTGTCTCCCCCTGCAGTCTACGCTCGTGGACGGGGAGCGATCGCTTCTTGGCTGCAGCTGCCCATCAGTTCACGCCCCTACACACTGAGAGCCTACGTGAGACTTAGCGAGACTCTGCGCTAACCCTTCACTAAAATCAAAAGAATCCTGCCGAGCAAACAAAAAATCCTAATAATCGCCCGGCTGGTGTGGCTCAGTAGTTGAGCTCCAACCTATGAACCAGGAGGTCACGGTTCGATTCCTGGTCAGGGCACATGCCTGGGTTGTGGGCTTGATCCCCGGTAGGGGGCGTGCAGGAGGCAGCCGATCCATGATTCTCTCTCATCATGGATGTTTCTCTCTCCCTCTCCCTTCTTCTCTAAAAAAACCCCAAAAACATCACAATAATCCAACTGGGCAATGGGGTTCTGAAGCTGGAAATGCTCAGATGCTCTGACCTAGTGTCTCCATTTCTAGGAAATACTCATGTCTGTGCACAGCGCTGGCCACCAGTGCTATTTCACATGGTGAAAGCTGTAACCGCCTATATTTCTATCGAATGGACATTAAATAAGTGATGACACATCCATACTCTGGGATCCTATTCTGTTATTAGAAATAACATCTTGGAAAATGTTCATGTCTATTGTTAAAGCAAAAAAAAAAAAAAAAAGGATTGTAAAACAGTATGATCCCATATTTGGAGACACTGGGAGGATACAGTTTGAAATAATAATGGTAGTTATTTCTTGGTTGTAAGACTTTATGTAAATTTTATTTTCTATTTTTGCTTCTCTGTATCTTATGAATTTAGGTAATACGCATGTTTATTTCATTTAAAAAATTAAAGAAACTAATCAATCTAAATTAACCTAATGAAAGGGTGGACCAAGAGACCAAAGGTTCCCTCTGGCGTAAGTATTCGATGTCTTGATGCGAAGAAGAAAAACGACGTTTTGTTATGTTTCTGGAAACTATAAGAGTGAAAATGTCAACCAGGAAACTTTCATGGAGCTGTGTGTTGAGCTGCTGCCCGATCCAAGGCCCCACACTTCCGGGGGGGCTCACACCCCCAGGGGACAAAATTGGCGACTCCATCGATGGGAACCACCAGTGCGAAGGCCTCACAGGCCTCCTGGTGAATCAGCAGGACTGCCGATCACTTATCCTGAAATCTCTGGCAAAAGTAATAAATCACTCACGTAACCTCCAAGAGTTAATGATCTCAAAGTCTTGAGATAAATTTAGAAGGCCATCAAACAATTGACATTTATAGACTGCTCCACCTAGCAGTAGTGGGACACGCATTCTTTTCAGGTGCCTTCCAAGATAGACCACATCCTGGACCGTAAGGAAAACCTCAACGAACGTAAACGAACTAACACCATAGAGCGTATGTTCTCCGGCCACAAGAGAATCAAGCTAGAAACCAGGAACAGAAATATAGCAGGGAAGCTTCCAAACACTTGGGAACCAAACAGCACACGTCTAAGCAACCCATGGACCAAAGAGGAAGTCTCTGGAGAAATTTAAAAAGGCATCAAACCAAATGAAAATGAAAATATAGCACAGCGAAAGGTAGCTGTGAGACATGGCGAGGGCAAGGCGGAGAGGACATTTATAGCACCCAATGCTTACATTCGAAGAGAGGAAAAGTCTCCACTCCATAATCTAAGAGCCCAAAAAAAGCAAAGCAAAATAAATCCTCAACAATAGCAGGAGGAAGGAAGGAAATAATAAAGAGCAGAAATCAGTTAGATGGAAACCGGAAAAACAATGTAGAACATCAATGAAAGGAAGAGCTGGTTATTTAAAAATATCAGTAAATTGACCAACTTTGAGGAAGACGGACAGAGACACACAGAGAAGACACAGATCACCAAAATCAGAACGAGAAAGGGAAGATCACTCCAGACCCTCCAGGCACCAGAAGGATTATGAGGGAACACTACGGACAACGTCACACACACACATTTGACACCTCAGGTGGCAATGGACCAATTCCTAGAAAAGCATGAACCACCGCACTCATCCAACATGAAACAGGTAGTCTGAACAGCCTGTCACTATTGAGGAAATTACATTTCTAATTGAAACCCCCCAAGAAATTATCAGGTACAGACGGTTTCACTAGAGAACTTCACCAAACATTTGAAGAAGAAGAATTAAGACAAATCTAAACAACTTCTTCCAGAAAACAGAAAAGGAGGGAACACGTCTGGATTCATTTTATGAATTGTTTTAGCTATTGTTAAAGCAAAAAAAAAAAAAAAAAAGATTGTAAAACATAACTTGATACCAAATCCAGACAAAGACAACCAAAAAAGATAATACAGACCAATATCCCTCATGAATACCAATGTAAAAGCCTTTAACTAGCAAATAGAATTCAGCAATATATAAAAATAATTATACATCGAGATCAAGCAGAGTTTATTTCAGGGATGCAAGGCTGGTTTAATATTAAAAAAATCAATGTAGTCAACTATATTAACAGGCTAAAGAAGAAAAAATTATACGATCCTATCAATTCATAAAAAGCACTTGGAGAAATTCAACATCTGTTCATGATAAAACCCTCAGGAAAACAGAAAAAGAGGGGAACTTCTTCAAGTTGATAAAAAAATCTGCAAGAAACTTATAGCTAACTTATAGCTTATGGCGAAAGACCGAATGCTTTCTCCTGAGGTTGTGACAAAGCAAGGATGTCTCTCACTGTTCTCGCTCAGCACAGAGCTGGCAGTGCCAGCTGGCGCAACAAGGCAAGACAAGGAAGTAAAAGGCATGCATATCAGAGAGGAAGAAATATAACCGTCCCTGTTTGCTGATGACACAATTGCCTACATAGAAAATTCCACGGGATCTATAAAAAACCCTCTTAGGACTAATAAGTGAGTTCAGCAAGGTCACAGGATACAAGATATACACACGCAATCAGTTGTATTTACATATATGACCAATGACCACATACACACTGAAATGAAACCACAAGGCCACTTACGAACACTTCAAGAACCTTAGGTGCAAGTGTAACAAAGCATATGCAGAAGATGTATGCTGGAAACCACAAAATATCCAGGAAAGAAATCATAGAAGATATAAATAAATGAGACCTACCTGGAAGCTTCAACATAGTAAAGATGTCAATTCTCCCCAAATTGACAGACAGGTTTAACACAATGTCTATCAAAACCTCAGCAGGATTTTATTTTTGTAGAAATAGACAAGATTTTCTAACATTTATATGGAAATAAAAAGGAACTAGAATAGCTAAAACAATTTAGAAAAAGGAGATAAAATGAGAGGAATTGCCAATCTAATTTTAGGACCTAATATACAGCCACAATAATCAAGACGGTGTAATATTGGGAAAGATACTGAGGGACAGACACAGAGGTCAATGGAGCAGAACAGATAACCCAGAATCATATCCACACAAATATGCACAACTGATTTTGATCCGTGTCACAGTGGAAGGGACTTGGGTGTGGCTCTAAGAGGGGAGTGTGAGGGACCCTGTGGGATGGGACATACTGTGTCTGGACTGTATCAGTGTCAACAGCCCGATTGTGGTATCTCACTGTAGCTTGCAAAGATGTGATCATTGTGGGAAAACGAGTAAAGTCTACATGGGCTCTGTTCGTCTTTTTTCTTACCACTGTGTGCATCTTTAATTATGTTAAAACGAGAGGCCTGGGGCACGAATTCATGCACCAGTAGGGTCCCTTGGCCTGGCCTGTGGGATCAGGCTGAAACCGACTCTTTGACATCCCCCAAGGGGTCCCAGATTGTGAGAGGGTGCAGGCCAGGCTGAGGGACCCCACTGGTGCATGATTGGGGTTGGGAATAGATGTGGGAGGTTGGCCAGCCAGGGAGGGACCATGGGAGTGCTTCAGGGTGTGTCCAGCCCTTCTTGCTCAATCCCGATCGGCTGGACCCCAGCAGTAAGCTAACCTACCGGTTGGAGTGTCTGCCCCCTGGTGGTCAGTGCACGTCATAGCGAGTGGTTGAGCAGCCTTAGCAGATCATCAGCATATTACGCTTTGACTGGTTGAACGGCCGACAGGACGACTGGACACTTAGCATATTAGGCTTTTATTATATAGGATAAAAAGTTTAATGGAGGAGTCTTTTCAACAGGCAGTGCTGAAGCAATTGAACACTCACAGGCAGAAAAATGAGCCTCGATCTAACCCTCAACACAGTTTATCTAAAAATTGATGCAAAATGGACCACAGATAAAAACATATAAAATTTTAACATTTTAGGAAAAAAAACAGGAGAAAATCTTCAGGATCTTGGGCTATGCAGGGAATTCTTAGATTCGACACCAAAACCACAGTCCATACAAGGAAAAATGGATAAACTGGATTTCATCAACATGGAAACTTTAGTTCTGAGAAAGATCATGTTAAGACGGTGAAGACACAAGCTCCAGCCTCGGAGAAAATATTTGCAAACCACACATCTGACAAAGACTTGAATACAGATTATGAACATAACTATCAAAACTCAGCAGTAAAAACCAAAGGACCCGATTTGAAAACGGGCAAGAGACGCTGGCAGACACTTCACTGCAGAGCATATACAGACGGAGAATAAGGACAGGAAAGGATACTGAGCGTCTTTAACCATCAGGAAATGCGAACCCAAACCACAGAGAGATCACTGCGTGTTTATCAAAAAGGCTAAAATAAAAAACAGTGACAGCCCCAGATGCTGGCGGAGACGTGGATCACACACATTGCTGGCGGGGATGTAAATGGTACAGCCGCTCTGGGAGATGGTTTGGCGGCAGCTTCTTAAAAATTCTAAAGATGCAACTCCCGTATGACTTAGCAATTGGACCCCAAAGCAGAGAAATGAAATTTTATATTCACACAGAGGCCCGTACACGATGTTCCCAACAGCCTTGTTTGCAATAGCCCCGAGACTGGGGACAACCCACACGCCCTTCAGGGGGAGAGGAGATAAACAAACTGCAGTCCACCCCGAAACACAACTCAGCAATAAAGAGGACTGAACGATCGCTACGCACAACCACCTGCACGAATTTCCAGAGAAGGCTGCTGAGCGAAGGAAGCCAGTGGCAGTTACCTCCTGAATGACTGCATTCCCAGAACACTCTGGAAATGACAAGACGATAGAAACTGAGAACACATCGGGGATTGCCAGGGGATAAGGAGCTGGTGGGGAGCGGAAGGAGCTTGGTGTGGCCGTGAGAGGGCGCGTGAGGGGCTGTGGGGTGGAGCATTCCGTGTCTGGCCTGGACCGGTGTCAGCCGGGCTGTGGTATCGCACGGTAGCTTGCAAAGCTGTGACCCTGGTGGGAAAACGAGTAAAGGCTACATGGGCTCTGCCTGCATTTTTTTTTTTTTTTTACAACTGTGTGAATCTTGAATTATTTTAACATGAAAAGTTTAATAAAACATTTTATAGAGAGAATGGAAGGAAAGAGTTAAGGAAGGATTTTCCTTTGGACTTTTGCAGTGTGACCCTTTGAGCATTGTGGGGTTTTCATGTCTAAATGTAATTTCCAGCCCCAGGCCCCCCGCCCTCCCCCCCCCAACCTCCACACCCTGAGCCCAGATCAGGAAACGAGGCCTCCCTCCCACCTGGCTCATTGCAATTCCTGCAGCCGCCACCGCTTCCTCCCAGTGGATTCCAGCACTTGCAAACAAACTGCGATTTAATCTGTGTAAAGGACTCTGGACGGGACCGCAGTGAGCGCTGCTTGTACGAGCTCTTGTTATTGTTGTTGCTGTGACATCACTGAGTGTGCTGTCAGCCGCAGGTGTTACCATTATAGCACTGGGGGTTCCCCACAGCCACAGGCATTACATCGCTGGCCCTTTCTCGCCTCCAGTGACTTCCCTGGTGAGCTCCTGTTCCCTGGGGGTGACAGGCTGAGTCTGGGGGCACCACCTCCAGAACCCTGCCTGCAATGTCTGGAATGTGCCCCTGGAGCCCTGGAGCCCCACACGCGTGGACTTAGGGGCGACAGCAGTTTTCAATCACAAAGGTTAGTTATTCCCAATCACTGAGGCCAAACCACACGCCATCAGAAAAAAGACCTGACGGTATGTAGGACTCCCCGCCCCCTCTCTCTCCGCTGCTGCTGCATGGCACACATTTAAAAATGAATGCCCATTCAAGGAACGTTGCTTTGAGAATTTCCCAACAGCTTTAAGGATAACCAGCAATTCGGGGTGCACATGACTGGGTCTGTGGGGGGTCCTCTGGACCTGGACTTTTTGAGGAAATCGGGAGAACGGAAATGAGATTCTGAGAGATGGGACAGCAGCACGGACTACGGGTGATCCGTACAGATGGAACCCGACTCAGCAAGAAAAAGCACTAAACTCGCTACACTCAACCACCCGGATGAGCTGCAATTAAAATCCTGCAGTGCTCCAAGGACCCCGCGCCACTCGCATGTTCTCCGGGGGAAACTGCTCCCCGAGCACAGCTGGCCTGTTGTCTGGAGTAGCGGTTCTCCGCCTCGGCTGCACCTTAGAGTCACCTGGGAATCTCTTTAAAATCCTGATTGCTGGGCCTCGTCCTCCGGAAATTCTGTTTCTTTGTTACTAATGTTGTGGCCCCACCCCGTAACAAAGGAACAGAATTTCCGGAGGATGAGGCCCAGAAATCAGGATTTTAAAAAGATTCCCAGGTGATTCTAAGGTGCAGCCGAGGTGGAGAACCACTGACCTAGAGGGTCCTGGTGCCTGGGCCTACAGCAGCTGCAAGGGCACTGCTGCAAGCTCACTGTGATGGGCGCCTCCGCACCGATGGCTTTAAAGGCAAAACATTCGGACCATCAAAGGGTAGAGGTTTCCGCAGGTTCATCATCGGCCTCTTCAAGTCTGGGCTGCTGTTCACCTGGTCACACCTGGACTGACCTACATTAGGTGCTGGGCGCTTGTCTGGCTGGCTACCCAGGTGACAGGCAGCGATGGGGAAATCCTGGGGCTGGTGGAGTATCTCCTGTGAGACAAGACTCCCATTGAGGTCCAGGGCAATCGTAGAGGCTGGCCGAGGCTGGGTCCAGTTTTTAGGGTGCTGCCCAAACAGCCCAGCTTCAGGCCATGAATCTGCACTCAGTGGCCTCAGAACCTGACCCTTGGAACAGACCCAAGGGGACTGCACTACCTAACCCCGGGAGATGACTGTGGAGTTGCCTCTTGGGGTTCACGGGCAGGACAGAGTCCGTGGGGTGGCAGGGTGGCAGGATGGGCCGCCTCCGGCGGTGTTTACGCAGCTGCTCTCACGAGTGCCCAGGGCAGAGTCTACGGAGCCTGCATTTCCCGATGCCCTGAGGCCGGGCCCTAACTCCGCCTTGAGCTGCAGCAGACAGTTCAAGGAACCTGCCTCTGCGTCCCCACCCCTTCCAGGAATTGTTTACTGTTTCATAGAAGCCCGAGTCTCCCCAGCACAGAATGACATGAAAATCTGCTTTAACCGAGCCACAGGACCACACAACCTACAATTCCTGCTCCAAACATTCGTTTACCGTGATGCACTCACTCCGTCGCCCAGCCGCTGCCTAGCATATCGCTTCATCTCGTGCTGAACAGAACAATAACAACGGCCATCATTCTTTCCGTCCTCTCCACACCTGAGCGGGTTGGGGTGCCTCCCTGGCCAATAAAACGCAAACTTGGCCCTAGCCATCCGCTGGCCCCCAACCTGCGCACGGAGGGGAGACGCTCAGATGTCAGCACGGGCATTGAACCCCACGCCTTTGAGTCCCCAGTGGTGCAATGAACAAGACCTGAGGGCATGCGTGGGGTGCCTTGAGGTTCCCCTCTGGCCCCATCTCTCGTGCTATGAGGGCAGCCGTGCCCACCCATGTTAATAGGATGTGCGCAGCGAGCTGTTTCGCCTGATCAGTCTCACCCCAAGCAATGGCGAGAGCTGCTGAGCATCCTCCAGGAAGCATGTAGTAACAGATACTCTCCCCAGGCCTTTAAAACAAGACACTGCAAACCCCTCACCTTACTTTGCACGACAGAAAACAACCCACAATGCTTGGCTCCGAAGAGACAGGCTCCCCCGAAAGCCCTGATTGGGGGGTGCATTGTTTCCGTTCTTTCCAGGGCTCTGCCTAGGAAGGGCCGGGAGGGGGACTCCCCGTTCGCCTCTCTCCACTCCTTCTTGGGGTGTCACTTCCTCTTCCAGGGAAACAAGAGGGGTGCGCTCACCTGTTCCATGCCCGCTCTCCAGGCCCCGCCAGCCGGCGGAGGATGTCCTGGCCCCGGGTGCAGTCATTGGCAACTCACTGTTTATGAACGCCATAAACTAGGTGTGCAGAACGAGGATGGTGCCTTTATAACCCAGGAACACAATAAAGTTATATGGTCAACAGTGACCTCCCCTCGCTTCTTAAAGGCACAGGAGCCCTTTCCAGGGTCGGTCCTACCGAGAAATCACTCACGTTTATCAGCAGCCAAAGGTTCAGATGTCCCAGATAACTAGACACTGTCAGTCGTTCCGATGTAACGAAGAAAGCAAAGCAGACGGAAGGACCCCGATGAGCAGATTGGGAAATTTGGAGGATGTTTCGTACCTGCCTGGGCTGCTCCTCGCTGGAGAGGGGACCTTCATGCTCTGCCCAGTTTCAGTTGGATTTCAAAAGTCTGGGTGCGATGCTCTCCTCCGCAGGCTGAGTGTGCCAGCGGAAGAATGCCTGGAAGGGGCGCGGCCTCGGGGACAGCACCCTTTTCCTTTACTGCTGCTCAGACTGTGACAGCCACACAATCTTTATGGGGGTTTTATGTTCCAGGCACTGTTCCTAGTGATTTGCATATGTTGATCGTTTAATTCTCCTAATAACCCTAAGTGCCTGTGTGATCTAGGGACAAGGCCAAGTCACAACACGGCCAAGTCACGCTCCCATTTAGGGCTGCAAAGGTGGGGCAGCGGCACTCTGACCCTGGAAAGGTCCCCCCCCCCCCCCCGAACTAGCCCCTCCATCCATGTGCCATGAAGTCAACTTCGAGGGAGAAGGACGCGGGGACGACATTCTCTGGAGAATGCCCTCCGATGAATTTGAGCTTGAGAACGAGCAGCTGACGGCGCCTGCTGGCCGGACTTTGCCCGCTCCCTGATAACCAGTGCGATAAGGCACCCCGTGGGAAAGTTTAATTGTGGTGAAGTCAAAGGGGGTGAACTCTAGTTCATCATGTCTGGGTTCTGACAGTGCATCCAATGGCCCCATGAGACTAGTTTCAGGAAGAATTCTGTCCTGGTAAACTCTGATCCAATAAACTATTATGGTGCCAATGACAGGACCTCTGCTAAAACCTATTAAAAGACTGAGCCTTTTTTGCAGACCAAAGGTCTTACTCCATCTGTGGACTTTACCGTGTTGCACACGACTGTAGAGGCTGCGGCAAGATAGACTTAAAAACAACCCGGAAAATGACACAGACATTGAAATCAGCAGATCGAACCTTTCATGCCGCGACTGTAAGCATGTCCAAGGGGATGGCAAGGATGACCGCTCCCTTTCATTTTCATTTAACGATACTGGAGGTGCAACTAGTTCAGCAAGGCAAGGAACAGAAATAAAAGAAAGGTTGGGGTGCAAGAAGTAAAACTGTCCTCGTTATCAGAAGATACCATCGTCTCTATGGAAAACCCTCGGAATCTATAAAATAAGCACCAGGACTAATGAATGAATGTCAGAAGGCACCAGGCCAACATACAAAAATCTGTTATATTTTTTATAAACTAGCAGCAAACAAATGGGAAGTTAAATTAAGAGCCCGTTAACAATAACACCAGAAAAAGGAAAATGCTGAGGAATAGATTTAACAAAAGGTATGCAGGACTCCCGTCCTGAAAGCTGCAGAACTTGGCTGAGTGGAGGGACGTATCACGTTCATGGATCGGAAGACTCGGTGTTGTTCAGATGTTGTTAATCCCAAATTAATTAAATTATAGCAATGTATTGAATGCAATCCCAATCAAAGTAATTTTATTTTATTTTAAAATATATTTTCATTGATTTCAGAGAGTGAGAGAGAGATAGAAACATCAGTGATGAGAAGGAATCATTGCTTGGTTGCCTCCTGCACACCCCACACTGGGGATTGAGCCTGCAACCTGGGCATGTGCCCGGACTGGGAATCGAACTGTGACCTCCTAATTCATAGGTCAACGCTCAACCACTGAGCCACGCTGGGCTGGGCCCAATCAAAGTCATTTTAGAATTAAGAATTAACTTGTCAATTTATTCTAAACTTTGTAGGGAAAAGGGCCCATGTAACCAAAGCAACTGAAAAGGAAGCACAAAAGTGGAAGACTACCTGATTACAAGCCCTGGTGACGAAGCCAGTGTGGGAGTGGTGTCAGCCCAGACAAATAATTCAGTGTCACAGAACAGAGTCCACGAAGACCCTCACATAGAGAGACATACTTTTCAACAAAGGTGTCAGTGGGAAAGGAAGGCCTTTTTAATAAGTGGAGTTGTAACAACTGGATATGTCAGGAAAAGAACGACTGTCAACCCCTACCTCACACCACACATAAAATTAACTTAAAATGGCCCAGCGGCATGGCTCAGTGGCTGAGCGTCGACCTATGAACCAGGAGGTCATGGTTCGATTCCAGGTCAGCGCACATGTTTAGGTTTCGGGCTCAATCCCCAGTGTGGGGCGTTGCAGGAGGCAGCCAATCAACGATCCTCTCTCATCATTGATGTTCCTATCTCTCCCTCCCTCTCCCTTCCTCTCTGAAATCAATAATATATTTTTTAAAATGAACTTAAAATGAATCGTAGGTGACAATTTAGCAGCTATAAGTCTAAATCTCCTAAAAATTGATCTTCATGACCCCAGGGTAGAAAAGGGGCTCTTGGAGAAGACACAGAAAATACAAAACAAAAGAGAAACTTGTTAAATTAGACTTCATCTAATTAAAAACGGCAGCAAATGTCCTCATTAAGAAAATGCACAAGGTACGTCACAAACTGAGAAACACATTTGCCAAACATATATCTGACCAATGAAATGTATCCAAAATAGACAGAATTCCCTACAAACCAGTGATAAAAAGACAATCCAAGCCACTTTAAACAATGAGCAAAATACTTAGAACAGACACTTCCCAAAGTGGGATATTCGAGTAGCCAGTAAGCACCTTAAAATCATGCCGAACAACCACTGTTATCCAAAGAAATGCACGCTGAGGCCATAATGAAGTATTTCTCTACGCCCACTTGAACGTCTCAACTGAAAACCACTGAGCACGCCTGGAGCCGGGCTGGCTGTGGGACGACTCGATCACCCACACACGCCCGCGGGAGTGTGGGACGGCGCGTCCCCCAGGGAGACGGTGTGGCAGTTTCCTATTAAGTTAGACACACTTGCCGTGGGAACCAGCAGCAGCCCTCCCGGGTGTCACCCAGGATAACGGACATGTCTGCAATCAGACTCGTGCAGTGCTTAGGTAGCTTAACCCCACACTGGAAATTACCCAACGTCCATCAGCAGGAGAGTTTGAGAAACAGCTGTGGATATTCACACGATGGCGGACTACTCAGCAACACAGACGTTAATAAGCGAATGCCGGGCTCTTAGAAACCCGATGCTGAGTGGAGGAACCCGCTCACAGAGGGTGAAACTCACGCAATCAGGAGGAGGAGGAAGGAGCCTGCGGTGGTGGTGTGAGCAGGCTGTCTGGAAGAGTGGCACCAGGAACTTTTCTGGGGTGACGGGAATGCCTTTTGTCTTGGTGGGGGGCCCAGTTACACGCGTGTGTACATGTAAAAAATATTATATATTTTAAATATTTTTTTTTATTGATTTCAGAGAGGAAGGGAGAGGGAGAGATAGAAACATCAATGATGAGAGAAAATCACTGATTGGCTGCCCCCTACTGAAGACTGAGCCAGCAACTGGGGCATGTGCCCTGACCGGGAATCGAACCGTCACCTCCTGGTTCATAGGTCAATGCTCAACCACTGAGCCACACTGGCCAGGCCAGGCATATGTACTTTTATTGGAGCCCGTCAGCCTGGCATTTCCCATTGGTGTGACTCACTGCAGTTACACGGGACGTGGTCGTGTGTGGGTTCTGCCTGGTCCCGGAAAGGCCTGGAGGCAGGGAGCCCTGGGAACGTTTGCTCCCTTGAGGTGCTTGCAGCGCTGGCCAGAGGTCACCGTCTCTACTACACTGGGTTCCACATTCATGACACATGGATCTGGTGTTCCTGTTGGCCACCCACGCGGTGACAATGATGCTGTCTTTGTCTACTCGGCCACCCCAGCGGGGCACGAACCACAGCCCACAAAGCTGCAGGAAGCAGACGTGGAGTGAGCCAGCCCCCCAGGCGTCGCAGGAGGGTGGTTCGTGCTCATTTTATACACTGCGCTCTTGTTGTTTAAAAAATAATGCAAATCAGAATGACTAAGGCTGTGATTATAAAGCTGTTTGCAATGAAACTGCACTAAAAATAGAAAACGTTATTAAGAAGCTGTATTATTTCTCACAAACAACATGTGTGCGCTGAAATTTCAAGCATTATCTTCACGTGCAAGTGAGAATGGAGCCAGCGGGACAAGTGTGGTTTTAGCTGTGGGAGGCATTCCGGTTCTATTAAGACCCAGCAGGTCCGGAGAGACAGAACCGCTAGCCGTTCAAATATGCCCTCTAGGCCATTTAAAGAGATAGCCGCATTCTGCATAAACTATTGCATTCATCCTCTTAGGAACCACGGAGGCATGTATCCCAGTTCCTACTCTGTGGGGACATGGAAGCGCAGTGGGGCTAGGGGCTTTCCTGGGGCCATTTCACCCACTGACAAGTGAGGAAGGCAGAGGGACGGCCCTTTGTTCTTATCCTCCCAGCCCACCCCCAACCCCTGGCCCTTAGGTTGGGTCCCTCAAAAGCTGACTGGAGACAGGAGCTGGGTGCCAGTAGTGTATTTGGAGGTGATCCCAGGAAACCCTTGGAGGACACAGGGATTGAGACAAAGAAGGAAGGAAAGCCCGTTGGGGGGAGTCAGCGAGGGGTCACCCCTGAGGCAGCTGCCACTCATGGCTCTGGGGTCCCTTTGAGCAACTGCACAGATGACACTGAGGAACAAACTGTCCCACCCCCGGCAAGGGGGTGCATCAGCTCCCTCTGTTGCCAGGAGGACTGTCCTGGGCGGAAGCAGAGAGGAAGCCACAGGCAGGCGGGACTCATCCTGACATCTTGAGAAAGGCTCTTTATTGTCCTTCACGCAAAACCTCATGCCGCTGAGATATTAATATGGCTCTTTGTGCTCCGCAGTGCAGTTTGTGATCCAACCGTGGTGGCTCCTAAGATCCCAGGTTTGGGAGGGACTGAAATTCCCAGTCCACTGTCCCCCTCCTCACTCAGCCACCTGCTGGGCACCCCATGAGGACGTGAAAACCCAGCCCTTCACCCCAAGTCCTGTGGGAGGCAGAGCTTGGATCTCAAGACGGCCAGTTCTACCCACACTGGCTCTGGCTTTTGTCAAGTTCTTTCCCTGAAGAAGCCTCTACTCCATCTCTCATTGGTGCTAGTTGGGCTCCCAAGTTACACAGAATCCCCTATATTCTGCCTTCCCTGGCAGTCATGTGACTCTCTGAGCATGGACTTCCTCCCCCAAGCTCATCTCTGTTGCATCCACCCCTCACTCAGGGCTTCCTTGTCCCTGGTCCTGTGTCTGAATGGTGTCAAGTTGCCAATGTCCTTCTTCCTTCTCTTGGAATTCTGTCCATGAGTCTCAGGGCTCAATCCTTAGTCCCTCCTGCTTTGGGGAGTTCATCTCGCCCATGGCTACAAACATGTCACTCCCCACGTCACATCCCTATCTGAGGGGGAGCTCTAGGCTCCTCTCAAGGAATCTACTCAACACTGATGTCCAACAGCCAAACCACACCCAATGCATCCAAAACTGAGCTCCTCTCTCCTCCCTGCACCTGCGCACCCTCAGCTCCTGCCCTGTGGGGGAGAAGGTGCCATTCCACCCTTTCATGGCTCAGGCTGGACCCTGGAGGCTTCTTGGACCTCTTCTGTTCCTATCCCACTTCCACTTAGGAAATCACCTGACTCCTCCTTCAGAACATGCCAGAATCTGACCATTCCTCACCACCTCCACTTGCACCCTCCTCCTAATGCAGTAGTCTCTGCATGGTCCTTCAGGGTCCCACGTGATCTGCCCCCAGCATCCCTCCACCTCATATCCAAATGTCTGAGCTTCAAATAGCCAGAGTGGAGAATGCTCGGTGGCCAGCCAGGAGTCAGCGAGGACCGCAGAGGGACCATGCGTTAGCAGTAGGACTGAACTGTGCCTGGAGCAAGGGTCCTCTGCAACCGTCCTAGCAAACCTTACAACCGGTCTCAAAGGCACCGGACAGACATGCGTGTAACTTAACTGCCTGCCCGACAGAGCCCACGCTCTTTAAGGAGGGAAACAAAGTCCAATCAACAATATAACAAAAAAATGCAAACACGGATCTATGCAAAGGAATGAAGAAAAAACATCACTGACTACAGAAAGCAAAAAAAGATAACAGTGTATTAAGAGTTTCCCCGTGGAAATAGAAGTGAAATGAATGACAAATAGCACAAAGAATGAGGTGGGAGAAGCGAAAGCACAGTTGTGAGATGCTTACACTGTTGACAAGGGGTGTAATAATATAATTTAAAGACTGTGATAAGCTGATGATACATGTTGTGAAACCAAGAGCAACCTCAAAGAAATTCAATAAAGAAGCAAAGATCATAAACCGGGAGTGGAGGAAAATGGAATTAAAAAATGCTCTCTGTGCAAAAGATGTAGGAAAAGATAGAAAAAATGTCAAGAAGGCTTCAATGAGACAAGTAGAAAATGAGTATCAAGGTAGTAGATTTAAATCCAACCATATCCATAATCACATATAATGTGAATGGTTTAAAAATGCCACTTGAAAACTGAAATTGCCAGTATTGATAAAAGCTGCCTGTAAGAAATCCACTTCCAATATAAGGACACAGATACATTAAAAGTAATAAGATGGAAACGAATATAACCATGAGCATTGCGCATAAGAAAGCTGCAGTGGCTATATTAATAGGCGATAAAGAAGACTTTAAAACAGAAAATAGTCCCAAGGATAAAGGGACGATTTCATATGGATCAAGAAGTAGATACATCAAGAAGACACAACAATCCTAAATAAGTACGTACCTAATAACAGAAATTGAAACGGTATGAAGCCAAAACCAAGAGAACTGAGAGAAGAAATAAGTGTATCCACAATATAGTGGGTATTTCAATCTCATCTTTCATCAATCAGTAGAACAAGTAGACAAAAAAAATAGTAAAGGTATAAGAACCTTGAACTACACTATCAACTAACTTGACCTAATTGACATTTCTAGATTATTCCACCCAAAAACAGCAGAATATACATTCTTCTTGGGAGTACCTGGGACAGTCACCACAGTATACCATTTAGCTCAATAAATTAAAAAAGACGGAAGTTACACAGGGTTTACTTTTGATCAGACTAGAATTAATAGAAATCAACAGCAGAAAGAGAGTTGGAAAATATCTAAGTATTTGAAAATTACATAAAATACTCTTAAATAACACATGGACCAGAGAAGGAACCACAAGGTAAATTAGAAAAATATTTTGAGCTGAATAAAATTGAAAACACAACAAACCAAAATGTATGAGGTACAGCTAAAGTATGTGTAGAGGGAAATACCTAGCTTTTAATCATTATAAAAAAGGAGAAAGATTTAAAGTCAATGATCTAAGCTTCCACCTTTATTAGATAGAAAAAGAAGAGCAAATTAGAACTGGAGCTAAAGAGGAGAAATCGACGAAACAGGAGACAAACAGAGGAAGCCAATGAAACTCAAAGCTGGGTCTTTAAAAAAAATCAATAAAATCTAGTATAAATCTCTAGTTAGACTGATTAACTCAAAAAGGGAGATGCTATAAATTACTAATATTTTGGATGAAACTGAGGATTTCACTATCATCCTATGGACATAAAAAGGATCACAAGGACATATTTCAAACTACATCATGCCAATAAATTCTTAGAGGAAATGAACACCACCTCTTCAAATGAATTCCCAAATAAGTACAAACCCTTAATCTACTAATCTAGTTAAGAAATCGAACTCATGCCCTAACCGCTTTGGCTCAGTGGATAGAGCATCAGCCTTCGGACTCAAGGGTCCCAGGTTCGAGTCCGGTCAAGGGCATATGCCTTGGTTGTGGGCACATCCCCAGTAGGGAGTGTGCAGGAGGCAGCTGATCGATGTTTCTCTCTCAACGATGTTTCTAACTCTTTATCCCTCTCCCTTCCTCTCTGTAAAAAAATCAATAAAATACATTTAAAAAAATAAAAATTATAAAAAAAGAAAAGAAATCGAACTCATAATTTAAAACCTTCCCACAAGGAAACTCCACACACAGATAGATTCACTGAGGATTCTACAAGCACTTAAGATAGAAACAAGGCCGACTCTATACAAACCCTCCCAGAAAAATCACACAGGGGCCCCGGAAGCCTTCCTAACTCATTTTATGAGGTTAGATGAACATATAATAACAAAGCTAGGACCAATATTCCTCCTAAACTTCACAAAATATTTGCAAATTGAATGTAGAAAATATACCATGGCCAAATAGAGTTTGTACTAGGAATGCAAGATTAGTTTAACTATTTAGAATCAATCAGTAAAATACGCCATGAACAGGATGGAGAAATAAAACATGAACCTCTCAATAGAGGCAGAAAAAGCATTTGACAAAATTCAACACCAATTTATAATGAAAACTCTGAACAAATTAGGAATAGAAAGAAAAACCCCTGATAAAGGATATCTAAAGAAAATTGCAGCTAACGTCATAATTGATGGTGAAAGACTCCACACATTCCCTCTATGATTGATAACAAAGCACGAATCTACACTCTCACATATTGTACTGGATCTCCTAGCTAGTACAATAAGGCAAGAAAAAGAAACAAAAGGCATCTAGATTTAAAAGCAAGAAGCAAATCTCTCTTGGAAAATCTACAAAAAGGTATTGGACTTAATAAGTGATAGTTTAGCGAGGTCAATAAACAATAGCAATTATATTTCTATAAAATAAAAACAATTAGAAATGAAAAAATGCAACAAATCTATTGACAATAGCATGAAAATAGAAAATGCTTAGTAACAAATACATCAAAATGTATTTAAGAACATTTCCCTGACAACTATAGTAACACATTATAGAGAAACATTAAGAGAAACCTAAATGAGAGATATTCCATATGCATGAATCTGAAGGCTGAACATTATACCAGTAATTCTTCCCCAAATTTTCTATATATTTAATACAATTTCCATCAAAATCCCAGTAGACTTTTTTTTTTTTGGTATCAATTGACAGACTGATTCTAAAATTTATTTGAAAATAAAAGGAACCTAGAATAAGCAACATGTTTTTGAAAAAGAAGAGAAATCCCTTGGACTCGCATTTCTTGAATTCAAGACTTACTAAAAATTTACAGGCCAAACCCTAACAGAACATATACTTAACCATATGATCCAGAAATCTCATTCAATCCCATAGACATGAAAATAGAGCCCAGCCGGTGTGGCTCAGTGATTGAGCATCGACTTACGAACCAAGAGGTCATAGTTCGATTCCCGATGAGGGCACATGCCTGGGTTGCAGGCTCGATCCCCAGTGTGGGGTGTGCAGGAGACAACCAATCAATGATTATCTCTCATCATTGATGTTTCTGCCTTTCTCTCTCCCTTTCCCTTCCTCTCTGAAATCAATAAAAACATATTAAAAAAAAGAAATGAAAATATACATCCCTACATAAATACTCACAGCAGCCCTATTCATAAAGCCCCAAAATGGAGACAGCTCAAAGATCCTTCAGCACGTGACCGGATAAACCAGCTGTGGTCCTTCCCACCACGGGGCACGACTCACCTATAAAAAGGACTGAACTACTGACACACTCAACACACGGGCACAGCTCCAAAACATTAGGTTGAGCCAAGGAGAGCACACACGTTATGTAATTCCTTTTATCTGATACCCTTGAAAAGACAAATCTCATCTTCGGTGTCAGAAAGCAGGTCGGTTGCTGGCAGAGAGCAGGAGTAGAGCGAGGGGGTTCATGGGAGGGGGCGCCTGAGAACTTTCCCAGGTGATGTAAATGTTCTGTGTCGTGGTTTTGGGGTAGTTACAGGGGTGTGTACATTTTCCAAAGCTCATCAAAATCTACACCCCAACAGGACCGTTATCTTATGCATACGGCATACATAAGTGAGAGTGGTACGGTTCCGGGAGGAAATGGGGTTTTAGTGAAACAGCACCACTGGCTGAGGCATCCTGAGGCTGCAGGCTGCACACGGCCCACCTCTCTGGCTCACAGTCTAAATGGGCAGGGCAGGCACTGATCTCAGGAGGACAAGAGGGGACTGTCGCCCAGTGTCCGCTAAGTCCCTGGGGAGAGAATGGCGGGGTGTCCCTGAGGAATTGTCATGGGCAGAGTAGAAGCCTGTCTCTGCAGTTATAAATGGCTTTAGATCCTGGAATAGTATGCGGCTTTCGATGCTAATGCATAACTAATACACATTCATCACAGGGTAGCCCGGAGCTTTCTTCTTTTTCTTTTATATTTAAAATGACAGCAGGGCCTTACCAGAGAGTTGCTTGAGGGCCACAGGTCTCACTTTGTAGGGAGTGCTGCAAAAGAGAAGACAGGTCACCGTGAGATACTGTCAGAGACGGCCGGGCACACCTGGCCCCAGAGATAAGCGCTCAAGTGAATTAGAATTCACTGGATTATTTGTTGTTGTTGTTGTTGTTGTTTTAAATTAGTTCTTGCCTGGCCCGGGTAGTTCAGTGGTTGAATGTTGACCTATGAACCAGGAGGTCACGGTTCGATTCCAGTCAGGGCACATGCCCCAGTTTCGGGCTTGATCCCCAGCAGGGGGTGTGCAGGAGGCAGCTGATCAATGATTCTTTCTCATCACTGATGCTTTTATCTCTCCCTCTCCCTTCCTCTTTGAAATCAATAAAAATATATTTAAAAAAACAAAAGAAAGAAAGTACCTGTCTTACCACTGTTGGAACGGCTGGCTCTAGGAATAGTGACAAGGCTGGCTCTACACAGGTGTGGTGGGTGGGGAGAGAGCCAGAGGCGCTGAAGACAGACGCCCCACGGACCAGACTTGGGATGGGCTTATGCAGAGACCCTCCCATCGCCACAGGATCCTGAACGGAGCCCAACTCTCCCTGAAGAGCCCATCTCAGCTGCGAATGCGCACAGGTAAACCTCTCATGGGTGAACTGGGGAACGGGGAACCCCAAACTGGGAACTGAAGCAAAAGTGGGCGTGGGACCGGACCTGGAGAGTGAATGTACCGAGCAGTCACAGGAACCTTCCAGGCCCTTGAGCCAGATGCCCGGGTTGAGTTTCTGGCCCCTCCAGGTTGGCTCCTTGGTCCTTAACCCTGACTCTGAATATCCCATGGCCAAATAGAGTCTGGGGGCTCTCAGACCCAGGCAAGCTGCTGCCGGGACCCGTCAGCTCCTGGCTCGGTCACGGTCGAGCCGCCTCGCCATTCTCTTCCTCAACAACGAACTGCTGCAAACTACTCTGGGGTAAACTGCCTTGAACTTCCATTGCATTTGTCTTTTTTTGAAAACATTACTGCCTGGGTGCCCTCCTTGGGAGGAGGAGCCCGGCCGGGACCCAGGAGGCCTGTCTCCTGGGCTGAGGGATGCCCGTCTGCCACCTCACAGGCACACAGCCCTTCGCCCACCAGAACGCTACACCTGTGACGACTGGGCTAAAACGGGAAACCGGAGGAGCCCTTGTGGAGGACACACGGGCTGCGCCACTGTGGCCCCTCCTCTCTCCCTGTGCCCGGCCACAGCCCCTCTTCTTCTCATGCTATTTGAGCGTCTGTTTCTCTCTCCCGTGAGGAGCTATCTGGACGCAGCTGTGGCAGAAAGAGAGGGGTGGCGTGGTCAAGAGGCCACAGCGTTCCCAGCTGGACCCCCTGGCAGCCAGAACGGCCCCCGGTCCAGGGAGAAGCGCGGGACCGAGGTCCCTCTGAGCGCTGTCCGAACAAGGTTGGGATGCGTCTATTCTACTTGTTGGTCCTCAGGGGACAGGGCTGCCAGGTGGTCAATCTCCCTTCTGACCAGCCCCCAGAGAGAGCGGGAGCCCCGCAGCCGCGGTTAATGAGAGCCTCCCCCTTGGGTCATCTGTCGCAGGTTGTTTAAAATGCGGTCTGGTCATCCTCTGACCTGGGGAAGGGAGGGGCCCTCAGTGGGTCCTGGCCGTGGGAGGAGCAGGAATTCAGCACAGAAGAGGGTATGCTTTTGTGGTGGGGCCCTCCTGTGCATGGGGCCATGGAGCTGCCCCCTGACCCTCTTCCCCCATGTGACAGCCATAATATCTCCAGACATCGCCAGATGCCCTCGCCCGCTGCCGCCCTGTGGAGAAGTGCTGCCACAGAGCCAAGGGCCAGACCAGAGATAACGCGTGACAGAGTCTGAAAAGACAAACTGTTTCAACTGAATTCAGACAAAAATGTGGTTTCGCTCCATCAGAGACCAGCTTGCACTGACAAGGCACTGGTCTGAGTGAGAGATCACTTGTCTGGTGGACAAGCCTGGGTGACAGGTCACGTGCTGGCTTTCCTTCTGCAGCGAGCTCTGGTTAGGCCGGAGCCTGGCTGAGATCTACAAGAATCTCGTTGACGTCTTTAGGGAGCCAATTAGCACCGTTCCTTCCGGGGAGCCCGGAGCCCATAATCAGGGGGCAGAAGCTGCTGATGAGTGAGATTCAGGGAGGCTGATGGGTGCGCTGGGCGGGGGAGGCCTGGCGGGGGTGGGGGAAGCCTGCAGGGGAGGTCTCAGGTCACCTGCCATTAGGCAGCCGCGAGCCCTCCAGTTGCTGGGTAGGTGAGGGTCTGCCTGGTGCAGGCTGTCTCCCGAAGGCTCAGACCAGCTGGCTCAGGCCAGATTCACACATGTCGCTTGGAGGGGGTGTTCAAGGAGGACCCGGAGACACAGACTGGGGTCTCAAGGGGCACCCCCACACCCAATCGCACTCGTGTTCCCCACAGAGAATGCAGTTTAAATTGCCTCGCCCAGCCCCTAGGATGAAGTGGGGGCCGTCGGGGACTCTGCAGAGCACTGGGCAAAGGGGCCGAACAAAGATGGAGGGGCCCTGCTCAGAGTCCTCGTCCTTCCTTCCTCTTGCCACACACAGTGTACTCATATTCGAAAATGTGTTCACTGCCGACCCCTCCCCTGTCCCTCCCCTCCACCCCCCCTCCCCCGGCTGCCTCCCCCCCCCCCTGTGCAGAGAGGAGTCCCCAGGACTTCAACACCAGGATTCGTCCCGGTGGGAAAATGCCAACTGTCCCCAGGGGCTCTGTCAGGGAATGTCCTGCTCCCCTTCTGCAGGTGGACAGGGGGTGGCTCCACTATTCGACACTCAGCCCCCTTGCCTCGGTTTGCCCATCTGTGAAATGGTAATAACACCAGTCCCTGCTCACAGGGCTCCTGGCCCCCTTACAATTGTTACCACCTGGGTAAGGAACCAGCTGAACCAAGCCTCCTTCACCGGCCCTCCCACCCCACCCTCCCATCTTTGCTCTACATTCAGATTTCTTCAGCATTAAATCACAAAAACAACCAGAGATCCTCGGGTGGGTGTGGGCAAGTGTCGGAGACGCCACGAGGACAGGGTCGAACTAAGCCGCCGGCCGCTTACCTCTCGGAATTTGCGGGCATGGTGGGGTCGATGGAGACCATGGCGTCGTCCGTGGTCAGCAGGGAGATGGTCGTGTTCCTGGAAGACACGCCAAGCCGGCGCCTTCACCTGACGGCCTCACGGGGCGCACCCTGGGATGGGCCTCGCGCGAGAGGGGCGCCCGGAGCCCCGAGAGCACGAGCGGACTTGTGCTTCGGCCCTGCCGCCCGGTTGTAAATAAAGCGGAATGGCCGAGTAACCCTACGTGCTCGGGGACTTCACCGTCATTTAAAATGGGACTTGGAGAAAGCCTCACTGACTGAGTTGGAAGGTTAAATAAAACGGGCGAAATGGGAATAAACAGTATATCGTTTGCCTTCCTACTTCATTCCTTTGGGAGTCCACCTAAATGGGCACGAATCTCTCCGACAAAACAGTTTTAAGTGAAAACGTGGAGTCTCCCTCCAACCTCTCCCCGGGTCCTCCCGTGAGCGGCTGCCTGCGCCACGGTAGGTGAGCTGCCTGCTCTTCAGTTGCGTATTTTTTAAAATCTGTGCAATGGGTGACACTCAAACCTCAGGGTTGGTCTAAAGCAGTGGTTCTCAACCGTGGCTGCACATTAGAATCACCTGGGAACCTTTTTAAAATCCTGATTTCTGGGCCTCATCCTCTGGAAATTCTGTTTCTTTGTTACTAATGTTGTGGCCCCAGCCCATAACAAAGGAACAGAATTTCCGGAGGATGAGGCCCAGAAATCAGGATTTAAAAAAGATTCCCAGGTGACTCTAATGTGCAGCCAAGGTTGAGAACCACTGGTCTAAAGAATAACATACATTTATTTCTTAGCACAGCCCTTAACAAAAGATGCCCCAGCCGGTGGCTATTTTTGCTGCTACAAACTGCCTGCCATTTGCTGTAATTCAGCTCCGAATGCCTTCCTCACTCGCCTGTGAAAGACTCCGTGGTCCCCGCTGGACCCGGATACTGACTTTAAAGGCAACTGTCCTGCCAAAGCTACTCCCAATCACTCTATAATTGAAAAGTTACGATAGCTTTCCCACTTGCTCTAGGACACTGCTGATTTGGGAAAACAGTTCTCAGGGAATGCTGACGATTCTATAAGGTAGGCAACTGGTCTTTTCCCAAATACTGATCTGTGATGACCCGCCTGAGCTAGAGGAGGCACCTGCTGGACCGTTAGGGGATGGGAGAGGTGGGGGCGGGCAAAGCCAGACACAGCTGCCCTCCTTCATCCTCCCTCCAAAAGCAGATGCGTCAATGGAGGAGAAAGGAAACTCTTGATGCTACTTTCTGCCTGATTCCGCCCAACGCTTTCCTCCCTGCAGACACGGGAAGCCTGTGGCACCAGTGTGCCGGCTGTGGCCGAAACCGCCAGGGTTTCATTCACAGATGTGAAAGGGTTGCCCAGGTGGCCCTTCTGCCCCTCTCAGCCCTCCCCCAGGGCGACCCCACCTCTTTTCCGGTCAAGGTGAACTGAAAGACACGGAGGCGGGGGCAGAGACGCCCTCCTGGCGGCGGGTCGGCTGCACACTCACCGAGGCAGGCCGGTGGCGATGCAGAAGAGGTCCATGATGTCGCTGGAGTTGCAGTACTTGCTGAACACCACCTGCGGGACAGAGCGACAGGCCGTGAGGAGCGGAGGAGCGGCGGTGGGTCTCCACGTTGGCTTCAGAGTCCGGGAGCTCCTCTCCGGCCCCAACCCGCAGGCTTATTTTAAAAAGAAGAAACCATAACCTTGGGCTCTGGAATGTTACACATAATACACGTCATTCAGTGCATGGAGAGAGGTTGTGACTAATTTCATTCCTTTGCCACTGAAAAGAGTTGTAAAATCCAAAGCGACCGCCCACGTAAACGCCCCCGCAGGTGACAGGCGGCCACATGCCCACCCTCCGTGGAGCCTGGCTCAGCGCAGATAACCTTGGCTTAGGGATGTCTCACTGCAGGGAGCCCCCAGTGACCTCATGAGGGCCATTATGTAAAAAAATAATAATGTATAAATTTAAAGGTCGTTAGTTTTAAGAAAATTGCCTTTTAGGACCAAGGGCTGATGTATGACTAAATCAGGAAATCACAGTGAGAAGGGACGTGCTGTGAACCATGGTCCCCAGAGCACACCATCTGGGTGCCTCCCACCCGGACGGGGGAGACTGAGTTGGCGTCAGCGCCTTTTGTCCAAGGGGTCCCAGGTCCCGCCCTGGGCGACTTCAAGTCCACCCAGGGAGCTGTTCTCCAGGCCTGACAGCGCACGGGCCAGTCCCCGCCGAAGCTCCACTTCCATCACAAATGTTTCCCTGACCCGGGCCCTGCTTGCTCACAGCACGAGCTGGGCTGGGAGGGAAGCAAGCCTGAGTGGGTGGTGGCTTGTCAGTGCCCAGGGCACCACTTTCAGCGAAGCTCAGTTTGCATCGTCCTTTATTAGACACAGTGAACTATAAAGAGCAGGTGTTTCCCCCTCAAACTTAGCCCTTCTGTGACCAACACCAGGTCCTGTGTGCTGATGGCCTGGCAACACTGCGACAAGGCCACTGTCAGTGACGGTGCCATTGGCCTGCGCTGCCCACCCTGCAGCCGCTATCCTGGCTCAGCCCTGGACCCTGGCACCGACCTGTTTCTAGATCCAATTGGGCCATAGAAGGTCCACCTCCTCCCCTGGGCACATGAGGTTCTAGGGTTTGTGTGTTCTAGCTGAGTCCTTGCCAAGTTCCTATCCCCAGCCTCCACTCCAGGCCCGAGCGTCCCCACCCTGGGCCCTCCCCTCCGGCCCTCCTCTTCCTCCGGTTCCCGTATTCCCTCTCCCTGCTCCTGGCCATCAGGACTCACTGGCAGCTGCTCCTCGAGGCCTCTGGACCCGACACCCCTGCAGAGAAGTCTTGCCTTTGACCGTGTGTCAGGTCCATGTTTTCATGGCAGCGCATCCCCAGCGGCCCTGGCCACTCACGCACTGGCACGGGGATATTTCTACTTCCCCCTCTTGGACCTCTGTCATGTTCATTTCCATCGCTGGGCAGAAGTCCTGGGTGCTGGCGGGTTGGGTGGCACTGCCCGGCTCAGGAGCACCACCTGTTGTAGTTCTCCAAGGCAGACGTGACGCCTTTATAAAGGTCCCCGCCCCTGGGCGCATGTGCGCAGACACCACACGTCTAGTCGGGATCCCGTCCCAGCCCCTCGGAGCTCACGGGGTGGGGACGATCTCGGGGTTCTCTCCAGTCTCATCTGGCAAGACAGCTTCCGATCACGGCGTCTGAGGACTTGACTAGAGGAGTCATGTCAACAACAGCACCTCCGAAAGCGAGGGGGCCGCGAATGGGACCGCAGCTCTTACGACAGGGGGTCTCCCAGACTTTGCCAAGAGCACCCGCCCCACAAAGCAGTTGGGGTGAGGTGGTGTCCTGGTTGCCGCATGGCCCTCGAGGCTCCCTCGCCTCTTATCTCTGTGACTTGAGCAAGCTACTCAGCTTCTCTGTGCTCCCGTTTCATCTTCTGTAAAACGGGCAACCCAGGTCGCGGTCACCGCAGAGGGTGTTTTACTCAGACACTTGCTGAGGCTCCGCGATCAGCTGGAGCCAGTTTGTGGCTTCATTGCAGGACCGACCACCTCAGAGCCCCAGAGGACAGGACCCTGGGGGCCGGCGTCTGACGGCCTCATACAGACGATGTTCGTACCGTTCGCCTGGGATTTCAGTTCAACAACAGACAAGTGACGAGATGGCTCACCCGAGGCCCCGCGGAAGCAGGACGACGGGCACGGTGCTGTGCTTGTCTGCCGCGCTGTAGACGTTTTCACGTTTCATTTTCCGGATGGATAGGGAAGCTCTTTCTCCTCCGAAGCTATATGTCACTCTCAACAACCTAACAGCTCCTTTTGTAAAGCGAAACGAAACATTTTCACATGCTCGCTGGGTTTTACTGCCTGCCCTCCCCTAATTCAGAAACTTTTATAAGTTTTTGCTTTTCATGGCAAAGCTGTTATCTGCAAAGTCTCCATGAGCACACATTCTCCTTCTTACCAGGCTGTACTTGGGGATATCGGTCTTGCTCATTTACTCAGGGGTGACCAGACTCTTGTGACCACGAGGAGTTGGTGCTTGCGGAGCCCTCCTTGGGGACTGACCTGGTCCGGGGCCCCCAGGCTCCTGCCTTCGAGGTGGGAAGGGAGGCCTCACCTACTGGCGGCACAGGGGCCTTGGGACATTCTGGGGAGCTGGACGAGAAATGAGTTCCCCCAATTTGTAAGAGAGTTTTGTGCGCTGGCCTTCCTAGCCTCGGGACAGCAAATAATGGAAGTGCTGACAAGCCCAATTATGAAGTCTTTCGGCAAAGCAAACACAGGAAGGGCCATCTGGCAGACTGGCCCTCTTGCCCTGCACAGAACAGCCAAACCACGTGAGGCCAGCCTTATCCTGTGATCCAGAATCATCTTTCCTTCAGGTCACGTCTGCCAACCGGTGGGGAAGTCTGGAGTAGGAAGAGTCCAGGGGGTGTCTCCAGGGGCAAACCATGCTGTGTCCATTGGCAAACACATTTCAATATTCTGCATATAAACGCGTGGGTCTTTGATCCTGGCTGGTTGGTCATGGTTAGAGCCTCAGCCTTCAGACCATACCTCAGTGGCAGGTTTGATCCCTGATCCCGGTTGGGGTGCATGTGGGAGGTAACCAGTCCATGTTTCTCTCTCTCTCCCCCTCCTTCCTCCCTCCTACTCTCTCTAAAGATCAATGGAAAAAATATCCTCAGGTGAGGGTTAAAAAAATAAAAATAAATGCATGGTTCTTTGATTTCTCTTTTTGAACATCTTACCAGTTCCCTTGTTCAACTAATGCATTAGATAAAAATCTTTGACGCGTATCATATTACGGCTGTGTGAGAGTTGTGCCTTTGCCTTACTTATTTAGTGAGTTAATGAGCCTTCAGCAGGGCCAGGCAGGTGAGAGGCAGGGTGAAGCAGCAGGTGCACCCTCTGTCGGACGGGCTGGGAAAGCAGCGTCTTACCGTCTCTCCAGGTGTCAGAGAATGTGGCGAGCAGGCACGGCCATGGCATACTCAGCCCCATGTTGGGTGCCATATATACCGAGCCAGCTAGCCAGGTTCGGTGAACCTGAGAGGGGGCGGTGAAGGATTGAGAAAAGAGACAAGAGAAAAAAGCTGGGTCTGGGTGGGCCGCTGTCCTCTGTGATGGAGAGCTAGTGACAGCGCCACAGGCTACAAGCTGTGTCTTTATTTTATAGCCAGATTCCACGAGGCAAAGTAAGGGCGGGGTCTAGATGTTTGCAACATTCTCATGCGTTTTGATCCTACTTAATTACATGCACCTGAACTCTATCAAGTCCACATCATTCAGGCACATGGGGCCACATGTTCGGACCATAGGTTCAAACTTACAAGTACAGCCTTTGTCTATAATTGTGCTGGGAGGGCTTTGCCCTCTAAACTGGGACTTGAAAGTGGCTTTGCCATGAGAAGACTGTGCCCTCTCATTAGTCTGAGGCTTGAACCTGTCCAAACACTGTAGCTGCTCTCCACAGGAGAAGCCCCGCCTAGACCAGGTGTTGCTGCTGTGGGAACCAGCCCCACAGCACACGTGCTTGGGTGGCCTGGGAGACACCCCACCCCGGGGCAGCCTTGTCAGGAGGGCACAAGGCTTTTTGTTCACACGTTGGATCATTTTGCAAATCCTTTATCCTTTATCCAGAAACAAAGAGCACCAACAAAAAAGGGTTTTTTTTAATAAAATGAAATTTAAAAATAAGATATGGAGGCAGTAAGATTAACGGAAAAAATAAAGATTTGGTACTGCTGTCCAACTTGAGGCAAATCGGGGCCAACGTTCATGAATGAGCACAGCGGGTCACCCCAAACTCTTCTGTGGCTTGATTGGCAGCCCGTGATATTAAAACAAGACCAGAGAAGTAAATGAGAAGGCAGAGGTCTCTCGTCCCCGGATATTAATCTCCCCTCGTATTTACTAGTAGCTGGGCCTTGAATGTCAGGGGAACTTCAGAAGCCTCCCACCGCCTGCATCACAGAATGACTGACACTCACCGAGCGTGAGCCACAGGCCCAGCCCTGTGCTCAGGGATCTCCACATGGGAACTGAGGCACACGGAGACACGCGAGGCTCCCACAGGCCTAGCCCATGAGTGGCAGTCAGGACCCCAGGCCACCGTTATTCAGTGTTCACACCTGAACACAACACCCACGGCACCAGGTCTCTGTCTTTTGATACCTACACTCTAACCAGCCGTGAGCAGTGGTGCTGTGGCAGGAGTTGTGGGTCCAGTGCTTGTCCCCAGTTTCTCCTTCTGTTTCACCCTACCCCGACCCATGGGCAAGACCATAACCACTTGGAGCCTCAGTATGCCATTCTGTAAATGGGGCTATAAATGCCCGCCTCTCAGGACCGTGATGAGAAATACGTGAGGGAACACGTTTGAAAGGAATCACTCGGAACACCTGCGGCTCGAACCCAATGTCATACCAGCCAGGTGCCCATGGGTCGCCCGGTCCCTGCTGGTTCCAATGCCCTGATCTGGACTCAGGTCTTCAGGGGTCTCCGAATTGCCAGATGCACCCAGAACAACATCTGGCCACATTTCGTTCGGGACCCAATCTGATTTTAGTAGGAATTCAATCTGCACAATCTCCAGAACGTGAGGAAGGAGCGTCCAATCCACTCCTGTTTTTCCTGGCAGGGGTGGGTGGGGAAGGGCTGCCTTTGACTCTGGAGCGTCAGGATCGGAGGCCTGGGAGCCTCGACCTGAGCGGCACGCTCACGGCAGGATGATCCTCTGCTTTGTCGGGACTGATCAACAGCCAATCAAGACAAGGAAGGAGGTACGTGTCAGTGGAGCACACACAGGTTGGCTGGACCTTCTGGCCCAGCTCAGGGTTGGGACTGGCCCATCGGTGTTGCACAGCCCAGAAGGTGGGGCCTAGTGCTCCGGTGAGGACTGTACTGTTGGCTGGGTGGGCACCATTCTGACAGAGGCCCTCTAGGCCTGTCCTTACAGGTGGGGACTTAGGAGTGAGACCCAGGGGACTGCAGCGGCCAGCCCATTACCATCACAGCCTGGGGTGCCTCGACCAATGGGCTGTCCAGCTCACTCCCTACAGCCCCGGCTCCTGGTGATCCTGCCCCACCCCAATGACCTAAGACTGGCCATTGCCCAGTCACCTTTCCTCACCAGAACGTTTACTAAGTCATCTGGAGCTGGTGGCAACTGGGGTGAGTGCAGGGTCACGGGGAGTCTGTCCTCAGCTGACCACGCGAGCCACCCAGATGAATAAGGAGGAACAGTCCCTGAAGAAGGATAAGAGGGAGGCGCCAATCATAGAGGGCAGAGAGAGGGAAGCAGAGAGCCCAGGACCCCCCGGTTTCCTGGCACCCTGGATCCTGGGGCTCTTTCTGGGGACCTGCCAGGTCATTACAGAAGCTCAATGAGCTCCCTCCCCGCATCCATCGACCCCACCTCTACACAAACCCAGGCCTCTTGAACCGGCATAAGAACATGTCTGTTTCTCGATATCCAAGCGCCTCGACCAATACACTTAGGAAAACAGGGCTGGTGATGGTGGAGCAGATGGCCAGAGGGCTGCCAAACCCGCCAGGTGGCCGCCAAACCTGCCAGGTGGCTGCCAAACCCGCCAGAGGGCTGCCAAACCCGCCAGGTGGCCGCCAAACCTGCCAGGTGGCTGCCAAACCCGCCAGGTGGCCTCTGGGTTAAAGAGACAGGAGAAGCCGTTTCTAAAAGCCCGGGAGTGGCTGCTTCTCCGTTCTGAGGCCAGAGGCCTCTTCCTGGGACACGGCTCTATTGACAAGCACCAGCGCTCTGTGCTCCCCTTTCCCCCTCGGCCACCCCACCCAGGGACTCACTGAGGGGAGCATCGGGAAGGGGCCCCTCCAGGGCCTGCTTTGCAGCCACACGCTGTGCCGTGTTGTGCCAGGAGGCAGGAGCGCGACATGCCTGCAGACTGCCTGGCAGGTCTCGATAATCGCGTTTGCCCATTACGAGGCTAGGCGTGCAGATCTGCTCAATGCCGAGCCGGAGCCCTTGGGAACGCTGCACCAGGGAGATGTGCAAGGGAGTCTCCAAGGGAGAGGACGGGTAAACAATGAGCCGGTGGAAGGTTCTGGAGTGGAAACAGGATTCCGATGATGTGAGCGCTGGACAGGAACTAGGATGCGGGCCATGTCAGCAGTGATGTGGGGGCGGCGAGGAGGGGGGTCCAGGCTTCAGCGAGACCAACAGAGGCTTTGAGGCGCTCGCCCACTGCCTGGGGCACCCCACCTGTGCCAGACCTCTGGGAGGTTCTTCCACCACTGAGAGGGGCCTGGCATGGGGGCCTCCTCACCTTGGCCTGAGCGGGGAGCCAGGGCTCGTTCTGGTCACCTCCCGATTGGGGCTGGACCTCCTGCCCTGGGCCTCTCCTGGCTTGCCAGTGAGATCCCTCTGGCACCAGTCCTTTAATTCAGCAGCAGATTCCACCGCAGGGAAGCTGCCCAGGCTGGGATGCACACGGGCATGACCACGCCCAGGCTCCCCCCAGCACTCGGGAGGGAAGGGAGGTGTGCACCCCCAAGGGCCTCCCCTACTCCACGCCAGCCCTCATCTGTGCGTTCTTGACCGTGGAGAGTGGCAGCCCCAGCGCCTGCTTGCCCGCCCACCTGGCCCTGACCACAGATGGCCGTGGCTGCCACACCATCTGCTTCCAGACGAGGAGGCCGTGCTTGTCTGTGTGCCCAGAGCCAGGGCGGGTGCAGCCCAGCAGGTGCTGTATTCCCTTCCTGCCAGGGACCAGGCCTGGGTTTTGGAGCGTGCACTTAAGGACATATGTTCCCTTACAGATGTGATTTAAATGCACGTATGAGTTCACCCTCATGGAAACGTTTTAAAAGAAAGCTTTTTAAGAAAAACTGGTCTTAATGTCTAGCATCTGCTCTCCTTTTTCTTCTTGCCTTTATCTTTTGGGGGTGTTTTAGGAGCTATGGGGGTGCACAGTCCAGAGCTGGGCCTCTGTGGCCCCAGGCACACAGGAGCCTGGCGGCCGGGGAGCGGGCAGCCTGAGGAGGCTCCTGCCATGGGGTGCGGGCAGGAATGCCCGGGAAAGCACGCGTGTGGCACCCTTCAATGTGGGCTGCACACGTGAAATGACTTGCATTGCCCCTGCCCCGTCTACCCTCCTCATTCCAGACCCATTCAGCCCACACACTGTTGGCCGAGGAAGTTACGCCTTCTGAGCAAGGAGATGCGGGCAGGAGGGTCATGACCACAGCAGGGGACTGAACAGCGAGGAAGCCACGCGCCCCCCCCCCCCCCCAACGCCCCGCTCGCACATCCTTCCACATCTTCCACATGGGATGGGGGAAGACCCCCGGTCTAGTCTCCTATTTCTATTTGAACAGAAACTCCCTGCAGCTGCTGAAAACGTCCTTGTTGGCTGTCCATTCTAGTTTGGATTGGCATGAAGTCAGCGACCATCAGAAGTTGTGGGTTTGTCCCACGGATAATTGTGGGGCTACGTTATGAAATGCTCCCAACCCAGGGCAAATAGGACAGCCCTACAGCAGTTAAGGTTTGGGTTGAGCTTTGCAGGCTGGGAAAGACAGAGACCGCCACTATCACAGGAAGGAAGTTCAGGTTGTGGGGCCGGGCAGGGTGGGGGCCGGAGGAACTGGGGTCCCGGGATCTTTGCCGTGAAGCCAGATATGAGCTCCCCCACCCCCGCCCCCCACCCCGCGACGATCTCACCAAGCAGGTGAGGCGTTGGTGCCCTTTCAAAACCACAGAGAACATCTGTGTTACCTTTCGAAGGCATGAAAAACGGTGTCAGGGAAGTCATGCTTTGGGGTTGGTGGTTGTAAAACATGCCATTACATTCATTGTCTCGCTGGTACTGCCATCACCGACTGTGAAATTGCCTTAGCAACAGTTTCCACAGCACTCCTTTGAAGTTGGAGTAAGGACTCTAGAGCAAAATTTCCCACCTTATAATTCTTCCACAGTCTCTCCCCCAAGGGGTTTTAAATAGCTACAGGTGGAGGTGAGGCCTGGAGACACTGTGATGCCGGGTCCTAAGGGAGCAGGGAAGAAGGGGGGGGCGGGCGGGGGGGCTTCCTATGGGTGTGCTTGAGCTCTGTTCCCCCTTCCTTCGTCAATCAGAACTGGCACCTCTGCCAGCCACCCTCCCTGCTGGCCCCTCCTCAGTCTCTTCACACTGGCTGTTGATCTCGCCCCGCTCCCCCAGCACCTTAAATCTCAGCCTAACACTTCGTCACAGTTTTATTTACTCTCATAACTTGGTAATGACGTTGACTCATGATCAGTGTGACACAGAAATCTCCACCCAACCCCAATAAGGATCCTGACATCTAGAAATAGCACCACGGGCCTCCAAGAAATTGAATTGTTTAATCAAACTGGCCACAGTGAAAAGGGGGTGAATCGCTAACATCTGGAGGCAACCCAGACACCCTTCCAGGGGTGAATGTTAAAGTGTGGTCTGTGCACACCTGCAACGCTGCCCAGCAATGAGAGTGAACCACCGATCCACACGACCGCTACCATGGGTCTCAAGAGATGTAAGCTGAGTGAATAGAAGCCAATCCCAAAAGTTTCCACGTTGCAGGATTCCATTTATATGGCACTCTAGAAATGACAACATTATAGAAATGGAGAAGAGAGTCGTGTCTTTCCGGAAGTAGGGACGAGGGTGACTGGGTCGGGTAGGAGCTGGATGGGTGTGGATGTAAAAGGCCTGGAAGAGTTCTGAGTCCTGACTGTGGTGGAAGATGTGAGAGCCTACATGTGGGACGGCCTGGGATAGAACTGAACACGCGCTCTCCAATGAGCACAGCTCACGGGGGAGTGAGAGTGACAGGTGGGGTGTCCCACGGTCGGTACCCTGGTGGGGACACTGTGCTCCGATTCTGCAAGACGTCACCACTGGGGGGACCCGAGTGAAGGGCACACAGAGCTCTTCATAGTTTTTCTTACAACTGCACGTAGATCTACAATCATCCCGAAGAGCCTGTTTGAACTAAGGAGACGGCACCAGCTGTCTGGGCTGGCGAGGGGACGCCTTTAGAGGGACGTGCGTTCACAGAGCCCAGGGGACAGTGGTTTGGCAGTGTTCTGTCCCTTTGACCCAGAATCCCATTTCTAGGAATTGCTCGTAAGGAAGTAATAACAGCAAGGTAATAAAAGAGTTCATTAAGCGCCAGGCACCGCTCTGGCCTGACACTTCATGAATCAGCAAATCTGCAGGGCGAGCCAGTCGCCTCCCAGGTTTACACCCAAACCACTGCCCTGTGATGTCGCTCAGCCGGCAAGGATGCACAGCGAGGAATGCTCCTCTTGTCTTCTTTATGCCATGGAATGAAGCTAAACATCTCACAAAGGATGAAATGATTACATTTTAGTTAGTCTCCATCATGGAACATTACATAGGCATTAAAATCATGTTTTTGAAGACTGCTTAATAATACATTGGAAATGCTGCTGATGCGATGCTGAGCGAAAATGATCAGGATAAAAAATTAGGTGAAAGACACACACACACACACACACACACACACACACACACGTGCACTCATAGGAGAAACACCAGTGGGAGAGATCCTGATATGTTAGCCGTCTCCTCTGTGTGGTGTGATAACGGGTATTTCATTTTCTTTTTATACTGCTCTGCATTTTTCAAATATTTTACAATGAATATGCAGGGTTTTTTCGTTTGTTTGTTTTTGTTGTTAATCCTCACCTGAGGATATTTTTCCATTGATTTTTAGGGAGAGTGGAAGAGAGAGGGAAAGACAGAAAGAAACATCGATGTGGGAGAAACACATCGATTGGTTGCCTCGGAACAGGGCCAGGCCCGAGGAGATTGCTACCGAGGTATGTGCCCTTGACCGGGATTGAATCGGGACCCTTTGGTCCACAGGCCGACGCTCTATCCACTGAGCCAAACCGGCTGGGGCCATGCAGGGCTTTGGTAACCAGGAAAGAAGTTATCCAGTTCTAGCAGCAGAGCTTAGGAACTGATAACAACTCGCTTCCGAACGCTCCCTCCTAATAGCTGCTGCACTGATTATATAAAACTCTCCTGGGAGAAAAAGGTCTTTACCATTTTTATTTGGACGGAATACTCTTTGGCGTTAAGCCAAGAGGATGAGAAAATTAAACAACAGTGAACCAGGGGACAAAAGCCAGAATGTAAATGGCACTCAGCTAGGAGTTTGGGGAGGTGGGGTATGCGAGGGAGGCACCCAGAGAGAATGGGGGGTGCGGGGGCAGGCGGGTGTGGATGGAGGCAGGAACACCAGACTGAGAGCAAAGACAGAGCCGGGTGTCTCTGGGGATGGAACAGGGAGAAGGCTCCGTGGTTCTGTGCTGGCCGCAGGTGGGCAGGCCGAGCGACAGAATGAGGAGCAAGGGCACCTGAGGACACGCAGAGGGAGAAGGGAGTGGGGAGGTAATGCCCCACCCCCACCCCCACAGCCACTCTGGGTCCTGAGATTCAGCCGCAGCCTGGCTGCCCTCCCCATAGAGCAGTGGTTCTCAACCTTCTGGCCCTTTAAATACAGTTCCTCATGTTGTGACCCAACCATAAAATTATTTTCGTTGCTATTTCATAACTGTAATGTTGCTACTGTTATGAATCGTCATGTAAATATCTGATATGCAGGATGGTCTTAGGTGACCCCTGTGAAAGGGTCATTCGACCACCAAAGGGGTCGCGACCCACAGGTTGAGAACCGCTGCCATAGAGGTAAAGGGTCCTATTAAAGAATTTCTCAACTCCAGACCTTGTCCTCAAGGCCCTCAGATCCGTGCGTTTTTAAGACCCCACTGGTGACCAGCAGGGTGTGCAGGCCCAGGTCTCCTTCCGAGGGGGCTGTCGGGAGCCTGGGCAGGGTCCAGGCAGGAGGTGGGCGGAGTCTGGCTCTGGTGGGGAAGCCACACCCTGACCTCCGACCTCTGACCTCCGCAGTGAGTGTTCTGGTTGACCAGTGCTGCCCCAGGGCATAGGGGGTGGGAGTCCTGGGGGCAGTGGGTTCCGATTTCCTTCCTTTAAGTAGGTCTATGTAAACTCCTTGAGACGCTAATGACAAACAAAGCCAGCTCTCAGCTGTAACAGCCTAAGTATCAACGCATTCGAGGGGGGACACGTATTTTGGGGTCAGGTCCCCCCAGGAGGCACGACTGCTGTCCTGAGACCCGAATGTCTCATAGACGCCTGCTGGTTGGTGAGCCGCACTGCCCGGGCCTCAGGTCTGGCCACGTCCACCTCAGGCAGCGTTTGGGGCCAGCAAAACGAACTGCTGCTGTGGCCAACGTGAGCCCATGGCTGACATCCTGAACCCCCCGTCCTCACACAAGGCCCCCCCAAGCTCCCGTTAATTCTCTGGTGGGTGCTCTAGACCTGACTTGGTGGAGTAAATGGGTGGTGGGATGTCACTGTTCATATAAGTTTCATGTATTAGAATCTCATGTAAAACTTTATGAGAAAAAGCAGTTCAGTTGCTAAAACTGCTCAAATCACTGCCCTGACTCTGGGCATCAGGGAGAGTGGGGCCGGCAATAAGGGCGGTCAGCAGGGTGACCTCAGCCAGTGGCTGCTCTTCGCTGGCTCTGTGACAGGTGGGGCCTGGGTTGGCCAGAGCGAGTGCAGTTACCGCTGTTTCACATCCCCAGGGTCACCCTGGCCAGAGGGACCTCCTGAGCTTGGTGTCATCATCATCACATCACAGAGGAGGGCTCTGAGCCACAGAGAGAGAAGAAGCTGGCCTGGCCTCGTCCCTGTGGTGCAGGATGCACACTCGGGCCCACCTGGCTCCAAGCCCAGAGACGTGTGCGGTGCCTGAAGTCAGAGCATCAGTGCATGTCTGCGTGGGCAGTAGCGGTGGTCTCTGGCCTCTCTGCCCATCACTGTCCCTTAATGGTGTGTACATTCTCTGTTTGCCTTGTTCTCAAATGATTGATATTTTCAGTCACACACTTGGAGTGACTATTGATTTAGAGCCCCCTCCCCAAGGAAAAACAGACCAATTCAAATTCCTTTTGTCTATCAGACCGTGATCACTTTTTATAGCTTTTATAAACAACTAGAGGCCTCGTGCACGAAATTCGTGCACTTGGGGGGAGGGTTCCCTCAGTCTGGCCTGTGCCCTCTTGCAGTCTGGGAGCCCTCAGTGGATGTCTACAGGGAGTGGGCCTAAGTTGGCAGTTGGACATCCTTAGCGTTGCCGTGGAGGCGGGAGAGGCTCCCGCCACTGCCACTGTGCTCACCAACCGTAAGCCTGGCTTCTGGCTGAGCGGGGCTCCCCTTATGGGAGCGCACGGACCACCAGGGGCAGCTCCTGCATTACGCATCTTCCCCCTGGTGGTTAGTGCAGGTCATAGCAACCAGCCATTCTGCCGTTCGGTCAATTTGCATATTAGCCTTTTATTATATAGGATTATGCTTTTACACAAGCTTCTGTAAGGCTTCGTCTGCCCTCAGAGCAAACCAGTCTGGCTCCAGGACCACATACTCCAGCTCTAGGAGTTAGAACCCAGCCCGTGCAGCCCATGGAACAGCCAAACTCCAACCCAATGTGCATTCGCAGCTTTTCTACCCCCGGTGGAGTAAACAGTGACTTTCCATCACCTTTTCAGCACATGAGAATTCCAAATGTTTCATGTATAAAAGAAGCTAAAAAGAGACCAAGACCTAAATCCTACATTTTATTACTCAATAAACAAATACGTGTTCACTGAAAAGAGGCTGTATAGTCTATCGCTCTATGCATCTCTCCCTCCTTCTTTCTCTCCCTCCCTCCTCCATCCATGTACTAGTTACCTGCAATTCATCTCTAATTATGTTATAAAGTTGTTCATTTCATGATGCCCCTTATTTTCAGAACACTCAACAATAACATCACCACCAGAATGGATTGCAGTTAACCAGCAGGCAGGCAATTGGTGCTTTTTGTTTGCTAAGATAAAATCTGTATTAGGCCTTATTTCCCTTTGCAATTTAGAAGGTAGGTTTCTGGTCACTGCATTTGAAAAGAATATAAAATAGTAACAGAAATGAACATTTATTACCATGAGCAGACACATGACATACATTTTCTTAAAAAGATATTTTGCATAATGGAAATGCTCCAACAGGTACAAAAGCAGAGGGTGTGGCTCAATGAAGCCTCCCTCCCCACGTCCTAGCTTCAATAGCTGTCCACACGAGACCCATTCTGCTTCGTCTGTACTCCAACTTCTCCCGGCTGGGGTTATTTTAAAGCTCGTTCTAGATATCATATTCTATCATCTGTATATATTTCAGCGTGGATCTTTAAAATAGAAAATCTCTTTCTTTCAGTTTAAGATGGCCACAGTGAGATTATCACATGGGAAGAAAATTAACAATTTCCCTTATCTTCTCAGGTTGCCATTTTATAGATGTGTAAACTGAGGCCCAAGATCATACAACTAGCATGTAGCACTGATGGATGCAAGCCTCAGTTTGCTGATTTCAGGGCGGTTGGATAAGCAACCAAGGTGGTGGTGGTGGGGTGGGGTTTTGAGGTTCGTGTTCTGAAGCATACCATTGCCTCCCAAGATTCATGTCTTTGTCATGTACCTTCTCTGGGGCCCAGCACCTAGGAGGGCCTCAATAAATGTCTGTTAGGTGAAAGGATAGGAGAGGCACATTTGCTTAACGTGAGTTAACTTAATCACAATGTGCAGCAAAATTTGCTAGGGAGAAGAGAGCTGTCTAAGATCCTGCTTGTAACATGCAGCCGGCAGACAGGGGAGGCAGTGATGTCAAACACCCACAAGAAATTAAAAGTGGGTGTGACCGATGCTGTGAAAGAGGGCGGGCCTTGAGGCATGAGGGGGCCACAGGAGAGGGCGGCATAACGCAGGAGGTGAAGGGAAGATATGGCCTCCTCACTCCCATCCCGTGGTTAAGAGCCCTGTAGCCCCCGAGGAATGCCCCACCTCCCAAAGATACACACCTCTACCCCCAGGAACCTGTGACTGTCACTGTGATCCCACAGTGTCTGCAGGTGTGACGAGATTAAGGCTCTTGAAGTGAGATTACCCCAGATTATCCAGGTGGGCCCTCAATGAAATCACCCATCGCCAGGGAGGCGGAGGGAGAGTTGACAGCACACAGAGAGATGGCTGGGATCTTTTTCGCAGGCAACGAGCCCTTGAAGCTGTGTGAGGCATGGCGTGTCCATGCGATTGGGACCAAACTTCAGGAGGGGTCAGGGGAAGATGGATTAGAGAGCGGCGACGCTGAAGGCCGAGTATCAGGTCCAAGGCTACCTCCCCCACCCCCATAAGAGCTGATGTGGGCCTGGGTGGGAGCTGGGAGGTGGGGAGGCCGGAGGGGACCGTCAGGGAGCTTGTGGGGAATCCCTGTCCTGGTTGAGGATGCCCTTTAGCCGGATGCAGCTCCCAGGCTGCCCGCACCCCTCCGGCTCTGGCTCACCATTCCCCACGCCCGCGTCTGCTGTGGTCTCGGGCCTCTTGTGCACTGAGCCCATTTGTCATGGCTGATCCGATCACGGCTCCTGTCATCTCTCTGGGTTGCTTTGTTTGTTATTTTTTTCATGTCTGGTGTCTGAGGCCAATCTCCGCTGTCATAAATAATGGATCACAGGGGACTGAAAATGCAGAAATCGGGGAGCTGAGAGAATGAGAAGAGTGCTGGGCGGGAGCTCAGAGGACTACGTTGTGGGGGGACGGTCGGAAGGTGTCTCTCTGGTTTCAATTTGCTTTACTCCTTGAGCTCAGATTCAAGGAAGAGGCAGCTGTGGATGCACAATCCTTGTACTTCCCCTCGCTGAGCCCTCGCCCTGCTCTGCCCACTTCTCCTCTTGAATCAGGACTCCAGTGTGGTCCATGCGACCTGTCCCTGGGTCAGGGCTCCTTGGCACCCCCGAGGAGGGCAAGGGTAGAGGAGGAGATGTGGGGGAGGATCTGGGGCCGCAGCCCGCCCCCAGGGACCCTCCATGGGGAGCCCTCTCCCAACAAGGAGCCCCTGCAGCCCTGTCTCAAGGCGGGATGCGAGAACTGTGAGCGGTGAGAACAATGGTTGGGCAAAGGAGAATAGACAGAGACGGAGCCGTGTGACATCGGGACCTAAAACCCAACTTAGACCCACAGAGCTCGGCTGTCCTGGTCACCAGCATCGTCGAGACGGGCCCCGAGGCCCTCACAGGCACCCTGAGAACAGTGGGCAGCAGAGGACGGCCACATGGACCAGAGGAGCCCAAAGAGCTCCCATCTGCAATGGGGAGAAGGCGTCTTCCTCTCTCCCTTGCCTCCTCCTCTCCTTTTCGTGGCTTGAAGTTTCATTAGAAAAACTGAGCATGGTTTTCCTGCCAGAAAAGAAATGTCTCGGAACGTGGGTGTCAGGGCCCTCGAGCGGGTCCAGCTTGGCTCCTGCTGTGGTGGCTGGAGTCACTCCGCACCCGTCTTGCTTCCTGTGCGGCAGAGGCTGGCCCGCACCAGCCAGGATACAGCCTGTGGGCCTCCTCTGCGGCAGGCACCCCGGAGGTCGGGTTTCTGCTCAAGGCCGCTGGGCTTTCCTGATGTCCCGTCAGTGTCCTCCGGGCCACCCTGAGCCCAGCATTGTGCAGTTGCCATAGCCACGCCACGCAGCACCTGTGTCACACGGCCTGCCACTCACTGCTGCCCGTGCCACCACCTGCACTGAGCCACAGGATCGCTCTCGGGCTCACTGTTCAGTCTGATGCCTGGAGATCACGGCCGTTGGCTGAAAGCTGTTCACCCCCCGGCTCTTCCTCCCAGAGGCCAAGCCTGGCACTTCATAGGGGCAGGTGGGAGCTGGAGGCGGCTCGAGGGGCCCAGGCTGTCTTCTCAGAGCGGCGTGATCTGTCACCGGAGGATGCACAGTGGGCCCAGTGCAGAGGCTGAGACTGGATCAGAAGACCCAGCAGGACCCGGAGCCGACCAGGCGCTGGCATCCAGCAGTGGCCCCGGCTACGCCAGCACCGACACCAGGAAACGGGGGAGCCCCAGTCCCTGGAGAGGCCTGGGCTTTTGGGAAAGGCCTGGAGGGGAGATGCTGGTGAAAAGCTGGTTGGGGAAAATGGGGTGCAGAACTTGGCACTCTCGTCATGCTCCCAGCCATATGTTCCGGTGGCCGGGTGTAAGGAGGTCTTGACGTGTCCGTAGCTCAGAACATCAGCCTGTGTCACCGGCACACTCAGCCCACACCGTCCAGGTTTGTTCATGGGCGCCCCTTGGGACAGGTGACGATTATAAGGGTTAACACTTTCCGAGCCTGGGAGAGGCAGGCTGACTCTGCGAAGAGCCCTCTGCCTGCCCCACCCACCAGGTGTCTGCCCCAGTTCCTCGCCATCCATGCCGCACCTGCACGAAAGTGTCCCCTCAGCTTCCCCAGGCTGTGGCCCATCGCAGTCACCTTTTCAGCGTGGTGCCGGCCCACACTGTGTCAGAAATATTTGCGGAGGCAACTCACCGCTCCTCCACTTCCCGCCTATCACGTTGCCGCGGGAGTCCTCTCCTGACCCTCGCTTCTTGGAATATTCCGGGCTGTCCTTGCCAGGAGGGCACAGATGCCACCCCCCGTCTCTGCTGTTTGGGGCTCAACCTTCAAAGCACCACACGGGAAATGGGACTCAAACAGGTGTCGGGACCACAGCTGCACATCCCGGTGGCTCAGGGGGACGGCTTAAGTCCTAAGGACTCCAAATGGCCACGCAGTCACCGGCCACCTCTGGGGTCCCATTTCCCAGCACTTGTGTGTCCTAAGCTTTGGGTGTTGTTATTCATTGTGGCAGCAAGAGAGTCCAGGCTTGCGTAAGACGCTTCACTGAGAGATTCCAGAGTACGCCTGACCATTAATTTTGAACCTCTAACCCCACTCATATTGTAACCTTTCCCTGGGTGGAACACGGCCCTGAGCGAAAACATGTTGGTGGCTGTTCCCCAAAGCACTTTGGAAATGGTAGGATCAACAGACATGCGACAGACTCGCGACAGATGAGTCTCCAGCCACACCCAGCTGCTTCTGCTGCCCGTCAGCGTCAGTAACCAGCAAGGATGCTCCCTCCGGGCGAGCTGTCCTCTCGCATGTAAATTCCAGTGGAGAGATGGCTGCGATCTCTACGTGATAACGTCCAATGCGCTGCCTCCTCTTTGGTTATCTGTAAGGCTCTAGAAGTTTTTTCTTTTTAATCCTAAAGGCAGACACGGTGAGGATACAGACAGCCTGAATCACTGCTCTGCTTACAAAATAAATCAGCGCTGTGTGCGACTGGCCCCAGGACGAACGGATCCCACCTGGAGAGACGGCGCCCTGGTCATCACACCTGCCCTGGTCACTACACCTGCCATTCCGCGGTGGTGACAGGAGGAGGCAGGTGACAGTTTTCCTGATCCCAGTGTTCTGGGCTAAACTGAGGAGAGCTCCACTGTGACGAATCCCGCCAACTCCGGCCACTCTGCGGTGGGCTCAGACTTTGTTTCCCCAAAGTCCCCCTCCACCCCCCAGGGCTGAGCAGCTCTCCCAGGCTGCACAAGGGGGGCCCGCGGGCCCGCGGGGGAGGTACAGCCAGCAACCAAGTGACAAAGCCGGCAGAGTGCTCGGGGCTGTGATGGACAGCAACCAGCCAAGCCCTCTCCAAACAGCCTGTTCTGGCGGCAGAGCTGACTTCACCTGTCAAATTATCAAGGGCTGCGGGCATCACTACCACCCCCTCCCGAGAAGCCAACGAGCCGGAAGCCTGGAGCCGTGCCTGCGCTGAGTGGTCATCCCTCCTTCCCTCTCTGCTTCCCTGCCTCCTGGCCTCCCTCCTCGCCACAGCCCTGATGGAGCTGCACCTCCGAAAGGCCGGAAGAGAAATGAAAGGTATTTGTGGTCCTCTCTTTGGGGGGAAGGATGGGGGAAGGAGGGCGGGTTTGGGGTTAACCTGGGAAACACAGTCACGTGGTATCATTGAGCTGGAAGCACCCCGGGGCTGGCTGGCCCTTTGTTCACGGAGCGCGCTGGACCCGGGGCCTTGTGCTGGAACCACCCCTGATGCCCATGGGCCACCTGCCAACCCGGGAGCATGAGGCCGGGGTCTGGGCGAGATTCCCCAAACCAGACACGGAGATTCGGCTGCCTCAAATCCACAACATAAAAAATAAATAATAAGCAAATAACAGTAACCAAGACTTTACGCGCACTCATTGGGTGCCGGCCCGTTTTAGACTTGATGCGCATTCATGGCTTTCATCATAACAACCCACTTCACAGAGGGAGACACCGAAGTATATAAGCAACCTGCACACACACTCCCGGTTCCATCGCAGACAAGCCCCAGAATCCGTGCTCTCGGCCATGACACCATGCTGCTGGGAAATGGACTGAGGGCAATTGAACCTGAAAAGCATCTGTTCACGCCTCTCCCCGCCTGAAACATACACAGACCACACCACACATAAGCCTCCTGGAGGAACAGCTATGACCAGGAAATGGGAGGGTTTCAGGGAACACAGTTTTTCCTAAGTCACAGTAATACACCACTGCAATGGCCTAGGTTTGCAAACCAAGGAGATAAGCATGGAAATGACTGAGGTTTAAGAACTATCAGGCAGGCCCTGGCTGGTGTGGTGCAGTTGGTTGGGTGTCATCTTGTGCACTGAAAAGTTGCCGGTTCGATTCCGGGTCAGGGCATTATGCCCAGGTTTGGGGCTCGATCCCCTGTTGGGGGCATGTAGGAGGCAGCCAATTAATGTTTCGCTATAGCACTGATGTTTCTCTTTCTCCCTTCCTCTCTCTCTAAAAATCAATAAAAGTATTTTTAAAAAATCAGGCAGATTCGTGATGGATGAATGGATAAACAGAATGTGTATATACACGCAATGGGCTATAACTCAGACTTAAAATGGAAGGACATTCCGATACACATCTCAGCATGGAGGAACCTTGAGGACATTACGCTAAGTGAGATAAGCCACTCACAAAAGAATAAATACTGTGTGATTCCACTTACAGGAGGTTCTAGAGCAGTCAAATCCATAGAGACAGAAAGTAGATGGTGGGTGCCAGGGCTGGGCGGGGGGTGGGTGTTAGTGTTTAAGGGGGACAGACTGGGAAGATGGGAAGTCTGGAGATGGACAATGTGATTGGGCTCAATGCCACTGAGCTGTGCATAAGATGGTGAAGTTTTATGTTATGTGTCATTTTCTACAATTTTTGAAAATGAAAAAAAAAAAGGGAATCTAAAGCCAATTGAATACAAGGTCTGGGTCTTCTTTACTTGTGTCCAGACCAAGTTTTCAGGGGGGCTGTGAGTTTCCGTTCTGGGCAAATGCTCAGGTCAGGTGATCAGCTTTGGGGCTGCGTGGTAACTACATGGCAGGGGTGGAGGGGCCAAGGCAAATAACCCACACCGTGAACTCAGGACGTATTTTGAGTGTGAAATGTTTGACGCCGTCTCCACAGCAGCTCACCCACCGCAGGGACCGTGAGCTTAGGCGCCCAGGAGATGCGCCCGCTTTTATGCTCCTGCGGGCAACCTTCAGGTCTGCACTACGTTAGAATGTTTTTTCTCTCAAAAAGATTCAGAGCCTTGGGAATGCAGATCCTCAGCCACAGGGGCAGGAGGACTCAGCTCGGTGAGCTGAGCAAGAGGCCGGGAACCCCTTTCGACGGAGCCACTGACCTGCAAACTGCTGCGTGCCACCCTCGGCTGGAGCGTCTGCTCCGAGGGCTAGAAGCAACGCCGTGCCCGGGCGTGTCTGTCCCCAGAAACACACCTCCAGGGGGACAGCTCTCATCGCACTGCCTGTCTGGCTGAGGGGGAGAATGGGGAGCAGGAATTCCTTCCCGGAGGACCAGCTGGTGGGCTGCTGCTGTCTTGGCAAGATGGAAACCTGAGGTCCCTCTGTCCTCTGGTGACTCTCTTAGCCCCCATGGCCAAAGACCTCCCCAGCCCCCAGGCACGCTGCCCGCTGAGCCACCCACAGTCGGGGAGCGGGTGACCGAATGGAGGGGGTTCAGCTTGGGGTGACTGTGGTGGGAGAGACGGCGGGGAGGGGGGTATGCTAGCTACACCCCCAGGCAGCAAACCCAGAACAGGGGTGCAGGAACCCAACCCGCAGTGACCCAAGGCTACGTGTTGGCCAGCCCCTGCTGCCTCCTGCTGGTCTGGCTCTGAGGCCAGCCTCCTGGGCGCCCCTGCTTTGTCTCTCATTTGCATGCTGTTCACATGAGTGGTCTGATGTGCCTGCCTTGCCCTCCCTCTGCCCTTGCTCTCCTTCCCTGACACCAGAGTGTGTGCTGCCGGCTTCTGAGGCCAGGCAGCCCCGCCGCCCTAACGGCTCTGGTGAGCCCCCTCGGCTTAGGGTGTGAGGTACCCCGTTTCCCAGAGGAGTAGCCTCTGCCAAGCTGGAGACAAAGGTGCCTGGGGCAGTGGGACTGGGGTCGTGGGGTCCTTGGCACTGCCTCCCTCTTTGTGGTTCAGATTCACAGCGGCCTCAGAGGCACAAAGCAAATGACAAGACAGCGCCTGCCCTGGCTTCTTCCAGAGGCTCCTAGTGGCAGGTGCAAGGGAGAGGAGGGGCCGGGGTTGGGGGGGGCCCCACTGTGCCCAGGCCTGAGGACGGGTCAGGTGTACTGAGCCTCCCCAGGGCCCAGCACTTTATGGGTATTACTTAGTGCCACCTTCAGCCACCCCATGGGAGGCACCACCACTGCTCCCACTTCCCTGAGGGCAAAGTGACTTCCCAGCTGGCAAATGGCAGAGCCGGGCGGTCTGTCCTGCCACCACGGCCTCCACTCTCCGTGTGACGGACAAGAGCAGCCCAGCCCCTCTGAGATAGGGCATGCTGCCTTCAGTCTGAGAGGTACCGTCGGTCCCCATGTCATTATCTGTCAACCCTGGTGGCATTAGTGGGGTTCAAGCCTCCAGCCACCCCCTTCCTGGACTCCAGGTGTTGGACGTGTCTGGTTTAATCGGCCTTCAGACCCCGGCACGTGGTAGGGAGGAGGGAGGAGGGAGGAGGGAGGAGGGAGGAGGGAGGAGGGAGGACGGAGGCAGCAGCTCCCTGGCTGCTCAGCGTCCTGGGCTGGACTTTGAAAACTGTTTTCCAGAAGTTCTTTACGGACAGCGCCTGCTATGGCATCGCAGGCGGCCAGGCCGATTACTTCAATGGCTGATGGACTTGTTGAAAAAGAGATGGAAAATCATCACACTCATTGTTAGTTTTCACAGCCCAGCTCTGAAGCAGCTGGAGACAGAGGGGTCATCGGAAGCTGGGGTCGGGCTGGGCATCAACATGGCCCCACTTCTGTTTTGCACTGGAAATCCAAATGGGAGTGGGATCACCCCTTTCTGTAACCCCCCTTGGTTGCAATCAGCTTATGTTACCATTTCAATATCTTCTTAAAGATATTGTTATACGCATCCAAAGGAAGAGAAATGGGCTTTGCTGACGAAGGCCAAGGGGAGCCTACCTGGCAGGAAGGAGGGAGCAGACAGGTGCACAGAAGCCCAGAGAACTCTGCTGGGTCTGCCTGGCTCTGTGCAAATGAGCAAGGATCCTGCCAGTCCCCGGGAAAAGGGTGCTCTGAGTGATGGGCCAAGCAGGAGCGCAGGTGTTAAAGTGAAAGGAAATTTCCACTGGGCTGCGCCAGGCGCCAGGACACGCACATTCCAGCAGGGGAAGGGACTAGGTCCCACCGTGTGAGCACACTGGACAAGACTTGGGTCAGTGTGCCCTCTGACCAGTGGAAGATGGGATGGCTCTGAAGACGGGCCAGCTGTGTTTGTGCCCAAGGCAAGAAACAAAGGTAGAGGAGCCTGGTGCAGGGCAGGGCCGGGCAGGGGCATGGGGAGGGCCAGGCAGTAGGGAGCAGAATTCCTCCGGCCAGACCCTGAGACCGCCAGCAGGGCGTGCAGAGGCCTGGGCTCCACGTGCAGGCAGGAGGGCCGCAGCCACAGAAGAGAACCAGACCTCCGGGGAAGATGGTGGGTCAGGGCCCTGCAGTCCCACGGAGGCTGGCTTCTGCGGAATCCAGGCGGCATGATCTAGGGTCCCACGTGGCATGAGGGCCGGGCTGGGTGAAAGACAAGCACTGTGAGAAGGCCCCACAGGCTGAGCACACGGGGTGCTTGGCTCCAGCCGGAAGGGAAAGCAGTCACAGGTGTGTGTGTGTGTGTGTGTGTGTGAATGTGTATGTGTGTGTGTGGGGGTGGGGGTGGGGGGGTTGTTATGAACTAGAAACTGTCTTTTGTTGACATTTTAACAATGTTTGAGCTCTGCTCTTCCCTTTCAGTTGTTCTCATTTGGTTCCTGTTTTAGAGTAGAAACAGCTTTGCAAGTGGCTGTTGGCTCATGAAGACCTGCGTGCCAGCTGCAGGTAAAGGCAGGGACAAGGACACAGCAGCGGAGTGGCTGAGGGTGGTCCCGCAGAGAGCGTGATGAGGGGACTGTCCCCAGGGCGCTGCTAGGCCGGGGCAGTGCACACAGAGTGGTCCCGTTCTACAGGCCTGAGAGCTCCGGGCCCGTCAGTCTTGCCCGGAGAATGTGCTCACCAAACCCAAGCCCACGGCCAGCCTGGAATCCCACCAAGGACCCTCTCCGCCCCATCCGGACGGGAAGGTCAGCAAACCCGCCTGGAATGCCACAGGCAGGAGCCCCTCAGGCTGCCTATGCCAGTGCATTGTCCCCTCATGCCCTGTGCATCCCAGGAAGCACTCCTTTCTCCGCACCCGGGAGGGAGGGAAGAAGAAGCCAGCGCCGGTGCCGAGGCAGGGCCCCCGGGCCAGAAGCTGAGGGAAGACACAAGCAAACCCTCTGGACGAAGATAAGGAGCATCTGCTCCCTGAGGGAAGTCCTGGGGGCAGGGGTCCCAGCTCTGCAGATGTGGGGACACGGTTCCAATCCCTCCTTCATCTGGTGCCGGGAGGTGCCAGAGCCACCTGTGCTCCTTGGCAAGTGGGCGAGCAGGCGATGGGGACAGTGTGGAGGTGCTGCTGGCTGCGTGAGGCTGCACCCCCGATATTCAGCAGTCCCTGGGTCTTCCTAAGGTTGCTGGGTCCGAAAAGGACCCCTTCCGCACAAAGCTGGTCCTCTCAGAGGAAGAAACTCTACTCACCAGGCCCACACGCGACTGGCACCATAGCCCTTCCCACCAGCCGGGTCCTGCTGTGCCTTCTGTCTGTCACAGGACCCAGGTCCAATGCTTGGCACAGGACAGAGGGAGCCATTGCTCAGTGGGACTGAGTGTCATGAATGGCACATTCACCCTGGACCCCAGCACTCGGCACATAAACTCATCTGGCTAATTGACGAAGTGATTGGCCTTGCCCTGTTTGGTTCTTCCAACAAGCAGCACTACCGTATACCCATGTGACATCAAGAAACAGTGGCATGGAGGCTAAGTGACTAATCCGTGGCCATGGCATGGAAGTGGAGACGCTGAGCACTGGCCTCTCCTCAGACACTGCGGCCATCCACCCAGAGCTGTGCTGGAGCAGACAACACCCGCGGGAGCCACTGCCGGAGCGAGCAGGGAATGGCCAGCAGTGGGATCACTCAGGGGACAGAGAACAGAAGGAATGCAGGAGCCAAAGGACAGATGACCAGACGGGGCAACACAATATATACTCGACGACGTCACACATGCCTTCTCTCCTCCCTCCACAGCCTCCCCTTGGAAGCAACATGAGGTCTGTGCCCATGACCTTTCACAAACAGGACGGGATGGATAAAAAGGGAGACAGGACCCGACAGCATACGGGGAACTTCAGAGTTAATCCCGTGTTTGGGACTTTAAGAAAACTCAGCCCTCAAAGTGTTGCAGAAAGAGCCCTGAGCCGAGAGAGACATTTGAAATCTGGACAGAGCTGCTGGCGTGGAGTTCAAGGCGGGGTGAAAGGTGACCAGTGTCCAGCACATGCTTGGAAACCCCAAGTGGTCTGGCTCTCAACCAGGCTACAAGTCCAGCCCGAGCCTCCAACAGTGACAAGGGCAAGGGGGGAGGCCACGGAACAAGGTCAAGAATGAGTAACAGGCATTGCAGCGATGGCAGAGGTTTACAGACTGCGGCCCTCCTCACTGTGTCAGTTAAAGGACATTTATGGGGCAGAGAGCGTGCACCGCGCCATCATGTCCCGGCTGTTTACACGAGTTTGTTTACTTCTCCTGACCGTCCATAAAGCAGATGCTACCCCCCTACACAGGCGGCAGCCGGCTCAGAGCAGCCTGGGGACTTGCTCCAGGCCACAGAGGGGGTGGCGGCGCCAGCACACATCAGCTCTTGCCCCTCCCGAGGCCACGGCCTCCCTCCTGAAGGCAGGTGCCCCAGGTCCCGGAGGCCACCCCCACCTTGGGCGTGCCACCTGCGGAAACCATCCTCCCCACAATCAGAGCCGAGTAGCCTGCCAGGCCAGGTGCGCGCCTCCTGGCCTCTGGAACCTCTTTCGCGCTCACCCACTTCGTCAGGCTTCTCAGGAAGCTTTTGGGGAAGTTCTTGGGAAGCAGCTGTCACTTCTGAACTGGTGGCGGCGTCTCATCTCACCTCTTTCGAAAGATAAAAAGCGCTGACGTTCGCTGCCTTTTACTAGGTGGGGCAGAAAAAGTGTGTGCTTGTATCTGTGTGTGCACATTTGCCTGTTTGCATATGTGTGTATGCATGTGCTTTGGTGTATGTTTGCAGGTGGCATGTGTGCACACACGTTTTCACATGCATGTTTTCGCATGCATGTTGTATGTGGATGCGTGTGCACACTGGAGCAGGGGGGCTATTCAGTGGAGGGCCATTTCTTCCTTTGGGGAGGCTGTTATAAATTCCTATGCAGTTGCCAAGACCGGTTTGGCTCAGTGGATAGAGCATCGGCCTGCGGACTGAAAGGTCCCAGGTTCGATTCCGGTCAAGGGCATGTACCTTGGTTGCGGGCACATCCCCAGTGGGGAGTGTGCGGGAGGCAGCTGGTCGATGTTTCTCTCTCATCGATGTTTCTAACTCTCTATCTCTCTCCTTTCCTCTCTGTAAAAACTCAATAAAATATATTAAAAAAAAAATTCCTATGCAGTCACTGGGCACTTGGATCTAGTCCTGTGTCTACTTGTGACCACCTGCCCTTGAAGATGTTTCCGGTCCCCATTGTCTGATTCTGATAGGGGGCTATGGGAGGGGGAAGGAGGGGAGTCTGCACTTCTCATTTCACGGGGATCAAGCTGGGGGTGGTGAGAGAGAGGTGGCTTGTTGGCAAGTCTATCAGCTGGTGGAAGTGCGTCTGAGAACCAGAGCCCTGAGCCCTGGCAGGCGCCTACTCTGCCCGGCTGGGCATTCCTCCTTGGTTTCCTGGTGGGGTGCTCCGGGAGAAGGGCAAGGTGAGACGATGTGCCTGAGGTCTGGGAAGATGGCCTCACTAGGGCATTTCCCTGGGGGGCGGAATCTAGGTGGGGCTAAGCAGCTCACTTATTGTTCCTCTCTGCCAATCAGAAGCAGGGGCCAGGGCTCTCTGGACCCCTGCCAGGGGCTTAGAAGAGAGGGGCCACCAGAATGGTCTGCTCTGGATGCCTCTCCTCCGGGACTCAGCTGGTCAGGGACACTGCACGTCTGGAGGGCTTCCTCTCTGCGGAGGAGGGCAGCTGGGCAGCTGGGCAGCAGAGCTGGTCCAGCGCCCACCCAGTCTCTCCGCGGGCCCGGGAGATGGGGCAGCCCCTGTCACCCCCTCTGCTGTCACAGCTGACCCCGAGGGAAATGGGAACAGGGACACAGACAAGAGGCTGGGGGCAGCCCCCGCTTCCCCGCGCCCCGCCCCCCACCTGCTCCCACCCGCCAGGAAGCCGCGCGGTCCCCAGCTGGCGGCTCGCAGCGGCACCCTCCGTGCATGGGACCGGCACCCTCCGTGCATGGGACCAGTCCGCAGGTCTGCCCACCCGCTCCGCCGGCTCTGGGGTTGTTCCACCAGAAATGAAGTGGGTTAATGCACAGCCTCTCAGAACCTACAAACTCAGCCTAAGCAGATTTGTTACAAAGAAAGCTCTACCCATGAAATGGAAAAAATGCCGCGGGTCGTCCCCTCCCACGGGGATCCAGTTCATGGGGAAACCTGACCGAAGAGCCCTGCCGCCCCCGCCAAAGTTGTCGGAGACCACAGCCCGGACCCCTGGACGCTCGGACGCTCGGACGCACGGACGCTCGGACGCACGGACGCAGGTCCCCCACCCGCCGCTGGCGCCGCGACCCCCGGGCTGTCACCCGGGCAGGGGCCGCCGTGGGGGGCTGGCAGGGCCGGGGGTCGCGCGCCGGGAGGTGCCCCGGGGCCGCGTGGGGAAGCGGGGAGGAGCTACCTTCTGAATGCGCCCATCGATGTCCAAGTAGATGGCCTTGGGCCGGTAGCTGGAGGAGCCGGAGCCCATCTTGCGCCCGCGGCTGCACTTGGACTTTTTACTGTACTTTCTCGACGCCAGCGCCGCGGGGAGGGCGGGGAGTGGGAGGGAGGAGGGGGCGGGCGGCGGAGGGCGCGGGGACCAGCCAACCAGAGCGCGGCCGCGCGCCCGGCCGCTCCGTCGCCGCCTCCGCCGGCTCGCGCGTCTCGGCTCGCGCTCCGCCCCTCGGCCGCCGCCTCCCTCCTGCCTCCTGCCTCCGGCCTCCTGCCTCCTGCCTCCTCCCTCCGCTCTCCTTCTCCCTCCTCCTATCTTCCTCCTCTTCCTCCCTCCGCCTCCCCTCCCCCGCCCCTCCTCGCCCTCCGCCTCCTTCCCTCTCTCTTCCCCCTCCCTCCCCCTCCGCCGCCTCCCCTCCTTTCTCCCTTTCCCCTTCTTCCTCTCCCTTGTGTGCGCTCCCCCTCCTTCCTTCCCACATTAAGGCACACGCTCCTCTTCTTCCGTTGGACTCCAGCCGCCTCGGGGACAGGGCCAAACGGGCAGCCGATCTCCATGTGCCCTCTGGACCAGTGCCCGTCGCTAGCGACCCCCTCTGGCTGCTGCAGGGCTGGCCGCCTCCCCAGGCTGACAGCGGCGCACAGCGACCTCTCCAGGTGGACAGGCAGTCCTCAGCCAGCACCTGGCTGGCACCGGGCCCTAAGCCATTTGTGGTCATGACCCAAACCCAAGCGCCACTTAGCACTCGGGAACTGGCCCCAGGCTCCCCTTTCCCCGTTCATTCGGTTCGAATAGGAAGTGAGAAGAACTCTTCTCCGTCAGGCACATCCTTCCCCTAAGTTTTCCCTGCGTTCTTGGGGGTGCCCGCCTCTTCTACCTGCCCCCGGAGCTGAAACGGTAATTTTGTTTCTGTCCTTAATGCAGCCAAAGCAAGGGGTTACCCTGCCACCGGCTATTTGCTGGTTTAAGCCCTTTTCTACCCCCCGCCCCCCGCCCCCCCCCCCAACCCCACGCCCATTAACTGTCCCAGGGAGTGTGCAGCAAGCAGGAGGGGGAAGGAAGGACTTCAGGTAGATGTGACCTGCGGATCCCATGCGACTGCCTCTGCGGCTCCCCAGGTCTCAAGGCTCTCCCAGTGGGCATGAGCAGGGCCAAGTGGGCTCAGTGCCCGTGGCTTTGGGAAGGGTGCCCACCCAGCTGGAGAGTGAGTGCGCTTACTGTTTCCTTCTGAGTGAGTCCCCAGCCCCTGCCTCCATCTGTTGAATGTCTGGGCTTTGCTGACTGAGAGTGTGCCTGGTGCGCACAGGGGGCTCTCCCTCCAGGCCTGCCCAAGCTAGGCTGACCACAGCCACGGTCACTGCCTCACCCTTCCCTGCCACCCGGCCTCAGCTGGTGCACAGTCCCTGGGAGACTTCTGGTCCAGGGCCGCCTGTGGCATTGGCCAGGCCGGAGCCCTGAGGAAGGCGGGGTCATCATCTTTGGGTGAACCGTCTTCCTCGGCCTTTGGACAGACAGTCCAGGATATGTCACTCTGTGAGGGTCTCAAGAAATGACAATGGCCTTGCCCTCGACTCCCAGTGCAGTGAGGGGACTGGTCAGAGCCTGGCACCACGGGACTTGCTTTATAAGTGAGAGGGGCCAGCCAGGAGGCCTTTGAAGTGTGTGTGTGTGTGTGTGTGTGTGTGTGTGTGTGGCGGGGGGGGGGGGGGTGATTACAGTTAATCACTTGACTCACAATTGTGATAATGTGTCCCCTAAACCCTGGAAAGATAACTATGATTACGTTGAACGCTGTTGTTGAATGTTCTGATGCTATTTGGACGAATCTAGCCACTCGTTTATGGGGCTGGTGTGCTGCCCGGCGTGGAAATCTCACCGCCGGACAGATGGCTCATTCATGAGCTTGGTGCCTATTTATTCGCCATGTGTTTTTGTCATCTGACCCTCTCAAGTCACCTCCTTCTAGCGGGTGGTGCTGCTGCCCGCTGACTGGAGGGTGCGGGTCTGTGACTGTGCACGTGCCACCCCGTGGGACAGGCCTCTCACCCGCCTGGCTGATTCTGTATCAGAATGATAATTGCTCCCCTAAGCATCTGACTGATTAGACTGCTGTACGGATAGTCAGTCAATGACATGGCAGTCCTGGCCCCGACCCGTCCCCGATGGAGCAGCAGTGACTCTTGCAGCCACCACGCTGCCCTTACCATGTGCTGGTGCTGGGCACTCACTGGGCAAGAACACAGAAACCAAACCCCCGGCCTGGAGGAGCCAGCGTGTCCTGGGAGATGGACAGTGGGCTAAGTTAATATGACATGTAGCCGGTTGGATAATAATTAGTGCAAAGGAGAAGAGTCATGCGGAGAAGGGGCTACAGAATGTGGGGTGTGGGAGCAAGGAGAGGTGTAGGTGGGAGGAAAGAACCTTCTGGCAAAGGGCGCAGCCTCATGCCAAGGTTCCTCGTGCAGGAGGCCAGTGTGGCTGCAGGGTCGGAGGGAGACGTGGAGGGACTGTATTGGGGTGTGAGGTCAGAGAGGTGACAGAGTGGCAGGCCCCAAGGGGGGCCATAGAAGGGACTTAGCTCTACCAGCCCCCCTCTGACTCCCCCCCGCCATCAGATGCAGTCCACGCAGGAGGTTGAGCAGGGGCAGAGTGGCCTACTCGTGCTCTAACAGGGCGTCCCGCTCTGGGCCGAGAATGCACTGGAGGCGGAAGGACTACAGCGGGAAAGTGGTGGGATCCTACATCCAGTTTGGAGCCTGTTGGAGCCTTTCGTTTCTGCTCATTTGTTAGGTTGATGCGATTCTGCTTTTTGCTCTCCTTCCCTTTCACAGAATGTGGTTCTGCCTAAATTTATGCTCCTTCATCCTGCATGGGCCGGGGGTCAGGTTCCAGGAGCCAGCCCTTGGGTGCCCATGACATTAGCCGGAAGATGCCCCCTGTGTCCTTGACTTGTATTCCGGATCTTGGCTTGTCCACCAGGAATACAGCCCATGTAAGGTCCCAGAATCTCGAGATAAAAATGAATAAATGAATAAACGGCTGGTGTCTGCCGTGGGCCGGGGGCAGGAGGAGGAGCCTGGGGAGCAGGAGGCCTGTGGGTCTCTGTGGACCCCATGAGCCTGTCTGCAGAATCCTGGAGAAGTTGGGGAGGGGGCGTGAGCTAGCCCTGGGGAAGCTCCAGGGAGGGACTCGGGGACCTGGGTGTGAGATCCCGCCCACCCGAGTCTCACAGGGAGGGAGGGGGTGTAGGTGCAGGAGCTCCTGGAGCTGCAGACAGGAGGCTCCTGAGAGGCAGCGCTGGGTCCGGCCTCCTCACCCACCCCCGTATGGGCTGCAGTTTCTTCTGGTACCGTCCTGCCTGCACACAGGAGCCTATTCTTTACTTGTCGTAAAGCCTGCACCAAAGGAGAATGTCAGAGTGAGGCGTGGTGAGAGCCACACTGATGATCAGAGGCGCTGAGCCAAGACCGTGCGCGAGCAGCTGGGCTTTGGTCCCCCGGTCCCACTCCAGCTTGTCACCCTCGGCAAGAAGGCGCAAAGCCGTGATGAGGAGGAAGAGGAGGGTCTGCCATGTCCCTGCAGAGTGGGCAGTGCCCCCAAGGAGGCAGACACAGGGAAGGAGGTGGGAGCACCGAGGAAAAGGCTGGAGGGTGAATCCCACAGTGGAAGGAGGCCTCTGCCTGTAGCAGCTCCTGCAGCTGCTCCCAGCGGCGCCCCTGGACCGGGGAAGTGGGTCAGCAGGCTGCTGCTGACTCAGCCCTGAGGGCACCCCCCTTCTGTTCTCTCTTGGGTCTAACTGGCATTTTAAAAAATGACTATTCTGAAAAGAATCCAACCGCTTCCTACACCAACTCTTCTGAGCCAGGGCTGGGCTGCGGGGACAAAATGAATTTGTCAGACAAGGAAAACATACTGGTGCCCACTACATACAAGGCCCAGAGCAGGCCTTGTTAAAGGGTCGGGCGCCCGAGAGCAGTGATGGCGAACCTTTTGAGCTCGGCGTGTCAGCATTTTGAAAAACCCTAACTGAACTCTGGTGTCGTGTCACATATAGACATTTTTTGATATTTGCAACCATAGTAAAACAAAGACTTATATTTTCGATATTTATTTTATATATTTAAATGCCATTTAACGAAGAAAAATCAACCCAAAAAATGAGTTCGCGTGTCACCTCTGACACGCATGTCATAGGTTCGCCATCACTGCCCTAGACTCTGGAGCCAGGGAGAAGATTAAAATGATAAACTGGTGCTCTTCCGGTCTGCGGCCATCGTAGAGCGCCAGCGGTCGAGATGAAGTCCCATCCCTCTGTGACTCCCCACCGGAGCCCACACTCGCAGGAAGGTTATGTCTTCTCCCCTTTCCACGGAGCCGAGACAGAAGTGCAGTGTTCGATCCATGCCCGTCTGAGAGGATGATGAAATCCAGGTTGTGCGAGGACATTCCAGAGGGCAGCAGATTGCCAGAGTGTCCAGGTTTCCAGGAAGAAATATGTCATCACACTGAACCAGTCCAGCGTGAAAAGGCTAATGGCACAGCTGTTCATGTGGGCGTTCCCCCCAGCACTGTGGTTATCACGAAAGCTGGACAAAGACCACAAAAAGATCCTTGAACGAAAGCCAGATCTCGCCAAGGAGGAAAGGAAAAGGGAAAATACAAGGGAGAAACAATTGAGAAGATGCAGGAATAAAGTAATCTTAATACAACTTTCATTAAAAACTTAAAATGAAAAGACAATTACAAACTGGTTGGAGATAAGGCACTTTCCATTCTGAAGGCCTGACCATCGGCCTCTTGGCGGAATCAGACGTTTGTACGTCTGTAGGGAACTGAGCAACATCCGTGACCTGCTCTGACGCTCTGGGAAAGCCAGGCAGGGTGCACCAGGAGTTCGAGAAAGGGCCTGTGCCCTTGACCGTCTGCCCCAAGCTTTAGCACGAAGGGAGAACACACTTGCACAGAAATGACCACGGCAGCGTCCGTTTTAGCAGCATTTGATTTATACACACTTCTTTCTCTCTATGGGCTTGGTAATTACAAAATTATTACTAGTTGTAAATTTTTCAAACAATATAGTAGCAAGTCAAAGTCCCATCTGGGTGAGAAGACAGGGATCCGCCCCCTTCGTACTGGTCCCATGGGTCTTTGACCTGCAGGCTCTCTTACCTTAGATAAGATGCATGGTGTGATTGATGGGCGTTGCCATTCCCCAACCGGTTTTGGTTGTAAACAGGGTAAAAAACCAGCCCATGTATATCCTTTGGTAGTTGTGCTGCTGTTCTGTAGAACGGATTCTTAGAAATAGGATTTCTGGGTCACGGTGTATGCCTATTTCAATTTTTTATTTTGCCGAGTTGCCCTCCATAATGGTAAGTGGTCTGAGCACCCCATTCCAATGTGTGTATTAACGTGTGGGTTTCCTACACCAACAAGCAATTCTCTGACGCCGGCTGGTGTCCTGTAATTCATCTACCTGGACAGGGTGTCAGACCCCACGGTTAAGGGCGCAGTCCCACAGACTGCTCTCCCACTTCAGATGCCGATTGCACGTCCAGGTTGTCGCCCGTGTTTCTGATTGACCGCTATAGAGCGGAGGTTCTTGATTAACGTGCTAGAGCAGCTCGCAGGACTCAGAGAAACACGCTCCTTACCAGATCACCCGTTTAGTGTAAGAGGGGGGAAACTCAGGAACTGGCAGCCAGATGGGACGCACAGGGCAGGTGTGGGAAAGGCCCTCTCCGAGTGTCCTGCTCTCCGAATGTCCGTGTGCCCAAGCCTGGCAGCTCTCTGAACCCCATCCTGAGTGTTTATAGAGGCTCCACTACATAGACAGGATTGATTAATCATTGGCGGTTGGTGATTGATGCCACCTCCAGCACCTCTGCCCTCCCCATAGATCAGCGCGGTGAGGTTGAAAATTCCAATCCTCTAATCATCTGCTTGGTTCCCCTGGCAACTTGCCCCCACCCTTCGGCAACCTAGGTGCTGTCCAAAAGTCACCTCATTGACAGAATCTCAGGTGAAAATCAAGACACCTTTACTGCTGTTATCACTAAGGGAATTCCAAGGGCTTTAGCAGCTCTGTGCCAGAAACAGGGACGAAGAGCAACGACATGTTTCTTACTAGAATTCACAGTATGGCACCGGGTTATACCAGCTTATGCACCCACCGTCCCAAACCGGAGCGCCCTTCCAGCACGCTGTCAATACAGTAAGACTTAACCCTGGCTGCATGTTTTTAGGGCACGGCGATAGGGTTAAGCCTCGGACTGACCTGTTGGCAAAGTCACAAACAAGTCCCAGCTTAGAGGGCACAGTCCTCTTAGCATAATTAGGCTTGACCTTATGACCTCCTTAGATCTCACCTGGGAAGCTAATGGGCTGAGGGAGGTGCAGGAAGTGCTGCCAAAAAAGTGAAACTTGCAAGAGCAGTGTAACTATGGTGACCACTACCTTGTTTACCTCTGACTATAAAATAAAGGCTCAGCTTGCCTCTGGATTTCTCTCTGTGGCCTCAGCCAGGCACAGGAGGTCCACGGAGAATAAAGAGAGAACCTGGCTATGCTGATCATCTGAACGCTGTCTCCACGTCCTTCATTCTTCACCGACTCCGTCCACACTTTTGGGAACCCCTGGACCACTGGGGCTGGACCCCGGCAATGTTTCTATCTAATAAAAAGGAAATGTTTTGTTTTAACTTGCATTTCTCTATAAATGAGAGGAGGCACCCTCTGGCCTGTGGCCATTTGGGTTTCTTCAGTGAATTCATATTCTTTGCCCTTTATTCTATTTTTAAAATCTTTTTGTTATTGATTGCACGTGTTTCTATACAAAGGTTAGTAACCCTTTGGCTGTCATATATTTACAAATATTTTCTCCAAGTCAGTGGCTGATCTTTTCCATGTCTTTTTTAAAAAAAATCTTTTATTGTTGAAAGTATTACATATGTTGATCTTTTTAAACTGAATTCATGGTATTTGCAAAACGTGGCTTAACATGTTTCGGTAACCAAAACTCTACCACATTTCCTGTAAGCATTCTGGATTGCTTGTCCGCTTAGAAAGGAGGTAGCATTTAATACAGAAAAGTTAAGAAAGAAAGAAAAAGTGACCCACATTTTCAAAGATTTGCTGAAGGGAAATTCAAGGTTGATAATTGTGACGAGTGTATAGAGGCCAAGAAAATTCTGGTAACTTCAGTGACAAGGTAGAATCCACAGAAGCATCTAGGCTTGACCTGTTTGTTCGTTTGTTTGTTAGCGCCTGGACCGCGGGGACCAGCCTACTCGGGAGTTTGCAGCCAGTGAGAAGCTCCGTGAAAACCAGCAAGACTTGGCTCAATCTGGGAGGAGACTCTGAAATGGCTGTGTTGAGCTGGTGGGGTTCTAGGCATTAAAAAACATTTTTTCCCCTAATGCTGTGCTGTTGTATTTGCCATAAAAGGGAGAAGTATTAAAGTGATAAAATGAGCCTGGGCGGAGCAGTCTCCTCCCGCGTTTCCAGTGGTGGCTGGGCAGGGAAGAACGTATCTCTTTGTAAGTGTGGTGCTGTGACCCCGGGTGGAGCAGATTCTCAAGTCACCTCATAGTGTGTCGTGGAGTCACCCCGCTTCTGAGGGTCCTCGGGGGGCCTCTCTAACCCCCTTCCTGTGGTCAGTAACCGCCTTTGTGGAAGCTGGTGGGTCAGACCCTCTTCCTCGCTGAGTCCACTTTCGTGGTGTCCTGCCAGGTCCCCTGGACCCGCTCATCCTCCTCACGTGTGCGTCCCACATCTTCCTATTGGGCTGGTCTGTCGTATCATTTCCCTGGAGGGCCAGGTTGGGGACCTCCCCTCTCCTGCCAGGTCAGCACCCCAGGCATCTATTATTTGCCCTGTCCTTCTCTGCCCCCACTTCTGCCAAAGACGCCAGACACTGGCTGCCACATCTGGGGCTTTGCACCTCGTTTCATCCCAGAGAATGTCCCCCATCTCTCCTCCCCTTGACCACCTCTTCTTTGTGATCCATTAGGGCAGTGGTTCTCAACCTTCCTAATGCCGCGACCCTTTAATACAGTTCCTCATGTTGTGGTGACTCCCAACCATAAAATTATTTTCGTTGCTACTTCATAACTGTAATGTTGCTACTGTTATGAATCATAATGTAAATATCTGATATGCAGGATGTATTTTCATTGTTACAAATTGAACATCATTAAAGCATAGTGATTAATCACAAAAACAATATGTAATTATATATGTGTTTTCTGATGGTCTTAGGCGACCCCTGTGAAAGGGTCATTCGACCCCCAAAGGGGTCGCGACCCACAGGTTGAGAACTGCTGCATTAGGGTGTTACTTCAGGACTCTATCTTCCCTGAGCCCCCAACTCCCTGCATTGGGGTGGGGAGCTCCTCCTCCCTGTCTGGAGACCTGCACACCTCTGTGGTTCCTGCCGTGGCCCCGGACGATTTGCCCGTCCTCCCTGAGCCTCAGACTCCTCGTTGATGGAATGGGGGTGACAACTGCCAGTGCTGAAGGTGAGTGGGGAGCCTGGGATATGTGTGACCACCCATAAGCCCTGGCGCGCAGTGGGAGCGCGGTTGATTCCGCTGGGCACGATGGCATTGCTACAGCACTCACCCCAGCCTTGTCACTACCCCCCCCCCCTCCGGCTAAATGATGACCCTGTGGGGGAGACTGGGTCAGGGGTCTTCACGATAAGGACAGGTCTCCACCGGAGCGGCCTTCGTGTGATGCAGCAGCCGCTGGTCCTCTTACAAAGCTCTTGGCCTGTGTTGAAAGTTTGACCTTGGCTTAATTAGCATTCAAGCCGGTACTAAGAGCAGCTAGGCACTCCCTGCCCCCTCGGCTAAGATGCTTTTTCTGTTTTTCTGAGAGGAAAGGGCTGCTCTGTGCTGACCCTGGGAAGCCTCTCTCCCCATCCAGCCCCCGTGAGGAATGTGTTTCCTGTCTGCCCACTCGGCCAGCGCTGCAGCCCTGGACACCCTGTGGCCACAGAGAAGCGCACATGGAGGCCACATGGGCTGTGCTCAGTAGCCGGTCGCCAATGCAGCCAAGTGATGGGGCTCAGCCGGAGAGGACCCGGGCCCCCGGCCTCTGTGTGCTGGGAAGGGGGCCCCCCGAGGCTGGGCCGCACCTGTCCCACACACAGCGGCACACCAAACTCTCCAGTGTCCCTCCAGGAAGGCTGGACGTGCCTCTAGCTCAGCTTCCCCGCCTGCTGCGTAGACAGTGCTGACTGTGGCTGTGTCACTGCTGGACTGCAGCGGGCCTGCCCCTTGTAAAGGCTTTCAGGTGCCCTCGGCTGGCCCTGAGGTCACCTGATAGGAGCCCCAGGCCGTCTGTGAGTGTGACTGAGGGACGGCTTGGGCGGGGGGAACTCAAGGCTCTTAAACTGCAAAAAGACCCCAGCGCTCTCCAGCCCGCGGCTCCTTGTGATCCGAAGGCGGGCAGAGCAGAGAGCTCGTTCCAGCTCTCAGAGCTGCGCTGAGAGAGGAACAAAGCCATGGCACTGAGGACGGAAGGAGGCTCCAAATATGACAAAGCGGGTGAGCGGGGTTTGGCTCCTTCGGGCCCAGTGATACGGGAAGACTCTGAGACTTGTCAGGAAGCGGCGGCTCACCAACGAGGCCTCGCTTCTGTAGCCAGCTCACTTCCTCCCTACACTCCTTGGTGGGGGAATGGCCGCCCACCAGACGCCAACCCAACAGGCTGGCTCCGTTTTCGCTTGGGCTCTGGGATGGGACTGGGAGAGCGCGGTGGGCGTCTGCGTCTGTCTGTCCTCAGCCTCCCTGCGCCAGGAGCTCCCAGGGTGACTGCGGGGCGCAGGCCAGGGTTGTAAGTCAGTGTCCGGGCTGCCCCTAGGACCCAAGGGACCTCCTGCCTCAGGGTTGGCTGGGTGCTGAGGGTTGTCCCCGGAATCAACTGCAAACTGCTGACCTCATCTCCAGAAACAGGACGCAAAGCCCCACTCGCACGCGGCCCTGCACCGAGGATTCGCTAACAGCCGTATCCTCAGTCCTACGCTCCCACTTGGCTCCTGAGAGGAGGGTGGTGTGCGTTGGTGTCGGCGGCCTCCACGGGGCTTGGCATGCTTAACGAAATACACCGAATGCTGGTTTTAGGGGCCGGAGCTGGCCTATGTTTTAGCTTCCATAAACTTAGAGTTTGATTGTGGCCATGCCTCTCGTAAATTTGTGATTAATTACTTGAGCACCTGCTTGTCCAAATGTATAGGAAGTTCCCTGTCTTGCATCCTGATAAGAGCCCCTCACCTTCCCAGGTGCCCCAAACCCCAAGGGGTTAGAAGGGTCAAGGGGAGGGGCCTCTGAGTCCTCGTGGGGGGAGAGGGCAGGGCATTTCCTTGATTGCTTCCCACAAAATAAGTAAAAGAACTCCCACAGTGCCCCTCCTCCAATATGTGTGGCATAGTATATTTTATAAATTGCAGATGATAAAAGAGTGAGATCTTAACAGTGAAAAAAATCCTTTTCCTTTTTATTTCTTTCTTAACTGTCAAGCCATTCTCGATATCTGTGTGTTTAAATGCTTTGGCTCTGAGAGCCATGGGCCATGGGCGATGCTCCAGGGCCACTGCCATCACCTGGACGGCCCCGACCGTGGCTCAGGGAGCAGGTCTCCGGAGCTGCTGGCCGCCTGCCCTCAGAAAGGTCCCCCTCGTCTGTGACATTCATGACGGTAACTCGGCTGGGGTCACAACTGCCGAAGCCAGCTCTCACCGCAGCCCACACCTCCAGGCGTCTTCCTCCTACTGCTTTCTCATCTCGCTCTCGATTTGCTTCTCTGAACTCCACCGAGCCCCTGGGCTTCCCGGTGTGTTCCTCCCCTGCTCTGGTCTCTGGGGGAAGGCTCTGAATTCAGTCCAGACACCCCAGCCCTGGCCTCTGGGCCATGTCCATTCTCGCCGCCTGACTTTGAACTAAGGAAAAGCACCGTTCTTGACCAGTTTAGACCAGAAGAGACTGGAATTTTCCAAAGAAGCTTCTACTAAGAAATTAGGTGAGGTGGGCCATGGAGGGAACCAAAGAATCTGCCACCGTTTGGAAACATGAGCTTTCGATGGCCTGTTTCTGAGCAGGTGTCATGAAGGCCAACCGTGGAGCAGGTGGACTGGCAGGAGCCACCGGGCCTTCCTGCCTTTGGGCCAGCCCAAACCCAGACACGAGCAAACACACACTTACTGCGCAGGGGTCAGGGGGAGCACTGGGCCAGGAGCTGGGAGCTGGGGTTCGGCAGAGCTATGTGCAGCGGGCCTCGCTCTCTGCCGAGCTCACAGGCAGACAGAGGAGGAAGAGACGCACACTTCCTCCACCCTGCACCCGCCCGACACATGCACACAATGTGATGAGAGCTATCTCTAGTACAGGTTTGCAAAAAGCTCTACCAATAATTAAGACGGGCAGCATTCTCCTTACCTTGGACTTGTATTCTGGCGAGGAGACAGTAAACATCCACCTGGGACTTGTATTCTGGTGGGGAGATAGACAATAAACAAACCAAAGATGTATAATGCCAAGACAGAGATAAAACCTACAAAGGATAGAATAAGCCAAGAAAGAGCATAGAAGATTCTTGGAACTACAGCTTTAGATATGGTGGTCAGGGAAGGCATTGTGGAGGAGCTGACATCTGAGCAGAGACACGAATCGGTTGAAGGAGGAGACTGGTTCAAAAGAAGGGCTGTCCATGTGGAGGGAGCAGTGGTGGGAAGGCCAGAGGCAGCTGGTGCTGGGGCGGGGAGATGGTGGAGGAGAGCCAGCAGGGCAGCAGAGAGCAGAGCAGGCCGGGTTTGCAGTTTGGGGCTTCGTTTAGGTGTGATGGAAGCCTCTGGCGGATCCAAAGCTGTGGAGGGACCTGAGTTGACTTGGATGCAGGTGGCATGTGTGTAAGGAGGCCAGGCTGATGGTTGTAGTGGCCGGGCCCGTGGGTCCTGGGGTCTGGCCAGCTGGGTCCGAATCCAGCTCTTACTTGCTGGGCAACTCTTGGATAAGTTGTTTCACCTTCCTAGGCCTCAGCTTTCTGCTCTGTAAAATGGGCTATCGGGGCCTTTGCAAGGACTAAATGGTATACGTGTGTAAAGCACGTAGCCGCCCACAGCCTGCCCTACCCGCGGCTTCCCTCCTCTCCTTCCTGGCCTCTTCTCTGCTTTCTAACATATGAATAGGCTGGAACCGCTGTGGGAGCGCCTGCGGTTGGCTTTCTGTGTAACAAGCACTAAATCGCTGTTGCCATGGCAGTTGTAATTTTTTCCCTCTGGGAGTGTAGGTTTAAGAATTGCTGAAGAGGCCCCTTTAGAAAAAGTTGAACATTCTAAACAGAATTTCCGCTCCCACATCAGGGCAGGCAGGCAGCGGTTTCTCCCCGAGACAACTCCACGTAATGGCATCCAGATGTGGGGAGGGGGCGTGGGGCCAGCTTCGGCCTCTAATGAGAGTCACCCGGGGCACAGTGCGACCTTCCAGGAATGGAGCCGGTCCTGCTGACCACCAGCCAGCGCGGGGGCTGGGCTCCCCGTGTGTGTGCACGGAACTGTCTCTTTGCAAAGGCGGTCTCCCTGGTGACCAGCCATCCACATTTAGGCGACATTAGTGCTCTGTAACCGTGGTTTATGGGTTGTCATTGCTGCTGTTTAAACATAAATTTGCTGCTGCTTCTTCAATGGCAGGAGGAGGTCTAAGCCTGCCAGCGGAACTCTACATCGTCATCGAGCGGGCGTCAGCCACATAATTAGTGAGGTGAAAAGACGAGGGTGTCTAGCCACCGTGTATAGGAAAGTTTGCTGCTTCAGAAAGAAATGGGCTTTGCATCTATGAGGTGCCCAATACAATTTTTTTGACGATGCAAGACACAGTTCCCCAAATTTCTTTTCTTCCTAAAATGGGACGAGCTAACATCATGTACCTCCATTTTATACCCAAGTGACAGAATGTCAGCTCAAAGGTAAGGACGGGCAACGCTTTGGCTCAGAACTAAAAAGTCCAGGGTGGGTCTGGCATTAGAGGCAAATAGATCCAGCGTCTTGGTCTGTCTGTCTGTCTGTCTCCCCTTCCTCCAAAGGGCTTTCCCCATGTGGCCAGTGTCCTTCCTGGCGGGCTGCCCAGGACTCATAGCCCAGCAGCCCTGCAGCCCAAGGAGGAAGGGAGCAACTTCCTGGGAACGCGGCAGGAAAGGCTGTGGAGAGAAGCCCCGAGGCCGGACTGGGCTCAGCATGCGCCACCTGAGCAGGGCTGCGGCCCGACGATGCCTGGGCACATCCTGAGCAAGGCTATTCCTGAGTCACAAGCTTAATATGCGCATCGTAATTTTCAAAATAAGGATTTTATTTTAGAACAGTGTTATAAGTTTGCAGAAAAATTGCAAAGATAGGATACAGAGTTCTCATATACCTAACACGTGTTTCTCCTGTCATTACTATCTTACCTTAGTGCGATACACTTGCCACAATGAACGAACCCACGCTGACACATGGTTCTTAACCGAAGTCCGTAGTTTATTCACTGTTATTCGTTTCCGCTAATGTCCTCTTTCTGTCCCAGGGTCCCATCCAGAAACCAGTCGTGTCTCCTTAGGCTCCTCTGGGCTATGACAGTTCTCAGATTTTCCTGTTTGTTTTTTTTTTTAAATATATTTTTTTATTGATTTCAGAGAGGATAGGTGAGGAGAGAGGGATAGAAACATCACTGATGAGAGAGAATCATCGATCAGCTGCCCCCTGCACATCCCCTACTGGGGGTCGAGCCCACAACCTGGGATAGAACTGTGACTTACTGGTTCATAGGTCGACGCTCAACCACTGAGCAACACCGGCTAAGCAGGTTTTCCTGTTACTTTTATTTTTTATGCTTTTGATGACCGTGACAGGTTTGAGGAGTGCAGGCCAGCTATTTTGCAGGCTGCCCCTCAATCAGGATTTGTCTGATGGTTTTCTCATGATTCGATGGGGTGTGGGTTTGGGGCGGGAAGATGGCACAGGTGAAGTGCCATTTTTATTACATCATATCCAGGTGCTGCCATCAACATGACCTATCGCTGTTGATGTTGACCTTGACCACCTGGCAGAGGTCATGGCTGTCAGTCTCTCCACTGCCAAGTTCCTCCTTCCCCCTTTCCACACTGTCCTCTCTGGGAGAAGACTCCTCGCACAGCCCACACCTAAAGAGAGAGGGGTTACGCTCACCCCTGGAGGACAGAGACTGCACGCATGCTGAATTCTTTTTCCTGGGAAATTGGTCTCTTCTTCCCTATGGGTTTATTTATTCAACCATTTATTTATATCAACATGGACTCATGGATATTTATTTTACTCTTGGGCTGTCATCCAATACTATTTATTTTGTGGCTCACATTGTCCCAGCTTTGGCCATTGGGAGCTCTTTGGGTTGGCTCCCGGACTTTCCACCATGTGCTTTCCTTTTCTTCTCTCTCTCTCTCTTTCTCGCTCTCTCTCTCTCTCTCTTGCTCTCGCTCTCGCTCTTTTAGCACTTCCTTACTTCTGGCACTGTAAGATGTTCTAAGCTCATCTTGCACATTTCCTGCCCCTGCCCCAGAATCAGCCGTTTCTCCGGGAGCCTTGGGTTCTTACACAGGAGAATGCGATTAGAAGCCAACATCTGGCGCCAGGTGTACTCATTGACCCTGGGTGTCGTTGCTTCTAGACCCTCTCAGCTGACAGCGCAAGAAAATATATGTGTGTATACTGACCTGTGTACATGCAGGTTAAACATTTCCACATATAACCTCTGTATCCACGTTAATTCATGTGATCCTATTGGCATCTCCAGCTCTCATCCATGATCACACGGGTCATTCCAGCCTCTCCTCTTGCGGACGTTACCTCTGAGAGAGCCGGCTCCCACCCTCCGCCGCCCCTTACTTAACTGTCCAATGCTGTCCGTGTGGACTGCCATTGGAGAGCAGGCCAGGGGCGGTGGGCCTTCAGGGCCTGGCCTGCTGGATGCAGAGGTGAGGAAGACCCTGTGGTTCCAGCTGGGCAGTCTGGCTGCATAACCAGGACTCTGTGGGCTGCCCTGCCTCCAGCTCCAGGATGGCGGCTGCAGAACAGTGTCGGCTGGAGTTTGAGGCCCAGCAGTGCTTGAGGAGTTAACCTCCTGCTGTGGAATTCACAGACAATTGAGCTGCTTCCCTGCAGAACGTCCGATAAGGGGCCAGCGGCAGCGTGGGCGGAGCGCGGGGGCTGCAGAAAGACAGAGAGGAAGATGTTCTCAGGAACCCTTCGTGTGTGGGAGGCGAGGAGCGTGCACAGCTGGCGGAGCATCAAAGGCTGCGAGAGGATAAACACAGGCACTGGGAGGGGACCTATGGGCCCAGCCAGAGGAGCTGAAACCAGGGAGGCTGTAGAGGGAGCAGACTCCCCACGTGCTGATGGCAGAAATTCATTGGAACTGAGCAGTGAGCCTCTCGATAGGGCCCAAGGTTTAAATGGCGACTTCAAAGCAGGACAGGTAGCCCTTCATCCAAACTGGCCTCCCTTTGAGAAGTCCCCGCCTGAGCCAGGTCCCAGGGAGCTGGGGCAGAAACCCCGACGGGAGTGACGGCTTTATGAAAGGATCTGCCTTGGGGTCTGCTCCTGCATCAGCACCCCCTCCCCTCGGGACGGCCCTGAAGCTTTTCCTGACCCTTGCTCTCCCTGGATGGCTGGGCATGTGGGTTTGGGGCTGGCCACCTGCCGCTGTGGTTGCCCCGCTGTGAGCTGCAGCTGTGCCAGGAGTCCCGCTGTCTGTGCCTGGGGGTCAGGGAGCCGGCCGAGTCTTTTGCTCAGAAGTAGCCCAACACTAACCGTCAGGAAGCGTGGGAAGTTCCCATGCAACCTGACCCTGGTTTTTTGTTGATACGCGGGCTGCCAATTGTAGATTGCCGAGAGAGGGACGAAGACAACGCCTGCTGTGTCCCCTACACCTCTCCGCAGGCAGCTGGCGTAGCCTCATGTCACCCGTTCCTTTCCCTGTTAGGAGTTGTCGCTTCTTATTGGAATTTGCAAGTGAGATCACAGCGCTCTGCAGGTGGTAGTTCTGGGAGGAGGTGTGGGCCCTCAGAGGCCGCCTTCCTCATGTGTGCACATGCGTGTGTGCAGGTGAGTGTGTGTGCGCGCACACACGTGCACGTGCATGTATGCGTGTGTGTGCATGTGCAGGGGTGCATGTGTATGTTTGCGGGTGCATGTGTGCACGCTGTCAAATCCTACTCATCAGCCCAGTTAGCACCAATGGGAACTCTACGAACCCCTCCTGTGCTGCACGTTGGTTAATCTCACCCCACCTACAAAACACACGCAGCCTCTGAGGCCTGCTCCGTGAATTCTCATCATGGCGGCTTACGAAAACACACAGCCCTTCACTGTGTGGGAAACACTCCTTTTCATCATTTGCAAACCAGATTAATTCTTTTAAGAGATGCTGTTACCAGGCACATGGGTTTGATGTAATTATGTGCACGGCAAAAATAATAACCCGCCTCCCACTAATGCCATTACAGGTCCCGTGTGACAGGTGGGGCTTGCAACTGGCCTTCCACTCGTCTCCAGCTTAAAGAGGAGGAGAAAGTGCTGTGCGAAATGGCACAGAACTGGAAAAGGCGGACCTGTTTGGAAAACGGTGCGAGGCTTCTTCGGAAATGCTCCGTAGCTGAGGGTGTGTCTGTAGGGTGTTATTAATATGTACGCGATAGCACATTATTATGGTATTAATATTACAGGAAAGAAAACAGCCATTTGCTTCAGCGAGAGAGCCAGCCAGATTGGGGGTTTATCACTCTGGAATAAATATCCGGTTATCTGACTGAATGTAAACCTACCCAGTGACTGATTTGATGATCTGCAGACGGAACTTGAATGAGTCACTGTTACATCTATTCGCTGCCTCTCCGAGGAAGGAAAAAGCCGCCTCTACGCAAACAAAATGAAAACCAGAGAATGTGCTGCGGAGTTCTCTATGGGCTAGTCTTTGCTTTAATTGTGGGGCAAACAAGCAAAACTGCTGCAACCAATGAGGGCTTCCCTGCTCGCCTGCCCCTGCCCGTGGTGGGCGTGGGAATGCTGACCCTGCCCCGGGCCAGTGAGCCAGCGACTGCGCCTCGGTGAGGAGACAGGCCAGGGCGACCCTATGGGAGGCAGCGCTTTCTTGGCCCCTGACATTTACATCTCAGTGCCCCTGTGTGTGTTTCTACACGAACCTCCAAAAAAGGCGCCAGGGTGGCAGCGGGGGCTGGGCGAGAAGGGGCAGCGAGCCTCTCCCTGACCCACGAGAAGGTGGGAGAAGACGGTTGGGCCCCTCGCATTTTGGAATGTGCTCATGTCAGTTTACAAATGTGTCCACACGCCTGCATGGCCGCCAGAGCGAGACAGGCCTGCCTCCCGTACGGATGCTGCCACTCGAGAAGCCCCTTGGCGGGGCTCAGGCTCAGGTGTGCAGTCTCGGCAATGGGCATCAATGGCCTCCACTTCCCAGGGGCCTGTGACGATTCACCGAGATGAGCTGGCACCCGCCCCTCCGGCCAGCACGTTCTGCGGGGCACAGCCTGCGTGGGTCTGCACAGCAGGCCGGGTGGTGTTACTGGGGAAGGTGCATGCAGGTGGCGTCTTGCAGTGCCCACCTGTGACATAGGAGCTTCGTGGAGGAAGTTAGGGGACTTCCCCTCTAGGTGGCCCCTAAACTGTAGGTGAAGCTCTAACGGTGAAGAGAAGGGGATCAGGAGGTCAGCGTCCTGCAGGGCACGTGTCAGAGGTGTCAGACCCCGGGGCCGATGTTAAGGGTCAGATCGTCAGCGGACAGCAGTTTGTGAGTCCAAAGAGGGGCAGGAGGAAACAGAGCTGGTCTTTGGGAGAAAGATTTGCTTCAGGATCTAGAGGCCACATCCATTCTCCTCCTTGGAGGGTAAGCGTTGCACAGGGAAGAAGAATGGGAAGGGATGTTGGGAGCCATTAAAGATATTGGCTTAAACAAAGCCATCTTAAGAATTATAAGTTTCTGGTTCCTCCAGAAACTCCTAATTACCAGAAACCACCTGTGTCTTGCAAATTGGCCAGCAGTTACAGATAAACTACCCTCACACAGCCGCTAAATCACACATCTCCACTGATAAACACACAGCCATCCGGAGCCTGCTAAATCACACATCTCCGCTGATAAGCACAGCCATCAGGAGCCTAATAAATCTCTAGTAAAAGGTTACTGCCCATAGACCCCTTTACCCACCCCCCCTTCCCTAAAACAGTATATATTCTGCCGCTGTGAGAATAAAGTTTGAGGCTTGATCAGAACTTGTCTTGCCTCCATTCTTTCGTGTCCCTTGTTTGTTTCATTCTCCTAGGGTGTCTCTTCGTTCCCCCGTTGTTGTCCCACGGGTCGGGGCAAAGGGAGGTGTAGGCGACCTGGGAAATGGAATCTGGGGTGACGCCAGGAGGGTCTGTGCTGGGGACCCTGTCAGTAGACCACGTGGCTCAGCTCTCTTCTCTCTCTGGGTCAGCCTGTGACCAGTTACGAATATCATTGACTGAAAAAAAGGGAGAGAAAACTGCAAACAAATGATGAGAGGCCGGGAGGAGCCCTTGCCCACGACAGGAAGGAGCATTGTAGTCATGCTGGGAGCACCCACCTCATTCCAGATGGAAAACGTTGTCCAGCTCAGCACCAGCGGTCCCAGGGGCTCCTCCCCACGCCAAGGCCCGCGTCTGTGCCTGGAGGCCTCGGCCAGCAGAGACACGGTTTCCTTGCTTTGTTACCGAGGCCGGGCCTCTCTGTGTCTTTTCTTACTGTAGAATCGGGGTGACCAGGGATTTGTAGGGTCTCTGGGTCAGGCTCCCCTGACCCAGGGGCCGTGGAGGGTTCCCCGTGGCCACACTGTGGGTTCGGCTCTGTGGGAGCGTGGTTTCAGGGTCACTGTCTTTCAGGGAGTGAGAATATCATGAGGCACCATGTGACTTGGTTAATGTTATGTGAGTACGGGGTCTGTTTTATACAAAGTTTTACCTTATAAATTGGTAACTATGGAAAACAGTCATTTTACTGTATTGTTTTGGAAAAAGCAATTCCGGCTTCTCATGTGATATAAGCTAAGTTATTCCAGGAGTTTCAGAAGAGGCCAGGATTTTAATTCAAGCAAAGGCGTTCGGAGGCATTGCTTCAGACCTGGCGTAAGCTGCGTCCGGGAGGACACCACGCTCCCTTCTTATGCAGGGCAGGCGTCTCCATCTAAGAATGAGGTGCCTGGGCCCCGTAGACCAAAGGACTCGGCTCTCTGAGGGTGGGCCTGGGAACCTGTGTGTCCAACAGAGCCCCCCCAGCCCAGGTGGGCGCTGAGAGCCGTGGCAGAGAGCCTCCCCATTGCTGCACAGCCGGAAGCCCCGAGCTTTGTGGCTGGGGCTGGGCCAGGGCAGGGGACAAGGCGGGCATTGCTGGTGAGGGGTGGGGCCCCCTAATATGTGGCTCCCAGCCTCAGGGGGAAACCCGCATTCTCTCGGCCCCTCGGGCAGGACGCTGGCGACCACATGAAGGGATGGTGGTTGCCGTACAGGGAGGTTAAAAGTTGACGAGCACTAACGGGGCCGGTGCCATCCCGATTGGCCTCCCAAAGGAGACACGCTCTCATTAGTGCCTTTCCACATGAGTCACCGCCCAGCTGCCCCGACGTTCGTCTGCGCTTACCCGCATGCATTCAGGGGAGTGGTGACTGACAGCTTGTCCCAGAATGGAAATGCAGATGACAGGAGCGCCATCAAAATAGAACAGGCCGGGTTTTTAAGACCTCACAGTTGGAGGCACAGCTTGTGCTGGAAATGAAGTCAAGGTGGCCTTGAATCGGAGTGCTCTGAGCTGCAAAAACGTGACTCAGCAGGACCGAGGGAGAGGCTTGCCGCCCCGAACGTCTCTCTGTGGGATCCCCCACTCTGATCGCATGTCACGCCCCCTCCCCCCGTGGACTTTAAACTCCCCCAGAACTGTGTCTTACTCATCTCAGCAATTTCCATAGCATCCAGCCCGATGTCAGACACATAATAGGAATCATTTTCTTTTTTAAGGAACGGATCCATACAATCAGCAGCAGCTGGGAGGTGGAAGATGGAACTGCCTCCCGTTGGCCTCGTGGAAGATGGCATTCCTCGGAACGGGTGCTTCCACGCATCCCTGAGATTATTTCTGCCCATTTTCTGCTGCCAGAACCAGTGCTTTGTAATCCTTTAAAGTAGGGAGGCCCATGGACCGTTCCTTCATGACACGGGACAGAAAGACACTAGAAGGAGAAAGGATGAATTTACCTGCGGGCACAGCCGGGCCCTGCAGCGCAATGTTCAGGCAGGCTTTGAGTCCACGCTTGTCTTCTCAAGGAGACAGTTATTAGGGTGAACCCTGGCCTTCCCATCATCGCCCTCAGGTGCCTTTGGACAAAGAGAAGGCTTCCGAGAGCATCTGCTTTGAATGAGTCACACTCATGTCGGGCACTGGCACCGCGGGCACCTCCTGTGACAGCGGGCACGTCTCCGTGCTGCTCCTGCGGGAACAATAGCCCGTGTGCCCGGCTTGTGGTGGGGACGAGGCAAGGTCAGCCCTCGGAGCTCAGGAGCAGACTTTCCTGGGCAGAAGCCTGCGGGAGCAACGGGCCATGCGAGCTGTTTGCTTGCGGACACTCCGAGTCCCCCAGGAGGTCCTGTCTGGGTGTGAGGCCCTGCCATTTGGAAGACAAGCACTGAAAATCACTTAAAATGTTTGTTTTGCTGGATGCACTTGACCAGATGTGAGCTGAGCAGAGCGAGGGCTGAGCGTGGTGGACTCTTGCTCCCCGTGGCAGATCTCACTGCGGCCCCCGGAGACGCTAGGCATGGGCTGGCACCGGGGAAACCCACTTGAATTCGCCCCTTGAGTCCTCCAGCCTCCGCTGTATAAGTTCTTCGAGCGGTAATGTCGTGTGGAAAATGCCAGGTCACACGCTGAGAGGGGAGCCTTGCGGGTCGAAGGGGTGGTGGTTTGTGGTTGGCCAGCAGGTCCCCACACGGTCCGTTTCTCCCGCTCTCAACAGACCGTGGCAGTTTCCCTCTTCCCGATGAGAAAAACAATCAATTGCAAGAAGGCGCCTCCGTGACAAAAAGCTCTTTAATAAACTCACGGAGAGCGGAAGACATTGACCGCGCCTTGTGGTTGGGCTGCAGCCTAGAAATGCAGCTGGAGCTGATCGCCTCAGCGGCCACCGGACTGTTCGTGGCCAGGAGGACGTGGACTCCCCCGGGACCGGCCAGGTGATCCAGTCCTGGGTACCCGCTTGCATTCTGGTTCTGAAACCACAGGAACCAACACCCACTCAGCAGCCAATATGCCCCGAACTGAGGAGAAGGTGGAGAGCAGACTCAGCGGGGGGCAGGCACCAGCTGGGAACAGTCGGGGGGTCCCGGGGAGGGTCGGTGACAGGGCTGGGGCCTTGGACACTCGCCATCACGGCATGGCCACCTCGAGACACGCCGTCCTCCACGGCAGCGCCCGGCCGCCGACGGTCCTCATCATTACATCACCCCTGCAATCACCTGGGAGAGCCACGAGCCTGCACCCACGTCCAGGGAGCTGCTCAGACTGGTCCTTCTGGGTGCCTGTCCCTCATCAGGGGGACACGAGGGCCGGTAGCCCTGGGCTGTCCAGCGGTGACCGTGCAAGGCCCCTGGCTTCCGCGAGCCTCGTTTCTTCCCCTGTGAGACGGGGAAGCCACACCGACCTGCGGGTGTGGGGGCCAAGCTGGGCTCACGGTGAGAGCCGACCCCGCTCCAGAGCCCTCACGGTCCTCTGCGGCTACTACAAACCCAGAAGCCTCTCTGCTCCCCAGAAAAACTGCCGGCGCCAGAGCCGTCCGCGGGAGGAAGGCGTGGGCGACCGGAGCCTGCCGGGAACGCAAACGGGACTCTGCTGTTTTCCAACTGATAATAAAAAGAGAAACAGAGAAGTAGCCAGTGAGTGCATCTGATTCATCCACGGCAAAAGATTTAAACTCTACGACGCCAGGGAACCTCAGCCTCACAGACGCCCGTGGTATAAACACTCATAAATACAAGCAGTCCCGACGCCCAGGGCAGCCCTGTCCTTGCCTGTCCCTGTCTCCCCTGTCATTGGCCACTCGTCACACAACACTGACACCATCCACCCCGGAGGCGATGGAAAGCTGTCCAGACGCTGATCCTGAGAGGTTCCCGGGAGGCAGAGTGGGAGGGAGAAGGAGCAGGAGAAGCAGGACCGCAGGAAGGGGACCCAGTCAGGTCTAGTGACCGCTCAGTCCCCTGTCATCTCACCGACCCTCCCCGGGCTGTCTCCCCACTGTGACCCCTGCTGCGAGGTGACATCACCTGTTAGGACAGGTGCCTCTGTAGAAACCAGTCGGGGGATGAGTGTGCCTTCATCACCGTGGCTTCCCCTCCCTCATCTCGGAGCCGAGAGGATCAGACGGAGGACGTTGAAATTTTGCTGTCACAGAGAATTGTGAGGTGGATGGGGGCATGGAGCACTTTGGGGCGGGGGGACAGGCTGGATGGTACTCTCCCATGGGTCCTGTGTCCCCAGGAAGGCACAGGGCGCCTGGAGGCCGGAGCTCAGAGCACAGAGAGGCGGGCGAGTGCCAGAGGCAGAGGGGCCTCCTCACGACTGGTAAGGAGGGAGGCGCGGCACGGCTCTTCCTCCCGTCTGCACCCCGATTCCATGACACAGAAGTCAGGCCACCGCCTGGCCACGGCAGGGCTCTGAGGGCTGGCCTGTCCTCGGTGGGAGCACAGACTCTGGACAAATCACTCACAAATGAACTTGGGATGCAACCTACTCAGTTTTACGTCCGTCTGTAGTCAAGCTTCAGGACTTCCTAGAAAGTTTGGCTGAGATCTCCCTCCCCCTCCCATCCCCCTGCCCGGGGCCGTGAAAATGCTGTGACCAGAGGCTTAGAAAACCTCGACCCTGCACTTCCCCCAGGAGCGACGGTCACTCTGTGCTGTCAGTGCGCATGCGGCCTTTACAGGACCAGCTGCTGCAGAGGACGAGGGCTGCCCGCCTTCCTGAAAGTCTGAGCGTCTGTGCCAGGCCATCCTCTGAGCAACGCCGGCAGCTGTGGCTACAGGTGCAGGAGGGAGTGGCCAGGCCCTTGGGCTCGGCCTGGACGCTTGCAGGGCGCCCTGACGGATGCGCTGGGTGCCGCTCCAGGCTGCCTGCGTGCTCCTCATTATCACTCCCTGCTGGTGTGGGAGGAGCGGGGCTCCCTTCTCACCCTCAGGTCCTGTCTGTTCACAGACCTCGTCACTGTTTGCTGAGTTCATATTTTCCTATAATATCTTCCCAGCAACCAACACACACTCCCACAATCTGGCTCCCAACCACCTCCCCTAGAGCTGCGATTTGCTGAGCAGTAAGATGTGCCCCCAGGGGGTCAATGAGAACCACGGCCTGCCCAGAGCGACCCCTTTCCTGCCTCTGTAACAGCTTCCTCACTGCCCTCCCGCAGCCTTCTGTCGTGAAGGTCACAGGTGGGGACCGTTGGGGGTCGTCGGAGACTGTCAGGGGCTGCGCTTTGCACCTGAGCAGGACACACGCAGCAGCCAGCTCCTCAGACCTCACTGGGCACCCTCAGAGGGAGGTCACGCTCGGGCACCGAAACGTTCCAGCCCAGAAGGGGCACACGTCACCCCGACAGTACATTGGCCGGACAAGGCAGGGGCTGGCAGTTCCATCACTGCGTGTGCTTAGAAGGGGCACGAGTTGGAAATATTTGGCAGCAAGCTGCTAATGAGACCCCCAGAGGACCACAGACACCAAGGACTTCTGGGGAACTCAAGGGAAAGGATACGTTGTAAGCCCGTTGGGCAGCATCCAGGGCCGGGGACCAGCCCTGTGGGCGGCTGGCCAAGTGGCCAGGAGAGAGGACACTTACTCTGTGGCCCATCGCCTGCTCGGTCCTTGCTGGCTGCACACAGGACGGGGTAGGAGGCAGCAAACCCTGGATTTCACCGGAAATCCCCAGTGTTCCCTCCGCCACCTTCCAGGGTCTAATCCAGGGGCAGGTCCTGGATTTGTGTTCCAGCTTCACTAGGGAGAAGGGCTCAGTGTTCGCTGCTCCCCAGCCCACATTTGCAAACGATTTGGGCAGCTTCGGAGGAGAGCCGGGTCTGTCCTGGGAGCGTCAGGAACGTCATCTGTCACCAAACGGAAGGCCTCCAGTGGTTCCCAGTCCTGATCAAATCCCCTCCCGGCTCCGCTGAGTCACTGGCATTTGGGTGGTTTTCTTGCATTCCATATGATTTGGAGGCATCGACTTATCATTTCCCCTATTTGGTATTCCAGCGACATCCATTTCTCACTCCATCCTGCATTTCTATAAATAAAGTTACTGGTAACTTGAGCTTCTTACTCATTTGCCTTCCCTTTCCACACCAGCGGGCGGGATTGATAAGTCCTGTGCTGAGGAGGTGAGCGAGGGACCGGCGCTCAGGCTCGCCCTCGTCGCTCTGCCGGCTCTTCTGTCTCTGTCTGCGTGGCACAGGTGTGAGCGCCGGCCCAGGTGTGAGCGCCGGCCCAGGTGTGAGCGTCGGCCCAGGTGTGAGCGCCGGCCCAGGTGTGAGCGTCGGCCCGGGTGTGAGCGCCGGCCCAGGTGTGAGCACCGGCCCGGGTGTGAACGCCAGCCCAGGTGGGACAGCGAGGGTGGGGCTCGCTCCTTGCACTCACGGGTTAGGTCACCAGGCAGGGCCCTGGGGGGACGGCTGCGTGGAGTCGCCCGACCTCTCGGGGCTTCGATGACTTTGTCTGGACGTGGCAAAGGGTGTCTGACCCTGGTTCCCACAGAACCAGAGGCCGAGCAAGAAAGGTCTGGCTCAGGCAGTGACGTTGTTTGGTTTGCAATGACAGGATTCTAGAATTTTCTTAAAAACGCACAACCTTTTAAGGGGAACGTGAGAATAGAATGGGGGCAGGTCAAGATGACACAGTGAAGGCACGGTGTTGCTGACTGGTGAGTCTGGGTGACGGGCACCAGGAACGTAATCTATTTTCTTGTCTATTTTTGTGACGCACAAGAATTCCCATAAGAAGTGTTTTAAAAAAAACCACGTAAAACAGAACCACAGGGAAGCCTGGCTTGCTGTGGCTTCTCGGGTCAGAGTGGCTGAGCCTGGGCTCCCAGCCTGGCTGGGGAAGGACAGACGGACGGTGAGCTGCAGACACAGGCGGATGCTGACCCTGGCTCAGCCACAAAGGGCGAGAGGGTTGAGTGTGGTAAGCTCCCCGGGCCTCAGTTCCTTCATCTTATTAATTAATTAATTAATTTGTTGTTAAAAGGAGGGAGAAGTGTGGGGAGGAGGGGGTGGTGTCTGTGTGGGAGGCTCTCCTGCGCTGGAACTTGACGTCTGTAGAGTGTCCTCCCTTTGTGCTGGGCAGTCCCGTCCCCGCACCTGTGCCCACCCTCCTCCCCTCTGCCTGCAGGCCCACCTGGCCCGCTGGTGCTGGCAGTCTGAAGCAAAGCGCCTGCCCTTTGGTTCTCGCACCCGTTAAATGCGCCCCGAGACGCAATCGGACCCTCCAACACCCAGACCTGCGGGGAGCGCTGGGGATCTGCTGGGCTCTTCCCTGCAGGGGACGCTGCCCTGGGTGCTGTCCTCTCCGGGCCCATCTGTGAGTCAGCTCTCAGGGGCCCCCTTGTGGCAGCAAAGGAATCAGGTTATGTTAGAACAAAAGAAAGAGACAAACAACAAAAAGCGGGCCTCAGCCTTTCAGACCCCAGGCAGGAGCAGCGCGCAGGCCCTGAGAAGTCGCCTGTCCTCAGTCTGTGCCCCTCCCCAGCCCCCTCTTCCGTCCGTGGCGGAGGCCATGATACGGCCCTGCCTGGACCCCGCAGCACCACCGGCACCCACCCCGGCTCTGCAGCGATGGCCGTGGTCATGGAGCCAGGATGGCCTCCGGTTTGGGGCATCGTGAGGGGCCCTGCACAAATGCCACCTCCCGGGCACCTGGGGCGGGGGTCAGCTGGGCTCGGCACGGTTAGCAGGACGGGGCGAAAAGCACAGGCCAGCGGCGACACCCCTGGTTTCCACATTGCCTCTCTGTTTGGGCCTCAGCTTCCTCAGCTGTCAAGCAGCCTGACGTCACCATCAGCCCTGAAACTGATTGTCTGACCAAAATGGAACCTGGGACTCTGCCACCCAGACTGGCTTTCCTCTGGCCCTTCCGTTTCTGACTCTTCACATTGTCTCCTGGTTGGCGATTCCCCAACGTCACCTTCCCTGCGCCCCACTCAGTGCCACCGTCACACACTCCCTGTCACGGCTGGTATTGGCACCACCTCCACGGCCTCTGCTCTGCCCACCGCCTGTGTCGGCCAGCACTGCCCTCCCCGGGTCCCCATCCCCAAGCCCACTCCACCCGCCCGCATCTACCTCTGCACACCCAGGACCTGGCCTGCTCTCCTGGCCTCACCCCTCCCCTGCCCCTCGCCCGTCCTCCCCCCTTGCCCTGCTCGTCTGGAAAAATCCTGTTAAGACCTCTGGGTCTGCAAGGACTTCCCCTCATGGTTTGCTCCACCGTTCACTGAATTTCCTGCTCGGCTGTCCCGTCCTCAGAGACAGCCGTCAGGTGTAAAATGTCATCTCCCACTTCCTGACCCGGGCCCTGGTTTAATTTCTTCCTAGACCTTGCCCCCTGAAATGGCCTGCTCACTTGTTTGCTTGTTGTGGTCTGGGGCCCAGGGGCCAAAGCTATAAAGAGGACGGCTCGGAAGGGAGCCCCAGAGGCCGACAGGCACGTGGTCGCCGCTCACTCACCGTGTTAAATGAAAAACATTAAGGTCAGAGTCACGTTGGCTTCTAAGAGCAGGGAGGGCCCGGGGGCCTGTTCTGGGCCTGGTAATCATCTCTCCCTGGCCCTGGATACGGTCGCACGCTGTGCGTTTACAGCTACTGCACACAGTGGCTGCCGGGGGCTCCCGGGCCAGGGCCTGGGTCTCCGTGATGCGATGCTGACGCTCAGTCTCGGGGTCCCACATGCTTAGGGAGTCAATGCTGTAGTCCTTGCCCGTGGACACCCAGGAAGCGAGCCGCCTGCTTCTCGGGTGTCCACCAAAGCACCCCGGTTTCCTGGTGCAGACCCAGCCCCTGCGTGGGCCTCACTCACACCTACTTCAAGGCAGGAAGAATTACCTGCGTGTCTCAGGCCATCAGCTTAGTTTGACTCAAGGGAGCAAGCGCACCAGAAGGTGTGAGCCTCAGGTGACAATGACACCAAGCAACCGGTGTAGGATAACAAAGGCTGACGGCCCTCCCTGTGGAAGGCCTGGGAGGAGGAGCTCATAGTGCATTTGTTCTCTAAAGGGCAGAACATTCTGGAACACACTGGAAAAGGAAGCTCACGGGGAAGCTGTTACCCTAACTGGCTGCGTAATATGGAGGGGCCCCCCAGGGAGGGAGACCAGGTGAGCCCGCCCCTCCTCCCTGGCTCTGTCTCTGGGGGCTGCCAGGACCAGCCCTGCTCTAATCTGGCCCGTGGCTCCCACTGTAAGTCTGTGCCAGTGTCATGGGCACATGACCAGTGCAGTCACATGGGACCCTGTGCTCAGAGGGCCCCGTGCTTGGGGCTGAATGCTCTGCAGTCGCCAGTTGAAATTCTGAATAATGTCATCCCTGCCTTTGTGGTTTGTCAGTGAAGCTGGTGGGACAGCGAAGGGGGTGTCGGGGACCGGAGCCGAGGCCCCCCTCCTGTGACCCCTCCTCCTACCGCCTCCTACAGCAGAAGACAGGAAAGCATTTTGTATTTCAGAACCCTGAACAGCACCTCTTCCTGCTTTTGAAGGAGGGGCTCCTGTTTGCATCTGGCACAGGATCCCGGTTGGAGAAGCGGAGGCCTGCGGCTCAGCCAGCCTGCGGCTCAGCCCAGGCTCCTTGGGGACAGTCCCCACCACACACTGTGGGCAATCCACAGCAGCCCCCGCATGCCTGCGCCAGCCTCCGTCTGCTCTCCCTGCAGCAACCCCCAGCCACACGGCCACGCGGCCACATGGCTCCCTCTGTGCCGGTCCTCCAAGTGTGGTCCGGGCCAGGTCAGTCCTGCGCTGCTCCAGCTCCCGGTCAGATACAGAGACTGAGCGAGCATTCACCAGCTTCTGCCCTGACTTGGCCGAGTGGTTTTATGCCGATAGAATCTGACAATAAGCCATTAGGACTTGTGTTTCTTTCCAGTTATTTTTTCTAGTAATTTTGTTTCCTTGGATTTTGCAGCTGCGATTGCAGGGGTGGTCCTGGTGTTTGACTTTGAGGGGCTTGTTTGTGCGGCTTCTTCGCTTTGTGACTGTGGTCCCACCCTGGTTCTGTCACAGCCCCTTCACCAGCCTGCATCTCAATCATCCTGGCACTTTGTGTGGATCTGAATGGGGAAATCTCAGGCGCATACACATTCAGGAGAGGCAGTGCCATCTCCATACGAATGCAAGCGGCTGCGCCCTAGGGCTCTGCAGACGAGGCACCTCAGCGGCTGCTCTGGATCAGGCGAAGTGCAGTGTGTGTGTTTTTTTTAAATTTTGTTTTATTGCTTAAGGTATTACAAAGAGTAGTACATATGTCTCCTTTTTCCCCCTCTTGACCTTCCCCCGGCCTCCCCCACCCCCAGTGTCTGTGTCCATTGGTTATGCTTATATGCATGCATACAAATCCTTCGGGTGAGCTCTTAAACCACCCCTCCCGCCCCCACCCTCCCCGCTGTAGTCTGACAGTCTGTTTGATGCTGCTCTGCCTCTGTATCTATTTTTGTTCATCGGTTTATAATGGTCTTTATTATCCATAAATGAGTGAGATCATGTGGTGTTTTTCCTTCAGTGACTGGCTTATTTCACTTAGCATAATGCTCTCCAGTTCCATCCATGCTGTTGTAAATGGTAAGAATTCCTTCTTTTTTACAGCAGCATAGTATTCCATCCTGTAGATGTACCACAGTTTTCTAATCCATTCATCTGCTGATGGGCACTTAGGCTGTTTCCAGATCTTTGCTATGGTGAATTGTGCTGCTATGAACATAGGGATGCATATATCCTTTCTGATTGGTGTTTCTGGTTTCCTGGGATATATTCTTAGCAGTGGGATCACAGGGTCAAATGGGAGTTCCATTTTTAACTTTCTGAGGAAACTCCATACTGTCTTCCATAGTGGCTGCACCAGTCTGCATTCCCACCAGTAGTGCACGAGTGTTCCTTTTTCTCCGCATCCTCTCCAGCACTTGTCCTTTGTTGATTATTCGCAGTGTATTTTTATATTCAAATCATACACCTTCTCCCTAAAAGTCGTGATGAAATCTTCCCGTCATGGATGGAGAATGTGTTTCCGCTGACCTGCTTTAACACTTGGCTGTGGGTCCTCATTTTCAAAAAGGGCAGGCTCTCCATTTCTAAAGGCCTCCCTTCCTCCGTGGCTCTGGAAGACCGTCCTCAATGCCTGTCCCTGAGCTGGGAGGCCAACCGCGGCCTCAGCCGCCTGTCACTCCACTCCAGATGGTGCTGCTCTTGGGAAGGTGCAAACAGGAAGTGGGTCCACTTAACACCTGACCTCGGCCTTTGATGAGGTCAGAGAGACTTGAAAAGAATTCTCTGTGCATTACTGAGTGGCCCTTTGTTTATTCAATTTAATTCAAAAGTGAGCACTGAGGACAGAGGTAGTGAGCAGGGGGCTGCAGCCACAGGGGCACGGACCAGCGCTGCCACCTTGACCCTTGTGGGCAGGGCCCGGAGGGGCAGCCGAAAGCCAGGGACAGGGACCCAGGAAAAGGAAGCTGCTGGAGGTGGACAAACACAGGATGGAAGAGAGAAAGAGACCTGTGCGCTGAGTGAACGGCGTGTGAAGCTGTGTATAACCCACTTGGAGTTTGTGGAACTTTTTAGTTGGAAGAAACCCGTTAAACGTGGCAGTAACTTCTGTTATGAAAAAGCTAGCCGGCCTGTGAGGACAGGGCCATTCAGAAGACCTTCATCAGGCCTGGCTCTTCTCTGACCCTTGTGGGAATGACGATAGTGACCTTGACCTTGGTGGTGACCTTGACCTGCTCCGAGCACCGCCCTTCACGCTGTGAAGGGGCAGCGGGGAGTGCTATCCACGCATCCTCCTGAGGGACATGTGCGTCACGCAGACTTGGAAGATGCCTGTGTAGGAAGGTCTGAAAGCCTGCACTCCCGTGTGCGACTTCAAGGGCAGCCCGCTCCTCCCCTGTGTGACATTTCACAGTCAAGGACAAATCGTGGCATATGCCTTCAATTGCATGACTTACAAAACATCCTGTATTTGAAGGAAGCTCGGCCTGCTCCCCAGCAGGGTGGCCCTTCTCTGCTGGAACAGAAAACCAGGAACACGCAGTTCTATTGGGAAGTGAGCAGGAACAATCACCATTCTGATTGAGTTTTTTAAAAAAACATTTTATTTCAAAGGGTAGATAAGGGTTTTGCTAGGCAACAACCGAGAGAACAGTGGCCACGGAACAATCAGCCTGTCTTAATAAATAACAAATGCCTGTGAGCCAGGCTCCACAGCACAGCGCACACTCTAAATAAATAAACCGCCGTCCCAGGTGTCGGCCTGTGGGGAGCGAACACACTCTGCACTGGGACCAGCCACTGCCAGTGCCTCCCCCCTCAGCCCTCAGGCCCCTGCCCTGTCTTCCCAGACCCCACAGGGGCCCAGCAGTGTCAGGGCCCAGAGCTGGGATGACGGGAATCCCGGGGGCCCTGGGGCTGGCATTCCTGGTGCCCCTTCCTCGCTGCTCTGTCTCACAGTGGCTGTCAGGTGGGCACAGAGAGGAAGTGCCAGCAGTCCTGCTCCGTGGGTCTGACTCAGTTGCGAGGCTCCGTCACTGGGAAGGGGCTGCTTGCTGGCTGCCTCCTCCCTTGTGCTGCTGGAGCCGACTGTCTTCCAGGAGTGTCCTTAGAGCATTCTACGCCGAAATACCTGAGAGACAGGGCACCTGAGTGTCCCGCAGCCCGCAGCCCGTGCCAGGTGCCCTCAGGCTCCACATGGCCATGGCACCTCCTCACTGCGGTCCCCGAGAGCCAGGCCCGTCTGAAACAGCGCCGGGGAGTTCTCAAGGTGGCTTTTGTGTCTTCTCCAGGTGCATGTGCAAAAGGCAGGAGTAAGTCATTCTTTTCAACACAGGATCCTTTATTTGAACTTTTCCTTGAAAGACAGTTTATGGATGGGCCTGGCGTCTCTCTGCAGGACTGAGTGGTCAGTGTTCCTTAAACCTGAAAGGAAAGGGTGAAATAGCAGCTGGTCACACAGACATGGGATGGGGGTCGGAGGACAGATGCCCCTGGCCCTGCACAAGCCCCTTGGAGGGAGTGCCAGCTTCCCTCCCCTCTGCGGGGGGTTGGGGGGGATTCCTGCCCAGCCCTGCCCCACCCCACAGCCTTGGGGACCAAAGGGAGAGCGGAGACAGGAAGGGGGCAGGGGCCGGCTGAGCTCTGGCTGCCACCTGAGAACAAGAGCCCAGCTCCCTGAGAACAAAGGAGGCCGTCTCCCGTCCCCCCCGTCTTTCACTCAGATCTTGAGGGGAGGTGACCAGGATCGATCCACACCAGCCATTTATGGGCAAAGGAAAAGGAGAGCTAGTGAGATGTGGGATGAAGGGAAGCGAGGAGTTGTCTTTCTTCTGTGAGAGCAGCCAGGTGTGGGCGGCAGATAAGCCACAGTGACGTCTGAAGCAGCAGCGCTGTAATCACAGGGAGGAGGGGCGGGGGGACTTACGGAACTTGATCCCCTGCCGCTGACCCTGGGCAGCTCAGCTCCTTGTGTATGAGGCGGATCAGGAACTGCACCCAAACAAAGACAAGACCACGGTCACTGCCACGGAGACCCCGAGAGCCGAGACCCCGAGCGCTGCCCTGCCCCCACTGGAGCCGGCCTTCTTCCCAGCACATGCCAGCGTCTGCCCCGGACACTTCGTCAGAACATAAAGGCCCCGAGGCCTGCGCACAGGCAGCGGAAGCCCCAGCCACGGCTGCTGCTTACGAATCCCTGTGGAGGACGCGCTGCTGGAAATGAGGCTGCAGGAGAGAGTTCAGCCAGAGGGACTCCAGGTGCAAGTCATGTTTAAAATGAAGTGAGTCCAGTCATAAAATGTCCCAGTGGGAAAAGACAGAAAGACAAGGTGACCCACAACCACGTGACACAGGGGGACTGGAGAGCCGCGCAGGGGGCTCAGAGCCAGGCGAGCCTTCAGCACGCGCTCTGGCGGCTGAGGCGGTCGTCCTGGGCACAGCCTGGCGGTGGGACTTGGCGCTCGCTGCCCGCCCCGCAGCCCCCAGGCGCTGCTGATGCTGCCGGGTAAACCGAGGACAGCCCAGCCTTCGCCTTGGCGAGCTCTTCGCCTTCATGATCTTTCTCATGCTGAGAGGGCTCAGAACCAGCTCCCAAGTCCAGCCTGAGGACCAAGCACCGCCTGAATTTAACTGGTTTTCTTTGTGGGTCTCCAGTCTTCCCCCAAGTATGACGCCAGCCCCAGAAGAGCTCGCGGCCCACAGTGGGCAGTGCCCTGGGGCTCTGAACGGGTCCCTGAGGGCTGTCTGGTTCTGGGACGTGTGCCAGTGGGAGAAGACAGCGGGCGCTGGGGGAGGGTTTGGAGGGACGGCGTGAAACCCACGCAGCCACACAGGACCCAGGACCGAGCCTCAGCCAGAACCTCAGCCAGAACCCCGAGGGAGGAACGTTCGTCTCCTTGGAGGCTTCAGGTTCAAGTGGGAGCTTAGAAGTCCCTGGAATGTACAGACTAGAGAGAAGGGGCATTTTCTGACATCAATTCTACCAAGTTCCAAGGGGAGAAGTGTGGGCAGGAAGCAGCCTGTGATTATAACAAGCAGGTCACTGAGAGGAAGGGAAACAGAAGGAAAATACTTGCTGTTTGTGTCGGACAAGCCCTCAATAGTGGCGACAATTCTGAAGGACAGAGCTCCACCTCTGAAGCACGAGGAAAGTTCCGGCCTGTGCGCACCCCTCCCAGCAGGGAGGCCCCGCCAGCCTGGCTGTTGTATGCCCCGCAGAGGGGTGGCTGGTGGATGTGAGAGCCCGGTCGCCCGTCTGACCACACGCCATGGGCAGTCCCCCTGGCCTGCAGGTGACCGGGCCGGGAGCCTCAGGGGGGCCTGCACTTTGCCTCTCTGCATGGGCCTGCAGCACCTGCAGCAGACGGGCCGCTTCTGCTGCTGCCCTTTGTTTAAACCAGGGAGAGGAAGGGTCTCGGGCAGCGACATTTAGAGAAGTGAGGACACGCCCCAGGCCCAGCGTCCCTGAGAGCTGCCGGAGCCCTCGGGGAAGGTGTCACACGGAGACTCACGAAAGGCTGCTTGACAAGGAGCCACAGACTTACCAGTAAGGCACAGGCATCTGCAAACATCAGCATGTAGAACACGTTGTTCCATCCCGACGGGGAGATGAGCCCGGCCAGCAGAGGGCCCAGGGCCGCTCCTGAAATGAGGCAAGTGGGCACGCTCTGCGTGAGGATGGTCTGGGGCGGGACTGTCTGCAGTACCAGAGCGGGGCTCAGACCCTCACTAATAACTAAGCAAAAGCATGAAAACAGCAGCGTCGCTGCCTCACCTGTCAGAGTGGTGAGGGGTGAGAAGCTGAATTATATTCAGTCCTGCCCAGGGCACGATGGGAAAACCTTTTTCTAGACGCAAATCTAAAATATGTATTGTCGGAGCAACTAAGATGGCGGCATAGGTAAACACCGGGAAATTGTCGCCTCACACAACAATTGAAAATTACCGCAAAGGACTGAGCAAACATCATCCAGAACAACAGGAAGGCTGGCTGAGTGTAAAGTCCACAACTAGAAGGAAAGAAAAGCACGCTGAGAGCCAGAGGCGCTGTGGAGGTGAAGTGCAGAGGTACGGCGGCGCGCGCGCGCGCGCGAGGAAAGGGGGTAGCACCTGAGGACGCGGCTGACTTTTTGAGTCACAAGCTCCTGACTGCTCTGAACTCCGGTTCCGGGAAGTCTCTGGGGACCCAGGACTCATACGGGGAGAGGCTGGTCTGTCCGGCAGCGAGCGAACTTGAGGGCGGCTTTCCCTCAGAGGTGCTTGCAGCCGTTACCGGAACACTGAGACGTGCGACTCCGGGCGGAGAATCGGCCATGGCTGCTTTCTCCGCCCTCTGACTCCCTGAGACCCCGCCCCACCCAGGCTGCGGCAGAGGCTTTTGCATGTGAATGTACCTAACTGCAGCCGAACCAGGCAGACCTGGAACTTCCAAGAGAAGGCCCAAGGCCCCGCAGCGGCTTGCATTGCTTCACAGCTGAGCCTCTTCGTGGCTCCTGCTGTGTGGCCTCAGGCAGAGGCTGCATTAGCACCTCCTTAGATCCAGGAGCCACTGTACCCAGTGGTCAGAGGGGGTCCATCCAGACTGCAACTCCTCAGATCCATAAGGGATGCACTCAGGGAGCAGACTCAGTGAGCACCAAAGCCCCACTGAAGCAAGTCTTGCCCCAGAAGGGTGTCTTCAGCACAGAAGTTCTCCCACTTTAGACACAGCTGATTCTCACAGCCAATTGGCCTGGAGGTCAATTCCTCCCAGTGATTCTACAACAACCAAGGCACCAAGAGTGCACCAAGAGTGTCCACCCCAGGTAACTGGGGAGGCTGAGCTACTGGGCCCTACAGGACACCTGGCGCACAGGGCCACTCTATCAACACAGGGAAGCTGCCAAAATGCGGAGACAAAGAAACAGGTCACAAATGGCAGAAATGGAGGAAAGCAAACGATTGGAAATAGAGTTTAAGGCCACGGTTATAAGGTTTTTCAAGAATTTTATGGAAACCGCCGATAAATTTAATGAATCCCTCAATAAGTATAGGGAGACCATGGAGGACATGAAAAAGGACCAACTAGAAATTAAGCATACACTGACTGAAATAAAGAATAATTTACAGAGATCCAGCAGCAGAAAAGAGGATCCCAAGAATCAAGTCAAAGATTTGAAATACAAAGAAACAAAAAATACCCAACCGAAAAAGAAAAAAGAAAAGAGATTCCAAAAATATGAAGATAGTGTAAGGAACCTCTGGGACAACTTCAAGCGTACCAACATCAGAATTATAGGGGTACCAGAAGGAGAGAGAGGGCAAGATATTGAAAACCTTTTTGAAGAAATAATGACAGAAAACTTCCCCTACCTGGTGAAAGAAATGGACTTACAAGTCCAGGAAGCACAGAGAACCCCAAACAAAAGGAATCCAAGGAGGACCACACCAAGACACATCATAATTAAAATGCCAAGAGCAAAAGATAAAGAGAGAATCTTAAAAGCAGCAAGAGAAAGACAGTCAGTTACCTACAAGGGAGTACCCATATGACTGTCAGCTGATTTCTCAACAGAAACCATGCAGGCCAGAAGAGACTGGCAAGAAATATTCAAAGTGATGAATAGCAAGAACCTGCAACCAAGATTACTTTATCCAGCAAAGCTATCATTCAGAATAGAAGGTCAGATAAAGAGCTTCACGGATAAGAAAAAGCTAAAGGAGTTCATCACCACCAAACCAGCATTATATGAAATGCTGAAAGGTATTCTTTAAGAAGAGGAAGAAGAAAAAGGAACTCTTACCATTTGCCACAGCATGGATGGAACTTGAGAGCAGATAAATACCACAGGATCTCACTCATTTGTGGAATATAATGAACAACATAAGCTGATGAACAAGGACTGATCCAGAGACGGAGAGGCATTGATTGGACTGTCGGGACTTGGAGGGAAGGTAGGGGAGGGTGGGGGTAAGGGGGAAAGATCAACCAAAGGACTTATATGCAAGCATATAGGCCCAATCAATGGACATGGACAACGGGGGGGTGAGGGCATGAGCAGGGGTGGGGGGGGGTGGGGGGTAGAGGGTAACGTGGGGACAAGGACACATATGTAATATCTTAATCAATAAAAAAATATATTAAAAAAAAGAAAATAAAATATGTATTGTCATTAAAATGTTCTTTTGATCCAATAATCCTATTGAAACATTTTATAATAAAGAAATCTGAGTCTAATGCTATAAAAATACCATTTGGAGAAATGTAAGGTGCGTAGATAATAAGACAGTATCAATGCTAGTTTCCTGATTCTGATCACTGTTCTGAGGTCACGTCAGGGAGTTCCCTATTTCGGGGAATACATACTGACTACATAGCTGCTGGTGAAGGGGCAGCATGAATGCAGTTTACTCTTAAGAGGTTCAGAAAAAATATGCTTATGTGTCCATAAGTGTACATGTGTGTGGGTAGGTGCATGTTATAAGCGTGTGGGGTGAGAGAATGGGGGAGATGATAAGGCAGATATTGTGTGAATTCTTTGTACTTGTCTGCAACTTTTCTTAAGTCTAAAATTATGACCACAATTTTTAAAAAAATTATAAAAACAAAAGAAAACAAATATTCCTCAAGATGTGCAAGAATGTCTGCGGGTGGGTTTGGCCATTATTCTCCTGCAGGGGACGGAATGATTGTGAGACGTGTGTGGATGGCGAACTGTCTGACGGGGGAGAGGCATGAACTCTGAGGTTTGGTCTCAGAGATGGAGGTCCCCACTTTACTCCTTTACGTACCGATACTCCCGCAAGTGCTTGCAAAGGGCACTTACTACTTTTGTAACCTGAGATGTGACTGTGGTTTTCTGTGTCTCAGAAGGACTTCCAGGTAAACACGTAGGTTGTTCTCTAACCTCCCAAACACCACAAAATGAACCACAATTGAATTTAAAACTCATAAACCCACGAAGAGAAGGGAGGTGAGAGGGCGTCGGTCCTTGGAGGATGGGTTTTAAAGGACATGACAGCTGACGTGGCAGGCGCTACTTCCATGTTCTAGAGCAGTGGTTCTCAGCCTTCCTAATGCCGCGACCCTTTAATACAGCTCCTCATGTTGTGGTGACCCCCAATTTCATTGTTACAAATTGAACATAATTAAAGCATAGTGATTCATCACAAAAACAATATGTAATTATATATGTGTTTTCCGATGGTCTTAGGCGACCCCTGTGAAAGGGTCGTTTGACCCCCCATAGGGGTCGCGACCCACAGGTTGAGAACCGCTGTGCTAGAGGAAGATGCCAGGGAACCCTGTTCAGGGCCAGGCCCAACCAGGCCCAGGAGGCAAGGGTGGGCGGGCGGACCAGAGGGTGGGAGGGGGGCGGTGGGGGAGGAAAGGGGAGTTGGCTGTGGTCTTGTCTACAGCGCTGTTCCCTATGTCCCTCCGCCCCCCATCCCAGGTTTCTCCTCCACAAATACTCCAGTGAACACCCCCCTCCCCCAACACCCCACTCCTGCAGGCGAGCACAGCTTAACCTTTGGAGAATCTGCACCAGAGGCTCTGGGCTCCGGGACACCAAGGCCAGTGTAGGGCACGGATGAGTCAGCAGCCAAGCACAGGGGAATGCGGGGGGCGGCGGGGGGGTGGTGGTGGGGTGCGGGGGGCGGCACCATCCTCACCAAGCCGCCGCCTGCCCTCCCGCACACAGCAGAATGCTGGTAGCCAATGCCCCCTCCTCCCCCTGGGCACTGGGGCATCTCCTCCGGATTCCAGGCGGACCCAGGACCCTGAGCACCAGCAGCGACACGCCTCCCCTGCAGCAGGGTTTCGAACAGGTGCTCAGCGGCTCGTCCTGGAGAACGAGCATGAAGGGCCGGGCCAGGATCGGCGGTACCTGAGGAACCTCAGCGAAAGCAAATAAGCAGGAAAGGCCGCGACTGGGGAGAAGAAACTCCAGGAGTGTAATCCCCTCAGAGCTAACGGGCAACTAGGCTGGACCATCCGAAACTTCCACTTCTGGGTCTGAAAACCGGGTCGGTGTCGGCGATTTCACATGACTGGGTCTAACAGCAGCCAGGAGATAAGAGGAGGCCGCACCGAAGGGCAGGCGAACCTAACGAATGTTAACACTATGCGAGCCAGAGGGAAAAGGTCACTGGCGGTCGGACTGTCAAGACGCCTCTGAGAAAGAAGAAAAACACGGTACAGGTGGGAAGGAAAGAAAGGAAGAAAAGGAAATGGAAGATCAATCCAGAAAGTTCAACATCTGCAGAGTAAGTTTTCCAGAAAAAACCCCACAGAAAATAGCAGAAAAAAATGTAACAAAAACAAACAGAGCCCCCTGTGCCAGCGATGAGGGCCCCCGGTGCCCAGGGCACAGCGGGCGAAGAGAGGCCTCAGAGATACAGATGTGAGCCCACGGGGAAACCACGGCCAGACACGAAGGCCGGGGCGAAGCACCACCGTGGACTCCTCCGTGGGACACGGGACGCTTCCACCTCAAACTCCGTGTCGATAAACTCTCCACGTGACAGCAGAACTCAGACACCGTGGCCTGGCTGGCGGGCATTTCCCCTCGAGCCTTTCTCTGCTTCTGCCACGTTGGGCAGCACTTCCGGAGAGAAATAATGAGGGAGACACCGCAGTGGACAAGCGTGTGCCGTTTCCATGGCGACCGCACCCTCGGGGCGGTGCACTGGAGCGGCAGAGCCTGGAGGTCCGGGTCCCTGCCAGGCCTCTGCGTGTGGGCTGCGGTCAGTGGAGGGGTCACACGTGGTTCGGGTGCCCTCTTTCGTCCTCTGTGAGGTCGAGGGGTTCCGAGCTGCACCTGGGTTTCTCCCACACAGCTCAGCGCGGCCCCTTTACAGACGCAGCGACTCCCTCTGAGGCAGGTACCTCTGCTTCCCTCTTGTTTTGAGAACATCAAGAAAGATGTGTTTTTCTCCTCATTCATTCTTCCCTCTTTTTGAGCCCCGTCCTTGCTTTCTGGCAGCAACCAGTGCTGCCAGCAGCTGTGATGGCCTCTAACAGCGGCTCACAGTGGGAGTCGTCTGACTCACACCAAGGCCTCCGGGACAGGAGGCGGAGCGCAGGCTGCACAGTCCCAGTCCACCATAGCCCGGCTTCCCATGAGCGTGACTCCCAGCTGTGGAAGTTTCTCGTGGGCCACGTGAGCCGGCAGAGCGGGCCTGCTCCACGCGGGGAGTCTAGCTGCCCGCAGACACCAGTGGGCAGAGCACCCACCTCCCTTTCCTGGACATGTCTGTAGGCCCAAGAGATGCCCCAAAGGGGATGGTCTCACTTTAAAACAAACATCAGAGAGGTGGGCACTAGCCTCATCCAGCAAATGAAGGCACCAACGATGAGGACAAACACGGGGCTGCTATGACCCTGGGGAGCACAGAAGCTTGAGCCCGAACTCCTAGACAACGGGCGGCCAAGGGCCCACACAGGTGGCTCCGGGGCCTCCGCAGGGAGCGGTCACAGTGCACATGAAAGCTCCAGAAGGGCAAGGACACGGCCTGCTGCTGCCAGCCTTCGGACTGGCTGGTAAGAACAGGCTGGTGGTTTCCGGTGCCCACCTGCCCCTCTCTGAGGATGAGTTTCGTACTTGACCACCTTTCTGTCCTTCAGAACATGCTACTGAACGATCTCCCAGAACCTCAGCAAGGCTGCTCACACTGGAATCCGGCACGCTTTGGGACCTGTTATTTTTCCTGCCATTTCCATTTCCATAGATTCTGTCCTGGAGATAACAGTGACACATCACTGGGCCAGTGGGCCGCGGCCAGGCGGGAGTTTGCCAACAGGCGGCTTTATGAAACCCTGGGTGCTTTCACACTGACAAAGAGTTCCAACCGGCCTCATGCCCATGTCGCCTCCGGAACCATCCGGCCAAAGAGGACAGACTGTACCCACCCCCTGGTCCCCTGGGCTTGCACGCGCTTCTGCTCTGCTCGGATTTTAAGAAGGCCGGCTGATCCCAACATCACCAAGGCAATTGGAATCGTGGCATCTGTTAATTAGGACGTGACCGTGCGGTTCCCCTGTGACAATTAAATTTAGGGCTAAAGATACCCACGTACCTACGGACCCGGTTCCGTCGATGATGGCGGTCACGGTGGCGAGGGCGTGGGAGCTTCCTTTCAGACTCTTGTGAGTCCCCTGAAGAGAGGGAAGTCGGTGTGGAGCCCGCCCCAGGGGCCCCAGGGGGAGGGCCGGCCTGCCGCAGGGCAGCCCACACAAGAGCTCAGAGCAGTTCTGAGCGTGGGCAGCTGCCCTAGAGCCCGTCTTGGAAAGACTGACAAGGTTTCGAGTGGCTGTAAGTCCTGCCCCCACTTCCCCTGTGTTCATTCCTTATGCTACGTCTGTTATAATTCACCACCCAGTACGTCGTTCACTAAAATCTATACGTTATCTGGATAGCATTGGTTTTTTATCGGACGTTTAATCTCTTTCTGTCCCAGGTTCCCGTCCAGGAGCCCACATGACATTGTGTTGGCTGTGACGGGTTCCCAGGCTCCCTTGTTCCTGGTGACCCCGACAGCTGTGAGGAGTAGGAGGCCCCTCTGTTGGGATCTGTCGGATGTTTTCCTCATGATTAGATGGGGAGTGGGTTTGGGGGAGAAAAACTAGAGGATAAGTGCCGTTTTTGGCCCTTCATATCAAGGGCACACGTGTCGACATGCTTATCACTGTTGTCATTGACCTTGACCCCTGGCAGAGGTCGGGTCTGTCAGGTATCCCTGAGTCACATTACCTTCCTGTCCCACCTGCCCCCTGTGGAAGGAGGTGGCAGACAACCCACAGCCGAGGAGCGGGAGGCTCGCTTCCTCTTGGAGGGCAGAGTTCGGCACATGTATCTTCTCCCCATTTATCTACACAGGGAACTACTTTTAAAGGTTTTTATTTTAGTGCTTTGCTCCCTTCAGGTGCCGGCACATGATACCGTGTGACATGTCTGTCCTCCACGTTGTAGGTGGGAATGGCCTGCCTCCTCGGGTTGGACTGGGGTCTCCGGGATCAGGAGTCACCTGTCGCCTGGGCAGCAGGCCCTTCTCCAGGAAGACGGGCAGTGGTCCCTGGGGGTCCCAAGGCCGAGGGTGGTTCCTGCCACCGTGGCATTGACATCTACCGTCCTGCACAGGAACTGCCTCTTTACCACAGTGGCTTCCTGTCTGGAACATGTCCTCCCAGGGCTGGGACCCCGTCTGGCTCATCTGCAGGCCCCACACCAGTGGAGGGTTGGGGACAGGGTGGGCACCCAGGGTGGGCCGAACCCGGGAGGAGCGGGCCTCACTGCCACGGCCCCAGGGCAGGCTCTGGGTGTACAGCCCCACAGCCTGTGAGGCCAGCACAGAGGGGTGAACCAAACCACTGGCCTCACCTCAGCCCCCTCGTCTATAGAATGGGGGCTACAATCTCCCCTCATTTGCTCAGAAAACTCTTAAATGGATAGATACTGGTCATTTAAAAAAAGTGCTTCTAGCCTGGCACAGTGGCTCGGGGGTTGAGTGTCGACCTATGAACCAGGAGGTCACAGTTCGATTCCCAGTCAGGGCACATGCCCAGGTTGTGCGGGCTCAATCCCTGGGGGGGGGGGGGGGGGGTTGAGGGGGGTGGGCGTGCAGGAGGCAGCTAATCAATGATTCTCTCTCATCATTGATGTTTCTCTCTCTCTTTCCTTCTCCTTTCCTCTCTGACATCAGTGAAAGAAAAATTTTTTCAAAGTTCTTTTCTAAACACAGCGCAGTGCTGATGGAGACCACTGTTGCCAGGGATGGAAGCGGGGCCACCTGGGCCAGCACTGCCCTCCTGCCCCCCGGCTCCGCGCTGAGACGCGCCCACTCACCAGGTCTGCGGAGACGGCGGTGGTGATCAGCGCGTACGGCCCGCTGACCAGGGCCCCGCAGAGCAGCAGCATGGCTGTGGGAACCAGAAACCACAGGGGATTTAGGGAGCAGAACTGGACCCCGGGAGAGTCTCAGCAAACCCTAGGTGGGCAGCCTGGCATCAGAAAGGGGTCCTGCCCCAGTGGGATGCTGGGAAGGTGGCCCAAATCCAGGGCGGGGGGCTGCCAGGGCCATCGTCATAAACACCTCCTTCAGAGTTGCCCTGAGAGCACCAGTCCAGCCACTTTCCCAAGAGTCAGGCTGTGCTCGGACCCAGAACTCCGTTCTCCCACCTCAATGGACAGCAGCTGCTGACACACCGAGGGGGCGAGAACCCGGGGCACCGAGTACACACATGACCACACGGCCCCGGGATAGCAAATGCCCCTGTGGTCTGTTGGCCACCACCAGCCACAGCCTTATCTGCAGGCAGGCCTTCCCTGCACCCACATGCTGGTCCCCGAGGTACCACGGTGCCCATTTCTGAAACGCAGTTACTTCCTAAACCGCCCTCTAGTTCACATTCCTCCGTGCAGACGCGTTTGGACCAGGTAGCAGCAACCTCCGTGATATCCCCCCATTAGCAACCTGCCTCCCCGTAACTTTCCATGGGATCACACAGTCTTCATCCCTGCCCATCCCACTGCTGGCTTGTTAGGATGGAAACAGTATTTCTAGGTGTCAGAGCCATGAGTTGGCAGTGGGAGTTAAAAACAGTCCTTCAGGGTTACGCAACTGCCCCCAGAGTGGCAGTGACAGGAGCCTGCTGGGAGGAAGGCTGGGACCTGAATTGCCTCGCTCCTGCCGGGGGTGCAGGTGACATCTGGCCTCTGTGAGTGGCTCCTGGCCACTGGGCACCTAAGGCCCGTCACTGCCAGAGGCAGGTGGCCTGCCCCCTCCCACACTGGCTCTCTACCTGCACATGGGCAGGCCTGGTGCCTGGGAGCAGGAGTCCTGTGGGCCTCTCCCAACATCCCACCCAAAGAGGGTCATGGGGACTATTTCAGCCTCGCCAAGTGCTCGTTACACCAGCTAAATGCTCCTTTGTTAATTTTTCTTTTCATTTCATTTCACCAAGCTGTGGGGTCAAAAGACGTGTGTGAAGGAAAAGCAGGGCCTGTGGACTCACCGATGGTGGCTTCCAGGCCCATTTTGCTGATGGTGGAGAAGATGTAGAGCTGTGAACGGGCGGAAACAGGGTAACAGTGAGTTACGACAAATGGCCGAGAGAGTGCCCTGAAGTCTGTGCTTCCGAGAAGCCAGGCAGGTGGCTCTCAGGAGCCAGACAGGGGCAGCCCTAACAGAACAGAGGCCCTGCTCCCTGGCCGGGCGGGCTGAAGGCAGGCGTCTGTGGAGGCCCGGCACACTGGCCTTGTCCCCAACACACGGGTCCCGATTGCGCTCGCTGAGCTGGGGGCCCTGAGCTGGGGGACCCTGCGGTGCTTCCTTCTCTGAGCTCCTGGCCAGAAGGACTGGGTTGGGACAGTTCTCCTGGAGTCTAACCACTGACCCCACAGCTGCACTGGGGAAACGGGGGCCCGAGGCCTGGGGGCCACACGCAGTCAGTTCCTTAGTGAAGGTTCTTGAGTGTCTGTACTGGGCGGTGCCCACCACTGAAGATGGCAGAAAACTAGGCCTGGGTCTGGGGACAGTCACAGCCCAGCCGAGTGGCAGACCAGATAATGACGATGCAAGCTGGGAATAATAATGTTACATGTAACATGTTGTAAAGACAGTCACGATACAGTGTTCCTTTAGCCCTCACACTGACAATGTGAGGTGCTGCTGCGGTCTCCTCACTTTGCAGAAAAGGAACCCAGCTGCAGAGCTGAAAGTCCCCTGCCAAGGTCGGCTCCACTGAATACCAAAAACACTGGGACCCGCTGTGAACATGATGGGCGGGGTCAGCGCTGACGGGAGGTGGGGATGGCGCGGGGATCCTGAAGGGTCAGTGGGAGTCTGGGGGGAGGAAGCGGGGAGGCTGGGGCTCTGCAGGCCCTCGGGGTTTGCAGGGAGGTCTGTGCCATGGAGGGAGGAGCCTGGGCCGGGCGGGAGAGCCGGCTGGTGGAGGGCAGAGGGAGGCAGCTCACCGTGGGGGCCGCGAGCAGCAGCATCAGCCCGCAGGTGGAGGCCCTCTTCCCCAGCCGATCCGAGATGACGCCTGCCAGGATCCCACCTGCCAGGCAGAGGGGGGTGCTGAGGGCTGCCTCCCTGGGCAAGGCCCCATGGAGAGGAAGCAGGATATACATATAGTCACAGCGGCGAGAAGGCAGTGACATCCTCTCCCAAGTCCCCGTTCATGTCCCCGTTAGCAGGAAGCCGCCTCAGTGATGCCTGACCTCGAACAGGCCGATGTGCTTGTGGTCAGACACGAGTGCCCCAGAGGCACCTCCCAGTGAGACAACGAGGGAGCCAAGGGGTTGGTTTAGGCCCTGAAAGTCCCCCTCCTCCCCCGTCAGGTTACTAATACCACCCGCTTGCCGCCTGCTGGGCACCCGTCTCTGATAGAGCTCAGGTGCAGAGGCAGAGCCAGGACGCGGGAGGGGATGCGCCCACGCAGGTGGTACCCAGGGGGCACATCGTCCTCTCAGGGGTAAGCCAGCTCTAAGAGGTCCCGGGCCCTGAGTGCTCATGTGCCACTGTTTGTACGCACGAAGCCGGGGGTGATGGACTCACCGAAGATCCCGCCCACGTCAAACAAGGTGGACAGCTCGCCCGCCTCCTTGGCGTCCAGGTGATCTGTTAGACCGAAGGGCGTCGCTGTGAGGAAGGTCCTCACACCACACCCTTGTTTCCTAAGCATGATGCACACCGAGGAGCAGCCAGCTAACTCCGATGGAGGAAAGCAAGCAGCCCAGCATTGGTGGACACACAGAAAGGTGAGAACTAAACACCAGCCCCCCAGTGAGCACTGGTCCTGCTGAGTCTCACTGGCTCCCACTTTGGTTCAGTGTCGCCAGGGTTCCACGCAGCACAGGACAGAAGTGGGGCCGCTAGACAGGGAAGGATCCCTGAGCTCCTTACTGCCTTCCCTGTCCCCCACAAACCCGCCCCTGCTAACATGCCTGTCCCCTCACTGTCCCCTCAGCCTCCCTCCTGTGACAGTCAGCCCTCCTGCTCGGGCTCAGGCCATGTCCACTTATCCTCATGACCCTGGGAACATGCAGTCTGCACCCTGCAAACCCACATTCCACATTTCTCCTCCCTGTCCATTCAGCAGAGCCGGCATCTCCCCACCTCTCAGGGGGACACCCAGAAGTTCTGGGTCCTACTTGACCATCCTTCCCTGACCATCCCACCCCGACCATCCTGTCCTGACCATCCCACCCTGACCATCCCCATCCCCTTTCAGCCGAGGCTGCAGCCCCTGGATGCGGGACCTTTTCTCTTAGGAACGTCTGGACCCCTCTTGCCTTTCCTGTCATGGTCACACACGGGCGTGCACACTGCTACTGAGCTGGTATGTTCTGTCACCACCTACAGCAGTGAGGGCGAACCTTTTGAGCTCGGCATGTCAGCATTTTGAAAAACCCTAACTTAACTCCGGTGCTGTGTCACATATAGAAATTTTTTGATATTTGTAACCATAGTAAAACAAAGACGTATATTTTTGATATTTATTTTATATATTTAAATGCCATTTAGCAAAGAAAAATCAACCAAAAAGATGAGTTCGCGTATCACCTCTGACATGCACGTCATAGGTTCGCCATCACTGCCCTGCAGCGTCAGCCCTGCTGGACTTGAGAAATAAGACAAACTGCCTGCTCTTCCCTCAAATGGAGCTCGTCCCCAGGAAGCAATTTCCAGGTCAGACCATCAAACACTCATTATCTCAGCTCCCCAGGGCCTCCCTCCTGCTCGCCACCTGCTGTGGCCCAGCGTCTGATGGAACTCGATTTAAACGCAGGCTGCCCTGGAACAGGGAGACCCCGTGGAACCAGCAGCCACGGCTGGGACGGACATGTCAGCCCTTTAACCCCATCGAGGTTAAGACCATGGCACAGAACGTGCCCAGCCCAGCTGCCTTTTTGTCTATACGTGTCCACTACTCATGTTGCTGGGTTCAGAAATGTGTCTCTCACATCCTCACGCATCATGAGCCTCTGCTTTCCAAGTCCAAGGGACCAGCAGCTGAAGGGAGTTCGGATCCCAGCCTCCGCCAGAGCCTAACGCCTGTGCTTCCAGCCGCAGGCACTCACCGACACTTGTGATGTAGAGAGGGAGCCAGAAGAGGAACGTGTAGCTGACCAGCTTTGCAAAGAGCAGACACAGGGAGAACTCGACCACACCCTGAAAGAGAGCGAGCCGCTTATCCCAAAGGTGCACTCACTGTGTTCACTTCAATATGCTACCGCGCCCCAAGTTCCCCGACGCCCACAGACCACAGCTCTGGTCTGGGCTGACACCTCCGGTGGCGGGGAGAGGGGCAGTGTGGCTGCACAGGATGCCTGGGATGCGGGTCCTGGACAACTCCCGCAGGCTCCTACAGCTCACGGCTGCCCTTTAAGAAGAAACCCGTCTTTACATCAGCTCAGTCAGTGACAATACGCACTGTGACCCTCACACCACTTCGCTCTGAGCACTTAGCTACTGAAGTTCAGGATGAAGCGGAGAGTCACCTGGTTACTGAGTATTTCATGGCTATTTCTTTCTCCCCTGAAACCAAAACTCAAAACCACCGCACGTTATACAGTGACGAGGAACACAGAACATGTGCCCATTCTCTAAGGGATGGGGGCTGCTGCACCCTGCCTGCCCCCAAACTGTGGGTGCTGGGGAACCCTGGAAGAGCAGTGCAGATCTTCATGAGGAAACGAGGGCTGGAGTTTGATGGCTACCCGACAATGCCTGTCTGTGGTCCCTGGAGCTCTCCTTTTAGAAAGAGCGGGTGCCTGTGAGCCAGTTCCAGGTACCGCCTGGGAAATGTTAGTGAGAACAGGGTCACACGTCCCAACGCTGCATGCCCAGGCCCCACCACAGCGAGGCAAGCACACGCCATCTATGCAGTGACCAGAGGACTCCTCTACGTCCTGAGCTCCTCCAGGAGCTCCGTGTTCAGGAGCTGATGTTTGCACAGGGGGTACCCCAGCGGGAGGGTGTGTGTGATTCACTGCATCCTCACCATGTAGCTGGCATTGTGCTCAGAGCTCTAATTAAGTGACCTCCTTCAACCCTTGAACAGCAGTAAGCATGGCACCAGGCATTGAGCCGATTGACGGATGAGGGAGTGGGGGCTCCGAGTGGCTGACACTTGCTGGACACCCAGCTCCTCGGAGGCAGGGCCGGGGTGAGCCTGGCCGGGGCTCTCAGCCTGCTCTCTGCACAACCCCACTTGCATTTCTTAACTAGTGTATACCCCACTTTCAGTAAAAGTATTCGAGGCAGCTACACAATAAGGTACAACAGAAAGGTTACTGGTGTTAACAAGACAATTTTAAAAATAACTTTCTATTTAAAACAGTGTTTCCTGCAGGCCAGCCCAGAGCTCTCTCTCTTTCAATGGCGGGCGGCCAGGCTGGGCTGCAGCGCCCTTGACTGAAAGCAGGTCCGGGCTCCGGGCCCATCTGTTCCACAGCGGGTCCCCCAAGTCCCTTTATGGCTGTGACTGCGTGATTCTACGCTCTGGGTGCGCCCTTCCCCCTCCAGCCCCACACACGCACTAAGGGGCCTCTGGGGCTGCGTCCCTCTGCCCCGCTCACGGAGGGCGAGCATCAGTGAATTGGTCTTGGCCGTGTGAGAGCTATGCCGACTCCATTGAGTACGAGTGCCCACGGGCTGCAGCTCAGGAGTTTCCAGAGCGGTCCCCACGGCCTGGCCGTCGTGGCCCACGGGGCAGGGTTGCTCTCCCTTTTCCTGCTGCTTCTGCTCCTGTGGTGCCCTCACCGCCTCTCTGGTCACCGTGTCAGAAGAAAACGGCTTCTCCATGTCCTCTGACAGTCCCCTGTTCTCTGCTGAGGAGCCCATGCATTTAACACCAGAAAACTCTGAAGCAACAAGAGATCTCACCACTGCACACCGCCCCCAGCCCCCCCCCCTTTTTTTTAGAATATTTTTATTGATTTCAGAGAGGAAGGGAGAGGGAGAGAGAGAAACATCAATGATGAGAGAGAATCATGGACTGGCTGCCTCCTGCACGCCCCCTACTGGGGACTGAACCTGCAAACCAGGCACATGCCCTTGACTGGAATCGAATCAGGGACCCTTCAGTCCCCAGGCTGGTGCTCTGCCCACTGAGCCAAACCAGCCAGGGCCCCCAGCCCTGTCTTGACCACCTTCTCCCCGAATCTCCTTCACATCTGGCCACATACAGGGCCCACCAGCAGGCAGTGCGCATGCCTGTCTGCCCAGAGCCTGGACCAGCCACCTCCCTGCACACAGCTCGCCTCATCTTTAAACAAAGAACAAACCCAGGTTCTGTGGCCCATCAGCTTTCCGTCTGCACCCTCGCCCTCCTTCCTGGTAGAGCACGGCTCAATGAGACCAGGTCCGGGCTCCTAAAGCACTTTCATGGGTGAGGAAGTCGAGTGGGCGCACCCCGCAGAGGAGAACGCAGGGCTGGTGCCTCCCCGGGGCCACCTCAGGTCCTCAGGGGCCAGCAGGCGGCTGGGAGGGAGGCGTGAACACAGGGCGTGGAGGCCCAGCAGGGCCAGGGACTCAGGTTTTTCAAGGGATGAGGAGAGGCCTGTTTGTCTATGAAATTTCTGAATTTCTAAATGGAGACAACTCATTTCAAAACTTTTTAAAACATAGTGTGAGGCAGACAGACACTGCGGCCCTGCTCAGGGCTGGGCTGCCTGTGAACTGGCCCCGCTGAGGTTCTGACCTGTGCACTGTTGATCACAGTTGCCTTTTCTAAGGCCAGTTTCATCCACCACATGCACAGACGCCCCCCTTTGGAAGTCTCCCCAGGCTGGTACTCACGGGGATTTTCAAGGCCCCGGTGAAGCTGATGGCGGCCATGCTGCCCCCGCCCTCGGCTGGGAGGGTGATCACGTGGTTCTGATGGACAGCATACTTCCCATCCGACAGCAGCAAGCACTGCGTCTCTGGGTCCTGGTGGGGCCCATTGGAAAGAGAAAGAAGAGGTTGTCAATGCCTCTGGCAAAGGGAGGCCAGGGTTCCTGATGGCTAAGGGCTTCCTGAGAGTCTCAGGGCATCTTGGAGAACATTCTCACCGCAGTCATCGCTTAGAATCATTAGCTTGCCTGTGTTTTTAGAAAGCATTAACTAAACATGCAAAACCCTTTGACCCAGCCATTCTAGGAATCTGTTTGTGAAAAATAATCTGGACGATGAAAAACTACAATAAATGAATGTCAACCACCATTGAGGAAAACTGGTTAAGTCCATCCATAGTAATAATATATCTTGCAGTTATAAAAAAAGTTTTAGATTTTAATGACATGGAAATATGCTCAAAAATACTCAAAATTATATTTTATCATGATCTCAAGGAATATATACATATATTATGAATATTTATATATGCTTAAATATCTCTATATATAAAAGGCTAATATGCAAAGTGTCCCCTCAGGAGTTCGACCGGGAGACTAGGAGTTCGATTGCTTGCTATGATGTGCACTGACCACCATGGGGTGGCGTGGAACGAAGGAAGGCCCTGGCCAGCAGCCAGCAGCCAGGGAAGGGAGGGGCAGGTGCCAGCCATGGCCACAATGTGGGCTCAGCCCAGCATCTCGCATGGGCAGCAGGACGCCATCCCGAGGGCCGGGAAGTGGCTTCCTGGCAGACATGGCACAGGGGACTGACCTTTGGGTAAACATGGTCATGTTTACCACACATGTGATGCTTCAGCATGACGATGACAAGCCCCCAATGTGAAAACACACTGTCTTCTTACGGCCAATTCCATACAAATACATGAACATGAAGAGCTGCCACTTGAGTTTGGAAGTAAACTTTTCTCTCATGAATTATGCTAGCTGTCCAGGTCAAGAGACTAAGTCACAGTTCTCAACCCTGGCTGAGCCCTGAGTCTCCTGGGGCTCTGCGCCAGTCTGGGCGCAGGCTGCTCCCGGGCAATTACAGGGGTCCTAGGAGCAGGCCCCAGCAGGCCCAAGGTGCTGCCCCGGCTGAGAACTGCAGAACTCCACGGAGTTTACAAACACAAAGTAGGCAGTGCTGTCTGAAAGGCAGTCATGATGGGGGCTGAGTAACACTCCACTCAGGTCCTGTGGGTCTGAGCTGGGTCACTCCGGGAAAGAGGGCGCCAGGTTTTCCTGCTGAACCTGGGGGACACCCTGCCTGCCCACCAGAGCCACCTACAGTGTGTGAGCTCTTCCTGCAACACAGGGCGAGGACCAAAGCCTGGTGAGTGCTCAGAGGCCCCTCTGAAAGGGCCAACAACCGCCTGATGGCGTCTGCACTGAGGTTGCCTGTGGTGCAGCCTCTAACTAGGTAACTGTCTGTTTGGTGACAGCTAGTAAACAGACTTTCATAGAAGGACCAGGAAAGGGAAGAGTGACATTTAATCAGAAGACGTGGCCAGCTTTACTGGCGAGTAGCTGCATCAGAACACGGGGCCTGAGGTGTTGCATCAAGGGCAAAGGCATGTCTTCAATCAGTCGGAGAGGGCTCGGCAGGCGTGACCCAGAGGTTGAGCATCGCTCTATGAACCAGGAGGTCATAGTTTGAAAAAAAATCCAAGAGGAATCGAGCCATTTGGACATCGATTAAGACCTGATGGGGTGGACCAAATATCTGTGTTCCTCCCAAATTCATGTGTTGAACCCCAATCTCTAATGTGATGGTATTTGGAGGTGGGCCTTTGGTCAGGAGGGGAGCCCCCTTGAGGGGATTAGTGCCCTTATGAGAAGAGATACCGGAGAGCTTGCTCCTCTCCCTGCTCTCCGTCTTCCTGGCATTTAGCTGGTGCTGTCCCCCCGCCCCCCTACAATGGGAGTCCCACAGGAACAAGACGTGTCACCGATGCTCGCGGCACAGCCTGACCTGGAGCAGTGCCCGCTGCACGGAATGCTGCAAATACTTGCAGAACGAATGAATGACTGTCAAATTTGATTTTAAAAATGTAAAGTAAGCTTAGCCTGCTACCCAAAGAAGCCTAACAAGGACAAATTTGAGATTTACTGATGAAACGCGAGATCCAGTTTTGTGAGGACCCTGGATGTCTGGGACGGGTCCCTGAGGCAGCGACTCTGACCGCCTGCTCAGCGGCTCGGGGATGACTCACCAGCAGCTTCTTCTCGTCGGGTAGGGCTTGCTTCTGCAGCCGAAACCTGTGCACGCCATTTTCATAGCTTTTCGGATGCTGGGAGGAAAAGAATTAGTTAGAGCGAGGACTGAATCCACAGCCAGAAATTACACCTCACTTCACTGTAGCAGGGATACAAGGAGCAGAGAGCGAGTCCTTACCGCCACCAGGGTGGACGAGCAGGCGATGTCCTTCGGATCTGAAAAACCAAACATGCAGTCACGTGTGAACCCGGGGCCAGGCGTGTCCTCCAACACAAAAACTAAACCAAAACAAGACCCATCTGATACTTCTACTCAAATTAGCAGCAATTTCAGAAAAAAAATGCCCGAGGCAGCATGCCTGGTGGGGTGAGGGCGCAGGGCGGCCACCCCACAGAGAACCCACACCCCCTGCCCGCCCTCCGCCCCCAACAAATGCGAGCGGCAGGAGCATGAAGCCTGCTGTGCGATACGGAGAACAGGTCACATGTGACCCCAGACACACCGAGCGCACGCACACCGCAGTGACAGCCACGCGAAGCGTGTTGGAAGGAGGACTTCCGGGAGGAAATGTAAGGACAGGAAAAGCATTTCAGAACAGAAGGTTACAGGGGACATGGGTGAGGAGTTGCTGAACGTATAGAATGAATTGGAAATGAAAATTACTGGGGACCAAACATCCATCTTGAAATAGAATAAAGTGCCTTTTATCTAAATGCCAGGAGGAAGGACACGGGAAAGAGTAACAAAGCTGGAAGCTCGGCTTTCCATCCTGTGCCTGGAAATGACTCTGGTGCATTTGGGCACCAGCGGCCAGCACAGCTGTGGGGCGCGGGGGAAGCACGCTCACTGCTCCAGAGTCCGGAGGCTGCCCTTAAACAGCTTGCTCCCTCCCCACGCCGAGGCTGGTCTTTGAATCACTTGGTGAAACAGTTTAACTGCCTCGAAGCAAACTGAGCTAATGGGCTTTAAAGTTCCCACAGCTGAGCTCCTCCCCATGTGACACAGAGGGTGACCCGGGCCTCCCGAGCACTTTCTGAGGGACTGGAGGCTCCTCCACGCTCACCCCACGCACGTTGGCAGGGACGGCACTGCTGGTCCCACCTGACATGTGTGGTCGCCACTAAAGTGATGTCAGCAGCTCACCCGGGGTTTTCCGCAGCCACCCTGTGCCCCACCCTGTGCCCCGCCAGCCAGGAGGCCTCCCTGCTCCCGAGGCTTGGCCGGTGCCTACAAGAGGGCTTCTCCCAGGCCTTCGCCTGGGGGACATTAGCACACATGACCCTTGGCTGGGACACGTCCTAGAGCCGTTTCACAGGCAGACACGAGGGGCCCACAGGTGGGCATCCTGTCTTTGGGGCCTAGCCCTGGGCAGGAAGAAGGAGCAGGTCACAAGGAGGGGGCACCCAAAGCTTTTGCTGCTCAGCCCCACACTCAGGGAGTAGGGAGAGGAGAGAACAGAAATGAACCAAGAAACCTATATGATTTTATTAAGCAGTGTCACCCCAATAAACTCAATTAAAAAATAAAATTTAAAAAAGATTATCATCTAAGTAAAAAAAACTATTTTTAACTGAACCCATCCCAGGACCTAAGGGATCCATGGCCAGAGTTTAAGAAAGCCTGAACGGTGAGCTGGCACCTGGTCCCACCCAACATCCCCATTTGCTGAGTGACCTTGGGCAGGTCTGTTAGCACCTGAGCCTCAGGCCCTTTTCCTGGGTAGCCACACGCCTGGCCCGGGCCTGGAACACAGGAAGCACGCTGCATGCGGTAGCCACTCCCTCTCCCTCCTGAAATGTCCTATTGATGACATGGGAAGAACAGCTGCAGGGAGTGCGCTCACTCGTTATTAGGAAGAATCTGAGAGATGTCTTCATTCCAACACAAATCACAGCCAACCTCAGATTTTAAATCAAGGGGCAGGTGTGACCTCAGAGGCAGAGCTGTGACCGTGGGAGACACCGAGGAGGGCTGAAAGGGAGACCTGCAGCGGGAAGGCAGACAAACACCAAGTCTGGAAGGTGCCCTGTGGCTGTGAACCAGGGATGGGGGACCGGCCTTAGCAGAGGCTGGGGGAGGAGAGAGGAGTAGCCAGGGCAGTGGGACAAGGAGAGCCAACCTCCGGCAGCGATGAGCCATCCGAAGGAAGTGCCAGCAGTGCAGAGTGACTGCAGGAACAGGTACTGAGATCAGGTACTGAGAGAGATCAGGTACTGAGATGAGGTACTGAGATAAGGCACTGAGAGAGATGAGGTACTACTGAAAGAGATGAGGTACTAAGAGAGATGAGGTACTGAGATGAGGTACTGAGATGAGGTACTAAGAGAGATGAGGTACTGAGATGAGGTACTAAGAGAGATGAGGTACTGAGATGAGGTACTAAGAGAGATGAGGTACTAAGAGAGATGAGGTACTGAGATAGGCACTGAGTGAGATGAGGTACTGAGATGAGGTATTAAGAGAGATGAGGTACTGAGATGAGGTACTAAGAGAGATGAGGTACTGAGATGAGGTACTGAGATAAGGCACTGAGTGAGATGAGGTACTGAGAGAGATGAGGTACTGAAAGAGATGAGGTACTGAGAGGGATGAGGTACTGAGAGGAGGTGCTGAGAGAAGAGGTACTGAGATGAGGTACTGAGATGAGGTACTAAGAGAGATGAGGTACTAAGAGAGATGAGGTACTGAGATAAGGCACTGAGTGAGATGAGGTACTGAGATGAGGTACTAAGAGAGATGAGGTACTGAGATGAGGTACTAAGAGAGATGAGGTACTGAGATGAGGTACTGAGATAAGCACTGAGTGAGATGAGGTACTGAGAGAGATGAGGTACTGAAAGAGATGAGGTACTGAGAGGGATGAGAGGTACTGAGATGAGGTACTGAGATGAGGTACTGAGTGAGATGAGGTACTGAGATGAGGTACTGAGTGAGATGAGGTACTGAGTGAGATGAGGTACTGAGATGAGGTACTGAGTGAGATGAGGTACTGAGTGAGATGAGGTACTGAGATGAGGTACTGAGGGAGATGAGGTACTGAGTGAGATGAGGTACTGAGATGAGGTACTGAGTGAGATGAGGTACTGAGAGAGATGAGGTACTGAGTGAAATGAGGTAGTGAAATGAGGTACTGAGATGAGGTACTGAGATGAGGTACTGGGGAGATCAGGTACTGGAGGACCAGGGCTCTGGTGGGAGACCACAGTGCACTGAGGACACTGCCCCCCAAAGTATGGAGCATGCGGGAGAGGAGGCCAGGGGTGGGGTGAGCAGGGAAGGAGGGGCAGGGAAGGATTTGGTGGCACCAAGAACAGGGATAGGGGCCTCACTGGGGAGCTTGTGGAACCTTGGATACAGTTACTAATAAGGCGGGAGGCTAAGACTGTCGGTAAGAAAAACCACCAAGCGGAGGAGCGAGAGAGCAGAGACAGGAGGGAGGCCGGGCTCAGCGGCCAGGTCCCGGTTCCACGGCACCTCCCACCACCGTCAGTGCTGGCTTGCGGCCAGGAGAGCCAGGGAGGCAGAAGGCACAGTGTAGGTCCGGAGGTGCTCACCTGTCCCCCACCTGTCCCCCAAGATCTTGTAGGACAGCCTTACAGGCATGGTCTCTGGTGGCATTTCTGCCCCAAGAGTGGACCCAGGAGGAGAGAAACAGAGCCCTACGGTCACCACAGTACGGGGCGGGAAGCCAGCAGGGGGACCCCTGGAATCAGAGGAAGCTGACAAGAGGTGATGGGAATGATGGGAAGGCAGTTCCAGGAAAGCCCTCTGTTCAGAATCTCAGCTTCGCCCCTCCCTCCCCAACCTGACACCCCGCAGGAGCCACAGGAGTGGTGGCTCAGTGGGAAGGAGCTCTCACTCATTTGATTACAAAAGATCAAGCCAACGCTTCCTTATTCTTGGAAATCCTGCCCGGCCCGGCCCTGCTGATGGACCTGCGTGGGGATTGGCACTCAGATCCCAGGCCAGGCCAGCAAGCAAGCTCCCGCCCTCTGCCACCCTCCGCCTTCCCCCAGCACCAGCCTCTTATCGGTTGAGGAAGAGGATAAAGGTCACTGTGGACTCCAGACCTCGGGCAGACAGTGCACTGCATCCAGGGAACCCGGGGCTGGCGAAGAGGAAGTGCCTGGCTCTCAGGTGACTAATGCGTGAAGGACGCCCTGGAGAGCAGGCGGCAGGACCCAGTCTGGAGGAAGACAGGTGGCACAGAGGACCTTTCCCAGAACTCGGCGCCACTCGGGTCCAGCTAAAGGTGTGCGAGTCTGAGCGCCCTGGCATCCGGCAGCACCAGCTTCTCCATCGCTGGCACACCTAAGAACCTTTGTCCTCCTGGGCCTCTATTTTAAAAATTAATTTGAAATTCAATGAAAACAAGTTTGGAACTGAGTCTAGAATGGAACACTCTTCCCCCAGGTAAGATATATGGTCCTAAGCTGTGCCATGGTTTTACAACACTGTCCAAGATACACCTTATCGGAAAGCACACAGCCTGGGTGAGCAGGTGCGGGCCGGCACCGCGCCCCTGGAGGTGAGCGACGTGGCAGGCCCGAGGGAGCCGCGAGACTCCCGGACACAGGAAACCCGCATGCCGGATGCCGCAGGGCAGGGGGACAGGTGGGAGGAATTTCTGTTACTCCAGAAACCAGGAAACAGCAGGAAATCCAGCATGACCAGCAGAGAAACAGCTAACGGGGAAGCCTGCACCTGAAGAAGGAAGTCTACCTGGTGTGGGGGGAGCCAGGGCAACCACACACCTGCACAGGACGAAGCAACAGCCTGTTCTCTTAGCAACGCATGCCGCAGCCCTCCGGGGGTGGTCCTCTCTCGGGCCACGGGTACTTACGCTCAATGAGGAAGAGGAAGCACACGATCCCCATGGCTGCCACAATGGCCCCGGGCACGATGAAGGACAGGCCCCAGCACGTGGACACCCAGTAGCCAGCAATCAAGGACCCCAGGATGTTGCCCACTGAGGTGTGGGAGTTCCAGACCCCCATAATCAGACCTCGCCTGCAACACAAGACACAAGGCAGCAAATGATGTCCAGAAGCTCACGTGGGCCCGCTGTGTGGGACATGGCATTGGTGCCACGCATGAGAGCTGGTCGAGGACTAGAGGTGGGGCAGGAACTTCTGCAGGACGCAGGGCTGGGATGCTTGCAGAGAACTGGGCTTCACCTCACCTCACCTCGGAGACTTAGGTGTGTTTACACATCTCGCTCAGAGCTTCTTTACTGATGATTAAAAAGAGGAATGAGGCCTTTTCCTGAAGTTCCTGGAAGACCCCAAATTTGAATGTGTGCCTCTGCAGACTAAGTCCAGTCATGTGATGAGCTAGCCCATCAACACGAGTTTCCGCTGACTGGCCCAGCGGATGGAGTAGCTGAATGAGGCTCCGGGAGCTGGCTTCCGTTCCGTTCCCCATTTTCAGTACCTGCCCACACTCCCTAAGCCTAGCCCTGGCCGGAGCTGTGGGCCACACAGCATCACTGTGGCATCTGGACTGCAGTCGGGCCACCAGAGGCCGAGCGCACCTCTGCTCCCAGGCGCTGGGTGCCTAGTCAGGACTTGTCACACTTCCATGTGCCTTGGGTCTTATTTTTAATGTGGCCTGAAGCAGGGTGTCCTCAGCACGTCTCCCAGGAGGCCAGAAAAGGCCACGCTGCTGGTCAGCTTTGCAGAATGACAGACCCGCCCCGCCCAGAGCAGGGTGGGCATCTCCTGGAACAAAGGCCACCTGCATTTCAGAACCTCTGGTCCCAGAAGTTTTAATGATTTTATTTCATAGACTAGTTAAAGTGCCCCCCCCCCACACACAATAAATCTAAAGAAAAACTGAAAATAAAGTCCTTTTTAAAAAAATCTTTTACAAAATAATGCTGCTGGAAACAGGGTGGCCTTTTCTCACCTTCCTTTTTAAAACCTTTTATTTTTCTGTGACGGTTGCCATTCAATGTTATTTTGCTTTAGTTCCAGGCGTACAGCAGGTGGTTAGACAATCACACACTTTACAAAGTCTCACCTTCCTTTTCCAAACCAGTTGCTGAGGCAGGTGACGACGCTGGGCCAGCCGGTGGTCTGCACCAGCCCGTTGATGACCTGTGACAGAGGGTGAAGGGAGGCTCAGCTCGCGGGGAGCACTGCTTTAAGGGGGCTCACGGACGCTGCCCTTCACTGCACGTTTGGGAGCACAGCTGGGGCTCCCACAAAAGAAGGGGGTCAGACCCTATTTGATGTGAGCCCCAAGAGCCAAAGATTTTAATCTATACTTATAATTACAGATCTAATACATGCCTATGGTGAAAATTTTTGAATAAGTGGGGAAGAGAAAGAAAAGGAAATTTCTTGCTAGAAGATGAACTACTTACTATTAACAGCCTGGGGCCAAGGGGTTCAATTGCTGTCTAATCCAAATTTTATCAGAAGAGAAAAAATTGTCTTCTTTATCTAGAAATGTGATAGTCCTATAAATATGGCTTGCAAATTGCATGCTTTCATTTCTTATGTTGTGAAGAAGGTACTGTTGTTAATGATACTCTGAAGGGAGATTAACTTTGATCTAAAGCCTGTAGAAAGTATTTCTCCTCCTTCTAAGAATACCCTGAGCTTACATTTCAAGAAGGGACTTAATGCCTGGCCAGTATGGCTTAGTGGTTGAGGAGTGTCAACCTATGAACCAAGAGGTCACGGTTCGATTCTGGGCAGGGCACATCCCCAGGTTGCGGGCTTGATCCCAAGTAGGGGGCATGATGTTTCTCTCTCTCAAATACACACACACACACACACACACACACACACACACACTAGAGGCCCGGTGCACAAAATTTGTGCACAGGTGGGGTCCCTAGGACTGGCTGGTGATCGGGGCCAATTGGGGCCAGGCTAATCAGGGCCCAAAGGCCCCAGCGGGGTCAGGAGAGGAGGTGACAGTCAACTGGGTGTGAAAGGAATGGACGCCGGACACCAACGCTGCCATCATCAGCACCTCACCACCATGCAGTTCCTTGCCTCTCCCCCTCCTCCTTCCCTTGCTGCTGCACCACCACAATGGCGGGTGGCAGACCGATAGGGGCCTGCTGGCCAAAGGCGGTTGGCTGTGGGAGTGTACTGACCACCAGGGGGCAGCTCCTGTGTCTGTCTGTCTCTCTCTCTCTCTCTCTCTCTCTCTCTCTCTCTATATATATATATATATATATATTTTTTTTTTTTTAAAGAAGGGACTTAGCAAGTGCACTAGTGAATGAGCTCACTTTAATCTCAGGAGCGTCAGGGGCAACTTTACAAGACGACATGAAAGCAGGTCCAGCCTTGCACCTCTTACAATGACCACTGGGACAACCAGCTCTGCAGAAGCCATTGGGGCTGCACGCCGGTCCAGCCTCAGGGCCAGCCAGGCATAGCCTTCCCTCTAGGAATGTGCTGGAACTCTGGGGAAATTTTTTTCTCCTTCCTTATAATTTTAAATATTACTACAAAGTGTAACTTGCTTTTGTAATTAAAACAGTACAACTTTTTCAAGGTCTGTGGCAACCTTTTTAAAGGTAAACTATGTCTAACTTGCTTTGATGATTTTATAACACCTGCTAGGCTATCTGGAGAGCCTCCGAAGTCGAACTCATTATTTTAAGTAATTTTCCATTTCTAGTAAATATTTATTCTCAAGAACGTTGGGATGGGCAGTAGCCAAGTGTTTCAGGAAGGGCTGGGCCCAGCTGGAAGGGCAAAGCCACAGGGCCTATCTCGACTTCACCTGCTGTGAGCACCCTTAGGCTCTCTCCTCCCACTGACGACCTCCAACCCTGTCCCATCGCCAATGACGCCCACGTCCTCCCTTCCTCCTGCCCTCGCTGCACCCCAACACCTCTCTGACTCCTGAGTGGTCTGATTAGTTACAGACACAACATCTAAACTCATCCAGATGAGGGCAGAGGGCTCCTGCTTTGATTCCCGGCTGGGGTGTGGACAGATAGGATTCCCTAAGAGGCAACTCCTGCCCGGCCTGTGTGGCTCAATGGTTGAGTGCTGACCTATGAACTAGGAAATCATGGTTTGATTCCCGGTCAGGACACCTGCCTGGGTTATGGGCTTGATCCCCAGTGTGGGGCGTGCAGGAGGCAGCCGATCAATGATTCTCTTTCATCATTGATGTTTCTATCTCTATCTCTATCTCCAGTCCTCTCTGAAATCAATAAAAAAGTATATATTTTTTTTAAAAGAGGCAACTCCTGAAACTTAAGAAAAACTGCATGGATGTTGGAATTTCAGAGAAGACAGAAGAGAGACCTTACATGTCAGCACTGACCTTGATGTCAGACAGGATACAGGTCTGCCAGACCCCCTGTCCCGATTCCACCCCCTGCCATCTTCTCTCTTGGTGGAAGGAGGGACCTGCGACATGAGCACCCTGTCCAGCTCATCATGGAAACCCCATGTGTGGTAAGCCATAGACCCAGACCTTACCTGAGTTACCACGTAGAATCCAAAACTGTGGATATTGTAGAAATACCCTAACCCAAACAGGGCAGTAAAGATACCACTGGCCAGCATTCCGAAAGTTAGGTAATACCTAATTGGCAGGCGCTCCCCTATTATGCCGCTGAGGAGGAAAAAAAAGACAAATATGAGAAAACAAACACACCCATAGTGCAAATGACCCAGCGATCTCCTTCCGGATGCTTTCCGGCTGTTCTCGGAGCTTTTAGAACTACAGAGCACTACTGTTTCCAAGAAGATTTAATCACAATGACCTCCCAATGGGGCGTTTATTAACCAGAAACTGGTAATTGGAAACATCTTTTAAGACTTTTTATTTCTAGTGACAGTCACTAACTGTCAAGTAATAAACATCAAACACCATGGCTTACACACGATGGCAGCCAATTAAAAAAACAACAACAAACTTGTCCGGCTAGTTAATCCTGCTTTTATATAAATAACAGTTAAAATTTCAACTGTCAAACTGTAGGCAAACATCATAAAAAGGAGTCACCCGTGACCATGAGCAAGCCTCTTGGCCTGGGGCTGCTATTAAGTCACCCGGAGAGGCTGATGGAATGGACATCATTCCATGTTTACCCGACTCTAGGCACGCACACCTGCTGACACCTGCCAGGCAGGAGCTGGCCGTGAGGTCCCCACCAAGTCTGATTGTATCTGCTGTGCCACACCATCCGCGCGCCGAGGTGGCGCTGAAAGGCCGTGCCAGGGAGCGGTGCACCCCCTGCTCAGTGGAGAGCCCACGTGGACTCCACATTGGCCAGATTCTCGTGGTCACGCTCAGTGGCCAGCTGCCTGAAAAGGGTCTTTGCTGGTAAATAAGCAATGATAGAAGCACTTCATTTAAACCAGGTTTCTTCACCTCGGCACTCCTGCCACCTGGGGCTGGGTGACCTTCGTGGTGAGGGCTGTGCCGCGTGCTGTAGCATGTGAGCAGCACCCTGGTCTCTGCCCACTGGATGCCAGGAGCACCCTTTCTCCAGCCGGGACAACCATATTTAAAAAATATGTCTCCAGATGTTGCTCTACGTTTCCTGAGGGACAAAATCACTCCCAGCTGAGAAGGACATTTAAATACTGTTTTCTAGTCACTGAGAGAAACATACTCCAGCTGTTGGTCTTTTATTCTATAGGTTGTTGGTGTCCAGTGAGAGCAATCTTAAAAGAAACATTATTCTTCAAGATGGGACAGGCTGGCAGCCTGGGTGCCACCCCGGCCTGAGAAGCCGGAGGCTTACAGGTACTCCTCCTGTTCTGCTGTGCACCACTTGTTTCAGCTTCCCTGTCTGCTGCCGCCCATATCTGCAGCACCGTGCAAATACGCAAACATAAGAAAGGAAACCACCCTCCACCAGAGGGAACTGCCTGGCTGGCACCACCCACCCACAAGGGCATTGGGCTAGGGTGGGGCCCAGGTCCTGATGACGCCGCATCTGGTGGGTCTCAGGGAAGAGGCTCAACATGGACAGAATCCCCGAGATTCTCGAATCTCTAAAGATCTCAGTCTCCAAACAAAAACCTCTTGGGCTAAAGGCCTTACTTTCTATTATGCTCATTTCCCCCACAACCCGGCTGGACTGACATCATTCCAGTATTTAACCCGCCCCCAACATGTCCTGTTACTCATTTAACATGTACCGCCTTCCTAGTCCGTTCAAGAACGGGAGCAAGGAGAACCCAGGAGAGTAATCACGTGTGGCAGACGCTGGGCATGCGCCACGCGCCGGCACCGTGCCGAGCACCCTGCATGCATTAACGCATTCAGCCCCACCTGTCCTCTGGGGTGAGAACGACTATTTCCCCCGTGTGCAAAGCTGTACAGGGACTTGCCCACGGCCACATGAACAGGTGGTGGAGCCGGGGTTCAGATCCCAGCAGTGTCTCTGCATCCTCGCCCGCACAGCCCCTGCGCTCAGGTGAGGAGCCTGTGTGTGCTGAGCAGGTTGTCCAGGTGGACACGTGCAGCACACACTTGGCAAACCGTGGACTCAGGGATTTGGGACACGTAAACAGATGGCGGCCCCGGAAAGCAGAGGCGAGGATGCGCTCTGCTGAGCATCACGAGGAGCCACCACCAGCGCCCTGCTCCTAAGCGACCACATCCCAGCAGGGCTTGCCGTGTGTCCGAAACCCAAGGCCAGGAAGGCATCGTGGAGAGTCCTCCCTGCCCAGCAGTGCGCACCGGCTCTCACTCTTTCCTGGTCTCTGAGAAGAGACTGGCAGGTAAGGGGCCTGCAGGCGGGGCCTAGTGTCACGCATCCTGCCTTCATTGGCGCACGCACCTGAGAAGGTTCTGCATGGAATGGTGTCACGGGCCAGGGTCCCGCAAGCTCAGGCGGACCTACCTCAGGTACATGCCGATGGCGTATGCGCACAGGAAGGAGTAGTCCAGGGCCCCAAGCAGCTGCTGGTAGTTGTCCTGATCTGCACGGTGAAAAGTGACAGGCGGAGGTGAGTGGTGCTTAGCTGTCACTCAATGTCAGTGAGCGTTCCCCAGGGGCAACAATACACAGAACCTCTGCTCTCCGAGGAGGATGGAGAATGTGGCGGATGCGTGCTGCTGGGCTGCTTGGCAAACAGAAATACAGCCACCACATTCCAAACAACCACTAGGCAGTCCCTGTTTGTGTGGATAAACCCTCCTGCCTCAGGGTGAGCATCCATTTCTTCATTTCCTCCAGCACCCGCCTGGGCCAGCCCCGCACCAGGCCTCGGTAGTCTCTCCCTTCCACCCCCAGTCTGTGCTCTGTGCGCCTTAACTTCCCACTCTGACAAGTACGACATGCAAACCGTGGTCAGATGTCCCCACTGAGAGGATCTTTGTTCGGCGGTAACACTTCTGCACACAGGCCCCGTGACAGAGCAGCGGCTGGGGGAGTGGGACTGTGGTAGGTCAGCTCCCTGGACACAGTTACCCTCGAGGACATGAGCACTGTGCTGAATTAGCAAGGCTGGAGGAGCCGGAGGAGTGGGCCACGCCAGCGTATCCCAGCGCCCGCGGTGGAAGAACCCTCCCTGTGGGGACAGCCCACTTCAGAGCTGCAGGAACAGAGAACTCACCAAACGGGGCCCAGCCGCAGTCCGTTGCATTGTCTGGGAGCTGGGGAGAGGGGAGGGCGCTGGCTTTCTGGCTCTGGCTGTTGACTCTGACTTCAGCCTCATTCTCGGCAGCGCAGTACTTGTGGAGCTCACCCTGGGACACCCACGGAGACAGAGGCCAGAGAGAAAGGGCACTCAGCAGGGGTGCAGAGTCAGAACAGTGCCCCCCTCTTACCAGCCTTCTTAGGGGTCCTGGCTCTAGGGGAGGATGTCACTGTGGGGCAGTCGGCCTGGGGACCACAGAATGCGGGCAGGTATGGTTTCCCGGGCTCTCCCGCAGACCCGCTCCTGAGCACACAGAGCAAACACAGCATGTCCAGGGCACCAGAGAGGACTGCTCAGAGCAGCAGTGCAGCTGAACGCTGACTGCCTGTCATCCTCAGACCGCCTGCCCCGTCATCCTGGGCCACTGCCCATCATCCTTGGGCCACCTGCCCAGAATGGACCAATGGGTTCATCTCGCTAGATCTATATGGCTGGGCTAAACGCTGCGGTGATACAAGAGAATAGTATGCAACGAATAGGATACCCCCCCAAACAATAAGCCTGACACAAAGGAGCTCCAAGGGTAGGTCTCTATTTCCATTTATGATGTTCAAGGACAGGAAAATGCCTCCATGGCGACCTTGATTACCATGGCCGGGCACAAGGAGCCTTCTGGGAGTTGGCAAAGGGCCAGAGCTCGACCAGGTGATGATTTCCTGGGTGAGCATGGTGCATGGGACTCATTCACTCTGTGCTCATGTGGCTGTGTCATCATCACCAGGGCACTGCCCTAAAAATCTAGCCAAGGGTTCTGCTTTACAAATTCTAAGTAGCTATTTGCCAAATAGCTTTCCTCAGCAGACCACTGACAGGGAGTGGAGGAAAGGCTGCAGAGGGCAACAGAATTAGTCCTGGGTCAGTGTCCTGCCAACGATGAGAAAGTGAGGGAGAGACAATCGATCTGTAATGAGCTGTCTTTGGCAAAGGACAATTTCCTTGTTCCTCCTACAATAAAGAGTCAAATGCCACCCAAGTCTGTTGACAATCTATAGGCAAAATGATGGAATTCCAACAGGGTCAGAAAATTATCTTGCTTTTCCCCAAGTTATGACTGGCTATTATGTAGGCTATAAAATCTTCTTTACTCAAAGTCAAGTTTAACTGGCTATTATGTAGGCTATTATCTACTTGAATCTTCTTTACTTAAAGTCTAGTTAAATGCTAGTTTAACAGCTTCCTGCCCGCCCATCACGCAAGCAGGAACTCCGCGTTCTAAGAATAATGAAGAGTCACCACCACAGCCCAACTCAGGGTCAAAGCATGATGATCATAGAAGCGATTTGGGAACAATTTAGGATTGGATGTTTTGGAGAGAAAAGTCACACAAGAATAAATATTGAACTATACTTTAGGATTCTGAAACTGTCAACTAATATTACTGAGAGTACACTACCTTCGAAAGTATAAATCCTAAAACATTTTAAATTCAGAAAAGAGAAACTTAAAAAGCAAAGCTGCAAAATAACTTGCTTCTACATAATTCATTTTCCCCATTTACCTTCCCTGCCCCCCTCCCCCCCTTGTCAGTTGTCTCTTAAAGTGACTAGTTCCTTACAGAGATTACAGGCAGGATAAGAGACTAAGTGTTTTATGATTTCTTACCTTAACAATGCTGATAGGTTTTCGAGATAAGTGGAAACTTGCATACAGCAAAAATGTCAAAATGAAAATGAAGGTTCGATACCTGAAACACAAAACAGTGTAGGAAATGACGCCCAATAACATGAGCTGCATGAGGAATACATGGCCACTGTAACTCTTAAATTTTCTTATGCTGCATATTATTCATTCAGTCATCATCAAGTATTGAATCCTATTGATCATCCTATATAATAAAAGGCTAATATGCAAATTGACCCTAAGAGTGGAACGACTGGTCGCTATGATGTGCACTGACCACCAGGGGGCAGACACTCAATGCAGGAGCTGCCCCCTGGTGGTCAGTGTGCTCCCACAGGGGGAGTGCTGCTCAGCCAGAAGCTGGGCTCACAGCTGGAGAGTGCAGGGGGCCTAAGCCAGCAGTCAGAAATCCCCTGAGGGCCACCAAACTGCGAGAGGATGCAGGCCGGGCTGAGGGACCCCCCTGAGTGCATGAATTTCATGCACTGGGCCTTTAGTATCACTATAATATTATATTTTAAAAATGAGACTTCTGTTCGGTCCAAATTGAAACTATTTAAACATTCATTAAAAAAACCCCACTATAAATGCCCTAGCTGGTTTGGCTCAGTGGATAGAGCATCAGCTTGTGGACAAAAGAGTCCTGGGTTCGATTCTGGTCAAGAGCACATATGGTGGTTGCAGGCTCCTCCATGGCCCGGGCCCTGGTTGGGGGTGTGAAGGAGGCAATGTGTTCTTCTCACATTGATGTTTCTCTGTCTTTCCCTCTCTCTTCCAATCTCTCTAAAAGGTCAATGGAAAAATATCCTTGGGTGAGGATTAATAACAACAACAACAACAACAAAAACAACACCATAATCAAAAGAGAAATCTGGGACTCAGAAGATGAACACATGTTTACAAAGCAGACAGAAAGGAATGATTCTGTAGTCTGAAACAAAATTAACTGCAAGCTTCTTGTAAGCGGCTATCCTGGGCACTGACGATCATATTTTTTACTTTTTAGCTTCTATGCAACTTTTCCGAAGGACACAAGCAAGGCAGAGACACAAATATCTCACTGACCTCAATGAGAAAAACCGAGTGGTGCTGACAAGCTATGAATAAGGCCAATGCATAAAAATACTGGCCAAAGCCCTGCTGCTCTTTCTGGTTTATGAGAAAAGCAGTCGCAGGGTGGGGGTTGAGGGGGAGGGGGAGTGCTGAAATATATGGGCATCTAAAAAAAAAAAGATACTTTAGTAAGAAGATAAAAGTTCACTCCAGTCTAAAAATTTGAATCATGCTAGTATGGAAAAACATTCCTTAAGGGGAAAAAATACACCAGGAGGAAAAAGTATTTAGCAAGAGATAATGAGAGGGGCTCCCCCCAGGAGGGCAGGTCCTTCTGTGCCCTGAGACCCAGCCCCTCACCCTGAAGAACTCATCCTCTTTCTGGCCTGGAAAGGCCGGTGACTTTCAAGTGGAGTGATGGCTCGGAGTGCTAATTACCCAGGACAGAGGCGGGGAGATAGGAAAGAGGCAGGAGGGGCCCCAGTCCACAGAGAAGCCATGTCCACTGGCCGTGGTGGTGCTGGGACCCTCCCCCAGGCTCCATCTACAGCTGTGATTGACACCTCAAGGGCAGCTTTCCTCCAATAACACAGAATCCTAGGGATGCCTGCCTCTTTGGCCAGAAGGGGACAAATAAATATTTCTGGATTAAAAAAAAAAAAAAGGTCATATTTCAGGTGGGGAAAAAAGGTTGGCGGGACCAAGGGACTAGAACCTTTAACTGCCAGGATACCTGTGCCTTAGGGAGAGGAAAACACTCAGCAACTACTCCAGGAATGAGAAACGACATGCCCGCACGTGCCCTCTTCATCGAGGAAACACACACTGAGGGTTTTCCTAGGATCGTTCGCTCTCCAAGCCCAGGCCAAGGACCAGATAGGGAAAAAGTAAAATGACCAGAAATGAGTGCATATTTTATCCCAACGGACAAAGACTATGCAGGTACAGGGGGTTTGTCCCAAAGTCCAGGCCTTTGTCCTTATGTTTCTGAAAACCACCTGTTTGAGTCAGGAATGACATTCTCTCAGTTCTTTGCCTGAAGCTCTGTTATCCCACCTAACTCTAGGCTCCTATGTGCCTGAAGTTGCCAGCAAAGGAAGATTCTAGGCCATCGGAACTCTGTAAGCCCTCAATACCCAAATTTCCAGCCCACAGACAGATTCGCTGGCTACTTCTGTCCACACTAGATGTAAATTACAAGGGTGAGTGCAGCCTTATGGGGACCCTGACCTGCCCCCATTTGGGTACAGGGATCCCTTTTCCAATCTCCACAAGGAGTATTTTGAAAAAGTCCTCAGACTGGGTTACCTTCACAGCCCCTAAATCCGAGTATGAAGGAAGAGTCTGGTGACAGGTATGGGACCTACCAGGAGAATCTAAAGTTCATAACCACCCAGCTATGAAGGACTTTGAGAAAGTAGCTCTACTTAAATGGGCCGTGGGTTCATGCTCTCTACCCACATAGAGTATTCTATTTATAAATATTCTATTTTTATTAAACATATTCACATATTTATAAAATAGAACAAATAACCCAGAACTGAAGAGCTCCTCCATATGTTCAGACAATGTCTAAAGAGTCCTGGGACCCGAATACACCTGCATTCTCAGGTAGTCAAGATGTCTAGGGTATCGAAACGTAGTGGCAATCCTAGGGCCATTGCCCCCTTCCCTGGGCCTCCATCTCCATCCCTGGGCCCCTGCCCCTTCTCTAACAGGGCCTGGCAGCACAAAGGTGGTTCCAGGACTGGGCCTCGTTGAGGGATGCCGAGCAGAGCACATGCCCAGGGACCCTCCATGAACACGTGGCCACAGAGGAGAGCAGCATCCGTTTCCAGCTGAACTGAATGTTCAGTTCGGTTTTGGGTGGAAGTGAAATACCTTGATGACTCAGCCAGCAGGTTGCCAGGTTCCCTCCGAGGCCCTTTTTATTTCTGCGGGATCATCTTGGGTTACGGGCTAAAGTCCTAACCCTCCTCAGTCCTTTGCCACTTTGTGGTTCTACCTTCATTGTCTTTCTTCCTTTATCATTCACCAGGCAAGGATTCTGGGTGATGTTTGTTTCTCTTTATCCATCTCGTACTGATTGCACACTGCCCCCCTAAATTCATGTCCACCTAAAAGTCTCAGAATGCGACTTTATTTGCACATGTAATTAGTTAGGCTGAGGCCATACTTAACTCATGTATGACCTCAAATCCAATGAGATCCTAAGTCCAGTGACTGACATGCTTAAAAAGCCACGTGAAGACACAGAGACAGACGGACAGACAGGAAGACCCTGTGACAATGGCACAGGAGGGCAGAGGGCTGCCAGCCACTGCCAGAGGCTGGAAGAGGCAGGAAGGACTCCTCCCAGAGCCCGCAGTGGAGTGGCCCTACTGACACCTCGATCTCACACTTCTGGCCTCCGGGACGGTGAGAATACATGTCTGTTGTTTTAAGCCACCCAGTGTGTGATACTTTGTTACAGCAGCCCTAGGACACTAATACAGTCCTCTGCTTTTGTGTTCTGTGTTACATTTAGGCTTGTGAATATTAAGAAAACACAATTAAAAATGAATGATCGGATCCTTTCATTCATCAGTGTCTCACTTACTTTGTGCAGTAATGCCTGACTCCAGCATTCTCTGCATCTACCAATACTGCAGGAAGAGTGTTTGGGTTAATCCCAAGTTTCTAGCAAAAAAAGCCCATCTTGACAATGATGGCACAGGACAGGTGCACTTTCCAAGCTTCCTTAGAAATGCTCCCAGCTGAAGAGCAGCCTGCTCCATGGTAAGACTCAATGCGGAATGTGTTTCCTCCTTTGCGTGGTATTTATCTCAGTCATATGCAAATAAGGAATACACAAATGCTTTAGATGAGAGTCACTGAGCAGTCTGACTTGGCACCGAAATTAGCCCAAAGACACCCTTAATTTAGAAACAATGAAACCATACAGCTGTGATGCGAGTCCTTTTCACAGCATCCTAGGGAGGCACATGACTTCGGTGACGTCAGCCCTGATCACTTGGTTAAGGGACTGCCTGCCAGACACCCCTCCCCCCCCCCGCCCCTTAGGGAAGCTATAACCTTTCTCTCTAAGTAACTAGTAAGGAATTTGTGGGAACACACTTTGAGATTAAGTAAATAAGCTCTTCCTCCAACTTTCCCCCAAGACTGTGCGTCCCTTGGTGATGCTCGCCTAAACGAAGCATTGCCAGTGGTGACAGACTGGCTGTCCAGGTTACGGACACTCCCGAGTCCTTAGGAGCTGCCCTTCTGCTGTGGGGAAGGGCTTTCCTTCCTCCCGCTTACCCACTTACTGAATTATAGCCGCGTGGACTCACTGGATTCCAATGATATTCAAAGGCTATAATCCATTACTAGTATCATTTATTTTAAATATCAACTCATCTCAGACTTGGCAGCGAGAGCCCTTTTGTTCTTAAGCACACCCTTATTTTCTGGCATGAGATATTCCTGGCTCCCCTTACTTCCCCTGCCCCAGAGCTGACATAGCCCAGTTTCCGAAGATGTCCAGCTCCTTCCATGGGAAACGGCACATAGACACCAAGATCTGGCACCAGGGGTGCTCAGTGCTGTAGTGTGTTGCTGTTCCCAGGGCCTTTGGTGGGCAGGGATAGGACATTTTACACACACACACACACACACACACACACACACACACACACCACGTACACACACAGAGGCATACATATCTAGTTCTCCCCTGCCTTCTCACCAGTTCCTCTTAATTCCTATCCAATACCACACGATTCATTCAGTCCCTCCCTGCCCATATTTTTAACTCCTTCGCCATCAGTGAGCAGCTGTTTCCCTTCTGTGGTGTTCTTGACAAAATCTGAATCTAATCAGGAGGAAATACTAGATACATACCAAACAAAAGACAGTCTATTAAAAAAAAGGCTTGTACCTTTCAGAAATGTCAAGGTCATAAAAGACAAAGAAAGGCCAAGAAACAGTCCAGATGAAAGGAGATTAAACTTACAGGACAGCTAAATGCAGTGTGCAGCCCTGGACTGCATCCTGGGCCAAGAAGAAAGCTATAAAGACATTATTGGACATCTGGTAGGATTTTGAATATGGACTATGGATTAGATGATAGAACCTAATTGGTGTTAAATTTCCTGATTTTGATCTGTGTGTGTAGCTATATGAGAATGTCTTGTTTAGAGGAAATACTTGCTGATGTATTTAGAAATAAAACAACATAATGTCTGTAACTTACTCTCAAATGTTCATAAGGCATTTTACACACACACACACACACACACACACACACACGCACGCACATGCACGTAGAAGCAAAAAACACCAGTGCTTTGGATTTGTTTGCAGGTGGAGCCCAGGCCTCAAAGCTGCCCTAGGTCGCTGTACTTGAGATTCAAAGCCCAGGAGAGAGACCTGTAGTCCCACTCCACACCCCTGCCCCTGATTCCGCCCTGCCTCCTGCTGCACCTGCACTGTGCGCTGTTCGAGGAAGGTCCTGGGAACAAGGCCTCGGCCTTGAGGGCCTTCACTGGTTTCCGTAAGATGGAAAGTCCTGAGACTCACCTGCCTATCCCAACTGCACACAAAGGAGGGATGTCAAAGTGAAGCTAGAAAGGGGCAGGTGTGCTGGGTAGAAACACATAGAAAATGTCCTTCGTAGGAATGTTAAAGCCAGTCTCTCTAGGGTTGCTAAGTCTCAGCTAAAAATAACTTTTAAAGGTCAAAGAGCAAGTTGGAGGCAGAGATGGAAGAGAACTGAGACAAATACTCTGTACCCTTGCTACCCAAAGTGTGGCCAATGGACTGAGGGCACATCGCCTGGGAGATGCAGACTCTCAGGCCCCCCCCCCCCCCCCCCCCCGCCGGACCTATGAGTCAGAACCTGCATTTTAACAAGTTCTCTGGGTGATTCACATGCTCACTAAAGTTTGAGAAGCACTGCTCTATCTTTGTAGGGCTCACCCATAAAAAAAAAAATAAGAATCTGTAATACACAGGAGTTCTTTGTAACATTCTTTTAATTTTCTTCTGTGAGTTTGAAAATTATATCAAAATAAAGTTATAAAACCAAGAAGCTAAACTCCCCCCAAACAAAAGGTCAGTGTTGGAGCACTTGTGGCTAGATTTGCAGTAGGCATGAAATGAGTCAATGAGGGGACTGCTCTGGAAAGAATGACATGTCTGAAGTCCCACCTGACACCCAGCAGAGGCCTGAGAAGATGCAAAGGGTGTGGAGGCCACAGATGGGTTGTCGTGATGAGATGAAGGGGTCCAGAATACGCCACTAGGGCATAAAAGTATTTTGAGGGGAAAGCATTTGCGGTCCTGAAATCTCTTATCTGTCTAAAAGCAGAGCCCCCGAAAGAACTCAACTGTCCCAAGTCCCTCCCTGGGAGGACACAGGGGAGACCGACTCATTTCTGAAAGTGAGAAGTGTCCACATCACACCCACAGACACTACCAACATTATCATCTCTCCCGTCTATTCTCCTAAGGTCCACGTACATTTCCAAAAAGTCATCTGCTTTCCCATCAGTGCCCCTGTCCTCCTCCTCTCCCCCCATTAATGTGGCATATTAGCCCCAAATTCTAATACCTCTTGGAGTCACATTTTTCTATAAACTCCTATATATATGTGATTGTTTCTTTTCTCTTGTGAATCTTTTTGTCAGTTTTATTTGCATGCTCCCAATTACGGAACCAAAGAGGGTAGAGGAAAACTTTTCCTTCCCAAATAAGATCAGGAGGGGAGACACCACTGAGACTGTGGGTTAGAGGCCAGAGAGCCCAGCTCTAGACTCTGCCCTCACCATCGGCTTCCTCCAAGGGGCACGGAATTCATGACCACTCCCGCCCTTCCCGGAAAAGGATTCTCAGAGCACACAAGCAGGGTGTCTCGGAAGAGAAAGTTGCCTTCTGGTCAGCATCTAACTTGTTAAGATTTCACTTTCTCTCTGGGAGCTCTGCCCCAGTTAGGCCACTCATTGAGCTCAGAGTTCATATACTTCTTTCACTCACAGGCATGTTATAACCCTGTCAGTGGTCGGCGGTCATTTTTCTGTGGGAGCTGTGATTATTACAGAACCCACTGAAGACCATGAAGGAGTCCACATGCTACCTGTCAGCGCCAGAGCCAAAGACGGAGGACAATGGCAACGTTCCTCACAGCTTCCACCACCGCTCAGTGACTCCATGGTTACAGGGAGGACAGCATCCCTGTGCATTTTATCATGAACCCGGGGAGAGCCGGCTGCACAGTGGCCCTCGCCCACACTCAGGGCCATGCTGGGGCCAGAGCCGCCAGGACTTACCACTGGTCCCGGGAGAATGAGATGATGAAGCGAATGCCGGCAGGGAGTCGAGCCATTTACACGTGGACCTCAGAGCTTTGGCCACGAAATCAGACGCTTCATAAAGAGGTTAGTAGTCCTGGCTCCCAGTCTCTCTCGTCTCTGCACTCGCACAGGCTGGGAAGGAAGCGGAGATGTCCTGTTCGGCTTGAGCCCCCTCCTCCTTTATGCAGAGGCTTAGGTCTCTACAATGAGAAAGAGGAGTTGAAAAGTCAGGGGTGCTGACAATGGCACCCTGGAGTCCCGGGCAGGAGAAACTCCCCATACAGTTGTTAGCCAGCACAGATCAAAGCTGGCCTTCCCGGGTGATGGGAATGCCCACCGCCAGGGCCACTAGGTGGCAGCACAGCGTCTGCCTCGGGAGGGGGCGGGGCTTGTTCAGAGATCACTGAACTGAATTTCACATGATGTTCTGATGATATAAAAAGAACCACTGAGTTCATCTCTATCTGGAAGGCATCTAGAGATCAACCCATTCAACCTTAATCACAATACTCTACAGAATATTGACATTCACGTGAACCCAGTATGCGCCCAGTGGTTACAGAGCAGGCCAGGGAACCGGACGTGTTCCATTCCACCCACGCTGGACCTGGCCACAGCTAAGCCACAATAACAGAGGGGAATGTGGCCTGGACAGGATGGCAGGCCATCAAACCAATCATTTAATTGTGGCTTTGCAACTGAATCAAAATGCATCTAAAGCTGAGGGAATGAACTTCACCTCTTAGCTGCCTCTCTGTTTCTCCTGAGGCCACCTCAGAGGCCATGGGAAATGACCCCATTCTGAAGGCAGAGCTGAAGGCAGAAAGGAATGCGTAGGGGTGCCCCCCAAACCGAAAAGGGGCCCCAGCACACCAGGCAGGTCTCCTGTCCCAGAGCCATGGCTTGTCGCAGTTTTCATTCTTTTACACTTGGAAACAAGGAGCCTTTGGACCAATGTGTTAAATAACACAATTCCCAGGGTATACAGAGCATGGGCCGTTCTGTCTTACACTCACTGAAAAATCACAGGTTATATAATTTTTAAAAAGAAAGCTACTTTTGAGTAAACACTAATCTTGATTTAAAGAAGCTGATATTTATTTAATGTCTTCAAAACATTTCCTTGGGGTAACAGACAAATAACAGCAAACAGTTCAGATCTGGAGGACTTACACTTAGATTCATAAGTGCCTGTCTTTTCAGTTAGACCCATTCCCTGCGTTCATTCCGGCCATCACTAAATCAACCAACCAACCTCAACTCAATTCTGGTCAAACCTGTAACAGCAGCAACAATCCAGATGGTGCTGGAAAAGCAGTGGGAAGAAAAGCTTCCTTTCTTTTAAAATTGTGCGGGCTCTTCCTCCTGTAAACCAGGTGAGAGCAAGTGCTACAGCCTTCATGGTAAGTGCAATCAGGGCACGTGAAGACGGTGAGTTTACATGTGGGGTGTTAAGAGCTCAGTGTCATTCCAGGGAGGGGTCGATGGGGGAAAAGGAGACCTATGTAATTCTTTAAACAATTAAAGAAAAAGAGCTCAGTGTCATGAGTCCTCTTCCTCCAAAGCGCGAGCAGTGCCCTCAGCAAATCATTCCACTGAGTGCAGGCGGGACCTCGAGGCCTCCGTAGGTGAGCCCACGGCCATTCCGAGGAAGAGGCAGCCTGTGCTCACCCCAGAGGAACAATGAGGCCAGCTGCTAGACCAAGTGGGCCCAAATCTGGTCAGTCCAGTTTCCCTCAGTCCCCTCCCCCTCCACCTCACTTCCTGCGGCCCAGCCCCTTCAAGGAGAGGGCAGCAGAACTGGGAATCATTTGACTTGACCTGTTGTGGGCACAGGGCCCAAGCACATCAGAGGGCTTTTTGAAAAATGGCTCTCACTGGGCGCCCCTGGACCTCACCACCACAACAGGGAAAAGTGTCAGAATATCGGTTTCATTCTGTGGTCAGAGAGCAGCTTGGGAAACACCCATTAGAGCATCTTTATGAAAATGTGCAAAACACACGTTTTTCTACTTGTCTTCCCAACAGCCCAACTAGTCAACCATTAGGAATGGCCCGAGGGAAGTTAGCATGGGGGGGGGGGCACCCGCAGACTCCCCCTTGGTGATCCGTGCAGCCAGAGCAGAGCCCTGTGCTCTCCGGAGAAGAAAACAGTGAGACTCCAAAGTAAAGGCCAGAGTAAGGTGGAAGGTCTTCCCAGAGCTGCAGCGCGGCTGTGGGTACTCAAACCAGCCCACGGGTGTTTGAAAGGGCCCATTAAAGACACACTTTCTCCAGTGGATCTTATTTTAAGGCAAAGGTGGGTGAGAACTGCATGTCCCCCCAAAACGTGTTCTGAGAGAGGAACAACTTCCTTTCCAGAAAACACTTTCTGTGGTTTGTGCTTTAAAGGCTCTGCTCCAGGTGAACTATGAATGACAATGGCCCTAGCGCTTCCCTGAGGCTTAAATACAAAAGCGCACCCTCTCCTCCCCTAGGACCAAGGCCAGTGCAGGCCCAGCAGGTGCGAGGAGCCAGGGCTTGGGGCAGCCGGCAAGCTGGATCTAAGGGAGTTTAAGGAGCGAGCAACGGGGGTAAATCTGGGCTAGTTGCCCACGCAAACCACCTCACACAATTTAAGTTCAAGGTCAGGCGAGCTTTCCGGGTAGTGAGCCCCGCAGAATAAAGGAAAGACAGGCTTAGGGTTCAGCCTTTAGAAGACTTTCCAGAGTCCTCCATTCAAATGCGTCTCCAGTCGCCTGCTGAGGCAGCTTGAAGCTGGGAGAAAGGAAACCGGCGCGCGGCGGTGGCCGGCGGCTGGGCACTTTCTGGCGCCTCGCGCCCTACAAATACAGAAGGCGCTGTCGCCCGTGTTGGCTGGGAGACTCACGGGCTCGGAACCAGCCGCTCAACAAACAACCCGAAGGCCCGGGTGCTGACGCGGAGCCTCCAGGCGGCTTTCCGAGCGGCTCGTTCCGGTGCCGGTCCCGGCGCAGGTGGACCCGGCGGGCACGCCCACGTCCCCACAGCGCGGCGGACAATGCGCGGGCCTCCCCCGGCCCTATCCCAGGGCACCGGCTGTTGACTGTTATCACGGCCGGGGCGGGTGGGAAGGCACCCGGCGACAGCTCGTGCCATTCCTGCCCGGGGACCAGCGCGCGGCTCTGGCCCAGCCCGGCGCCCTCGCGTCCACTTGCCTGGATGCCGGCTCCGCGCAGCCCGGGACGCCGGCAGGGGCGCCGCCGCGCCTCGGGACCCCTTATTCCAAAGGCCTCGGAGAACGAGATCGCCCGGCCCGGCCACGGACCAGCACAAAGACGGGCGGAGGGGGAGCCGGGCGCAGGGACTGGGTCCCACGGGCGCGGCGCCCCCACAGCGCGGGCAGCGGGCGCCCCTGCCCACGGCGTCCCCGCCTGTCGCCCGTGGCGGCAGGTGCAGCGCGGCCGCGGCCCCGCAGGTGCAGGCGGCGAGGAGGGTCCCCGCGTGGATCGATCGCAGCCCCCGCGCCTCACCTGCGCCGCCGGGCCCGCTCCGCAGCCGGCCGGCTCCCGGAGCTTCCTGCTCGCGACTTCCTGGGGCGGTGCGAGGCCCTGCGGCCCTTTCGCTTTCCTGCGGCCGCGGGCGCGGCGGGCGGTGGCAGCGGCTCGGCCCCTCCCCTTTCCTCCAGTCCCTGCCTGGTCCTCCCCAGGCCTCGGGGCGGCCCGGGATCCCAAACAGCCCTGGGGGTGCCCGGGCCGGTTGTGGCCATCCCCACCCCTCACGCTCCGGATTCTTGGGGCCTCCTGTGTCCTTGCACCTGGCATTTCTCCACTGGCCACCGGGAGCTTCCCAAAGGCCCTGTGTCCGTAAGGTAGGTCTGACCTAATGGCCGCGAAGCCAGGACCAGCCAAAGGGGGCCGCCTGGGCCTCCCAGCCTTTCCGTCCGCTGCCCCTTCTCAGGGGTCAGAACCATGAAGCTGGCGCTCTACTAAGTGCACATGGGGCCACAGCCAGGCTGTGTTGAACCATCTTCCATCACACCTGTACACGCGTGGCATGCAGCTCACACGGCTGTTCTGGACTCCAGCCTGGCCCCAGTCACTTGCACTGACACCCACCATTGCTGGGGCCTCACAGACAGTTCCCACGTCAACCCAGTATCAGCCCAGGAACACCTTTCCGAATTCCACTCTCGCTTCTTGCCAAACATTGACCTTGGGCAGCCCTGAGCAGGTCTGGATCATAGATGAGCCTGGGGGTTCCCACAGAGCACTCCCAGCACACACTGCGTCCAACACAGCCAGGTCCCAGCTCCCAGGGAGGGCAAAGAGAGGCAGAAAAACACCTTGCCACAAAATTCCTGAAAGACTGCCCCTAATTAAAACAATCCTTAAGGCTAGAACCCACCAAGGCCAGGCTGTAAGTGCTCCAAAAGGTCTGTATGAACAGTGCCCTCGACCTCGAGGCACACTGCCCTGCCCAGCACCCCTTAGGCAGGCCTCCTCCCTGCCAGGCCTTATAGGCCCCTCCCCCCTTTCCAGAGCACCCTTATACCTTTTCCTGTTGGTTGAGCTGGGTCATGTCAAATGCACCCCTTCTTTATGCTTTTGAGAAGTGTTTATGCAGAAAGGAAACCTGCCGGCCTCATTATGGCCCCAAGGTACAGCAACAGGGTGCCTCCTACCCTAGCCCAGGGCCTCTGGACTTCTCTCTCTCTCTTTGGCAAGGACTCTTTCTGTGGAATTCCTCTCTCGGCCAATTCCTTCTCCTCCTTCGCCTAACGCTCTATTCCTGGGGATGCCCAAACCAGCCCAGTCTGCTTCCATCTGGCTCACACCACAGTCTGCTCAGGGCTCCTCCGCTCTCCCGGAACCTGGGCATCAGCCTCCCCACTTCCAAGCTCTCCCTCAGGCAGAGCTTTCCCAGCTGCCTCCAGTTGCTGTCCTGAAGCAGGTCGGATTCTGTCATTCCTGGACACCCTTCAGGATCCCTGTCGCCTGCAGGAAGGAGAGCACATTCTTTAGTACCTGGAAAGCAAGGCCTGAGCTCATGTTTGCAGCCTCCTGCCCAAACCTTCTGGATGGCTCTGCAGTTTCCAAGACAAGTGCTTTCTCACGTGTCGGTGTTTCTGTCTTGGCCCTTCCCACCCCAGCCTTTCCTAGTGAGCACGAACTCTGAGGCAGGTCAGCATTCTGTTCTCTCCAGCCATCTTCACTGCACTTCCGGGCACTGTGGACCCTCTTCATCCTCACTTATCACGTGAGCCGGGACTAGTTCCTTCTAAATCTATCTTGGGGGTCAGAGAGATTCCCCAGGTTGTGCACTGACTTGGAGGACACTGTTCCATGTTTGCAAACTGTACGAATGAATGCAGTGTGGACAGTACAGGGCATCCTGATGTTTTTCACATAGAAAATATCTGTATGGCACGCTGGGCAAACCAGAGGGGACCTGCCTGGATGGTCCAGATCATATTTGCTAATTGGAAAGATTAATCTTCTAATTTTATAAAGATTAAGACTTAGTTATTTAGCAAATATTAATCTTTTATAGGATTATAAGAAATACTTAAAACATGCATTAGAGGATTCAGTAAGTTTGTGTGAGACTCCCACATAGAAGTTCCCATTCTGAAATGAAAGCTTGTGATTGGTCTGACGAACATCCAGGCTTTATGTTGACATGGCTGCACACAAGCTCAGGACAGAGCAGGCAGCTGGGACATCACTATTGAGACGTTTCTTCTTGCAGGTAGCTAACATTGAAGCCGTTATTTACAATCACACAAATTTTACAACAGTTGAACTGATATTTAAAGAATCGACAACTCTCCCTTTTCTTTCATTGATGTATAATATTGACATTTCTGGTGAGAATCGACTGAATTTCCAATCCAGTTGGATTTTTCAGATCCAGTATTTCAAAATCATGACCAAGTGTGCCAGGCCAGCCGCGGGCTGCCCTCGGGCTGCTGTTGACACTGTGGTGGCCAGGGTTCCAGGTGCCCAGACTCCGGGGTGCCAACTGAGCACACTGCCTTGGCAGGGCCCTGCCTTAACCCAAACGTTCATGCTTGCTTTGCATTTGTTTTGATTTTATTTCAGTACGAGAGGAGCACTAAATGAGAGGTTTGTTCACTCTTACCCAACAGGGGTTAATTGCGTGCCCAAAGAGGCCAGCCCTGTGCCAGCGCCGAGACCTCAGGTCAACAAGGGGTCTTTGCCTTTGCAGAGTTCATAGAGCAAAAGCCCAGGTGGCAAGAACAGGGAGGCGGATGTGAGGGTGAAGGGAAGGGTTTATACTCATCCCCTAGGGCTGCCCTAACCAAGTACCCCACACTGGCCAGCCAGACATCTGAGAGAAAGTGCTGGCAGGGCCATGACCCCTCCAGAGGCTCCAGGCCACAATCTGCCCGCCCCTTTCTCTTAGCCTCTGGTGTTGCTGGCTCTCCCGGTGTTTCTTAGCTTGTAGCTGCATCACTCCAGTCCGCCTCTGTCGTCACAGGGTGTCTTCCTGTGTGTCTGCTCATAGCATCTTCCTTCTGTGTGTCTGTGTGTCTGTGTGTCTGTGTGTCTCCTCTCCTAAGGACACCAGTCATATTGGATTTCGGGGCCACCCTCCTCCGGTAGAGCTTCAACTGAACTAGTTACATCTGCAACTACCCTAGTTCCACATAAGGTCCCATTCTGAGGTTCCAGGAAGGAAATGACATTTTTTGGGGGGGAGGGGGGGGGTCACTATTTAACCCAACACTGGGCTATTACATAAGGGGAAATGAGTGAAAAATGCATCCCCAGGCTGGCAACATCAGGAAGCTGTTAGCACCCTAAGCCTGAAGAAGGAGAGAGCTGGGGCTGCAGAAGAAACTGCTAGACAAGAGGAGGGGCTTGGGGAGGGAATGCGGCCCCTGTGAATGTACAGCCCAGCCGGGAAGAAGCAAGAACAAACAGCCCACTCTCCTTTCCTCCTACTTCCCACCGACCAACCCAGGCATGGAGGCCAAGAGCCCCACTGATGCCCCTCCCCTCAAATGAAGGCAGTAGACAGGCAACCAGCAATCCCAACACTGCTACACATTATAATAGAGGACACACCACGGGGTGCAAGAGGGGGTCACCTCACCCAGACTAAATGGTCACAGGTGGTCACATCTCTGCAGCAGAGGAGGAGTTGGCCAAGAGCACAATGCAAGCTGCAAGCTGGTTTGGGGAGCGGCGATGGTGCAAATAATATGGAGAGGGGAGGAGAGCTCCTGTGGCAATCCAGGCCTGAGTTATGGTTGTTGGGAGTCCAGAAAGGTCTAGAAGGTGAGAGAAAGGAGGCAAGGGAAAGAGAGGAGCCGGGATGACACTCAGATGTCTGGCCTGGGCGGCTGAGTGGGTGGTAGAGTCTTCATGGAGAGAGGGAACATACAGATTATACACAGACTTGGGGTGAGACTGGGCTAGGAGTTTACTTGTACTTATTGAGCATTTGGTTCCTGGGGGATTTCTCAGTGGAGATGGTGACCAGCGTTGGATTTGTGGGTCTGGAGTCTCTGGAAGAAGCCTAGGCTGGCAAGGGAGGCCTGGTATTGACAGTAACCGACAGCATGAGACTAGACTGAATCCCCAGGGGGGCTAATATTTCAGGGCCAGGCAGGGAGGTGGGGGGGCAGAACTATGGATGGAAGGTGGGAAAAGCCAGGAGAGTGTGATGTCCAGGAAGCACAAGGAAGGCAGTGTTTCCAGAATGAGAGAGAGTGGGATGCTGCAAAGAAGCCAGGTCTACTGGCTTCACCCAGAAGATCGTGGCTGATGCTTCCATGAAGGTAGGGTGGGCGGCAGCTGCTGTGGGGATTGAGTGGGCGTGGGGAAGAAGAGGCAGCAGGGAGCAGACAGCGTTTCAGGAGAGGAGGAGAGAGAAGGGCCCAAGGCTGGAGAGGGACTGGGGGAGGAGGAAGGATATTTTTTAAATGTAGGGATGTTTGCGAGCATATACAGAAGTCGGGAGAACACTACAGTAAAGCCCACGTACCCAATACCCAGCTGCATCAATGACCAATGCATAGCCAACCTTCTTTCCTTTCTGTTTCGACCCACTTCCTTCTCCCCAGGAATATTTTGCAGCAAATTCCAGACATTCTATTTCATTTGTAAAGTTTCAATGTGGATCTCTAAAAGATATGGTTTTAAACATAACCACAATACCATCATCAGGGCTCCCCCAACAAGAACAGTTCCAGAATGGCATCCAGTACCCAGCCCATGTTCTCACTTCCCTGACTGTCCTGAAACTGGCCCGCAGTTTTGTTTGTCTTTCAGTGGGGATCCAAACAACCCACACGTGTATGGCTTGTGTCTCCTAGGTCTCCCCTCTGTAGATTTCCCCAGCACCCCTCTCTCTCTCTCTCTCTCTCTCTCTCTCTCTCTCTCTCTCTACCCCAGCAATGTGTTGCCGTCATTGTTATAGAGGCCAGGCCACTCGTCATGCAGTCTCCCTCACTCTGCTTGTGCTGATGCTGTCTTCATGATTCGGTCTAACATGTTTTTCCTGAAATTGACAATGAGAGCTAGAGGCTCAATCAGACTTGGGTAGATTCAATGCAAGCACATGGCATCTGGTCAGCTTTCTGGTCTTAGATGTTCCTTGTCTAGGTTCATTAATTCATCAGAAGTCAGAATTCACAGAAGTGGTGAAACTGCTATTTTCAGTCTTTCTTTCCCTCGTTGCTAGCATACTTCTGTAAAGAGGACTCCTCATCAATTGTTTAACATCAATTAGTGGACCCTGAGGTACAGTTTGCATAGGAAAGGCAGGATAAATGCAAGCTCCCTCTTTTGCCACTTTTCAAAATGAGTTGGTTTTCTAGTATTCTTCAAGTTACCCATACATTTCTTTGGCATTTTATGGTATGCGCCAGGGGACAGAGTCACATTTGGTGCGTTTTGACCCACTGCAGTGACGCTCCTGACTGCAGCTCATTTGCCCGTCTTTGGCCAGTGGGGGCCTCTACTAATTGTCTTGAGTCCGTCTGACATGACCCCGGTATATGATAGTGTCCTTGCTTTCTACTGTGACAAATGTTCTGAGCGCATTTCATACAATTCCTGCCTCAGACCTGGAATCTGCCATTTCTCCTAGGAGGCCGGCTCCTCAAGAAGTCAGAAGAGAGGACGCCAGCAGGTATGTACAGGAAAGGAGGCCGCACCCTCAAGGACACAAGTCCCCTCAAAGGCAGAATGAAAAGGAATCCAAAACACGGGAGGAGGAATGAGCCCCAGGCTGGAGAAGCACTCTGCAGGCAGCTCACGTTGTAGGTGGGAAGACAAGAGCTGAGAGTTCGTATCTATTTTTCCTTTGTTGCAGGAGGTGAAGTCAGTGGCTGAAAGCGAGGAGAGAGGAGGTGGCCTCTGGTGTTTGAGGAAAACCGAGGATTTAGGGTAACAAGTGAGAACACTGACTAGGGACGGCTGGAAGGAAGGAGATGGCTAATTGCTATGGGTGCCCATCTGTGTGGCGGTGCGAGGGTGTCAGTGAGCCCAGTGCTGAGAGAGGACAAACAGGTGGATGGGCCCAATTTGAAGGGAGGGCGTTTGCCATCCCCCACCCGCAGTGAGGAGTCACTCCTTTCCTGGGCTTAAGAGGCAACTCTGACACCTACTGGAAAGTTTGGACTTTCACCTGAGAGTCACTAGGAGAATGATTTTATGTGCAGAATGAGGCCCGTGCTAGGAGCTGGGGTTGTGATGAGAAGTAAGACTTTTCAGAAAGACCTTCTGTCCAGGAGCTCAGTCTCTCCAGGGAAGAGGACTGTCCAGGTGAGGAGCGTGTCCCCGGGACACACTATGCGTGGTAAGGGGCACGGTGGCTGCGAAAGGCCCCAGCGCCCTGGGGAGGAACTAGAGCCCAGCTGCAGGGGCTGCCGGCTTCTCTTCACTGTAGGCCCACCGAGTGCTTTGTGAGGCACTGTCCTTGCTACAAAGGACAGGCCCATTCTCAGGGAGCTCACCATGTAATCGGAACAAGATACAGAGAACCTCAAGCCACAGGACCTAAAAATCCCCCAGTCCTTATTGAACATGCTACCCATTTTCTGGTGGCAATGATTTTAAAACTCTTTTAGGAAAAAATATGCATTTATTGAATACTGTAATTTTTATGAATCAAACGACCTTTTGACTGTACTAAGGGAACAAATCCAAGGAATGAACCAGTGAAGTGAGATTACTTTCTCCTAACTGATTCTGCTTATTTAATAAATGCATATTTTTACATTTCCATTCTTGTTCAACAGGACACGTTTAGGGCCCCTGCATGGAGACCCTGTGCCCAGTGCCCTAAATAAACAACACTAAGCCCAGGAGCTCCCACTCTGCCCGGAGGCGGTTGCCAGGGGCCTAGCGTGGCCCAGAGTGGGTCCCGGCCCGGCCCTTCTCAGTGCCAGGCCTCAGCGTGCAGATGGCGCGGGCCAGTCCTAGGACACCCGACACCGCTGGCCTGGTTTAACTCTGCCTGGCTCTCGCCTCGGGAGAGGGGAGGGAAATGATTCATCCAGTAGCCCTGACCACCGTACTTGGTCCATGACTGCCCAGAGGCTTGGCCTAGGAGCCAGATCCTTCTGGGGAGGAGAGAAAGACAGACAGACAAGGGCTGACAAAGGGCTTCTGGCGATGGTCCCAGAGTAGGTACCCAGAAGAGACACCTGAAACGGTATTTTCTTAATAAAGTAATGGCACACAATATGCTCAAGTACCACCCCTTCCTCCTTCACACTTGTATTAAACATGTCCATTCATCCTTTCGTAGAACCTTGAGTCAACTATCCTTAAAGTGAAATATTACTTTTGTCTTGTAAAACACTTTTGAAGAAGTTTTGACATCTTCACCACATAATGGTCTGAGATCATGGCAAATAAATGCAAATAGGTATGCATTTAAAATGTTTAGAACAGCGGTTCTCAACCTTCCTAATGCCACGACCCTTTAATACAGTTCCTCATGTTGTGGTGACCCCCAATTTCACTGTTACATAATTAAAGCATAGTGATTAATCACAAAAACAGTATGTAATTATATATGTGTTTTCCGATGGTCTTAGGCGACCCCTGTGAAAGGCTCATTTGACCCCCAAAGGGGTCACGACCCACAGGTTGAGAACCGCTGGTTTAGAAGGATTCACACCAGAAGGCCCACAGTGGCCATCTCTGGGAGGTGAGGCTATTGATCCACTTTCTTCTTTATCTTTTACTGTACCAGTACTTTCCCAATTTGCCAACGGCATTTAGTAATTTTAATAATCTGAGCCTGGACTATGTCAGGCTCTGTGCTAGACTGGGGGTGGGGGGTGGGAGGGTCAAGGCCCTGCGGGCGGGACGGGAGGGAGGGGGGGAACCGACCTGGAAACATATCACAGCTGTGCAGGGGCAGAAGCAGCACAGCAATGGTCTGAAGGGGCTTGAGGCAACAAGGAAAGGTGTCCCCAAGGAGGTTACATCTGGGTAAGGTAGTAGAGCTGAAGGTAGAGAAACATGGGAATCACATTTCAGGAAGAAGGGACAACCACTCAGACAGATGAGGGCATCCTGTAGAAAACGGATCTGAATAATTGACAATAGTTAATGTAGATGAAAAATAACCTTTTGGGGGAAGGGGCTTACCCTCACAAATGACCAAGGAAGAGAAAGTAAAGGCACCATGAGACGCTGCTCTGCCCATCACATTAGCGAAGAAGAAAAGTTACTTACAGCAGGCGAGGGAGCAGCGGGGTCACTGTGCTGGAGAGAGTTGGGGCTGGGCCATTCTAGGAGGCAATGGGGTAGATAGTATGTATTTAGTTTTAATGCTCCACCCCAGTGGCCCCGTAATTCTTCAATGTATATAACTGAACTCCAGAGCTGGATGTGAGATGTGGACAGGGACCTATGCCCTCAGATGTCCACAGTGATTCTGTTCATTCATTCCTTAATTTGGGGAGCGGTTTGCACAGGTGTTCCATCGCATTACTTTGCTACATTACTGACAGAAGTGAACGTGTATTCTTCTGTATGCATCAAATATTACATAATCAATGACTTAAAAACCCGAGTTAAATATACACATTACAGTTATGGAGCACCTGGTTTTTCCAGAGCCTTTTTACCCGCATTATCTTATTTGATCCTCAGGACCTTGCTGCAGGGTGGGCAGGGGCCTTATTCTGAGAGAAGAGTGTACATGTCCCTCAGCTTGCAGCCTCCTCCTGTCCCTTCCCCGGAGAACCTGACCCATCCTTAGGCCCTGGAAGGTGCAGCCCCTTGTACCATGGGGTCTCCCACCACCACCACTGGCCAGAGCAAGGCCATCTATAATATAAAAAGTAGATCCAACCTTCCACATCCACTAGTAGGGAAGAGGGGCATCCATTTTAGAATGAGGAACTAACATGTAGCCACAAGGTATCACGGTTTGGCTAATCTTTTTTTAACAGAATTTGCCACAAACGGGTCTGTAATTTTTTCTCTCATTTCCTCATAGCCTCCTCCCACTTCCACCCCCAAGTATGCCCTTATGACCTAGGGACACAGCACATCCAGCTGTAGTTATTTAACTGCTATATTGAGAGAGCCCCTGGAAAATGGAATCTGATTTAAGAAGAATAAAAAAAAGATAATAAAAAGAGTTAAAAACGGATGTACTTGGCTTTTCCCCCCTTCTTTCCCAAGTGTTGATAAAGTACAGCTGTGTGGCAAAACAGATCTAACATTCAATGTGAGAAGCGTATGTGGATTGAGCACTTACTATATGCTGGGCACTGTGCTACGTGGTGGGGGAGGGGAGCAGCCATGACTCACTACCCTTGAGCTGCTGCCCAACATGAACTTCCAGTCTGCGGATTTCCTGACAGCCCATCTCCACCCCGGCTGACTCCACTAACCCGGCTGCCCCCCTGGTTGCGGTGCATTGCTGAATAATCCTGCTTTCTGGGCGGAAAACAATTTGCGTTCCTCTCTTGATGACAGCATCTTCAATATCGCAAGGTGTAGATGTATCTGTTTATTTCCTCCTTGTTGGTTGCTATTTTTACAAGAGACAGAACCTCAAACACTTGAAATACTAGCACTTAAGAATCTGAACGTTGATGTATTTTTTTAGAAACTCCAGTCTCTCCCCACCCTCCTGTATATTGGTGCTAACGCTTATGCAGTAAGCATAATCTGTTCACCACGGACTAGCTTCTGGTGGACATTAACAGGTACTGACGGAACCATCTTTAGCAGTGTGATCCTGGTCAGGAAGAATCATGATTGAAAATGAGTCAAAAGTCCCCCAAAGACTGACTGATAGACAAAAGGTGCTTAGCCTACTCTCTGAGTGACAACAGTATAATTGGTAAAATAACAGCTAGCATCCGCTAAGTGCTTTACTGTGTGCTGGGCACTGTGCTAAGCTCATTATAAACATCTTATTTAGACCTCGCAGCAGCCCCAAGGGGGCAGTTCGCTACTGTCTCCATGTTACCGATGGGTGACTTGGCTTCAGAAAGAAGCAAACAGCTAGGGTTACGACCCCAGGTCTGACGCCTACCCACCAAATGCCATAAGAACATTTTAAAAAGAGAAGTTGCGATTCCTGTCTTTTTGATATCTACCTATATACACACCTATGTCTATATGTGTACGTCTATATATGTGCATGTACATAATAGTCAACCTTGCAACACAAATATTTTAATAGCCTCACATTTCCATAGCTAAGAGGGGCCTGAATTCATTTTGTTGAAAGTCCCTGCTTTTTATCTGGGCGGTAGCTAGACGCTTAAATAAAAAACAAAACACCCTGTTTGCATTCTTCTGGTTCCCCTCCGTTCCTAAGGCCTTTTCTCTGGGTTGTCCTGGGCAGCCAGTTGTCATGGCAACTGCCAGGCCGCCAGGAGTGGGTCAGGAAGGTGTGGCAGAGGAAGGGGACCCGGGAAGGCTTCCAGGACAGGGTCTCCCCCGGGGCAGTGCCATGCGGAAGCAGAAGGACCGCTCACCAGGGCCTCGGCGGGGAGGGCCACGGCCCGCCAGGACCGCCAGGACCGGGCTTGCTTTACTCTTCTTTCGGACTTGGCGGGGAGCTCGGTAGAGAGAGGCGGCTTCTCTCATTTCTGTGTGAGAAGGGCAGGAAGGTAACTTCTCCCCGGGAGAGGGAGCGCCGAGGAGGAACCGCGGGCAGCTTCCTCTCCACTCACCTGAGGCCCTGCTGCCAGGACCGGCCCTTCTCCACGAAGGGCTGCCTCTGTGCCAGTGCCCTGCTGGGCATGATGGGAAATCCCTCGTGGGGCATGATGGGAAATCCCTCGTGGGGCATGATGGGAAGCCCGTCCTAGTGAATGATGGGAAGCCCATCCTGGTGAATGATGGGAAGCCCAGCCCGTCCTGGTGAATGATGGGAAATATTGGCTGGGAGACCCCTGCCGGTGGATTATGGGAAGTGTCTCCCCGACAAGGTTTCTAAGAGGTAGCAAAGGATGCCCTTCCGCATGTGCCCCGCATTCCCCGTTAGGGAGGAGGGAGCTGAGTTAAGCGCCTTTTGAGGCCTCCAGCGTTGGAACGAGCTGCTTCGATGATCACCCAGCACTTCTGAGACACCCAGGGGATAGGGGGTCGGGGGGTGTGGGGTACCAGAAATCAACTGCTCTCCCCGGGACTCCCCAGGCTCCAGGGAAGAGAGCAGGTGCGGCTGTGCCTGACCTGCGCAGGGAGCAGCCTGTTTCTGGAAGGAGGAGTTTGGGTTTTGTCCAGTGGCTGCTGCTGGGGGCTGAGCGGCATCCTGTTGTGTATTCCGTCTTGCCTTATTTGGACAATTGCTAAACCTGGAGTGCAGTGAAACTACTGTATTGGAAGATTTTTTGGGGGGAGAAACTCTGACCAGTTTGCATGCGTGGGACATAAATCGAATTGTGAATTTTAGGGTTACCAGCACTGTGGCTAGGCACCCAGCTGCTAATGATGTGATCCAGAACAGGGTTTGCTTCAGCCACTTTGTTTTTCTTTCAGTCTAAGTAAAGACTTATTGAGCCGTGCTTCTCCGCTTCCTAAGTGGTTTAAGGCCACTCCCAGAAAACCAGTGATTCATCTAAATCGGAGGTCTGGGAGGCAGGAGAGGGTAGGGATGGACAGTAATGGCTCTTAAGTCAGAATACTTGGTTTGAGGCCCACTAGCTGAATAATCTTGAGCAATAATTTTATTTCCCTGAGGTTGCCTTTCCTTAGCTGTGCAATGGGGAAATGCCCATGAGGATTTAGTGAGATAATTCATACAAAACTCTTAAAACTTACCAGCACAGTCAGAACTTAGCAAACAGTTACTGTCATTGTTAGAAAAAATTTGAAAGTTAAATTTCTGATAATTATTTTTATATGCAAAAAACTAACATTTATTTGTATATTCTTGATTACCATTCCAGATTTCTAACACTTAAAATATTTTTGATGTTTTTATTTTAAAGACATGCTCAATTGTAATAAACGTGGCAACTGCCATGTTTAAAGAAGAAAATAATGACCTATTATTCCAAACTCCTCACGCCCCCATCCCCACAAAAAAACTGTTATTTTAGTTGTTTATAATCTTTTCATCTTTGCAACTAATTAACAATATAATTGTAAGGTCTTGTGTGTTAATTTGCTTGTAAATGTTTCTTTTTTTTCACTAAGCCATGTGTTTGGGCCTGAGATTTGGTTAAGATTGCACCTTCCATTATTTCATTGTTTCTGAGGGAAAGGTCTGCATGGTTTGTGTGTTCAGAAAGATCTGCGGATTATTCATCTGTGGATTTGGCATCCATAATGCTGCCAGCAGGATCAGACTCTATGTTTACTCAGCCATTCCTCCCCTTTTCCCCCACAGCAACAGCAAACACCACACCCTGGGGTGGGTGGGAGGGGACCTTTGTATTAATGGTTTGTGATTTCTTTATTATTAGCATTATGTGGTTATTATAATAACTAACAATACGTTAATAAAATATCATCTTTGATCCCCATGGAAGCTCTTTGAGATTGGTAAGGTTTATTCTACCCAGTTTACACAATAGGAAACTGAGGCTAGGCGTACAAGTTTTGAGGGAGAAGAAAAATAATTTTTTCTTTACCCAAGTTCTTCAGGCTGGTCTAATAATCAAATTAATGTGAGACAGATCAACAGGAGAAAAATAATCAAATTTGTTACATAAGTACATGCGGGGTTTCTTAAGAATATAGGACCTGAGAGTAGGCAACGCACAGGTAGAAGAGGAGGAGCAAACCTTTGGTACACAAATTCATCCGGGCCACCCGGAAACAGTGGGACACAGAGGGGAGTCTAACAGACTGTGCTAGGTTCCTGTCTGCCTATCACACTTAATTCATACTATGATGCTAAGGTGAGGCTCTCTTTGTTTAAGCAGGTTTTTCTATGTGAATTTCTTTGAGCAGGTAAGGGGGAGGGTCAGAGATTCTTCCCGAGTCTTTTATTTCATAAAAACAACCAGCTTAAAATAATCAATATTCCAACAAGGTATATTTTGGGGTGGCAAACTTTGCTTCTCATCAGTTGCCTGAGGTGACCAAATCTAATAAGCCCTGGGATCCCAGAGTTTGGGCATTCTGGCTGAAGGTGAGCAATGTTTTTCTCAGACGACAATGACTTCAAGACCTCTTTCTTCCATTTTGATAAATTATTTTTAAGACTTGAATATTAGATTTAAAGAAATAAAATCATTGGCTTATGATTATTGTGGAAGGTTTTAATTTCAAAAGCAACTAAGAGCACCATACAATATTTAGATTTAAGATGAAACACTTATTTGTGTAATTTGCAAAAACACACTAGAAATTGGATATGCAAATGTACACTGGGCAGACCATATATAAACATAGAACTCTGACCCCAAACCTGCAGCAACCAGCCCTGGAAACCAACCCATTATCTGCAGTGAACATTCCACAGTGTCAGCTGCTGTAAGTCAGACCTGTAGGAAATCCGGTTGCTATCTCTACCAGCTGATCCAGGAACAAACAGTAACCCTGTAACAATTGACCTCAAGGGGCCAGGACTTGATTAATGACGGAGAGTTTATCTCATGACGGAGAGTTTATCTCATTTTGTTCCTGCACTTACAACTTAGGACCAGTGACAGAAAGTTGAATTTGCACACTAACCCATCACATAGGACTCCCTACTTCTACCTGGCTTTCCTGCTGATGCCCAACATCAACAACCTCCAATCAGGGCACACCCAAGCCTTCCCCTTTTTCTCCTATAAAGTGTTCCCACATCTCTGCCTACCTTGGAGTCTGCCAAATGCAAATGATAATGGCTTACTCCCTTGCTAGAGCAAGCTCTGAGTAAATAGTCATCGATTGTTCTCATTTTAATAGTCTTGTGTATTTCCACATACAAGAAGATTCTTTTAAGTAAAACAAATTAAAAGCAAAACAAACAGAAACCTCAACCACGGCTGGTGTGGCTCAGTGGATGAGCCTTGACCCATGAACCAGGGGGTGGAGGTTCGATATTCTGTCAGGGCACATGCCGAGGTTTCAGGCTAAACCCCCAGTAGAGGGTGTGTAGGAGGCAGCTGATTAATAATTCTCTCGCATCATGGATGTTTCTATCTCTCTCTCCCTTTCCCTTACTCTCTCTGAAATCAATAAAAACATATATTTTTTTTTAAAAAAAAAAAACCCCACCTCGGCCATATTTCACTGGCGTGGTTGAGCATCTACTGCGTGAAAACACTTCTCTAGGTGCACGGGGAGACACATATAAGGGTGGCATGGCTTCTGAGTATCCAGAAATGAGATAACCACACAGATGACTATTATATGAGACAGAACTTGTCTTGTGTGTGATAAAGATGATTTGAGGTACTATGGGAGTTAAGAGAGAGAGAGAGAGTAAGCGCATCTAACTAGAAGTATCTATAGAAGCTGCAGGAAGGAGTTTTCACATATTTAAAGTAAAAAATTAAAATACAGAGAAATATGCTTAATACATATGAATACACACATCACATAGAAGTGATATTGCATTTTGTCACACTCAGACCTTTAAAATAGATGATGGATGGATGATGGACAGATAGATGATACATAGAGTTGAAGTCCTTCCTCTTTCTCCAAGTCCCATACCTCCTCCTCCGCCCCCCCCTCCCCCCACGGAGTTCCCATATGAATTTGGAGATTTTGGGGGGAAGTGGCCCCGTAGTTAGTCTGAAGAATGGCTATGCTTGTTAATGGATAGAGCTGGGGGAAGGAAGGCATACCAGGGAGAGGGCATGGCACAGGCAAAGGCATAGAAGTGGGCGTGAAGGATGTATCTGGGGGAACTGCCTGTGGTTTGGTTTTGTATGAAGCAGGTAAATACAGGGAGGGGTTGGCGGGCCCTGAGGCTAAGAAGATGGCTTGGCCTTGAACATGGAGATACTGAATTCCAGCCTGTGAGATTGGTCCGCATTTGGGTTGCTGGGTTGAGGAGGAGCGTGGGTGCTGAGAGGGCCAGAGGCTGGGGGCTACTGCTGGAGATTATAGGGTGCATAGACGGCCTGGATCCGTGGTGACCGGGAATTGGGAAAGAGATCAAGAGGGGCCTGCGCAGGCGGCGTCAGGTGACGGGAAGAGGAGTGGAAGTTGTGTAAGTCCGTGCGAGCGCCTGGGCGTGTGTGCACGTGGACGTGCATCTGCTAAGAGGTCAGAGCTGCCTCCGAGTCAGAGATGCTTACGAACACGGCGAACGACCTCAGAGGACACAGCTCTGAGGGCCGCCAGCACCGCAGGGCGGGACGAGCCCGGAAAGGCGGGGTGGAGCGGCAAGTCCGCAGGTGCCCCAGACACCGAGGAGCGGGTCGGAAGGGCCACTGCCAACACCCGGCAGGGTGAGGCCCTCTCTGGAGGTGGCCCCAAGCGCCTCCTGCGCCCCTTCTCTTTAGGGGCCGGACTCAGGGTGGCTCCGCGTTGCAGCATCACCCAGCAGCCCGAAAACAGGGATTCCTGGGTCAGCCACGTGGCATAGGGTTGGACAGCGGGCGGGTACCGAGTCCGCCCCAGGCCCCGCCTCCCCTATCGTCCCGGGCGGCGATTGGCCGATGTGTCCCGTTGCTATGACAGCACCCGAGGGTTGCGGGTGGCTCCTCCAGGAGCCGTCCCATCCCTCCGCCCGCTCCGGGAGGGAGGCGGGGCTGGACGCGTCTCTATGGCGACGGGGGACGCGGTGGTGGTACTTACGGACTAGAGTGGCGCCGGCGGCGGCGGCGGAGGCGGGGATCTAGGTTGAGGCGAGGCCATGTCGGACCTGGGCTCGGAGGAGTTGGAGGAGGAGGGAGAAACTGATCTTGGGGTGAGAGCTCCGGCAGAGGGAAGGGCTTCCCGGGGTGCGCGGAGGCAGGCGGACCCCCGGAGGCCAGGTCGCGTTGGCACAATAGGGAGATCTGGAGGCAAGTTACGGCCCCCCGACTCCCGCCCCCGCCCCCGCCCCCTGCTCCGGGAGGCCCAGCCAGGGACGATGAGCACGCGGGCCACAGTGGGCGCTGCGTCTTGGAAGTCGGTGGTGAAAGGGGAAACGTCATGACGTCTGCTGGCCACATCCCTCTCGCTCTGTCCCCCTCCCCAACCCTCCTCCCGTTAAAGGCAAAGATTTCCAAGTCAAAGGCCCAAGCATCCTCCTCCCTGCCATTACCTCACCAGTTAGGTCTAGAATCACCTGTGCTTTCTTCACTCTTGTGGGCCTGACCCAGGCCATTGGAATTGTTCCTTGATTCAGGCAATAGGAGGTAAGGCACGCACAAACAGTGAGGTGAGCGGGCTCTGTGTGAGCATATGTTGGGAGATTAACCTCTCTAAGCCAGAGGGAGGCCATTTCCTAGCCTTGACCCCTGTGTGTGCGCAGGGCACAGGGTTGAAATAGTTTCCAATTAACAGAAAAACCTAGCGCCTCTTCTGTGGCTACCATACCTTTTAGCTAGCTCTGTACCTCCATCTCCCAGCTCCTACTTGCTTTACTGCTGCATGAGCCCCTCCATGCACTGGAGCCACCTGGAAGCTAGAAGTGCCAGGAGCCCAACCCTAGGCAGCCAGCAGCTGGTGCTGAAAACCAGGGCAAGCTGCAGTGATTTGCACTCCAGAATCCCCTGTGTGCTGCGGCGGAGTCCGGGACATCACTGACATGAGCCGTGCTTGGTGGCCTCCTCTGCCGTATCTGTTACCCCTTCCTGGTTTCTCCCTGGAGCACTTAAAAAAATCCACTTGCTCAGGGTCTGCTTCTGAGGGAACCCAACCTACAACACCTGCCCAGTCAGCTGTCTAGTTCTCTCCTCAAATGTCCCCACTGGATTTGTAACTTTTTTCTAAAAGTTGATTTCAGAGAGGAAGGGTGAGAGAGAGAGAGAGAGAGAGAGAGAGAGAGAGAGAGAGAGAGAGAGAGAGAGGCGTCAATGATGAGAATCATTGATTGGCTGCCTCCTGCACACCCCCTACTGGGATGGAGTCTGCAACCCTTGTCTGTGCCCTTGACCGGAATCAAACTCAGAACCCTTCAGTCCGCAGGCCAATGCTCTATCCACTGAGCCAAAACAGCCAGGCAGGTTTGTAACTTTTTAGTGCCCAGGTATGGTTAGCTGCCCTTCCGAGGACTGGGAGGATTCAGTGGGATACTATTTATAAAGTGCTTAGCACATGGCTGGCACTCAAACGGTGGCAGCTGTAATTATGCTGACTTTCTTGTTGTTGCCAGGAATATGAAGGGGAACGAAATGAGGCAGGTGAGAGGCACGGCCACGGGAGAGCCAGACTGCCCAATGGGGACACCTATGAGGGGAGCTATGAACACGGAAAAAGACACGGCCAGGTCAGAACCGGTGACTCGCGTGGGTAGTTTTCTATATTTAATGCTCTACTAGCGAGTATTTAACTCAGGAATGATATGAATCCTATAATCAATGTGTTTCAGGGCATCTACAAATTTAAAAATGGTGCTCGATACACTGGAGAATACGTTAAGAATAAAAAACATGGTCAAGGCATTTTTATATACCCGGACGGATCACGATATGAAGGTAAAATGTTCTCGCAAAGCAGCTTCTTGTGCCGCAGACGTCTGCTTTTGGGATTGAACTCTTCTGTGACTACTGAGAAGAATGAGAAAGTTTAAAGTCCTCTGGATTAGTCAGTCACTCAACACACACACACTGTGCTCTGTGTTCACAGGGTTGATGCAGAAACCAGAAAGCCTTGTAATTATGACAAATGGGACTGTCCCTGTGCCCAGCAAATTCTCTGCTGTGAGCCTGTGTCCTGAGAAGCAGATGCCAGAGAGGGAGGCTGCTGGGCAAGCACAGACCTTGGGGAGTGGGTGCACCCAGGATGTCCAACGCTTGGTAGCATTTGTCTCTTTGAAGTTGTTTTTGCTGTTTCCATTTCTGGTAGACCTCTCTTCTGAGGAACACACTGCCTGTTTAGACCTGGTAGTGCCTTCACTGAGGGCTTCTGGGCAGAGAGGCATTCTGCCTTGTTAAACTAGTGTTCTTTTTTAAAAAAAAAAAAATTTTTTTTTTAATTGATTTCAGAGAGGAAGGGAGAGGGAGAGAGAGATAGAAACAACAATGATGAGAGAGAATCATTCATCAGCTGCCTCCTGCATGCCCCCTACTGGGGATGGAGCCCACAACCTGGGCATGTGTCCTGACCAGGAATCGAACCCTGACCTCCCTGTTTATAGGTCGATGGTCAACCACTGAGCAATGCCGGCTGAGCTGACCTGGTGTTCTTATTTCCGTGATAGGTCTTTACATGCCAGTGTTATGTCTCAGGAAGATCCTGGCTCCCTTATTTCCAAGAACCCCACTGCTGCCCCAGCACCATTGTCATCTGGTGGTGCCTATAGTGTTAGTCTAATCCCAACAAGGGATAAAGGAAGCTCCTGGGAAGAGAGACAAGTGGGGAGTGGGCACGAGCCTTCAGAAACTGTGTGCAGAATTCTATGTTCTGGGCTTCTTTTCTGGGAAGAAGTTACCTAGTTTCATCACAAGAGTTGTGACCCCAAAAGACACGGTGTGACCTTGTACAGGGGACTTCATCCCTCCGTGCCTTGGCTTCTCATTTGCAGGGAATTACTACATGTGGAACACGCAGAATCATGCTTGATGCATGGGGAACACCCAGTGAATGTTGGCTGCGTAACCACTTACGTGTGGGATGTCATCACCTCTTAGGAACCAGAGGGTGAGGTGGGGAATGGAGTGAAATGCTGGCACCTGGCCAGGATTGAGCCTTGACGTGGTTGCTGGATCCCTAACCACACACAAGGCAGAGGAGTGTGGTGCTGGCACCGTTGGCAACAGGGCAGGCAAGCCCTGGTTTGAACCCTTGCTGTGCTGCTGGCCACACACACACGTGACTGTGGCCCCAATACATACACGGGCCCACCCCCGTGCTCAGTTACTGTGTGACTCAGCCTCCCTCAGCCAGCTTTCTACTCTATGCCATCCGGCCGGGAGGCAGGGGCCGGCGGGGAGTCTGAGTGGAAAGGGACAGCGGTGAAGGGGTGAAGGGCGGGTTCCCTTCTCACAGGGCTTGCTTTTGTGTTGTGTCTTCCAGGGGAGTGGGTGGACGACCTGAGGCAAGGCCACGGCGTCTACTACTATGTCAACAACGACACCTACACTGGAGAGTGGTTCGCCCACCAAAGGTTCGGTTCTCTCTTTAGTCCTGTAGATAATTCATGTAATGAGAATATGACGATGTCTTATTAAGAAACAGAATCATGACAAAAGTTCACATGCCAAGTCTGCCAGGCAGTTCAAACCCTGCCAGGCTTTCAGGCGAGGCTGCTGGATGATGCGGGTGCAGACCCGTGGGGGAGAGCACGTGGGTCCTGCACCCCAGGGCCCTGAACCTTCTGGGGACTGAGCCTCGCCTCCCAGGAGCACTGCTCTTCACGTGAGGACCAGCTGACCCACAGGAAGGCCCCGCTGTCCGGCAGGCGATGCCCGCCCCATGCGTGGTCACAGGGAGCAGGAGCCATGCTCTGCTGGGGCAGAGATAGAAGACAATGGCCGTGACCCTGTGTCAGCCTAGGGCCCTCAGTGAATGGCCTGCCTACACACCCGGGAGGTTTCTCATGCTTCGGATCTAAAGGCTCTGTGCCCCTGTCTCCCCCAGGCATGGGCAAGGCACCTATTTCTACGCAGAGACCGGCAGCAAGTACGTGGGGACCTGGGTGAACGGACAGCAGGAGGGCGCAGCCGAGATCATTCACCTGAACCACAGGTACCAGGGCAAGTTCTCGAACAAAAACGTAAGTCAGCGGGAAGTGATGTTTGCCCATGAAATCCGCAGTACCCTTCTCCCCAGCCTGAGTATCCGTGTGCCCGGGAAATACTGGAAACCGGGGGAAACCCTCCATCCCTCCGCATATGGAAAACAGGGCAACGGTGTCTACCTCTGAGCATCCTGATAACCCACAGAGGGCAGAGTTGGGGGGCGGGGAGCCTGGCCAGTTTCTCTGCATCTCAGTAAATCCCAGTCTCTCCCAGCAGTGGCCGGGCACGTCCCCATAACACGGGGCATGTTGCCCTCTTGTGTGTGCTCAGTCTCATGGGGGAATCAGATGTGAGACCCTCGTTTGCCGGGAACGGCTGAACGTTTTCTGTGGTTGAGCATGTGGGGGTTCTGACTTTCTCTCCCCTGGGAGGGGGGGTGGGCGCAGGGCTGGAACTGGGGAGGAAGACCATGAGCCCCTCCTCACCTGGTGGTTGTGGGACCGGAGAACCGCTTGGAGCACCAGACCTTGGGTTGCAGTACTCACTCCAGTCATCTCCGTGGTAGGACTTTGTGGCTCTGCTTGCCCTTCTGTCCGAGCCCTGGTGGGGTGCAGAGAAACCCTGACTGACTCAGAACCTACCAGCCTGGCGTTCCTGTGGCTCTGATCAGGGGCTGAGCAGACACTGTCCCTGAAGAAAGAGTTTGCTGGGCAAGTGAACGCTGTGAGATGTTGACATTGGGATTACTTAATGGATCCAATGAAGTAGCCTCAGACTCTCTTAAACTCAGTTTTCATTTACATATGATCAAGCCCTAATTTCAGATTCTCCTGTTAGTCTTTGCAAAGCAGCACATTCTCCTCAAACCCACACATTGCCCATGTGGTTCCCAGCATTGCCCATGTGGGTAATCATTAGGATGGGGGTATACAGATCAGAGAAGCAGCAAGTCTAGTGACAGATGCAAGGATGTGTGATAAGGATGTCATTTCAGATTACTAAGGAAATCATGGGAGAAGTCAAGAAATGGTGCTGGTAACCATTTGGGCGGAAAAAGAAAATCAGTTTGTCCTCCAGCTTATAGATAAAGACGCTTTCTAGAAGAAATGAAGATTTAAATATAAACAAAAATCACTGCGAGAAAAAATAGGTTATTAACTTTAAAATGAGGAAAACTTTCTAAACAAAAAGCCAGGAGATTTTGCCTAATAAAAACCGTGCCATGCCAGCACGGCCGAGGGCGAACCTGAGGAGTGGTGGTGAAGGATTAAAGAAGACAGACAAAGAGAATACAGCTGGGGCTCGGTGGATGTCCCATGCCTGGATGAGGACACAGAAAGATCCAGCCTCCAAGCCGAGGCTTTATTTCATAGTCAAAGCAAAACAAGGAACATGGTTGCAATGTTTTTGTGAGTTTCACCTTGTTTTGGCAGCACTGGCTGCACCTCCCACAGCCCATTAGCTACCTAGGAAGGAACTAGGGAGGACTATAAGGTTAAGCTTAATTATGCTAAGAGGGCTCTGCCCTCCAAACTGGGACTTATTTGTGGCCCTGCCGCAGGTCAGTCCGAGGCTTAACCCTGTAGCCGCACCCTACAAATAACAATCCCTTAGAGATTAGAAAATACTAGAAAGGAAATTTACTAGTAAGAGTTATATGATGAATGGGGTTAGGACATGTGCAACAGTTAATATATAAAAGACTCACATCAATCAATGTGATTTAAATGGCCAAAATATTAAAAAAAAATATTCAACCTTACTAAATAACTTAAAAGGTATGACTTACAATGATTTGTTTATATATTTAAAAATGTAAAGATAGAGCAAAATGTTAAGGTCCAGAAAAAAACAAGGGTTTGAGGACAAAGAGGCTCTTACTTGCTTCTGTGGGAGCCTCATTCTCATGTATATATACTGTGCAAACTTTTGTCCAGAAATGTTATTTCTGAAACTTTACCCAGAGGAAACTCTCCAAAGTGTACACAGTGATTTAGCCCAGAATATGTTTCCTCTGGCAGACAAGTGTGAGCAGACCAAATATTGGCAATAGTGAATAAGTACAATAGATTATAACTCTCAGATGAAATAAAATACAGGTTGACAGCTGGTGCTGTGGAAGACCATTCGGACAGATGGGAAGGTACTCATGCCATATGTCTAGTAAAAACAGAGTAGCAGTCAGGATATGTAATTATGATCAGATTTTAAATCAAGACCCCTCTGTCCTAGAAACAAGGTTACAGAGATTACATCGAAATGTTATTAGTAGTTCTGTCTCTATCTAGTTTGCCTGTGGCTGCGGACTTAGTAAAACTTTTATAATAAATGCATTACTTGTATAAAGGGATTAAATCTAGTTAAGTTTTTTTTTTTTTTAATATTTTATTGATTTTCCACAGAGAGGAAGGGAGAGGGATAGAGAGTTAGAAATATCGATGAGAGAGAAACATCGATCAGCTGCCTCCTGCACACCCCCTACTGGGGATGTGCCCGCAACCAAGGTACATGCCCTTGACTGGAATCGAACCTGGGACCTTTCAGTCCGCAGGCCGACGCTCTATCCACTGAGCCAAACAGGTCAGGGCTGTAGTTAAGTTTTTAAAAACAAACGAAATAGGCCGTGTACTTTGCAATTCCATTAGCCGTTAGTTCTTAAATACATTCTTTGACCTATGTTGGACTTCCCTCCAATCACACGATGCGGGTAGGTTTTATGGGGGTAGCATTTCTAAAGCATTTTGGACTACCTATTGGGTGCTGACTCTCAAGAGTGAAGTACCTCTTGGTTTCTCTTTGCTTGTAGCCTATGGGCCCCGGGAAGTACGTGTTTGACATTGGATGTGAGCAGCACGGGGAGTATCGGGTCACAGATGCGGTAAGTGGCAGGGGATTTGTCGTCTCCTGCACTTGTGGGCAAGAGAGCTGCCCAGAGACATCGACCCCCTAGAGCAGTGGTTCTCAGCCTCCTGGCCCTTTAAATACAGTTCCTCATGTTCTGACCCAACCATAACATTATTGTCATTGCTACTTCATAACTGTCATGTTGCTACTGTTATGAAGCGTCATGTAAATATCTGATATGCAGGATGGTCTTAGGCGACCCCTGTGAAAGGGTCATTCGACCACCAGAGGGGTCGTGACCCACAGGTTGAGAACCGCTGCCCTAGAGGGAGCAGAGGAGAGTGGTGCCAGCTCTCAGGGCCTTTCCCGTTTCCCCGTTCCTGCTTCACTTGCCTCTGTTAGTCTGGAACTGCATTGCCAGAACGCAACGAGATCATGTCACAGTGATTGCTGAAAGCCAGGCCTGGTTTCCTGCAGAGAAACCAGCTAATTCTGAGCCAGCCAGAGGGCTCTGGGCAGCTCGGGCCCAGAAACGGTCCACTGAACTCTGTCACGGCGATGTCACCAAATTGTGCAACAAGCCAGTGCTTCGGGTATATTTGGATGACTCACGCCACTTACAATTTTCTCTTTTTGTTCCTTTCTAATACTTAACATTAATATTAATACTAAATTGATATTCTGTGGTTCGTTTTGAAATTAGCCAGCTAATTTGTCACTCTTAGGCATCTAAATGTGTGTGTGTGTGTGTGTGTGTGTGTGTGTGTGTGTGTGTATTCCTGCTATTATTGGCTGGCTAAGGCCTGTAGATAATAGGAAATTTAATAAAATACCTCAGGCATCACCCATCACCCCCACAATCCCAAGGCTCACCCAGGGCACCCCACCAGGGCATCCCCCTACTAGGCAGGCCCTCAGCCCCCCTCTTCTCCTGGTTCCTTCCCCTGTGGTGTTCTACTTCCCTTGTATCACTCCACCACAGCCACTGTGTGCCCCAAAGCAGCCCGTGGTTCCCCAAGGTCTGTGGGATGATGTCCACCTTCTTTCTGTGACCAGAATCTCAGTGACCGCCTTGGCCAGGTCATTTTCCCAGTTAACTGTAAAACAGGAAATGGCTGGAATGATTGGTTTTGCTGCTAAAAATGAGGCCCCCCACTACCCGTGAGCATTGTGTCTTCTTGGTTCCCAGGACGTCCAGTCTGAGTGTGAGGAAGGTGTCCAGAAGTCCTCGGGACACGTCACCTTCCCACGCGTTTCTACTACTCAGCGCGTTCGTCTCTGTGTCGCCCCCACACCAGCCCCAAATTTAACACACATTTGACTGGCTTTGTTGTTCGATCGACAGCGACTGTTTCCTGCTTTTGCTCTCCCTGCGGTTGGACACCTCTTACATGGCCCTTGAAGGACCTGCTATTTACTGTACTGCCACTAGTCACAAATCTAGCCTCCATGGTCTTATTGGTGATGGAGCAGTTGTTTTAACTTGTGCAGTGATAAAAAACAAACAAACCCACACACATCTTATTAAGTATTTTTCAGTTGTAGGCCCTTGGGGCAAAAGTTAAATTAGAAGTCAGTATTTCACCCCCTTCCCCTCTGGCAGCCACCACACTGTTGAATGAAATCATATGGTTCTTAGCTTTTTCTGAGTGGGGAAGGGCGTCCTAATCTGTGGTGACAGGAGGAGGTTTGATTTGGGGCGGTGGGCACACGGTGCAATATACAGATTTTGTAACATAAGAACTCATACCTGAGACCTGTATAATCATATTGACCAATGTCACCCCAATAAATTTAATAAAAAGAAAAAGAAGTCAGTATTTCAGGATGATGAGAAGCAAGTTGGAAGGACATCTAAGGGGGGGAACATTGATATAGACCTCCACCGCTATCCGCATTCGGGAATAACTCCGTGAACTAGCACACTTGACTTGAGGACCTTTGTCCACGGCCACCACTGTGCTCTGGTGAGGCTCAGACTGTGATGAAACAGAAAAGCCTACATTTTCACTTCTGGCTCCCAAAGGGGAATGCAGTCCCTTAGCGAAGGGGTGGTGATCTGCAGCCATGGACCAAACCTGGTGGCAGCCTGTTTTGATTTTTTTTCAATTGTGCTAAAATACATACACTACTTGCGATTTTAACCATTTGTAAGTGCACACCCCTGTGGCATTTAATCCGTTCACCTGTCATGCAGCCATTACTGCCATCCATCTCTGAAACTCTTTTTATCTCCAAACTCTGTCTCCGTTGAACAATATCTTCCTCCCCCTCCCCCAGTTGTCACTTCTGATTTACCTTCTGTCTATGAATTTGCCTGTTCTAGATGTTTCATATGAGTGGGATCATATGAGTGGGATTTGTCCTTTGTGTCTGGATTTCCACTTAGTATAGTGTTTTCAGTGTTTGGCCATGTTCTAACAGGTGTCAGAATGTCCTTTTAATGGCTGAGTAACACCCATTGACAGACACGTGGGTTGCTTCTACCTCCTGGCTACTGCGAATAATGCTGCAGTAGACATTGGTCCATAAATATCTGCCTGAGTCTCTATGTTCAGTCCTTTTGGATGTATACCTCCGAGCGGCATTGCTGGGTCATAAGGTGACTCTATGGTTAGTTTTTTGAGGAACCTCCCAGTTTTCCTTCGTGGCTGCACCGTTTACATCCTCACCCTCAGAGCATGTGGTTCCACGTCCTGTTTTGTAGATGAGGTTTCTGGAGCCCAGCCACGCTGCTCATTTACCGTCACCCGAGGCTGTTTTGTGACAACGGCAGGGTGCGTAGTGGCCACAGACACCAGGTGGCCAGCAGAGCCCCGGATAGTTGTTAGAAAAGTTTACCGACGCCAGTCCTGGAACAATGTTTTTCAAAGTACACGTTGCAACCGTTTCATGACTCATGGCGTCAATTTAGTTCATTGTGAGCAACGTTTACAAAACTGAAAATGGAATAAAAGTGGATGCTGGCCATGGAGACAAGCACGTGGATTTGGCTTCAGGCCTGTGCTTCGTGGCGCGGGGTGGTGGCATGCCGTGGCTTTCCTCCTGTGGCTGAGCCATGGGAAGTAGCTGCGCTGGAATTTTATTTTCCCTCCAGAATCCTTGAAACTAGAGCTTCAGTCTTTATCCCCTTCGACACCATTGCAAGGTTGTCTTAGCAGGCTGCGAGGCCTGTTCTTCCTGCAATGTTAGCTGTATTATGTAGAAGGATTAGAGCAGGAAGAAGTAGCTGAGCAGCGCATGGAGAGGCGCACTTCGGCCTGGTCACATCTTACCTGTTCCAGGGCTGGGGAGTGAGTCCGCGGGCGTCCAGGCTCCAGCAGGGAGCGGGTAGGCACAGTGTCCCGCTGCCCTTCCGTTTCCCATCCCGGTGCCTTTCAGAGCCGCGTAGACTGTACCTAGGAAGCCGGCAGTTGATCTGCTCTCTGAATGGTGCTGTGATCATGCTCAAATGCAATGACACACCTGCCCTTTCTCTCCTTCCTCTAAGTACCCCACTACCTCGTTTACACAAATGTGGGCAAGTTCACATTTTTAAACTTCAAATAGGAAAGAGTGGAAGAGGAAGAGGAGGAGGAGTCGGTAATAACTGCCGTTCCAAAATGGAAAGCTATCAAAATCACAGAGTTGGCCTTGTGGACACCGACCCTCGCTGAAGAGCCGCCGCCCACGGATGTGCCTGGCCAGGAGGAGACCCCGGCAGCCGAGGGTACGGCCCCTGCCTGCGTGGGGCGAGGCGGGCTGAGCACAGCCTCTGCATAGGCCCCTGTGGCCAGGCTCCTGGCTCCTCCCGTGTGCATGGGGCTATGAGGGAGAGGCTCTGGGACCCGGGCCTCCAAGCCCCGAATCAGCAGGACTGAGTGCATAGAGTCCAGCCATGGCTCAGGCCCTCGAACACCTTGGCTGACTCCATGGGAAGCCCCTGGCGCTAAAGTCCCTTGGAACACTTCTCCCCTCACCTTGGTCAATGGTTGCCTGTGGGCGTGGCCTCGGGAAAGCCAGCTGACAGCAGCTGGGGGACGAGCCCTTCCCGGAAGAAGGGTCTTCCCGAGGGGCAGTTAGGCGGCCTGGGATGCTGGAGAACTGCAAGTGATTAGAAGCCGGGTCAAGCTGGCCTCAGTGAAATAACACAGTTCATTGGCTCACACGGCTGGGAGGGCGGGTGGAGCCAGCCTCAGGCTTGGCTGGGTCAGGCTGCAGCTCTGGGTCTCTCCTCTCACAGGCAGGCTCTGCTCTCTTCCCCTTGGAGACTCATCCCAATGACTTTATCAGATTGTCACCCAGTCAACTCAAGAGCCCCGGGGAACAGAGAGCTTCTTTCTCAGTCTGATCCTCAGAACCCTGGGGACATAGTCATCCTCCCAGAACGGTCACTGTGACCGGGGATGGGGATGGGTGATGTCCCCTGGGGAGGCGTGGTCCCCTGAGGGAGAAGCTGGGTGCGGGAGGGAAGGTGGGTCCCGAGCAGGGGAGGAAGCGGCCGCCCTGCACAGGCCTGCGCCCTGCTGGACGCTGTCTTCCTTTGTCTCTTCGCAGCCCGGGGAGAGCTTGGGGAGGAGGCCCAGCCCCCAGCGGATCTCTCAGATGGGGAGGCCGATTTCATGAGGCCCGGTGAGGAAGACGCTGATAACTTCAGGGAGGAGGGCGAGTACGGCCGGGAGGAGTTCCGCTTCGACAACATAGACCAGCAGGGTGAGCCTGAGCTCTGGGGGGTCACACACGCTGGGCAGGCTGGGAAGATCTCTTCCCTTTGACCCCCACCCTGGGCCAGGCTGGGAGAAGGTCTCTGAGCACCTTCTGTGAACTCACGTGGGACCCACAGGGCTGCTGCTCCTTCCCCGGTGCTCCTGCAAACCTCCTGCGACGGCAGGGACAGCAGGTCCCGCGGACGCTCTCTCTCTGCTCTTTGCTAATCTCCGTTTATACCAGGCAAGCAGGCCTCCGCTAGAAATGCAGAGCTTGGCTGTGTGTTGTCATGTGGTTTAGCAGGGCTGGGGCACAGGGGTAGGAGCTGGCAGTGTGGGGAACCAGTCCTTTATCATAAAAAATATATATATTTTTAAATAGATTCTTGGAAGGGAGAGAGAGAGATAGGAACATCAATGAGAGATAAATATTGACCAGTTGCCTCCTGCACGCCCCCTACTGGGATGGAATCCCCCAACCCGGGCATGTGCCCTGAACAGGAATCAAAACGGTGACCTCTTGGTGCATGGTCAATGCTCAGCCACTGAGCCACACTGGCCAGGCGGGGACCAGCCCTTTTTAAATGGGTTTGAGTGTACCATTAATCTAGGAGCTTCTGCCCCTCAGGTCCTGGGAAGGCCTTCCCCACCCAGAACCCGAGGTGGGGGGAGCAGGAGAAGGGGTCCGGCGTGAGCAATACGCAGGATGAGGATCCGAGAACCAGGCTGGGAGAGAGTGGGGCATGGCATCAGGACCAGCGGGTGTCTGAGACTTCAGGTTCCTGAAGCAGCCTGGACAGAAGGACATTGCCTTGGCTCAGAGGTTTTAGCCTCCGGGGCACTTGGCAGCATCTAGACTTGGAGGGCTGGGCAGGGTGGCGGGCAGTGCTACTGGCATCTTCTGGGGTGGAGGCCAGGGGTGCTGCTAAATGTTCTATGATGCACAGGACAGCCTCACATGGACAACCATCCAGCCCAACATGCCGACTCGGCAAATAAAGAATTTTAAAATAGAAAAAAGTTCATATCAAATACTCATGTTTCCCTTTCCTTCCCAGGAAATGTGGGTTTCGAAGAAGATGACCCTAGACAATCCGATCCTCCAGACTAAGATGGGTCCAAAGTGAGGGGCCTGTGCCGCCCAACACCCGGCGCTCGGGGAGTCAACACCGATCATTACTGATCGTTCGTATTTAGTTGTTTGTGAAAATGGTTTACAGTTGCAAATAAAATTTTCATTCTCCTTTGTTGTTGAAATCACCTGTGCTTCCAGTTCTTTAAACTAAGAGTTCCCAGGTTGCCTTGCCCTGGTTGTCAGCGTGTCTTCTCCTAGGATGAAGAATTGCCATACACCTGCCCCTCCATAGGAGATGGCGATGGAGTGGACTCCCGGCTGAGCTAGGACAGTGATTACAGACTGAATTCCCTCTCTCCTTTCCCTCAAGACACTAGGAAAGCACCCAGACAATAAGAATGCCCATGTGATTCTCATAAAACACAACACGTATTTCTGGGAGCCCCCAAGGGAGCTCATGGGTGCTCAAGAAGGCATCCATTGGACAGTTCAGGTTGAGGTTTGACCTTTGACCCCACACCTGTACGTCACAATCATAGGTCACATGGTTGTCCCTCTGTGTGTGTCTGTGTTCTAATCTCTTTTTTTTAAAAAAATATTTTATTGATTTTTTTACAGAGAGGAAAAGAGAGGGCTAGAGAGTTAGAAACATCGGAGAGAGAGAAACATTGATCAGCTGCCTCCTGCACACTCCCCACTGGGGATGTGCCTGCAACCAAGGTACATGCCCTTGACCGGAATCGAACCTGGGACCCTTGAGTCCGCAGGCTGATGCTCTATCCACTGAGCCAGACCGGTCAGGGCCTAATCTACTCTTTTCATAAAGACACCAGTCCACCCCAATGACCTCATTTTACTTTAATGATCTCTTTATAGGCCTGTTCTGAGGTTAGGACTTCAACTTATGAATATGAGAGACACACACAATTCAGTCTATAAAATTCACCAACATGACTCATATCTAAAATATGCCAAATTTGGTTCTAAAATAAGACTTAATTCAGGGGAAAATGATGATGACTCTTCTCAGATAAACACAGGAGAGTGTTGGCCAGGTTGCAGTGGTCCCAGACCTGCCCCTAAGCAGTTCTCCAGCAGAGGCACCGAGTTAGGCTCCTCGATTCCTTTGCTGCTAGCCTGAGGCGAGCTGCCCCTCCCATTTTCACCACCTTCCATCCATTGTGCCACGAGGTATATTAATATAATTAATATCCACCATGTCAAAACCCAAGAGTCCCTTCCAGGTTTGTGTTTTTGAGCCCACAGGTGAGGAAATCAAGGTACTCATGTCATGGGTGTTGGAGGTGGGAGTCCCTGGTAACAGGATGTCCATTTCCAGATGATGTCAGTGGGGGGTCAGACTAGGTTTGTAAACACAAGGACCAGCTCTGGGACAGGAAAGAAGGAGAGGCCAGTGGTCAGAAATCTTTCTTTCTTTGTTTAATATTTGGTTTCTTGTTAGTTCATAAAGTTGGAAACTTAGTCACTTCCATCTCCGCCCTTATTCAGCCCATTTCCCAGGACTCAGTTCTTACAATGAGGTTCATTCTGGAAGCCAAGAATGACCAAACTAGGCTTTTCTGTCATTGCAGCAGAATTTGGGGGGTGGGTCTAGTCAGAACCAGAATTATAAAATAGAAACAAAGTGGTGTTTCTTGCACACTTGACCTGAAGATGGAGATTCAAGCACCTCTCGGTGTCCCTTGCAAAGGACATGATCTGCCCCTCATATTATCCAGGGGCATGACACCCAGAAGCCTTGCCCCTGGGAGGGTGAATCCAGACACCTGTGGACAGCCCCAAATTCCATTAGCTTGACCTGCAAAGCTTTTATTCTTCATGATGACTAGTGAGGTCGGTGTGGCACTGGGTACCCAGGGGAGCGAGCAGAGGGCCTGGGGTGGGCAGCACATCCAGGGATGACTATGTCCTACTCTGAGCACTTGGATGGCTTTTCCTTTTTCTTCCGCAGGGCTGGGCTGAGAGGACACCACTGTGAGACCCCTGTCAACCACCTGAACCAACTTCTCAACATCAGAGGTACCATTTTACAACTGTCATCTGGGCAGATTTCACTGCCGTGGGTCCCTGTCTGGTTTGTCTTACTCATTATTCAGGGCAGAACCCATTTCCCCCATTTTCAAAGCTCCCCTCCCCTCTCCACTTGATCAAAAGAGATAAAGAAGAAGCTGAAAACAACCTACACCAAGGGGGGCGTGTCTCAAATCCTTACACCTGGGCCCCTGTAATAGCAGCCCCGATATGCTGGGGTGTGATGTGCTCAAGAATGCCCCCCGAAGCCTGGCCTGTTTGGCTCAGCAGTTGAGTGTTGACCCAGGAGAGGTCACTGGTTCAATTTCCGGTCAGGGCACATGCTGGGGTTGTGTGCAAGAGGGAGCCGATTGATGATGTTCCTCTCTCATCTCTCTCTCTCCCTTCCTTTCTCTCTAAAAATCAATAAAAACATTTTTTTTGAAAAGAGTGGCCCTGAAAGATGTCCGCATCCCAATCCCCAGACCTGTGCATGTGTTCCCTTTCAGGGCCTTTGCAGATGGGATTGAGCTAAGGATCCTGAGATGCAGAGATGATCCTGGATTATCTGCACTGGATGGACCCAATGTCACCACAAAAGACCTTACAAAAGGGAGACAGGAGGGTCAGAGTGAGAGGCAGCGAGATGGTGGACAGAGGGACCAGAGAGACTTGAAGATGTGACACCACTGTCTTTGACAATGGAGGAAGGTGCTATGGGGCAAGGAGTGGGGGTAGGGTGCCTCTAAAAGCTGGAAAAGGCAATGAAATAAATTCCCCCCCCCCCCGGGGCCTCCTGTTGACCTGTTTTAGAACTTGTGATCTCCAGAAATGCAACAGAATAAATCGTGTGTGTGTGTGTGTGTGTGTGTGTTAAAACTTGTGTTATCTTACCACTCCATGATGGTGCCTTGTTACAGCAGCAACAGGAAGCTAATACCCGGGGTGGGGTCACCAAGCAGCAGTTTCCTGGTGTTGGTCTGGTTTCTCCTTTTATTGAACGTTCTACCTCTGTTTGCCCCACACAGCCAAAGAGTGATTGAAATACAAAAGGGAAAAACAGTTGGGAACTTGGCAAATAGGAACATCCTATATAATAAAACCCTGATATGCAAATAGACCGAATAGTGGAATGACCAGCAGAACGACCAGTCGCTATGATGCGCACTGACCACCGGGGGCAGACGCTCAATGCAGGAGCTGCCCCTGGTGGTCAGTGCGCTCCCACAGAGGGGGCGCTGCTCAGCCAGAAGCCAGACTCATGGCTGGCGAGCGCAGCGGTGGTGATGGTAGCCTCTTTCGCCTCTGCTGTAGGTGAGCAGTAAGGAGCAAGGGGTCCCAGACTGCAAGAGGGCACAGGCCAGACTGAGAGAAACCCCCACCCCCAGTGAATGAATTTTGTGCACCGGGCCTCTAGTCCTATCTAATAATAGACAAACATGGTAATTGACTGTACCTTCACTATGCCTCCCATTGGCTAATCAGTGCGATATGCAAATTAACTGCCAACAAAGATGGCGGCTAATTTGCATACTGCAGGCAGGGTGGGACAGTGCGAGCTGCCAGTGCGCTGCCATCCAGGGCAGGCCCGCCCCAGAAGCTCCAGCAGCTGGACTGCCTTGCCACCCGGGACCCAATCGGCGGGTCCTGGGCGGCAAGGCAGGCCGGCCCCAGAAGCCCGGGAAGCCGCCTGATATGGTAGTAACTCTATCAGTAAGCACTTTGAAAGTCAGTGGCATAAATGCACCAATTAAAAGACAGATTATGAGGGTGAATCAAAAAACAAAACCCACTTTAAATATAAAGACACATATAGTTAAAAGTAAATGAATTAAGCTGAAGCCTGTTTTGCTCAGTGGATAGAGCATTAGCCTGTGGACTGAAGGGTCCCAGGTTGGATTCCAGTCAAGGGCATGTACCTCAGTTGCTGGCTTGATCCCCAGTCCCTATCAAAGCATGTGCAGGAGGCAACCAATCAATGTGTCTCTCCCTTTCCCTTCACTCTCTCTAAAATTCAATGGAAAAATATCCTTGGGTGAAGATTAACAAAAACAAAGTAAATGGATTAAGTAACATTAAAGAGATTATAAGAAAAATATATTCCAAATTTTGTTCTTTGTATAATGGTTATGTTGAAATTATTAACACCTGAGAAATTGGGTGAAGGGTACATATAATATGCTGTAGTATTTTATAGTTTTTTTTACATGTATGAGATTATTTCAAATTGAAATATTAAAAAATTAATAAAATATTAATTGAAATGTGTATGCATTACATGAAAAATCTTCTAATTGCTTCTAGCATAATTTATTAAATTGTGCTAAAATTTACAAGGGTTCAATTAAAAAATATCTTAATTCTAAATGATATAATAGAAAATATATAATAGTGCAGTTATAAGCACATATCTGAAAATAAAAATTTAAAGAAGTGAATTTAAAGAAGGGATTAGCCAAAGAAAATATATGCACAACCCATGGACACAGACAACAGTATGGTGATGGCCAGAGAGAAGTGGGGGCAAGAGCTGGGGAGAGGGGACAAAAGGAGGGAAATAGGGACATCCTATATAATAATAATAAAAGGCTAATACGCACATTGACTGAACGGCAGAATGACCAGTTGCTATGATGCACACTGGCCACCAGGGGGCAGACACTCAATGCAGGAGCTGCCCCCTGGTGGTCAGTGCACTTCCATATGGGGAGTGTCACTCAGCCAGAAGCTGGCTCATGGCTGGCCAGCTCAGTGGTGGTGTCAGGAGCCTCTCCCACCTCCGTGGCAGCACTAAGAATGTCCAACTAACGGTTTAGACCCGATCCCTTGGGGACCTAAGCCTTTAGTCGGACATCCCCTGAGGGCTCCCTGGCTGCCAGAAGGATGTCTGACTGCAAGCTTAGGCCTGTACCCCCCGGGGAGTGGGTCTAAGTTGACAGGTGGACATCCCCCAAGGGGTCCTGGACTGTGACTGCATGCAGGCTGGGCTGAGGGACCCCCCTCCCCCCCCCCCGTGCACAAATTTTTGTGCACCAGGCCACTAGTATAAAATACAGTGGAAATAACCTTTGGTATGTGTGTGGTGGGTCTTTAATCCCTGGAAATTAGAGTCACAGTTCTTATTGCCCTCCAAACCACATGGCAGACACAGTCACAAGGTGTAATCGGGCAGCTGAGCCTGCAGGGCCACAGACCCACAGGTGGCGGCAACGAACTGAAAGCCACAGCAGGCTGCCTGGAACCTAAAAGTGCGCTTTGTGCTTCTACCAATCCCATTAGGCGGGACTAAGGTACCTTCCCATCACAGTATCTTTCAGCCTCTGTACAAGTCTCGCCTCTTCCTTGTGAAGCTGTGCAAACATAACGGGGCCTCTCAGTTGCCCAGGATCCAGTTCCTCCAGTTAAACGCGGAGTTGGAGCCATGGGTCAGTGTCTTCACAGGGGGGGCCACCAACGCCCACTTTCCTTCCTCTTTATTTTCCTCGCAGAAGCACATTCCCAGAGAAGGGATCTAGAGGAGAGTTACATCACTTATTAATACTTGATACCAAGTCAATTGATTTTAGACTCATTCTAAAGCCAACGGACAGGTGCGCCTTGGAGGCTGGCGTGATGTGCCCAGACTGTCAATGCTGCCTTGACACGTAACAGGGCAGTTCTTAGAGGGGTAGGGGGGCGCCCAGGACAACGGGAAATGGGGATGCTATCAACTGGGGATGCTATCCAGTGGGGGGAGGTCAGGGGTGCTGCTAGCATCCCACAATGCACAGGACACCCCCAAACAAAGTGTTATCCCGTCCACGTGTCTGGGGTGCCAGTGCCAAGGCTGAGAACCCTGTCTACCGTTAGAAGAGTGCCCTACAGTCTCAGATTTAGCATCACAGAAAGATCCAGGTGATGAGTTTTCAGACCCCCGGGAAAAAAACGACAAAGTGGAACTTGAGGCAACTCCTTCATCTGTGAAATGAACGTGTTGAAGTAGATTTTTTATTTGAAGGCCTTTGCGTTTACCTGTTTTGCTTTCCTTTCCTTACTCTCCCTTTTTAATGTCTAGAAATTCCTTGGTCAGACAGAATTTGCAAAAGTTCCATCACACGGGAGTGGTGGGGGGTCTAAGTGGAGGCTAGTGTTGACTCGGGGATGACCCCTTCCTTCTGCTTAGAGAGACTGGGGGGGCGGGTGTGATGGTGGGTGAGGGGCACGCAGCAGAGCCTGTTTCCGGCTGCCCCTGACTAGAAGGCCCAGGGTTGGGCAGAATTCCTTGATGAATTTCTGACCCGCGAGAGCAGCTTATTTGGAGGTGGGGTGGTGTGGACATCAAATCATCAGCATAAGAACGTTGCAGGCCCGGCCCGTGTGGCTCAGTGGTTGAGCCTTGACCTATGAACCAGGAAGTCACGGTACCATTCTCAGTCAGGGCGCATGTCTGGGTTGTGGCTCACTCCCCAGTAGGGGGTGTGCAGGAGGCAGCCGATCAATGATTCTCTCTCATCATTGATGTTTCTCTCTCTCCCTCCCTCTCCCTTCCACTCTGAAAACAATAAAAATATATTTACAAAACAAAGAGAGTTATGGGAATTTGGAAACTCAAGGCTGGCATCTCCAGAAGGGAGGCCAAGGGCTGGGGTATGGGTGGGGATATGGTCACTAAAAGGAACGGGTTTTGGAACAGCAGCAACATGCCATTCTCGCCAGCACCTGCGTGTGCAGCGCTGCTGTCTGTGGGGAGACGGGACCCCCAGGAGACCCGGGGCTGCGGGAACGGTTGCAGCGGTCCATGGGGGCAGCACAGGAGCACACGGGGGAGACAGTGATGACTGCAGGAGTGACAGCAACACTTTTTTCCAGAAGTGTCCCAGTGTGGCCTGGACGGGGGGGGGGGGGGAGGGGGGGGGGGCGGGAGGGCTCAAGCAATGCATGTGGACACTGGTCAGCTGGTGGTCCTGGAACCCGGAGAGCTCAGACATATCGGGGTCATACTTGGGAAACTCCACCTGGACAAGCTTCTCTCAGGTCCAGAGGGAACTGGAACAGGAGAGAGCGGGCACGCGTGGCACAGATGACCCAGCGTCTCAGGTGCAGAAGCTCTTTGATGCTCTCCAGGTGAGAGAGGAGGGCCGGGAGGGGCTCAGGGAGACAAGCGACTTGCGCAGGCACAGAGCCCATGTGTTTGGACTCCTCTGCAGCCCCAGGCCCCTCGGGGCCGGGCGACACCTTGCTGCCCACACCTGTGCAAACAAGCTGTGGCCAGTGGCACCATGATAATTTTGTGTGACGGAATCATGTCCAGGACTCGTCTCCTATCACAGCTGTTGTCTACACACTGTCCTCCCAGCCTCAAGGCCATTGTCAATTCCTTAGTCAATTTGATACAAAGACAAGGGCAGAGGGCGCATCTGACCCTGGGTAGATTGTGGGGGCAGGGGCAGGGGGTGGGGTCTCAGTTTCTGAGTCTTCCCTCTCCTCAATTCACCTCACTAACCGGATAAAGCAACCTTTGCCTTGTTGGGGACGTCCCACAAGTTGGTCCAAGTACCCATTATCCTTCTCGACATGTCTGTCACCGGTTTGATTTTTCCAGAACTGTTGACACAGCCCAGCCAGCCCCGAGCACTCTGGCAGCTACAACAAGCTCTGTGTGTCCCATGGCTGGATGGCTCCCAAGGCAAGAGGCGGGGGGGTGAGGGGGTGGGAGTGGGAGGGTGTGGGGGTGTGTGGTTGGGATTGGGGGAGGGGAGGCATGGGGGGGGATTTCCTTTCTGCCTCCTGGGTCCTTAGAGCAAGCCAGTCCAGCTGTTGTCCTTTCTCTTTTTATCCAAATTGCTTACTTCTTACTGGACCATCTGTTCAACTCCGGGAGTTGCAAGGAATTATCCTGTGGACTGACCTTTAAAAAGCCCCATGTCTTTTTTTATTTTTATAAAAAAAATATCATCTTGGCAGCAAATGGCCAGAGTTGCCACCCTGATGATCAAGATGACAACCTCGCCCCCCAGCCCCCTGCCCAAGGCTGCCCTGCGCATGAGAGCTTGTGGGCACAGTCTCAGGGGACAGGCGGGCCCCTGCTGCCCTGCGCATGAGAGCTTGTGGGCACAGTCTCAGGGGACAGGCGGGCCCCTGCTGCCCTGCGCATGAGAGCTTGTGGGCACAGTCTCAGGGGACAGGCGGGCCCCTGCTGCCCTGCGCTGTCAGGACGCTTGTTGTCATTCTGAGAAGGGCCTGTGATGACCCTGCGTCCTTGGGCTGCCTGACTTTGTGGTCCGAAGAGGAAGGGCGGGCACATACCTTCCTCACCAGCTGGGCGAAGTCCGAGCAGTCCCGGGGCGGCAGCCTGAGCAGCGGGCGCGTGCAGGAGTCCAGCGTTGAGCCGTGGCCCACTATCAGGATGACGCCTGCTGGGAAGAAGAACAGCTCAAGGTCCAAGCAGGCACAGGGAGCGCCTTTCTTAGACTGGAGGTGAAATACCACCTCCCAGCACAGCACCCTAGCACCCAACAGTTCCTGGGGTGAGGCTGCCTCACGGTGCCCCCACACCTTGAGAGGCCCCGGGGGTAGAATAGGTGTGGCTGGTCATGGCTCCGTAAAGCAGTCCCGCCTCTCATGGTAAATGGCTGGTTCTTCAGAGGGTATCACATCCTCAGGCAGGGTCTGGGGTGGGACCTCGCGGGGATGTGAGCCAGCAGCGGGCTCTGAGCCACCACCTCTCTCAGGACATAGTGGTGGCTGCCGCCCAGCCTGATCCGATTAGCTTGAGGACTATCAGCCGGCTGATCCGATTAGCTTGAGGACTATCAGCTGGCTGATCACGATGAGCCTGCTGATGACTCACGGTGGGTAAGGACACCCAGAGTCCACTAGCTGAGTGAGTCTCCCTCCGGTGACAGGACCTGGGAGCCAGAGCCAGGGCAAAGCAGAGCTGGGGAGGCTCACCCCCTGGGAGTCAGGGAGGTGTCTGGGCCGGACTCACCGGCTCCACCTAGAGGAGGAAATCAGGCCAGCGCGCCCTCCGAAGGCCAGGCTGACACAGAGCAGCCCCTTCATGTCAGTCACCTCCTAATGTGACTACAGATCCTCCACTGTGAGCCCAGACTGAAGGTCCGATCTTCTCTTCCTGTGGTATTTCCTATTAATTTCACGCTCAGATCTTTGGCCTCCAGTCTCATGGTTGGGTGCTAGGGTGCTGTGCTGGGAGGTGGTATTTCAGACCCCACGGGAAGGCAAGGACTTAGCAGATTACGTAATGCCTGTGAAGGGCCCACCAGTGCCAGGGGATGGCTAGGTATGAGCGTTTACCTCCAGCCCAGCTGGACTTTCTGTTGCTTCCACACCTCTCGCCCTCCTGCCTCGCTCATGGGCCCTCCCTCTGGGGCGCATTCACCTCCCAACCCTCCTCTTCCTACCCAGGGCCGCCTCCTCAGGGCCCCGGCCACTTGCCACACGCTTGGACCGAGGAGCTTGTTCCCTGCGGTGAGCAGCACACACGGTGCTCCGTGGACATCGGAGCTGACGGAGCCGTGGTCCTGCATCTGAGTTCCCGAAGGACTGCAGGGGGCCCTTGAAGGGGGCTCATCCCTGGCACTGACATTTGCTGGTGGCGGAGGCTTGCAATGGGACAGCCAGAGAGGGGTGGGTGGGTGGGGCCCTGAAAGCTCAGTGAAAGGCCCTGTCACTTTCTGTCCTCTGATGTCCTGTGGCAATAACTGTAACAACAGGTGTTTGACAATTAATCAAATGTCACTGCGGTGTGGTTCCCCGAAGTACGTTCTCCAGGTTCAGATCGGTCAACAGGCAATGCGACCATCCTCAAGGCCAGGCGTGTTCGGGTGCCGGGTTCGGCCAGGCTTGGGGTCTCTTCCTGTAGACGTTTCAGTGACTCTCTGGGAGGGGCCAGGTGCTCAGCTGCCACCCGTGCTCCTTGTCAGAAATTCTTCATCCCCGGAGCATCGCCGGGATGAGGGACAGGGACGGAAAGAGCGCAGGTGGGAAGCGGGCCAGTGGTCTCGTACGGACTCTGAGACTCTTCTCCGTGTCATTAATATTCCTCATGTTCCAGATGTTGGTGCCCCTCCGCCAACAATATTCAAATTCCTCGAGGGTAGAGTGTGTCTTCTTCACTTAGACTGCCCACCATGTTTTGTTGGATGCTGGACACTTCGCTGTGTTCAAGACATGCTTGCTGACTTCAATTTCTAGAAAATTGACTTCTAACTTGTTACTATGGACATTTCCAATACACACCAGAGAAGGGTCTGATGGAACCCCACATACCTGCCATGGAGCTCCAACAGTTGCCCACATGTAGCCCATTTGTATCGTCTGTTCTCTACCCCAGTATTATTTTAGAGTACATCGCAAAGATCACGCAGTCCCACAATGTACCTCTGTTTGCACCTCCAAGTGACAAGGACTTTGCATCTGTACACAACCATCCTGCTATTCTCACACCTAACAAAATTTACAAATATTCTTTAATATTTCCATATTCTAAACCAGTGGTCAGCAAACTCATTAGTCAACAGAGCCAAATATCAACAGGACAACGATTGAAATTTCTTTTGAGAGCCAAATTTTTTAAACTTAAACTATATAGGTAGGTACATTGTTATTAACTTAATTAGGGTACTCCTAAGGCTTAGGAAGAGCCACACTCAAGAGGCCAAAGAGCCGCATTTGGCTCGCGAGCCGCAGTTTGCCGACCACGGTTCTAAACCATATTCAAATGTCTCTAATGGTCGCAATGATCTACAGGCGTTTTCCCCACTGTCGAGCAAACATGTCCTGACATTTGGTTGTTCGGTTCCGCGTTTCTGTTTCCTAAGAGTCTGGCACAGGTGGTTTGTGTTGATCTCCCAGTCCTGGGTCCTATGGGCTCTCAGTCCTAGAACTGGGGTCCCCGGGCCTAAGTGGCAGGGGAGTATGTGTCTACGGGCTCAGTTACCGCAGAGGCAGCGATGTACCACTCTGTTCCTGGGAGTGGGGAGGAGGTCGGAGAATTATCAGGTTCAAAAATGGCCCTGCCTGGCTGGTGTGGCTCAGTGGTTGAGTGTCAACCTATGAACCAGGAGGTCATGGTTCGATTCCTGGTCAGGGCACATGCCCAGGTTGTGGGCTTGGTCCCCAGTGTGGGGCATGCAGGAGGCAGCTGATCAATGATTCTCTCTCATTGATGTTTCTATCTCTAGCTCCCTCTCCCTTTGGCTCTGAAATCAACAAAAATATGTTTTAAAATATGGTGCCGTTTCCAGTGGTAAGACCCCAACTCCTGGGGCTGCTCATCCCGAGCCCGGCGGAGGCACTCACCGTCCTGTGGGCAGCTGCTGACGACCTGTTCCACGCTCACCGCACACCTGTGCACATACTCATCGTAGCTCTCCGCGGGCAGGAGGGAGGCGATGGGGAACGCAGGCCTGTGGGGGAGAGAGGGAGGGCTGCCACCCTGGCCTGCGTGGGAGTGGGGATGGGGGTGGGACCTAGAATTGCGCTGTGGTGACTGGAGAGGGAGTGCCTGCTCCAGGCTGGCTCTGCTCAAGGCTCCAGTCTGTGTTCAAACCTGGCAAAGGGCTGGTGTTCAGACCCACGTGCATGTGCATTCTCACTGAGCACCACAAGGGGCCTGTGATGGCAAAGAGCCAGCCGCTGGCAGAGAGCGACTCAGGCGCTCTCTTTGACCAAACTCGGAGCCCTTCTCAATTGGCCCGAACTTTCTGCTTTCATGCTTGTCCCTGTAGGGTCCATTTTAGCAAGAATCCTGCTAAGTCAGTTTAGCAAGAATTCCCCACCTGCATATCTGATCCCTCTTCCTGATATCCAAGCAACCCCTTCCCCCAACCCCTCCCTGTCTGACCATCCTGGTCTGCCTTTAGCAGGAATCCTGTTAGGTCAGTTTAGCAAGAATCATGATACCCTCTTAATATTTTCTCCCATCTACCAACTCTGCACCCCGCTTGTCCTAATAGCATTCCCAGGTGAGTCCAATCTCTCCCACCAGCACAGCCCCTATTGCAATGGTCCCTCCTTACCGTCTTTAACAAGAATCGGAAAACCCAGCACAGGCGCCGTGAGAAGCGCATACCTGTACTCGGTGCTGACATTGAAATTCGCCTCCTTCAGCTCCTCCAGGGTCATGAGGGCCGGGGTGGTTTTGCCCGTCTCCCATTTGGTCCATTCAAAGATGCCGGGCTCCACTTTTATCTTTATTTTTCTCTCCAGTTTGAGCTCTGCAGTCAACAGAATACAAGTGTTTATCTTTTTTAGTGTCTGTTTTGGCTTTATGCAAATAAGACTCTTCCTAGGTCTAAATAACACCTTTCAAAAATGTGATATTTTTTTCTTGGCCAATATTGTTTTGTGATCACCCAGGGTTCTGCTATTTCTGAGACAAAAACCACGAGGTAGCTGGAAGGTATCCAAGGAGTGATGACCCTCTGTCCACCAGGGAAGGACAGCCTCCCAGTCTCCCTGCACCACCAGCAGCAGGTTGCCCAGTGCAAGCCTACAGCCAGATCAACACTGGGCCTCGCTGTGGGTCACGGGTGAGAGCCCACCAATAAGGACTTGGCCAATACGACCCACGGAGAGGATGGAGCTAATCGTGGGGGGTGCTAGTCACATGGGAATGTCTCCTGACAAACACACCGGACTGAGCACAAGCTGACGGATGGAAGGGAGCTGTCTTCTGGGACGTTCTAACTCCTCCCAGCTCACCCTTCCCAAGCACTTTATGGCTTGACCAAAATGCCTATGAAGTAAGACCATCTCTTTTTAAGTGGAAAAAAACCAAACAAAACCTTAATGCTTTTATTTGAGATGGAAAAACTACATTAAGCTCAAATGCTGGCAATAAAATCAGTTCTCAAAGGACCCAATGGATGGGTCCTTTGCAAGCAGGTTTAGAATAGAGTGAGCCGGGCTGCAGGCCCCTGCGTGCTCCCCGGCTGTGAAGGGCTCCCGTCCACTGAGAATACATCACACAGAGGAGCAGTCAGAAGAGTTTGCCAAGTGGGGCTGGCCATGCTTCCTTTTCAGGACATCTTGTAGGCCGCTGCTCTGTGGTCACACTTTGGGAGGTGGTCCATCTGGACGCTCACGGACATGGCATTGAAATAAAGTCTAGCATGTTAGTGTCTCAGATGTCAGTCTGAAAAATGGGTTGGTCATGTCCGAAGCCCTATGAAGAAGGCTCAGCACCCTTGTTTTTCTGAATTAGCAGAGGATGTGTCAACATGTGCCCTTTAACAGGCATATTAATAATAATGATAATAATATTCTTCCTTCCTTCCTTTCTTTTTTTTTTTAGGGAGAGCGGAAGAGAGAGGGAAAGATAGAGAGAAACATTGATGTGAGAGAAACACATTGATTGGTTGCTTCCTACATGAGCCCTGACCAGGGCCCGGGCTTGGGAGGAGTCTGTAACCAAGGTATGTGCCCTTGACTGGAATTGAACTCAGGACCCTTTGGTCTGCAGGCCAATGCTCTATCCACTGAGCAAAACCAGCTAGGGCAATAATATTCTTATTATCCCAATATATAAAAAGCCAGGGGCCCTCATGACTGAAACAACTGGACGGACAACCAAACAGCAGGCTGCATGGGGCGACAAGGCTGGCAGGGGGGTTAGTGAGGGATGACCAAACGACTGAACAGCAGGCTGCATGGGGCGATCAGGCTGGCAGGGGGGAAGTTGGGGGTGACCTAGCCAGTGGAGGGAGCAGTTGGGGGCGACCAGGCCATCAGGGGGACAGTTGGGGGTGACCAGGCCAGCAGTGGGGGCAGTTAGGGATGACCAAGTTGGCAGGGGGGGGGGAAGTTAGGGATGATCAGGCAGGCAGGCAGGTGAGCAGTTAGGAGCCAGCAGTCCTGGATTGTGAGAGGGATGTCCAACTGCCAATTTAGGCCCAATCCCTGGGATCGGGCCTAAACTGGCAGTTGGACATCCCCCGAGGGGTCCTGGATTGGAGAGGGTGCAGGCTGGGCTGAGGGCATGAATTTTGTGCACTGGGCCTCTAGTATAAAATAAAAGTCAACTCTAGTGGTCCCACCAGGATTTTACTCCACTGAGCTCACCTTTTTTCTCTACTATTCACCTCCCCTGGCCTCTAGCTCCCCACCTTACCTGGCTTACAATTCACAGTCAAGGACCCTCATCCTCTTGTGTGCACCCCCAGCTCCTCTCCCCTCTCTTGCTTTACTGCATTCACTTCCTGAACTCGCGCGGAGTTAGACCCAGCTCTCCATGTCATCACCCGGAGGAAGCCCCACGCCCAGCTGATGGGTCTTGGTGTGAAGTGCTCCCTGACCTCAGTGGGCTCTGTGTGCTGCCCAGTGGCCATCCTCTATTTCCAGGCCAAGTCTTGGCCCCTCTCCCTGATAAGATCTCATACCTTCAGAGCTCCTCAAACCTGCAGTGGCCCTCCCCTTTCTCATGCTAGCTGGGGACCTGACCCCTGTGTCTCTGAGAAAGAAGAAGCCAGCCCCTCCTCCACATTTGCCCATCTGCGGCGTCTGTGTCCACCTGCTCTCCCTCTGTCCTGCCACCGTGGAGGGCTTGCTGTCTCTGGCATGGTGAATGACATCATGTCCCTCCTCCCCACACAAGGATGGCAGGGAGGGTCCAGAGGGAGGAGCAGAACCAAGGCCCCCCAAATAGCTGCCCCTCCGGGCAGGCAGGACTGTCCTTCCTCCTGCGGGGGAAGCCCAGCAGCTCTGCCAGGGGCTCTCTGATACACATCAGCCTCTGATGGTGCTGGACAGCTCCCAGCAGCGGAGTCTCTTGCCCTGGGAGTCATGCTTTTTGTATCTGGAATGACCACCGCAGTTCCCAGCTCTCTGGCTTTCTGAATGCTCCTCCCTAAAAGGTGTTTTTTTGTTTTTTGGTTTTTTTTTTTTTTTTTAAACAGAAGCTGCTGAAGGTGGACAGCGTGATGACAAGCTTCGGTACTCAGTTACAATCCTGGCATAGAAATGTGAAGGGGCTCAGAGCCTGCTAACAGCTCTGAGAGGGCTGGTCCATAGTTGTCTAGGGCTCAGGTGGCCATTCATTGCCTCTCATCCAGTTCTCTCCTCTGCTCATCACCCTGTCCCCTTGGAGAACAACCATGAGGTCAAGGCAACCTGAGCAGCTCCCTGAGTTCTCACCCACCTTCCAGGATGTGTTTGGCTGTCTGCACACAGCGGAGGGCCGGGGAGGCGAAGACAGAGGTGATTCGGATGCCGCTGTCCAGTAGTGCTTCTCCTGGAAAAAAGCAGGTGGGAAATGCCTCTGTATATCTGTAACTTCCCGAGGTGGCAGCTCCGACGGAGGCTCACCACCTGAGGAAGGCAGGACCTAAAGTGGCTCCAAGATCTCCACGCCCTGCTGTACACACCCTGGGCATTCCCTAAAGTACACGGAGCCTGGGAATAGGGTGAGGTGGCACTCTTGTGACTATGTTATATTCTATGGGAGAAGGGAGGTCACCATAGGTGGCCTGACCCATTCAGGCGAACCCATTAAAAGCAGAGATTTTCTCCGGCTGCCATAGGGGTCAGAGAGATTCAAAGGCAGAGGGATTCAACATGTAAGACACTCTTCCGCTGGCTTCCAAGATGGAGGGGCCACGTGGCAAGAAATGTGGGTGGTCTCTCGGAACTGAGTGTGGCCCTGTGCTGACAGTGGAATGAGGACTTCAGTCCTACAACCACAAGGAACTGACTTCTCCACAGCCTGATGAGATTGAAACTCTTCCAAGAGTTTCCAGATGGGAACTCAGCTCAGTAACACCTTGAATTCAGGCTTTGAGGCCCTGAGCAGAGAACCCCGCCACACTGTGTCTGCGTGTCCGACCTACAGAACTGTGAGCCAACAAGTGGGTGCTTGTTAAGTTCCTGGGAGCTTGTTCTGAAGGGATGGAAACCGGAAGCTCATGGAAGCACACTGTGAACCACACTTCTTCTTGCAGCATTAGAGGGCCTCATCCTCGGTAAAGAAGGGGACCTCTTCAGTAGAAGCACTAAAGTCAGGAGGTTCTAGTGGATACTGTCATGGGCTGAATTGTGTCCCCCCAAATTCATATGTTGGAGTCCTAACCCCCAGTGCCTCAGAAGGTGGCTTCCTTTGGGGGGGGATGGGTTCTTTACACAGGTGATCAAGTTAAGAGGAGGTTATGAGGGCAGCTCTAATCCAACCTGATTGCTGTCCTTATAAAAAGGGGGAAATTGGACACAGACACAGATCACATAGGAGAAGACGGCCATCTGCAAGCCAAGGAGTGAGCCTGGAGCAGGTCCTTCCCTCACAGCCTCAGGAGAAACAAACCTGCCCACACCATGATCTCTCCAGAACTGTGAGACGATAATTTTCTGTTAATGAAGCCACTCAACCTGTGGTGCTTTGTTACGGCAGTCCCAGGACACGAATACAGAGGCTGACAATTGCCCGCATATCTACCCATTCACAGATACTCCCAAATACACACATGGAGACTGTGCAAACTTCCAGGCGAGAATTTAGGCATGAAACACAGAGCTGCAAAGGTACTTTACAGAAAGGACACACATACCCACACACAGTACACACAGACACACATACACACATGGTATGTGCACGCACACACAGACCCACACACCATACACAGAAACACACATCTACACCACAGTGTGCGGCAGGCAAAGGAGCCCAGGCAGGGCTGTGGGGGGCAGGTCACACTAATCCGTGGGAGTCCCAACCGTGTCATATCCCTAACTCCATGTTAAGTGACCTCACATCAGTGATCCTGACACCAGCCTTGGTGTGAGCACACTATTTGCACAACTGAACTCAGCAAATGCTACAGAGCTATCCTGCCTGCCCAGATGGCCAGGGACTAAATGTTTACGTCACACCACGGTGGCTGGGGGGGCAGGGGGCAGGAACACCAGGTCCCAGTGAGTTGCTTCTGTTCACCAGCTGTGTGACTCGGGAAGCCCACGTGCCTTCCTGGGTCTAGACTTGAGTTTCTTACTTCATAGAATGAAGACCAGATGAACCCAATGGCCTCTTCTAAAAAAATCCATCATGTGGAACCAGAACCCCAGACATAAAACAAAAGCCCGAAGTGATGGACTTTGAAATAAAATCAAAGAGGAGATGTGTGTGTGTGTGTATGTTTTTAAATGACACCCTTAGTGCACACAGTGGTCACTAATTTTTTTCCTTCCCTCGCCATTCTTTCCATACCTTTCGTTCCTCCTGAATTCCTCAGCCATCTGTTCCTGAGTCAAATCGCTGAGCTTCCACATACTAGCTGTGTGACCTTGGGCGTCTTACTTAACCTCTCTGTGCTCCAGTTTCCTCATCAGCAGAGGGGGGGTTAATGCTACTACGGACCTCAAAGGGCACAATACTCATTAATGATAACCATTGCCATGATTACTGTTACTATTCCTAATAGAATGATCCCTCCCCCCCCCCCCCCCCACATACCTGCTGTTCTGGACTGGAAAATTCCACAAGACGATAATGGCGGGTCGTTTTCAAAGCCTTTGATGCCATTGCTCCGCTGGGGCAGGCTGCAAGGGAAGTTCAGGTCTGGCCGGTAGTACTTCCCTAAAGCACACATACGCACCAGACGTTTAGTTCCCTCGAGTTAGCGCCAGGACACTCCCAAGATCAAGGCCCACGTGAGAAGCATGGTCAGCATTTAAATTGTTACCACTGTGTTTCAATCAAATGCGTTCTACAACGTGGATTCAATTCGAGGAGAAAATGCTGCTTTAATGCGCACACAGTTCCTCAAATACAGGAAACTCAGGTTCCAGCCCCAGATCCCGAGACCCTCTCTGTCCTCTCCTGACCCTTCCTGAAGATTCACTCAGACAATTTTCCTGATGAAGAGCCAAGTGTCTCCATGACTGATAGAGCTTAATTTGATAAGAATCTCAAGTTGGCATTAATTAATTAGTGAAATTTGACCATTCCTATAGCTTAAGTGTGTCATATTGCTGATGGGGACGGAATCCATATGGCCAGAGGTGCCCTTGCTTTGTGCATTGTTCAGTCAATCACTTGAGGCGAGACTGGAATCTAGGGATTCCTTGGACTCTCTCCCCCAAACCCCCGTCCATGGTTCACTTAGACCTGAGCTTTAATCTGACAGTCAGGTGCAAATCCTGGCACCATCAGTTACTGGTTGTGTGATTAGAAGCAAATAACTTAATCTTCTTTATCAGTTAAAGGGCAGTGGTTCTCAACCTCGGCTGCACATTAGAATCACCTGGGAATCTTTTTAAAATCCTGATTTCTGGGCCTCATCCTCTGGAAATTCTGTTTCTTTGTTACTAATGTTGTGGCCCCACCCCATAACAAAGAAACAGAATTTTCGGAGGATGAGGCCCAGAAATCAGATTTTAAAAAGATTCCCAGGTGATTCTCATGTGCAGCCAAGGTTGAGAACCACTGGTTAAAGGGGGAATGTTTCGATGAATCATTGAGATAATGCTCAGAACCTGGCTCCCGTAAGAGGTCAGTAAGAGGTCGGTCTGATCTCATTGTCAAATTATCCGTCATCCTACAGAGGACACCACTCCACACCAAGACCTCACCTCCTCCCAAGTCACCCCCAAACCTGGTGCAAAGGGTTCTAGCAGCTCAGCTCCTTTCCTGCAACCCATGTACACCACATGGCAGCGTCTGACTACCCCACACCAACCCCCTCAGCATCCTAGCCCTTCGCCAATGCAGAGGCAGGCAGTGGCTAGTTTGCATGCTGTGATTTTAGTTTTCATGCATGATTTTCCTGAAAGCTCCCTCACTGGAAATTCCATTGCCAGAAACTGTCTGAACCATTGACTTTAAAGGCCATTAAAAGTCTGTGCTTTTGTTGGCTACTCGAGAGCGATGAAGGGGGAGGAATGGGTAGCCCCGATGCCGGCCAGCTGTGCTTCCTGGCCTGTAGGTGACGGAGAAGTTGCCCAGGTAATGGCCAATCATCTCAGGCTTGATATCCACCTGGTAGAAGGACTTGTGGTTGTACACGCCCACCTCGCTGCCCACCATCTCCTGCAGGATGATCATGTCCTGCAGGTGCACGTGCGTTTTCACCTCCGCAGGCTTCTCCATGGGCGGGCCTCCTTCTGGCCAGCATGCAGGGCTTCAGCAGCGAGCGCTCCTTGCTCCTTGCTGCTTGCTCCTTGCTCTTTGTTCTTCAGGCCAAGGCTCAGCCACCACAGTGCTGGGCACTGCACAGCTGCATCAGCTGCTCGCAGGGCCGGTCAAGCAGCTGACGGAGACCCACGCCACGGTACGTGAACTTGTGGAAGGTCCGCTTCTTCTTCTGCTCCACATCCCCCATCTTGTTGGTTCTTTGGAAAGGACCACCCACTCTTTTTAAAAAAATGCATCTTTACTGTTGAAAGTATTGCAGGTGTCCTCCCCACACCCTACTGACCCCCTCCACCCAGCTCCCTTCCCCTTCCCAGGCCTTCCCCACACTATTGTCTGTCCATGGGCGATGCATATATGCATGTAAGTTCATTGGTTAATCTCTTCCTGCCCCCCTTCCCTCTGAAATACTTTAGTCTGTTCCATGCTTCAATGTCTCTGGATCTTTTTTGTTTATCAGTTTATTTTGTTCATTAGATTCCACATATAAGTGAGATCATGTGGTACTTGTCTTTCTCTGACTACCTTATTTCACTTAGCATAATACTCTCCAGGTCGCTCATTGCTGTCTCAAAGGGTAAGACAGCCTTCTTCTTCTTCTTCTTCTCCTCCTCCTCCTCCTCCTTCTTCTTCTTCTTCTTCTTCTTCTTCTTCTTCTTCTTCTTCTTCTTCTTTTTTTACAGCTGCATAGTATTCCATTGTGTAGATGTACCATAGTTTTTGTTTTTATCCATTCATGTACTGATGGGCACTTGGGCTGTTTCCAGATCTTAAGTATTGTAAATTGTGCTGCTATGAACGTAGGAGTGCATATATTCTTTCCGATTTTTTTTGCTTTCTTAGGATATATTCCTAGAAGTGGGATTACTTGGCAGTTCCATTTTTAGTTGAGAAAGCTCCACACTGTTCTCCATAGTGGTTACACTGGTCTGCATTCCCACCAGCAGTGCACTAGGGTTCCTTTTTCCCACATCCTCCCCAGCACTGTTGTTTGTTGATTTATTGATGATTGCCATTCTGGCAGGTGTTAGGTGGTTCCTTATTGTCGTTTTAATTTGCCTCTCTTTGATGATGATTAGTGATGTTGAACATTTCCCCATATGTCTCTTGGCCTTTTGTATGTCCCTTCAGGTCTTCTGCCCATTTTTTAATTGGAGTGTTTGTCTTCCTTTTGTTGAGTTGTATGAGTACTTTATATATTTTGGAAATTAACCCCTTATCAGATGTATCATTGGCAAATATGTTCTCCCATACAGTGGGTTCCATTTTCATTTTGATGATGGTTTCTTTTGCTGTGCAGAAGCTTTTTATTTTGATGTAGTCCCATTAGTTTATTTTTTTCTTTGTTTCCTTTGCCCTAGGCCAGTGGTCAGCAAACTCATTAGTCAACAGAGCCAAATATCAACAGTACAACAATTGAAATTTCTTTTGAGAGCCACATTTTTTAAATTTAAACTATATAGGTAGGTACACTGTTATTAACTTAATTAGGGTACTCCTAAGGCTTAGGAAGAGCCACACTCAAGGGGCCAAAGAGCCGCATGTGGCTCACGAGCAGCAGTTTGCCGACCACGGCCCTAGGCGATGTATTGGTAAAAATTCTGCTCTGTGAGATGTCTGATATTTTGCTGCCTATGGTTTCTCCTAGGATTTTTTATGGTTTCACAACTTACAGTTAAGTCCTTTAGCCATTTTGAGTTTATTCTTATGTATGGTGTAAGTTGGTGATCTAGTTTCATTTTTTTGCATGTACCTGTCCAATGAGCCCAACACTATTTATTAAAGAGACTGTTTTGACTCCATTGTATGCTCTTGCCTCCTTTGTCAAATATTAATTGATCATAATGGCTTGGGTCTATTTCTGGGTTCTCTGTTTTATTCCATTGATCTATGTGCCTGTTCTTGTGCCGATACCAGGCTGTTTTGAGTACAGTGGCTTTATAGTTTAGCTTGATATCCGGTATTGTGATCCCTCCAACTTTGTTCTTCTTTATCAAGATTGCTGCAGCTACTTGGGGTCTTTTTTGGTTCTATATAAATTTTTGGAGTATTTGTTCTAGATCTGTGAAAGTAAAGGCCTTTATTAAATGCCAAAGTATTAGCTGTGTTTGCTTCTCTTTTTTCTTCAAAGAGAAGGCCCATCAGTTGTGTCATCTTCTCAAAGGCTTCTTGGATTCAGAAGATGTCAACCTGCTCCACTTAGGTTTTTTGCCTTTGGTGACACTTTGTGGTCACTGCTAGAGGCAGAGAGCAGAGCTCAGAAGACCAGGCCATGGGGCAAGGTTGGGTTCTGACGGAGTGGGGTCTACAGAATAGGGGGTGCTCTGGGCCAGCACCACTGGGAAGTCAGTGGCTCTATGAGGGGGTGAGTGCTTAGGCCAGAAGTGAGAAGAAATCAGGAGGAAAACTGGAATCAGAGGAGAGGCCAGCAGCGCCCCCAAATGCCCTGTTGTCATTGATTAAACAGCACAGTCTGTGACGTGCAGATGAATTAGACTGTGAGCACTCACTTTATCAAGGGGTTCTTTATCCTGTATAAAGACCCACCAGGAGTTTCCTTTAAGCTGTTGCCTTAAAATATTTCAGTGCCTTAAAATATTTCCCCTAATAGGTGACTTGATCTTTTGTCTAGATGACCAAATACTCTTCCTCACATCCACCTATTGTCCTACTGTTTCTTTCCTGAGATTTGGTGTCTCTACTTGACCTTGTTTCGTAGAGACAACCACAGCACTACCTCTGTGGGCTCTTAGGGGTATATTCAGTCATGATGTCATCTGCTCAGAATTTTCCTGGTGTGTGCTGGTCATCTGCCAATGGTTTTCCCAATTCATTTCCTCCTTTCTTGGCCTGCTGGGCTCCTGGAGGGATCCCCAAAGGCCGGACTAGCCCAGCTTCTGTGAATGGATTTTATCACTGTGTTCATTCAATACCTTCATGTATGCAGTTAGCCTTGGCTTAGAAATTGTGGCTCTCCATTAGGGGACAAGCACTGATACAGATGTGGATCCTCAGTACGGAGATCAGCTTGTGGGTATGTTGTATTTCCAAGCACTGTTAGTAGTCTTGGCATCCAGAGGGGTGCAGTTGGGGTGAGAAAGAGAGACATTCAAAAATATGTCCTTTGGTTAAGAAAGATAGACAAACATGGTAGGGAAATGGCCACCGCAGTGAAGATCAGCTGGGACAGATAGGGCAAGTTGGTTGTGAGATAGGGCACGTGCTGGCACCCGAGGGTACAGAGACCGCAGGCCAGGGTGACTTGTTTGGAAGTCAGGGCTGCACTCACTAACCAAATACTGTGCGTGCTGTGGGAGTAAGTGGACTGGCCATGTGTCACATCAGTGGACTTGCTTACTATTAAAGCTGTTCCTTCATTTCCCACAACGCATTTGACCTAAGAGACTCATAGACAACACACACTCTCAAATGCTTCCATGTAACCCATACAGGGAAGATGTAGCATGCATCCACTCCCTGTGTACAATTATACGGGGTCGTTCTAAAGAATGGTACCCTGGGGAATCAAGCTCAGAAACCCAGGAAGTGGTCTCAGTTGTTAGATTCATCTTGTTTTTGTGGTTAGAGGCAGCCCGGCCCTGACCCACCGTCAGGAGTGGAGCACTGCTGCAGCCACGACTTCCCGAAGATTTGGTCCACTCTCTCCCCGTGGCGCACCACCAGCACGCTTCTCCTCACGATGGCGGCCTGCGATGGAGGAAGGGGAGAAAAGTTGGGGTAAGCAACAGACAAGCTAAAAAATATGTCCATCCTTTGAATAGCATAGCCAAACATTGTTAAAATGTGCAATTTAACATCTGCATTAAAAGACTTCTTCAAAAACAGAAGTCGTCCAACAGCTGGCCTGGGTATGGGGGCCTTCCTTCCTTGGTCCGTAGCTACGTCCCATTTTACCACCATCATCACAGTGAAAGAGGACCAGGAATTGCAGGTTCCAATGTCTTTAATTTCTTGCACCTTTTTATCTCCTGAGCATTATCACATTATAAAGGAAATGAAAAGAAACAAAATGCCCAAATCATAGCACATTCACTTCTCTACTCTTTGGCTCTTCCAAGTCCTTATCCCTTGTCTTAGTCCATTCCAGCTGCTCTAACAGAACACCACACACGGGTGCCTTATAAGCAACACACATTTATTTCTCCCAGTTCCAGAGGCGGGAAGTGCCAGAGGTCAGGGTGCCAGCGTGGTTGGGCGAGGGCCCCCTGCTTAGCTGCAGACTTCTCTCTGTGTCCTCATGTGGTGGAAGGGGCAAGGAGCTATCGGGTCTCCTTTATAAGGGCACTAATCCCACTCACGAGGGCTCCACCCTCAGGACGGAAGCACCTCCCAAAGGCCCCACCTGTTAATACCATCACCCCGGGGCCTAGGGACAAGGCAAAGCAAGTGCCATGATCGTCTCTTACTGGAGTGCGCAGCTGTTTGGTTCTGGATGCCAACACCCACCTCCTAGGGAGGAGCTCCAGGTGGAAAGCTGTCTTACAAATTTGCATATGGTGGCTCAGGGGTTGCCTATACTGATACCTGGATGCCTCTCCCCTCCAAGAATGAATATGAAAATATCCTGTCCCATTCCTTGTCTCTACTTGAGCTGCAAGTGGTTTGCAAGGCACACAGGTGCTCCTGGTTTCTGTCTGCTTACTGACCATCTCAAAGTACTCTCTGTGCGTTGGGATGAGGGTTTGGATTTGGGGCATTTTCTTCCCTAGAAGATCCTGGAGCACTTTGACTTTGAAAAGCAGAGCTTGGCAACAAGAATATTTAGATACAGTGACAGGTCCGTGGGGAATGGAATGACTGAGCCCTGGGGTCCACACAACAACATGGTTGTGCTGACTCTTTAGTCATGGGGTCCTGTATGTGTGTCCTGTTGCTGCTGCAACCAAGTGCCACCAACTGGGTGGCTTTAAACAAAATAAATGTATTCCCTCACAGTTCTGGGTAATAGAACTTTGAAATCAGGGTGTCCACGAGGCCGTGCTCCCTCAGAGGTTATAGGGGAGGGTTCTTCCTGCCTCCTCCAGGTCCTGGTGGTGCCAGCAAGCCTTGGCTTGTGGCCACATTGCTCCAATCTCTGCCTTGTGCTCACGTGGCCTCTTCCCTGTGTGTCTGTGTCTTTTCCTCTTCTGCATATCAAATTCTCTCTGTTTTCCTCTCATAAGGACAGTTGTGATTAGATTTAGGGCTCCCGGGATAATCCAGAATACTCTCCCCATCAAGACTCTTCACTCAGTCCCATATGCAAAGGTCCTTTTTCCTTATAGAGTAACATTCACAGTCCCAGGGATTAGGAACACCTATCATTGAGGACATTGTTCAGCCACTACATGTCCATTTTGCCAAACTTGATACCACAGTTTTCTTTTCTTGCTGTTTGGAGGGGGCACACGCTGACCAGGTGAGAGCGTTCAGAACTCAGGAGGCGCGTGTTAGGTTTTCATGCATTTAAAGCACCAGTGAGTTCAGACACAGGCTGAGCAGTAGTTAGCATAAGTCTTTCATTCCAGCTTCTTCCTGCCCATCAATCTGGAAAGGGGGTCCAGTCTCAGGGAGCCCCCTGGTTTATGTCTGCTCTCACACTCTCCACCTGGTGAGTCCAGGCTCCATTACACCTTCCAGAGCCTGGGCAGTTTGGGGGTGGGAGCCCCGTTTTTGACTCTGTGGTGGCAGGTCTCTAGCTGCCATCAGCGGCTCCTCTGCCCTGGTCCATTCTTTTTCACTGGAGACCTGGCTAACGGCGATGCTGGGCTGCCTCCCCAGCGTCCAGTGTTTTGTGCTCAGCTTTTGTCTGAACTGAGCCCACCCCAGCCTGGAGGCAGCCTCCGGGGGACTGACGGGTTCTTGGGGATGGAGTTTTGGATTGAGGGTGATTCAGTCGGGAGTCTTGGTCAGGCCCTTATTAGGTCATTCCATGGTTTATCCAGTGAGATCTATGGGCCGGGCCTGAGCCAGGCTCTGGGACACAGCGTGAGCCAGATGCCATGGCTCTGCCCTCTGGGCAGGAACGGTCTCTCAGCCCCAGGGCCTGGCCTGCAGTGGACAAGGGACATCCCGTCTCATGTAATTCTTGAACAGCCCAATGTGGGGGGCGTTTAGGTGTCTGCATTCCCACAAGCTTCCCAGCCTCTGCAGGCCTCAGTCTTCAGATCTGTAAATTGGGGATGGAGTGGGACTAATGCCCCCTGTGCTGGTTGGGGTGGTAGTGGCTGGAATGAAAGCCTAAAGTAATGGGTGTGGCACAGAGTGGGGACGTGGAGGGACTGCTCACTCAGGCCACAGAGGCATTTGCACTGGAGAGGAACCGGCCAGGGGCCAGCTGCAGGTGCTGCCCGGCCCCTGGGTTCCTCATAAGGGAAGGTTGGGACTCTGTCCAGGGGGGTGCTGCCTGCTCCTTGGGGGCCCTGCCCGCGGCCTTCACCCCTATGCTCCCCATGCAGGTGGTGGGCTCAGATGCCCTTGCTGTGCCCCTGACCCAGGTCCTGAGGCTGCCATCGCCCCCTGTCACTGAGCCTGAGTCTCCTTATCTCCCCCAGCCTGACTTGTAAGCTCAGAAACTCCGTCTTTCAGGGGCCCAGAAGGAGGGGACTTCATCAGGGTCACCCAGCTTGTAATGAGAGAATCGGGTGAGAGCTCTGGATTCCAGGCAGGGCTGTGTCCCTGTCCCTTCCCTGCCCTGTGTCCTAGCGTCTTGATGAGTTACAGCCATGTGCTCCCTGTTCTTGCAGACTCAGCAGGCCTCTCTGGAGCGCAGGCTGGTTCACAGCTGTTGGGGGGAGGGGGGGGGGCGTTTCACCCTGTGCCGAGGTGACAGAGCAGCAAGGTGCCTCAGCCCAGAAGGGGAGGGCCTCCTACCACCCCCACCCTGTCTGTGCTTTACTCCGGGAAGCAGGCGGGTATGTGTCTATAGAACAAAAGCCGCACCCGTGAGGCTGTGTCTACTCAGAGTTAATACAAAGGGCCCCACTTTACAGAAAGGGCTCCCTCACCTGTAGGGCCTGCAGGCTGCCTGCACTCCTTGGCCGTGGCGGGGGAAGGAGCTCCCCATTCCGCCTGCTGCTGGCTTCACCGTCCTTTCTGGGGTTCGGGTCCATGGCCAGGCTGAAGGTGTACGTCCTGTGGGAGAGGAAACGAGGTGCTGCGTCAGGATGACGTGGGAAGCACTGGTCTTGCTCGAGGTGTACACGTCCAGATGGAAGGTCACGGTGGGGACGAGTGGAATGATGAGCTCAAAGAGCTCGGTGCCCATAGAAAAGATTCCGAGTAAATGGTGGCCGTTTGTCACCATCTCGCCGCCTGGTCACCAAATCTGTAAGTTGAAGTCCTGAATCTTTGGGACCTCAGAATACGATAATATTTGGAGATAGGGGGCATTTAAAGATGAAATTAAGGTAAAATGAGGTCATTACAGTAGGCCTTATAAGAAGAGGAGACTAGGACACAGACACACATAGAAGGACAACCATGTGAGGACACAGGGAGAAGACAGCCATCTGCTTGCCAAGGAGAGAGGCCTCAGGAGAAACCAGCCCCATAGACACCTTGATCTTGGACTTCCAGCTTCAAGACTGTGAAAGAATAGTTTCTACTATTTATCCGCCCAGCCCGTGGTACCTTGTTACAGCAGCCTGAGCAGACTGTACAACAATCTCTTAGAGTCACCCTCCGTAGTAGCCAGAGGTGTAAAGGTCGGCGTGGTTGGGATACAGGAATGAATGAACAGGGAACACACACTTAAAGAGCTGTGCAAGCAGGAAAGGGACAGGTGCTCTCGTGGGAGAGTGGCTGAAAGCAGTGCCCGGATGTTGTAGGCCATGAGGAAACGGCTACCTGTCCCGGGAGTCGATCATGGTGCAGGGGTGGGTGGGATTCATGAGCTCTGATGACTGAAAGAAAGGACCATGGCAAACCCTAGGATAAGAGGGGGTGGGCTGATGGGGTGCCCTGAATGAGAGTGTCTGAAGGAACTGGAGGGGCCAGAGGAGGAGAGTGACGGAGGAACAGAGAACCTATGGCCAATGGGCACACATCCTCCTGGAGCAAGCAAATGTCCGTGCCCCCGAACACTCATTTTGTAAAAGGAAAGGTCATCTTTATAAACTCAATTTTAAAATAGTCTACACTCAGAGCAGAGAAATGGGGCAGCAGCTAGAGAGGGAAATGGGAAAAAGGAAATTGTGCGGGATTTTGTTTTTAAGTAAACATGGGAACAGCATGTTTGTTTGCTGGTGGGAACGATCGGGGAGGTCTTAGGAAAAGTAGATGATGCTGGCACGATGGTCTTGGAGGGATGGGATGCAGGCACCAGAGGCCAGTGTCTGATGAGGGAGAAGGGCAGCTGGTGTAGAGACTGCAGGTGGACACGACCTGTCATGTTGGGTGGGAATGAAGAATACAGTAGATAGCATCCTGGTTAAATGAAAAGTTAGACACGAATCAGCTGGTGGGCAGAAGTGCCCGAGGGCTGTGTGTCCAGGGATGCCTGGGCCACAGGTGGTGCGATGACAGAGGAGGAGAAGGAGGCAGGTGATCTGATCACGCAGGTGCCTGGGAAGGGACATCGCCTTTGTTACTATTTTCTTAAGAGCATTGTTCCCAACTGGCTCTGTGGGCTGTAGTATTCTTGATGACTTTTCACATGCAGAAACCTTAAATTTTAAGCATTTAATCATCATTATGAAAGGCAGACTTAATGCCCTAGCCTGTTTGACTCAGTGGATAGAGCATCAGCCTGTGGCCTGAAGGGTCCTGGGTTCGATTCTAGTCAAGGGCACAAACCTTAGTTGCAGACTTGGTTGCAACTCAGGCACCTGTGCAGGCAACCAATCGATGTGTCTCTCTCACATTGATGTTTCTTTCTCTCCGTCTCTCTCCCTCCATTCCACTCTCTCTCTAAAAACAAAAAAATCAATGGAAAAATTTCCTTGGGTGAGGATTAACAAAAATAAATACATAAATAAAATGTTTTTAAAAAAGAGAGATAGAGTTAAATGTCTCTTTAAGACCTCTTCTATCCCTTATGTGCTTTCAAAGCTCTCCCCAGAGAGTCCAGAAATCAGAAATACACTAATTTAAACTGCTTTCTATTTTTAAATAATTTTCTTTTTCTGTTTAATGCTTATCTTTGCCAGGAATTGGTTTCAGTGTATGACGTGAAGTCATGTAAAATACCATTTATTTTACACCCATTCTTTCCCTACTTCTTTTCTTTAAATATGTTTTTAAAATTGATTTTTAGAGAGAAAGGAAGGGAGAGAGATAGAAACATCAATGAGAGAGAAACTTCATAGATCAGCTGCCTCCTGCACGCCCTCTACTGTGGGTCGAGCCCACAACCCGGGCATGTACCCTGACCAGGAATTGAATAGTGGCCTGTTGGTTCCTGGATCGATGTTCAACCACTGAACCACACTGGCCAGGCTATTTCCCTGTTTCTGATGTAGCTATTAGATGTGAACGTCTCACTATCCCGCGTGTACTGCTCTGTTAGCTGTTCTGTCTCACCAATGTGTGTTTTCCTTTTCCTCCAGCCAAAACCATATTATAGATTTGTCACACATTTTTAACATCTGGTAGGGTAACTACTCTGATTGTTTTTATTTTTCCAAGTTTTCTTGGCGTATCTCTCCTGTTTATTCTTCCAGATAAACTTTTCAGCTATTCACGGACGTTCCAGAGAAACGACGCCACTGGGGTTTTTCCTGGAATTTTTTAAAACCTGGAAATGACTCCAGGAGGCATGACTATGTTCACATGATTCATTCTTTTAAGTCACGAATGTGGTGTGTTTCTAATAATTGGCCCATTTGTTGAGTTTGCATTTCTCTTATAGAGGACTCAGGGCCCCAAGTTCTCATTAAACCTCTAGCTCCCAAGCCCCCATCCTAAGACCCTGAGGAGGAACAGAGCCGGGAGCATCTCAGGGGCACCTGTCCTGCATCATCTCGGCCATCCAGCGCCTCAGGTCGCCTGCTTCCACGCCATGGGCCACATGCCGTGGACCATTCGTCACCCTCAGTATTTTGCTTTAGTCAATGCATTTCTTACATTGTCTGCAACTTGTACCTTCTCTTTCCATGACGTTGCCTGTCCTGTCTTGAGCTGTAAACTCCTATGGGTGGTAACCAGGTCGAATAGACTCAGCGTGTTCATTTGAAATGTGAGCTTTAGCTGAGCATAGGCCCAGAACACCGATATTATAGTCGAACCATTGACATTTCCCACTTCAAATGCACACGCTCTCAGTAGCGAAGGCGCTATTCATAGTGTCTCATACTGACACAGGAAATGTTGGCTGGTTTCCTCTTCCTGCAGGCGAGGCGGGGACACCCGCACCCTGCTTGTGGCTCACCGTGTAGACAGCAGTCTCGTTATCTATAAATAACATCCGTGCAATTTACAGTTAGAGACAAAATTGACTTGTTTTTGCTAGTATTTCCAGTGCAACGCAATCAAAACGACCATGGGATTGGCAACGAGAGGAGAAAGGACCTCACATTTGAATATTTCTGTTTTTTTCTTTAACTTAAAAGAAATACCTACTGGTTAACTTATACCATAGATGTGTTTAAATTTTCCCTGGCTTTTAAAAGGGGTTGTGTGGATAAGGTCCCCGTATTAGTTGCTAAAGCCACCATAACAAGGTACCACAGACTGGGCGGCTTAAGCAACAGAAATTTATTCTCTCAGTCTGGAGGCTGGACGTCCCAGATCCAGGTGTTGGCTGGGTTGGTTCCTCCTGAGGCCTCTCTCCTTGGCGAGTAGATGGTCGACTTCTCCCTGAGCCCTCACGTGGTCATCCTCTGGGTGTCTGTGTCCTGATCTCCTCTGCTTATAGGACACCAATCAGATTGCATTGGCGCCTACTCTAACAGCCTCATTTTAACCAAATCTCTTCCTGAAAGACCCCACCTCCAAGCACAGTCACGTCTTGGGGTGCCAGGAGTCAGGGTTTTCACCATATGAGTTTTGGGCGGACACAATTCAGCCCAGAACAATACCATCATTCCATTGGAGCTGCTTGCCACCAGCTCACGCTGTGGTTTTGCAAAGTTACTGGCTCAGTGTTGGACACCTCCTCTCGGCTAGAAGGTGACTAAATGTTCTCTAAGCCCTACCCCCCGGGCCTCTCTGCTCTTGGTTCTACGATATGCTACGTGCACTGTTCTGTGTGGAGGGTTGAAAACTACTGCGATTCAAGACTACAGTCCTCCATCACCTCTGATTCTTTTCTTCACAGTAACAGATAAACATTGTCCTGTGAATTGTTGTCAAGGAAATCCAGGCTACTGGGACCATCAGTGTATAGGCTGAGGTTGTTGTACTGGGGAGGGGTGCCTGATGTTTTAGTTGCCAAGCAATGAACATCGTAGCTGCAGACTCACACCTGGAAGTGTGTCCCTGAAGGACTCCTCCCGCATCTGCTCCCAGGTGCTGTAAGGCCGGCAGTTCTTGCTGACTGGGTTGCACAAGCCGACCAGTGCAGGGGCCAAGGCTGAGCCCTGCAGTTGATGCTGCAGGGATATCTACATCTGCCCACAGCTAAGCTGGCCTCTGGACAGTGCCATCTGACCACAAGCCCACTACTCAAAGCTTTTTTTTTGTTTTGTTTTTTTAAAGCAAGTTTTAAAAGGCTTGGTCAGGACCCTGAGTCTGACAGCACACTGGCTATCTGCCATTCTGGCCAAGAATCATGTCACAGTTTGTCTCACTGCTCCCCTAGGGAGATGGGCTGCTTCTAAAACACAGCCAAGCAGACGCCCCACAGCCTAGTCTAGTACTTACTTTTCTCTCCTTTGGTTGCAGTTTTCATTAACATTTACTAATTCCTAAGGGAAATTTGTCTCTGAGGAGAACAGTCACAGAAATGTCAGGCTTAAAGGCTGGAATGATTATTTTGGTGCCTGACATTAATTGTGAAGTAAAAAATGTTATAGCCACAAGCTTATCTGCTACAGGGTCTTCTAGAAACATCCAGGTTGCCAATTGCCTGGTGACAGTGAAACTCTCTGGTCTTGAGCAGGGAGGAGACCTGCTGAAGGACAAGGGCCTCGGGAAGCCCCATGACCCCCAGAACTCAGTCTCCTGGAACCGGCATCTCCTCTCCTGCTGGAATAGTGTATTGGATCAGATGAGGATGGAGTTGGTATTAAGAGGAAGCAAGCACTTCCTTAACTGTGTGACATCATCTAGCCTCTCTACCCCCTGGGTCTGAGGTGCTCAGCCCTCCAGAGGGAGGGAGGGAGGTATTTGATGATCCCTGCAGTCCCTGGTGGCACCACTATCCTGTGATTTTGTGGTGGCCCATGGGATCCATGACCCTGTCTACACCTGCAAAATTGTGCTTGTCCTGAGCAACTGGTCTACCCGCCTGTGGGATGGCTGTCGTCATTGGTAGAAGCCACAGCCTTGCTCCCATTGGGTGTGGGACAGCTTGGAGCCGGGACCTCACAGAATGCACCTGGGGCACAAACCTCAGCCCTGGATCATCTGACTTCTCTCCCTCTGACCCAATTTCCTTATAATCTTTACTTTTAAAATGGATTAAATTCTACTTTGAATAAGTAATGCATTTATAGCATTCAAATTATAAAAAGTAAGGAATGGTTCTAGAAAGTCTTCCTCCCATTCCTGTTCCATCCTCCCAGCTTCAACCCCCACCCCTCACTGGCACCTCTGTTAGAAGTTTCTAGAGATTCTCCTTTCCAGGGAACTTTGAGACAGAGACTTGCCTAAAATACATATCATGCATGTATATGCATAGCCAAGTATGTCTAACTTCATCCTTTCTCCACAAATGGTATTATACACACTGTTCTGCAACTTACCTAAGATGTTTTTCAACTTACCTAGGATTACATAAAATACTTCGTCATGACCATTTCAAAAAATTGCAACTATTGTATTGTGTGGATGTACCCAGTTTAGTTCACTGGCTTATTTTTAAATTTAGTAATCTCTTCCATAGGCAGTTTAGGTCTTGGTTGAAAGCATACACACACCTTTTCCCAGTTATCCACTCAAATGCCATCTAGGTGCTGCTGTGAAGAGATTTTGCAGATGTGATTAAAGTCCTTAATCAGTTGACTTTAAGTTAATCAAAAGGGGGAGTGTCCTGACTGGGCTTGACTTATTCAGTTGGAAGGCCTTTAAAAAAGGCTTAGCTCAGAGATTCCATGAGCTCAGAGATTCCAAGTAGCAGCTGTGTCTGCAACTGCTCATCTACCTGCCCATGCATGATATGTATTTATATGCAAGTTTACTGGATTGTCACACCTAGACCACCAGCTTTTGCTTGCCCATGGTTTCCAGGCAGCCGTGGGCTCCTTCCCGTCCTCTTGCCTGCCCTTGCTTGGCCAGTCACAACAATTGCACATGGAAATTCCCTGTAATAAATCCATATATGTACATGTACATACATGTGTGCAATGTATGTATATGTTATAATACAAATAATACAAGCAATATAACAAAATATAAATTATAATTATAAATAATTAAATATTACCTATAGACTAGTATATATATATATATATATATATATATATATATATATATATGTCTATACATACACAAGGTGAGGCAAAAGTAGGTTTACCGTAACAAAAATAATACAATAATCAATAAATAATAAGCCAAGAATAAACTCTTGTTTTGCATACTCACAACTGTAAACCTACTTCAGCTCCACCTTATATAATATAAAAATTACTGTTAAACTGTAATAGAAATATGGATGTTAAAGGTGTTGCTGGTGAAGACTCAGAAGGAGTGAGACACACATTATAGGAAACTGAAGGAAGGGGTGTCCTTATTATGTAGTGGAAAAAAGTTTAGTGAAATTGTCTGTGGAAAGCAGAACTTATAAGTGAGGAAGTTGGTTATGTGGCTAAGGACACATCCATGCAGTGTGTTAAAGGTGTGAGGAGAGAGAGAAATTGAGGGAAGAATCTATCTATCTCTATATATCTCCTATCTAATAAAGAGGAAATATGCTAATCGACCCTCATGCTGTTGCAATGATGGCAGAGCCCACAGCCAATAAGGAGGGAATATGCTAATTGACTGCCCAGCCCTCAAAGATGGTGGCGCCCACAGCTAATAAGGAAGGAATATGCTAATTGACTGCCCCACCCTCGAAGATGGCAGCACCCACAGCCACAAGATGGCTGGCAGGGGAGGGCAGTTGTGGGCAATCAGGCCAGCAGGGCAGGGCAGTTAGGGGCAACCAGGCCAACAGGGGAGGGCAGTGGGGGGCGACCAGGCCGGCAGGGAAATGGTTAGATGTTGATCAGGCTGGCAGGGGAGTAGTTAGGGGGTGATCAGGTTGGCAGGCAGAAGCAGTTAGGGGCAATCAGGTGAGTGGTTGGGAGCCAGGAGTCCCAGATTGTGAGAGGGATGTCTGACTGCCGGTTTAGGCCTGATCCCACAGTGATCGGGCCTAAACAGGCAGTTGGACATCCCCCAAGGGTTCCAAGATTAGAGAGGGTGCAGGCTGGGCTGAGGGACATCCCCCCTCCCAGTGCATGAATTTCATGCACCGGGCCTCTAAAAAATATATATAGAGGTAATATGCAAATTAGGCCGGGATGCTGTAATGGGTCATGACCAGACAGGAGGAGGTTGTGCCCACAGGTGAGGCCAGAGCGGAGACAGAGACAGACACAGGGGGGCCTGCCTGAGCTGGTGCAGTGGCTCCGGTGGCCTGGAGCGGACACAGGCAGGGGGGTAGGGGGGGCCTGGGGTGGAAGTCAGGTGCGGGTCCCGGCCACCTATGGCGCGGGTCCGGCCCAACTCCTGTGGTGGCCCACGGGGTGCCTCCTTGCATGGTGGGAGGTGGGGCGCCTCCTCATGCGATTTCAATCGTGCGCTGGGCCTCTAGGTGTTAAATAAGAGGAACCAGTACTTGGTGATTGTGAAAATCCTCAGACTCTTCAGGTAATGTTAAAGATGCTAAAATTAAGAAATTCCAGCCCCGCCAGTGTGGCTCAGGGGTTGAGTGTAAACCCATGAACTGGGAAGTCACAGTTTGATTTCTGTTCAGGGCACATGCCTGGATTGCTGGCTTGGTTACCGGTAGGGGGCATGCGGGAGGCAGCTGATCAATGATTCTCTCTCATCATGGATGTTTCTCTCTCTCCCTTTCTTACTCTGAAATCAATAAAAACATAAAAAACAAATTCCAGCTGAAGTCACGAGGAGTGACTGATATTAATTGTGAAGTAACTACTCTAAGGAAATGAATTCTGTCAACAACCATGTGAGCTTGTGGGAGGACCCCCAGCCTCAGATAAGCCCCCGCCCCAGCCAAACCCGACTGCAGCCTTGGGAGCCTCTGAGCTAAGCCATGTCCAGACTCCTGACCCATGGAAACTGTGGGATAATACATGGATGTGGTTTAGCTGTTAAGGACATGATCACACAGCAATAGGAAACTAATAACGTACCGTAGGACCCTACCGTTTATCCATTGGATGGAAGGATAAGTAAAACCAAGCACAGGACCTCTGATGGTAATTTATATCCATAAGAACGAAGTGGTATTGTGCAGTCTTTTGGGATTACGGTCTTAGAAGCCATTAGAGTAATCCATGTTTTCTGAACGTTATCAGCAGAAAAACACGAATCAGCCAGGACACTTACCGTATCCCTGCAGGGAGAACGTTGCTGGCACGGAGAAGGCAATTTTTACCAATGATGGGATGGTCGGGAAGCAGGCCAACACTGTGCCCACTGTTTTCAGGGGGACGCTCTCGGGCACTAACTCAGAGACCGTTGGGCTGCCGCTAGAGGCGAAGCTCACCTGTGCTTCACCCAGGTGTCACACTCGCTGGCTCGCTCGGTGTAGTTCTCCGGCAGGAAGCCCCGGCAGCCGGTCCGATGCGAGATCCCGATCGCCCAGCCCTCGCTGGCTTCCTCCTGCTGAGTGGGGTCCACGAAGATGTACTCGCCGGGACTTAGTGTCAGCTCGTCCACGTTCTGGGGCTTGTACTGAAACAGGGCCCGCAGGGTCTGGGAGAGAGGCAAAGGTGGTCACGGCTCCCGCAAGGACGTGTGCTGGGAAGGATGACCGTAGGAGGCTCCCTGCTCTGGCTTTCAGGCTGCCTGGGGGGCTGTGTCTCCAAGACACCCCCCAAGCCTTTGTCTGATGACAGCACAGAATATAACAAAACACAGCATAGAATCCTTTGGATAGATTTAGAAATGAATGTTGGTGTCTATCATCTGTCCATGCATGGATGCATCTATCTATCTATCATCCATCTATCATCCATCATCTCTCTACGATGTCTGTCATCTCTCTATCTGACCATCTTTCCATCATTCATCTATCATCTATTCATCTACTTACCTACCTACCTACCTACCCACCTACCCATCTATCTTTGTGCTTATATTTTATATGAAAAGTCTCAAAGTATAATCAGACTTTTACATCTACCTTCCTTGCTGTGAAGTTTCTTATAGCTTCTCTTACAACATGGAACGTGGTGGATTCATTCATACTTATTTTGTGCGTCCGTAAGGAGCACTGCATGGTTTCCATTTGAACGAATCAACTTAGTGAGAGAAGGTCTTTGCCCAAATCGTTATCTAAATAAATTAATAAGCAACACAATATATCGATAAACCTTTGCAATCCTCTATTTTTAATGACCAGAAATGCTTCCATTTATTTTCCCCCCCAAGTTGTGTGTCTGTAACTGATACAGGGCGGGGCAAAAGTAGGTTTACAGTTGTTTGTATGGAAAAATAATACAATAATTAATAAATAATATAAGAATAAACTGTTTTGTGTACTCATAACTGCAAACCTACTTTTGTCCCATCCTGTATATATAAAGAATGCTAGTTATAAATTGCACGAAAAGAGAAATAGTTTTAGAGAAAGAATAGAAGGTTTTCCTTCTACTAAATACCTCCAGTGGAGGGCTGCTGGAGTCAGTGCTTGGTCGGAGGGGCCGTTCATGCATTGGTTCCTGTGGGAGGACCCTGCCTGCCTGCCCGTCCGGCCGCTCACCTGGTAGTGCACAAAGCGCATGTCCCGCGAGTACAGCGCTGCGGTCCACTGGCAGCTGTGGCCCGGGTGCACGGCTCTGGCCAGCTGCTCCAGCGTCCTCTGGTGGTGGGGATAGAACTTGTGGGCCAGCGTCAGGTGCAGCTGCTTGGTGCAAGGCTTCACGGTGCAGTCTGCAAAACCGGGTACACCCAGGGATGCCCGCCGTCAGCACTGCGCGGCCAGGATGGCTACGCGCCCAGGCTCAGCAGCCCAAGCCTGTATACGTGGCCTCCCTGCCTCCGCCCTGGAGCACCCTCGGCTGGCTTATGCCATCTCGCAGAGTTCACCTTTAGAGGAGCTGGTTGGGTACCTGCAGATTCTATAAGGAGGTGTAAGAGAGGTGGGAGTAGAGATGTGGATTTTAGGGGGTGTTCGGGGCCTATCAGTTTGTAAGCGAGTTGCCCAAGCAGCTGGTTAACATGGACGAAGTAGACGCTTCCCTCCCTGTCATCAGGGTGTCATCAGCGGCCAGGGCTGGCGGGCTCACTCTCTGGGTCAATGACTGTTCAGCTGCAGAGTCTCAGGGAGAAAACACCAGAGGCCACGTGACTCTGTTAAACAGGACAGTCCCTCCGAGCCTCTGCCCTGCCCTTCCGCTGCCTGTGCCCTGCACCTGCCCCTGAGGGCGTAGGAGGGGCCAGCTCCAGTGTCTCTTGGACACCGCTCACTGGCCCTGGTCCTCCTGGGGTCTCTGCCCTCAGGGCCCAGCCCTAGGTCCTCACTCAGCGCTGTCGGGCCAGCCAGGGTCTGATTTCAGCGACGCCATGAGCACTTTATGTTCTGGGAGGTGGTGACCAACGAATGGACGGAAGGAGCAGTTCTGAGTTTGGTGTCAGGTGGCCCTGGCTTTAGACGCTTCTGCCCTACAGGGGACCACCTTAGCCTGTCTCAGCCTCCGTGGCGACAGCAACAGCACGAGGTTAGTGAGGCTGCCTGCTGGGGCTGCTGTGGAAACCAGGCTCTCTGGAATCTCAGTAATTATCAGTTACGGCCTCCCCTCCCCCGGGCAGCACACACCAGCACACAGGCCTGTCTCCCCTGAAAAATGTCTCGGGTGCTGCGAGCACTTCCTGAAGCCCGGACGTGGCAGCCCCGCCCATGATTCACCCGCCTTTAGTGGCAAACGAGACCGTGGAGGTGAGAAACCTGAGGCAGGAGAGTGAGTGGGTGTCGGGGAAATTCCTTCTCTTGGGTGTCTCAGAGGTGGGGGCAGGGCCTCACCACATGAGTCAGTGCGGCCTGAGAAAGACCCACTGCTCTCCGCACCGGGGCCATCAGGGAGTCACCCTGTTTCTGAATGGGCCCTTGTCTTTTCTTCCGTCTGTGCCCTGTGCCCATGGGGACGTTTCATTGGGGTGGAACCCAAGAGACACTGGAGCTGGCCCCTCCTACGCCCTCAGGCTCAGGTGCAGGGCACAGGCAGCAGAAGGGCAGGGCAGAGGCTCCTCGGGGTCCAGTGATGGACATGAGGTCAAGGCTGATCTCTCAGGACCGTGGCTGCTCAGCATGAAACCCGGCCCGTGGGCAGTGAGACGGAGCTGGACTCGAGGTCCGGTTCCACCACCCACTGGGTAGGAGACTGTTGGTTCCCTAGGGCTGTTCTCGTCAATTGCCACACACTGGGTGGCTTACAACAGAAATGTGTTCCCTCAGAGTTCTGAAGATAGAAGTCTCCAATCCAGGTGTTGGCAGGGCTCACTCCCTCTCGGACTCTAGGGGAGGGTCCTTCCGGCCTCTCACAGCTCCTGGGGCCTCCAGTCCTCCTTGGCTGTGGCTGCATCACTCAGTCTCCACCTCATCTTCCTGTGGCCTCCTCCTGGATCTCCTCTCTCTCACAAGGACACTGACACCAATGATGGGATTTAGGGCAAATCCTACTCCAGTGTGACCTCATTTTAACAAGTTATGTCTGCAAATACCCTGTTTCCAAATAGGGTCCTTCTCTGTGGTTGTGGGTAGACAGGGATTTTAGGGGACACTAATTAACCTATGACAGTGACCTTGGGCAGACATACTACCCTTCAGAGCCTCAGAGCCTCCATTTGGGAAATGGGCCAGGAGACCCACTTTTTGGGGAGGTGTGAAGACTGGCATTTGAAGAAAAAGGAATTTTGTTGATTCTCAAAGAATCTTTCCCCAAGAAGCCAAGGAGAGAGGACTAAGCTCATGCCTAAAAGTTAAAAGAAACCAGCCAGGACTTGTGCTTTACACACAGCACTGACTTGGTGAGGGTCGCTGCTCAAGGTGGGCACAGGGCTGGGAGAGACCCCTGTCCCCCTGGGTGCCCACCAGCCGACAATCCCTGTCTTTACAGAGCCCCACACGTCCACCTGCGACAGTTTCCTCGGCGGCTGGGATATGGCAAGTGTTTAGAAAACCATTTGAAATCGATGCAAACAAGGCTATTCCCACTTTGAGACAAGACACTGCTGGTTCTCAGAATCTGTTTGCGTTCCTGGTGAGGACACCTGCTCCCTAGGGAGGAGCTGGTGAAATTGTTCAGCCTTGGCTTAAGGCCGTATCAGAGAAGTCGCTTGGCAAGGGAGAGAGGGGAATGGGTATGGCCAGGGCAAGGGTGGGTGCACCCCTGATCCAGGCCCAGCCGGCTGTCCGACCATCGCTGTGCTAAGGACCAGCCTGCATGCTTCCTGCGTGGGATCCACCCACGGTGTCCAAGTGGGGAGAGCACAGCCCCCCACTCAGAGGGGCCACTTTCTATCGACCCGGCCCAGTGTGTTTGACTGGCTGGGGCTGCCTACCTGCCAAGAGAGCTGCTTCCGTGGCGAACGTCATGGCGAATTCCCGGATGACGTCCGCAGGGCTGTCGTTCACGAAGAAGCCGAGGTAGCTGACGGAAGAATGGAGAACCAGAGGGACCGCCGGGGGGAAGGTGCCCAGCACCTTGTCTCCAGCTCTCTTTAGAGCCTCGTACAGACACTCCACCTTCTGGTCTTCACACTGCGGGAGGGGACAGCCGTGTGCTCGCTCAGCTCTTGTTACCAGGCCACCATGTTAAACTGAAATAGAGGCCTTTCAGAGTGAGAGGCAACAGCATTGACTGCGATCAAAGACAAGAACAGCTGTGTGGGAAGCACGGATTCAGGCACAAGACAAAGACCAGGGCATATTGATGGGAAAGGGAAGGGGGGCAATTACATCCATAGAAGGAGGGCATTGCTGTTGGTGCAGATAAGCCACTATAGCGACGCTAATTCTAAATGATGTTTCTAACTTTCAGCCCAGGAGTCACCATAGCTGCTTTCTGGTTATCCCTGCGGACAGCCCTTTGGGAAACAAGGTTGCTCAGGCCCAGTCGAAGGTTGTTTTGCCTGTTCTAACATTCCGAGCTTTGAGGCATGAGATGTGCAGGGCATTTCTGGGATGGCAGCTCCGGCTCCATTTTAAAGTGGCTCGTTGATTATCATTTTTAAATTTTTAATAGATTTTTACTGTTGACAGTATTACAGATGTCTCCCATTTTCTCCCCTGTACCCCTTTCTGCCCAGCCCCTACTCCCCCACCTCCGCCAGCTGAGGTCTCCACCACCCTATTGTCCGTGTCCATGGGCTATGCATATCTTATCTAATAAAGAGGGAATATGCAAATTGACCATGCAGTAACGGTCAAGATGGCTGCGTCAGCAGCGGAGGCAGGGATTCCATAACACAAGATGGCTGCGCCCACAGTGGAGGCTGAGTTCCCGTAAGGAGCCTTAATGAGTAATCAGCAGGGACTGAGGCTGTGTGCCACCGGACCAGGGCAGGGGACCTGAGGCTGCGCCCCCCCACCTGGTTGGGCTTGACAGGGGACCTCAGGCCGCACCCCCTGCCCTGGCGCTGGGCTGGGGGACCTGAGGCTGCACCCCCCCGCCTGGCAGGGCTTGACGGGGACCTCAAGGTATGCACCCTGCCCCAGCCTGGGCTGGGGGACCTCAGGCCATGCACCACCCCCTGGCACTGGGCTGGGGGACCTGAGGGTGCACTGGGGGATCTGAGGCTGTGTCCCCCGCTTGGTGCCAGGCCAGGGAACCTGAGGCTGCGCCTCCCCGCCCAGTGGGGCTTGACAGGGGTAGGGCCCGCTGGGTCTGGATCTCGCCCAATGGGGGTGCGGCCAGCTGGGTCTGGGTCTTGCGCAATTTTGAGGTGCCACAGGTGTGTGGGGACTTGACTCTGGGTCCCGCAGTGTGCCCCAGACTCTGACAGAAGGAAGATTTTCATATACATTTTACTAATTTTCTTTCATCTCTGACACTTCTATTATAGAGAAAGGGCAAATAGCAATATTAAAATATTTCCTCTAATTAATCCCCTTTTAATGTGCACAAATTTCGTGCACCAGGCCACTAGTAAGTATATAAGTTCTTCGGCTTCTCTCTCCTGGTCCCCTTACCCCCACATCGAGGTATGTCAGTCTGTTCCATGCCTCCATGCTTCAGGTCTTATTTTGTTGGTCAATTAATTTTGTTCATTAGATTCCACAAATAAGTGAGATCACGTGATATTTGTCTTTCTCAGATTGGCTTGTTTCACTAAGCGTAAGAGTCTCCAGGTCATTTAGTATTTTTAACACCAGTTAATGTAATTAATAAAAATTATGCCACCGAGCGAGCCTCTTTTCTGTTCACAACACTGAAGCATAATTGATCTGGTTCATGTGTTTGGGGTTAGGGATCTGTGCTATACCTGGTCCTCAGTATCTTAGAGATTTCAGGGTAAGATTCTTTGTGGAATGGAATATTCCTTCAAGGTTGGAAATCCCTTGCCACTTAACTACAGTCCCTCAGGCCCTGTCATGCTGACTCAGCCTCCGCATCACATCCTGAGCCAGCACCCTTTCCGTCCTGTGGCCCAGGGCTATGCTAATAAAGAGGGAATATGCAAATTGACCATGCAGTAACGGTCAAGATAGCTGTGTCAACATGGCAGCCTTCAGTTCTGGAGGTTCTGTAGACTCCAGGGCAGCCACGGTGCACTGCTCAGAGCCTACAGCGAGGAGGGCAGTACCTGGGCACCTGGGGGCTGACCTGTGACCCAGCCACAGGCCACCCTCCCATAGTGACCGGGTCAGTCATGGCCCCTGGGGGGTCTCAGCTCTCAGGCTCCCCATCTTTCTGGGAGCAGCAAGTGCGGGTGAGACTCTGGTGTCCCGTTTCCTCCACCCCCATCCACAGGTGTCAGCTCTGCAATATGGGGCACGGCTACGGTGTTTTGGCCAGGTTCAAACCTCAGACTAATGAAAGGACAGGGTCCTCTCATTGCCACGTGCAAATCCCAGCTGGAGGGCAGGGCCCACCCAGCACAATTATAGCCAATGGCTGTGGTAGTAAGCTTGAACCTATGGTCCAAACACGTGGCCCCACGTGCCTTGTGCTCGAGTTCAGGTGCATGTAGTTGAGTAGGGTTGGAACTCACGCCCCTGCTTTGCCTCGTGGCATCTGCTATAAAATAAAGACACGGCTTGTGGGTGCTGGTGTTGTCTCCTCATCAGGGAGCAGCGTCCCACCGAGACCCAGCTTTCATTCTCTTATCTGTCTTTCCTTAATCCTTTCACCCCCCCCACTCAGTTTACCTTTGTCGGCAACACTGCAAGTCTTGCTCTGCCCATCCTTCCTTCTCCTTTATCCCTCACGGGTGTTTCTCCCACAGAAATCCCCTCCACTTCCAATTCTGGGGGCTGCTTCTTGGAGGACCGTGAACCAACATGGACTCTGCCCCCCAGTTCCCTGCACTCAGTTCTGTCTCAATACTCTCCCTAGTGCCAAATGCCACTCCTCACCCCAAAGCTGCAGGCAGGCCCCCATCAGTCACCTGGAGAATCTTGCCTGAACTGCCCGGCCTGACTGCTGGGTGGAACCCACAGAGTTTGCTGGCATCAAGGCAGGGCCAGGGTGTGCCCTCTCCAGGTTGTTCTGGTGGAGCCACAGAGGAAGTGGTGTCTGTCCCTCCCTCCCTCCTTCTCACACCTCCTTCTTCTCTTCTGAGCAGCCCAGGAACCCTATGGAGCTGCCTATTGGACCATTTTCTAAGTCAGGGCTGGTCCCCCGGGCAGGGAACAGTCCTGCATTTGTGACTGGCCAAGCTCACCCATTCCTCGGTTGATCCATCACACATTTCTGAAGCACTTCTCTGTTTCAGGCACTGTGCTAATCTCTGGGGGTACAAAGATGAGGGAAGCCTCCACCTTTACCCGAGGGGTTCTGTCTGGTGAGGGATGCAGAGATGCCCAGACACATTGTCACACAACAGGAAAGCGCCAATTGAGATACAGACAAAAGGAAGGTGGGAGCACAAAGGGCAGCCATCCTTTCTGCCTGGGAAGCGGGGAAAGACTTAGAAAAGGGAGGGGATAAACGAGTTGGGTTCTGCAGGATGACTAGGAGTTGACCAGATAAAGGCGAGGAGGAAAGTCAGGGACATCTCACACAGAGGTCAGCTAACCCTACAGCTGTGGACGCCCCGTAAAAACAAATCATGTGGCTGCCCTCAGTGTCGTCCCATCCCTGCTGAGTCATCACCGAAAATGACTTCAGCTGCCGTGGTCATGAGCCTGAGAGGCAGCGGGGCCGACTCACCGTGAAGAAGTCACAGAGCGTTATGTGAGGGAAGACCTCGTGAGCTCTGTTCTTGGTGCACTGCCGCCTGCTCTCCCTCCAGAACTCCTGGAGCTTCTCCAGCAGGGACCCCGTGGGGCAGAGGAAAAGGGCGTACTCCTGGGGGATGGGGTCATCCAGAGAAGGGTCATTGCAGTGACAGCGCAGCCTGCAACAGAGAGCGGCCACTGTCACCTGTGTCCTCACAAACAGTCTCTCCCCTGGGAGGACAGAGTAGCAGGCCGTGCTGAGCACCCGAGGCCACATCCACCCGTCCTCCAGCCACCTCACCGTCACAGCCCCAAACGTTAGCTTCCCGTGGCCGCAGAGGGGCCCCGAGTTCACTCAGGGTTCAGGCCCAGCTTAGTCTGATCTCCTGGTCAAAGGTCAAGAAGTTGAGAGAAAGGTGACAGTGAAGTAAAACCTGGTCTTCAGATGACCTTTGTGGTCCAGCCATCCCCTCAGTGTTGAAAAATTTTGTGGAAAATACTCTCATTTTAATTTTATCTCACGCTTCCAATTCAATGTAAAAATCAAACCCACGAAGAACTAGACAAAATTTAGGTGGCTATGATATTTCCTTTCACCTCAGAAAAAGTTATTTTCGATACAAGGGAAAAGAATATACAAACCAAAACTCAAGTTCATTCTCATTAATAAGAAAAATGAGAATTAAAACAACCATTTGCTCACCTGTCAAATGAACAAAATGTTTTTCAAAGGATGAAGTTATGCTCAATGGTGTAGAGGTGCAGTGAGCTTTAAGGATGAATTTGTGCCTCCTTTGTATATGGCAACTTGCCGGTAAGTGTCAAGAGCCTTAAAATACCCAGACCATTTGAACTAATAAGTCTACTTCCAGAAAGTTAGCCAAAGGGAAAAACAAAACTTATGGAAAAAAATACATGTATGGAATACTGAATGTAGGGCTATTTACAATAGAAAAGAAGGACAAACTAGATAAATAATAGTGAATTTACGTATCTGTTTATTAGAAATTGTGGTTTCGAAGAATTTCTAATGACTCAGGGAAGTGCTTGTGAGATGATATTAAGTTTAGAAAGTAGTAGGCAACCACTCAGGGAAAACATTAGTTACATGAAAATACATTTCCCTAATAGTAATAAAAAAAACCCATCCCCCTTATCCTGGCTCCTCCCCCTTCACCCTGGCTCCACCCCCTTCATCCTGGCTCCTCCCCCTTCTAGAGGCAACCTCAATGGTTAATCTGCTTTGTTTTCTTCTGGATACATAAGTAATAAATTCATAGATAGCACTTGTGTGTGTGTTTTTTATATAAAACATAAGCCATTGTTGAAATTATTCTGCCACTTGCATTTTTTACTCAGCAATGTTTTTCCAACTCCTCCAGGCTAATACATACACTCCTGGTTAAGCGGGAACCTTCTCAGGACTGTGGAGCATCTCATCACTTACGCACATGTTCGACTTCCCTTCAGCCTTCCCATTGGTGGGCATTCAAACAGTTTCTTTTTAACACTGTAATTAAGGGTCTTGTTCCTGCTTTTGTAGCCCCTTTGTATTTCTCCGGAGGATGTCCTTAGACTTGGAACTGTGGTTTTGGGCTGTTACACACACTTTCAATGTTGATAGACACCTCACGCTGCAACCAGGAAAGTAAGAGGCCACCCCTTTCCTCTCCCTCACCAACCCTTCAAGGTCCTGTTGTCTTGAAGGGCATCTGAATTTGCAGCTCCCTGGTTATGAGTGAGGTTGGACCCACTCTAGACTGAGACTGGGGGATCCTACTGTCTCCCAGTTCCTTGGTCGGACTTCTAGTCTCATGGCGGAGGGACCAACCAGGGCCGTCCCAGCGGCGGGCTTGGTTTCTAATTGAAATCTGGCGGCTGACTAGAGCGAGCCTGGCCCAGAGCCTTGGTGCTTCTCTGTCCTGTGGAGGGGCCATGTGCTTTGCCCTTGGCCTAGAGTTCCTGGAGGAGGAAGGGCGTTCCCACCGAGGGCATGCTGGACACTCAGAGACCCTCTGCAGTATCTGCCGTCTGCTCCGTGGAGGGCACCCCAGCCTCACGGGACCCGGTCTCTATTGTTTGAGTTCCGCTGTGGCTGTTTTGGGGCAGAGTGAGGGGACTTCCTGCCTAGGGCAGATTGGTGGCATCATGGCACATTCAGGCAGGACCGGGTTCTAGAGAATGGGGTGCCCTTTCCAGATTCCCAGAGCAGACAACCGAGGCCCGTGGGCGGTATGCAGAGTCACATAGCTGGTGGGTGGGAACTGCCGGGAACCGGGGCTCCTCACCCGCCCCCAGACACCTGGCGCCCCTTAAGAGCGCCTTGCGGATGCCACAGGGGACATTTACAACCCCTGGAAATTCTCTCCCCATCAGAGGGGCCTAGCGAGTGGCAGCCTCTATTTTATGTCAGCAGAGGGCTCTTCGCGGGGTGTGCAACAAGTCACGTGGCTTGTTTTCTTTCTTGACAACCGATTTTAAGTGAAGAGGGCCTTGTTTCAAGCTCTCTCTCTCTCTTGTTTTCTGTTTTAAACGTGGATTCCTTATTCCCTTCCCTCAGTGCTGGGTGGGCTGGCACAGAGGTGGCCCGGCCCCGCCAGACTGCCCTGAGCACCTCCCTGGCCCACCCTGCGAGTCCTCAAGCCACAGGCCCTCCCGCGTGCCGACAGCCCCACTCACCAGTCTGCGGCCTCCTCCGCCGTCTTTCTCCCAGTGGCTGCCAATGCCTTCAGCCTACAGGAAAGCGGAGGCAAGGGCATTCAGAACCCGCCTTCCAGTGTGTGTGGAAGGGGCGAGAGGCGGGGGCAGCCCTGCCACACAGCGGGCCCTGTCCCTTGCCCCTTGTCCCCCAGGGGCTGGACACTCCACAGCTGGATGCAGCGCAGGCCTCTGTCCTCCCCGGGCCCTCGCTGCGCTCTGTGGACATGCGGACCTGCTCACCGGCCCTGCCCGTTTTCCTCTCAGTCCTGGCATGGGGGCCAAGGGCTCATGCCTGAGGTCCACCCACGCCTGCAGTCTGTCTCCCCCCGCCCCCCGTGTACCCTGCACCGGGGCCAGGTGGACACACTCTCGGTCCTCCGGGCGGCAGGAAGGGTCACAGCCCTGGCTTACACACCTGCCTCCCTGCCAAATGCAGCCCCGCACCCACACACCCATGCTCTTCCCGGCTCGGCTCCAACGTCGCCCTCCAAAGCCCGCTCCAAACCACCTCCAGGTGGGCGTGCAGCCCCTCTGTGTCCCGGCCACGCACACGGTCACCTTGCTTATCGTCTCAGTGAGCTCATGTCCGCTATCCTCCCCTGCCAGCCTGCGGTCCCTGCGGCCTGACTGTGTCTTCTCACCACTGTAACCAGGAGGCACAGTCACTGAGCTCCATGTAACTGAACCGGAGCAAATTGAAGAGAATGGGATCCAGCTAAAGGCAGTGGTTCAGGGACTCAGCCCGAGGTGGCTGAGGGTGATGCGGGGGCCGGGGGGGCGGCTCAGTGCTGCTGGTGGCCAGTACCGGGGGGATGCGCCTGCCGGAGTGGTTCCACCAGAGAGGCCGTGGCTCAGAGCCTTCCTGGGGCGCTTCAGACTAATGAGGGGTTTAAAACAGGTCTCCTACCCCCAACATGCGGCCGATGTTTAAGTTGGAAGGAATTTTGAGTGTGTGTCCAGGCTACAGTGCGAGCAGTGTGACAGAGGGCGGCTTTCTCGGTGCTTTAGAGAGTGGGGTCTGGGTCCTGCCCGAGGTAGGAAGTCACCTGCTCTCCGCCTCAGTGTCCCCTTCTGCCCCCCGATGTCAGGTGCTGGGGATGGGGGCGCACACGGCAGGCACCCTGCTCACACTGCCTCCTGCTCCATCTCACAGGCCCCGGGTTATTGTGAACATAGCGTGAGGACAAAGTGTAGCTTCTACATTATTCCATCCGATTTGGTTGGGATTTCGTTACAATGTTGAAGGGAAGTTTGCCCCGCTCCCAAATCCAGGGGTAGCTAAGGGGACTTCTGGTGTATTTTCCATGTGGATAACCTTGGAAAGGGCCGGCTCTAAGAAATCGTTTTCTGTGGCAGCTGTAACCCAGGGTCAGTAGCACAGCTCATCGCTTTGGGGATTTCTTCCCTCGCCGAGAGGGGTGACTCCTACGGTTCAAGTTTTCTACGTGTGGGCTTTTGCCTTGGACACGCAGGATCGTGCTAACCCAGTCGATTCTTAACCATTTTGTTTCATTTTCGGGCCCTTGAGTTTTTTCCTAAGGACGGATGGTTTCCTGCACCATTTAGAAACATCCTCACCTCACCGGTCCCAGAATTAGAGACCTACTGGGTGGTGGGGCCTTTCAGATTAGAGTTTGAAAAGTCCTCTCTGAGGCACTGAGCTGCCCACAAAGAGGGTACAACAGGCCCCAAGCTCCTCCACACCCTGAGAAATGGGGCACCATGGTGACACGTGGTTTCCAATGGTCACAAATTCAGGCCCCCCCCCACCCCCCCCAAACCGGCCAACAGAGTTGGTCCTGATCCCATCATTTAAAGACAGCGGCGAAGGGCCTAATTTAGCAACAGCACCTCGCCCTGCAAGGCGCCCCTTCGACAGGAAGTAGGTTCTCGGAGCGGCCTGCAGTTTTGTGGCCGGGACCTCAGAAGGGTCAGGCGGGGCCCCAGGGGCAGGTGCCCAGGGGCGAGTACTCACGCGGTGTGTGCTGGGAAGCCCAGGCTCAGAAGGGGGTCCAGGAGGGAGGCGGCGCTGCGGGCCTTGAGCTTGCTGTTGACCTTGGCGTAGACCTGGGTCTCCCCGGCTGCCATCTCTTCCTGCCTCCGACTGAAATGAGCAGATAAAGCCAGAGAGGGAGCGGCAGGAGAGGCTGAGGCTGTGAAGAAAAACCTCAAGCCTTTTTTGATCTCTCTGACAAAACCTAATATCCTGTTTGCATGTGACACTGGTTTTCAGAAGGCTCTTGGCAGGGTGCTGGGGTGCGGTGCCCATCCACCCTGCTTCCACAGTGGGTTCGGGTCCCAGAGGTCCCTGTGCAGAGCCAGCCTTGGCTCTGACTGGGCGGCATTGGGAGCAAGTCTGCATGAGAAGGGGGAGGGGGAGGGAGCCGGGGCAGAAGGTTCTCCACTGGGGTCCGAAGCCACAGAACCTGCCTGACCCGGGGTCTTAGTGTCTTACGTGCAGACAAGACATTGCACTGTACCTATCTTCTGTGCTCACTCTAAAATTTTTTGGCTCTTTTTGTTATTCATTGACTTCTTTTTTTTCAATTTTAAAAGCTTTACGTTTAAAAAAGTTTTTATGCATGCAGCAAAGTTGCTGAATTGTATATGTGCCACTCAATGAATTTTCATAAAGTGAGCACACGCCCCTAACTTCCCCAGGACCAGCAATAAAACTGGCTGTCAACCGGGGCGTTCTGGCTCCCCCATGGCAACCTCTGGAGACATTTTTGATCCTCAAAATGAGGGGGCTTGGGGGTGTTTGTTACTGGCATCTAGAGGTTGAGGCCAGGGGTGCTACAGTGCACAAGGGGGCAAAGAAGGGCCCAGCCCAACATACCAATAGCTCCAAGGCTGAGCAGTTCTGCTCTTGAACTTACCAGGATCCCAGGAGCTCCCCTGCCCCCATCCCCGCCCAGCCTCCTAGCTATCTCTTCCGTCCCTAAAAAAGCAACCACTCTGCTAGCTTGTACATCAGTGTTTGAACCTTATATAAATACAACCATATAGCATGTGCTCTTTGGTCCAAAAGTATGTGTGTGAAATTAATCCACATAATTGTTTGTAGCCATAGTTAGCACTCTGCATTCCTAGGTAGCGTTCTATGAGATGAATGTACCATCATCTATTTCTCTGTCTATGTGCATTTGGGTGGTTTTCCGTTGTTTGGCCGCTGCAGACACTCTCGTGTATGTCTTTTGGTGCCCGAGGTACATTTCTGTTAGGTACTTACCCACGGGAGGGATTTTGGGCTCACAGGACATGTCCGCGCTGCATTAGGAACCGCCGAGTGGTTTTACAAAGCAGTTGTTCATTTGCCTCTCGCCAGCAGCGGGTGAGCATTCCTCCGGCTGCTCTGCATCCTTGTCCACACTTGATGTTGGCAGTCTTTTCACTTTTAGCCAGTCTGTGGGTGTGTAGTGGTATCTCACTGTGGTTCTAATTTGTATTTCTCTGCATGGCAATGACACTGAGCACCATGAGACAGGCAATTGGCCATGTAAGTGACCTCTTTGTGGAAGGTCCTGTTCAAGTCTTCAGCCTTTTTAAAATGGGTTGTTTGGTTTTTCTTATGGCTACAAACAATTATGTGGATTAATTTCACACACATAATTTTGGACCAAAGAGCACATGCTATATGGTTGTATTTATATAAGGTTCAAAAACTGATGTACAAGCTAGCAGAGTGGTTGCTTTTTTAGGGACGGAAGAGATAAGTAGGAGGCTGGGCGAGGATGGGGGTCGGGGAGCCCCTGGGATCCTGGTAAGTTCAAGAGCAGAACTGCTCAGCCTTGGAGCTATTGGTATGTTGGGCTGGGCCCTTCTTTGCACCCTTCTGCACTGTAGCATCCCTGGCCTGCTCTTTGAAAGACACCAAAAAAGAAAATAAAAATGCTGCCATAGACTGGGAGAAAATATCACCATATATACACCTGACAAAGGAGTTGTATCCAGCATATCCAGAATGTAATCCTATATAATAAAGAGGTAATATGCAAATTAACCCTCATACCCTCACAAGGTGGCTGCCTACAACCAGGCCGGCAGGGGGGTTAGTGAGGGACAACCAAACGACTGAACAGCAGGCTGTGTGGAGCGACCAGACCGGCAGGGGGGGCAGTTAGGGGCAACCAGGCCAGTGTGGAGGGGGAATTAGGGGCAACCAGGCTGGCGGGGGGGGGGGGGCAGTTAGAGGTGATCAGGCTGGCATGCAGAGGCAGTGAGGGGTGACCAGGCAGGCAGGCAGGTGAGTGATTAGGAGATTAGGAGCCAGCGTTCCAGGATTGTGAGAGGGCTGTCCAATTGCCAGTTTAGGCCTGATCCCTGGAAGTCGGACATTCCCCAAGGGGTCCCGGATTGGAGAGGGTGAAGGCTGGGCTGAGTGGAACACACACCCCCACCTGAATTTCATGCACCGGGCCTCTAGTATAAAATTTTATTTATATATATATATATATATATATATATATATATATATATATATATCTGTATATTGTATGCATGTTTATTCTTTTTTTCTTAAATCAATAATAAGAAAACAATCCCCTTTAAAAATGGGCAGAAGATCTATATAGACACTTGACAAAAGAAGATACATGAGTGGTTAATGAGGGTGTGAAAAGATATTCAATATTATTAGTCACCAGGAAAATGTCAATTGAAACCACGATAAAAAACGTAAGATAAAACCTTATTCATAATGTTAGCCTTGTATGGAGGGCTGGCTTTCATTTGCTAATACCTGGTTTAGAATTTTGCATCAGTGTCTGTGAATTAGCTTGGCCTGCTGTTTTTCTTTCTTGTAATTCCCTTGTTAGGGCTTAGTGGCTAAACTCCTGGTGGTTTTTCTGTGACTTTCCTGGTCTTGGCCCTGAAAGTGCCCATCACAGTACCCCTCTCAGTTCCAGGCATATGAGGACAGTTGGTCACGTTAAGCATCAACATTATTATGGCCTCATAAGTGAGTTGGGAAGTATTTCTTCCCAATTCTCTGAGTTTTTGTAAGATGGTAGAACTTCTTTCTTAAATGTTTGAAAGGATTTACCAGTGAAGTCATCTGGGCCTAGAATTTTCTTTGTTCAGAAGTTTTAAATTATGAATTTAATTTATTAATAGATATAGGAGTATTCTCCTTGTATCAGTTGTATTAAGTTGTTTTTTCAAAGAATGCGACCATTTTGTCTAAGTCAGATTTCCTGGCATAGAGTTTCCAGGTCTTTATTTTCTTTAAATTCTATTATCGAAATTTATGTGATAGGTCTTGCAGTATTAATTGGGTTATTCTGAGGTGTTGGATCATTTTTGATGCCACTGTAAATTATATCTTTTTAAAATTTCATGTTTGTATTCTTTGTTGCTGATAAATCAAAATACTATTGATTTAACATAATTTTACATTGAACTTGTATCCAAAAATCTTGCTTGACTTACTTGTCGGTTCTAATCATTTATCTTGAAAATTTTTAAGATAATGTCCAAAAATAATTTTGTCTATGAATAATGATAGTTTTATTTATTTATTAGCAGTATATATTCTTTTCTTTTAAAGTTTCTTTTTTCCTTTCTTCTTTTTTCTTTTTATCTTCTGCCCTTCCTTCCTTCCTTCCTTCCTTCGTTCCTTCCTTCCTTCCTTCCTTCCTTCCTTCCTTCCTTTCTTCCTTCTTCTTTGATTTCATTGCACTGGCTTGGATTCCAAATGTTGACTAGACATAGTGCATATGTATAGTGAATCTCTTTGTATTATACTCTATCTCAGAGGAAGAGATTTCAACATTTCATCTTTAAATATAAGTTAACTATATAGTTAAATAATATCTTTTTTCTTTGAGAAATTTAAAGGATGAAATAACTTCATGAACAAATGAATCTGATAGCTTAAATGTGAAAGTCAGAAAATAGACAAAGCTTGTTCCCTAGAGGGAAAAAATTAGATTTGGGGTCTGAAATATAGCCTCTACTCAAATATATTTTTCTGTCCTAAATGATAAACCACTTTTTGAGCAATTGTGCTTATAACATATCAAAATGTAAAATTCTCCTTTAAAGGAAAAGCTTAATTATGCAAACCAGGAAATACCCATCTAGCTGAATCCCTTTCCTTAGCTTGAACAGTTATCTCTCAAGAGCAACAGGGAAAAAATTAAACGTTTGTTCAGGGAACGGAGAGCATAGTTAGGAAAGATGTGAAGAAGGGATTATGAGCTTGAAGGATGATCTCTGTTAAATCCAGAAGACACGGCTAGGTGCCTGGGCAGGTGCTGGAGGCAGGAAAACGAGCTTGAATGAAACCACGATTGGCAACTCCTGCCAATTCTGCTTTCAAAGCAACCGCAAATGCAGCCCTCCTCTCCATCTGCACTGCTAGGACCGTGGCCAAGTCACAGCCATGGTGGCGGAGGTTTTCAGCAGCCTACTCTAGGCTCTCCGTTGTGTCCAACTCCACCCTGCCCCACCCCACCCCGCCCCTGCACTCAGTGCACATGTTCAGACCCCGACCTTGCCCTGCTCATCTCCTCCCCATTTTCCACCACAAAGAAATCAACCAGAGTCCTTCTTCCAATGGCCTGGGCCCCATGATCCGCCCACTGGCCTCTCCAAGCACATGGGCTTTCTTGGGGTTTCTTAGACACCCCCAGCTCATCCGCTCTGCGTCTCTGGCGTTGATGGTCCCACGCTTGGAACAACCTCCCCTCGTAGCTCACAAGACCCACTTGATACATGGCCGAGGTCTTGCCTGAAACATCACTCTGTCTAGAGGCCTTCCTCCTCGCACCCTGTCCCGTCCCTCACTGAGCCTCTCCCAGCCTCACCCCTTCCTAGCAGCTGTCACCACCTGAGACCACAGGTGGATGCTCTGATCCCTCTGCCACCTGCTCTGAGCCTAGATGCCTGGCCTCATGGCAGATGGCCCATGAATATTTGCGAACAAACGAGTGCACATTTCACATCCAGTGGGCCCAGAGCGGCGGGCCCTTTCTCTCCCGATGACACATCTTTAAGCCGCATTGTGTGCAGAAACCCCTCGGGACACAGAGGCCCCTGCGTCTCTGTAGAGAGTTGGCTGTGAGACCGGTCGCTTCCCTGCCTTTTGTCTTCGGAGCAGCTTCAAGTCTACCCTTGGGCTCAGTCACATGGGGGACGGAAACCCCCACCAAGCCGTTCACCTGCCTCTTGGTGTGCTTGCTCGGCACTGGGCAGACCTCCCTGCTCTTTTAAGTAAGAGGAGAGCCTGCGTTCCAACGGCTCTCTGACGTGAAGGTTCTGCAAAGGTTTGCTTACCTTACTTACTAATTAAAGGGCAGCCAGGTTCCCCCGCCCTGGTCCCCGCGGTCATGCCGCCGATGGCCACCTGATAGCCACGCGCAGGTTGGGTTACACCTTCGCCCACGACCATGCCATTTGCTGTGACGATTGAGTCGACAAGGCTGAGTGACTTGGAAATATTTCCCGGTTGGACTAACCCGTTGGCCGCCGGCTCACCATTCCGCTTGCTTTTATAATGAAAAAGGAAATTAGTTGTGCCTTTCATGATGGCGGCTCCAGAAATGGTGAGTGAAGTGAGTGGCGGGGAGAGGCGACGCTGTGGACGGATGGCGCCTCTGCCTTCCTCCCTGTGGTGACACCTGCCAGCCATGGCGTGTTTGGGGGGGGACTTCCTCACCTGGGTTCCCGGTTGCAGGAAGCATTTGAGCCTTTACTCTTATTCTTGTTATAAATTAAGCTGTGCCATTTGCTACATGCTGACAGCTAACCAGCCAGTATCAGCCAGAATCATAGACAAAGATGCTGACTGTGCGTGCATTACTTTCCCAAGATGCTCTTCAAAGCCCCTCTTACGGTGGGAATGAGATCAACGTTTTTAAGCGCACAGTCTCGCTTAGGTTTTCCTGTGAGCACATGGAACAGCACGAAGACGAAGTCCGCTTTAAATGGCTTAACAGTTCCTTTTTGAGTTGCACACATGACAACAGGTAAACGAAAAGGAAATAAGACAGGTGCCCTAAGGGTCTCTGCTCCTGTGCCTATTGCTGGATTTTGGTGAGCTGAGCAGTCACGCCTGCTGCCTGGGGCCGGGAGCTGCTATGTGGTTGAGACATTTGGCCCTTCCCTCGCTCCCTCCACCCCTGGAGGGGTTACTGGGAATGAATTCCAAAGGCTCCGGCCTCTGGGGCCCTGCGATAGGAGGAATTCTCCCGGAGGAAACAGAGCCCCAGTGCAGCTTTGGTGCCAGCCACTCCTCCCTTTGCTCTGAGAGTGGGGCGGGGACCAGGCACCCCAAGGGCCCAGATACTTTCATCCTTAATTAGGTCATGGCTGTGAGAGCCAGGAAAGCTACAAATACTGTGGGCCAGTGTCCCCTCCCTGGGTCTGGTGGCACTTGAGGGGCTCGGACGTGATGTGAGTATCAGAACTTCTTATGTCTATATAGACTTATCACCTGTGCAGGCAAAGGGTTGAGTTTATGGGAGACGAACAGCAATGATAAAAGAGGAGGGATGTGCTTTGAAAGTAATTTCTCTTCTGTGAAATTCTGGAACGCTAACCTTTAAATGGCAAAAGGCTGTATCTCTAAAGCTGGGCACTCAGTTGGTTTTAAGATTGGTCGAACGAGCACTGGGAAAGTCGTTATTTTAGCAGAATTAAGTTCATTGTTGTTCGCTAACTCCCGAAGTTTCTCTGTTATCCGTTGTAGCTTAGGAAACAATGTGTGCCCACCAGAGAAATAGTTTTGATTAATCGGTACTGAATTTGCTTGATGAGGATTGTCAGATTTCAAAGATTGGACACAACCAAGATGCATTTGAGGCTGAAACTATAAACAGGGAAGCAAACACTTTCTGTTCTTCCTGGTGAAGGAGGTGGAGGTGGAGGTGGAGCCGAACCTCAGAGGCCCTGAAATAGTCACCATGGGGGAGAACGACCCGCCCGCCGCCGAAGCCCCCTTCTCCTTCAGATCCCTTTTTGGCCTCGATGACCTGAAAATAAGTCCTGTCACACCAGGTAGGTGGAACCAGGTGTGATTTCTGCACGACCCTGCCCTCCCTCTCCCTCCCCTTCCCCATCTAGATGACAAATGTGGCTGCGGCTGAGTGTCCCTCTGGGGAAATATCTCACCAGGAGTCCTTACACTAAACGCATGTGATTCTGTAGTTTACAGATGGGGTGTCAGAGGGGCTGTTTTGTTCAGCCCCTTGCAGACTCCCTGGACACGGGTGTGCATTCTCTGATGGAGAGTTTCAGGAATGGAGGCTCCAACTGGCCCTGGGATTTAGGGTCGGATCCTGGCCAGACCCTGAGCCCTTCAGGAAGTCCTGAGAACCTGCGCTCACCAACCCTTCCAGAAAATTATAATAGGATGGACATCTCTGAAAGTATTAGAGGCTTAGATTAAATTCCAACAGCAGGCAATGGCGTCGCTCCCAGCAACAGAGCAGTTGGAGTTGTAAACAAGTTACAAATATGTGGAGAAACAGTGGGCTCCTAGTGCCTCTCCAAAGAGGCTCATTCTGGTCAGTCTATCAGGATCTGTCACAGTGCGCTGTGTGCGCGGGTCCTGGACACAGTTAGGAGTTCTGGCCTCGGGGGCTGTGAAGGGGACCCCTAGGGGCTCTGGCTGAGATTCCGGAAAGCATGAGTAGGGGCTACCCTACTGATTCCCTTTAAACCACAATTGATGTTGGGGGTTAGTGGACAGGATGGGAGATGGGAGGAGAGATTCCAAGTAAAAGAAAAGGACACAATTTAAAACTACTTCCTTCTCTCAAATGAACATAAATGTAACTTTTAAAAGTACCCTGCAATCACCTGATCCCCCAGTTTTACCTGGTTTTAAGGTCTACATTCATTCTCTTGCTGCCCTTGCCTGTAAGTACGCGTTCACTCATGGAGCCGACAGACTGGCGTTTTTCCACGTGCTTTTGGTTCTTATAAATGCTTTTTGACATAGCTCCACAACATTCCATCAAGTGTATGTGTCATTTACATAGCCATTTTATCATCATTTGACATGTAGTTGTTTCTAATGTTTTTATAATATAAATAATATGAACATGAATAGCATTATACATATATCTCTATGCTAATTTTTGATTATTTCCTCATGATGAATTCCCAGTAGTGGGAAGGAACAAAAGCTGTTTAAAATGTTTCATTTTCAATAAAGCAATGTATTGTTCATTATAGAAATTTGGACAATACAGTTAATCAAAAAGATCTTTTGAAAGTTGCCTACAATTTCACCATTACTCAGGGATAACTCTATTAGCACTCTTGGTAGGATTTCTTGCCTTTTTTCTTTCAACATATCTATATTTCCCTTGGAAGTGACATATACTCTTTGTACCATTTTGAAGCTTTTCTTTTTAACTGAACAATATCATGTTTATTTTTCCATGGCATTAATTAATTAAATATTCTTCAGGGTTTAGCAAACTGTGGCCCATGGGCCAAATATGGCCCAGTGCCTGTTTTTACAAATAAAATTTTATTGTAACACATCCATTTATTCACATATTGTCTATGGCTGCTTTCATGCCATGGTAGAGTTGCGTAGTTGTAACAAAGACCAAATGGCTAATAAGTTTAAAATATTTACTATCTGGCTCTTTACAGAAAAAGTTTGCCAACGCCCTTCTCCATCATTCATTTGGTTCTCAGCATTCATTTGTCTCTATCCATTTGTTATTTCACCAGTTTCTTCTGTTGCTCATTTGGGCTATTTCCTGTGCATCAGTATTATAAACGTCACTCCTCTAAGTATCCTTGTAGGTAGATATTTGTGTATATTTATAATGACATCTTAGGGTAAATTCCAGGACTGAATTTACTAGGTCAAAGATTCCCATCCATTTTTAAACTTTTGGTACATATTTCAAATTTGTCAAAAAGTTTACATATTACAAACCCCTATTGACTATACTTGGCAGTCCATTTTCTTCACTTTGGACTATAGTGAGAATAATAATAATAATAATAATAATAATAATAATAATAATAATAATGGATTGGGAAGTTGATAGGTAGTTGTGTCTAATTTGTGTGTGTTTTTCAACTCCAGAGAGGTTGAATTTTTTCTATGCTTGTTTATCATTTGCATTCCTCTTTGGAGAGATGTTGTGCATCTGGCTTTTTCTTCTAAGCATGTTCTCAAGGACAGAACAAGAAGGGGGAGTGGGGCCATGGGAGCGCCCACAGGCTCTGTGGTGGAGCAGTGAAGGGGCCAATGTGAACGGTACGAATGTTCTAACTGAACAACTGTTGACTCCACAATCTGGATTCATTTCCTAAGTTAACTCTTAGATAGAGAACAACTGGAATAATATGAGGTCATTCTTGGGGTTCCGCTGACTTTTAAATTGTAAATGGATTGAAGGCATCTCAGCAGGAGCCAGACATTAACTTGGTGCAGCCTTCTGAGGGGTGGGGGCAGGTGGCCAAGAGGCTTCTGCTTTGTTAACTCAAGACCATGCTCTTGTTGCCTTGAAAGGAACTGGTCTCTAACCCTGAGAAAACAACCTTCGTTATCATGATGTCATCCATCCATCCATCCATCCATCCATCCATCCATCCATCCAATTTACCATTATTTATTAGAAACTACCGGGGCCTGGCCATGGTGGCTCAGATAGAGCATGAACCAGGAGGTCATGGTTTGATTCCTGATCAGGGCACATGCCCGGGTTCTGGGCTCGAACCCCAGTGGGGCACTTGCAGGAGGCAGCTGATCAACGATTCTCTCTCATCATTGATGTTTCTCTCTCTCCCTCTCCCTTCCTCTCTGAAACCAATAAACATTAAAAACAAAACAAAAAGAACTACCAGGCACCAGGGACTGTCCTAGGCGCCGAGAAGGCAACTGTGAACAAACCGCCTGCTCATCCAGGCCAAAGCAAAGAGCTTGGGTTTGTCTCTCTGTCTCCCCTCCGTTCTCACGCTCTATCCCCATGGTCACTTAGGACTACATGTTGCACGTGTGTCCTTATTTCCCTTGCTTCTGTGTTCCCTCTTATCCTTTTCTTTTGCTTGCTCTCTCCCCCTTTTCCTCCCAATCCCCCTTTTCTTCCCGCCCCCATATTTAAATTCTCTTCTTTTTAAGACTGCCTTGAATTATTGATTTCAGAGAGAAAGGGAGAGGGAGAGAGAGCTAGAAACATCAGTGATGAGAGGGAATCATTGATTGGTTGCCTCCTGCACGTGCCCCATTTTATAACCATATGATTGCCAGAAGGTGAAGTTGTGTCTTTCCGAAGATAGGTGGGGGGAGACCTTCTTGGCTCTTTCACGGAAGAACTTTTGGCTCAGTGTCTCCAAGACCAGGAGAAGAGAGGCAGGGGTGGTCTCTGAGTGATAGCATGGGAGGCTTTCTTCACTTCCTCCTTTCCAACCTTCCTAAATTAAGGGAAGACAACTTGGGCATGCATGGATTTTCAGGATTGATGAGATAATTTGCCTAAAATGGCCTGTTCCTTTGAGAGTAAAGGGAGCCCTGGCAATCCTCCTGGTTGTGCAGAGAGGCTCATACTTCTGGGTATCTTAATGCTCTTCACATCTCCTTCCACCCAATCTGCCTGGTACTGTAGCTAGAGCTGGGAAGGGTCTGGTACAAGCTAACAAGTCAGCCTGCCACAGTTCCAGGGATGCTGGCAGAAGACAAGAAACGTCTTACTCGCAGCACAAGTGGCACCTACATCCTGTTTGAGTTGGTGCTCTTGCCCACCGAGTCCCATGGAGGTGATGTGGAGCAGCTCAGGCATAAGTTGCACACACAGTGGGTCTGCATTACAGCTGAGGAACCCATGGCGAAGGTTTCAGGCGAAGGGAACCGGAATCTTTATAATGGACTGTAAGTAGACCTGTATAAGCTTTGCCTCAAAGGAAGACATTATATTTATTAAGCTGCACAGTCAATAAACCCATCCCTTGCTCCAGAGAAACACTGTCTCTATCTTCTAAGACTGTTTGCTCTGCCAACATCCTCGGAAAGTCGCTCTGGAACCAAGGCCATTGGTGCCTCTGTGCACAAGAACCGTGAAGAATGGTCCTGCTACATCATCTGGAGGCCCTCCCAGAGGTCCCAGCTCTCCCCCTCCTGAAAGCACCCCGTGTGGATTGTACACATCACCCTTGTCTGTGGGAAAAATGTCCTTGGAAGTTGGTACCCTACTTTCCCTTCATTTTGGTTTCCTCAGGCCAACGAAACACAGTAGGTGGCTCAAAACAACAGAAATATCATCTCACCATTCTGGAGACGAGAGTCTGAAATCAAGGCATTGACGGGCCATGCTCCCTCTCAAGCCTGCAGGGGAACTCTTCCTGGCTTCTGGTGTTTTGTTTTGCTGACAATCTTGGTCTTTCTTGACTTGAAGATGAATCACCCCCACTTCTTTTTTTACCTTCACATGGCCTCTCCCTATGCCCCTTCATATCATCCCCTGTGTGAGTGTGTGTGTGTGAGTGTGTGTGTGTGTGTGAGTGTGTGTGTGAGTGTGTGTGTGAGTGTGTGTGTGAGTGTGTGTGTGTGAGTGTGTGTGTGAGAGTGTGTGTGTGAGTGTGTGTGTGTGAGTGTGTGTGTGTGTGAGTGTGTGTGTGTGTGTGAGTGTGTGTGTGTGAGTGTGTGTGTGAGTGTGTGTGTGTGAGTGTGTGTGAGTGTGTGTGTGTGAGTGTGTGTGTGAGTGTGTGTGTGAATGTGTGTGTGAGTGTGTGTGTGAGTGTGTGTGAGTGTGTGTGTGAGTGTGTGTGTGAGTGTGTGTGAGTGTGTGTGTGTGTGTGTGTGTGTGTGTGTGTGTGTGTGTGTGTGTGTGTCTGCCTCTGTGTTCAAATTCCTCCTTTTTGTAAGGACACCAGACAGATTAGGGCCCATTCTAATGTCCTCATTTGAACTTCACTACCTCTATTTCTAAATAAGGTGACATTCTGGGGTCCTAGTGGTTAGAACCTTAACGTATTTGTTTTGGGGTACACAGTTCAACCTATAACACTATCTCTTAACCTATGATGAACAGAATTGGGTCAGGGTTGGAGAGTGTGGGGCTGGACTTCCAGAGAATGTGCCCTGGCTGGTGGCCCTTCCCTAAATGAAGGCAACTTTCTCTGACTGGGACATTCTCTGCATTTGAGGGTGGGAAAATGAAGTGAAATTTTAAGTTTCCTTTTATTCAAATGTGTTGCTCTGTGCCCCCTCCCCCTTTTTTGGGTTTTCAGATGCGGATGCAGTGGCCGCACAGATCCTGTCTCTGTTGCCGTTGAAATTCTTCCCAATCATCGTCATTGGGGTCATTGCGCTGATACTAGCGCTGGCCATCGGTCTGGGTGGTGAGTGTGATCTATTATTCAGGAGGCTCTCAACTCCCTATCCAGGCACTTAAACTTTCATGAGCTCCCCCCACCCCCATCGTGGTGCTGCCAGCCACCCAGCCTTAATTACTGGAGGCAAACATCCTTCGGGGTTGCCTGCTTTGAGTTCGACTTGCCTGTGTGAACGTAGAGCCAGCCTGGGGCCCAGCAGGGACTGTTGGCCACGCTCGGGGCTTTGTCACCACAGAAACTGCCCAGTTAGAAGTGTCCACGGGCACCTGATGAAATAGAATCCACAGGCAGGAGGCGGGTGCAGGGCCGGGGGAGAAGACAAGGAGGCCATTCAGGCCAGGCCCAGCACGCCTGCTATTTTTAAAAGAAGGTGCTTGTGGCTTTGGGGAAAGTGAGTCATTTGGATGGTCTCTCGTAGGGAACAATATCCCAGTTTCTCTTTCAAATACTGGAAAACAGGTGAGTGTAATTCTCCACCTGCTCGGCTGCGTGGTCTGCAGTTTCTTCACTCGCTGCCCAGAGTCAGACAACAGGAGGTGGACCAATTGCGGGGGGTGGGGGTGGGGGTGCTCAAAGAGTCCTTGCTCAGGGCTCCTTGCTCAGCTGGCTCAGCTGGTCAGTCTGCTGACATGCACTTTCTCTCCTGACCTTGAGCCCTCTGGGGTCTAAGTTCACCTCCAGTTGTGGCTCAAGGCCACTTAGTGAGACGGAATGGGGTGCAGCAGCCCCATCCCCTGGAATGTGGAACAGAAACTGGGCTGTGACACAGGTGCAATTTCAGTGGTGCTTCATTACTGATGGGGCAGGTGGATAGTTGTTATGCTGCACACTGGGGGAGCCCTCTGTTGACATTCCCGTCTTCTGTCCTCAGTCCATTTCGATTGTTCCGGAAAGTACAGGTGCCGGTCTTCTTTTAAGTGTATTGAACTCACGGCTCGGTGTGACGGCGTCTCGGACTGCAAAGCCGGGGAGGATGAGTACCGATGTGGTAAGGTCCTGCCTCTTCACTGTAGACACAGGAGGAAGTTAGCACCACTGGGCCCTCGCCTTTCCCATCTGTGAAATGGGTCCAAGTTGATGCCAGTGTCAAATTATGTTCTCAACTGCAATCCAACGGGCCCCCAGGAGATCCTGGGCTGGGTTTAAGGGTGGTGGTGTTGCCTGAAGCTTAAACTGGGTTGAGGAGACCCCATGAGCAATAAGAGATCTCCAAGAGAGTTCAGCGGGTCCAGGCAGCTGGGGGTCCCTGCCAGGGTGGGGCGCTGTGGGCGAGGAGCAGGTCAGACTCAGCAGAGGAGGGTCTGGGCTGGCTGCAGAGAAATCTCTGCGGCGGCCTCAGGGCTCTGCTGGCCACTGACGGTTGTACATGGACGCCGGCCAGTCCGCGTGAGCGGTCAGAATGGCGTGCTCCAGGTGTTCACAGAGGCGGCCTGGAGGACCGTGTGCTCCGACGACTGGAAAGGCCACCACGCTAGCATCGCCTGTGCCCAGCTGGGGTTTCCAAGGTAACGCAAGGAGCACCTCCAGGTGATGGGTAGAACGTGAATCGTGGTCACGGTGAGACAACCACTTGGGCGTTTCCAGGGCTGCATCTCCTCTCACACTGCACCCTCGTGGCAGCCCCACGAGGACGGGCATCGCCTTCTCCACTTCAAGGTGTGCAAACCGAGGCCCCGGCACACCAAGTGGTGCTCAGGATCACTCAGGAAATGGCATTTCGGGGAGTGTCTCAGGGCCAGGAGAGACTCAGGTGCAAATATGTGATAATGTGATAAAGAGCTTCAGAGATAAAGATAACCCCACCCCCTAGCGCCCCAGGTCTCAGCTATGGAGCAGCCTCCGGCACCACCCCTCCTGGTCCTGGGGGTCACACCCTCATTCCTGCACACACTCCCACACAGCCCCAGAGAACCAAGTGCAAAAAGTCAGCAGTTTGGTGAAAACACAAGTATTCATAACAGTTGCCTAGCAACGTGTTGGAGAAAGAACTCTTGTAGTGAAATCTTCACTTTTCGGTGTTTGCTGTTGTCTGTGTGACTTTTTTTTTTTGCACTAAAATGACACATTTTCTCCTTCGTGCAGGGGCCCCTTTCTCTCTCCTGTCCCTTCGTTAGACGCGATAACTGCCATCTTCCACGGGAGCCTGCATGTCACCGTCCTCTCTCTGCTCTTGATTCTGAGCTCAAAGCGGGCAGGCTCCCGAGTCACACATGCCACATAGGAAGTGAGCGTGGCGACAGGGTGGCCTTGAAAACACATCCCTGCTTGTATCTCAGGCAACGGGCTGGGTGGTTAAGGCTCCCTGCTCCGAATCCTCCAGGACCCTCCAGTTTCAAATTTGATTCATCATGTTCTCAGCTCCTTTCTCCAAAGCCCATGAAACCCCAGAGGCCCTCCAGCCTATACCCCTGAGGTCTGCCTCTGTCTTCCCCAGTGACTCAGAAATCAGCTGCAATTCAGCTCAGCGACAACAGCCAACGCCACCACTCAAGTGCCTACAAGAATCCTGTAGACTTTCCTCCTTGTGAACAAGCACAGATAAAAGTCCACCCCTGCCCCTCCCACCAACACACACACTCCTAAAGTTGGACCTTCTTTGCCATTGTTCTCCAGGAGGCCTGTTTCCTGACACTTTCACCATGTGCTTGCTCCTGGTGTCCCCTGACTCTCTTCCTCCCATGTGTTTATCTCTCTGACAGGGACCCATGCCCACTCTGGGCAGACTGGGGAATTATTCTCCCCGACCTATTGTTCTTGGGGTGCTCAGCCTCCCGACTTTTGTGCCCACCTGATGCACCCAGTTCTATGTTCTGTTCCCTCTGGGGCTGGCTTCAGGCCAACCAGAGGCCTGTGCAGTGGAATGTGTCAGGGGTCCCACCCAGCTGCATCAGGAAGCGGCCCTCCGGCCCAGGTGCCCAGAGCCTATGCTCATGGGTGGAGCCAGAGGGCCCTCCGTTCCAGACTCCACCAGGTTTAGAATGGAATGCCTTGATGAGTTGGCAAGAGGAAACCATTGATGGTTTACGGGGACACAGTGACATCCCCCTGGTGTACCTGTAATAGTGCGATTTGGGCACACTGATTATTGGGGGAATACATGGCGATGTCCCCCAGTAGGAAACCTGTGATGCTGTGACTTGTGTACATTGACAGTTTGGGGGGTACACTATGTCCCCCGTAGGATACCTGTGATATGGGTACATGATAATTTGGGATACACTATGTCCCCAGAAGGATACCTGTGATGTGGGTACATGACAGTTTGGGGTACACTATGTCCCCAGTAGGACACCTGTGACATGCTTACATGACAAGTTGGGGTACACTATGTCCCCAGTAGGACACCTGTGACATGCATACATGACAAGTTGGGGTACACTATGTCCCCAGTAGGACACCTGTGATGTGGGTACATGACAGTTTGGGGTACACTATGTCCCCAGTAGGATACCTGTGATGTGCGTAAATGCAATTTGGGGTACACTATGTCCCCAGTAGGATACCTGTGATGTGGGTACATGACAGTTTGGGGTACACTATGTCCCCAGTAGGATACCTGTGATGTGGGTACATGACAGTTTGGGGTACATTATGTCCCCGGGAAGGTACCTGTGGTGCTGGGACTTGGGCACAGGTTGGTGTGGAGCATGGAATGAGTTTCACACCGCATCTGTTTCCAATGTGCTTGTAGCTACGTCAGTTCAAAGACCCTCCGAATGGACTTGCTTGAGGAGCAGTTCCAAGAGGACTTTGTTTCCATCAACCACCTCCTGCCAGACGACAAGGTGACGGCTCTGCACCAGTCGGTGTATTTGAGGTGAGCGCCAGGCAGGCCGCTGTACGGCGGTGCAGCTCCGCCAGGACACAGAGGCACGGGAGCGTTTCCTCCGAGTCACGGTGGGCTGGCCGCGTGGTTAGATGGGTGGGCACGCTGGCTGTGAGAACCTAACCCCAAACCAGCAAATGTGGCCGGCAGAGGAAGGGAGGAGGGAGGGGAGGAACAGTGACGTGCACGTACGTCTAACCACAGTACTGTACCTCACACAATAGGGGCTCCCGTGTGTTTCGGGGAAGGAAGGAGGGAGGGAAAATTAAAAAGAAGAAACATTTTTGCTCACAAAGTCCTTTAACATGTACCATGTACATTTCTTGTTCCTCAAAGTCAGGAGGAAGGTAAGATGAGGTGTCCCTAAATGACACCAGGTGCCTGAAGCTTAGAGGGATCACCTGCCTGGTGAGAGTCAGGGTTCTGAACCCAAGTTCCGATGCTCTCCCTGGTGCCTGGACCAAACCCCCGGAGGAGTGTGTCCTCTGCTCCAGGAAACAAGCCTGTCACCCTGTCCATCCTGTAATTGACAGGCACCCTTGGGCACACACGCAGTCCGTAGGGACAGTCCGTTTCATGGCAGGACTGGGGCTCTGACAGCAGGAAAGTTAGGAAGGAGTCCGGGTGGATTATGAGAAAAGCAGGTGCCACTCCCACCCACGCACACAGAGGGATGCCTGCCAGGCCCAGGCAGTCACAGCTCTGCTCCAGGAGTCCTGGCCTAGGTGTGTGTCCCAGGTTTCAAGGACTTCCTGCCAGGAGAGCCTGCCACCCATCTAGTGGGCACTCCAAGTCCCCCGGGGGCCAGCGAAGAACATTGGGGTAACCGTGACGTAGAGATGACCCCGGTAGATGTTTGCATGACTGAGCGCATTATGCGCCTGATCATCAGCTCCGCAGAGCTGAGCAGTGCTCCACGCCATTGCCTGCAGTCCTGCACGCTGCCGGTGCTTTTGAGGGAAGCTTGTCACACAGGCTAAAACTCTACCCTGTATTCAAGAGCAGGGGAATAGAGTTTATTTTTCTTTTACCCCAAGATTAAGTTAAAAATGTGCATCTCACAGCCTGGGGTATTTGTCACTAGCCCACCCTTTCTCCACTTTAGGGAGGGGTGTGCCTCGGGGCGCGTGGTCACCTTGAAGTGCACAGGTAAGAGTTTTAGAAACACAGAGGTCAATGGAAGCCTGAGCTCGCTCACTGACTCCCCCTCCTCTCCTCCTGGGAGTCCCCTCCTCCTAGGTGCCCTGTCAGCCCAGTCTCACCTATCAGGTGGGGGAGGTGGCCCAGAGTGACTTCTCAGCAGCAAACAGGACCATGGACGCGAGGTCCTGTCACTGTAGTGGCTCCGGTGGCCTGACTTCCTCCTCCTCCTGTCCCCCTCAGGCCCACCCCCAGGGGCCGTCCTTCTTGCTGGTGGGGGCGGAGGGGCAGCATTTGGCTGCAAGGGTTGGGTCTGCAGGAGTCAGGCAGGTGCGCGGGCACCTGTGTCAGGGAGGAGGGGCGATGGGAGGCTCCCCATGCTCCTGCTGTGCGTACCTGGGGGTGGTGTGCCGCCAGCATCGGGCTCTTTGCTCTGATGGACTCTCCCCACTGTACCCCCACGACACCCCACTCGTCCCACGTCTCGGGGGGCCTGTCCCCACCCCTCACCATGTGCCTCTCCTCCCAGAACTCTCCGGGGCTGTGAGCTCTGTGAGGGGGCAGATGGCAGGGGAGGAGGGTCTGTGGGACGGACCCCCAACCCCGTTCTCCCCCGGCAGCCTGCGGTCTGAGGATGGGCTACGCCGCTCGCATCGTGGGCGGAAACATGTCCTCGCCCGCGCAGTGGCCCTGGCAGGCCAGCCTTCAGTTCCAGGGCTACCACCTGTGCGGGGGCTCCGTAATCACCCCGGTGTGGATCGTGACCGCTGCCCACTGCGTTTATGAGTGAGTGCTCCGCCTCCTGGGAGGGGTCCAGTCCCGGTCGCGGTGGGACCGGGCGGATTGGGGTGGTCAGCGGCAGGTCCAGGAAGCAGGCAAAGGGACCAAAGTCACACCCACGTGGGGGGACCTTCCCTCCTCGCTGTGGACCCATCACCGTGGGCTGCGGAGACCTCAGGCCGCGGCTCTCACAGAAAAGATAGGACGCTCCCACACAGGAGGAAACTGGGACGTAAAGGTCTTAGACCCCCGTTGCTGGTCACGGTGGACCTGTGGTGGCCGAGAGGGTGAGAGACAGTGCAGGGTTGTGGGGGCAAAGAGTCCCCCTCAAGGGAGGTGAGCAGAGGAGAAAACCGCAGAAAACACTCGGCTATTTTTGCTCCCTGTTATTTTTGCTTCGCTCAGAGGTGCAGGGAGGGAGGCCGCTGCAGGACACGCATGGGGGGGAGGGGAGGCTCTGTGCTTCTGCAGGGCAGGGGGCTGAGGTGGGTTCGAGCACAGGCAAGCAGGGCCGTACACACCTGCCATCTCCCTGGGGCTGGATCTGGGGACACCTGAGCCCCCCGGGTGAAAGGGGCTGGACTGTCCCTGCTTTACCTCCCAGTCTTCTCCTTGCAGCCTGTACCTCCCCAAGTCATGGACCATCCAGGTGGGCCTCGTCTCGCTGCTGGACAGCCCAGCCCCCTCCCACCTGGTGGAGAAAATCATCTACCACAGCAAGTACAAGCCCAAGAGGCTGGGCAACGACATCGCCCTCATGAAGCTGGCGGGGCCGCTCACCTTCGACGGTGCGTCCGGATTTCTTTGTCATTCGGTGGCTCGCATGTGTTTCAGGAGAATCTGTAGTTGCTTGTGGGGGCCTCTTTAGGACACTGCTTTACAGGCCTTGTCAGGTAACCCCAACATCTGACTCACTTCTGTGTGGGCATCAGGCGACTCTCTTCTCGTCAAAGTGGGCATTTTCCTGGTTCCTGGTATGATGAGATGCTTCTGATCGTATTCAGGACTCCAGGCTGTTGTGCTAGGAGACGCTGGGTCCCACCTGCGTCTTCAGTGTTGGCAGGTGGTCACCAGTTCAGGTCACTGTGGGCTGCGGGGATGTTAACTTCATTTCAGAGCCTCTGTGGTTCTACTTTAATCAATTTGGTTTGTCGGGCCCCCTGGGGCTCCGATTGGTGCCATTTTCTTCCTGTGGTGCCACCTAGACATAAAAGGGACTTGTCCCAGCCAGGCCACCTGGTGCCTCTAGGGGTGGAAGGGGCCTCTGGCCTGTGGGGATAAAGAGCTTTCTCTGCCCGGTGCTGGTTGTGGCGAGGTCCCCTGCCCGTGTGCCGCCCACCTGCCCAGGCTCTTGATCCTGGTGAAGAGAGGAAGTGCGTCCCAGGCCAGCCAGCGGGTGGTGGCAGGTCCTTCCTGCAGCCGCTTCCTTACGGTTTGGAAGATGCTAGGCATCTTCGGCTCCTGAAATACTCAGAAACCTCCTCTCACGGAGCCGCTGTTTCTCTACGGGAGGTGTCAGGATGTGGCCGGCGGAGGTTACAGAAAAGCCACAAGGGATGGAACTTTCAAACTTTTTGAAGCTGTAAACAAAGCCTCATGAGCCCACTCCCAAATCAAACCTCCCTCCCCCAGGGGTACAGCAGTGTGGGGTGCAGGCGGGGTGATGAGCAAGGCCCCGTACAGGAGCTGAACGCTGGTGCCAGACCAGCGGCGGCAGAGTCAGCAGCATGCTGACCGCAGGGCACATGTAACACTGCACGTGACACAAATCCTGCCAGAGAAACAAAGAGAAACTGTAATGGTGGTGCTCCTTTGCAAATTATTACTAATGATGTTTGATTTATACAAAAATGAGGTGCCAACGCTGGTACTTGGATAAAATCAAAACAAACCCTCCCCATAGTCTCTCTCTACCTTTCCATTATTGGCGTACCCAGAAGGCTTAGCACATCTCAGACTGTGTTCACATGAAAGCCCCATGACAGCCGTGGCCCTGACTTTGGTGGAGGCTTATGTGACACAGCCCACATGGACAGGTGAGCTGTGGCCTCCAGGTATGTCAGGAGGGACAGGATACCCATGGAGGGATGTTCTGTAAAGCCAGGTACCCACGGCCTGGACCAGGAGTGAGTAAGCTGTGGCCCATGGGCCAAACTTGACCCCTAGTCTGTTTTGTAAATAAAGTTTTATTGGAACACAGCCACACCCATTTGTTTACCACTGCCTGTGGCTGTTTTTACGCTGCTGTGGCCTGGGTGCATTTGGCCCTTTCCAGAACATACGCTGCCACAGTCTAGGCTTGTTTCGAAGTTGTAGGGGTCTGATCGGGGAGGGGGTCCCTGCTCTGAGCTAATGGCTTTCAGATGACCTTGGTCTTGACCTTTCTTTGGGAGATGGTTAGCGCCCAGATGTGAGAGCTGTTGTTTCCTCTTTAAACAGAGATGGTCCAACCGATTTGTCTGCCCAACTCCGAAGAGAACTTTCCTGATGGGAAGATGTGCTGGACGTCGGGATGGGGGGCCACTGAGGAAGGAGGTCAGTGGCCTGGAGTCCAGATTCTGAGTCCAGGGAGCCCGGAAGGAGAGGGCTGGGGTAGATGTCCACACCGACACGTCCCTCTCCCATGTCCCATCGTGATGTTCTGTGGGACACCCACATGTCCTGCTGGGGTGCGAGTCAACTGCTCCAACAAATGTAGTCAGCCGCCCTTGGTGTTCCTCGAACCACAGAGGCATCGCTCCGGTCTCTGTCCCGGCCTTCACATGGCCTCCCGCCCCTGTCTCAGCTCCCCTCTCCTTCCTCTTAGAAGAGCAGCAGTTGTGGAGTGAAGGCCCACCCTGATCCAGGATGGTTCCATCTTGAGACTCTTCCTTAATCACACCTGCATGGACCCGATTCCAAACAGCCTAAGGTTGCAGGTGGACATGCTTGGGGGAGGCACCATTCAACCCAGGAGAGGGGGTTCAGTGTTTCCTCTTGAGACTTATTAGCTGCATCTGTCCCCTCCCGAGTGCCCGAGGCACCCGGGGTTTGCCCAGCCCCAGAGGCCAGTCCTCCCCACAGCGCAGGGTCTCGCCCCTGCGGCTGGCCATGCCTTCCTGCCCACAGTGGACACTTCTCCCACAAATGCTTTAAGCTTTGTTTCCCCGCGTCCCAGGCGCTGAGCAGAGTGATGCGGTCCTGCCTGTGCTCACAGCAGCCCCGAGCGGGCACTGTGCTCACAGCAGCCCTGAGCGGCACTGTGCTCCTGCCCACTTTGAGGGGACAGTCAGGTGCTGAGCACCTTGCTGGGGCTCACACGACCAGGTGGTGGAAGTATTTGTGCTCCCCGCCCATGGCCCTATTCGTGTTGTTATTCATAAACTTGGAGTGCCCAGCGAGGATCCTTTCATTGTCTTCGCTGGGCCCTGTGTACCGAGTAGGGACAGGTTCCATCTCAGCCCAAGCTCATGGCCAGGCGGTCCTCACTGCGGGGCTGGTGGACGTGTGAGCAGATTAGGGAAGCTTGTGCAGAAAGCACTGTGTCACTCACACTCATGGAACAGTTAAAATGAGGGTTCTGGGGCGCGCAGACCCACACCGGTGGATACATGCTATAGGAATGAGAACAGGGCTGCCCCGCTTTACGCCTTTAAAGCATAAAGATAATGCAGTTTACCAGCAGGTTAAGTTAGAGGGCATCAGTCTTGGGTCGGTGCTGAGGCTGATCCACGGCAGGTGCGTTAATTTTCTGTTGCTGCTGCAACAAGTGACCCCCATTCTCTCACGGTTGTGGGGCCTGGAAGTCCTGCATCGGACTTGGTGGGCTGGGATCAAGATGTCAGGAGGGCTGCGATGCTCCCGGGGGCTCGGGAAGAGTCAGCTCCCCACCTTTTCCAGATTCCAGCGGCCGCATTCCTTGGTTTGTGGCCCCTTCCTCATCTTCACAGCCAGCAGCCCAGCACCTTCCATCTCTCTCCTCTCTGATCTCTGCTTCCACCATCACAAGCTCTCCTTTGACCCTTTCAAGGATCCTGTTATTACACCTGGGGTCCCCCTGGAGAGCCCAGGATCCTGTCCCCATCTCCAGTCTGCAAAGTCCCTGTGGCCATGTAAGGCGACATGGTCATAGGTTCTGGGGGTTGGACTGTGGGCACCTGTGGGAGGACATTTTTCTGCAGACCACCCCAAAATTCCTCGAAGAGCTGTGTGTGACCCTCACAAGCCTCAGCCTCCCTTCTGTGTGACCTGGGTTGTTCTGAGAACAAAACAGCCTGTGTGGATCAAATGCTTGACCCAGGGTAGGCCCTGGGCAGGTCCATGGTGGTGACAGTTGCTCCTCCCTCCTCCCATGTTGGTCCGTGTAGGGAAGCGGATGGCTCTGCCATTGAAGTGCCTGTGGTGGTAGGTAACGTGCCCCTGGCTCTGGTCCCCACCCCAGATGTGTGCCCTTTGAGTTCCCACTGCACGTCCCCCTCTTCCTGTGACACAGGCGACGCCTCCCCGGTCCTCAACCACGCAGCTGTGCCTTTAATCTCCAACAAGATCTGCAACCACAGGGACGTGTACGGCGGCATCATCTCCCCCTCCATGGTCTGTGCCGGCTACCTGAAAGGCGGCGTGGACAGCTGCCAGGTAGGGGCCCGCCGTGACCTCCAGGGGCCGTGGCCGTGGACAAGGCGAGGCTGTTATGGTGACCCAGCCCATGGGAGAGGCCACTGCCAGCATCTCCCTGTGACTGACTGTAGAGCAAATTTACAGGCCTGGGGAAGAAGTTTGCTCCAGATAGCATGCCCTTTCCCGGCCAGCCCGTGTTTACCAGCTCCCACTCTGCCTGGGTGCTGGGTGGGAGGAGGGGACTCAGGGATGCTACCTTCCCACCCAGGTTCTCAGAGTTTGCAGGGGGACCAGAGGTGGGAGGCAGGTGGGAACCTGTGAAGGGGGCCTCCAAAGCCACAGTGGGTGAGACCCCAATTCTGCCTGGGTCCGGAGGTCAGCTAAAGGCTCCGGCCAGGCTGGCCCTCCCTCTGAGAGCTCCCTCTGAGAGGTGCCTTGACCTCCATGGGCTCAGTGTCTGCTGGGAGATGGCTGGGGCTCCATCAGAGGGACAGGACCCACTGTGAGGAACGCCGAGTCAGGTCCAGAAGGGCTGCCGGGGGAGCACAGCGCCAACCTCACGCTGGACTTTGTGGTGCGGTGACCGGGGAATCCTGCACCAGAACCAGGGACAGCCATGCCGGGGCCTGTTCTGTGGCCCTTAGTCTCTTTGCCTGCTGTCTAGGGAGACAGCGGGGGACCCCTGGTGTGTCAGGAGAGGAGGGAGTGGAAGTTGGTGGGAGCGACCAGCTTTGGCATCGGCTGTGCGGACGTGAACAAGCCCGGGGTCTACACCCGCATCACCTCCTTCCTGGACTGGATTCACGAGCAGATGGAGGTGGGTGCAGTGCCCGCCCAGCTCCCGCTGGTCCCTGTCAGCCCTCTATGACTCCAGTCCTGCTATAGACAGCCAGGGGGTGAGCCATCAGTTGTTGATTCGTCAAGCAGTGACTTTGTGGCTCCTGGGTGTGGGACGTGAGCAGGGTGGGCACACATGGGTGACCGTGCCTCCACCAATCAGGGAAAGGAAGAGAAGCAGCCAAGAGTGGGGAGTCCTTGGGGATGGGGACAAGTAGAGTGGGCATGTGCGTGGAATAGCGGGTGGATGAGGGCAAGACAGGTTGGGGAGGACCCCCATGCCCACTGAGGGGGTTGAACCTTGCCATGGGCCAGGGATGGGATGGAGAGTCTGACCAGGAGGAGCCTGGGCAGCTCTGTGCTTGGGGGGCCTCCCTGGAGGGGACCTGGGAGAGGGAGACAGGTCAGTGAGACTGTCTTGGAGGAACAGGTGGTCAGGGGGAGCCCTGGAGAAGGTGGGGAGGAAGGAGGAACACCCCCTGAGAAAGGAATGGAGACTCCAGAGGGACAGGAAGCAGGTGTGTGTGTGGGGAGGCTGCAGGGAGGTGAGGCCAGGCCGCACAGGAGCCTGGGAAGCAGGGCACCTCCACCTGTGGCCACTCCGCAAATATTTGCTGACTCGATCTTGGACTCTGAGCCCCACAGCACGTTTTGGACCAGTTTCAAAGACGTCGTTTTCTTTAATCGAGGCAACGTTTGCGTGACATAAAGCCAGTCATTTTAAAGTGAGCCTCCAGCGGCGTTAGCGCACTCACAGAGCTGTGCGCACCTCTCTAGTCCCAGGACATTTCACCTCCTGCAACAAGACCTCGCTAAGCATCAGCCCCTTCCCGCTCCCTCCGCCTCTGGCATCCAGCAATCTGCGTTCTGTCCATGCGGACCACAGGCCTTCTTAAGGACGCCTTCTGACTTGAAACAATGGGCTAAGAAGGACATCAGGCCTTTCATGTGAACCTGGGCGTTAATTTCCTGTCTTTCTTGGGAATTTTTGCTTGAAGTGAGAAGTTCCGTAGCAGTTTCCTTTGTGCAAGGCCCAGGCCCAGGCCTGGCACTCAGCCTGCTGTGCATCCCAGCCCTGCTGCTGTGAGCTGCGCCCTCCGCAGGTGCCCACAGTCCTGCCTCAGTGCCCACGGGGGAGGGGGGCTGGGCAGGGCAGTAAATGCTGGAAGACAGGCCCTCAGGAAGCATCAGTGGGTTGTTCACTGGCAGGTTGGCCCCGCACTAAGCTCTGTAGCACAAAATTCAGTCCAAACCCACCAGCCTCTCACCGAGTGTCAGAGAAGATGGAGGAAGGAGCACCCCTGCCCTGCAGTGGCCTCGATGGCCCGTGAGTGGGAGCCTGGGGTGCGGACAGCAGTGTGGGCCTGGTGCGTGGAGGGCAGGAAACAGGAGCAGGTCTGAACTCGCCCACAAAGCCACGGAGGAGCGCCCTCCACGAGGCTGCACGCAGGGGCCTGAGGGTCCGTGTGACGAGCTGCTGGTAAAGAAAGCTGAGCCTGAAACAGGTGCCAGTGGGAGAAACCACCTCCCAGTCCTCACGCTGTGGAGGAGGCTGGGGGTGGGCAAGGCTGCTAGCAGGGGTGCCACCCGAGGTCCCAGCAGCATACCGGCAGGCAGGTCCTGGGACCCTCCTCATATTACAGGTGAGGGGACCTGCCGAAGGCCCCAGAGCAGGACTCCAGCCCCAGCACAGGCTGCCTCGCAGAATGGGCGGTTCTCCGAGGTGGGGGTGCCCAGGACTCGCCCTGGCTCTTTGTGGACATTGACGCCCCCGGGGCCCTTCTCCAGGGGGTGTGATCAGGGTGTGGGTGGGTCCTAGTGATCATGATGCCCGGATCTCAGGGTCCCTGTGAGAACACATTTAGAGCCTTGTGGCTCCCCATCAGGCTTAGAAACGGCTTCCACTCTCTATGACGCTGGGAGAGCCGTTTTGTCTGTGATGGATGGATCTCTTGATGCCCCAGAGCATCTGAGCTGCCTCCGGCCCACTGAAGGCCAGGGTGAGACTCAACCCCCCCCCCCTTTTAAATTAAATATATTTTTATTGATTGATTTCAGAGAGGAAGGGAGAGGAGAGATAGAGACACCAATGATGAGAGAGAATCTTTGGCTGCCACCGGCATGGCCTCTACTGGGGATTGAGTTTGAAACCTGGGCATGTGCCCTGACCAGGAATCGAACATGACCTGGTTCATCGGTTGACGCTCAACCACCCAGCCACGCTGGCCGGGCGAGACTCTCCCTTTTGCAAGTCTCTCTGCAGGTGTCCCCCGGGAAGACCGGAGAGGCTCCCCTTCCCAGGAGAGCTTTGCGGAGGGCAGGAGGGGTCTGCATTTTCAGTTGCCCCTTTGGAACATGGATGTGAGGGCCTTCCCAGAGCTCACACACCTTGAAGGGAATTGTTAGCGGGTGGGACTGCCTGCTCGAGCATCATTTCATCCTGTGGTTTATCTCTGTCTCTTTGGGGCTTAAAGCAAAATTGCTCTGACTAGGCTGGGACTCAGGAACATGATGCTAGGAGCTGGGAAGGTCACGTGGAAACTACGGAAAACATCTGGGTCGGTGATGAAAGACACAGGCGGGCAGGCTGGGAGGGGCCCCAGGAGGGAGCTGTGTTACACTAGCCTGCGGTCCGTGGGGAGCTGGCAGCCTCCGCCAGCAGAGGCCGCTCTGTCCCCGTTAATCGCAGAGAACAGCGGCGGCTTCACTGGGTTAAAATGCCAGTGCCCACTCCATCCTCACGGGGAAGGGATGACGGGAAGCGCTGACAAGATAACACGCACGTTTCTATTTCTAGAGGGACTTGAAAACTTGAAGAGAAAGGGCACAAGCCACCACGCTGAGTTCCTGCCACGATGGAGACATCCCCGTCCCTCCACGGATTCCCGGCTGGAAACTTTCATGAGCAAATGCCTTCAGTGCTCGGCTGGCTGGCACCACCAGCAGAGCCAGAGGCGGACCATCTCTCCACCCAGAACAGTTTGCTTCTAACGCCTCTGACGAGCCACTGGGGCGCTGGACTAAAATGACCTGGAAGTGCCTTTCTGACCCTCACTGAGAAGTGCTACCCTTTCCCACGTGTCGATTAGGTTTTCTCTGCAGCAGCCCTTCAACACGAGTGACAACATAAGCAAGTCCACATGCAAAGCCATGGGCCCAGCAGCCACGCGGCCCAGCACTGTGGGGGCTGTCACTGTGGATGTCCCTGTGCACACGTTTTATCCCCAGGTACCAGAACCACACCCACGTTTCCTGCTCGTGGGAACCAGTCTCCCGGTGATTAGTTTAAGGCTTATGTCTGCTTGGCCCCGTAGCACTTGGAGCCTGGTGTGTTCTTGTCCCATGCTTCCACAGGACATATGCTCTCCTAACGCAGTGGTCAGTGGGAGCTTGTCTGAACGTGTGCCGACTGCTCGTGTAAACTGAAACCACACCCCTGGTTGATTGTAGAGGTTCGGCTGCTTCAATCTGATCTCTTCTATGTACATGGTGGGCCTTGCGTGTTTCTGTTAGAACAGGTTTCTCAGCAGGTCAGCATGGCCTCATATTCTATCATGAGGCTCAGAGTGAGAAACAGAGCAGTGGGATAAGCCAGGGCCACCTCACCGGCACAGCGGGTCCTGAGGCCAACAGAGCAGACAGTCACGTGTCATCAAGAGGCCAGAGGAGCCCTGGCCAGTGTGGCTCAGTTGGTTGAGCATCATCTGGTGCACTGAGAGGCCGCTAGTTCAATTCCTGGTCAGGGCACATGCCCGGTTATGGGCTCGATCCCCTGTAGGGGGGCATGCAGGAGGCAGCCAATGGATATTTCTCTCACATCGATGTCTCTCTCTCTCTCTCTCTCTCCCCCTTTTTCTCTAAAATCAATTAAAAACATATTAAAAACACCTGTGGTTTGTTTTTTTTAAAAGAGAGCCAAAAGCTTCCCTACCTCTCTGCAGTGTCCCGTTAGCCTGCCGGGCGCCTGTAGCGGTAGAGCCCCTTCCTGTTACCCACACAACCGTCATCCCATTACACACACAGGTCGCTTGGTGAGTCACCTCTGGTGCTTTCTCACAGATGAATTCACGAGAAGGTACACGTGCTCCTTTGCCTGGAGGCAGCAGTGGGGAAGGTGGGCGAGTCTCTCGGCAGCATGGGCCCAGGGGCTTGGGGAGGGAGCGGCTGCAGAGACCGCCCCCCCAGGAGGTCTGAGACGGAGAAGGGGATGAAGGAAGTAAGAAAGGGAACACCATTTGGCCATGGTATTTGGATGCTCGCCGCCACGTCAGAGTCGCTGCACTGCTTCTGGATGTGTCTGCACGGCGGCTGGCGGGGCTCCGCACACAGCCTGTGCACCCACTCCTGGGAGTTAATTCAAAGCTCCAGCTCACACTCGGGAATGGGAGCCGTGTTTTGTCGTTTTTCCTCTGCAGTTGTTAACGCATTAGCCTCCCTCACCTCCTCCTTGCACCCTCCAGTTGCTGTAATTTAATTTAGGGCATCTTTTCACACCAGAGGAAAAGGAAGGGAAAGGATGGGATAGGACCAGGGAAGGTCCCTGGTCCAGACGGCTTCTGGATCATCACACCCGCCCTCAGAACACTTCCTCAAAAGGAAACCTAGGAACTCCCCACGTCTGGCCACCAGGTGGGGCTCTGGGGAGGGCAGCCACTCCCACTCCATCCTCTTGGTCCCTGGAAAGTTCCAGATTGTTTCCCAGGCTGGGGGCACTGCCTCCTGGGGCTGTGACCTTGGTGCTGCGTCCCACCTTCTCCTGGCTCATGAGAGCTTCCCATGGGGAAGAACACGGGGAACTGGGGAGGGCTGCTGGCGGCCAGGCCACACCTGCAGGTGCCCACTGAGTCACAGCCAGCGCAGGTAGTAGGCGAGACTGCGGGCAGGCGTCAGGGCCCAAGGCAAGAGTCCAGAGTCTTCCCCCTGCACCCATGAGGTGTCAGGCCTGTGGCTGGGACTCGTGAGAACAGCCTGGCTTCTTCCCCACGGCTCAGGCAGGGGCTCCTCCGTGGGGCCTGTGTAAGGGGCTGGGGGTGTTATCGTCTCAGTACAGGCCCTGGGGGAGGGCGGTGTAAACTCTTCCGGGCACATCCCCAATCTTCCAGGACAGGAGTCATCACCAGTCACACACTCGGTTGTTGAGAAAGAAATAATAACCATGAAAGTGATTTTTAAGGTTGTGCTTGGTGTAGGTCGTCATAAGAACTGTGATTTCGGAAACATTCTTATCGGACTTTTTCAATTGAACTTTTTATAGCTGTAGAGTCACATGCAGTCATAAGGAACAATACACAGAGAGGGCTCATAAACTTTGCCCTGTTTTCCCTGATGATAACATTTTGTGAAACTAGAGTACAGTATAACAGCAGGATATTGACAATGATAAGGTCCACTGACCTACACAGATTTCTCCAATTTTACTTGTACTTGTGTGTGTGTGTGCCTGCATGTATGTGTCTGAGTGTGTGCCTGTGTGTATGTGTGTGTGTGTTGTGTGTGTGTCTGTGTTTATGTCTTAGTGTGTGTCTGTGTGTATGTGTCTGAGTGTGTGCCTGTGTGTATGTGTGTGTGTGTTGTGTGTGTGTCTGTGTTTATGCCTTAGTGTGTGTCTGTGTGTATGTGTCTGATTGTTTTGAGGAACAAAAATGAACTGCTGATTTGTTAATGAGCAGGGAAATAGCCACAATTCATAAAAAATAAAATAGGCAAAAGATGTGAACAGACCTTTACCAAGGAGATATAAAGATGACAATAAACACCTGACAAAAATACTCAACATCTTGAAACCCAATTAAAACCACTGCTCGCTTATTAAAAGGGTACATTCAAAAGATTGACCTGCCAAGCATTGGCAAGGATGTGGAAGAAATGGAACTCACACACTCCTGGTGGGTATGCAATAATTTTAGAACACAGTTTGGCAGTTTTTAATAAGTTAAATATGCACCTATCGTATGACTGTCCTTGGTGTGTATGTTTATGTGTATGTCTGTGAGTGTCTGAGTGTGTGTATGCTTGTGTGCGTCTGTGTAGTTTTCAAGAAATTAGTCCATCTCTTCTAAGTTGTCAAATTGATGAGTGTAAACTTCATCATATTCTCTTATTATCCTCTTATGTCTGTAGGGTCTGTACTGATCTCTCCTGTTTCGTTTCTAATATCATTAGTCCCTTTTTGCTTTTAATATTTGTCAGTTTTGCTATAGATTTGTCAATTTTATTTATTTTTCCAAAGAACTAGACTTTTTGTTTCAATTATTTTTTTCTATTGTTTTCCTATGTTGAATTTCATTTATTTCTGCTCTTATCTTCATTCTCAATGCTTTGGGTTTGTTTTGCTAATGTTTCAAGGTTAAAAACTTAAGTTTTTTATTTGAGACCTTTTCTCATTTCTAATGTAAGTTAATGCAATAAATGTTTCTTTCTCCCCACTGCATTAGCCAAGTCTCGCAAATTTTGATATAGAATGTAATTCCTTTTCATTCAGGTCTGCCTATTTTGAAATTTCTGTGTGTGTGTGTGTGTGTGTGTGTGTGTGTGTGTGCGCGCCTGTGGGCATGTGTCTGAGTGCCTGAAACTTGCTTTTGCCCTGTGTGTTACTGAGTTTCGCCGTGCTTAGAGATTTTCCGGTTGTCTGTTCCTGATGTCTCATTTGATTGAGTTGTGGTCAGAGAACACACTCTGTGTGGTTTCAGTTCTTTTAGATTTGTTAAGATTTATTTCATGGCCCAGGGTATGGTCTGTGTTGATAAATGTACACGGGTACTTAGAAACAAAGGTGTATCCTGCTGCCGGGGGAAATGCCCTGTAAACACCAGGTCGGTTCTGCTGGCTGCAGGGAGTTCCGGTCTTTTGTGTCCTGGCTGATATTGTCTAGACCCCCCAGCCGTGCCTGGGAGGGGGTGTTGATGTCTCCACTATAACAGTGGCCTTGCCTAGTCCCCCTTTCAGCTAGATCCGTCTCTGTTTCGTGTATTTTGAGGCTTTGCTGATTGGTGAGGACAAATACTTTTGAAATATTTAAAGGCAAAATAATTTCTCAAAAGCCATGTCACTGTCTGAAACGTGGTATCCGTCTATGGAAAAGTGAGAAAGATTGAGGGTCGGGCTGCAAAGCAGCAGCTTGAACGCCCCGTCAGAACGCTTAAGAACCACGCCGTTTGCTTTCTAAAGGAGGGTTTGGCAGTAGAATGTCACAGACCAGGAGTGGGTCAGAGGCCGTTCCCTCCCACGTGCATGGGGTGTCTCACGTGGGACCCCGGGCGGGGCGGCTCCCAGCTCAGCAGCTCACAGCCACATCTTTCTGCCCCTGGAAGGAAGCGAGTGAGAATGCAAGAGAGAGAGTAACATAGGGGGGACCTTGATCTTTATACTTTATTTTAAAAAGTGAAGTCACTCACCTTTTAAACTCATGGTTGCTGGCGACCATGGGGACGGCTGCTGAGTGGCACAGGCCGGCTCTTATTCTGCGTGGTGACGTGTTGGGGTTGTGATTGACATCTGAGACGTTAGGATGAAGACTGTTTTCGAGGTGACTGTGTGGTTTTCATTGCTAAGGGAGGCAGCGCCGCCCTGGAGTAAACAGCAAACGAAGGGCAGGAGGGGAAGCCTGGGCTCAAGGCCTCCCGCCTCTCTGTGCAACCACAGGGCTTGGGTATTTTTTAACCTTACCCAGTCCCCCCCACCCCTGAACCCTCTTTGATAACCTGCATTGGGTAGAGTTTATGGAGGGAGAACAGGACCCTTGTTAGGCCACTATTTCTGTCATTTCTCTTTGCATAAACTCCCAGGAGCAACTCTAATGATGCGAGTGGGAGAAATATTATCGGTTTTGTCTCCAGCAGATGTGAGGTTTGCGCAGAAGCTGGGACACTGACAGACACTAAGTCGGACAGGTGGCCTGTTCCACAACCCCTCTGGCGGTGCCATACTTGTCATCGGGGCCTCTGTCCTCAGGAAGGCACTGCCCAGGAGGGTCACCAGACCAGGGAAGGACACAGCTGACGAAATAGGACCTGGCCCGGGAATCGTAATCCTTTATACACCCTTCCCCAGCCGGTGGGCGAGCCATCAGGTTTGCCTGAGTTCTAGAGCCCAGCTCTCAGCAACTGTACTTAGAAAAAGTAAACGAAAAAGGAAGAAGTGAAAGGTACAAATTAGAAGTAGAGTTCAGTGAGGATCTTTAGAGATGATCAAGTTCACAGCCTTCGTGCAGTAAGTGAAAGTCTCGCCATTGGTCAGTAGTGACTGTTCACTGACCAAGTGGGCACTCGGGCCTCGGTCATGGGGCATGTAACATAGGGCAGTGCAGGGACTGCCGGCTGCCATCCTGGGGAAGTGCTACTTGTGGGTAATTTACATGCAATTCTTCTTTTTTAAAAAAATATATTTTATTGATTTTTTACAGAGAGGAAGGGAGAGGGATAGAGAGTTAGAAACATTGATGAGAGAGAAACATCGATCAGCTGCCTCCTGCACACCCCCCACTGGGGATGTGCCTGCAACCAAGGTACATGCCCTTGACTGGAATCGAACCTGGGACCCCTTAGTCTGCAGACCGATGCTCTATCCACTGAGCCAAACTGGGAAGGGCACATGTAATTCTTGTCCTTTTGTCAGCTGGATCGCTCACACGGTGCAGGCCAGATAGAAATCCTCATGCCTTCAATAAAAACTGTACCCCCTCACCTATGTCGGGGGTAGACATGGATTGAAATGGACCAAAGAACCACATCAAAGGGATCCATCGGGGCGGGGGGCAAATGCAGGAGGGAGCGTGGTGGGTTACGGGAGCAGGAGACAGGGCTGGACCGAGCAGTGCTCACAGTCAGGAGAGAGGAAGCACTGGGGCCCAGAGAGGCAAACCCCACCAGGGTCCGCAGGAGGGGGGAAGGGCGCAGTCAGCATCATGGGAGCAGAGGGGGCCGGCCGGGACTGAGATACAGAGGAGGCGGGGAGGTACGGTGCCCACACTTACCCCAGCTCCCTGGACCCCAGGCCAGGAATGAGCAGGTGAATTCCACACTCACCTGCTGGGAGGGAGAAGGCTTTGTTCAGACCTAGGGGTGCCGAGCTGAGCTTGGAGGTTTAAGTAACTGCAGGCTGGCAGAGTCAGGGGTTAGGCAGGGATGGCTTGGAGGTGAGGAATTAGGTATCTGTGTCCCGTCTCTCTTCCTACCTTTACATTCCCAGGACCCACAGTTAGGACTTAACAGTGATTTTGGAGCCAAAAAGGTGGGGAAGCATGAGCTGGGGTGAGTCCAGGAGGAGTGTGGAGAGGCCTGGGGGAGGTCTCTGTTCTACCATTTCTGCACCCAGAGGTGTACCGGTCCCTTCGTGAGCAAGTCTGGAATAGGCTGGGTGGGACGAGGACTCCATGGGTGGCAGGGGCGGCTTAATCCTGGGGTTGCTGAAATCTAAGAGATAATAGGCAGCTCGCACCAGCCCCACTCCTGTGTTTGACTTCAGGGAAGGTATGAGGAAGCGGGTCATGGGGCAGGCACGTCAGCGAGGCGTGGCCCAAGCACAACCCCTCCAAGCTCAAATACCCCTCCATGACTGCCTCTTGACTCACCGACTGGGGGGCAGGGGAACTCTCCTCGTTCTCTTTTTTGGGGAACAGCAAAATCATTACATTTTATTTTAAAATATAATATTTTCCAATTACAAAAATAATTGCTCACTATAGAAACATTTCGGTAACTAGGAGAACAGAGACCGAGGAAACCGGTGTGACATCCTTGCACCCCTCGGGCCCACCCCCTGGTGTGGCTTCTTTTTTCTCCTTTTCCTGCTGAGTTGTTTGTAAACCTGACCCTGTTCTTTCTGACTTAGCACGCAGCATGAGCGTTTCCAGGCTCTTACAGACTCCACGGAGCTTCGCATTTCACCATGCATCGTCCAACCAGCATTCTCTACAATTGTTGACAATGGCTAAGATTTCTTCTGAGGACATCTTTATGCGGGACGATCTGTCTGTGTTTGGGATTCTTTCTTGAGGGGGCCCCCTGAAGGAGATTTACGGGGTCAGAGCGAGTGCTCTTCCTAGGCCCCTTGCTTAGGCCCACGCTGATCACCATGAAGGTGGGCCCGTTGCCACCGTGGGTGTAGGTTGTGTTTTCCTGACTTTCAGCAGCATGGACTCTTCTGATTAAAAAACAAAATCTGACAACTTGCTTGGCTTGCACATTGTTGTTACCTTAAGTGATTTCTTTGATTGCTAATAATTTTTCCCCCATTCCCTATAATTTTGTAATTGGATGTCCATGCTCTTTGCCTCTATCTATTCGAGTTCCAGGGTTTGAAAATTCAACTTGTGTAAGCTCTTTATATTTCAAAGATTTTAAACCTTCGTTCATCATATATATGATAAACATTTTACAGTTAAAGAAGTTTAAAATACTTTACATAGGTAAATTTGCTCTCTACCTACATATGTAATATACATTTAGACGATTTCTGTTATTTCTGTTATCTATTGCTTTCAAGGCTTACCCAAGAAATACCCAAATCTTCCAGAAATTAGCTAAGTACTTAATGCTACTTTCTTTACTTTATGTAAAACAGCTGCTATAGCAACTGCTTTGGTTGTTGGTCAGAGGGTCAGAGTTGGTGGCCACAGCCCCCTCCCCATGTATGCCCCACTTCAGCGGGGCGTGGTCATTTGCCTGGTGATAGTGAGCCAGATCTTCATATGCATAGGATCTGGGTCCTTGTGGGTCTTATATGTATTGGGTTGCCTCAGTTTCCCATCGACCAGGACCTCTGGTGAGAAAGCACTCACAGAAGCCCCAGTGACCCCCTTGGGCTACATGCATCACCCTCCTCATCCCCACTGTGTAGCAGTTACACAGTCTCCCTCGGTTCCTAGGACCAGTTCCTCTAGTGGATATGCCTCCTCTGACTGTTGGTTCGCTGGCATGAGGTCAGTCTCCATTGCCAGTGGGGTTTCCACGTGGAAGCCAGCCTCTCTCAGACCAACAGCGCTCCAACCCGTAAGACCACGGCCATGGGACGGGAAGCAAACCTCCTCCAGCAGTGACTTCCTTTAACATGAAGAACGCCGCTCCTTCGTCTGTTGTGTGCTTCCTGGGCATGTGCACTTTGGCTTAGGCATGTGCCGAGTGGGAATCCACCCACTGGCGGCGGAGCAGACAATCCCCTCATCCGGTCAAGCTGTCTGCTCTGGGTGATGGGCCTGTGGGAAGGCCAGTGAATTGCGGGGACACTGTTAGATTTCCTGGCCCTGAAATGTGCTGTGATGCATCCCCTGCACGGGAGTATGCATTCTGTAAATTCCCAGTGCTGGTCTGCCAGCAGCTGCGGCTCAGAGGGAGGGCATGTACAGACCAGGCCCTCCATCCTGCCCCTCTGTGATGGAAACGCTCTCATGGAACCAACCTGCCACCAGGCTGCCAGCCACTGCTCCTGGGCACCATGCCACATCCAGGACCATGCACCAGCCCCTGCTGCTGGCAGGATGGGAACTCAGAAGTGGAGTCGATTACTATGCGAAGAAGCTCGCGGTATTGAGCCTATGCCACTGGGACGTCCCCACTGTCTACATGGCCCCGTGACGTCTTCACATTCACGAGTTTGAATTGAGTCCTGCTGACCCCTTGACTGTAGCCTGTGAGTCAGAGAATCCAGCTAAGCTGTCACCCAGTACCTGACACACAGTAACTGTGAAATAGTAAGTGTTTCTTATTTTAAATCACTAAGTTTTGGGGTCGTTTGTCACATGGTGACAGAGAACTAATATGGAACCTGCTGTTTTTTATCTTGGACTTCCCCAAGATGCCACACAATGCCGACGTCTGCCGTGGATACGTCACAAACTGTCCACACTTCTGGGCCCACGTGGCAGGGTGTCTTGTGTGACAGCCTGGACCGATTTCTGCAGAGCCATTTATTATTCTGACTCCATTCAAAATTTCAAACTTTATTGGCAGCTGGTAAATGAGCCAGAACAGCCTGTTCAAATGTAGTCTATACTACCTCCCAGATCCAAAGAGGCCTGTGAGGAGGTACTGGGTGAGTGGAACAGATACAGACATTCGTCTTTCCCTTCACAGAGGATATGTCCACTAAAGGGCCAGGTTCCTGGACTTTCGCAGCTCCAATCTCTGACACACGTGTGTTTCTCTAAGCCATCTTACTTCTGGTTTTCAAAATCCAGTTAACTCAACATCATGTCTGCAATGTAACAGGCCGGAAGGATGTTTAGCAAAATGTTCAAGGTCTCTCCTGAGTATGCAGACGTGACACAACCCCCAGTCCACATCGTACTGGTATATTGCTGTCCCTGCCATGTGGAGGCAAAATACATCTGATCATCTTTTCTGAAAAGAATGGGGGGAAAGCAAACATTTTCTAGGTCAATGGCTGCATATCAGGTGCCAGGGAGTTTGCTCCAGGAATGATATCACATCCAGCTCCCCAGCTGCAGGTGTCATCACCGCTTGATGACATTTGTGACCCTTTATACACAGGGCTTGACAGATGACAGCCTGTGGGCCAGATCCTGCCTGTGGCCTGCTTTTGTACAACCTGAAAACTAAGAAATGATCTGTACATGTTTCAAAGGTTGCAAAAATAAAACAAGGATGATGTGGCAGAGCCCAAGTGTGGCCCACCGAGCCTGAAATAACGACTACCTGGACACTTACCGTGAACCTGTGCTGTCCCTGCTCTCAAGTCATTCTCCACAACGCACCTGGCCACACAGGTGAGGCCAACGGGAATGTACAATGACCACGGCTGCAAGCTCAAGTCCTTGATGGTGGCATTGACTTTTGCAGGTCCCTCCTGGACTGAGATGCTGGTTTTGGTTCACTGCCTTGGTGAGAGACTTCCACGGTAACATCCCTCACTCCAAGGATCAGAGAAGCAATGCAGCTAGCTACTAAGTGTATCTATCCTGGGCCTGGGGGGATCCCCAAGGGATGGGTGTGACCTCACTGGATCCAGGAGATGGACTTGAGCCAAGATGCCATCTCACACCTGAAATCCAGTTTCTCTGTTTGATGAACCACGTGGGACTTGGGCCTTTGAATATTAGTGTCAGTTCAGAGCTCGTATGTAATGGCCTTCAGAGTTACTATTTATTGACCTTCAGAAAGTCTAAGTACTTTTCTTTGTCCAGTGCACAGTCACCCTGGTTGTATTAGTTTCCTAGGTCGGCTGTAAACAAAGTACCATCAACTGAATATACAACAGAAACTTATTGTCTCACAGTTCTGGAAGGTAGAAGTTGGAGATCCAGGTGCCACCAGGATCGGGTTCTTCTGTCCCAGATGAGATTCACTTTCCTTGAAGCCTAATCTATCACTGAAGAAAAAAAATTCCTACTATCATTAATCCATCCATCCACCCATCCATCCATCCATTCCTCAACAGATATCTATAATAATAAAAGCATAATATGCTAATTAGACCAGACATCCTTCTGGATGTCCTTCCGGACTAAGCTGGGGCTGAGGGAAGCCTGGGTCCTGGGTGCCAGAGGGAAGCCGCTGCCGGCAGCTGGGGGAAGGAACGCCTACTCTTGCATGAATTTTGTGCATCGAGCCTCTAGTTTATTTAATAAGGCACCATTATAGGTGCTGAGGCCATCTGAATGCACAGAGTAGACCACACCCCTGAATCAGGGCCCTTCCATTCTACTGGGGAGGGGCAGTAAACAACAAACATGGCGTGTAAGGGAATCGCTTCAGACATTCAAAGATAAAAATAAATGTAAAAAAAAGAGCCATGACAGAGAAAGAGCCAGAGCAAGGCAGGGCCGCAGGGCAGCTGGGTGGAGGTGGCCCTGAGGAATCCCCTGGGAGGACGTGAGCAACCGCCCCCACAGACACGGGGAAAGGGATTCGCCAGAGGGAAGAACACCTCTACTTCATCAGTTTCCATGTCTGCTCTTATACATGCAACTTCATTTTTAAAGGAAAAGAATTAATTTAGATAAATAAGTAACAATGCTCACGAGTTCCTGTGAGGAGGATGGCAGTGCCGACTGGACCCTGAGCCGCTCCGCACAGGCCCCCTGTCCTTGGGGAAGGACCTGACGGTGCTCGGCTCACATACGAAGTTGCCATGGAAATGTCTAACCAGACAGCACTAACAGAGGGAAGATGAAGTTTGAAGCTCAAGTCCCCTGGGGAGGGAAGGGGGGCAGGCCTGTCATTCTCCTGCTCATCCTGCCGAGGTCAGCTCCCCCCGGCCCCGGACTTGGATTCTCAAAATGGTTGAAAATGGCCCAGGTCGAAAGGCCAAGGCCAGGCGGGCGGGCTCCTCTGCTCCTTCTCCTCCCTGAGTTGTGTGGCAGGGACCCCGTGAGCCACTGTTCACACAACTGCGCCTTCCGTGGGCCATCTCTCGTGATGAATCACTTCCCAGTGAGTGTACTGTTGACATTAGCCGATACAGACCAGTGAACTGAGGAGACTCCCATGGATAAGAGCGGGATGATCTGAATCTCAAATCCCTCACCAAGATGACTACGAGACACAGTTTCCCTCTATCAGCAAACGCGTCTGTGTGGCCTGCCCGTGTTTAGAAAACACCTTTTAATCAGTGGAGGGCTGTGAGACCCTCCTTAGGCAAATGTTATCTCACACTCTTTCAGCAAACAGAGCCGGGTTTAAAATCGAGGGCTCAGACAGATTCTCACCCCTGACTTGCACTCTCCTGGGAGCAGAGAGAATACAGGCATGGCCACCATGGAGCCCAAGGTGATCTGCGTCCTGCTCCTGGTCTTCTCGCTGGCCCTCAGCAGCCTGGCCCAGGTCCAGACCGGTAAGCAGCCCTCTTCCTGCTTCTTGGGGGGAGTGGGGGGAGCACATGCGCATAGAGAGGTAGCCCTGATGGAAGCCTTTGTTTCACAGTGTGTGGTTTTGAGCCAAGCATTGTTTTAGGCCTTTGAGAGGGTTTGGAAGGCAAAAGCAAGTGATGCTAGCAGCGGGAGAAAGGGCCAGTGAGACCTTGGAGAACTGCTGTGAGCAAGTGGGATTCCTTGGTTGGCGCTGTCTTCCAGTCCTGACACTATGAGGCTATTCTTGAATGTTGTATTTTAAAGAGCAAGCTTTGAGGTAGGGTGTATGAATAGCACTTCTAAATGTCCCAGCCAAACCCTACCCCAGGCAGTGGGACCACCTAAAGCAGCGGTTCGCAACCTGTGGGTCGCGACCCCTTTGGGGGTCGAACGACCCTTTCACAGGGGTTGCCTAAGACCATTGGAAAACACATCTATAATTACATATTGTTTTTGTGATTAATCACGATGCTTTAATTATGTTCAACTTGTAACAATGAAATTGGGGGTCACCACAACATGCGGAACTGTATTAAAGGGTCACGGCATCAGGAAGGTTGAGAACCACTGACCTAAAGTCTACACAGATGTCCCAGTGCCTTCTCCACGGGTGGGCATCCTGAGAACCTCTCTGGGCCCCGTGCTCTGCAGAGCCCAAACCACCTGCCCCATTGGTTCGTGTTCCGTCAATATTAGTCCATGGGAGTTGCCCAGTGAGAGAGGTCACCGCTGCTTCCTTTGAACTTGTTTGTGTCTCAAGGTCTTTATCTTCGGAGTGTGATCAATTGTCTGTGATGTCTGTGAAAAGTGCTTTGCAAGCTACAAAGTGCTGAATCAACATTACTTGCTATGCTAGCGCGCTTTGCTGGATTTCACCAAGGAATGCATGTGGGCGTCCTGCCCTCTCGGTCTGGGGGAGTGTCCCACATCCGACTGTCTTTGGAGGAATTGTCTTTCATGGAGCCAGATGCCCCGGGTCAAGGCCAACTGTGCCCACCTCTGGCCTGAATCTCGGTCCACCTGTCCTCTGACCAGCCTCCTTCTATTCAGCCTCCTTCCTTCTCTGTCCCTTCACTGTCGACGCTCCCAAGGCCTCGCTCCTCATCCCCCCTGTCTTCTCACTCATGGTGCATGGCCATGTGCACCTCTGAGCCCTTACCCTCCTGTGCCCCCGTCCCAGGCTCCCCTCCCATTGCCTGCCTCAGCCTGCCGCGTTCGCCTTCTCAGAGCCTCTGGCCCCGAGTGCAGATCCCACAGATCTTGCAGCCAGACCATGTGGGAGCTGCCAGCTGGCCCGTCTGCCCTGGGTGCTTTCCACTTTGGGTCATTTCATCCCTCCTCTGGTGAAAGCTGTGGCTCTCAGGCTGAAACTGTGTCCCCTAGCCCTTGACCTAGCTCCTCTCAGACCACCCACCTCAACCTCTGCATCGTCTCTGCAAACGGACTTACACCTCCTCGAACACACCTTGCTCTTCCCCTTCACGCCATCACCCATGCTGCTCCCTCTGCTTGGAACACCCACTGCTCCATCCTCAAGAGGTCCACCCCCTCCTACAGGAAGCCCTCCTTGCTTTGTTCAGCCTTGTTGTCACTTGTCCTTTCTGTGCTTGACCTGGACACACTAGGATGGTCGCACTGTGCTACTTTGCACACATACTTGGCTTTCTCCTCCATCTGAGTTTGGTTTCTTAACAAGCATGCCTTTATTTTTAATTTCTGGGTCACCACCACCTGGCACAGAGCTGGCAGGAGCTCGGTTTCTGAGGGACCCGCGCTGCCTGTGTTTGCTGTGTCATCTCCTGTTCCTAGCACACACAAATGGTGCCCAATAGATATATTGATTGAGTAAATATGCTTAATAATTGTTCGTTGAAATGAATGCGCTAATGAATACGTTGTCCAGGTGGGTGCAGGGTTACAGATTCCGGGCGCCTTGCAGTTTCCCTGAGGTGACGTGTTTTCATGTCAGGAAATGAGGACAGGGTCTCCCTCCCGGACCCGAGGCCTGGGTCTGCATCGGCCGCGCCAGCCGGTTGCTGATGTAACTGGAGAACGAAGCGGGACGGGTGTGGGTAGAAATAGCGAGGAGTTGGGCTCCGGGCTTACCTTTGTCCCCTGCCCGTGCGCCTTTAGAGACGTGCATGATGGCCCCGAGCCAGAGGAGCAACTGCGGGTTCTCGGGCATCACGCCCGCCCAGTGCACGGCGAAGGGCTGCTGCTTCGACAGCACCGTCCCGGGGCACCCGTGGTGCTTCTACCCTCTGAACATCAACAACGTCCCGGAAGGTACGTCCGTGACAACGCGGCGGGGCTGACGGCGGGGGGCACGGGCCTCGGGACTCTGTCTGCGCTGCCAGCTGTGTTTTCACCGGACTGTGGCCCCGGGGCCGGGGAGGAGCGGTTTAGCCTAAATCACGATGAACCCGGGTCTGGGACGGGGAGGCGGGGCTGGAAGACCATGTGGGGAGGAACCTGCCTTTCCCCGGCTTTGCTCTTTGTGATGCGTAGCTGGCTTGGGGTGCGAGGGCAGGGAATGACAAAATATGAAGACGGGCCATGTTTTCTGAAGAATCTTCCCGTTGATACTTTCAAGTCAAAAATCCCCTGGCATTATTGCCAAGTGAGAGCACATCCGCCCCCTCACTAACATCTCTTCTCCCGCCCCTTCCCTTTCAGAGGAGTGTGAATTTTAGCCGCTCGCGTGGGAGTCGCGTCCACACTGAGAATGGGCCACCCCCCGCCCCCGGCCACGGCCGCTCAGCCTCGCCGCCACCCGCTCATCTCCAGCTTCTGCTCCTCAGCCTCGGCTCGCCGCGTGCATGGACTGCTTTGATTTTTCCCGCTCAAGATTGACCTGAACATGAATAGAGATGAACGCTACTTTGTGCTTTTAGTTCTCTTTAGAAATAAAAAATGATTTTTCTTTCTTTCAAGGAAAGTGCTCATTGTCCCCGCTGGCTTCTTGTCATGGGTTATGCATAAATTCACGGTCCCGGGTGAGCTGTGAGGGGTGGGTGAGAGGATGACCTGGCCACAGGGTTGCAGAAGTTGCCTCGGTGGCTGTTAGCAACCGGGGTCCCTGCACAAGGCCCTTCGTGGCAAAGTCTTCCAGAAGCACCTCCCAGCCACACCCTTGTCAAGTCATGAAAACAGGCACCAAACGCTATCAATGCTCTTGCAAAATTCATTGTGGATGACCCACTGTGTGTAGCAAAAGCTACCTGTCAATGTCTTCACCTCCCCCAGGCGGAAACTGGCTCAGGAGATAAAATCCACAGCAGAGTCTGACAGTGTTAATAATAAAAAATTGCAGAGCTGACATCTTTAAAAAAAAATTTTTTTTTTATTGATGTCAGAGAGGAAGGGAGAGGGAGAGAGAGAGAGAGAGAGAGAGAGAGAGAGAGAGAGAGAATCATTGATTGGCTGCCTCCTGCATGCCCCCTACTGGGGATCAAGCCTGCGACCTGGGTATGTGCTCTTGACCGGAATGGAACCTAGGACCCTTCAGTCCACAGGCCGACGCTCTATCCACTGAGCCAAACTGGCTGCCATCTTGAAGAACAACTCTGTGGGGCTGACAGTGTGGAATTGGTGAGGAAAACCACCCCCCACCCCCCGAAAGGGAGGCATGCGAAGGCCACGTGCCACCTTATCACTGACAGGCAAATGGAAGGACAGGGAGCCAATAGGACCTGCCCAGGACACCCTGGCATTGGACAGACGGCCACCCGGGCCAGCAGTGTGACAGAGCAGCCCTGGGTGCCCCGGCCCCCAGCTGCAGGGAGAGTGAGGAGAAGACGCCAGCTCTGGGCGGTCCTCCTGCCCCCGGAGCTCAGTCCATCGCTCCCCCAGTTGGCTCCTCCTCTCAGGTGCCCTCGCACTGGACACAACCTGCACAGCTATTGGGGTCCCAGGAGCAGGGGAGCACGTCTGCTCCCCCACAGCCAGCTGGTTCCCAAGAGGAAGAGGAGCCTGAGCTGGGCGTGGACAGTGTTTCCCACTGTCCAGTCAGATCGATCACTCCCGACCCGTGGCCACCAGGACAAGTGCGTCCAGAGCCCAGGAGCCAGGAGTGCGTGCACGGGCAGGGCCGTCAGGGTGGGAACCCCAGCACATGCAGACAGCCGCACACACGTGTGCCATCGTGTGTGTCGTGTTCTGTGTGCTGTGGGGATCGCGGGGCTTTTCCTCACTGGAGAACGTGCAGAGAAATGCCCCTTCTCTCTCCTGTCCATAGCTGATCTGATCACTCACAACCTCTGCCCGACAGTTCAGGTAAAGAAACCGATTGGTTGCCTGCGATCCCTCGCGAGATGCAGTATCTCCTGCCACAGCCTCTGGAGGCAGTAGTTCCTGGGAGTAAGCTGCTCAGTCTCTCTCAGCCCCCCCTTCTTGGCCCTCCCCCCTTCCTGACCCTCCCCCTTCCTGACCCTCCCCCTTTCCTGGCCCCCCCCTTCCTGGCCCTCCCCCTTCCTGACCCTCCCCCTTCCTGGCCCTCCCCCTTCCTGACCCTCCCCCTTCCTGACCCTCCCCCTTTCCTGGCCCCCCTTCCTGGCCCTCCCCCTTCCTGACCCCCCCTTCCTGGCCCTCCCCCCTTCCTGACCCTCCCCCCTTCCTGACCCTCCCCCCTTCCTGACCCTCCCCCCTTCCTGACCCTCCCCCCCTTCCTGACCCTCCCCCGCTTCCTGACTCTCACCCCCTTCTTGTTCCTCACCCCCTTCCTCACCCTCTCCCCCTTCCTCACCCTCACCCCCTTCCTGGTCCTCATCTTCCCCTCCTTCCTGGTCCTCACCCCCTTCCTGGTCCTCACCCCATTTTGTAACTGAGGCCAAGGCGCCGACAGTGCTGAATGACCTGCAGGGTGAGCAGACCCCCGATTGGACGGCACAGCTCACTCCGGAGTCAGGGATCCGCCCGCGGTTGGGGTTTACTAATAATTTCAAAGAGGCCGTCAAGAGAAAGCCAGGAGGGGTGTGGGACACAGGGACAGCGCCCACGCAGTTCTTCCCGTGGCTCTGAGACACATGCAGGCGCCTGGTGGGGCTCACAGCAGGCCTTTCATGTGGTCCTGCCCCTTTCCCACCCAGAGGGCTGTGCGGGTGAAATGACACTTCCCAGGGAGCCACGACACGTAGACTGGGGGCTCCTTAACCCAAAGGCCTTATGGCAGGGACATCCAGCAGCAGGTACCTTCCTCCCGGCGAATGCGTCAGCATGCGGGCCCAGAGGCCAGTGACAAGGAGACCGATTCGGTGGGTCCCCACCTTCCTTCGTTTCCCTGGCTTCTGGCCCAGTGAAGGGACGGAATGGATACAGGGCTGGCGGCATCAGCGTCCCCCTCCCCCCATCAGGTTACAGAAAGCATCTGAGGCCCCCCCATCCATGCCCAGCTCCTCCGGTGTCTGCCCCCAGAGTGTGGATCCTGTGGCCCCGCCATCTGGGTGCCAGGCCTCTCGTGGGGATGACTGGGGGCTCCTGTGGGGGTGTCCCCGCTCAGCACGACGACATGCTTCTGTCCCGTCACGGCCCAGCGCCCTGCACAGGACTCAGAGCGGGTGCAGAAGATGTGGCTTGCTCTCTGCCATACTGTCCTGGAAACTCACAAAACCCCGGAAGAATTCCGACAGTCGGGGGGTGGGGGGTGGGGGCAGAGACCTGGAGGTAGAGCTCTGAGGACGGAGAGGTGACAGCGCGAGGCTGTGGGCCGTGCCCCCCCCCTTCCTCCTCACACCCAGGAATCTAGGCCTCAGGACCTGCCCAGGGCCACCCCCACCCACGGCGGCCCCCCCACCCCCGGTGCATCCACCCCTTCAATGCCCCAGTGATCATCTCAGGGTGGGGGGCTTCGATGGGGTATTTGGTATCACACCACATCCCTACCTCAGTCTCTCTCAGCCATGAGCACACGGGCAAAGGAGGTGGGTGGCGGGGGGCAGATTGGTGTCTTAAGGAAACAATGGCGACCTCTCTGGGTCACTGCAGTCCTTGAAGCACATGGAGGGTGGAGGGGAAAAGCCAGCTGGGGTGATAACGAGCCTTAGTAAGAATAGCGCTGCCGATAAGGCACAGGAGCAGTTAACAGTTTGGGGAGCATATCATGCACACAACGTGTGCACACGTACATGCACACAGGCACGCACAGGCACACATACATGTACACACAGGCACACACAGTACCTAAAGAACCCAAGCTCCTCTTCCCCCCCAGCTTTGGAAACTAGGCTGAGGACACCTGTGTGGAAGGTCATCTGGGGGCCAGTGCCCTCTTGCACCTAAAACCGCTGGACTTCAGCCAGGGGAGGGAAACCCCTAACGCCTCCCATGCCTGAATACATGGCTTAGCGGTGTCAGGCACAGAGAGCGGGACCCCTCTGAGGTGCAGGTGACAGTGACCTGCAGGAGGTGCTCCCTGATCCAAAGGATGGAGCAGCAGCAGTGTTACTATGGATGGGAGAGGACGGAGAGGCCACGCATCAGAAGTAGCAGTGCATGTCGGGGCTGATAGCTCTGCCATGTCATCCGTGAGCCAGGCACGCATCTGTGGCTCTCATCATGGCTTCCATGGGCCCCAGGTGTCAGCCCAGAAGCAGACTAACAGCGGGGCTGCTCTGTGGGTCGCCGTGGGCTCCAGCGGGGCCGCTCTGTGGGTCGCCGTGGGCTCCAGCGGGGCCCACAGTGCCAGCTCTGAGACGCCTCACTAAGGCCCCAGCATGGGTGGCCCCAGGCACCGTCCGTGTCCTGGCCCCTTGCGCAAACCCCAGGTTTGGTCCTGGTTACCATGCGTTGCTGGAAAGGCGAAGAGTGGGACAGGACAGAATACCTCATGGCCCAGGATCCAGCGGGGAGCGGTCATTCCACTTGCACCCGCGGGAAGTGTTAACCTGCCCGGGCTCTCGCTTTGGGTTGTTGATTGATTTCACACACGCCGTGGCTTGAGAGTCTTAGTTTGATCCGTGAGCTTGTTTGTTCTGTGGCTGGTAGTGCACTGGAGGTTACCCATGCGCCTTGATAAATTCCCACACAATAGGGTTCTGTTCAGACGATGTTGAACTAAAGACCAGGCCAGGAACCAATTCTCCAAGCCAAGTTGTGGCTTAAGATCATATCTGCAGAGTCACTGAGAAGGATATTGTTAACTTAAGAAAACTCCCTCGCCTTTCTTTGTGAGAGTGGGAGGGGCAGGTTGTGAAAATATTCAATCAATGTGAGCACGACAGAAAACACCAGTGGCTATTAGGGAACAATTAGATATTTGATCCAAATGTCAATGGCCATTAGAAAAAAAGTCATCCACTTAAAGGTTGGAGCAGACAGAAGGTTATAGTTAGTAACAGAAAGATGTATAGTATTGCAGTATTTTAAAGGTGTTTCTATTTTTTTTAAATTGAATTTATTGGGGCGACATTGATTAATAAAATTATATAGGTTCCAGGTGTACAATTCAATAATACATCATCTGTATGTAGGATTGTGTGTTCTTAATTGTTCTCAGGTCTTAATGTTGTCCTGAGTTGGACATTTTGGGGGTAGCGAACAGATTAAATTAGGCAGATCTGCATATATCTACTTACATCTGAGGTGCAATGAAGTTGAGTGGGCCTAAGAAGTAGGGAACCTCTATGCTAAAGGCGAACATTGAAGGTGTTTTATTTTATTTAATCTGTTCTAGGTCATCAATGTCAAGAACTCGGAAGAGCTCAGCGTTTACCCTGCTTGCAAGCTGGTAGTTTTATGGATGCTGGCAGACGACAGGAGTGTCCTGGTTCAGAGATAAAGGACTGTGTTACTCCCCGTGCAGCAAGCAGCTTGAGGTCGTCATGTCTGTGCCCCCACGTCCTCCTGGGGCGGCACAGACGGGCTCAGACAAACGCTGGAACACAGTGGGCTGCATTACAGGACAGGAACCCTGACTTCTTAAGGACTCAAATCTTTCCAGGGGCAGTAAGCTTGCCTGCCTCTGCTCCAGATGGAAGTGCCATATCTGCCTTCCCGGATTGTTTGCTCCACAAACATCCTTGGAAAGATAGTCTGGCATGAAGGGCTGTTTTGACAGCCTCCTACTCATCTCCTTGGCGGTGGCTGGGTATTTCCATCCAGGGTTGTGGGGATGGCCAACATTGGACAGCTGAGATCACCTCCAGCTTGCATCACATATGCTCACAGCCTGGGAGTGGGGGACCCACATGTCATGCAGGGCCACCTGGGGGTGCACTCAGGAACAGAGTGAGCAATGGAGGCACTGCAGGAGGAGGCTTTGCTGCATCAAGAAGGCAGGGTGTCCATGGTTCCCACGGAGCATGAGATTGGCTTGTTTGAATAATTCTGTGGGCTGGCAGGGAAGTGAGAGCCCCTACTCAGGGCAAGCGGGAACTGTGCCTCCTCCCCCGATAAGGACGTTGGCTTGGCCAGGGATCTTATCTGTGGGGACAGGTGGGGAGGAGGACGTGTGGTTAGGCCACCTGAGGCCCTCTCAGTTCCACTGAACACTGAGTCTTAATTTTAGGTCCCAGACCACAAGGACAGTTAGGAAGACATGCACAGATATGAGAGGCACACGGAGAATAGTCTTTCAACAATTTTTAAACTTTTAAAAGTTTATTTTTAGAGAGTTTTTAAGATGATAATACAGGGAAAGGCAGATTTATTTATTTGTTTTTCACTAGAGGCCCGGTGCACGAATTCATGCACCAGTGGGGTCCCTCAGCCTGGCCGGGGAGGGATGTGGGAGATTGGCCAGCTGGGAAGGGACTGCGGGAAGGCTCCAGGGTGTGTCCAGCCTGTCTTGCTCAGTCCCAATCAACCAGATCCCAGCAGCAAGCTAAGCTATAGGTAGGAGCATCTGCCCCCTTGTGGTCAGTGCACATCATAGTGAGCGGTTGAGCGGACTTAGCATATCATTAGCATATTATGCTTTGATTGGTTGAACGGCTGATTGGTTGAACAGACACTTAGCATATTAGGCTTTGATTATACAGGATTGATTTCAGAGAGGGAGAGAGAGATAGAAACATCAATGGTGAGAGAGAGAATTATTGATCAGCTCCCTCCTGCACACCCCCCACGTGCCCTTGGCCAGAATTGAACCCAGGACCCCTCAGTCTGCAGGCTGGTGCTCTATCCACTGAGCAAAACCAGCTAGGGGAGATTTTGTTTTTCTTAAAGGACCAGATGGTAAATATTTTAGGATTTGTGGGCCATACAGTCTCTGTCACAAGTAATCAACTCTGCCAATACAGCTTGGAAGTAGCCATAAACAAATGTGTAAATAAATAGGCATGGCTGTGTTTTAATAAAGTTTTATTTTAAAAAACAGGCAATGAGTCCATGTCCCATAGTTTGTCAACTCCTACTATATCAGTTTGCCTTGATATGGTAACCTAAATGATTTAAATATTTTGATGTTTTAAGATCAACAAGATTGTGGCTTGTCTTAGTGTGGTGTCAAATAAAGTAAAACAAAACACCCACTCAGATACCAAAGAGACATCTTAAAGTAACGTACATCTTGAATAACGTCTTTCAAAGAAGTACAAGGACGAATCACATTGCACAACACACTGGGAAATGTGCTAAAAGGTATATCCACCCAATTATATTCCCAAACATAACTCCTCAAGAAATTTTGAATTTCATTCCCTCCCAAACTCTGTGTCAAAATTCTCACCAGCATTAGTTCATTTGCGTATGTCTTCTCCTAGCTTCGGCCTAGTTCTTTATTAAGTAGATAAATTCAATCATGGGCTTGCAAAGACTATTATTTACCCACTCCACTGATCAGCACAACCAAACTCCAGAAACCTGGAAAGCTGGGGAGGAAACTGAATTGTATGTTGTTCATCCCTCCCCCCCCTCCCCCGCCCCACACCCCTCTTTTACATTTAGGGGCACTAGGCATGTAAATGGTAATAAAAATAGTTTTTCCCTGATGATAGTGTAAAATGAGATATGATTCTTCTTGGGCTTTAGGAGGCACGTGAGACTTTGGAGAGCACTGAATAAGCCCTCTTCCCACCTCCCTCTACAAATGACACTGTAATCCGGAGGCTGGCCTCAGTTACGTGCATATATCGATGTCTAGATATTATTTTATGGATCCTACAGGTAATTTGGGCAGCAGGCAACACTAGGGGGGAAGTCCCCATTCCTCAGCTCCTGGGGTGCAGTCTATCCACTACTTTACTCCACTTCCCTCTCTAAGGAATCCCTGATGTGCAGACCCTGGGTCCAGCGCTGCGATACACAGCGAACAGGCCCAGCTCTGGGTCTCACCCTGCCCTTCCTGGCTATGCTATTTGAGTGAGATATCTTCCTGTGCGGACCATAAATAGGGGCAATAGCTTTAGCCCTTCCTTTGTATTGCTGTAAGGATATGATCCAGCCTGTGAAATCCTCAGGTCACTTGGCACAAAGTTAGCCTGCAGTACGTATTAGCTGTTATCTTTGGTACGATTAACAAAAGAAAAGTAAATATCCACTTAAAAAGTAAGCGCAGCTGATGTTTTGAATCAGGTGAACAAAGGGTTCTTGGGAGCGGGGTGAGAGACCTGTCATCTCTCTGAGGGAAGTAAGGGAAATCTTTCAGGAAGAAGTGACTCCTGAATTAAGAGCTCAAGTACAGAAGGGAGTTAGGAAGGCAAAGAGTGGAGGGAGAGCACTGAAAGAGATGAGGACACACAAGCAAAGGCTCAAAGGCCAAGGTGTGTGCAGAGGAGTGTGACAGGCCTACATTGTGAGAGAGACCCAGCAACAGAAGAGGATGGAGGTGTATGTGGGTCCAGATCATAAAGGGTCTTGCTTTTCCTACTCAGGAAACTCATACCTGGTACTTTATGGGACGTGAGAAGCAAGGGGAGTGGCAGAGAAGTGACATTTATAGATTTTCATTTTATAAAGATAACTAGAGGCCCAGCACACAAAACCATGTGCAGGTAGGGCCGCTAGGCCTAGCCTGTGATCAGGGCCATCTTTTTTTTTTTTTTTTTTTAATATACTTTATTGACTTTTTACAGAGAGGAAGGGAGAGGGATAGAGAGTTAGAAACATCGATCAGCTGCCTCCTGCACACCTCCTACTGGGGATGTGACCACAACCAAGGTACATGCCTTTGACCGGAATTGAACCTGGGACCTTTCAGTCTGCAGGCCGATACTCTATCCACTGAGCCAAACCGGTTAGGGCTCAGGGCCATCTTTTGCCCACTCACCAGTCCCCAGTCCTGCCCTGCCACCACCCACCCTGGTTCCCCGTGGTTCTCCCTTTGCTATCCTGCGATCGGAGCCTGCGGGTTGGGGGTAACGGGGGGAGGGACCGAGAGGTGGTCAATGCACATCATAGAAACTGATTGAGCAGTTGTTCTGGTTGTTACACCATTATGGTTGCTGGGTCTTTATTATATAGGATTAAGGCACCTGACTTTTGTCTGGATGGGGACAAAACTATTTGTGGCTGAGAGACGAGTTAGGAGACAGTTGTAGCAAATAAAGTGAGAAGTCACGAGGACTAGAGTGGGTTGTAAATGCAAATGCTTACAGTGGTCAAACAGGTGCCATAACCAGACAAATCCAGGTGGGTGGGACCTGGCTGCAGCAACCTGGAGAACTCATGCCCTGCACTAAGGGACCACCATAGCTTCAGCTTCAAGAACTTCCTTCAAAATTCCTTAGAGAACAGGTTTATGATTGACAGGTTCACTATTGGTTTGTCTAAAAAAGTACCTTCTGCTCAATTCTGTGTGAACCTAAAACTTCTCTAAAAAACATTGAGCTTCTAGGACCTATGAGTTTATATTTTTCTCCCTCAAGTTTACAAAAAATATTTTGGCCATTATTTCTTCTGTACTTTTTCGCTCTTCTTCCAATGCTACACCAATTATATGTATGTTAGAATGGTTGACATTATCTCAGGTCATTGAGGTTATATTCAACTTTTTATTAATACCTTTGCTCTGTATACTTCAGTTTGGAGAATATGTGCTGCACAGGCTTCAGGTGAATCAGCCTTTTCTTCTAGTCTAAAGCCCAGACAGTGAATTTTTCATTTCAGATATATTTGTTCATGTCTAGAATTTCCACTTGGTTCACTTTTTATCTCCATTTCTTTATTCAAATTTTAAAATTTGTAATCTTATTATATTTTTATGTTTCTCTTTAAATATTTGAGCACTTTAGTGCAGAATCTGTGTCTGTTTCTATTCACTGATTTTTTTCTAATGATTATGGGTCATGCTTCTTTGTCCGATGAATAAATTTTGGTTTTGTGTTAAACATTATTGTGTGTCTGGATCTTGTTATCTTCCTTAACAAATGCTAAGTTTCATTCTGTTAGGCAGCTCTTTTATTTGCCGATTAAATTTATCCTTTTAAGACTTATAAAGATTTGCAGGAAAGGAGACAGAATGATGGTTTGCAGATGACAGTGGGGCAAGGCATTGAAAGTGGTATGGTTCGCAGCCTGCATCTCCAAGGAACATCATTTTTGTGTGAGGATAGAGACATCAGGCCTCAAGGTCAATATCCAGCCCCCGTCTGAGCTCAGGTAATGGGAGCATGAACAGCCAATACAGTTGGAGATGCACATGTGTGCCCAACTCCAAGTTCACATAGGGTGCCACTTATACTGCAAACACCACTGTCTATTATAGTGATTTCCCCACAAGTGGAAGTAACTTGTCAAGTTGTGTTTTTGGCATAGATCAGATGGCTTCAGCGGGAACCCTGGAAGGGTCAGGATGGGGGCAGTGGGAAGTCAGGTCCAGGAACCAGAGAGAACAGAGGGGACATGAAACCAGGAGAGAACAGATGATTAAGGAGCTTATGTCTTGGTGGTGACTATGGGTGACAGGGACATGGAGCAGGGAAAGTTGACTCGGCAAAGTTTCCAAAGATGGAGTCCCATTGGTTGCACAGCGGTAGGCAGTCAAGGACCTCGTCTGGAGATGTCATAACTGGACGCCCAGAAACCCTGGAGCATGACGCCTGCTCTCTAGACTTGAGGACCCAGGGTTTTGGATTCCATGCACCTTTGGGTCCCTGGTTGCACAACCAGTGATTTACAGATTGGCAACTCCTGTAATTCCTGTGGTGGGGGGAGCTTGATCCCTTCTCGGCCTTCCCACCACATCTTTCCTCTTAATCTGTGGAGTGTCTCTCCTCCAGCTTCTCTCTTTCTGTTCCATCCACAGACTCCCTTATCCAGAGCATCTTACCCCTGGGCACAGCGGTTGCAGATGCCACCTTCTGGGAAATGCAGAGAGCTCCCACGGAGGATAAAATGAGGAATTTCGGAGGGTGGCTGAAATGAACTTATTTTTGCACTCACCCGGGCTTCTCCTTTCACCTAGGCAGACTCATCTCTGTGGAGAGCAGCCCCCTCCCCAAGATGGAGAGAGAAAGTGCTGGCCAGGGGCCAGGAGGGCCCTAACTGTGCACCGGGGAGGAGGGGTCTCCTGCCCTCCTCCGAGGCCCTCCCATTCCTGAAGGAGGGGGTCTTCTCTCTGCTGACAGCTGGCCTGGGCATTTCCCCAAATAGCCTTGGGCCCAATATATATACATATATATTGTTTAATTCCTGTGGTAGCCATCTACTTTATCTGGAGCAATGCACGGCGTATCCCTTCCTGGGTGTGACCCTTTGGGGCCCAGCTCCAGACATGCCTGTGGCCAGTCTTCCACGTTGGCATCCTGGAACGGCGTGGCTCCAGGCCAGGCAGGGGAGGCCGCGCTGGTGCCCAGAGCATGGCACCTGGCCCGGAAGCCTCGCCTGCGTGGCCCTCTGTCTCCCGGCCGAGCTACCTCAGCCCCCTTTCTTAACAAAGGATCTAAAGTGTTGGGGCCAGGGGTGAGAGAGAAAGGTCATTTCCGCTTGCTGAGCAAACAGAGAGACATCGATAAAATGCCCACTGGCAGCGGGAACCCTGCATTCTGCAGCGGCCCCGGGTGCAGCTGAGCGCGGACATGGCAGGCGCCCGGCTCCTGGCAGCGGTCCTCGTCCTGGGTCTGTGCGCCATGGCGGGGGCCGGGAAACCTTGTAAGTGAACGCCCCGAAGTGACCCTCCGTGGCTCAGTGTCCACATCTGGGCAGTGGGGCCTCTGGGCCAGCGAGCCCGGAGAGCCTGCTAGCGCCCAAACCCAATGGGGCATGGAAGCCCCCCTGGGGGTCTCCGTTCTTGCTGGCTTCTCTCAGGACGAAAGGGAGGATGCTGCGTTCGCTGGAGGGAGGAAGCAGCCGGAAAGGCACCTAAGACCTGTGGTGTGGGCCACACGCGCAGCCCTGTGTGCGTTCACACTTGCTTTCCTGCTATTCAGGGAGGATACCTGGGGTCCGTGAGACCTCAGAGGGAGGCCTCCCTCCCGGACAAGGTCGGGGTGACCCCCGGTGCTGGGGGGCCCGCTTGAGGAGAGGGACTGGGCAGGAGGCCCCTCCAGGGGCTCCTTGGAGTCCGGCTTTGATCACCTTTCATCTTGGTCTCCACGTGGGTCCATCTGTCCACCTCTTTCTAGAAGGTTATTTCATTTTTTTAATATATTTTACGAATGACACAATGGCAGCAAAGCCCTGTCCCATGTGGGTGAGACAAGACTTTGCATTTCCCTGGTGGACACGGCGGTGTCCCGAGCGTGCCCGGGGCCGGGCAGCGAGGAGGGTGGTGACGCGTCTCTCCACAGCCCCCTGCCAGTGCTCCAGGATGAACCCCGACAGCAGGAAGAACTGCGGCTTCCCGGGCATCACCAGTGAGCAGTGCTTCGCCGCTGGCTGCTGCTTCGACACCACCGTCCCGGGGGTGCCCTGGTGCTTCACGCCCCTCCCCATGGAAGGTAACCGCAGGGCAGCGGGGCCTCTTCCTGTGCCCGCAGCCCGCAGCCCAGACCCCGGCTGACAGTGCTGGGGACGGGTGCCCAGGCCGCCAAAGGGAAGAGAAAGTCCCCCTTCACCTGTGTCCACACCTGGAGCCCCAAGGGCCAGCCCTTTGCCCCCTTTGGCAGACATATGTGGGAGCCCTTGTGTGTGCAGAACCTGTTTCTCTGTATTTGAAGAAATAAACAACGCTGGGGCCTCTCCTTCTGTAAAAGCGTGACCGGAAGGTGCTTCTAGGGCAGCGGTTCTCAACCTGTGGGTCGCGACCCCTTTAGGGGTCGAATGACCCTTTCACAGGGGTTGCCTAAGGCCATTGGAAAACACATATATAATTGCATGTTGTTTTTGTGATTAATCACTATGCTTTCATTATGTTCAATTTGTCACAATGAAATTGGGGGTCACCACAACATGAGGAACTGTATTAAAGGTCGAGGCGTTAGGAAGGTTGAGAACCACTGTTCTAGGGGAAGGAGGATTTCATGGGACCTCATTAACGCGACTGCTCGCAGACTCAGTGTGAGGACGTTAAGTCTTCTAGGACCACTTCTGAGAGTGGCTGTATGTCAGATGCCCAGGAGAGCAGGTCGTCAATCCCATGGCGTGCACACAAGAAAGCGGGTGCAATGCAGGCTGGCGTGCCTGGGACTCACACGCTGGCCTCTCGCCCACACTCCCGGGGACTGAATGCGAGGCTCCCGTGCTCTGAGACTGGCTATGGGCCAGGAGCCTCCCTTGAGGGGAAGTGCTGCTGGGTTTTCATACTTGTGCCAAATGCTTTAGAACCTGAAAGTTATTTCTCCTCTCTGGACTCGATATGGGCAGCCCATTTTACAGAGGGGAATATCGAGTCCAGAGAGGAGAAATAACTTTCTTGAGGCCCCAGGACTCTAGGTCTTCTGACTTGTGACGTCTGTGGGGAGGAAGGGGTGGCCAGCCGCTGGCACCGACCCGTACGCAGGCCGTGGGTGGTCCAGCCCCAGAAGGTCCTCCGGACAGCCCCGGCTGTAAATCCAGAGGTGTTCCCAGGGGCGCATGGGAATTTCCCAGTTAATAGCGGGCCTAACTGAGCCTCTGTGCTGTTTCTCTCCCAACCCCGGTGACGGCGACCAGACAAGGAGGAGTGTGTCATGGAAGTGTCGGCCCGCGTGAACTGTGGCTACCCCGGCATCAGCTCCGAGGTCTGCGCGTCTCGAAAGTGCTGCTTCTCCGACACCATCCCTGAAGTGCCCTGGTGCTTCTTCCCAAAGCCCGTGCAAGGTACCGGCGCTGAGGGCGAGCCATCTGGGGCCTGGGCACGAGGATTGCTCGGGAAGGTGGGGGCTGGGGAGGGGGTGTTCTTGCCCTGGACGTCCTGCCTGAATGCCACTGAGGCCCTGGCTCCTGACCCAGGCGTGGCCATTTCAGCGGACAAGTAGACTGATGGGTGAGCCTGCCTTTACTGTGAGGCAATTCCAGAATGTTCTCAGCCACGGCAGCGTCCTTTAGATATGTTTAGAGCCACACTGCGTCGTGGGTCTTTAGGACGGTTTAAAAGCACAGCGTTTTCAGCCACATCCCTGGACCGCGGCCACACCGGTGGCCTCACAGTCCAATGCCCATTTTTGGATGCTACCAAATGCCCTCGCTGTGTTAGGTGCCGGGGACGGGGCCCGGAACAGAGCAGACGTGGCCTCCTCTCTGTGGCCCTCATGTCCTCTCACATGGCCACGCATGTCAGGTTCTGTCCCAGCGCCTGCTTCAGTGCCAGCCCCGGAGGGCCCAGCCCCTCCCCCTCCTCAGTCACAATGTGTCTCCTGACACCGAGTTTGGCAAGATAAAGGAAAAGCAGGCATTTTCCCCCAAATGGGAGGAGGGCCCTGGTCCTTGAAGAGCGCAGCCTTCACTTGCAGAAATTTCCAAGTGTGACCTAAGGGTCCCCCTGGCAGTTGGCCAGCTGTTTGGGGCGAGTGGCCCCCAGAGGACACCCCACTCCTGGGCATTTGTCCCCGGAGGGGAGCTCCCTCCACGGGCGCAGCTGGGCACGTGGCCTGTTGCCACGGGCCCCACAGCACCCTTAGCTCAGGCTCCGGGCTCCCTGACCTCTCACCAGCACCTCTCATTTTGAATTTCTAGACTGTCACTATTAAGGGGCAGTGGCTTCAGAGGGCCGCCGGCTCCTGCACACTCTGAAACAGCGAGAGGACTCACCAGCTCATCCGTTCCTGCCCCGTGTTTCCTGAATGCCTGGGTTTTCTTCGTCGCTTTTTACCTGGTTCAGTGGGTTCACATTCAGTGTCTTCAAATAAAGGAAACCCTTAACATCTGCTCCATTTTATTTTGGCTTCATTGACGCAGAGGCGGAGATAGGTGTGTGTGTGTGTGTGTGTGTGTGCGTGTGTGTGTGTGTATAGCGTTAATGTGCTTTCATTTCCCATAAGAGCAAAAAGCCACCCGCTGTGTCCGGCGACTCTTGCAGCACTCAAGGGCCCGTGTAAGTGAGTCTCTGAATCTGCCTCACTTTCTAACTCCTGCACCCGGTCGTGTGTCTACACACTCACATGACTTCAGCCCTCAAGCCTCTTGCAGTAACATGCGATTTCAATGCAACTACAAAATCACTTCACTGTGACCAGAGGCATCTCGGACCACCTGCCTTTGAACTGAGTGCCAGGCCCCCGTCACCTCCCAGGACGCCGCTTGCAGAAGGAGGCCACCTATGGTCTCAAGTCGCCGGCACGCCTTCCTCCTGCTCACAGCACACTCGCCAGCCGAATAAATGGGTGGCTGCTGCTGGAGCTCGGGGTCTCAGCGACACTCGGGACCCATGGCCAACGAGACAGGCGTGGGCGTTTGTGCATTTGTTCATCACAGGGCGCCCACAGGGTGCAGTTCACAGGTTCCCCAGTCAGCCAGCCCGGCCAAGCCAGAGGCAAAGCCAAGTCCCCCTCCAGGGGCCACATGAATGATCCCTGCCAGCACCCGGACCGAGAGTCTGGAGGCCCCGCTCCCAGAACTGGCGCGTGGCTGTCCTGCCTCTGGGGTCGGCGGGAGCTCCTGGCTTCTGGCCAGCGTGGGCGTTTTCTGGTCCACGGACCTCTTGTTCTCAGGCGGAGTGGGGGCCACTGGCAGGAACCTCTGGGGGCCCCACCCTGAAGGCATTTTCTCAAAATCCTCCTCTCGGGCCCCTCCCCATTCCACTTCCTCCCTTGGGGTCCTCTTTGGTGCATTAACACCCTCCTTTCTGAGCCGATTCCCGCATGGCCCTTCTGATGATTGACTGCGGAGTCTTAAGCGATTTCAGTGGTGTTTGCTAGGGGCTTGGGGGTCCTTGGGACGTTTTCCTCTGTTTCAGATACGGTAGCTCCTGCCGGCTGCACAGCCCTTGATGGCCGTTCACTGCTCGGCATCCAACGTGGCTTGGGTTGCGCTGTCCCCTCCTCCTCCTCCTTTACGTGGCACCAGGGAGTCCTCGTTGGCCCCGGAGCAATGGTTGGTGCATACGAACCCTCTCCCATCAGAAAAATGAACCCTTTTTTGTCCTCCTCTCTGTCTTCCTCTGTCTCATCCCTCCCCCTCCTTTCCCTCCTGTGATGAGTTATTTTGTCTCCTCGGCCATTCTCTGCTTCTCTCCCTCCATCCCTCTCCCCCCAGAGGCACCCACAGTCTCCACTGGGCTCTGGCAGTCATACTGCTGACGGTGAAGAGGGTGAGGCTCGGTGCAGAGGGTCCGCCAGTGACCATGCCGTTAGGAGCAGGGGAAGGGGAACCCCCCCCCCCCCCACACACACACTCCCTGGTCTCCTGGCCCCTGAGGTTCACGCAGGCCCTTGCTGGCTGGTTCAGGTGATGAAGGTGTTTGAGAAGCAGTCACAGGGGAGGGGACCGGCCAGCACTGGTGGAGGGAGCACCACAGTGCACGTGTGGGCTGTGTCCCAGGTGTGTGGTGTCGGGCGCGTCTCTTAGCTCTCAGGTTCCCAGGAGTCCTGTTTGTAAAGCGTGGGTCATGCTTACACCCCTTGCCGGTGGTGGTGGGAATGAAAAGCAATGTATGTGAGCTGCCCGGTGCCTGCTGGCCCCACTCAACGGAGCACCTTCCAGGAGAGCCTGGGCAGAGGAGACTGCCTGTCCTCTTGTCCGGACGCCTAGCAGGGGCACCCTGTGTCCGTACATCAAAGCCCTTTCCACATAGGGTCAGGGCAGCGTGACTGCATCCAGGTGCGGGTGGGTCCTTCAGGCTGTGCACTTGCTCATTACACTCACTGCACACCCACTGCAAACTACACACTCACTGCCACCCACTGCACACTCACTACACACCCACTGCACATTCACTGCACACCCACTGCACACTCACTACACACCCACTGCACATTCACTATACACCCACTGCACATTCACTATGCACCCACTGCGCATTCACTGCACACTCACTGCACATTCACTGCACTCCCACTGCGCACCCACTGCACACTCACTGCACATTCACTGCACTCCCACTGCACACTCACTGCGCACCCACTGCACACTCACTGCCCACTCACTGCGCACTCACTGCACACCCACTGCACACCCACTGCACATTCACTACGCACCCACTACACATTCACTGCGCACCCACTGCACACTCACTACGCACCCACTGCACACCCACTGCACTTCCACTGCACATCCACTGCACACTCACTGCCCACTCACTGTACACCCACTGCACACTCACTGCCCACTCACTGTACCTTGAATATATATAACTGGCTCTCATTTTTCAAGGTGGTTATGTCCTAGGAAGTCACTGGCACTGAATTAGCAAATACTGAACCACTGGGATGGGGGAAACACGGGCCAGGTTCCCAAGAGCGTCTTGACCAATTCCATCCACTGATCAATACGTGACGCTGCTTGGTGTGTGCTTCTGTTCGCAGTAATTTAATGTAAAGGGTGTCCCAAAATTCACGCAAGAAGTAATTTTGATAGAAAACACAGGTTTATAATAAAAATTGTAAATTTTTTATTGATTCATACAGTATACAGTATAGGGTTATGTATGGAATAGCATATCGGGTAAATGGCCTCCACGGCTTTGCTGGCACATACGCATTCTTTTGTTGAAATTTTCCATAAATGTGGCTGAATTTCGATGAGGCTCATTTTCATCTTGATGGCTTGGTTAATCAACAAAATTGTCGCATTTGGGGTTCAGAAAATCCACGAGTGATTGTTGAGAAACAAATGCATCCACAACGTGTCACTGTTTGGTGTGGATTTGGGGCTGGTGTCATCATCGGACCATTTTTCTTCGAAAATGCGGCTGCTCAGGCAGTAACAGTTAATGGTGCTCGCTATGGCGACATGATAATCCAGTTTTTTGTGCCTAAATTGCAAGATATGGATGTGGACGACAAGTGGTGTCAACAAGACGGTGCCACATGCCATACAGCCCGAGAAACAATTCAATTGCTGCATGAGTCATTTCCTGGCCGTGTAATTTCCCGTTTTGGTGATCAGAATTGGCCGCCCAGATCATGCGTATGTGCCAGCAAAGCCGTGGAGGCCATTTACCCGATATGCTTTTCCATACATAACCCTATACTGTACACTTTATGAATCAATAAAAAATTTACAATCTTTAATTATAAACCTGTGTTTTCTATAAAAATTACTTCTTGCGTGAATTTTGGGACACCCTTTATGTTGTTGACTCACTAGCATTGTGCTCACAGCCGTCTGCAGCCACAGCTCACTCCCGAGGAGCTGGTCTGGCACCTGCTTTCTCTCTAAGAAACACCACAGCCTCTTTGCCCCCCGAGCTTGGGGACCACTCACATAGCAAAATCACCACCGAAAAGCACAAAAATGCCAGAAAGGAGATGCTACACAGGCCGTGAAAAGACACGCGCTTACAGCCAGAGTGGAAACAGGAAGGCAGAGGGTCACCTTGTTGGGCCTCATGGGACGACCCTGCTGGACCCCGAGTTTTTACTGCTCTGTGCATTGCGCATCAGCCTGTGATCTCACGCACCGGGAGTATGGACTTTGGAGTTGCAAATACATTTTAGCGAGCAGGCAAATTTGCGAATAGGGAGTCCATGAGTAGTGAGGAGCGCCTGTCTGCTCATTGCCGGTAGCAAATATTCGTTCTATGTGGTGCATACGCATAGATACCCTGGCTGTTGCTTCAGGGTTCAGGGAGACACCCCTTTGCCTAGAGGAGGAGGAGGAAAGGCCACAGCCTCATGTGCACCTCCACAGAGCCCCACGGAGTCTGGGTGCTGCAATAATACTATTTGTATCAGGTCTTCAAAAGAGGCGAATTGCACTTATGCTGATCACGGTTTGTGTACCGAAGTCACTTCCGAGCTGTGCGGCCTTGGGCAAGTTACTTAGATGCTCTGTGCCTCGTTTTACTTATGTGCAAGCGAGGGTGTTAATAGCCCCTTTCCCTACAGGCTTTTGACAGGATTCATGAGTTACTTCATGAGACGAGCTTAGAACAGTGTCAGGCACATAGCGACTGCTTAATGAGAACATAATGCTAGTCATTATTATCATTAACACACCACTTCCCAATAGGCCAGGCCCATTAATCAGGATGCCAATGTGGTCCCATGTACTCAGTGCCCATCAGCCCCTCCAGGAACCCACATCCCATGCAGGAGGCCCATCCCTGCCAAATCCCCTCCCGGGGTTCTTCTGTGGCCCTGGCGAACGCTGTGGTCCAGTGGGCAGTGGTCCCATCGCAGGCTGGGCTGCCGAGGCTACCCCCTCATCAGGAAAGCCCTGGGGGTCTGCCCAGCTGGTGGCTGGCGGTGTTCCCTTCCCTGCTCACGGCCTCTGCCCCTCCCCAAAGGCCTGTCAGTATCTGTGGGACATGGTGGGAGGTCCCAGCACACCCCTGGGAGCTTCCTCAGCTTCCCTGCCACCTGAGGGGTTGGGAACAGAGGAGTCGCCTCCATCCATGGACCCCGAAAGTGTCTGATCCCAGCTCCAGCGTAGCCAGCCCTCCCTGGCTGCTCAGACACAGATGTGCTGGTGCCCTGGCTCCAGGGCTGGGCGACCAGGTTTCCACAGGACTCGTGAGTGACAGCTTCCAGATTTATTTTCCTGTGACCCAAAGAGAGCTCCACACCTACACGTTCAATCCTAATTTCACACAATCAAGAACGTGACTTCGGGAAGGAAGGACCCTTCTCTTTGTTCCATTTGGACTCACAGCTAATGAACCTGAGGTGTTTCCATCATAAAGAGCCTCCCAGGGACAAGGATGCTCACTCGGCTGCCTTTCCTCTAGTGCCCTCTGCTGGCCAACACAGGAACAGAATTCTCCAACCTTCACCTGCCCCCTACTGGGCACCTCAGTCATGTAGGTACTCTGTGTAGCTTAACGTCAAGAAATTGATCTCAGTAACTATTGTAAGTTGCTAAGCTTATGAAGCCGCACCAGCCTGACTTTATTGATGAGGGCTCGAGAAGCAGAGATTCTGTTTAAAGTTGCACCTGGGGGTTAGAAACAGCTCTCTCCCTGCCTCGCCCTCTCTCTGTGTCCTCACAGGAGGACTTACTTGCACATGGAGAGAGCGGGGAGAGCTCTTGTCCCTCTTCCTCTTCTTACAAGGACACTGATCCCATCAGATCAGGGTCCTGTGCTTACGACTTCATTTAAGCTTAATCATGTCCATAAAGGCCTCATCTCCAAGTACAGTCACACATATGAATGTGGGGGGCCACCCACTTCAGTCAGAGACCCGCCTTCCATTGACCGGTTCACTGCCTTCACCATGGGAACACGGATCCTGGTGATGATTACACCTTGGGGTGTGTTTGCTTTTTTACATTAGCTTCCTGGGGGTATAATTCAGGACAGTAAAAATTGCCTGTGCTTCAGAGGGGAGAAAACAAAGGAAAATATCCAAATTCATGCTAAAAAAAAAAAATAATTCGAAATGTGTCATAACTCCAAAATGTAAGAGCTAAAGCTATAAAATTCTGGAAGAAAATATAATAGAAACTCTTTGTGGCCTTAGATTAGGCGAAGATACTTCAAGTGGGAATCAGAAAAATTGGACTTCCTCAAAATTAAAAGGATTTGCTCTTTGAAAGATGCTGTTAAGGAAATGAAAGGCGAGTCGCAGCCTGGAAGAAAATACTTGCACAGCTTGTATCTGATGAAGGACTTGCATTCAGAATCGATAAGGAGCGCTTACAGCTCGATACAGAGAAGACCAGCACCTGACTGAAATATCTGAACACTTTGCCATTTGGTTCCCCAGCGGCACAGCACGCCTCCCAGTGCACATCCGCGGTGCTTGTGTGTGTTTCTGCCTGCATCGTTTGTTCTTTCCGTGTTGTGGAGTAGAACACCTTTGCCTGGCTCTGGATCGGCACAGATGTATTTGAGAGTGTTGTATCTCCGTTGTGACTCGTGGCTTATCGTGTCCTTCTTCCCGGGGAGGCGCTTTGGCCTGACTTCTCCTCTGTCTGACACCAGGATCACGCCCCCTGCTCTCAGCTCAGCATCTTCGTCCTTCATCCACTTTTGATCACTAGTGTTTGAGAGTTGACTAATTTTCCATCATAATGACGCTTGGTTAAAAGCAGAAAGCGAAAGGAATACTGGTCAAGAAACACAGGACGCTAACAAGGAGAATAATACTAAAAATAAGAATACTGAAACTTATCTTCAGACCTTCAACAGATAAGTTATCTGATGACTTGATTTTAAAATCCCATGGGCACACCGGTGTTTCTCCAGAAAGTAAAATCAATGTTAAAAATTGATCATAGTATAAATTATTGCATTTTTAATGACACACATAAAAAAATACTTCCACTGATAAAAAAATTCACTTTGTCTTATACCATACAAAATCACTGTAAATTATTTTTGTAGTTCCTGAAAAGGGGCTTAGGGTTCTATTTATTATTATTTTTTATTTTGTGTTCACGTCTAAAGCCTTGGCGGCCACTGCCCCCTGCCTGCTTTACCTCCTTCTCCCTCTTTTTTTAAAAAAAAATATATTTTATTGATTTTTTACAGGGAGGAAGGGAGAGGGGTAGAGAGTTAGAAACATCGATGAGAGAGAAACATCGATCAGCTGCCTCCTGCACACCCCCTACTGGGGATGTGCCCGCAACCGAGGTACATGCCCTTGACCGGAATCAAACCTGGGACCTCTCAGTCTGCAGGCCGATGCTCTATCCAGTGAGCCAAACCGGTCAGGGCTCCTTCTCCCTCTTAAATCTGACATTAACCCCACGAGCTGTTAATCAGCCTCCGACTCTCAGACGCTCCTGCTTTATGGCCGTGCTGCTCTGCACAGTGTACCTTGGACCGGAGCGTATCGAATTCTGACCCAGATGATCCTCATTACAGCCAATAAAGCCAGCGAGGTGCCTGCCCGTCTGCCCGGTTTGCTTCACCGGGGATCGATCAACGTGCGGAGACAGAGTGTTCCACCTCCACTGCTGATGGCTTCCCAACACTCAATAGCGACTCCACACTGGCCAGGACCCGTGCAACTGGCCAGACAAGTAACTGCGGCCCCAGGTGCAGCGCTGTGGAGCTCCCCTCCTGCGCTGCAGGCAGGGTCAGCATCCCTTATCCTGTTCATAACCCAGCCTACCCCACAATCACCCGGCGAGGCCCTCCGCCCTCCCGCAGCCGGGGTGCCGGGGAGCAGAGCAGAGAGCGGCGTCCAGTAAGCAAAGGCGGCTCAGGAGAAGACCTGGGAGGGCAGGTGAAGCCAAGGGTCTGCCCCAGGACTGGACCGCTGCTCTGGGCAGGCCACGAGCGTGGGAGGCGGTGTAGGAGGCTGGCCATCGCGTTGGACCCGGTCGTGCTGAACGGAGTCACGGGGGACTGAGAATGCATTAGAGTTTGCTTCTCAAGATCGTCACACGTAATGAAGCAGTGCTTGCCTGTGGATCTCCTGTCACAGCGGCAGCGACACCCGCTGGTAGCGTGACGATGGTGCTTTACTCGCTAGGCTGCCCTGTACATCACTGCTGGAGCCCCACCCCCACCGCGGGCACCATGGCTGTCCCTCAGGAACCCGTGACACCCACAAAAGCTTGAACCCCATCTTCTGTCTCTAACCCTACAGGGCCACCCTCTCTCAACCTTCCTCACTACAAGATGAAGATGAAGGGCCAGGGTCATGACCACTGTGCTTGGTCCTTGAGCATCTTCCATCTGGAAACCAGGTCCTGGGGACCCTCCTGCCTGGGGGGCTGTCCAGGGTCTCCTCCACCACAGCTGCTCTGAGTCTAGGACAGTCTCGCTCTGCCCCGATGCCCCAGAGAGAGGCGCCTTCTCTCCCCGAGAGGGGATTCCTTCATCTCCCCGTTTCTCACGTTCAGGCAATGCCTCCTTGTTGACTCAGTCACATCACTTCTGTGTGGCTCAATTCAGTGTCTCCTGTTCCTTTAAGTTTTCCTCCGTTAGGAAGTGTGAGGCGTTAACATCAAGGCCCCAGTGCGCGCACAGATCTCTCCCACCCATGCGACTGCCTGCTTATTTGTGAATTTGCTTTTGAAATTCGCATATTCACCTGCTCAGTCCTTTACGGGTGGCTCCACTAGAGGGCAGTGGCTGTAGCAGCAGGAATGCCACATGATTCCACAGTGCGGATGCCTTGGAGGTTGTGATGTTTCCTCCACGACTACAGCTTTCTTATCAACAGTGACCTCTTCATCTCCTCCCTCGGCAACCTCCCGCAGCACCTGGCAGGAGCCTGTGCACACAGCGGCTGTTTAGTAAATATTGATGGATTGTTCTTGGTTCAATAACGTTTCCCCCTGTAGGAGCTTAACAAATATCACTCTGTTCATCAGCTTATGTTGTTCATTATATTTCACAAATGAGTGAGATCATGTGGTATTTATCCGCTCTCAAGTTCCATCCATGCTGTGGCAAATGGTAAGAGTTCCTTTTTCTTCTTCCTCTTCTTAAAGAATACCTTTCAGCATTTCATATAATGCTGGTTTGGTGGTGATGAACTCCTTTAGCTTTTTCTTATCCGTGAAGCTCTTTATCTGACCTTCTATTCTGAATGATAGTTTTGCTGGATAAAGTAATCTTGGTTGCAGGTTCTTGCTATTCATCACTTTGAATATTTCTTGCCAGTCTCTTCTGGCCTGCATGGTTTCTGTTGAGAAATCAGCTGACAGTCGTATGGGTACTCCCTTGTAGGTAACTGACTGTCTTTCTCTTGCTGCTTTTAAGATTCTCTCTTTATCTTTTGCTCTTGGCATTTTAATTATGATGTGTCTTGGTGTGGTCCTCCTTGGATGAACAAGGACTGATCCAGAGACGGAGAGGCATTGATTGGACTGTCGGGACTTGGAGGGAAGGTAGGGGAGGGTGGGGGTAAGGGGGAAAGATCAACCAAAGGACTTATATGCAAGCATATAGGCCTAACCAATGGACATGGACAACGGGGGGGTGAGGGCATGAGCGGGGGTGGGGGGGGGTGGGGGGTAGAGGGTAACGTGGGGACAAGGACACATATGTAATATCTTAATCAATAAAAAATATATTTAAAAAAAAACAACAAAACAAAAACAAAAAAAAACCAAATATCACTCTGGTAAAAGCCCTGAAGACATGCAGAAGGAAGATATCATGTGAGAGCTATGTACATATGAATAATGGACTAATGAGCCTTGCTATTTAGCTTCTTGCCATTTGATATGCAAAACAGGACTATGATGAGTCTTGAGCACATGGGGGCACCTTTATAACCGAGTGGGACAGGAGGGGGGTGTGGGGAGGGGGGAGCGCTTGCCTGTGCATGCTGACATTCTTTGCAATCTCACACTCTGTTTTCAACTCCATGGTGGATTAAATTCTTCATAAGGGGAACCCATTACGGCAGGAAAAAGGCCTCCGAAATGATGGTGAGCACAAAAAGGGCCCGCATGAGAGAGCTGCTTGCTGCAAGCCCAGCAAATATCCACAGGGCCCCTGTAGCACAAACCAGCCAGAATCCTGCCAGCAGCCACCGGGAGAGTGGCCAGCGGTGAGGAACCCTCCTCCACAGAGAGTTCTCCCTGCCCCTGTGTAGACAGCCCCGTGCCTCCAGGCCAGTCCAGCTGCCTCCCAACCTAAGACTCAACCTGCGGCATCTTACAGGTTCTCTGCAGTTCTGATAGAATGCTCAGCTTTGTTTTTGGCAAACAACATTGTTAAGGGTGGGATCTGCTTTCAATTTCTTTTTAATTCTCCCCAAACTGCTCTCTAGTGCTGGGCTAATCACTGTTGGAGATGTGGCAGGAAAAACAAGCATGAGAGAGGTATTAGGCAGACATGAGCAGAGCAAGGACGCTGGGCCCGGTACAAAAACTCACCAGGCAGAAAGCCCCGATGCCTAGCCAGGGCAAAACTTGGCAAACAAGAACCTGGTGCCCAGGGTAGCCTCGCATAGCCTAGTCCAGGGGTGGGCAAACTTTTTGACTCGAGGGCCGCAATGGGTTCTTAAACTGGACCGGAGGGCCGGAACAAAAGCATGGATGGAGTGTTCGTGTGAACTAATATAAATTCAAAGTAAACCTCATTACATAAAAGGGTACGGTCTTTTTTTTTTTTTAGTTTTATTCATTTCAAACGGGCCGGATCCTGCCCGCAGGCCGTAGTTTGCCCACGGCTGGCCTAGTCATTTGGTTTAGACACCCTGACCTTTCCTCCCTAGAGATAACATGTAGGCCTCAGTTATATTTCAGCTCCAGGCCCAGAAAAGCAGCAAAACCAGACCAGGGACCCCAAAGCTGCCTCAGGACCAGCTGCCCTGGTGCCAACCAATCAGTGACCCTGAAAGAGCACACCTGGGAAGCTGATGAATATTCTATCGAGACCCTCCCCTGAGACCTGCCTGAAGATTCCCACCAGCAAGAGAGCGATAAATACACTCAGAACACAGGACCCAGTGTGCACTCTCCCCGAGGGGAGCACGCCTGTGCCATTCCTTCCCCCTCTCCTTTCCCCACAGGCATGTGTCCCCTAACTTCTAAGGGGCCCCATGAGCCTTGCAACCAGGGAAATGGTGAGCAGTGGCAGCTCATCCCCGCTAACCCCCTGCGCCTGTCCCCAAGGTCCCTTTCTCTGATTTCCCAGTGAGCCAAAGCAGCCCAGCCCTGGCTCTCCTGCTGCTTCTTCTCTTTCCTTCCTTGTTTCACTGTCCTGAGTATATTGGCCCAATACCCTTTGGCTCAGTGCTGTGTAGCCCTTTCCTTTGGGTATCCTCATTCCCCCACCCCTTTTTTCTTAAATAAATTCAATTTTTCTTCATTCACCATCTGAGATGGCTATTTAACCTGCCCATGCATCACTGACTCTAATCTTTCAACAAGGTTGCATTTTAAGAGATATAAGACTCTTTCAATTCTGACTGTTCTTATTCTACATTGTAGTGACAAATCTAAGACCATTTCTGCTAATGAGCAGTCAACAAGCACCCCCCTGTGATTGAACAAATTAGGGGTCATTTCTGAGAAGCTGGAATCGCAATCTCTAGTATTCTTTCTCAGATGTACTTTGAGGTGAAGGATGAGATGGCCCACGGCATGGAGGACACAGGGATTGCGCATCTGATCCAGAGATGAGCAGTATGAAACATGAGCACTCACATGGCGCTTCCCCTCTGGGATGCCAGGTCACCCTACCTCCATCCTCCCCCACACCCTGCAAAGGGACACAGCCAGGTCCTCATCTTCAGCGGATCTGGAAAATCTAATGTAGAGAGAAAGTTGAGACTGCACTGCAGAAGCTCAAGGACTAAGAATTAATTAAGACAACTTGAAATGACTTGAGACTTTTATTTATATATTTATTTGTTCATTCATTCATTCATTCATTCATTCATTCATTCATTTATTCATTCATTTATTTATGCTGACGGGATTTCTAAGTGGTCCTCTGCCCTGTCCCTGGCCTGATACACCTCTTCGACAGTGACCAGCCTCCAGGAGCCCAGTGCTCTGATCCCAGCCAGCGGGTTGGCTTCTGCCAGGCTCACCCTCCTTCTCCCTGCCTCCCAAACCACTTTATGTTTTAGGGATTTTTAAAAAAATAAAAATCTTAAATGGTGATATTTCTCTTTTCATTAGTTAGAAAAAAAAAGTAATGGTCATCTATATATTCACTACCCAGATGTATAGATGCTGGATTTTTTTTGTTCTTTTTGCTTCAATGCCCCTTATCCTATAGAATAAAGAGGTAATATGCAAATTAACTGTCACACCATCACAAGATGGCTGCCTACAACCAGACTGGCAGGGGGGTTAGTGAGGGACGACCAAACGACTGAACAGCAGGCTGCGTGGGGTAACTAGGCTGGCAGGGGGGCCATGAGGGGCAACCAGGCTGGCAGGAGTGGGGGCAGTTGGGGGTGACCAGACCAGCAGAGGGAGGCAGTTAGGAGCAACCAGGCAGGCAGGTGAGCGATTAGGAGCCAGCGGTCCAGGATTGTGCGAGGGATATTCGACATGTGCAGTCGGACATCCCCCAAGCGGTCCTGGATTGGAGAGGGTGCAGGTTGGGCTAAGGGGACGAATTTTGTGCACCTGGCCTCTAGTTTTATATAAAAAATAAAGTTATAAATGTGCCCTCTTTACTCATCCTTTTCCCTCTTACCCAGAGTTCACCATTGGTCCAAAGTTCATGTTGTTCTCACTCATATCCATAAACACATCGATGTTTCTCTCTCTCTGTCTCTCTCCCCCACCTTCTAATCTCTGAAAATCAATGAAAAAATATCCTCAGGTGAAGATTAACCAAAGGAAAAAAAAATACTCCTGGCATACAGCATAAGCGGGCAACTCAGCTAGCCTGAGCATGTGCCCAGTGGGGGCTTGAGGGGTTTTATACCACCACAACCTCCACCCCACCCCCCCCAACACACACACACAGGTTTCAAAGGTTCTTTGCTGGATATCTTGGACAACAGACTAGATTTCAAGGCCCCCTTTTATTTTGTTGTGGCTTTTCCCAGAATTTATGAGACCATCTGGTGCTTTTATCTTGACAAGTCTCAAGACTGCTGACTTCTTTGTTCAGTGGGTGAGATAAACTCCCCTTTTCCCCCTCCCCTTTGTCCAGAAGGCAGGCTGTCAATGAGGAGCCGGGTGTCCCCACACATGTATCCCCACCTATCAGCTCTGTTTATTTCTGACTTATCTCTGTACCTTTGTGTCCCCATCATCCACCCACTTCTTGCTGGGGACTTTCCTTGCTGCAACAGCACCTGGGCTGATGCAATAGTTCCAAGCCCTAAGGAGCTCTGGATTTAGAGGTCACTGGTGAGGCCACCCCAAGTATACCTTGAGCTAGACATTGGCTTCCCTTGAACACCTAGGGGCTGTCATATGACCCCCCTCACACCATGTGTGGGAGGACAGGCACTGGCCCAGTATTGGGGACAGGAGACCAGGGGGCCTCTGAGGAGCATCCTAAGACCATGGCCTCTGTCCGGACTCCCTGGGACCCTGTTCTCTCCCCCGCCCCCTGCACAGTTGGTGGGTGACACATTTGCAAGTCCTAACCCCCTCTCCCATGTGTCCTCAGTGGAAACCACACCAAAAGACAGGAGCCTCCCTGCATCTGTCACCATGGCAGCTACCTGCAGAAGGGTCTGGCAGGAGGAACTGCAGACACCGTGGGAGGGGCCACACCCAAGGCAGCTGCAGAGCGATGTGACAGCTGGTCAGCAGGAGGCTCCTGGGAGGTGTGTGGCACCAAGGCCCACCCAGAGATGTCGATGAACATGACTTCGTACTTCCTTCCTCCATCTGAGAACAACACAGGCCACTCTTCCTGCCTCCAGCCCGCACTGGCCACTGGCCATGGAGGGGGCAGCCCTGCTCCCTGGTGGAGGGGTGTCGCCCCAAGTCCATTCATCTGGGCTCACTAAGTTCGAGGGGCTGGCGCTGGGGCTGGGGCAGTTATGGCGAACCTTTTGAGCTCGGCGTGTCAGCGTTTTGAAAAACCCTAACTTAACTCTGGTGCCTTGTCACAGATAGAAATTTTGTGATATTTGCAACCATAGTAAAACAAAGACTTATATGTTTGATATTTATTTTATGTATTTAAATGCCATTTAACAAAGAAAAATCAACCAAAAAAATGAGTTCACGTGTCACCTCTGACACGTGTGTCATAGGTTCGCCATCACGGGGCTAGGGAGTCACAAGGTGGGACAAGGCCATTGTCGCCCACTCGTGCACAGTCTGTCCCCATTGGCTACGTGGTGAAGGACAACTCCGTGGACAAACCCTCTGGTAGTCAGTTTCCCCCAACACGTCCCCCAAACCCAGGGGCTTCTGGGATGATACGCCAAACCCACCCGAGGTTCCTGGAAGGTCGCTGGGTAACGTTGGTGCTGAACAGATAGGTAAGAATTCTGCGGGCAGAAAAGAGAGAGGGCTCACAGCAATAAGAGGACCCACACTCTCCTGCCTCACCCGGCATCGCCTGCACAGGAGGGGCTGCGACGGACAGCTGAGCCCTCAGAGTCCCACGGAGGTGGTTGAACCTCAGCTCCACGGGGTCCACTAGAGTCACCTTGGACAGCCCCCTTAATTTCTGAGTCTTATTTTCCTCCTCTGGAAAATGGGTAGACATATTCCCAGTTCACTTAGATGTGCTGTTACAGAGCACTTTCCCAGATACAGCCTTCACTGAAAGAAAATGCAAGCTGGGCAAACGCATCTAGTAAGCTCCCGTTTGTGTTAAGTGTGCTTAGATCGAGAGAACATTTCTGGAAAAACACCTAAGAAAGTATTAAACATGAACACTGCTAAACAGGAGGGGGCTTTTGCACTGTCTGATTTTAAAAACCAACTGCATGTATTATATTTTTATGAAAATATATTGAATAGCCCTAGCCAGTTTGGCTCAGTGCGTAGAGCCTTGGCCCGAGGACAGAAGGGTCCTGGGTTCGATTCCGGTCAAAAGCATGTACCTTGGTTGCAGGCTAAATCCCCAGTAAGGGTACAGGGAGGAGGCAACCAATTGGTGTCTGTCTCTCACATGGATATTTCTTTCTCTGTGTCTCCCCCTCCCTTCCACTCTTTCTAAAAATCAATGGGAAAAAAATATCCTCGGGTGAGGATTAACAACAACAAAAATGTATCAAATAACTTTACTTAATACATTTATTTAAATGTAATTAATAATAAATATATTTCTTTGCTGGAAAAATGCCAAAAAGGAAGGAAAGGAATTTGTACCTTGCAGGAGCCGCCAGAGAGAAATGAACTCACAGGCACGAATCACCTGAGTGGGGTTTGCATCTTCTCATGACCCAGGGCCGACCTGGGACTAAGTGGCCCAGGGACTCATCATTGCAGAGGGAACCTTCCGGCCTCTTCCAGGCTGGGCTCTTGATACCAAAGATCAGCCCCATCTTCTCTCCTCCTGGCCAGGCTGCCGTGGGGAGGCACAGCCCTGACCCCTGAGGGAGGAGTGTGAACCCCCACACACCACAGTGGGGTCGCACCACCCTCTCTGCTCAGGGAGCCAGGTCTCCGGGGCTGTACCGTCAGGTGCCGGGAAAAGCGGGCGTGGCCAGCTGCAGGGAAGGGCCATCCCCAAACAGAGACCAGAAGCCTGTGCAAACACAGGGGTATAAATGAGGGCTCTGAGCGGCCGGGTCCCCAGAGCCTGCCGTGACCATGGAGGCCAGAGTGCTCTGGCTGCTGGCGGTGGTCCTGGCCTTGGGGATCTCCAGCTCGTCTGCGCAGTACGTGGGCCTGTGTGAGTACCACAGCAGGAATGGGGGCCTGGGGGCAGGGGGGACCCGGGACGCGGGGACGGGACACAGAAGATCCAGGCTCGGGGGCTTTCTGGGGACCTGAGGAAGGTGACCAGGCCCCCACATGCATTGAATAATTGCTGTTTACCAGCGACACACCTTTTCTCTCAATAGCCCTATAAACCGGCTCTTGCTGTCCCCATTTTAGACAAGGAAACTGAGGCTCAGGACGTTCATAACAGACCTAAGGCAACCCTGCCCATCAGGGTCAGACCCCAGGGCCGGCCGGCCACAGCCAGTGCCTAGCCCCACTGTCCCAAACAAAAAGTGAGACATATGACAAGGGTGACTTCCAGAACGATTCCGCAGTCGTTCCGCCCTTGCCGTGCACCTCCGGGTGGGGGTGTGTGTGTGTGTGGCTTGAAGAAATGAGGGTGCGGCTTTTACCAAGCTGTGTCAAAGTCAGCAGTTCCCAAACTGGGTGTCCATTAGACTCATCGGAGCCCAGGATGCGCCGATTCTGTCTGAATGTCTCTGGGGTGGGGTGGAGCCCCAGGGGTGTTTCAAGACCCCCGGCTGATTCCAATGTTTGGGAACCGGGAGTAAGGAATTACGGACTGGCTGGCAGCCGTAGAGGGGACTGAGGAGGTTCTGTGTGCTTTCCGTCTTCCTAAGCAGACGTAGTTAGGTGCTGAGGCCCAGTGGACTTCTCACCTTGGACATAGGCTTGGAGACCCCAGGACGCACAGGGAAGGTTGACCAGCTGTCCCATCTGGGGAGAGGCAGGTGTAGGAAGGAAGCAAAAAGCTCTGTGTGCACTGTGACTCACTCTACTGAATGTATACACCTGTCATGCTTTTCATTTAAGTGGGGAGGGGTTCTTGTAGGTAAACAAAGGGAATTTGGTTTCCGGGTTCAGGGACCCTGATTCCCTGGGCCGCTGCCAGCCTGCGGGAGCACGGGCCCACGGTGACTTCCGACAAGGCGCAGGAAGCGCGCAGGCAGGAGGCCAGATCACCTACGGAACGTTTCTTTTTAAATATTTACACAGAAAGAGGGTTCACCTCAAGCAAATGTTGGGGAGGGAGTCATACCCTTTGAACTCAGGAGGGGAGAGGGAAGAGGGTGAGACTTGCCAAACGGAGCCAAGAGACCAATGCCAAGCCGGCAGGGCGTTGGCAGCTGACTGGGCTTTGTCTGGGCAGCGGAGAGCCAGTGTGCCATCCCGGCCAAGGACAGGGTGGACTGCGGTTACCCCGAGGTCACCCCCGAGCAGTGCAACAACCGGGGCTGCTGCTTCGACTCCAGCATCCCCGAGGTGCCCTGGTGCTTCAAGCCTCTGCAGGAGACAGGTGAGCCGGCCCCCCGGGCACCAGGTCCTTTCTGGGCACGTGCTGGAGCCTCCAGGTGCCCAGGAAGCCACACACCCCTAGGCCCTAGGCAGGACACCCAGTGCCATGGCTATTCCTTGGCAGAGGCCTCAGTCAGCGGCTTCATGCCAGGGCGGCCAGCCACCAGTTCCCTGCTGTCCTGTTGCCAAGTGGTTTGTGCAAAAATACAAAAGCAATTGTTTCAAAAAGGTGTCAAAGTCAAGGCATTATATAGAGCAGTGGTTCTCAACCTTCTGGCCATCTAAATACAGTTCCTCATGTTGTGACCCAACCATAAAATTATTTTTGTTGCTACTTCATAACTGTAATGTTGCTACTGTTATGAATCGTAATGTAAATATCTGATATGCAGGATGGTCTTAGGCGACCCCTGTGAAAGGGTCGTTCGACCGCTAAAGGGGTCGCGACCCACAGGTTGAGAACCGCTGATATAGAGGAACTAATTTAAACTCTATCCTGGAGGGAAACGGACACTGCGTGGGTTTGGAAAGCTGGGCCGATCAGCAAACAAACCACCAGCATTGGTGACATGCAGGCAGGTGGCAGCACTGGGCGTGGAGCCCTGGTGTCTCCACACCCCATCACAAGTGCATCCCCTCCCTGCCCCCTCCCTCGGTAGTGCAGTGGGGTGCAAGATAACCACCCAGGAACCCCCTGTCAGCAACAGCTGGCATGCACATGGGTGGTTGCTATCCTGGTTCCATTGGCCCCACCTCACACATCCTGGGTGCAGAGGTCACTGTAAGCCATCTGGCAGCCAAGTGCCAGCTTACCTCTAAGGAGGACACCTGCCTGGAGGCAGCACCCAAAGGGCCACTCTTGCCCTTTGTCCCACGATAATTCGGAGGGGGCTGCATCCCTTCCTGGGCACTGGGTGGCCCTGCAGAGCCCCCCCTCATTGATCATCTGCCCTCCCCTAGCCCAGGGCCCAGTGGGGCATGTGGCTGATCTCCCACGAGGTGCGGGACTCAGCACTTCCCCGGTGACTTGGGGGAGAATGCAGCATAAGGCGTTGACCTTGGAGCCTGTCTTGACCTTGAGAAGCTGGGCAGCTGGGGGGTGGGGAGGAGACCTGCTCCCGGTGACGTATGCTGTGCTTTGTTTCCAGAATGTACATTTTGAAGCCACGCCCACTGTCCTGCACACCATGGGAGGTGAATTTCCACACTCCTCCGACGTCCTGCCTGCTCATCTCTGCTTTTCTAGCCCCTGCTCCCTGCCAGGCTCTGGCTGAAAGCTGGCGCCTGGGGCCCCATGTTTTAAAGAATAAAGATCCACGCTCAGCATGAGGACAGGTCTCTATTCCTGAGATTTTGTGTTTTGTGCTTTATTTCTGCGGAGTCGCTCGCATGCTCTTGTCAGCGTGTCACACACAGATGAGGGACGGCGGGGGGTGTCGTAGCATCTCGGAGCAGAGGGTCTGCCCCAGCCCGGGGAGCGGGAACAGAAAAGCACCCCTAAGCTGCTGCACGGCCTGTGGGTTTGTTGCAGACCCCAGACCCAGAGCAGACGAGATAGGGAGGGCGAGCCCCCTTCCAGAGGTCACTGCCTCTGCAGGCTGAGCTAAGACACTTCAAATGTAAGTTTCAAAAAAAAGAAATTAGTAATGTCTTTCCCCGTGGAGAGAAAGCCAATAAAAGCATATTGCAAAGTGGCACATTTTGCATTTATTTGCAAGTCAAGTTTAACATGTGTTTCACCTTGGGTGGCCACCTCTTGCTTGCTTTCTTCTGAAAATAGACCCGGCTATACGAATAAATGAAGTAGGGTCCCCGGGAAGATTCCATTAAGTTCCCAAGAAGTTATAACAACCCCTCAACGGAGAGCTGTTCCCTGGGACACCCAGTTCCACGGAGAGCAGGGGCTCCTGGGCGGGCAGCTCAGCGAGCCCAGACGGGTTTGCACACTCGCTCAGGCTGGGCGTCCCCTGCCGTTCCTGGCGATGGGACTCTCTTAAAGACACGAGGACAATCTACCGCCCCCTCGTCATGCTGCGCCGTGGCCACGCGGCAGTGCTGTCCACGGGCCGCAGGGTGAGGGGTCTTGATCTGGGCCACCCTTCCCGCTGGAAAAGAGGCACCTGCTCCCTCAAAATGGCAGCCTTGTTTCTGAGCTCGCACCTGGGACCAGGCCCCTGGAGACAGTTCTCCGCTTGTCGTGCAGAGAAGGAACCTGTCCAAGAGTCCCTGCCAGGAGGCCCAGGTCTTTAAATCCTAAGCCCTGTGTCCTTTCTAGCACCTTCAGGCCTTGGGGGTGAGTCCTTCCAGGGACAACTCAGACCAAGGAGCACAGACAGAAGCCCACTGTGCAATAATGTCCAACCCACCCAGCGCCCTCTGCTGGCTGACAGGAGTGATGGTGATTTCCTGCCCTCACAGCTGGTTTCTTGCCTCCCCTCCTAGATGGGGTATTAAGATACCCAAGACCCACCTGCCCTCACCTCCTGACGCATCCAATCCTGATTAAGCCCGATTTCCTTGAACCTCCCCCAAATCACATCACACAAGCCCAAATCCTACACTAAGTCCTTCCTAACATCTTCTGTTGAGATGCCCCACATGTGCGGTGCGCCTTGTTGCCACGTGTCCTTCAACCCAGCTTGAAGGGGGTGGGTGGGGGTGGGGCAAAGGCCTGGTGTGAGTGTTGGGGGCCCCGGGGACACATAGTCTCCATGGGGCTGCACTGCCATAGGGGATGGTTGAGAATCTGTGGGCTCCCTGTTGTTCTCCTGAGACCCTCCCAGTGCACCCTGAACCCCTAGGCAGCCCAGCCTGCCGTGTGGCTGACTGATACTCAGAGTGATTGGTAAATAGGACCAAAGGTGGTATTGACAGCACCTGGCATGTGTCAGACGCCAATCAATCACTTGAGATTTGCTAACGCATTGAATGCCCCTAACAAGCCCACCAGGTGCGGGGTGTCCCTGTCATTGCCTCCATCCCATTTCCAGAGGAGGAAGCAGAGAGGGGCCAGGCAGTAACTTGCTCAGGGATTTGCAGCTGGGTGGCCAGCCGAGCTGGATACGCTACGGCAGGAGCCTTTTAGAATATGGTTGAGTTACAGCACCTCCCAGTCATTCCCATCTAATTCATGTTACAAGCAGCAATAGATACTCGGTAAAGGAACTAAGTAGTTAACATGCTTTCAATCTTATTTAAAGGTCCATCATAATTTTTTACGTTTAAAATGAAACGCTGAAATGCTGACAAACTAAACTTGAATAATTAACTTCTAAGGACTGGCTTGCCAGGAGCCAGCACCAAATCCCACCGAGGCCAACGTGGTCCCTGAGTTCTCTGTGACCCACTGAGGTGGCCAAAGGATATGTGCCTGGCCTTCCTTGAGCAATTTAAACAACATTCTTGACTCTGGACAGTTGAGGTTATTTACGTACCCAGTGAGTGCTAATCAATTTTAAAAATGTTGGCTAGGAAATGCTACAGTGTGGACTGGAATACTTGTGTTGTTGTTAATCTTCACCCAAGGATATTTTTTTCCATTGAATTTTAGAGAGAGTGAAAGGGAGGGGGTGGGGGGGGGGAGAGAGAGAGAGAGAGAGAGAGAGAGAGACATCGATGTGAGAGAGGCACATCAATTGGTTGCCTCCAGCATGCACCCTGACTGGAGCTGGGATCCAACCTGCAAACCAGGTATGTGCCCTTGACTGGGAATTGAACCCACGACCCTTCAGTGCATGGGCCAACCCTCTAACCACTGAGAAACACTAACCAGGACAGGAACTTATTTTAAAACTCAAAGTGCAGTGAGTAATCTTGTATTTACTCTTACTTTGCAAATGAGGAAACAGAGAAATTTGTTTTAGAGCACAGCCTTGCTAAGGTTCACACCTGGGACGTGCCGGTAGTCATCATTGGAGGACCTCAGGCACCTGGGCACTTAACTGTCAGTGACTGCCCATGGCCCCAGTGGCCTTTACCCGCCCATCAAACCTCCCTGCCTCCTGCTCAGGTGCCTCTAGACCAGCGGTTCTCAACCTGTGGGTCGTGACCCCTTTGGCGGTCAAATGATCCTTTCAGAGGGGTCGCCTAAGACCATCCTGCATATCAGGTATTTACATTACGATTATAACAGTAGCAACATTACAGTTATGAAGTAGCCACGACAATAATTTTATGGTTGGGCCACAACATGAGGAACTGTATTTAAAGGGCCAGAAGGCTGAGAACCACTGCTCTAGACTTTTCATGTACCGGCAGCTCAGGGTGAAGTCAGATACTGAACCAGGCTCTGCAAGATCCAGGGATCATTTTGGTATCAGATACCTTCCTCGTTGACTTGAACATGTTATACATTTCTAGAGCCTTCCAGGAACGATGAAATGAGAACTTTGACTTGCCCAGGAGAAGCCAGACTCCTTGCTGCTGGTGAAAGGGGAGATAAACAGGAGCCCTCACACACACACACACACACACACACACACACACACACACACACTGTGGCCATTAAAGCTGTTAATTGCTTCCTGTGCCGTGTAGTGCAGTTGGTCACGAAAGGTGTTGCTTCAACACTTACTTGGCAATAGTCCCTTCCGGGCTGGCTGAGTAGCCGGGTATTGTTTCAGAACGTTGGAATTCACTGAAATGCATCATTCTATTCCAGAATTCTTCAACTTGCAATGGCATAGAGAGGCGGGGTTTTGCTGACACCTGGGGACGTTTGTCCATCATCTTACCCGTTAGCCACACGTCTGGGAGGAGTGTCCTCCCGGCCACTTCGGGTGACAAGATGGCCTCTCCTCCTTTGCTCCAGGTCGCTTCCCAGGATGAGGGGTGTGATGAAGGGGTCAGGAGCTACACTATCACCCTCTGAACTCTGCCTCAGGCGAGTTATCTAGTCTCTGAGCCTGAGGTTCCTCATCTGAGAAATGGAGCTGGTGGTGGCTGCCTGGCCCCAAGGATGGTTGTTAAATGAGATAATGTATGAAAAGGCACTTGACCCTTTGCTACCTGCCACCTAGCACCTGGGGGCTGGCGTACCACTGCTGTCACTCTTATTCTTCTCCCCCACTTCGCTGGGACCCATCCTGACACCTGCCGGAGAGACTGCTGCGTTAGAGCGCGGGCAGCGTGAGAAGGAGAAAACCATCCTCGTGCTCGGCCACACCCAGGCTCCCGTCTCCCGCTGTGTGAGGGCTGGTGTCGGTGAAAGCAAGCAAGAGAGAAACGAAATCTGAAAACAACGTTGCTTTATTTGACTTATGTCACATTTTCATAAATGGCATCTAATTTATCAGAAGACAAAGTTCAAGTCTGCAAAAAATGCACGTACAAATCCAAGAAGGTAACTCTACAGAAATACAAAGCAGAGCCGTGGTGTGTAAGGTCTGAGTTAGAGCTCACATCTGGGGTCTGCCCGGGGCTGTGTTCCCATGGAGTGACACGGCCAGGAACAAGTGCCCCAGGGAGCCCAGGTTATTTTAAATATATAGATATAGATATATAGGTACGGATGTATATATGCCGAGTTTACCTACAACAGTGCAAACCTCTCACAGAGCGCAAGCAACTGTATTTCCTAGAGAACATGGCTAAACCAAAGTAAAGTCACCCATACAGTCTTATAAAAAACAGGGCTCCCATAATTCTATATTAGACATACAGATGTGTGCACACGTTTGCACGCTGGTTAAAAAAATGTTACTTGCATTGACTCTTGCTTTGGAAGGAAAAACAAAGGGAAAACATTGAAACAGCTGCTCATCAAAGGCAACGATTCACAACAGATTCAGCCACGGTCGGCCGGGGGCTGCACCCACGCGGCTACACGGGAAGAGCAAACGGGAGGGGCGCCAGGAACACAGGTTAACTTGCTACACATACATGTTCTGTTGGGCAACTCCTCCCGTGCCCCTCCCGCGGGGATCATGACTGTGAAAATGGAGACCTCTTATGTGGGGTTGGTGGTGGATGTGACAAGCAATTTGAATGGCCAGACTTTTCCTACCATTTTTAAATGGCTGAGGACTTGAAAGGGGAGACAGTTAGGATTAAGCCGGGGCAGTCTGTGTCCCCAAGGTCATGGAAAAGGGCCCTGGGGTGCCCCTGACGGAGCTGTAAAGATTGCAAAGGCTGTACAACAAATAGCCCCCACGGTCACTGGATACTCTCAGCGAAACCACGTCCCGGGGTGACCTTCGTTCTGGGCCGGGCTGCAGCCTCCAGGTCCCCGTGGAGACAGGGCTCGGCCTTGAACCTCGAACCTGGGACTTCCTGCCTCCCGTGGGGCCTGATCTGTCCCCCCGCAGGAGAGGTCCCATCGGGGCCCAACAGTGGAGAGGGTTTTGGTAACTCCCCCCGGCAGTGGGTGTGCCTGGCGCTCCAGCAAAGCCCCATGTGGCAAAGGCTGCTTTCTGGAAAGCTCCCCGTGCTGACCCACGGCTGTGCCCGGAGGAAGGGCAGGTGTGGACCAGGCCTCAGGGCAGGCGAAGTGCAAGGACAATAGGTCACTTCAGGTGCTGGCAGCAAGAGCCCCCTGAGATCTCCTTCAAGGGACACTCTTCAGGGAACTTAAGAATGGCCCCAGGCAGGCCAGAAGGGGGGGTCACCCCTCACCGCTCAGATGCTTGTCCCCCTGGCTTCAGCATCTCTCCCAGCTCACCTGGGTCCCCACCACACGTGATGTAATAACAAATCACTCCCATCATAAAAGAACAGCAGGTGGCTTACAAGGTCCCCAGAACCAGATCCCATAACATTGGTGAACATAGGAGATGCCATTTGTATACAGTATCAGGGCCACACTTATTCAGGCGCAAGTATAGGCCGAAGGCACCCACAGGGGATCAGCCGAGTCTCTCTCACGTTTGCTCGGCGCGGACACAGCAAACAGGAAGGTGCCGCTCCACCGAGCCTCCATTGAATGCAATCATTTGGAATCTGGCTGTGTTTTACTCATGTGGGTTGGGCTCAGGCCACTCCCAAGATCTGGGTGAAACCACGAAGCCCAGAGAGAAACACGCGCATGCTGTGGCCACGTCCTCAACTTGGACTACAAGGCGGTGGCCGTGGGGGTCTCCCTGGGACCAGGGAGCAAGCTCAACCCCAGTTGTGGAACCTGCACCCCACAGGCCCTGGGAAGGCCCAGGCCAGTGGGCGCTCCACCCGGGTGGGTGCCATAACAAGGGGGCTTTTGTGCTTCTGTTCCCTTCCCTTCAGCCGTGCAATGGTCGCTGCCTGGTGGGAAAGCGCCACAGTGGGTCCCCGCCCACAACACCCCCCCTCTGGGCAGACCAGGAGGCTGGTGTGTATGGACTGCTTCCTGCTGTTGCCCCAGGGGACTGTTTGATCCAGAGGGAGTGGCACTGGGTCCCTGAGCCCAGCCTGTGCCCACAGAGCAGGTCTCCTCGAGGAGGCCACACGATGTCTGTTGGAGGAAGGTTCCACGTTGGCGTGTTCGGAGAGAACGATAAACATTGAGCAAAGGTTAACCCTCTGCTTCCTCCAAGATGGGAATAGGACGTAGGGGAGGACGCGCCACAGTTCTCAGAAAATCGAGCTACGCCAGCGGGTGGGCATGAGACCCCTCTTCGCACTGCCTTCCTGCCCAGGAGGCATGGGGGTGAGGACAGGCTTGCCGGTGTGGAAATTAGTGGCCAGGGCTGGGGGCGCCCCACTTCTTCCCTGCTTCTGGCCCCAGGGAGGCCCGAGAACTGCCCCAGAGGAATCTCCCAGATGTGAGAAGCCAAGTGCAGTGACCCAGAGGGACTTCAACGTGAGCTGGACCGAGGGAGGGTCTGCAGAGGCAGGGGCCTCGGTCGCAGGCATTGCCCTCACCTGCTTCTCCCTCATCTGCGGTGCTCTCCCCCTGCGCTCACCACCTCTCTTTCCCTGTCACATAGGAGGATGGCAGGGGCCATGGGTTCTGTGACTTCGTATGGCCCTGCTCTCTCTCTGTCCCAGGTGGGAGGGAGTCCAGTGTGACAGCCCAGCCCAGGGCACCGCTGCCTGCAAGCTCCGGCCAAAGAGCAGGACCTGGGAGCTCCCGCAGCTGTGCCTCCAGGCTCCTCTGGGTCCTGCCCAGCTCCACTAGAGCCCATCTCATTGGGGGGTGCTCCCTGGAGCCGCCTCCTACAGAGGCCGCAGCCTGAGATGGGTTCCCCAGACCCCAGAGCAACGAATGAGGCTGCCTCTCTGCCTGGAGCCCATGTCCACAGAGACCATGTCCGCGGAGACCACTGCGAGGCTGAAGGGCTGGAAGGGAAGGCTGGGCAAGCCGCCAGGCTTCTGGGGCGGTGGCACCTTTTGAGGTCATGGCCAACATTAACCAGGTAGACAAGTGGGTGACGGGCCTGGGAGGATGGAGGGAAACCGCAGAACTCTAAGACAGTTCAACATAAAACGTGCACGTTCCCAAGAGAGGAAGGGGATTATCTGCAGTAGGTGTCAGACCGGAACACTAAGTAATAAACCTGGAATCTGTCTAGAAGTGCAGCATGTGCATTCACAATACAACCTCAAGGTCCATCTCACTTGGCCAAATTCAAGCGAATCATTTTGTATTTGAAGCATTTAACAGTGAACAAAAATAAAAAGCTTTATATAAAATATTTTATTAGCAGTCGTCATTTCTCGAAAGTATCTAACTTTATATTCATACACTCTGCATCCCCCCCAAGCTGTTTTACTTTTGTCACATTGTCACTTAGCTGGCAATGGTGACATCCTTCGTGGTTCGGACCCTGCTCTTACCATTGGCGTGGCAGGCGTGAAGTGCGGGAATGTTTTCTCTTCTCCTCGGAGTAAAGGGTGACTGAGGATTCATAGATGAAGGAAACACCACAGAATAACACTGTGACATACAACCTGGCACAAGCCCGCACGTGAGCACGTGTGTGCGCATCTGTGTGTGTATCACACACTGCAGCCCCTCTCTGCCCAAGCTCGCCCCCAGCGAGCTGCGTGAGGAGGCCAAGGCTGTGCCAGGGCAGAGGGAGGCACACTCCACCCAGGCTCGAGTAAGCTCAGCCCCAGCCAGCTTGGGACGCCCCTAGGCAAGGCGACTGGAGGGGAGGGGCACAGGAACCCTCCATCTCAGCTATCCGTTTGGTGACAGGGAGTCCAGAATGAATAGCCCCTACGCTACCATTGAATTTTATGCCTTATAAAGTATTTTCACACACACCTGTACACTTTGAACAGGAGGCAGGGTGGCAAAGAAAGAAAAAAAAATTGAGATTTGGGGGTCAGACTGGGACTCGAATTCTGCTCTTTCCTGGTCCTGGGACCCGGGACCTTCCTGCCCCTCTGACAGCCTTGGTGCCCTGCAGGTCCATGCCTCCCCTCCCACCCCACCCCCCATCCTGCCCCCGCTGCCTGCCTGCCTGCCCTGGAGGCCGCCCATGTTGTCTGCGCGCCCTCCCCTGGCCCAGCGCCTGGGACAGCACCAAGCTCGGGATGGTCTGCCAACACTTGCTGAGTAAACAGATGGGGGGATTCCTAAGCATCAGGGCAGGGCCCGAACACTCGCTAGAGAGAGAGGCTCAATCCACTGGAGCTCGCGTTTTGCTCAGGGAGACAACCGAGGTGATTCCGACCTCACGGACACAGCCCGTCCCTGGCCTCCTGGCTGAGCCTTTTTCAGGGCGGGAGGTGACCTGTCTGTGCACGAGTTTTACCTAAAAGTGCATGTCCCATTTCCTGGGACCTAAGGGTCCTGAAGGCCCCTCCCTCGAGGTGACGTCATCTGATTCCGGCATCTCCCCTGTGAATGTTCATGGAGGGCTTCTTCCCCTTCTGGGGAGAGCTCCCCATATCACCCACGGGGACTTGGGGAGGATGCCGTTCCCTAGCTGATACTCAACAAGCATAAGAGAAAGGGGGGCACAGCATGACCTCAGGGGGGACAGAGGGGAAAGGTACCCAGAATGGGGCGGGTCAGCAGGGACCAGGCCCTGACCAGGTCTCGGAGCCAGAACAGTGGACAGAATCCCAGGTGCCCCCTCCTCTCCTGAGACGTTCCATTTGAAAGTGAAATTCTCCAGCCCGGCTGGTGGCTCGGTGGTTGAGCGTTGACCCATGAACCAAGAGAATGCTGGTTCGATTCCAGGTCAGGGCACAGGCCCCGGTTGCGGGCTCGATCCCCAGTGTGGGGCATGTAGGAGGCAGCCGATCGATGATGTTTCTCTGTCATCTATGTTTCTATCTCTCTATCCCTCTCCCTTCCTCTCTCTTTCTCTCTCTCAAAAAAAAAAAAAAAAAAAATTAACAACATAATAATAAAAAAAGAAAGAAAGAAAGCAAAATTCTCTGAGCTTCTGTTTCTCCTCTGCCAACATTCGGAGAAGCCATGCATCTTTTACCCAAGAATCCATCCTTCTCTACATCAAGAAGCAGTCAGAGTGAAGGGGTGTCGGCGTCACTACATTCAGAAAGCACTTAAAGACTCCGATTTGAGAAGTTGGCCTGGTCTAAATTCCCATGTAGGAAAGTCAGCACATCGCCACCTACCGCTGAACCACAGCTACATAGAAAAATAAATCAGTCCATTGCTTGGATGTTACCTTGGGCCCGTGATCGGCAAACTGCGGCTCACGAGCCACATGCGGCTTTTTGGCCCCTTGAGTGTGGCTCTTCCACAAAATACCACGTGCGGGCGCACGTACAGTGTGATTGAAACTTCGTGGCCCGTACGCAGAAGTCGGTTTTCGGCCTGGGCCAGTCTATTTTGAAGAAGTACTGTTGATATTTGGCTCTGTTGACTAATGAGTTTGCCGGCAGTGGTCGGCAAACTCATTAGTCAACAGAGCCAAATATCAACAGTACAACGATTGAAATTTCTTTTGAGAGCCAAATTTTTTAAACTTAAACTATATAGGTAGGTCCGTTGTTATTACTTAATTAGGGTACTCCTAAGGCTTAGGAAGAGCCACACTCAAGGGGCCAAAGAGCCGCATGTGGCTCGCGAGCCGCAGCTTGCTGACCACGGCCTTAGGCCACTGAAATAAGGTAATTTCTCAAACTCCCCTAAAACAAGAGCAGAAGGCCAGTATCTGGAGATCAGCACAGAACAGCAGCATCTCAGTGAAAGCTGTTAAGGGTTTATAATGGAGGGGGCACTCGCTGAGAGTTGAACTGGGGTGAAGGCAGCAGCATCCTAGGGGTGACCCAAGCTCACTCAATGTGGCTTTAGGTCTTCCAAGGCAAATTATCCTGCTGGCAGTACACCTGTGACACTCCACTTAGCATCCTTTAAAAAATAGCCCTGGTCATTTTGCACGTGGGTTTCCCTTCAGGCACCCAACAGCCCTCAGGTCCCCAAAGATCTGCCTCTGGGTACGGGGGAGACCTTAATCAGTTGCTCATCTGTTAAGAGATAAGCTAACAGTAAAACACTGAAATGCAGGGAGCATGAACGCCTATAGAAATATTCCTTCTGCAGGCTTAGATGTGCTTGGAGATGAGATTGTAAATCTAAAGGAATCTCACAGTTTCCTTCTGAAATGGCTGAGACAGGACACTGCTGGCTCAGTGAATGGGCTCTGTGGATGAGATGGTCGACTCTGAGCGCAGTTCCTGGCATGCATGTCCTTGTAGGGTCACAGAGCTGCAACCCAGGGGCTGACGTGGAGGGGAAGAGGCCTTTAACCACTGACCTCAGCTGATGTAATTCTGGGGTGAGATTGATGACTTTCTCCTCTTCCCAACTCTGTACCGCACTCGGCTGTTCCTATGTGGGTCTTCCTATGTGTGATGCCTTACAGGCAAATCTATCTTGAAATTAAAAGGCTTTTTATAAAAGCTAAGTTTGACCCTGGTTAAATAACATGGCCTGGAAGGCAACGCTGCTCTATTTGTGTGGGACAAGCAGACTTAAAATTACATTTTAATATACCTGGATTGTGGTTATTTACTAAAAAGGATCTAAAGGTGAAAAGGGGGTCTCTAAGCATTTACAAATCCGTGTGCAAGTGAAAACTGAACTCTTTTCATTCTCTGAAGTAGGAAATAAGAGTCGGGGGACAGAACCGAGGAACCTCTGAGCTGAAACGGCCTTGAGGACTAGCTCGGGCCATTATTCACAGAAGAGGACACGGAGGGTCAGAGAGGTTTGTGAGCTTTTTGCCCACAGACATACAACCTTTCGTTAGGGGACCCTGATTCCGGGACAGTGATGGTCTAGAAGGGGAAAGCAATGCCATTTTCCTTCCGACCTTCCTAGGCCAGAGGCACCTCCTACCCTGTAGACACACGCACTGCTCGGGGCTGACAGGCACACAGGAGCTCTGTTAGGAAGTCAGAGGCTGTCGCCCTGCAGATGCCACTGTTCCTGCCCTAGAGAGATTTACTCATGTGATTACGTCCCTGGGAAGATGTCTACACAAACCAATCACTGACAAGGCGGTGCGGCCGAGCTGCCACCAGAACCAGCTCCGGAGATGGACTCACCCCACAGCCTGTTTAAGGAGCTACGAACACCTCGGCCACACTCAGGGTCCGGGGTCCTGCAAGGGCCTTGGATTCTAATGGGGTCTCAGCAGCTTCCATATCAGGCAGTCAGCTCAGCTTTCACGGCTGCACCTGGGATCCCTCAACGCTCACACCTGGATCTCCCTCAGCCCAGCGTTCCCAGGTTCAGTGGAGGTAGTTGATGTGATATATGAGGAAAGGGAAAATGTTTGTAAAAACGCAACAGGGTGGGTCTTCTAGAATATTTTAGGCAAAATTAAGGTGCTCAGCCCCAGCTGGTTTGGCTCAGTGGACAGAGCGTTGGCCCGTGGACTGAAGGGTGCTGGGTTCGATTCTGATCAAGGGCATGTACCTCAGTTGCAGGCTCAATCCCAGGCCCTGGTCGGGACACGTGTGGGAAGCCACCAACCGATGTGTCTCTCTCACATCGATGTTTCTCTCTCTCTGTCTGTCCTCCTCCCTTTCACTCTCTCTAAAAATCAGTGGAAAGATATCCTCGGGTGAGGATTAACAACAACAACTAAAAATTAAAGTGCTCAGAAAGTTAGGAAGAAAGAAACAATATATTTTGCTTAAAATAAGCCTGGGGAAAATAAAAAACTTGGAAAGAGTGGGCCAACTTCGCCTTCCCACTTTCTGTGTAATTTTTTAAAATTTCCGCACGGCTTCGCGCGTACAGTTCCCAAGTCTCTCAACTTGGGCCCCGCACTTGCACCTTTCACAGGTTCTGTCTGTCAGCGAGGCCGGGCCACCCTGAACAACTCTCTCCCACAAGGGCTGCAGAGACACAGCTTCTTCAAATGAATGACATTCACAGGCTTTGGGCTTGGAAAGTGACTTCTCATTGGAAAAAGAGACAAACTGTAGAAATATGAAAACTATGAAAAGCAAGTCATAAAACAGAACCGGTTTCCTCTCCGCCTTTCTCCCCAGGACGCCTAACTGCGCAGTGACCAGGCGAGGGGCTGCTCGCGGCCCCCGCCCGGGACCAGAGCTACCTGGTCACGAGGAAGGGTGCGACCAGGGAAACCTCTTGTCACCAGCTCTGTGGCAGGTTTCAATGCTGCCCCAGTTGTGGGCGGTTTAAATTCTGCACGTGAAAATTACCCCTTCTACATCTTCTTCCTAGTTAAAGCTGGGAAGGGGAATGGGGAGAAGACCCGTCCCTCCGGGGCAGAGCTGTTGAACGCTTGGCACCCACGAGCCAGACGTGGTGGCTAGGGGCTGGGTCCCAGTCGTCCTGTCCTCGGGCACAGGCTGGTGGCCGCGACGCGGCCAGGTGCCCTTGGCGGCAGTGTCTAATGCTCCTGTCTGCCGGCAGTCAGGAGCTCTACCTCTCTGCCCGGATTTTGTACCTCAGGACAAAGTAGGCGATGATGCGCAGCAAGATGAAGAAAATGCCCAGGACGATGAAGTCCAGGTAGAGCTTGGCGTTCTCCACGTCCAGCTCTCTCAGGATGGCCTCCGACTTCTGGAAGTGGCAGGTCTCGTCCACGTCGCAGTGCAGGTCCTCGCGGTCCAGGCCGTAGATGGACAGCATGACCCCCTCAAACCCGTACCTGCGGAGGAAAGCGCCCCGCGTGAGGAGGGCTCTGCCCCGGCGGCCAGACGCCGTCCTCGCCGTCCCTGACTCTGCCTCCGCCTTCTCCGTGGTCCCAGTCGGCTCCTCTCCGCAGGTCTTCCCCCCCCCACCCCCCGAAATACTTCCTAACCTCCCAGCATCCCTGAGACGAACGCACGGGCACCTTCACTACATTTTTCCCGTTTCATTTCCTCCAAATGGAACGAATCGTAGGGATTTATTCAGGGAAATGAACTGAAAACCACTTGGATTACTTCTGGTCGTACCTACTTTCTAAAAGTTTGATATAACAGAATGTCTGATAGCCTTCCAAGCAGCCTGCAGCACCTAACAAAACACAACTTGCCCATCCATTGTTCCCGGCCAGCCCTACACTGTCGGAACAAAAAACGCTAATTCTGGGGAGAAAGACACGGGGTTCGGGTTTCCCCGGCGTTGGCGCGCGCACAGGTTGCTGAAACTCTGGACAAGGGCTTTGTTTCCAGTTTGTTGTCCAGAACAAAACACCTGGGTCTGAACTGGCATCCCAGAAAAGAAAAGCTCGTTCCGACGTGGGATCTGCGTGTCACGAAATCAAAACGCTTCGAAGACAAGCGTGGCCCCCGAGGCCTACGTGCCAGACAGCCCGAGCGCAGAGCATGCCGTTGGACCGAGCGCCCATGTGCCAGAATACTCGGTTCCAAAGATGTTAGGGTCTTTTAATCATGACTCACTTCCCACTGGATTCCTGTTTTTAAAATTTAATATATTTTTATTGATTTCACAGAAGAAGGGAGAGGGAGATAGAAACATCAGTGATGAGAGAAAATCATTGATCAGCTACCTCCCCCCACTGGGGATCGAGCCCGCAATCCGGGCATGTGCCCTGACTGGAAATCAAACTGTGACCTCCTGGTTCATAGGTCAGTGCTCAGCCACGGAGCCACACCGGCTTTTGTTTTTTTAATATTCCACCAGATTTCTTATTAGGGTTTACAATATTCAGGAACATGTCGTAAGCATGTTTACTTCAGAGAGGAATGAAGCGCCTAACAGGTGGAAACGCCCCCCAGAGGCAGGTCTCCAAAGGACCAGACGACGGGCCCATCTGGGCTCCTTCAGGGTACGAGCGGCTAGCACTTGCTTTACCCTTGTTGTGTGTGCGTTGGTGAGGGCGGGACACACTAAACTAGGACAAAAATAAAAGGCACCGATCCTCTGGGACCCTCTGTGATATAGGAACGGTGCCGGCATTTAGCTGACAGCTAAGACGTAGCTTTTGTGAGCATGTGCATGGTAACGGGAGTCCTCTTCCCTCTGTCACTGTAAAGGCCCCAAGTTATACAGGGTCTCCGCAACCATGACCACCACACACACACACACACACACGCTACCTGACGTAGGAGATGTAGGACATCCACTGCAGGTAGGTGGGGATGGTGCCAAGGCTGACGAAAAATCCTGAGAAGAGGAGGATGGGGATCGTCGTCATGGGGCCCACGAAGATTGCCACCTGGGGGGACACAGAGAGAGCTTCCAGTCCCGCCCGACTGCCTCTGCGGGTGGCCCCTGGAGGCCATATTCCTGGACAGTCCCTGGGACCACTGAGAAAGGACCGGTTTTCTGGATGGGTCATCCACGGGCCAGGTTGGCGTGGAGAAGCATCTGGTTTGGGGAGTGAGCAGCCGCCTCTGGGGTGCACGATTTACCCGAGTTCTGGCTTAGCTGTGAAGGAAAGGCCTGGCCTGAGCTCCCTGAAGTCATGGAGGTGCAGAAACGGCAAATGCACGTGGGTTTGTGGGTGGGTGGTACCAGGAGTCTAGAGGGGCGCGTGGAGGGACCCAGATGGGGTGGGAATGTGGGGGTGCAATGGAGGTTGAAGGGATGGGCAAGTGGATCCTCTCAGGCAACAAAACCTAGGCATCCAGAGCTTGAACTCTGAGCCAGCTGTGTGACCCCGACCAAATCGCATTGCCTCTCTGGACCTCAGTGTTCACACCTGTAAGATGGGGCTAGCACAGCACCTAATTCAGGGGTGTGCCGGGGACTAACAGAGCTATTATGTGGAGAGCACTGAGCACAGCACTGGCATACACTACGTGCCGCATCAGGGCACCTGCTGCTGTCGATATGCCAGTAGTGACCAGCCAGGACACTACGCGTCCTGACCCAAAGGCTGACCTGGACAAGCCGATCTAGGAAGTTAGGGCAGAATTAGGAGGAGGCGGGCGGTGCTGAGCCCCCCAGGGCAGCAGGGAGGCGTTTCCTTGGCTGGTACCTGCAGGGATGTGGCAGCAGCTCCAATCAGGAGGCCCAGGGACTGCGCCACCAGCGAGGTCATGGTGCCCAGTGCAGCAAACAGGACAAAGCGCACGGCGTCGGACGGCTGCGACGTCATCCAGTACACGATGCTGCAGTAGGCCACCGGGAACACGATCTGGGAACACAGGGCCCATCAGCCTCCCATGGAAATTGCGATCTCCCACCCCGGTCTACAGGGTGTGAGGACAATGCCTGCTCCTCTTTCAACACACGCCCTTCCCTGACGTACCTGGAAGGGCACGTCGGCCAGGGTCTTGGCCATGTAGTAGGCCTTCAGGCTGTACCAGTAATTCAGGTGTTCCCGGAGAAACACACCCATCTCCAGGGGAACTAGGAGGCAGGACAATGGAGAAGGCATCAAGCAGACATACCTGGCGTGCAAAATACTGGCTCAACAACCTGGCCTGTGCCGAGATGCGGGCCTTTCAACACCCCCGTGCTCAGGGTTTGGATGGAGGAGATAAGGACCGATTCACTAGCTTAGGAGAACCACCACCCATTTTTATAACCTGAGGAGTCATCGAGTGGAGAATATCCGTGCAATAATGAGTGTTATTTTAGCGATTACTATAACATTTATCGCGCAACTTATTCTCATTCAATAACTGTGACAATGTGATTCTTTCCTGCGGACAAGACCTCTTGTGAGGTCTTGGAAATTCCAGGCAATTTAGGGAGGAGCTTTCTGCTGGTGTTCTGCAGAAGCAAGGCTGTCTGCACTGTCAGCCCCACGTGACTCTGCGAACAACCTAGACTTGCGTGGAAATCCACCCAGAATAGCTTCATCCCCTCCCAAACTTGGCCGGACTGGGGCTGTCTTAATAACCAATGGGGTAAGCCATGCCTCTGTGAGGAGCTCCTGACTAGACAACCTTTTAGAAATCTCTCCCATAAGCCTTCATCCCTGTGTGAAAGCCTTCCACCCTTTGGCTTAAACAGGCTCTGTATTTTCTTGTCTAACAGAAAATACAATACCTGCATCTGTCTACAAAGAATATTTTATTTTTTTAAAAAGCCAGACACTGTATGTTCAGAAAACTCCTCTCTTGGCCAAGCCATGACCTCGGTCCCCAGTTCGTGGGTTGGAATGACAGATGAGGAAGGAGAGGAGGGCCTGTGGCCTGTTGGGCACTCACACGTGAGCACAGTGGGCATGAGGGCCGCGAACATGAGGAACAGCATGGAGAAGAAGAGGAAGCCGGAGTTACTCATGACCTTCTTGGCTTCGTTCCCGATCCCCAAGTAGAGCAGGCCGATGAGGAGGCCGATGGCAATGTGCGAGGTGGCCCGCAGGTGCATCAAGACCTGGGGGCAGACCTGGCTGTTACTCACACGCCTGGAAGTGGGGGAGTGAGGCAGTGACGGAACAATAGGTCCAAGGCCTCTGGAGACATGGTCCATGTCACACCTCATGCTTCATGCCGCCCATTTCCTCCAGAAAAACCAACCTCCAACCCTAAACCAACTCACACACATGCACACATGGGCAGCGTTTTATTGCTGTTAAAACAGATTTGCTCAAAACTTGCAAGCAAGGTCTGTCTGCCTTCAGAGGAGAGGACAGTGACAGCGATGGTGGAGAAGGGACCAAGGGTGGGTATATCAGAGGCCACCCTTGAAGAGCTGTGGCATGAGTTGCTACAAGCCCTTCCATCTTTCGAACTAGGTCCCAGAGGCCCACTGAGCACCCGACCCGTCCTGGGCAGGTTGTCCACCTTAAAGGTGGATGCTACTCTGTTCTCAACCATTCAACACCTCCTTCCCAATAAGCCTTCACATAGCCCCAGTGCCCTATGCCTTTGCCATGCTTTCCTGAGGGAGGGGTGCACTCTGTGGTGACATGCTTGGCCATATGACTTTCTTTGGCCAGAGGAATGTGAGCACAAGTGACAAGTTGCCACCAGAAGTTTTACATTTGACTTCTCCCTTGCACTTTCCCTATGTCGCATTCTAGAAAGGAGCTGTCCTTCCATTCTGAGTCCCAGGATGAGAAGAAACAGGGGGCAGAGTCACAATGCTCAGCCACCAACCAATAACACAAATATTTACTGTCAGAGCCTTTGGCATATGAGGGAGTGTTTGTCACAGCAGCATTGCAGAGTGAATGCTGACTGATGCAAATGGAGGAAAAACAGTCAGGACAGATACACCTGAAGATGCCGGCAGCTTCCTTTGCCACAAGAGGCGACTGTAGACACACTTACCGCGTCCCTCACGGTACTCAATAAGGCCCTCCTGAAGAGGATGAAGAACTGGGCGAGGCAGCTGGCGGAGGCGCTGTGGCAGCTTTCCGTGGAAGCGGAGTTCTGAGGACACACCGAGAAGGGAGAGAAGGTGAGACCCCCGACCCCACGACCCAGTTCCTCGAGGCTAAGAAAGGGCACCGTGCCGCAGGGGGCAACATGCAGTGAGGGCTCCCCCAGGCCGGGGGAGGAATTACCTTCTTCCGCCCCTTCCATCCTTTGGACTGCTTTACCTCTTCCGAGGGCTGGTGCTGGAGGAAGGGGTTCACCTCGCCATCGCCCCCAGGAGGCTCTTTCCTGCAGTCAGAGTCACACAGGCCCTCACCGACGGCTCTCACCAGGCGGCCGTTCTGATCGCCGTACTCACCGGACGCCACCTCCATGACTGCATGAGACACAGGTGCGTGCTGTCAGCCAAAATCCGGGCTAAGAGCCTGAGACCGCCAATGTGAACTGTGGGCCTCTTTCATTTTTGCAACTACAGAGCCATGAATCCGGCGGGAATATTTTTAAGTGATTATATACAAGTGCACGGTCACGATCATACGATCAAATCATTTAGCTACCGATGTTCTTTCAGCTCTAAACCCCCAGCGAGGTCATGTCTCGTGTCAGGAGCCTGGGAATGAAAACAATTAGCTCGTTCTCTATTAACTTAGGCATCCATCCAGGGTTACCGACCGCCTGCTGTGGGCATCCAAGCCTCAGAGCAGAGCTGGAAGACAGCCGGATGGAGCAGGACTTCTGTTTGGAGAGTTCGCATTTTGCACGTGGGATTGGGCATGAGTGATGAGAGCTGTGGCAGTTCAGGGGGACCACGGAAAAAGGGGTGACCAGGGCCTGAGATGTGCTTGGCTCTCTGGGGGCATTGAGGTCTGGGACCATCCGCCCCACCTTTCATAAACCGGACGCAGTGGCCCATTTTCATCAAGGAGGCCACACGGGCTCAGCACTGTCCGCTCTGCTGGTCACTCACAGCCACCCCTCCCCAGCGCCAGTCTCTGTGCACTCCAGTCCTCTCTCCGGGTGACGCGGAGGAGATAGAAGCCACACCCTAACTTTTCTAGAACTTTCCGGAGGTTGCATGGACCCTATTTCTCTTTCTGTCCATCTTTCCTTCTAGGTTCTCACCTCTTTGCAGGCCTTGGACCTCACCACCCTCCCCCGCCCAGCACACCTGTCCCCAACCATGCTTTTCTCTTGTGTCTATAAACCAGACCCGGCCCCACTGCCTGTAAACAAAACTGTCTGTTCCCTTCACGTTCCCATTCCCACACTCTGGCTCAAGTGAGAGAAGTGTTTCCCAGGAACAGGGTCTTGTGGAACATAACTTGGGAGATGATGTTGGAAATATGAAATCCTGGGAGTGTGGCCAGATGTTTGAAAGAAAAGCAACTGAATGAGAAGTGCTGATGACCAGGAGGGTTGTAGTGGGTTGAATAGCACCCCCCAAATATTCACATCCACCTGGAACCGCAGACTATGACATTATTTGACAAATGTGTTTTGCGGAGGTAATTGGTTATGGGTCTTGAGGTGAAACTATCCTGGAGTTAGGATGGGCCCTGAATCCAACAACAGAGACACGCAGAGACAGAGCCATGTGAAGACAGAGATTGGAGTGATGGGTGGGGCCACAAGGTTATTTCTTGTTAGAAATAACTTCCTTTAACCTGGGACTAACACCAGAGGTGTTAGAGAATATTGCTCCTAATAACAGCTGCCTTGTTATTTTATCTGGAGGGGAAAACAACCTCTTTTTCTGTCCTTAAAAGTTCCACCATGGATGGCACTTGAGCCAACTGTGGACTATTCACGTAAGCCCTGGCCGAGGGCCTCTGGTAAAAGTGAAAATCCACCAGGAGTGGCAAACAAACAAACAAACAAACACTTCCTTTTCCTTCCTGGTCAAGGTTATACTTACCAAAATCAGCGGGGTTGTGGTAGGTTGGACAGTTCAGACCTAAATCCCTCAAATATGGTACAAGATTGGAGACTTTCCCCCGGTACACACACTGTCCTTGACTAAGAACATAAAGCTAGAAAAAAGCAAGGAGAGGTAAACATCAACTCTGCCTGCCTCCATGCTCGCAATATCCATCCACCCACCCACCCACCACCTATTCAACCACACCTCCACTCTCCCATCCATCCACCACGCACCCACCCACTCACCAATCCATCCATCAATCCACCACCCACCCATCCATCCATCCATCATCCACCACCTCTTTACCTCCACTCCTACATCCACCTACTACCCATCCATCCATACATACATACATACATCCAATCACTCACCCACCCACCCACCAATCCATCCATCAATCCACCACCCATCCATCCATCCATCCATCCATCATCCACCACCTCCTCACCTCCACGCCTACATCTACCTACTACCCACCCATCCATCCATCCATCCATCCATACATACATACATACATCCAATCACTCACCCACCCACCCATCCATCCATCCACCAACCAAGCCTCCACCAACCTACCCATCCATCTACCCTTTCGTCCTTCCATCCCTCTATCCATATATTCATCTACCCATCTACCCATCTATACCACCCACCCATCCATCCATCTACCCATTCACCCTCCATCCATTCATTCAACTAAATCAATCAATCAATCTATCTATCGATCTATCATATCCATCTATTCTCTCTCTCTCTCTCTCTCTCTCTCTCTCTCTCTCTCTCTCTCTCTCTCTCTCTCATCTTAGGCTCTGTTAAAGTTCACAGGGAAATCCATGGTGAGTCAGGGAAAACTGAGGATATCATGAGGCCCTGAATTGTTTTCTTTTATCGTTTTTGCACACTAACTAACCACCTGCCTGGGAAAGATTCGTGAGCCTACACATTTCAACCCTTGGGATTTTTTTTCCTCTATCATAATATTAAAACCTAAGATTTATAACACATGATATAATACAGTAGGTCCTCGGGTTATGTCAGAGATCTGTTCCTATGGCACGACATAATGCAATTTTCACCATTCTACATAAGCACCTACGCCACTCACATGGAGCACATGCACAGCAGTAATGAAGTGAAACAGTAAAAACAATTTAAAAGAAAGATAACAATTCCTGACCTTTACTTGTGGTAAATAAATAATAAAAAACATAAAGCACATATGTACATATGTCGAAATGACAGAACTTTTTTTTTATAAATAAATGGGAGATGGCAACGTAACCACGAAACGACGAACGTCGAGTCTGATGTAACCCTAGGACTGTCTGTACAAATAAAGTAATCTGTCACTTAATTCAGTAAAACGGGTATTTCCCCATTGCAACATGAAGCCTCAGCAGTGTCTATAGTGACTCACCCAAGTCCCCATGGCCACACAACAGCTCCTAAGAAGACACTGGCCAGCTCTTCTGACCCCCTTCCTTAGTTGCTTATGACTCCAACATCTTATGAAACACTAAGGCCATTCAACAATGAAGAGAACCCCATGGACTAAGGGGAAGCTGAGAACCAGAATTCAGGTTCCCACGGGCTGATCACAGCAGGGATGTACCTGGTCGAACATCTCGAAGAGCTTGGCGCTGGGCTGGTGGATGGTGCAGATGATGGACCGCCCTCCCTGAGCCAGCCCTTTCATCAGGGAGACCACCTGGAAGCAGGAGGAGCTGTCCAGGCCGCTACAAGTCAAGGGGCACCATGAGACGTTTGTGGGGACCACCCCCCCAAACCATGCCCACATTCAAAGCATACTGGGTAGGTCCGTGTGCAAGCCTGAGCCCACGGGTGTCTCCTAGTCTCAGACAGGGAGAGTGGGGCAAGTAAGGCCTCTGCCCTGTGACCCCAAAATAGGGGGAGAACAAGATGGGGCGGGCAGGGCACACACCTCCCCCTTCTGACCCCCCATAAAATCTGCTGGCGCAGAGGTCAGGTGCTTTTCCCCCTGCTGCTCCTGAGTACCTGGTTGGCTCATCGAAGAACATGACAGGAGGGTTGTTCACCAGCTCCAGCCCGATGGCCAGGCGCTTCCGCTGCCCGCCTGAGAGACTTCCGGTCCGAGTGGTGGCACAAGACAGCAAGCCCAGAGCCGTCAGGATCTCCTTGACCTGGAGGGAGGAGCAGAGCCAGAGCAGCCATCAGGGACCTTCCACCACCTGTCACCACCTCCAGCACCACGTGGAAACCTGCTGCCTCCCCCACCCACTCCCACCACACACAGACCCACGCAACACCCATCCCAGGCTGCCTTTTTCCAAGTCCAAGGTCCTGATTTCGGCCCGGGAGGCTGAAGCAGTGGTGAAGCAGGGTCCATATCCTGCCCCCTGTCCTGACCTTCACTTGTAAGCCTGGCTCAGGGCCAGGTCAGGGAAGGTGTTCAGTGAGCATCTGTAGGAGGGTGGATTGGCGGACGCATGGATGGACAGATGACCAGGTGGCACAAAGGGCAGGCCACCAAGTTGGTGAAACGAGATAATGAATGAAAGTGGTTGGCAGGCATGAACATTTAGTTGACGGCAGCTCCTGTAGACACACAACTATCCAGGCCAGGCCTCTCAGAAAGAAGGGATAGAGCCCCTTTTGCCCTTGTCAATAGGAAAACAAGGTCTCTGAAGGGGTAGCAAGATGATAAGACTGCTTGAAGCAGCCAGTCCCTCCACAGCGGTGCCGATGTCCCCCTGAGATGCAGGCCCACTGAGATACAAACAGTGCACTGTGGGCTGAGCCCTCCTGTCTGATGGGATTATTGATCCACTATTGGCTCAGGGAACAGAAGGGTCAGCAGACTTCAGGGCAGACAGCAGTGCCAGTTTCAGCCCAGTGTCTTCTCAGAGGTCAGCTGTCGGCCTCCCGGCCTCCACAACAGGCTCACCTCCCCGGGGTCCCACCTGAATTTGCCCAGCCGTCGTCCCAGCCCTGGGTGACTCCTGGGTCCATCTGGGTGGACCCAGTCTAGCAGCTTCTCTGGGAGATGAGGTCATGCAAAGGAGAAAGAACTCCTTGGATTACTTAAGCACAGTCATCACAAAATTAGGCTTAGGTGACAGAAAGAGGCAGGACATGACAGCTCCATGGGCTGGGAGGCAGTTGGTCCAACAGGCCTGGGTTCAAATCCTGCTCATCCTCTCTTTTGTTGACCCTAAACCCCACTCCATTTCCTCCTCTAAAAGTTGTGCCTTTGAGGGACACCAACCCAGAAATAAGGTCAGCAAGGCCACCGCCTAGAAAAGGCTATTGACGTAGGGCAGGTGGGGTGGCTCTTCCGGGTACACTTCCAACCTGGGCAGACAGAGCCACAGGCCAAAGTCACAGCACGAGGAGTCACACTGGTCATTCCAGGCTCACTTTGGGGCATCAGAGACTTGGCACATGCCCTTTGCCCGTCCACCTGTTTCCTTGAGGGCTCACTACTGTGGCCAAGCGTCCCTCAGCCCCTGTGGAGTGGACACTGGAAGTGAAGGGGATGCTGGAGGTGGAGGGGACACTGGAAGTGAAGGGGATGCTGGAGGTGGAGTGGACACTGGAAGTGGAGCGGATGCTGGAGGTGGAGGGGATGCTGGAAGTGGAGGGGATGCTGGAGGTGGGGGGGATGCTGGAGGTGGAGTGGATGCTGGAGGTGGAGGGGATGGTGGAGGTGGAGGGGATGGTAGAGGTGGGGGGATGCTGGAGGTGGAGGGGATGCTGGAGGTGGAGGGGATGCTGGAAGTGGAGGGGATGGTGGAGGTGGAGGGGATGATGGAGGTGGGGAGGATGCTGGAAGTGGAGGGGATGCTGGAGGTGGAGGGGATGGTGGAGGTGGAGAGGATGGTGGAAGTGGAGGGGATGCTGGAGGTGGAGGGGATGCTGGAAGTGGAGGGGATGCTGGAGGTGGAGGGGAGGTGGAGGGGATGCTGGAAGTGGAGGGGATGCTGGAGGTGGAGGGGAGGTGGAGGGGATGCTGGAAGTGGAGGGGATGCTGGAGGTGGAGGGGATGCTGGAGGTGGAGAGGATGCTGGAAGTGGAGGGGATGCTGGAGGCGGAGAGGACGCTGGAAGCGGAGGGGACGCTGGAGGTGGAGGGGTTGCTGGAGGTGGAGGGGATGCTGGAGGTGGGGGGGATGCTGGAGGTGGAGGGGATGCTGGAGGTGGAGGGGATGGTGGAGGTGGGGGGATGCTGGAAGTGGAGGGGATGCTGGAGGTGGAGGGGATGGTGGAGGTGGAGAGGATGGTGGAAGTGGAGGGGATGCTGGAGGTGGAGGGGATGCTGGAAGTGGAGGGGATGCTGGAGGTGGAGGGGAGGTGGAGGGGATGCTGGAAGTGGAGGGGATGCTGGAGGTGGAGGGGATGCTGGAGGTGGAGGGGATGCTGGAAGTGGAGGGGATGCTGGAGGCGGAGAGGACGCTGGAAGCGGAGGGGACGCTGGAGGTGGAGGGGTCGCTGGAGGTGGAGGGGACGTCCCGCTGGAAGTGGAGGTGATGCTGGAGGTGGAGGGGATGCTGGAGGTGGAGGGGATTCTGGAGGTGGAGAGGATGCTGGAGATGGAGAGGATGCTGGAGGTGGAGAGGATGCTGGAAGCGGAGGGGATGCTGGAGGCGGAGAGGACGCTGGAAGTGGAGGGGATGCTGGAGGCGGAGAGGACGCTGGAAGCGGAGGGGACGCTGGAGGTGGAGGGGTCGCTGGAGGTGGAGGGGACGTCCCGCTGGAAGTGGAGGGGATGCTGGAGGTGGAGGGGATGCTGGAGGTGGAGGGGATGCTGGAGGTGGAGAGGATGCTGGAGGTGGAGAGGATGCTGGAGGTGGAGAGGATGCTGGAGGTGGAGGGGATGCTGGAGGTGGAGAGGATGCTGGAAGCGGAGGGGATGCTGGAGGTGGAGGGGACGCTGGAGGTGGAGGGGATGCTGGAGGTGGAGGGGAGGTGGAGGGGATGCCGGAAGTGGAGGGGATGCTGGTGGTGGAGGGGATGCTGGAGTTGGAGGGGATGGTGGAAGTGGAGAGGATGGTGGAAGTGGAGAGGATAGTGGAGGTGGAGGTGGAGGGGATGCTGGAAGTGGAGATGCAAGTGCTGGTGCCTTCCCTTCACCCGCCCATCCAGCGTGTTTTCTCCAGTGGGCTCCTGAGAGTGACGCTCTGCAGGTTAATTCTGTTTCAAAACTAGTCAGAGAGAACAATGTCTGGCCCTGGGACCTCGCTCCTGAGGAAGACCCCCTCCCTGGAGGCTCTTGAGGGCCAAGCCCGCTTTCTGGTAAACAAGGCCTGACAACACATTCCACTCCGGCCAGAACATTCCCGTCTATTGTCTTTCCAGGCAGGGAGTTGGAGGGAAGTGAGTCAGGGCATGTAATGGGCTTCTTATCCTCAGAACAAACCACACATTCCCCCTGAAGGATCGCCGGGGGAGGTGGGCCTGCACGGGGCTGAGACCAGGAGGATGGGTGGGCGGCCTGGAGACTGCCAGTGAGAACCGTGTGCAGGGCCCCAGCACACCTGTGGCCCTGCAGGGGTGGTTCGCTGCCTTGGTCAATCGGCATCAGACGGATCTGAAGAGAAGTGCGAGGCCCTCACTCCCTGGGGATGATGCAGCCACATGGTCCAGGGGGGACCCGGAGCGAACACATGTAAACGCAGCCGAATGTAAACGTGTGCGTGTCCCAAGCACGAGGCCCTGTTCTGGCCCATGTCTTGGGCCTGGGACATGGAGGACATGAGCTCGGGCCGGCCCCCCCGGAGATCCCTCCATTCCCGACCAAGAAAGCCATATGCGCCTGTGCTTTCTGCCCGAGCAGACAGAGGGGGTTCCGTGGCCTTTCCCCCAAGACCCTACCCAGCTCCCTCAGGCCACTGCCCCCGCGCTCTGGGCTTCCGTCAGTAAGAGGGACAGGGCGGGAAGGCCAGGTCCGCCTGCCTTCGGGGCCGTGTGAGGCTGGCTTGGAGGGTGCCAGCTCCCGGGACGAGGCTAGAAGCTGCCTCTGAAGGTCATGACGTAACGGACAAAGCCGGCGCAGGAAGCAAAAGGGAGGCCGGCTGTGCTCCTCAATATAGAAAGTCAGCTGAGCCGCATGCACTGTGCTCCCAGCCGGTCAGCAAAGGCTGCCTACCCTCCTCAGCCCCTCCTCCCGCGTGGGAAGGCGGGTCCGTGCGGGTCAGGCTGTAGGGACGTGCTCTGCGGCCTACTTACTTATGGGCCACGCCTGTCTGCAGCTCAGACACGCTAAAGCAGTGGTTCTCAACCTTCTGGCCCTTTAAATACAGCTCCTCATGTTGTGACCCAACCATAAAACTATTTTCGTTGCTACTTCATAACTGTAATGTTGCTACTGTTATGAATCGTATTGTAAATATCTGATATGCAGGATGGTCTTAGGCGACCCCCATGAAAGGGTCGTTCGACCGCCAAAGGGGTCGCGACCCACAGGTTGAGAACCGCTGCACTAAAGGCATCATCTCACTCAGCCTCACGCTGCCCAGAGGCCGGTGGGGCCAGGCCTTCCACCCCCACCTTTCAGGGGAAGCCCAGGGCGCTGCAGGCAGTGGCGGAGATTACCCCCTGGGTCCTGGGAAGCCAGGGCTGAAGGGACTGCTGTGTCACAATTGAGTTGTTTGCACCGAATCAAGCTTCCTTCTTCACTGCAACCCAAAGTGAAGGTGTCTGCTGGTGTCCAATTGATACCAACGACCTTTGATGGACAAGGGACAGAAACACGCGTGGTTCCCACATTTCCTACATCTCTATTTCTGGTTCCATTAAACCCACTTATTCCTCTCAACCTCAGAATGGAAGAGTTCCACGTGACACATCTTCGGCTGGGGGTCACAGAAAGGGGCTCTTCACCTACACTGTGCAGCTAGCCCTCCCCTGCCCGATTCAAGGGCTGAACCCTAAGAGCCTGAGGGTGCGGGGGGAAGGGAGGGCAAGGAGAGGAGGGCAGGAAAGGTAAGGGGAAGCCTAAAGATGCCAGCACTTCCTTCCATAACAGGGTGGTTACATTTATGTGACAGCAGCTACCAGGTGGGACAGGAGAGGGACAGACGTAAACAGAATTGCTGCTAGTGTTTCCTTAGCCTGTAGAACTATTCCCTTCGCCATCCAGTTCCCTTCAACACAGGAAGAGTCCCGGTGCACCCCTGGGGCTAATCCCGTGGACCCTACTCCTCCCCCTGCTGGGCTGTGAGGACAACATGGTATTTAATAGGCCGAACTTCACCAAATTCTATACTGAAAATCCCACCGGCACTCAGTGTGGAGTGGAGAGGAGGGAAGCTGAGTTTCCCTTCAATGTGTGTAAATATCAATTAGTTCCTCTCCCCCTTTCCCCCCCAAATGGGGCTTCCGGTGCTCCCCACTGGGTCTGCTTACCCAGCACCCTCGCTGTTCCCGGGGAGTGAAGAGAGCCATGAAAGGGATTAGATGGCCTACTCACCCTGGAAACCTGGTCAATTTATTTTTTTAAAAGGCTGGTTAATAACATGTGAGAATCAAATTTCTTCTTGCAAGTGTGTGTGGGTGGAGGCTGGTTATTTTTAAATGAGTGACTAACCACCTTCATTGTTAATATTTTATAACAACAACTGCGCGTGCAGCATGTTAACTAAGAAAAGCACTGCGCTTGGGCGGACCCGAGGCCGGGCCCTCCGGCCACCTGAGCTCTCAGGCTGGTGTCCCGCTGCACCCTTGCTGGTGTGGCAGCGCCAGGACACGAGAGTCAAGGCTGTGGCTCTTGCAGCACGGTGGCCAGTCCTGGCTGCCCAGCGAGCATGCAGCACACTGCGACGACACCGTCGCCCACACACAGAAGGTAAGGCGACAAACCAACAACGCCAGCACCAAAACGTCCCCGCACATGTGCTTGCCAAATGCAGTTCATGCACTTTCTGGCCCACCTGTGGCCCCAAGGCACACACTTACCATCTCCTTTCTGCCTTCGTCTTTCTCCTTGAGCTTCAGATGCGCGGATACCTGCAGGGGACGAGGGATACAGTGTGGAGTCAGAACAGATGGCCCTCGGCAGGGCAAACCTCACAAGCCACACCACGGGCCAAGAGCCCAGGGGCTGCAGGAAAACCCTCTGAGAAGGCCGTGGCTTCCCACCTCCCTTGGCTCAGCAGAGCGGGGTCTAGGACAGCCGTGCATGTCTGGGGGCTTTCCGTTCTCAGCTGAATTTGCAGCTGTGTCCGTGAGAAAAATTAGATGTGGGCAACTGTGAGATAAGGAACCGAAGGCCTCAGGGCTTGAAGACTAGTGGTGTATATTTAGGACTTTCACAAGCCACCTGGGAGACCATTGGTAGCTTAAAACTATCCATTGCTCATCATGGAGTATTTGAGAATATTTATACCACAGGAATCGGCAAGCGCTACATATCCGGACTCTGGTGGTGTTGTCTTGTTTGTGATCCTGGTTGCCAGCACACCCCTGCCCCCCTGGCCCTGCCGGGGAAAACTCTGACTAGTCATCACCATGCCCAGGTCAGCTTTGGTTCTGTTCTGCCGACTTCTGTGGCTTTAGGAAATGAGCCTGTTTCCTCTTGGACACAATGGTGAGGGTAGAACCTGCCCACCAGTGAGCTGGTGAAGTCGCCATGAGGATTGATGACAGACTGAGACGCAGGGCAGAGTGGAGAAGGGGCCACAGTTGTGGAGTCAGACAGGGCCAGGCCTAGGTCAGCTCGGTCGGGCCAGCTGCTTGCCCGGTGACAGCAAGTGTCACTTCCTGGTTAGTCTCGTGGTTGTGAGGGTCAGAAGCAGCCATGAAGATGCATAACCCACAGCCGGTAGTCAATATTAGCCCTACGTGTGTGACAAGACCTCAGGGAGTAAAAGAGATCATGGCTTCAAGTTAGAATCTCATTGAGTTTCATTGTGAAAATAAATGAATTTCACAGCAGAGACCTGGGGAGGCAGTAAGGGGAAGAGGGAGATGACAACAGGAGTCACTAGTCTTGTTTGCAAAAGAAAGCAGCAACTGAGCCAGAAATCAAAGTAAAGATTCTCTCTGGTCACCTGAGACGAAGTAGCAATGGGATGTGTAAAGCTTCCACTAAATGTCCCATTCTGTTTGCAAGCTCCTCCTAAGGGCCCCGTGCTCTCATCACATAAACAATCAGAGCCACCGGGGCACAGGCCTCCTCGGGGGGCCAGCTGGGGGACAGGTGTCCCCTGCCTTACACAACACTGAGATCCAGGGACGACGAGAGAACAACCCCGTAGGGCCCTCCTCTCTGTCTCCCCACAAAGCAGGTTAAGGAGCAGATCACATAGCTGACACCTTACCCTGCTCCCCTTTGCTAAGAGTTGCCCTTGGGACACAAGGCTGGGCAGTGCCTCTCTCTGGTGCCAGAGGGAGGAAGCTCTGCCCCCTTGCGATGAGGAGCTCGGGCTGGAAAACCGAGGCGAACCCAGCCTCTGACCAGGGCGCAAGGCAAACAGGCTGAGGGTGTTGCGTCACATGCCAGGAGCGGCTCAGAGGCCCTGCCTCTTACAGTGGACGAGGAGGAAGCAGAAAACCAGGCACCTTGCCATGAAACGCACCGTGAGGAGCCAAGGATGCTGATGGGCTTCCCATCTCTTCTCTGTGGGAGACACTCCAGGGGTTCCTGGTGCCCACAGTTGGGTCAGTGTGGCCCCTGATGGTGTGGGCGGGGTCTTTTTAAATCCTGGCCCTGGAAGCCCAGGTCAGGGCACTTGCGGGGTCCTGGTCTGTTCAAAGAGCATGATGGCCAGGCCATTCTGGACCCCAGCGTACAGGGTGCCCTGGCCAACAGCGCCCTCTGGAGGCTGCCTCCCTCCGTGCTTCCGCAGGACTACATGTCTGATGGCCGTGGGCTCTGTGAGTGGAGGGCCCGGGACCCAGCAGGTGGGCAGCACCCGGCAGGCAGGCGAGTCAGAGGACGCCGGTGAGTCCAGCACCAGGCTGACTGGAACTTGGCCCTAAAGCCACAAATGACTGAAGAACAGCTGATGGGAAGAGCAGACCCTCAGCCCAAGGGGCTAGGACCGGGGTCACCTTGGAAGGGGCCACCCATATCGGTCGGGTCAATACCTTTCTCAGGAATTTGACCTTGATTTGGCCACCCAGGGTCTACACGAACCCAGGGTCTAGAGCAGCGGTTCTCAACCTGTGGGTCGCGACCCCTTTGGGGGTCAAACGACCCTTTCACAGGGGTCGCCTAAGACCATCGGAAAACACATAGATAATTACATAGTTTTTGTGATTAATCACTATGCTTTGATTATGTTCAATTTGTAACCATGAAAGTACATCCTGCATATCAGATATTTACATGACGATTCATAACAGTAGCAAAATTACAGCTATGAACTAGCAACAAAAATAATTTTATGGTTGGGGGTCACCACAACATGAGGAGCTGTATTAAAGGGTCGTGGCATTAGGAAGGTTGAGAACCACTGGTCTAGAGGTTTGTTTTCAACGAAGCTGTCCAAACAGGGCTGGTGCCGAGCTCCGCTGGGAGGAGGGGCCTGGCAGGGTCCAGCCCCACAGGGAGCGCTGCCCGCTAGTGGAGGAGAGGGGGCAGCTCACCATCATGGCCTCCTGCACTGTGAGGTGCGGCATCAGCATGTGGTCCTGCATGATGTAACAGGACACCTTCCGGAAGCAGCGCAGGTCCCGGGCTTTGCCGTTGGTGAGGATGGTTCCCTTCATGCCCGTCTCCCTGCAAGGCCAGCAGAGGACTGGTCAGCCTGGCTCCTGCTCCTGCCCCCGCCTCCAGGGCTGGGGAGGGCCTGAGAGAGAGGCGGCCCCTCCCAGCACCTTCCAGGCTGGACCGTGTGCCACAGAGATGTGGGGGCAGGAAGGACGGAGACCTGGGACAGCCTAGTATTCGCAGGAAGGAACTGCAGAGAAAATGCCCAGCACAGCAGGGAAAGGCGGAGGGAGGTCTCTCTGGGACGGCATGTTTGTAGCAAATGCCCATCTACAAGCTGCGATGGGCATGGATGCTCCGACAGGCAGCCACAGCTCAGAGGATTTCTAGTGTTGGCTTCTGAACAGTCCTGTGTGTGTAGCCAAGGTTACAGTGGCTGCCCAAAGGCCAAGACTCTGCAGCCTGGGGTGTGGCTGCTACGCCAGAACCAGTTCCCCAGGGCCTGGGGACACAGGAGGGCCCCGGGGCTCACCTGGCCGAAAGAGGAGGGGGCCTACGCCTTGGACCACTCAGCCGAACGTGTAGTCCTCCCCCGGGCAAGGTACTCATGGTGGACAGAGTGGGCATCCATGTGTACTTTGGAAATGGAAGGGGCACAGCCCCGCCAGCCACACTCCCTCCCTCCCGAACCTTGCCCATCCTTACTGCCTGAGGCCTTCTGGGGCGTGGCCCCAGGCTTCACTGGAGCCTGTGCGGAACCTTCAGGAGGGATGGATGGACTGAGGTGGCTTCCCTGTCCATACTGCTGCCACAGGCCACATATGGCGGGGACCTCATCATCCGGGGCACGGTGTGCTCACCTGTATCCGGCCAGAATGTTCATGAGCGTGGACTTCCCAGCCCCGGAAGGACCCATGATGGCCACCAGCTGCCCACTGTTGAATTTCCCAGAAATTCCTTTCAGCAGGGTCTTGTATCCTGCAGAAAAGCAGATCACACTCACTCTCTATCACAGGACTGGTTGGTTTTAGCCCCGGGGCCATGCAGGTAAGCACACAGTACATTTGACCTTGGATCCAAGGCCAAAGTGAGATTTCTCATGCCTCTGTCTGCCGGGAGCCGGTCCATGCTTGCTGTTTCAAGGGACCTGGCATATATGGCATACTGTTCTTAATATGTTTGCTCACCTTCTTGGCACTATGTGTTTTAACCAAGGTCTCTGAGAAAGGGTGTTTCCCCAGGTAGGGATTTTCCCCTGAAGTTAGGGAGGGAATAAAACCTCTTAACTAAGTGCCAGGTGGGTAATTAATCACTTTAACTATGAACAATCATGCTTAAGCTACATAATCTTTACTCCCTGGAATGGAGATAAGAAACGCCCTAACCTTTGTAATAGAGATTGATAGGATTGAATCAACTGGTATAAATACAGATGTAACAAGACAGCAAGAGTCAGAACTTAGAATACAGAGCTTTACACAGAACTAAGAAGACAGAACCTACATAGAACCTACAGACAGAAGAACTTCGCTGGAGAGAACATGGCAAAAGATCCTGGACTGAACCTGACTACAGAAATTGGCAAGAGAACCTGACTAGAACCTGGTGACTGAACCTGGCTGGAGAACCTGGACAGAACCTGGCTGGAGAACCTAGCGAGGGAACATGGCTACAGAACCTGGCTGGAGAACCTGGAGATCTGAAGCAGAACCTCGCTGGAGATCCTAACCAGAACGTGGCTAGAGAACCTTGCTATGATGATCATCTGAACGCCCTCTCCGTGTCATTCCTTCTTCACTAACTCCGTCCACACCTTTGGGGACCCCTGGACCTGCTGGGGTTGGACTCTGGCATCTGTCCACTTCCTCAATCGCATTTCATGGGTTATGTTAATGACAGTTAGCAGTGTGTGATGCTTTAGACCAGCGGTCGCCAACCTTTCGGACCTCATGGACCACCGGTGGACCGCGGACCACCGGTTGGCGACCGCTGCGTTAGACTGCACAAAGCACTCTCACACATACTATCTAGGGCAGTGATGACAAACCTATGACACGCGTGTCAGAGGTGACACACGAACTCATTTTTTTGGTTGATTTTTCTTGTTAAATGGCATTTAAATATATAAAATAAATATCAAAAATATAAGTCTTTGTTTTACTATGGTTGCAAATATCAAAACATTTCAATATGTGACACGGCACCAGAGTTCAGTTAGGGTTTTTCAAAATGCTGACACGCCAAGCTCAAAAGGTTCGCCTTCGCTAATCTAGGGCATGAGGAGTCCACCATTCTCCTTTCGGAATGAGGAAGCGAGTGTCCGGATGCCCCAGGGACTCGTCCAGGCTCCCACACTGCTTCTGCCCAGGGTCACACCACTGGTCACACTGCTTCTGCCCCCATGATGGTTAAATTATTAATTTATTATTTCATTTGTGACTTTTATTTACAAGTTATACAAATATAAATGATTCATATAGGATTTGTTCATAAATTATTATGCTAACCTATTAATTAACTGATCGTTAAAAGCTTATTATTTGTAACCACACCAAATTGCTTTGGAATTTCTGCCAAGTCTCTTTCCAAGAGCTTTGTTAAAAGACAAAAAAAAAAAAAAAAAAAAAATCTACACATCCCAAACAGAGGCACATGCATTCTTTTTGGGTGAACTGTTCATGTGTGTGATAAATAATAGAACAGAAGAGACTGGATTCGTGTTCAAAGGCTCCTAAGTCAGAAACACTTCTCAGTTCCTGAGAAACGCTTGCAGAACAGGACCGTGCAAATGCAATATTTTAGCTCTCACGCGATGTTTAGGGGGCCAAGTGAGAAAGGGGTGTGGGGCATCCCACCAGATCCTACTCTCCCCCAGCCCGAGGCTGGAGGCTCCCTGGACCCCAAACCTGTATGTTTATTTGAGCCCCAGCCACAGTCTGGAGAGTTCCCATCTCCACAGATAAGACACCTGAACCCCAAACTGTCACCAGGCGCCACCTTGGCTCAGATGGGGAGTCCCCAGGGCCTTGTTTAATCGGGCTGAGAAAAGCGGAAACGAAGGCAGGAAGCGTGTGGCCCTGCGACGCAGCTCATTACGGAGAGTGGCAGTGCCCGGGGAGGGCTGAGACAGTTGTCCCTGTGGGGAAGGGACAGAGGGGCAAATGGAAGGCGTCTGGAAGAGTGGCTCAGAGCTGCAAATGAGGCAGGTGCCTACCACTGGGAGGTCCATGACGCCAGGTCAGCAAACACCAGCCGGCGGGAGCTAAAGGAGACCCATGCGTGGGAGGGGATGGGGACCCCAAAGGACTGCGTCTGCCCCTCAATGGACAGACAGACAGAAGGCCTGGAGGACACCAGAGACCCCTCTTCTACAAGGTCAAGCTCGCCGTGCAGCAGGTTCCAAATCAGGATGGAGCTCTGTTGGGCCAGGGGCTCTGGGACCTGGGCCACAGGGGACCTGCCTGACATCACCAAGGGAGCATGAGATGCTCTGCTCATCAGATGCTCCGCCAGCCGTCTGCTCATTACCGGCCTCCTGTCGGCACAGATCCGGAGCAGGGTCACCTCCGAGCAAACCCTCTTAGAAGCTGTTTCTTCTCAAAGTTCAAGGCTGTTCCCCAGCTGGTTCTCTGTAAACCAGGAGCTGCCTGAGGATGCAGACGCATTGCTGAGATGCCACGGCCACTTGAAGGCCAAGGGCAGTCAGTGTGCACATGGGTCAGGACAGCCCCAAGGCAGCCTTGCTCTGGGACTCAGAGGCTCTGCCCGCAGGGACTGCTCTCCCTCTGACGTCACCTGGTGCTGGCCCTTGGGGTTGGGGTCCTCCCTGGGGCTCAGATAATAACAATCGCTGCAGGAAGGTCACAGGCCGGGATGCCCATGGACAGGAAGCCAGGAACACACACGGGTGTGGTAGCTGGGGGGGCATCCGGCCCTTTCAAGGGAACAGGCGGGCAGAGTGGGGGACAGACTGTGGTCTCCTCCCTTACAGCCACCGGACTGGAGCTGTGGGTCTGACCGAGAGCCCTGGTGCTGAGCAGGTACACTGTTGCGTCAAGTGAGTCACTTGGCCTCACAGGCAGACGACCCATGCCTCGGAGAGGGACACCAGGTCCCAGGAGAGACAGGAGTGCGTGTGTGTGACATGCTGCAGGGTCCTCACCTTGGGACCCATGTGGGGTTTGGTGGTGGAGAAGGTATGAGGCCCAACTTGGGGCTCCCTTCTCTACCATTAGAAATGGTTTTTCTTTAAATATGACAAACATGTATTTGGGATTTAAGACTTAAAAGTGACACTGGAGACAGAAGTCAAGGAGGCATCGATCTCCTGGGCCCACAGAGGCGGCGATGGAGGAGGTGGCGCTCACTCAGAAGTGGGCTCCCGGCACAGGCTGAGCGGCCAGAACACCTGTTAGCACGTGCACGGCCCTATTTCTATGCAACGAAACTGCCCTTCACCTCAGAGCCTTGCACAGTCCCCTCTAACACAGTGAAATGCAGATGGACCGTCCCAACACCCCGGCCGCCCTACTTTCCCGCCGACCAGGCCCACTCAGCTCGTTTTCTTGGCATCATGGCAAGATCACCTGACAGGCTGGGCTGTGGGTATTCATCCGCCCCGCAGGGCACAGGCGTTCCATCCTTCTAACAGCCAGGCCAGAAGCCATAACAAAACCCAGACCAGAGAGAAGAAAGGCGCAGAGAGAAATGGAGACAGACAGACAGAGATGACGGTGCCTGCGCCCCTCTATGGCAGGGAAGGGGACTCTGCTCAGACTCGGAGGCCCGGGGAGAGCGTTCCGGCATCCTCTGAGATGGAAGATGGAAGGGGCACCTTCTGCGGGGAGAGGACAGGGGGCCACAGGCGGGAGGGCTGGGCCCACGCTGGCATCAGGAGCGTGGGGCAAACGGGCTGCTGGGCAGGAGAAAGGCCCAGTGGGAGGGGCAGCTGGAGACTCGGGTACTCGTTTGTCTCGCAGACCCTGATGCTTTCCAAGTGGGACTGGGGAGGGGTCTCCCAGGGAAAGAGGACAAATGTAAAATGTGAAGCTTGGTTCTGGCTGAAACTCAAGCCGGGGCAGCTGAGCAGGAAATGCTGTCAGCTCAGGCACCTCGCCTTCCATCTCAGAGCCTCTGGCCCTGCCTACGCCCCGCAGCGGGCACACTCAGTGCACTGGGTGGACGGAGCAGGCATGAATGGATGTTGGAGAACCTGTGGAGAGAGGCGCTTCTGAACAGCTCAGTGAAAGCTGAAGGGCTTCCTTAGCTGCCCGCAGGATTCACCTCAAAACGTGACAGATTCAGAAAAAGCCTGGCCAGGCTCCTGGATCTCAACGACTGGGTTCCTGAATTCAATAATGGGGAGAACAAAGGGGACATCATAGCAAGACTTCTCCTAGAGGCCAGCCAGCCAGCCAGCCCCAAACCGAGTGCTGACAGGAGCCCAGGCATCTGATACCTGCCCCGCGCACACCTCGTCTCGCCTCCCCACTCTATTCATTATTGCTCCTGGGACCCCAGAAGGTCAGTTCCATGATAATGTGACCAGAACTGCCCCCTAATCACCAGGTGCTGTGTGTAAGATGGTGACTGGCATGCAGTGGTCACATAAAAAGTGTTTATGGAATTAGTGAACAGAAGGTGAACGCTGCATAAGCAACTTCAGGGTCACAGCCACCGTCTTGGGCACCACCATTTAGTAAGAGCTTCTCTCCCACTAAATGCCCCAACAGGACCCCTCTGGGCTTCAGATCAGTATGTGCTGGGTCAGCAAGAAACTCTCAGCAGCCCCTGCAGGTCCCGCTCTTCAGACGGTCCCTGAGGTCAACCCATAGGGGTGAGCATTGCTGTGCAATGCCTTTCAGAGGGGCCGCTGGTGTCTCTGTGTGGATGGCACAAAGTCACCAGTAAGCCCTTATATACCCACAATCAAATGTGCGTGATATTTCCTTCAGAGTAATTACTTTTTGATACAAATTTTCCCGAAGTTTTGCATGCACAGAGAGAAGTGCACAACTCGTGAGTGTCTGCAAAGCTTGACACTCTCCAAACTGAACCTCCTGGGAAACCGGCCCTCAGGTCAGGAATGGGATGGACAGGGCCCTGGGAAGCCCCCTCCCACCACTTCAGTGGGTAATTGCTCTTGAATCTTAAGGAGAACTCCAGGGGGGCTGACGTTGAGACGGAGGGATCTATGTTTCCCAAAGGGAAAAAGTTGTTTTCCTCCCTTGGAAAGGAACGTTTTGCCCGCAGAACATTCCTTAGCCGGGAAATTGTGCCCAATAATCCCATGAGCACCTGCTGCTGCCCTACAACCCTGCCCGGGGATGAGCTGGTTCCTGCCCAGAATGGATGTCCAGAAATCACGGAGAAAGCGAATGACTGACCATTCGCACGTATCTGTCAACACCTACCGGGCTCTGGGGACACACAGCCGCTTACGTTCGGTTGGGTAGGGTACACTTTCTCATTCATAAACATGTGCCCTGAAGGACAGTTCTGGAGAGGAGCCCAGTCCCCCAGCAAGCCCAGCTCTGGACCCGTTCATTTGGGGTAGGGCAGGGTGCCAGCTTTGCTCACATTTTCTCCTTAATGCCTCACAGCAAGCTGAACACCAGGTTCTTCTCCATATTTTACAGATAAGAAAGAAGAGCTCAGAGAGGGTTAACGACCTGCCCAAGGCCACAGAGCCAGCCCAAGGCCACGGAGGAGCCAGCATTCCAACCACTTCTGCCCAATTCCAGAGGTGGCCCTTGTACTGGGCCACCAGCCTCTGCCAGCCTGGGCAGCGCAGTTGAGGGGTCTGGGCAGTCAGCGCCCCCCACCCATCCCCCTTCCCATTAATCGCGATGGTCATCTCAACTCAGAAGTATCATTTAGTCTACTGTTGCACCAATTCTTTAACAGAGGATTGGGAAAAACTACAAAATGAAATCCTTTTGGTCACCGGAGGCCAAGGCTGCCCCCTGGGGGTGGGCAGAGCCGCTCCCAGTGTGGGTGTGGCAAAGTGATCTGACAGCTAAGGCCCAGATGCCCTCCATGCATCCAAAGAGCTCGTAACTCATCCAGTTGCCCTCATCCTTCAATTTCCTTTACTTTCCCTGAAACATTCTCAAATCAAAAAACAAAACAAACAAACACACAAAAAAACCAACTCTTAAACTCTTGCCGGGACATGGCCAGGTCTCATTTAGGGAGGACGCACACCCTGCTCGGTCGGTTCAAGCCCCCCTGCACATGGGTGAGGAAGGGTGCATCCTCCCACTCACACGGCGCTCCCCTGGCTCCTTGTTATTAAACTGCTCCTGCTTCCTGCCTCCACCGGCTGCCCAACAACAGGGATCAGAGCAGCCGCGTTTCAGAGCAGCTCCCAGCACGCCGGGCCCCTTGGGGGCCATTAGCCGCGATCCTGGTGACCTGTGGAAAATAATAAGCTCCCTCCCTCACTCAGGTCTCACTTAACGAGCTGCTCTTTGGAAGGGGCAGCAGTTCCTAAAGTTCCAGGGTCAGGCCATCGCTGGGTTCTGCTTGTGAGCTGCACCCAACAAAGGCTGTTGTCTGGCCGCCGTGGGGGCGGGGCGGGGGCAGGTGGAGTGGGTGCCCCCTGAGAAGCAGGCTCTTTCTGTGCTTGTCCGGATGTCAAATGCCAGGCTGATGGCCGGGTGAGCAGGCTGTTAAGGTCACCGTAGACAATCAGGTCATCGTAGACAAAGGGTCACGATCCTGGCTTTGTCCTTTCACCTGAGAGCTCGCCAAGGTGGCTGGGCCACACCAGATACTCCTCCTCTAGGCCTCATGGAAAAGAGGTGAGTCCCGTCACAGATGAGGGGTGCCCAGGGCGCAGAGAGAGGCCTGGTCCTCAGTAGAGAGATGGTCAGGGGGCTGTCCCAAACCCCCCATGTTCCCTTCTTTTCCTCTTGGGGTCCCTGCACCCATCAGTCAGGGGCTGGAGATGGAGTTTCACATCCTGCCGGTCCATGTCCTCATCGGGACCCCTCCTCTCACAGAGGGGACAGTAAAGCCCAGCATAGCACCCCCAACAGCCCCAGTCCTTTCATTCGGTGGCCAGGACGTCCGTTTCCTACAGAGCCCTGCTAACAACTTTGATTCTAGACTCTGTCCTGCAGGATGGCAAGAGGATAACTTTGTGCTGTTTTAAACCACTGAGTTTGTAGTCATTGATCACAGCAGCCTCGGGAATTAACACACTCCCCCTGACCCTGCACACAGCGGCTCACCCCCATGCCAACTCTCGCCGGCCCCACACCTGCTGAGTCAGACCCTTGGGTGGGCCCGTCCTGGTGCTCACTCAGGTTTGAGACCATCAGCTCCTGTCACTTCAGTCTCTGGAGGGTGACTGAACAAAGCATCACCCATCGGCCACTGCTCTCTCCACCCGCCCCGAGAGGACAGGGGTGGGGAGTGTGAAATAGCACAGGAGCTGGGAAGAGTGAGCCAGCCCCTAAGAGGTCAGCGCTCTCCCGGCGGCTAATTCACCTGACTCATCTCTCAGCATTTATCCCGGCCTTACTTTTACCATTTGGTTCTGGACATCAGCCACCCGCACCCTTAACTGCTACAGCGCCCTCCTCCCTTCATAGTACAGTTTTTTAAAACCCAATGTTCCCTACTAGAAACTCAGAAAGCCAAATACACTGATAAGAACGGCACCTGCTTTGGTAATTTTGCTTAAAATAAAATGCACTAGAATCTACCTTAACACTGGCCTCACGTTTCTTAGAAACATCGCTCACTTTTCTGCACTTTCAGTAACAGGCGTGTTTGTAAAACGAGTAACCAAGTCGCACCGGCATTCTTAATACAATGGAACTTCTTTAGAAACAGCATGAAATTATTAATCCCCTCTGGGTTTTCAGACTCCCTACAGGGACACTTCCAGTGCACGGCGAGCTCACTGTTGCCACCATGAAGGAGGACGTCCACCTCGCACTGGTTTTCATGAAAGCTGGTGGCCCATCGTCCTGAGAGGCAGTCACTTTTGAACGTGGGCAGTATCTTATGAGTCTGTGAACATCAGAATTATCATATTCCCAGAGATCGCCATGCTGCTCAGTGGACGGCAGGTGGCTGGAGTGACCATTCCACCTCCCTGTGCCCCGTATTCCTCTGGCGAACTTGCCCACACCCGCCCTGTGCTGGCAACGTGACCAAGCAGCTGAATTTGCCCCTAACTGCCCCCTCTGCCCTCAGTGACCTGGGTGGCCCTAGTTGGCATGCCTGCTGCTTGTGAGCATGTGCACTGTGCACTTGTCACGGCTGCTCACTCTCCCCGAAGCTAGGCAGTGGGTTTACTCTGAACCACAGCCCTCCACACCGCTCAGCCCTCCACGCTCATCTGATTTCTCTCCCATGACACTGCCTCATTCTCACTGACAGCCAAGCTTTAAGGCACACGTCAGGAGGAAGTAAACATTTTCATGTTTCCAGTTCACTAAAAGTGGCCGTGAACCTGGTGGTCACTGGATCTGTGTCACATGACACAGGGCAGAGAGCAGGAGCATGAGGGTCAGTCAGGCTGCACTTGATCCTGGGAGGCAAGGTGAGTTCCTGGCAGAGAGGTGGCTCCTGCAAAGAACCCACAAATACTGGTTGAACAGACCCCTTTCTTAACAGGCAGTCCACCTGGCTAGCCCCTGGGGAACGGCTGCAGAGAAAAGAGGCTGGGAGACAGGCAGGAGAGGGGTGTCCTTGAACGCTTTCCGCCAGACTCAGCACTTTGAAATTTATGTCATCGAGACATATCCCATTCTAAAACCAAGCACAGAACTGCCCTGGCCAGTGTGGCTCAGTAGGTTGACTGCCATCCAATGAACCAAAAGGTCACCAGTTTGATTGCCAGTCAGGGCACATGCCTGCTGGTGGGCTCAACCCCCAGTAGGTGGTGTGCAGGAGGCAGCCGATCCATGGTTTTCTCTCTTTCCCTTTCCCTACCTCTCTCTCTCAAATCAATAAAAACATATTTATTTATTTTTAATAAAAAGGTTTTTATTGATTTCAGAGAGGAAGGGAGAGGGAGAGAAAGGTAGAAACATCAATGATGACCGAAAATCATTGATTGGCTGCTTCCTATACCGCCCCCACTGGGGATCGAGCCCGAAACCTGAGCATGTGCCCTGACCGGGAACCGAACCATGACCTCTTGGTTCATGGGTTGATGCTCAACCACTGAGCAACACCAGCCCAGCAAAACATATATATATATATATACATATATATATATATATATATATATAGAGAGAGAGAGAGAGAGAGAGAGAGAGAGAGAGAGAGGATGAATTTTAGCACAGAACACTTCTGGGAAGAGGGTAACTGACCAAATTAAAATCACGGCCCTCTTCTCTAAGGCAGATAAAAATCAGGATGAGGAAAGAGCATGGTTTGGCCCAAGACACCACCACACACCACATTTCTGCCAAGGGAAGAATGGCAGGACTAGAAGCATGTGGTTGGAGGCGGCCTGCTCACCATTTAGGACCCGACCATTTTCTAGACAAGCTGATGTGCGGGTCTTTAGAAACAGGAAACTCACACGCTTCCTCTATAATTCTTAACAGGGATTCTGATAAGATGTGAACCTCAACGTCAGGGCTCCCACTTCTCAACCAGACTTTGGTATATAGTATGTTCTTATGCTACTAATGTGCATTGTGATTGTTTATATTAATGGGTCACCTAAGTTATCATAAAAGTGCATTGCCTTCCCTTTGCAAATGTCTTCACTTGCCTCACCAGCAAAACCTCAGAAAAACAGAGTTACCCACCATCACTTGTAATTTCCTGTATTCCACCTTTGGCTCAGAGACTAAAGAACTATAATCTCCACATAGGTTTACAAAAATGTCACCTCTGCCGTCAAAAAATCAAATAAGCAAGTAAAACCCAAGACTATGAGAAAAATCATGAGCCACTGACAACTTGCATGTATTCAAGAACCCAAAAGGTCCAGCAAAGCATACCAATGGTGGTGTTTAACTTCTCATAACACGTGGAAATTAAGCCCAAAGAAACCAGAACTGTCAGGAAGGCCCAGGAGAGACAATGCATGGCACCTCCTATTCCACCCGGGTGATACCAGGCCTTCCAGGTGTTAGAATGCAGCCCAAGTGGCAGAGATCATGTTGATCAATCGGTGGGAGTCACCAAAAAGTGTGCACCAGGTGCCACAGAAAGCACACCTCGCTCACACGCCCAGGATGGAAGCGACTGGGCAGGGAGCAGGGGAGCAGCCACCTTGCAGCGTGACGGCTGGATTCCAGCCAGCTGACTGGATCCCTGCTTCAGATTCCTGAGGGCAATTTCAGGATTCCAAAGCCCACCCTGACCATTTTTAAACACCTGGGAGAAGGACCACAGCTGGTTGCTTCCTGCCCAACCTGCTTAGCCCAACCCAAGAGGCCCTGCCTCTCATCACTTCACCCACATGGTGAACCCAAAACAAAACAAGACAAAACAAAACAAGAATATTTAAAAGGATTCAGATATCAGTTGTCCCGCAGAAAGCGTGTTAGGTTCTGTGGTTAGGTTAGGTTCACGTATGGTTCTACCTGCAGCTTTGAATAGAAGTCTGAAAAACTGTGACACCTCCCCACTCTGATGAAAGCTACAAGAACACAAACACCACCCGGAACGCCAGCCAGCCATTTTCGTTAGCATGGTCCTACGAAGTATCTGCGCGCTATTTCCATTCCAGTGAAGTCTCCCAAAGATGCTTTAGAAGACATCAAAATAATAATAATCGGTTTTTAAAATATCTCCATCCATCAGATCTATTTTAGAGACTTTTCTGGAGTAAAATTAGGCTATGGGAACTTTCAGAGACCAAATGTTCCAAGGACCTGCGGGGGAGCATGGGGTTTGCACCCCTGGGGAGGGGGTCCACAGGTCCCCCGGTCCAGGGGAAGCAGAGACCTCTCCACCCCGGAGGCACCCGGACCCCAGAAACTCTGCATCCTCTCGGCTCCCGCTTAGCAACAGCATCGGCGCGCAGCCAACCACAGCCAGGCTGAGGTTCTCCGCGAGCACTGACCGCGAGTAACCTTGGCGCGGAAGGCGGTGGCCGTCACTGCGCGTGCGCAACAGCGCACACCTGCCCCGCCCGCCCTTGCCCGGCAGGCACCTAGCCCCGCGAGGGGCGGGAGAGTTCTCAGCTCCAACCGAGCAGATTTTAGGGTTCCCTGGGAACAGGAAAGTCCTCCAGACAGCCTCCAGCAGACCCGCAGCCGGTGTGTCCGGCTGCCTGGCGGGGAGAGCGCAAAGGTCACCCTGAGCCCCAGGCCTGCAGAGTCAGCGGGGCACCATACTGGGAAAGGTATGGGGTTTTACACCATATTTAAAGCCCATGGAAGAGCCGCCTGAGCCTCCCCTTCGCTACAGCCTGCTGATGTACCAGGGCCGGAATGAGCTCTATCCCTTGAGACAAGCCAGTCTCAACGCAACGCCCTTGCAAGGACCAGCTGGATGCCAGACAGGGGGCCCTTTAACTCCAACCTGATGGGACTGGGCAAGCAGAGGTACCCAGCTCAGCCCCCAGCCCGGTGTCCCCAGCACAGCCCATGTAGGACATCTGGGACCCCCTCCCCAGGCAGGTGGGAAGACCTCTGCTGTCGCCAGGTTTTGGGGTTGTGTATGTCACGGGCAGAGTACACCTAACAGCTCATTTTAGGAGCCTGAGAAATGACAGGGGGAGAGTTGTCAGTGGAGTCCAGTGAGAGGCAGGTGGTTAAGACTAGAGGTTCAGCCAGAATGTAGCTGCAGATTGCCTCCCTCTAACCTCCCTCCCTCCTGGGTAAGATGTCCATACTGGCATGCCCCTATGGCTTTCCCAGGATGACTTAAGGATACAATATGCTACAGCTAACAGCATTTGCTTAGTAAAAAAAAAAAAAAAAATGTATTTAATTCAAAAATATGCATTCTCCCCAAAAAAGTGGGAGGAGAGAAGTAACAACTGAGAAATCCCATAAAACTCCTGCTAAAAGGTTCACTTTCGAGAGAGGCAGTTGAGATGCCAGGCCAGGGACTTTTTTGTCTGAGCACACAGGCTTGAGGCTGGTCTGAATGACAATAAAAGAAACAGAAAGAGTGATTCAGCTGCTCTTCTATGGCGCCCCACCCTTACCAGTTCACAAACAGCGGAGAAGCTCACTGAGCACATTCCAGCAGAGGCTCCTGCTCACCGCCCTGCCACCGCGGATGTGCACCAGCATGCACACCGATGGGCCACATGCCTCTTTCCTCCTTTCCAGATAGCCCCAGCTCTTGACGCACTTGACTACTATTTTGTACCTGGTCAAGCTTTATCCCTTCTAATCTGTGAGCTCATCTCAAGACCAAGACCGCCCAGTTGAGAGTCAACCCATAAACCAGGAGGTCACTGGTTTGATTCCAGATCAGGACACATGCCTGGGTTGCAGGCTCAATCCCCAGTAGGATTCTCTCTCATCATTAATGATTCTATCTCTCTTTCTCCCTCTCCCTTTCTCTCTCTGAAATCAATAAAGACATGTCTAAAAAAATTTTTTTAAAGACCAAAACCGAGATCTAGTCTGCAGAGTTCCAAAAATCAGAACTTGGGTCAACCAATGAACATTACTGGAATTCAGATTTCAGCTCGACAGACAGGAGCCTTTTCTAAGAATTAGATGGTGCAAACATGGACCTGGCTGCCAGGGGAAGTGTAGACCCTGGCTACTGCTCAGACAGAGGCTGGCCACTACAGTTGGGGACTCCTCCTACTTGGGTGAGAGGTCACACCAAGGGAGCTCTGAGGCCCCTCTGGGATCCAAGATTCGGATTCTAAATATAGGCCTCAGTTGGACGTAATCACAGTCTTGAAGTCACTCTGGCATGTTTTAATGTTGACGCCAAGTGCCACTTACCCTACAAAGCAGAAAGGAGACTAATAACACCTCAGCTGACAAAGTGAGAAGTGAAACTAAAGGCTGGGGTCAGACGGGACCTGCAGGCGCACCAGCCTCCATCCCTGACTCTGCAAACTTCTCTTGCTGCCTTTGCTCACATTTTGGGCAAAAAAATACTTGTGTTTGATGTATTTTATTTGACAGTACACTTTCCTCGAAGGTTCTGGAACTTCATCAGCATGGGTTTGATAGAGAATCACCCCTACTTTGTACGACGGTTCCTTCTTTCTAAACATACTATTTTATCTGACCCATGTAGTACCTTTGTTTCTTAAATAAGCAAATCTGTTGATTCTAGAACTGAACTCAAACAGAGCAGGTGTATGGTTACTAAACATGTTTGTGCCAACTTATAAACAAATTAAATGGTTTCCTGCTCAGTAAAATGTCGCCTTGGCTTATTTTGTGGCTGTGGCAGAGTAGGCTCTGGTTTGCAAGGAGGACTTTGGTTCGAGAAGATACAAGCATATTTGAGGTGTTAAAAGAAGGCAGGGGGGCCCCCACCCAGCAGGTGAAAATACATGTGGCAAGAATGTCCGCAGAAAGTGAAACAGTGACACCAAGTCCCCGCTGAGCAGAGCACAGTCCTGCAAAGTCACACTGAAGAGGCCAGATGGCTCATGAACAGGCGCTCTCTGGGAAAGTGACAGAGTGTGAGCCCAAATAAAGAACTGCCAGGTAACAGGGCTGGCCAGACATTGAAGCAAAGTAGGAAAGGAGACCTCCAGGCCCCTGCTGGCAAAGCCCCCTGAGCCATTTCTCCAGGGGTGTGGAGCCTGACAGTGGCGCATATTTGGACCATGGAAGATGGTTTGGTTTCCGTGCAGCGTGCTCAAAGGGAGCGGGTGTGCTGGCTGGAGAAGGGAAGTGACTAGACTCCTTGGATGTAAAGGTCTCCTGGTAAACTAGCAAACCCTTTGTACAGAGTCACTATACAGCCATCTGTCACGAGTCTGCCGTGAGAGCTAGTCCATGCTCAGCAGTTTTTCAAAGCCTCTCTGAGCCTCTAGGCAGAAGGTCAGAACTGTTCCGGAAGACCCGTCATCAAAGGGCCCTGAGGGGTGTCCTGCCTGCCGGCCCCAGGGAGCCTCCAAGAACTGAGAACCTAAGAACTGGCTCCAGAGGGGAGGAGAGGCTCTCTCCACTTGGTTCCGGTTATAAACAGCCCATCCTCAAGCAAGGAGCCCCTGCAAGCAAGGTTTAGGGTCACCATACTGCACCAGATGAAAGACTAGCTACAGCTTCAAATAAAGACAAAGGCAGAGTATTTCGTTTCCCAAAAGAAAACCCACCTCAGCATGATGGTTCCCAAGAAGCACACCACTAACCCATTCATGCCAGGGGAATAGAAACCCCCTCCGAACCTGAGCAGCCCACCCCCTGAACACCCACTGCTGCCTCAGGGGATTTCGGCAGTCCCCCTGTAACTGGCTGCCTTTCCCATCCCTGCCCAAGTGGGTTGGATCAAGTCACCCAGCACTTGGTTAGACTCCAGTCTTCCCTTAATGGAATTCCTGAAAGGCATTTATTAAAGGCACATTCCACTCATTTTCACCAGCCTGTCCTTACAGGCCTTGGGGATAGCTATGGAAATGGGGAGATGGCCAACTTGAATTTGAGAAAGGTGTTGAAACACATTTTTGTAGCTTAAAAGCAAACCAATACAGATAAGCAGGAGCTGCCCGGATTGTTCCGCTCCTTCCTGGCATTTGGCAAGGAGGAGGTGGGAGGATTGGATTTCCGAGTAGGAGATGCTATTTCATCCCAGTGGAGTGTTATCATGTTGGGACAGCAGCCTGGCTGAGCAATAGTAAAGAGAACTTGCTAAAGCCCCAGCTATGATTACTTTTGTTCTCCATCTGAACTTCATCACCAGGTAATCCCGGGAGGGGTATTTAATTTCTCCGAATCACGGCATCTGTCTATGTGGAGGCAAGCCACACACCTCAGCCTCACCTCCGAGGTGAGGAGACAGGACAGCTGGAGACTGTCCAAAGGACCAGGAGATGCCTTAGGAATGGCAGAGGTGAGTGACATCCAAGCCGGTCAGTTAAAAGGAAAGTCGGTCCGAATTGTCAAGGCAACACTAATAGTTTCGTAAAATGGGGAGAGGCCCATCCATGCTATGGTGGTCCAGTGGTGTGCCCACCCCAAAGCCAGGTGCTGACTGGGCTCCTTGTTGGGTATTAGCCTCAAATCCCACAGATCTGCCATCAAGCCCCACCTCGTGTGCACCTGTGCCCTGGGCTCTGAGCCTCATGTATTCCACGGGTACAGAGGGCAGAACTAGCCCCTGTGCCAAGTGGACCTGCTTGAATGTCACAAATGGAAAAGGCTCTGGCCTCCTCTCGGGGCACGGGCACCAGCACAGTCCAGAGGACCTCGAGTACTCACTCCACTTGTAAAGTGTGACCAGTCACATCCTAATAAAAAAGAGACCCCTGTGTGAATGAGCCCTGAAAGCCAGGAAGTGGTACGTTAGTGTCAGATCTTCTCAGCACCACCCACATCTTCCTCTCAGAAGTTCAGGCTGCAGAGTCTCTTCTCAGCACGGGGTTCTAAATGTTCCCAGTGGCGTGCTACCTACAAGACGCAGAAGCTGCTTTCAAAAGTCAGTCACACTGAGGGCTCAGCAAGAACGACCAACCTGGACTGCTCAGGTGGTCCCCTGACATAACAAAGTCCACATCGTTCCAAACCTTCTGCCCCATCAACTTCTGCCATGTGAGTGAATTCCTTGAGGGAAAGTGATTACTGTGTCAGAAGCCGGTGAAATCATCCTTGGGGTACACAGTTTTATCTGGGGAATAGTTCCTTTCGTAATTATGTTCTCTACTAGGAATATATTATATGATGTATTTTTCCTCCAAAGACATCACTAATCATATGTTAAAAATGTAACTACAATGAAAATACAAGATGTTTTGTTAGACACCATATTCAGCGCTTGGCAACTGTCAAGCTCAAGACCCAGTGCCTAACCCCGTCAATACTGCCGCTGATCACTCACACCCTTGTTCTAAGGATGTGAGGTGCCGGGAGCCAGTCCATCCTTGCTGTTTCAAAGGACCTGGCATATATGGCATACTGTTCTTAATATGTTTGCTCACCTTCTTGGCACTGTGTTTTAACCAAGGTCTCCTCTCTTAGAAAAGTTGTTTCCCCAGGTAGGGATTTTCCCCTGAAGTTAGGGAGGGAATAAAACCTCTTAACTAAGTGCCAGGCGGGTAATTAATCACTTTAACTACGAACCCGGGAGCCGGTCCATGCTTGCTGTTTCAAGGGACCTGGCATATATGGCATACTGTTCTTAATATGTTTGCTCACCTTCTTGGCACTATGTGTTTTAACCAAGGTCTCTGAGAAAGGTTGTTTCCCCAGGTAGGGATTTTCCCCTGAAGTTAGGGAGGGAATAAAACCTCTTAACTAGTGCCAGGTGGGTAATTAATCACTTTAACTACAAACAATCATGCTTAAGCTACATAATCTTTACTCCCTGGAATGGAGATAAGAAACGCCCTAACCTTTGTAATAGAGATTGGTAGGATTGAATCAACTGGTATAAATACAGATGTAGTAAGACAGCAAGAGACAGAACTTAGAATATGGAACCAAGAGAGACAGAACCTAGGCACAGAACCTACACAGAACGTTCTCTAGAGACAGAAGAACTTCGCTGGAGAGAACATGGCAAAAGATCCTGGACAGAAACTGGCCTCAGAACCTAGAGACAGAACCTAGGGAGAGAACATGGCAAAAGATCCTGGACTGAACCTGACTACAGAAATTGGCAAGAGAACATGACTAGAACCTGGAGATCCTGAACCTGGCTGGAGAACCTGGAGAACCTAGCAAGAGAACATGGACACAGAACCTAGCTGCAGATCCTAAGCAGAACTTCGCTGGAGATCCAGACCAGAACTTGGCTGGAGATCCTGGCTAGGCTGCTGATCAACTGAACACTGTCTCCGTGTCCTTCCTTCTTCGCCAACTCCATCCACACCTTTGGGGACCCCTGGACCCGCTGGGGCAGGACCCCGGCATTTAACTATGAACAATAATGCTTAAGCTACATAATCTTTACTCCCTGGAATGGAGATAAGAAACGCCCTAACCTTTGGAATAGAGATTGATAGGATTGGAATCAACTGGTATAAATACAGATGTAAGAAGACAGAACTTAGAACTCAGAACTAAGAAGACAGAACCAGGAGGCACAGAACCTACACAGAACGTTCTCTAGAGACAGAAGAACTTCGCTGGAGAGAACATGGCAAAAGATCCTGGACAGAAACTGGCCTCAGAACCTAGAGACAGAACCTAGGGAGAGAACATGGCAAAAGATCCTGGACTGAACCTGACTACAGAAATTGGCAAGAGAACATGACTAGAACCTGGAGATCCTGAACCTGGATGGAGAACCTGGACCCAGAACCTGGCTGGAGAACCTAGCAAGAGAACATGGACACAGACCCTGGCAGGAGATCCTAACCAGAACTTCGCTGGAGATCCTGAACAGAACTTGGCTGGAGATCCTGGCTAGAGATCCTGGCTAGGCTGCTGATCAACTGAACGCTGTCTCCGGATCCTTCCTTCTTCGCCGACTCTGTCTACGCCTTTGGGAACCCCTGGACCCGATGGGGTTGGACCCGGGCAGTGAGGGTCTCTTTGTCTGTCATCTTTTTAAAAAATAATTATGTAGGAGTTTATAAGATTATTCTAATTACAATGCAAGCTTTGCTACAGAATTCTATGTTGAGTCTGTGTTGTAGCACCTTGTTCGGGCAGAGACTGTGTGAGGAAAAATATTTCCTTGGAATTCACTGGACAGTGTCTTTGTGATGGAAAGAAACCTGGACTGGGAGTCAGACAGCCAAAGCCCAGCATTGGCTCTGACCTTGAGCAAATCACTTCTGCTTTGGGGCTCTGTTTCCTTCGCTACACACCCAGCCATGCAGCCCTCACACCTCTCCTATCCAGAGATGCCTGTCCCCTATGCAATGCTCTGGCGCCCAACCCCAGTGTGGTCGTTACAATGAGCTCCACGTATAAAGCTGAATTTAAACATTAACAACAGTCAACAAGATAGAGACAGCAAAACTAATATGGTGAGGGGGTAAGAGAAAGAACTCCTTCCCCAAAGGCTGGTCACACTTGGCGTCACACCGAGGTGATGCCAAATATACAACGGCCACATCGAGAGAAAGGAAATGAGAGAGAGGCTGGGATCTGACTTCTCAGCTTAACCTCATCATTGCAGGGGACGGAGACCATCACCAGCAAGCAGAGGGACAAAGCAAGAAAGGCCACGTTGATGGGAGGAGCCAGACCTGAGAAGGAATGATGGGAAGCCGACAGGAAGTCGGTGAACCTGGTGGGAAAGGTACAGGAGGAATTCACAGGGATCAGCCCAATGCCTGGGTCCAGACTTAATGCTGACTTGTACTGTACATCCTATTAGTTGGGGAAACGTGGTCCCCAAGTTACTAGCTCACTGGAGATGTAGCACCTGAGAGCCTGCTGGTGATGAGGACGCAGTGAGCGCTGAGAGGAGCCTGGGCAGCTAACTCCTCTTATTCAGGAAAACTCTAGGCTTCCATGGCTGCAGCCTCCAGTCTAATGAGACAACCAGTCCAGCAAACAGCAGCAGAGCCAGACCCACGAGCACCAAGCCTGCAGAAGCAGCACGGGGACCCGGGCATCCCTGAGGGCCTGTGCCAGGCGAGGCACAGGCACCCGGTGAGACTGCAGAGTTAGAAATCACCGCCCACAGACCCAGGCCTGCCTGGCTAGCTGGGGCACATGGGCAAGCCTTAAGCACTCGGTTTCCTTTCTGTTCAGTGAGAAGGTGGACCAGTATTTCACACCCTGAATTGATGCTGCAGTGAGCTCATCTAAATCTAAATTGCAGGGTACCAAGAACAAAGGACACGTTGGCGTACACAGTGGGGGATGGGCAGACACAGGCGCTGCTACTGAGGAGGGGGCGTGGGAGAAAGTCAGAAAAGGGGCCTTGCTGGGTCAGCAAACCAGCCACGGGGATACGGAAGCCCCATCATGCCCAGCTTCCTGGGGCCCTAACCATCTCTGACTCACGGGCAGGTCCCGCAGGGCTCACGTCCTCCTCCACCCCTCCTGAGTAATAGGCGTTACTATAGGGCAAGTGTCTATCTGGCAGCCACTGGAGCTGAACTTCCAAGTGGTGGCCCCTCCCTCACTGACTAAGACTCCATCACGCTGGTGAAGTTGGAGAATCAGTGGGACCAGTTCTAACACTCAGAGAATACAGGGTGGACAAGCCACATACCTGCTGTGGCTTCATGTTCTTCGCGCAAACAATGGTTGAGCATCTGCTGTATTGTCCAGGCTCCGCCACGGCTTGCAGATGTTTGCATCTCGGCATTGCAAGCTCTCTTCCCTTAACAGGAAAGCCATCCAGGCATTTCCAGCCATCAGGACAACATTCCCGAGGCCGCCTGTACCAGAGGGACCGAAACTGATCTGTGCTGCCCATGGGCTTGCCACAATTGGTCTACGCAGACAAATCAAGCCAAACATAACCAGGCCCTCTGGTTACTTGGTGCATGCTTTTTGTTTATTTGTTTGGTAAAATCTTATTTCAAGTTCAGGAGAAAAAGGCTGAAACCCTGTGTTGACATTTCAATAGGCTCATACATTTTCAAGATGATTTAAATAATTTGTTAGAAACTAGGGACCATCATTTCTTGATGATATGTAGCGTGTCCTCTTCCACCCTCCAGAAAGTTGGATAATGAATGCAGGGAGTAAAGGACAGGGAGATGACGAGTAAGTGCCACAGGAAGAAATACCAGCCCAGGTGGCACTGACTCCACACGCTCTGAAAACCTAGAGCCGGCAAAGGAACATCCAGGTTGCTAAGAAAACTCAAAATACCGCCCTTTGTCAATTGCCATTGATGTGCAACAAGCTGGTAGCAAACTCGGGAACTGTGTGGCTTTCCAGAGACCTCCCAAGTTCCATCCTCCCTACCTCTTCTGTTTTTATTTCTATGGGTCATTCGTCAACAATGTGTTGTTGTTTTTTTAAATATCCCATCAACACCACTCATGAGAGTCTTTAAAGATCCTTAAACGTAAAGGATTGGTTTTGAGAGAGGTCACGCTAAGTCACCAGCTACCTTTTAACACTTCAAACCTGGGAGGGTGCTCCTGTCTTCCATTTTGCTCTGAAACATTTAAAATAAAACAGTCCCATCTTGAAAGACTAACATAAACAGCCTCCAGGAAAGAGGACCCGCTGAGTGCACTCCAGAATCCAGCCCACCTGGACGCTGGCCCATCTCTGTGAATTCTTTGCACTCATATGAGATGTTAAGAGCCACCACGAATCTTGAATCATCTAATCCACCTGTTCATATTATAGGTGAGAAGGAAAAAAAAAAAAACGGGCATAAAGCAATGCAATAAACTGGCCGCGGCAGAGTGACAGCCTCCCACTGCCAGACCCAGATTTCCCCAAACCACCTGTTACTTCCTTCACAGGTTCCTCCCACCTCCCAACGCAGCAGCCGCCCTCCCTACCTTTTTTCTTCCACCAGGGTCCTTCTGGGACCGAGTAGGAAAGGTCCTTGAATTCAATGTTGATAGCTGCCCTCCGGGGCAAGGAGGACAAGCGCTGGGCCTCTGTGAGGTTGTTGTCCACTTTTTTCAGATGCCCATTCAGCATATCCTTCTCGCACAGCTCTGTGTTGCTGGAGACCACCTCGTCCACCGAGACGCACACCGACTTGAGCTCCGTCATCACTGCAGAGTAACTGCTGGTGTTCTACAAGAGAGAGGTTATAAGTCACATCAGGGCGAGGAGCACAGGGGACCTTGAGCCGGGTGGCCAGTCCCCAGGTCATGGAATACTTATAGCAACACTTCTTAAACTACAAAGAGACTTCGCTGGGAGAAGCAAACTTACCCAGAGAAACCTGTTACCTCTAGCCATCACTTTTTCTTCTATTGAAACAGTACTTAAGATATTCAACTTATCTACCAGTCTTCCTTTGGAATCATAAAAATCTAATCACAAAACCATAATAAATGAATAATAACCAAAGAATGAAACACTGGCCAACATAAAATGTTATCTATGTACAGTCAACTCATTAAAAACCCTAATAAAGGTACACAAGGCTCCTAAAAAATGTGCAATTGAAAGTTTTATTTAAAATGAGCTCTTTTAGTGCCTTTCTCGTGTAACCTCATCGGCATGTCTCAAGAGCAATGACACCACTTGAACCTCTGGGTTTTGTGGGAGGTGGCCTTAATGTTTCCCTTGTAAATTTCCCAAATCACTCTCAACTCTCCTCTCTCATCATATCTTAATAATAGCACTGAAAAAAGGAAGATTAATATTTGTTCGCTATTAAACAGACAGGAAACTGAGGTGCGGACAACTTAAGGAATTTGAACTTGCTCTGAGCCCTATAATCAAGTGAGAGGCAGAAGTGACCCCAGAATCTGAGTCATCAAAAAGAAGACACCTTAGATGCCCCTTTCCACTGCATCACATGAGTACCTAACATAGTGTAGCTACAATGGCTTTCAAGCTTCCATTGGGAGTCACTGACCTGCTACAGATGTGCCAAGAACCAAGGGTATTTATGCAAAGAAAGGAATATCTTTTTCTAACAGTTTGACAACCCTGAATAAATCGATATGCTTCAGGTACTGCCAAAACTCAGAAGAACCCTGAGGTGGGCAAATATTATGCTTTGCTTTCTCTTGACTCAAGAGGGAACATTCCACAGGGGTCCAAAGCACGATGTTCCTTCATGTCGCTGAAGGCAGTTGGCCTGATGGGGAGAGGCCATGGGTAAACTGTCTTGGGTAATTCAGGACCTCGCGACTGCGGCAGGATCGGGGACACATTGGGCGCTGTTGTGTGTGCTGAAGAGGAACGCCGTACTGTTCCATAGGTTTGTTAGGCCCGTTGCTTCAGAGCTGATAGCTTTTTATCATTATTGTTTCTAATAAAAAATCCAAAACAAACCTGAGAGTGGATCACCCATAAATATTCCTACAAACCTAGCAACTCCTGTGGCCAAGACAAGCCCTCCCCCACTGGAATGCGCTATGGAGGACCTGGCTGTGTCCTCAAGTCCTGGCCTTTTTTCCATCAGGTGCTTAAGGGCTCACAGAGCTTGGAGGGCTTGGTTTTGAATGCCTCAAGCACACAGGGTTGAGCAGATGTGGGCATAGGGGTTTCTGGTTCTTGTGATGTTTGAAAATGTTGCTTTGACATTTAAGAAAAGGGCACAGGTACATACACACACACACACACACACACACACACACACCCCTCAGGCATCTCCTGATCTCTGGAAGGCTTAACCTCTGGAAATCTTAACTGACTATAACACTCAGTGGATAAAAATTTAAGTGCAGAATAAAACCAACAAAATTAAGCTTGGTTTGCTACTGGCATGGAGCATATGAAATGTTTCAAATGCAAACATAAGTAGGTTCATACATTCCGGAAGTTAGGGAAGGTCTGTGTTGGCCCAACACCGGGGCTCCTGAGAGCCCTGGCATGACAGGATGCCACCGCTGCCTCCGAGCTTACCCCGGGCCTTCGGTGTCCAGGCCTCTAGAGGAGTAATAGCAGACCCTGCCTCAGCTCACGCTCTTAGCTTTGGCTGATGAGGAGAAAACTTACAACTTCAGCTCTGGCACCCAGAGCGGGCACCAAATGCCAACCCTTTGCCCACTCATCTTGTCCTTGAGGGCATATGCTACTGTCCCGGATTTATAACACACTTTGACTCCATAATTGCCCTCAAAGCACCAAATCCTGGCCTTGGGGGATAGCAAAGGGAGCAATGGGCAAGACAATTAGCTCCAGGCCTGGTCCCCCAACCAAGTGAAAAGGCTAATCTATGGTTCACGCCCACATTCTGCTGACAGACTTGGCTCTTACCTGGGATCCCCCATCATTGGATGTTCAGTTGCGGGCAAGGAGTAATCAGCAACTCCTCTCCAGTGGTGGCCCCCCTGGACTTCCACCCCAGCACTCCAGCTGCCACAGACCACCTCTACCCTCCCCCAGAATCCACCACAAGTGTCAACCCCTGCTGAGGCCCAGGAATAGGTCCCAGCTTTCCTTTGTGATGAATACAGGGATGAACAGCCATTACTCCAACCACCTGCTCACAGGCTGTAGCAGATGCCAGACTTGTATTAGGATGAGGGCCTGGCTTTCCCCCGCTCTAGACCCTAAGCTTATCTGCTCTCTCACTTACTCATTCATTTAACAAATTGAGCACCAAATAAAGCCCCGGGGGTTAGCTGTCAGCCACACAGACATGGCCTATGGCAGTGGTTCTCAACCTTCTGGCCCTTTAAATACAGTTCCTCATGTTGTGACCCAACCATAAAATTATTTTCGTTGCTACTTCATCACTGTAATGTTGCTACTGTTATGAATCGTAATGTAAATATCTGATATGCAGGGTGGTCTTAGGCGACCCTGTGAGAGGGTCGTTCGACCGCCAAAGGGGTCGTGACCCACAGATTGAGAACTGCTGGCCTATGGCCTCAGCAAGCTCATGTTCAAGATTGAGCCCCAGACAAGAATAGGGGCACTTAGTTATAAGACTGTGAGGCCAGAGCTACAAGGAGTCCATGCAGAGACTCAGAAGGGATATGCAGTCCTGGGCAGGACAAAACTGGGTGACGAAATGATTGGTAATGAGAGAGAGAGAGAGAAAGAGAAGCCAGAGACGAGTGCTCACGATTTAAAGTATTAAACAATAACACCTTGTGCATAGTAGGTGTGACTACTGGTATAAACAGTGACTCTTGATGCAGCAAGTACAGTGAGCCCTTTAAACTCCAGGATGCGGAGACTATGCCTCTTACTATCTCCCCAACTCTAGCGGCATTTTATCATCTCCCCCTCATCCATTTCAGAGGAGGGATCTAAGGCACAGAGAGACTGCCCGACCTGCCCAAGACCCCACGGTTAGTGAGTAGCCAGGCCGGGGTCCAGCTCTGTGTGGCTTCCATATCTGCATCCTGTCCTCCCAGCCAGCATCCTTAACAGTGCTTAGCTTTTTACAGGCAAGTTGTAGGTGACCCTGGGTCATCCTAGCCCCTGTCCATTATAGGGAAAGCCACATACAAAAAACTGAGAAGCCATACAACCCCACCCTCAGAAACACTGACACCAAGGCTGTGTACACCACTATCCACCCTCCCTCCATGGGTGTCCAATGGCCTCGCCCAATTAATAAAATCATGGAATCCTGTATGATGGGAGGCAGAGGCTGTCACTCCGAAATAGACCAGCTCTCTGGGAACACATCCTCAGATGAGAGCGACCGCCAATGTAGGTTACAGCTCGCTGTCCTCAGCCTCCTGAGCTCATTAATAATGAAACAAATCCATCTGCCCTCCCCACTGACTCCCTTCCACTGTGTGTTCCCTCCTGACTGAAGCATTGTCTTGACCTCGCCCCCTCCATGCACAATGTGTGCTGCATAATAAATGGTAAATAACAGGAAGCCCATTCACGGGTGTTGGGTGCGAGCAGCCCATGCTTGGCGTGGTCCTGCCTGCTGTTGGTGAGAATACTTCCTAGGTGCTAGTGTCAATTTGAATGCTAACACATACATAGATGCCTATTTAGCTGGGAGGGTCTCTAACAGGCAGCAGCCCCCCAGGCCACTGTGAGACTGGCTCACTCTACTTACCCAGGAAAGCCTAGTTAGAGATAGAAACACACACACACACACACACACACACACACACACACACACACTCAGCATCTTGAGGGAGGAGAGAAGGGAAGAGGAGCTCACAGGCACCAGGTGCTGGCAGGCACCAGGTGTTGGCACACACTCTCTCACTTCTCTGTTCAGTTTCTCATCACTGGCCTTGGTGTCCACCTAGCAGATCTGTCCTTGGTAACCAGGGCACATTAGAGGAAAATGTACCGAGGAGACTTCTCAAGGCCACTGCCTGAGGGAAAATAACCCAAACAAAGCAAAGGGCAGATGCCACCTGCATGGTCACTCAGAATGCCAACCTCCCCAAAGCCAAAACCCGGCTTCCAACAGGCCCAAATGCCACCATCCCTTTGGAGCCCGTGCCTCCCGCTCCCACCAGCTCAGGGACTCCCCTACCCAGGCCAGGCTACTGCCTATTTCCTCTCCTTAAACTCACCTCCAGCCCAGTCTGCCTGGGCTGAACCCCAGAGCCAGGGTGACGGTAAAGCAAACTTCAGGATCCCGGGAGCTCTCCCAGGGCTCACTGTTTACGTCCTGAGTAGAATTTATTATTATTATTTTTAAAAACCCGGCTACTTTTTTCAGGGAGGAAATTGATTTGAAAAGAAAAAATTCTCTGAGAAAAAAAAAAAAAAAAAAGAACCCAGCCACTAGCACCTCCACGTGCAAACAAAACACTGGGGCTGTACCAACCATGACGTAACATAACAATCTTGACATAAAAACCTCTATTCTTCAACACATTCTGACTCATTCTTTTCCCACATGGATAAGCCGCTTTGGCAGCTTTGAAAGGACATCAAGGGTTACCCAGCACCTAAAAGGCCGGAAACTTTCTTTACCTACAACTATCAGTAATAATCTCCTTCATTTTTTCATTATCAGCATGACTGAGGAATCCCAAAGAGGTGGGCAAATGCAAAAAGAAGAATTGCCAAGTGTGATCCAAACACTCATACCGATTAAATCAATTGTCCTGAGGAGGGACTTCTCTTTCCTGGTTTCCCTCCCCTCTCATCTGTAAGAAGCCAAGCAAAGCAAGCCCAGAGATGGGACCGGCCTGTGCATCGCCCGCTCAGACCTACTCTACCAACCTCCTTCGCATGCCCGAGGCCCCATTCTATCGGTTTACACAAAATCATTATATAATGAGCTGGCAGGCGTGGTGTGCTCTACAGTAACCTGTTCGGAATCACAGGATGCAGTTGGCAGAACAGAGCATGCGCAGACACCCGGCTACTTTTTTTTTTTTTCTTTCTTGAGCTTAAGGTAACTGTCGGTTAAATACCGCTGAGCCCTGCTGACTTCAATACAGGATGCTAAAAATGAAATAAGCGGAGGGGCGGGGGTGACAAATCGCTGTGCACTGTGGGCTTACAGCCTATGGGGAGGAACTGGCAGGATAGTAAATACACAGACAGGATAGGAAGAGGGATGGATGGGGAGGGCGATATGGGTTGAAACACATAATATTCTCTATTTGCACTTTCGGTGACCTGAAATCTAGTCCGTAAGTACCTCACTGCAATGCCGGCTTGCTAGGCACAGACATGAAAAGCCCTGGGTGGGTCGATGGTTATTTGTTGTCTGTTTTGTTCTAATGTGACTTTAAGGGGCTATTATAAACCAGCAAGAGGACACTCTGGACCGCCCGTGGGAACAGCACTTGCTGTATGTAGCAATGAATTCCCCGGCACTAGCTGGTCCCCCTACAGAGCTGGTACCCTCCCGAGACGGTAAATGAGCGCCTCTGTCCCCACCCTGTCTCTCCAAAGGGCGCAGAAAGGTGGCCTGCCCGCATCCAGGCTCGCTCTCGTCTGCCTAACCCGGGACTCCGCCGCTCTGTCTCCAGCAGATCTCAGCGAAAAGTCCCCGGGAAGCTCAGGGGCAGGGGCAGTGCAGGCTCCGGCTTCGGAAAGCAACTCCCTCTTTTGTTCCCCAGCTCGTGCGGGCGCTCCGGAGGGCGGTGCGGGAAGTGCCGGCTCCAGGAGCCCGGGCCGCGCGCGCCCGCGGGGGATGGGACCCTCTCCGGCCCAGGCTGCCTCCCTCCCCCGTGCGCTTCAGGTCCGCAGGCCCCGCGCCCCTCAGCCCAAGGCGGACGAGGTCAAGGCCGTCTGTGCGGATGCTGGCCGCCTCCCGCCTACTCCTGGCCCCTCCACCTTCCCGGCGTCCTCAGCCGGTGCCAGGAGCATCCCGAGAGCCAGGTGGCCAGAATGTGGGCGACGGGCGACGGGCCCCTCCGCAGGGACCCCGGGGCAGGTGTCAGGGGGAGGGCGCGGGTCTTTGTGTTTCTTGCTCCCCTGGAAAACAGCACGAAGCCCCCGGGGCGTAAAATGCGCTCACTCACCAAGGCGGTGCCGACCGAGAAAGCGGCCGTCAGACAGGCCATGCCCCGGGGACGGCGGGGACGGCGGGTCGGCGGCGGCTGCGGCGGCGGTGGGGACGGGCGGCGGGCGCGAGGCTGCGCTCGCTCATCGGGGCTCAGCCACTGCGCCCGGCGCCGGCTCGGGCTCCCCGGGCGGCTGGAGCGCCGACCCCGCCCCGCGTTGGCCCCGCCCATGACCAGCCATTGGCCAGTGTGAGGTGTTGGGCGGGGCCGGCAGGTGCGCGTGCTCTTGTTTTGCTCCTGCTGGGGGCTGCTCCCTGGCATCCCACTCCCAGAGCCTTTCAGGCCCCTGAGCCTAGCAGGCGCTGTGGGCCCTCCTCAGCACCGAGGCCCCCCGCCCCGAGTCTGGAAACAGGCAGGGGCTAGGCCAGCGGCCCAGGGCTCCCAAAGACAGCGGGGATGGGAGGCGGAGGGGGCCCCCATCTAGGACCCCCGGACTAGAAGTCCTGGGAGGGAGGGGAAAGGAAAGGGATCTTCTCTTTTCATTTGTGCACCTCTCTGCCAGATAGGACCAAGAAGGCTAATAAAGAGATGGCTGCTCCAACACCCCCTTCCCCGTTATAGCTCATATCTAGGTGACCCCCTACACACACACACACACACACACACACACACACACACACTGAGGCAAGATACACTCATATGCAGCATTGCTTTGTGCCAGTATAAAGTAAAACACTTGCTTTTGCAGAGTGATGTGAGTGATGTTTCCAGTGCCTGGCCCTGTACCTGGTCCACAGCTGTGTACCCGTGACTGGATAAGGAATGACACTCCAGACACCCTCTCATTTGGCCTCAGACTGGAATATCAGATGGCCTGGTGTCTGTTAAAGCCCTTATTATATACTAGAGGCCCAGTGCATGAAATTTGTGCATGGGGGAGGGAGGGCCCTCAGCACTGCCTGCACCCTCTCGCAATCCGGGACCCCTCAGGGGATGGCCCAATCCCTGTGGGATCAGGTCTAAACTGGCAGTTGGACATTCCTCTCACAATCTGGGACCACTGGTTCCTCACTGCTAGCCTGCCTGCCTGCCTCATTGCCCCTCACCACTCGCCTGCCTGTCTGATCACCCCTAACCGCCTCTGCCTCAGCCCCTGCTTTGGTGGCTTCATCCGGAAGGAAATCTGGAATGACATCCAGAAGGTCGTTCAGCTGTCCGGTCTAATAAGCATATTATGTGTTTATTATTATAGATTATTATAGATAAGTGGGACTATTTTTTGGTAACCATGGTGACAAGGCATTCTTTACTCCCAATCTCAGAAGCTCTGTTTTGTTCAGTAGTTTTCATGTTGGGACTGAACACAGGAATGCACTTCTTTTCACCTCCAGCACACCTGGGTCTCCCCTCACCATCCACACCTCAGATGAGTGAGTCCCTCTTCTCACTTAGAGACGAGTCACAGCTATTTATGCTAGGCAGGTGGACTTCACACCCACAGGGGGCTTTTGTCTGAATAGTTTCGCTTGAAAAATCCATGCATTACCTCTGTTCTATCTGCCTGCTGTATTTCCAGGTGCCAGTCTCCATGTGCCAGGCCCAGGAGGTCATGTGGTGCCTTTAATGCACTGAACAGGGAGATAACAACTTCTGAATGTTCTAGAAAGAGGATTAAATCTATAACCTCCTGGGGAAAGTTTAGGCCAAAGGGCATAGTCCAAGGTGCCTAATTTCTGGGGCCCAGGGTTATGGATAACCCTGCAGCCACCACTTGCTCCAGGGGCAAATCCTACATTAAAAAAAAGCCTAATATGCTAAGTGTCCAGTCCTCTGGTCATCCATTCAACCAATCAAAGCATAATATGCTAATGATATGCTAAGGCCACTCAACTGCTGACTATGACGTGCTCTGACCACCAGGGGACAGATGCTCCAACTAGTAGGTTAGCTTGCTGCTGGGATCTGGCAATCGGGACTGAGCGAGATGGGCCAGACATGCCCTGGAGCCCTCCCGCAATCCCTCCCCAGCTGGACAACCTCCTGTCCCTCCCCAGTCCCAATTGTTCACTGGTGGAGTCCCTCAGCCTGGCCTGTGCCCTGTCATAATCCAGGATCCCTTTGGTGATGTCAGAGAGTGTCAGTTTCAGCCCGATCCCGCAGGCATAAAAAAGGTTAATATGCAAATCAACTGAACAGCGGAACGACTGGTCGCTATGACGTGCACTAACCACTAGACGCTCAATGCAGGAACTGCGCCCTGGTGATCAGTGTGCTCCCACAGGGGTAGTGCTGCTCGGCCAGAAGCCAGACTCATTGCTAACGAGTGCAGTGGCAATGGTGGGAGCCTCTCCCTCCTCTGCGGGGGGAGTGGGCCTAAGCCGTCAGTCGGACATCCCCCAAGGGCTCCTGCATTGTGAGAAGGTGCAGGCCAGGCTGAGGGACCACCCAAGTGCACAAATATCACGCACTGGGCCTCTAGTAGGACATAAAGCAGGAGAGGACGACACGGAATGCACTTAGGGAGGGATTCTCTGTGAGAATCTGGCTGAACACTGCCCAGCTGCATGAAAGGACAAGTGGCAGGATAGTGTGGCCTGTTGTGTTAGCATCTATTCTCTGTCCAATATCTAGTCTCACTCTTACGAACATGTTCGAAGATTCCTCTGGGAAATCCCCTTGCCCCTGAGTTCTATGCCAGGTGATTTGTGGCAGTGGCTGATCAGGAACCAGAGGTGTAAGATGATGGATGCTTACTGGGCTCCTGGGAATGGGCAGGGGGACAGTGCAGAGGATGAAGCCAGTGACAAACTGGGTCCTTGTTGGCGTGGCTTGAGCTGCTGGCTTTTCTGTTACAGCCCCTGGGAGAGCCCTCACTTATACACCTACCCAGTGTGATGATAATAATCTTAGCTGCATGGAAAATAATGCATGCCAAGCTTTTCTCACCATGCACGGCACATAGCAAGCACTCCAGTTCTGATCCTCACTGATGCTGCCTTTCTGTGCCATATGAGGGAATAAGCAAATGGTGGAGTAGGTCATATGTGTGACATTTGTGTTGGGACTCCTGGTTGTCAAAGACAGAAACCCAACTCCAACCTGCTTACACTACAGGTAATGCATGGTCTTAGGTAGCAGAGCGGCTCCGGGTGCACTGGCTCCAGGCTGCCAGGGCTGAGCACCTGCTGTATGTCCTTAGCCCCCGGTCTGGAGCTCTCTCCATGGCTCTGCTCCCTCTCTGCTGGCCTCTCCCTCAGCGTGGTTGTCCCTGCACGGCCCTCCCGACAGCTGTATTCTATCAGCTGACAGCCAGCCGCTGTGCCCAGGAGCTGACAAACACCGAGTGGTCTGGCTTGAGTCACATGTGCCGAATGGGCCAAAGGGAAAGTCAGCCCCAGCAGAACCATGCAGAAAGGTTGGGACCTGGGTGCTTCCCCGGGGCTATTTTAGGGTGCTCTGAGAAGAAGTGTGGGTGCCAAGCCGGTAAACACAAGAGGAGCTCATCACAGAACTGTCCAGTCTACACCCCAACCCCAATAAGAATTTCTGCTAAGACAGGTTGGCCAGGCTGGGCTTGAGAATCTCGGCGCTGGAGGCACTTCCTGCCTCAACAAGCAGCTGCTCCAGTATCAAGTAGCTGTTTCTCAGTGGTTAGAGTGTTGGCCCATGCACCAGGACCTTGGGTTCAATTCCCTGTCAAGGGCCTATACCTGGGTTTTGGGTTCGCTTCCTGCCTCTGGCTGGGGTGGGTTCTGGAGGCAACCAGTTGATGTGTCTCTCTCACATTGATGTTTCTCTCTCTCCTCTTCCTCCCTTCTACTCTCTCTAAAAAAAGCAATGAAAAATGAGGATTAACAACAACAACAAAATAGTTGTCATTGTCAGCAAGCAGTTCCTGTGACTAATTGCACTCACTGTCACCCCGGAAGCTGTGTTCCACAGTCACACAGTCCTCCTCCTCCTCCGCACAATAGGCCTTGAGCTCTTCAATTGTGGTGCCATACTTCTCCGGAGGCCTTGACTTCCATGGACCAAACATCCCTGGTCCCTCCAACATTGTGTCATAGAGAGGCTCCCTCTTTCTCTGCATGGGTTCCGTTTTCTCGGTGTCCCTTGTGAAACTTGGGGTCCACAACGGAACACCTATTCAGGGTGCTCCCTCCTCGCTAATGAGTGAGCTCTCCCAGGTTCACTCACACTGTTGCTAAGGACAAGCCTCCCTGCCGCTGAACCAGCTAACTGTGTTAGGCAGTTGGACAGACGAGCAGAGCAAGGATGATGGGCCAGGTACAAAGGGCGGAAAGCCCTGGGTGCCCAGCAAAGGACAGTTGTAGAACGGGACCTCGCTCCCAGGGTGACCTTTCCTCCCCTAGCATATCACTGGTCATGCCATTTGGAACCCCCCACCTTTCCTCCCTAGAGATAACATCCAGGTCTCAGTTGTATTTCAGCTCCAGGCCCAGAAAAGCAGCAAAACCAGATGGGCAATGCCATGGCTGCCTCAGGACCAGCTGCATTGGATAATGACCAATCAATCAGTGGAGACCTAGACCCTGAAAGGACATCCCTGGAAAGCTGATGAATATCCTATTGAGTTCTTCCCCTGGAACCTCCCCTAAAATCTCTACCCTTAAAACCTTTAGGATTTAGGACCCAGGGAGCTCTCCCTCCTGGGAGCACACACTTGATCTTTCCCAATTCCTCTCCCTCTCCCCACCCCCCAGGCTCTTTACCATTGCTCCTCACTCCCAAGTTCCTAGGGCCCTTCCTTTGCCTTTATAACTTGTTTCTTAAGCCCATTTCTTCTATGAATTACTTCTACTTCTGTGATTTTCTCAATAAACTAGAGGCCCGGTGCATGACAATCATACAGTGGGGGCGGGGGGTCCCCTCAGCCTGGCCTGTGCCCTCTCACAGTCCGGGACCCCTTGGGGGATGTCTGCCTGCCAGCCCAGGCCTGATCCCAGGGATTGGGTCTACGGGGGATTGGGCCTAAGCCGGCAGTCAGACACCCTGCTTACAGTCCGGGGCTCTCATAATCCGGGACCCCTCGCTCCTACAGCCTGCCTGCAGTGTAGGTGGGAGAGGCTCCTGCCACTGCTGCTGTGCCCACCCGCTGGGAGCCGACTTCTGGCTGAGCAGTGCACTGACCACCAGGGGGCCGCTCCTGCATTGAGCGTCTGCCCGCGCCCCCCCCTCCCTCCCCCCACCCGTGATCAGTGCGCATCATAGCTACAGGTCATTCTGCTGTTGGGTCAATTTGCATATTAGGGTTTTATTATATAGGATGTTCTCTTATAATTTGAGTCTTGCTCTGAATTCTTTCCTAGCCAGAACCCAAGTGCAGAGGTTGCTGAACCCAGGTCCAGTCTGACCCCATGGTTTTAATGCCTGGTGCCATTCTGCCCCCCACAACACAACGACCTAATGTCCTGGGGGCACGCAGGTCCATGAGCTCAATCGGCAGTGCACCACATTCACTTCCCTTATAATGATGTAGTTCCAGTTGCCTGACTTGCACTTTATCCCCCAAATTCCATTTTTTTATTGATTTCTGAGAGGAAGGGAGAGGGAGAGAGAGATAGAAACATCAACGATGAGAGAAAAGCATTGATCAGCTGCCTCCTGCACGCCCCCTACTGTGGATCCAGCCTGAAACCCAGGTATGTGCCCTAACCTGGAATCAAACTGTGACCTCCTGGTTTACAGGTCAACACTCAACCACTGAGCAATACGGAACGAGCCCAAATTCCATTTTTAAGGAGCGTCTTCTTTTTAAAAAAAAATATTTTTGTTGACTTCAGATAGGAAGGGAGAGGGAGAGTTAGATAGAAACATCAATGATGAGAGAGAATCATTGATTGGCTGCCCCTGCTTGAGGATCGAGTCCACAACCCATGCATGTGCCCTTGACCTGAATCAAACCCTGGACCTTCTGGTCCGCAGGTCGACGCTCTATCCACTTAGCCAAACCAGCGAGGGCAGGGGTGTCCTCTTTACTAGTATCTCTGCCAGATGCCCAGACACTGAGGCTGGGAAATGAGGAGGGTAGGAGAGGGGGTGTGCCCACTGAGGACTTGGCCTCTGTGTGAGGATTCTGCTCTGGGACTGATGCCCATGGTTGTCTGTCTCCAATGTCCAGAAGTCCCTTTATGGTATCCTCTGGGAGCCCCCCCATCCCCAACCTCCCAGGAGGTGAGGGCAGACGAGGGACCAGGAGATACAAGTGGAGGGAGGAGGAGGGGAAGTGCCCAGAGGCTGAGGTGAAAACAAAACAAAACAAAAAATACTAGATTAATGAGAGATGTTTTGAGGGAAAGAAAAATGCAAGTAAACATTTCATAAACTAAATTAGGAAAAGGCTAAGCATTGCAAACAGATTATTTCTGTTTTCTTCCACTAGCCCTGTGGACGAAACGGTGCTACATGCTGACCTGACCAGCTCAGGGAGGCCTGCGTGGCGACCCTGCAAACTCAGAGACCTGAAGTGACCACATAGGATGGCCTGAAATTAAAACTTTAAGTAAAAGCAGTCTATGGTGGGTAGTCATGTCCTAGGCCGATATCTTCTCTGACAAAGGTCAATCTTTACCTTAACTGAGCCTTTTTTATTTCTTTTTTTATCTATAGTAATACATCGTTGGAATGTCAAAGTAATTCTTCTTTTTCCAGGCCCCTCAAAGCACAGGCACTGCTCTGTGGAGATCACAAATCTCCTCTTTGTCACTGAGTTAATTGTTGGCTGTTAACTATGCTGTACCCACCTAAGTAAGAGAAGCATGTGTCTATCATTTTACATTTTATCCAATCCCTGAGGTTTCCCCCCTTTGCTTTCTCCCGCCTCCCTAATCTATCACCCATGGACTTCAAGTAACCCGCTTGCGTCTCCTCTTTTGATTGTAATTTTTTATATAAAACAAGGTGCAAAACCGCCATTCTCCGGCGCACGGTCTCAGTCCCTTGAGGTTCTGCTTCCTGGCAATTGTGGAGAGTTTGGCTCAGATCAACTCACAAAAATTCTTCACGGGTTTGAATGTTTCTTATGTTAACAGCACAGAACAAAGCGTGGCGTGCACGGTCTAGGCAAGTATTTCTATAAATGGAGAAAGAGGAAATACCATCTGCTGCTGCGATGGCCTTCAGAGCGGAGGGTGAGGACAGAGTCTCAGAGGCAGACACAGGGACATGACTGCAGGCTTCCTCACCACTGGTGAATGTTGACGCAAGTAAATGACCAAACCTGTAGAGAATTTTTATGCGTTTATTTGAGCTAAACTGACAACAATGTTAGGGAAGCAAAATCTCAATGGACTGAGAAAGTGCTCTGGAAAATGGCAGCTTTCCCACTTATTTTATGCATCAGGATCAAAGGGGAAGACATGAGCAGTGTGACATAAAACCCATTGGCGGTAGCTCAGGGAGGTGGGAGAAAGCAAAGCTGGGAAACCTCTGAGACTGGAGAGACACATAGTTCCTTCATGTAGGCGGGTACAGGATAGTTAACAGTAAAACTAACACGATAATAACAACAATGAGGGGATTTGTGGTCTCTGCTCTGGGGTGTGGCTGTGCTTTGAGGGGTCCAGAAAGAGGGAAATTACTTTGCTATTCCAAAGGTGTGTTATCAGGTATGTTATTGTAGATGCAAAAAAAAAAAAAAAAAAAAAAAGACAACAGACTCAGGTAAGGTAAAAACAGACCCTTGTTAGGGAGAAATACCACCCTAAGACATGACTACCCGCCAGGAACTGCTCTTAGTAAGGACGTTTTCATTTCAGACCCTCCCATGTGGTTACTTGAGGTCTCTGAGTTTGTGAGGCCAACATGCAGGCCTTCCCTGAGCTTGTCAGGTTTAGTATGTGGCTCCCTTTTCACCCACATAAATGGCATCACCCCATAAAAGGTCCAGCTGAGAAATAACTGCAGCTCACAGGTCTCTGTGCACCCGTTCTTCTGAGGAGCCTCCCTCCCGTAATCCATCCTAGCACACAACCCGGGCCAGACAGAACGGCCCATTTCTCGGGCCACGGCCGTTGTTCTGGAAAGGATTTACAAACCCAGTGGGGCCATCAGCGCTCTCATGGGGACTTGCCTGGGCCCAGAGACATGGAGGGTTTCTTTCCCTGTTAGAGTTGGCAGCCACATGCAGTGGCCATCCTTCTCGCCCTGAGGAGAGTGTCTAGGTGACAATGATGTGACCACTCTGAGGAGCAGAGCTGAGGGATGGAGAAAGTCATAGAGCCCTTTCCAAGAAGCTGGGCAGCATGGTGGGTGGTAGGCACTGGGCTCTGGAGCCAGGTGGCCAGCTCTTTGAATAGGTTCGTATCTCTCTCTTTTTAAAACAATATTTTTAAAAATTGATTTCAGAGAAGAAGGGAGAAGGATAGAGAGAGAAACATCAATGATGAGAGAGAATCATTGATGGGTTGCCTCCTGCACACCCCCTACTGGGGATTGAACCCACAACCCGGGTATATGCCCTAACCGGGAATGGAACCGTGGCCTCCTGGTTCATTGGTCAATATTCAACTACTGAGCCACACCAGCCAGGCAGATTTGTGTCTCTAAGTGCTTCCATGACATCCGCTGTGAAGTGAGTGACAATTGTGCCCATCTCAAAGGAATATTGTGAGGATCATTTGAGTCAATTTTTGAAAATCATGTCCAGTTCATAGTGTGTCTTATAAGTAGATATTGGTCATTGTCATTATTTATTTGCTCTATGGGGCCCTGTACTCTCCCTCTGACTTTGAGCTGGCATGAATTAGCTTTTAAAGCCCTGATTAAGACAGTTTGGCAATGTTGTTAAAAGTCAGGGGCCAGAATCCAGTTTATAGAAAAATCCTTACAAATAGTTCATGACAACCTGTAAGCTCTTATTGCCTTAGGTTCTGTTCACCCCGGCACGTGACTTATCTCTTCAGCATCTCTTACATATTTCTTTGCCTATGACATCATTCTTAGCATGGCATCTAGACAGTAGGTGTTTGATAAAAATCATGAGTTACATTGGAACAGCTGCTAATGGTTTGACAAGTTCTGTAACATGTATTAACCCATGTGACATGCAGAGCACCCTGTGGGGTAGGAGGGCAGCTGCCATCACTGGAACATACGTGACTCTGACTCCCCAGACCCAGGTGCAGGGAGGGCTACGTTCTGTTTTCTCTATCAGCCAGACCATCTGCCTCTGGTCCCTGGAACGCAGTGCCTTCATATCATGCCAACTTAGGCATAGATCGACTTTCCTGGCTCCAAAGACCACAGCTCACGTCCAGGGTGCTCAGTACCCTGGTCACCACTGCAGAAGTTCTCTTGCCTCCCTGAGACACCTGAGCTCTCCTGGGATCCGCAAACCCCACCCCTGCCCTCCCTGGACTGGCAAACAGTCCTGAACCTCTGTCTCACTACTTCAGCTCCCCATCCCTGCCCCTCCAGGAAGACCTGGGTGGTCACCCCGTTGAACCCCGGCTTGTGAAAGCAAAAGTCTGGTCAGGGAGATTATCTTCTGCAGGCCTGGAAACTTCTGGGAAGATCCCTGTAACTCAAAAGTACCCAAGGCAAGAAAGAAATAAGTCAACTAAAAAATAATTGGAAAAAAGTCTTGCCTATTTTTTAAGGGAGGGAAGGGGGAAATGGCTAGAGCAAGGAAATTAATATTGGAAATTACCTCAGTAAATTATTTGGGCACACGGAAATAAGACTCTATGAGGTTTGAAACCTGCCTAGGGCCACAGTGCCCTGGCAAGGACCCAGGCCTCCTGCCTCCTGCCTCCTGCCAACACCACCTTCCCACAGCTGTCACATATGTGTTGAGGAATAGGCCAAACCTATTTCAGACAGGGAGGGAGTTCTACAAGAAGCCCCAAGTTCCATCTGCTACAGGTCACAGGCCAGGCTAGTGAGGACCTGGAGTAGACTTGCTTTTCTCTGCTCCTCCCGGTGAGCACAACTCTGGACAATACATGAAACAAGCGTGAGGGGGCTCTGCAAGTAAGGGAGGTCTGGCCAGGGACCTTGGGACTCAAGGAACCACACGGTGGCGAGGTCCCTGTGTTTTCTTTCTGCCTCATATATCCCAGACTTTCAGGGGAAGAAACCAACAACCTTGAAATGCAAATCGGCACAAACAAAAAAAGACCCAACCAAAGGCTGCTTTCTCTAGTCAGAGAGATGGAAAAGGAGCCACCTAGCAATACAGAACGTGTTTAGACAGTTACTACTCTGCTCCAGCCAACACCACGCAATACACCGCTCTGTCCCCAAGGCAAGAAATAAGCAATTCAACAAAAAAGCAAATTACTGCTCTGTTCCACCCACCCACACTAGCAAAGATGAGGGAGGAGATTATATTTCCACCTACGACAGGTTGTAATGAGGTACCCAAACCTGCTCCTACCCCCACTCAAAATGGAATCCACCCTCCCAGGCAGTGGGTGGTGGGAGAGGAGAACCAGTACAATCAGGACTTTCACCACCACCCAGTGCTAACAAGGACACTACTCATGTGGGAGCAACCATGAGGCCTGCTATCGCTCCCAGCCAGGGAGATATAGGGAGTGACCAAGTGGAGGGCAGAACTCCAACCCTTCTCTGCAGTGATGAGGAGCCTCTCTCTTGAGTGTCTATAAAGGCTGAGTGGGGAACTTGGACTTGTACGCTCCCTGGAAAATAATGAGGAAGTGTCCCTGCTTGAGTAATAATGTCAGAGGAAGCCAAAAGACTTAAATAAGATCTAGAATCTCATAACACCAAAATATCTAGATTTCCATCAAAAACTCCTCCTCTTCCAAGAACCAAGAATGTCACAATCCAAATAGAAAAAAAAGCTATCAGTAGATGTAAACATGAAGAGGACAAAGCTGTCACAATTACCTGACCAAGATTTAAAAGCAGTCATCATTAAAAAATGCCTCCTGACCAATCATGAACACCCTTGAAACAAATGAAAAAAATAGAAAGCCTCGCAAAGAAATAGAAGGTATAAAGAATAAAATAGAAAATTCAGAACAGAAAAACAGAATAGTCAAAATAAAAAACTCAGCAATGGGCTCAACAGCAGAATGGAGGGCAGAAAGCAAAGAGTCAAGGAACTGAAAAGCAGAACAATTACAGAAATTACCCAGGCTTAGCAACAGAGAGAAAATAGGCTGTACACCAAGTGGACAGGGCCTGGAGAACCTGTGGGACTATAACAAAAGATCTAACAGAAGACCTGACAGTTCCAGAAGGGGGTTGGGGATCTTGAAAAACTACTCAAAGGAACAATGGCTAAAAACTTCCCAAATTTTGCAAAAGACAGAAATTTACAGATCCAGAAAGTTGATCAAATTCCAAACAGGATAATAAAAACATCTACAAGACATACCATAGTCAAACTTCTGAAAACTAAATACAAAGAAGAGATCTTGAAAGCAGTGAGAGAAACATGACATCTTACCTAGAGATAAAAAGCAATTCAAATGACAGCAGATTTCCCATTGAAAACAATGGAGGCCAGAAAGAATTGGCACACTTTTCATTTGCTGAAAGAAAAAATTGCCAACCCAGACACCTATATCCAGAAAAAATAACCAAGACTTGTCACCAGTAGACATATCCTAAAAGAGTGACTAAAGAAACTTCTCTAAATTAAAAAAAAAGGTAAAAGAAGGAAATTGTATATCAAGAACGAAAGCACTATTAAGTAAAAATATGAATAAATAGAATAGCCTTCCCTTCTGCTCTTGAGTTATCTAAATATTGTTTGATGGTTAAAGCAAAAATTGTAATGCTGTCAAATGTGTTTCTAAATGTAAGTAGAGTAAATATTTAAGACAATAATATTATAAAGGAAGGAGGATAAAGAGATATAAAGAGAGGTAAGGTTACTATATGGCAAATGAACCTGTAAAACGATGATACCAGTAAACTGATAAATCATGGATATGTAATAAAATGTCTAGAGAAACCACTAAACTAGCTATACAAAGAGATTCACTCAAAACCACCATATATAAATCAAAATGGATTTCTAAAAAATGTTCAGGTAACTCCCAAGAAAAAAAGAAAATAGGAAAATAATAAAAAGAAAACATAGGGAAAAACAAAAAATAAAATGCATACTTAATCACAAAATGTCAATGCTTATATTAAATGTAAATGAACTATACCAATTAAAAGAGAGATTGGCAAAGTGGACTAAAAAATATATGATGATATAGGCAGCATGCAAGTAAAAATACAAAAATGATATATCATGTAAACATTCATCAAAAGAAATTAGAAATGGCTATATTAATACCAGATAAAGTAGACTTTAGGAAAAGAAAGTTATCAGAGTTAGAGAGATTATATTTTGATAAGAGGCCCATGAAGACATAGCAATCCTAAATACAGGGTGGGGCAAAAGTAGATTTACAGTTGTGAGTACTTGCAACACAGGGTTTGTTCTTGCATTATTACTTATTAATTATTATGCTATTTTCCATACGAACAACCATAAACCTACTTTGACCCCACCCTGTATGTATGAAACAAACAACAGAGCTATAAAATATGTGAGGCCAAAAACTGATAGAACTGCAAAGAGAAATAGACAAACCCACAATTCCAGTTGGACACTTCAACACTTCTCTCACAATAATGCTAGAACAACTAGACAGAAAGTCAGCAAGGACATAGAACTCAACAACACTGACCAATGGGATGCAATGAATATTTATAGAACACTCCATCCAACTATTACAGGCAAATACACATCATTTTCAAATGTTAATGGAACATATACCAAGACAGACCACATCCTGGACCATAAAACAAACCTCAACCAACTTAAAAGAATTGAAATTATATAGGGCGTGCTCTCAGATTCAAATGGAATCAAATGAGAAGTTAGTAATAGAAAAATAATAGAAAAATCTGTGAAGACTTAGGATCCAAACAACACACTTCTAAATAATCCACGAGTCAAAGAGGGAGTCTTCAGACGCAATACAAAATACAGTTAACTGAAGTAAAATGAAAGTGCACATATTAATATTTGTGGGACACAGCTACAGCAGAGCAGAGAGGGGAATTTCCAGCACTGAATGCATATAAATTAAAGATTAGGAAAAGTCTCAAGTCAATAATCCAAGCTCCCACCTCAAAAATGCAGAAAAAGAAATAGAAAAAATAATAAAGAGCAGAAGTCAATGAAATGACAAACCTCTAGCATTACCGACGAAGAAAAAAGAGAGCGGACACAAATTGTGAATGTTAAAGGTGGAGCAACGGCTATCACTACAGGTCCCACAGACACCCGAAGGACAAGGAGGGAACACTGTAAACCACTCTACACACATAATTTTGACAACTTAGATGAAATAGGCCAATTACTCAAAAACTTGTATACTATACAACAACTAACTTGACATAAAATAGGTTATATGGAATGAGCTAGAGAGCAACTAAGATGGCGGCATAGGTAAACACCGGGAAATTGTCGCCTCCCACAACAATTGAAAATTACCCCAAAGGACTGAGCAAACATCATCCAGAACAACAGGAAGGCTGGCTGAGTGTAAATTCCACAACTAGAAGGAAAGAAAAGCACGCTGAGAGCCAGAGGCGCTGCGGAGGTGAAGTGCAGAGGTACGGCGGCGCGCGCGCGAGGAAAGGGGGTGGCGCCTGAGGACGCGGCTGTCTTTTTGAATCACAAACTCCCGACGGCTCTGAACTCCGGTTCCGGGAAGTCTCTGGGGACCCAGGTCTCACACGGGGAGAAGCTGGTCTGTCCGGCAGCGAGCGAACTTGAGGGCGGCTTTCCCTCAGAGGTGCTTGCAGCCGTTACCGGAACACTGAGACGCGCGACTACGGGCGGAGAATCGGCCATGGCCGCTTTCTCCGCCCTCTGACTCCCTGAGACCCCGCCCCACCCAGGCTGCGGCAGAGGCTTTTGCATGTGAATGTACCTAACTGCAGCCGAACCAGGCAGACCTGGAACTTCCAAGAGAAGGCCCAAGGCCCCGCAGCGGCTTGCATTGCTTCACAGCTGAGCCTCTTCGTGGCTCCTGCTGTGTGGCCTCAGGCAGAGGCTGAATTAGCACCTCCTTAGATCCAGGAGCCACTGTACCCAGTGGTCAGAGGGGGTCCATCCAGACTGCAACTCCTCAGATCCATAAGGGACGCACTCAGGGAGCAGACTCAGTGAGCACCAAAGCCCCACTGAAGCAAGTCTTGCCCCAGAAGGGTGTCTTCAGCACAGAAGTTCTCCCACTTTAGACACAGCTGATTCTCACAGCCAATTGGCCTGGAGGTCAATTCCTCCCAGTGATTCTACAACAACCAAGGCACCACGAGTGCACCAAGAGTGTCCACCCCAGGTAACTGGGGAGGCTGAGCTACTGGGCCCTACAGGACACCTGGCGCACAGGGCCACTCTATCAACACAGGGAAGCTGCCAAAATGCGGAGACAAAGAAACAGGTCACAAATGGCAGAAATGGAGGAAAGCAAACGATTGGATATAGAGTTTAAGGCCACGGTTATAAGGTTTTTCAAGAATTTTATGGAAACCGCCGATAAATTTAATGAATCCCTCAATAAGTATAGGGAGACCATGGAGGACATGAAAAAGGACCAACTAGAAATTAAGCATACACTGACTGAAATAAAGAATAATTTACAGAGATCCAGCAGCAGAAAAGAGGATCCCAAGAATCAAGTCAAAGATTTGAAATACAAAGAAACAAAAAATACCCAACCGAAAAAGAAAAAAGAAAAGAGATTCCAAAAATATGAAGATAGTGTAAGGAATCTCTGGGACAACTTCAAGCGTACCAACATCAGAATTATAGGGGTACCAGAAGGAGAGAGAGGGCAAGATATTGAAAACCTTTTTGAAGAAATAATGACAGAAAACTTCCCCTACCTGGTGAAAGAAATGGACTTACAAGTCCAGGAAGCGCAGAGAACCCCAAACAAAAGGAATCCAAGGAGGACCACACCAAGACACATCATAATTAAAATGCCAAGAGCAAAAGATAAAGAGAGAATCTTAAAAGCAGCAAGAGAAAGACAGTCAGTTACCTACAAGGGAGTACCCATACGACTGTCAGCTGATTTCTCAACAGAAACCATGCAGGCCAGAAGAGACTGGCAAGAAATATTCAAAGTGATGAATAGCAAGAACCTGCAACCAAGATTACTTTATCCAGCAAAGCTATCATTCAGAATAGAAGGTCAGATAAAGAGCTTCACGGATAAGAAAAAGCTAAAGGAGTTCATCACCACCAAACCAGCATTATATGAAATGCTGAAAGGTATTCTTTAAGAAGAGGAAGAAGAAAAAGGAACTCTTACCATTTGCCACAGCATGGATGGAACTTGAGAGCGGATAAATACCACAGGATCTCACTCATTTGTGGAATATAATGAACAACATAAGCTGATGAACAAGGACTGATCCAGAGACGGAGAGGCATTGATTGGACTGTCGGGACTTGGAGGGAAGGTAGGGGAGGGTGGGGGTAAGGGGGAAAGATCAACCAAAGGACTTATATGCAAGCATATAGGCCTAACCAATGGACATGGACAACGGGGGGGTGAGGGCATGAGCGGGGGTGGGGGGGGTGGGGGGTAGAGGGTAACGTGGGGACAAGGACACATATGTAATATCTTAATCAATAAAAAATATATTAAAAAAATAGGTTATATGAGTAGTACTATAACTTTAAGGAAATTGCGTTCATAATTTTAAAATTCCCAATAAGGAACTTTCCAGGCCCATACAGTTTAGGAATATTTCCCAATCCATTTTATTTGGCTAGTATTACCCTGATACCAGTCAGAGAGAGTATAAAAAAAGGAAACTATAGACCAATATCCCTCATAATGTAGATGCAAAAATCCTTAACAAATTATTAGCAAATAGAATTCCATAATATATTTTAAAACATATGCACTATGTCCAAATGAGGTTTATTCCTGGCATGCAGGACTGATTTAATATTTGAAAGTAGGTTAATGTAACATACCAGATTAACAGAAAAAGCACTTGGCAAAATTCAACATCTATTCATGATTAAAAAAAGAAAAAACCTATCAGAAAAATAGAAATAAAGGGCAACTTCCTCATCCTGATAAGAACATCTACAAGAAACCTACAGCTAACATTGTAATAAATGGTTAAGGATTGAGTGTTTTTCCCTTAGGATCAAGAGTAATACAGGATATTTGATTTTGTCACTCTTCTGGAACACAGTGCTGAAATTCTAGCCAGTGTGGTAAGGCAAAGAGAAATTAAAGGCACACAGACTGGAAAGAAAAAAGTAAAACTATCTCATTTTACAAATGACATCATTGTCGGTCCTCATAGGAAATTCCAAGGAACCAACAAAACCATTCCTAGAACAGTAAGTGAGTTCAGCAAGTTGCAGGATATAAGATAAACATACAAAAAAAATTTTATTTCTATATTCTAGAATGGACACTGAAATTTAAAAAAAACACATCTATATCATTTATAATTGCTCAAACAAAAGTAAATGCTTAGGTGTAAACCTACGAAAAACATGTACAGGACTTGTATTCTAATAGCTTGAAATATTGATGAAAGAAATCAAAGCTCTTTAACAATGGAGAGACATGTTTTGTTCATGGACTGGAAGACTTAACATAGTAAAAATGTCAATTATCCCCCAATTGATACACAGTTTTGATGTAATTCCAATTAAAATCCCAGCAAGATCTTTTGTGGAAATAAATAAGAGTGATCTAAAATTTTTGGGAAGTCAAATGAATTAGAATATTAAAGAAATTTTAGGAAAGAATGAAGTAGGGGAAATTGAATGACCTGATTTTAAGACTAATTATAGTCACAGTAATCAAGACTGTGTGAGACTAGCAAAGAGATAGACACAAAGATCAATGAAACAGAATGAAAAATCTGGAATTATTCCCACACAAATATACCCCAAAATATGATTTTTTACATAGGTACAAAACACTTCAATGAAGAAAAGATAACTTTTTCATTAAATGTTGCTGGAGCAATTGGACATCCATAGACAGAAAAAAAAAAAAAAGCTGGGCCTAAGTCTCATGCCTGATGCAAAAATTAATCAAAATGGGTCATTGATTCAAATGTAAAACAATTTTTTTAGAAAAAAAAAATAGAAGGAAAAGATCTTTGGGATCTAGGGCCAGGCAAAGGGTTCTTAAACACTGAAAGTATGATCCATAAAATAAAAAAATAATAAGTTAGACTGTGTCAAAATGAAAAACTTCGTTAGAAAGATGAAAAGACAAGCTAGTCTGGTAGAAAAGATTGTAAACCTCATACCCAACAAAAAAACCTAGCAGGTATAAAGAGCTGTGAAAACTCAACAGTGAAAAAAAAAATCAAACAATCCAATTAGAAAATGGACAAAAGAGCCCGGCCAGTATAGTTCAGTGGTTGAGCATAGACCTATGAACCAGGAGGCTACGGTTTGATTCCCGGTCAGGGCACATGCCCAGGTTTCAGGCTTGATCCCCAGTGTGGGACGTGCAGGAGGCAGCCGATCAATGATTCTCTCTCATCATTGATGTTTCTCTCTCTCTCTCTCTCTCTCAAATCAATAACAAATGTATTAAAAATTTTAATACATAAAATGGGCAAAAGACATAAGCAGACATTTCCTTAAAGAAGAATGCAAATAAGCACATGAACAGAAGTTCCACATCACTAAACATTAGGGATATGCAAATCAAAATGAAATCAGGTGGCACTCCATGCCTTTCAGAACGGCTGAAATAAAAAAATAGTGCAACACACCGCATTGGAGGGTGTAGGTAAACTGGAGACGAGTTTGCTGCTGGTACAGCCAGCTGGTAAACAGTCTACCAGTTTCCTGAAAAACTGAACCTGCAACTCCCGTTGGCCCCAGCAATGGCCCTCCTGGACATTTATCTCTGAGGACTATACAGTTACATTCACACCAAAATCGGTGCACAAGTGTTTGCAGCTGCTTGACTCAGCTCAAACTTGCCAACAAGCCAGATGACCCTCCGTGGGTGACCAGTTAAACAAATGTGCTCCCTCCGCACCATGGAACCCGACTCAGCCATAAGAAGGAATGAACTACTGATACACGCAGCAACCTGGGTGGGTCTCCAGAAAATTCTGGGAAAAGCCTATTTCAAGAGATTATATATAGTGCAAGCCCATGTATGCAGCATTCTTGAAATGACAAATTTATAGGATGGAGACAGGAGCAGGGGCTGGTAGGGTTCAGGTGGGGTGGGTGGGAAGAGAGGGTGTGGCTCTAAGAGGGCAGCAGGAAGGAACCCTGTGGGGAGGGGATGCTCTGTCCCTGGACCGTGCCAGTGTCCACATCCTGGATGTGATGCTGACCTAGAGTCGTGCAAGACGCCACCCGTGGGGAAAGTGGGGAAAGTGGGGAAAGGGTCCACGGGATCTCACAACTAAACGGGAAACTACAATTTTAATGTTATAGTTTCAAAATTAAAAATAATTCCTTAGCGGTCACAGGACAGCCCTCACTGAGGCCCCTCTGGATGAGGTGACCTCGGATCAAAACTCTGGCAGAGCACAGACATCATGCGGAGTGTGGGGAGTGAGGACGTACTAAGGGGAGGCACTTTGGGGATGACGGGGGGACATAGGACCAGACAGCACCTAGGACTAAAGGAGTGTTTGTGACTGTGCTTTGTCCACCACCCACTTGATAAAGGGAAGACTCTTTCTCTTTACTGGAAGAGAGAGAGGCAGAGACGGAGAGAGACAGAGAACCACAGGCATCTGCAGGCCGACAGCAGTGGTGGGATGCCAGCCCCATCACCAGCCATCTGTGATGCTGGGCCTGTTCCTAGACTCTCAAAGCCTCGGTCTTCACCAGTAAAATGGTAATAAAAGGACCACCACTGTGACAATTGAAGGAGATGGGGTGGTTATGGGGTGTGGGAGCCGAGAAGAAACAAAAGGAGGCTTGTCTGCACCCGACATTTCCACATCCTGAGCCCATGACGCTCCCCTTAATGCCGCCCCCTCACCCCGGCACTGTTTCACTGCTCACCTTCACTCCAGTGGCTTTCTTTATTTTGCTTTCTACGATCGACTGTTGTGTGGGACGCCCTGCAAGGGAAAATGGGCAGATACATGTACAAAGGAACTCCTCGATCACCAGCCTCAGAGCGACAGTATTTCAGTATTAAATAGTAAGACATCAATACGGTGGTTACAAAGTGAAAACTTCTAGTTACAAGATAAATAAATCCAGGGATGTAATGTACATGGCAGTGACTACAGCTACCAATACTGCATTGTGTATTGGACAGTTACCAAGAGGTTCATCTTAAAGCTCTTATCACAAGAAAATAATTGTAACTATGTGAGGCGATGGACGTTAATTAAACGCATTGTGGTGACCATTTCACAATATTTCAGGTCATGCTGTTGTACACCTTGGACTAACAGAATGTTATATATCAATTATATCTCAATAAAATTGGAACAATATTATGGCATCTGACTTTGGCCCATCCGAATTTACAGATGCGCTGGGATTCTCACTGGTGCCTGGGCCCAGAGGCTGGAGACGCCCAGGTGCGTGCTCACCGACCACCGATATCTTGCAGGTGCCTGGTCCTGAGTGCCCTCCCATATAGTTGACTGACTGCTGTCACAGACACTCTACATCAGAGTTCAAATCCAAATAATTGTTTGCTGCCTGAACAAGAGACATGACTTCAGTTCTTTGACCTGCCACTAGTTCTATTAATTCCATATATTCACATCACAAAATATTTTTTTTACTCAAGAGCATTTTGCTGGTGACTTACCCGCAGGCTTGGGTGTAGACAGCCCCCAGGAGTTCTCCTTCTGCAAAGAGGCCATCGCCGGGGAACCTATTTATTTGGGGATTAATAAGGGAAGAAGCCCCCTCTTAAAGCAGAACTCCAGTGTTCACCGCTGCAGACACGTGAAAAAGCCCAAGCCACAAACTGAGATTCGGTTTCTGTTTTATACTAGAGAGAGAATGGTCTAAAATAGGGATGATGCAATCATAGCTGTGATAACATTGCCAATGCAACTGTTACTGCAGACAACAGGAAGCCACTGAGGTTACTAAAGGGCAGTCTGCTCCCTCCCAAGTTACTAGCACAAAGGAGAACCCACCACCTGCCTGGTTGACCAACTATGAAATCTACTGATTTATCACTTTGGGGCCGATGGAAGATTTTGCATTTGTGAACATGGTGGAAATTATCTAATTTTTGTTAATCCTCACCCGAGGATTTTTTCCCATTGATTTTTAGACAGACTGGAAGGGAGGAGGAGAGACAGAGAGAGAAATATCAATGTGAGAGAGACACATCAATTGGTTGCCTCCCGCATGTGTCCAGGGGTCGAGCCTGCAACCAAGGTATGTGCCCTTGACCTGAATGAGCCTGGGACCCTTCAGGTCCATGGGCCGACGCTCCAACCACTGAGCCAAACCGGCAAGGAAAGAATGTATTTATTTTTTTATAAAACATTGACAACTGCCCAAATGGAAGTTCATCAGGGTCTACAGGGTAATAGTGAACAGTAAACAGAGTATTTCCTAGTAGAAGTTCTAGAATAACTTAAAAACATCGTATTGTCACAGCTCTAGCCAATGATTCTTGCTGCAAAATGGGGCAACGTGAGCTGCTGAAGTATCTGAGACCTCACAGCTTGAGGGGAGTTGGCCATCACCTGGTGACAAGGACGAGTACCCATCAGGCCAGAGTAGGTACCCGGCACCAGGCTTTGAACTCTATAGCCACTAACTCACTTAATTTGCATCACAACGTTGTAGACCAGACACTGTTACTATGAGCAAAGGGGAATAAGGCATGGAAAGGTTATCTGACTTCTTGAGGTCACACAGCAAGAAAGCAGCTTATCTCAGCTCCCAAACAGGCAGGTCTGGCTCCAGAGGTGAGGCGTTCTTGTCCTTCCCATAGTAACGGATTCCTTCTTTTTAAAGCACACACATCTTAATGTAAAGCTGGGTGATTTTACCTACCTGTACACCTGTACATTCACCTCTCAGATCAATCACCACGGGGAACATTTCCGTGGTGTGAAATGGTCCTTGTGGTGGATCCCAATCAATTCCTGCCTCTAGAGCAGTGGTTCTCAACCTTCCTAATGCCGCGACCTTTTAATACAGTTCTTCATGTTGTGGTGACCCCCAATTTCATTGTGACAAATTGAACATAATTAAAGCATAGTGATTAATCACAAAAACAATATGTAATTATATATGTGTTTTTCTGATGGTCTTAGACAACCCCTGTGAAAGGGTCGTTCGACCCCCAAAGGGGTTGCGACCCACAAGTTGAGAACCGCTGCCATAGAGGCAGACACTACTCTGGCTTCAATCACCACAGGCTACTTTGGTGTCTTCTTGGTCTGCAACAAACTGCACTACAGTCTGTACTACTTCATGTCCGGTTCCTTTCACTCAACATCACGATTTTAAGACTCATCCATGTTGTCGCATGTATCCATTATGCCACAGTTTCCTTTTGCCACAGTTGATTTTTTTAAAAATATATTTTATTGATGTATATATATATTTTTTTTTACAGAGAGGAAGGGAGAGGGGCAGAGAGCTAGAAACATCAATGAGAGAGAAACATCAATCAGCTGCCTCATGCACACCCCCTACTGGAGATGTGCCCGCAACCAAGGTACACGCCCTTGACCGGAATCAAACCTGGGACCCTTCAGTCCGCAGGCCGACGCTCTATTTTACTGAGCTAAACCCACAGTTGATTTGTTAATTCTCCTACTGATGGACACTTGAGCTGTTCCCAGTTTGGGGCCAGTATAAATAAAGGTCCTGTTAACATTACTGCACATGGGTCTTGGTGGACATGAACATTCATTTCTCTTGAGAATATACCTACGCAACGCAATGGCTGGGTTGTGGGATAAGAATATGTTTCATTGTCGTAGAGTCTGCCTGCCAGTTTTCCAAATGTAAACCAGTTTATATGCCCACCAGCGGCGTAAGCGTTCCAGTTGGTCTGCATCCTTGCCATCACTCTGCCTTCTCAGTTTTTTTTAACGTGCCCATTCTTATAGGTGTATGGTGACTACATCACCAACGTTTTAATTTGCCTGTCTGTACTAATGATTCAATTTTCCCCCATTTAAAGATTGGATTTTTTTAGTATTGATTTGTAGGATTTCTTGATATAGTCTGTGTGTATCTGTCCCGTAGATAGATTGAGAATGTATGTTCTCCCAATCTGCAGCTTCCCAGTCAGTTTCTTAATTTTTTTTAATGATAAAAGTTTTTAGCTTTAGTAAAATCTAATTTTTCAATATTTTTCTTAATAGTTATAGGGGTTTTTTTGTTTGTTTTGTTTTTGTTGGGTTTTGGGGTTTTTTGCACGTGTTTAAGAAACCTACCACAAGAATTATGAAAATACTTTTCTGTTTTCTGCTAGAAGTGTCACTGTTTTCATTTTCACATTAAAGTTTAGGAATTTTGAATTCGTGGCATTTATCCAGTTTGAATTAATTTCTATATGTGCTGACAGGCACAAGTCCAGGCACAATTTTCCGTGCACTTGTTCGATTAATTCAGCGGTTCTCGACCTGTGGGTCGCGACCCCTTTGGGTGTCGAACGACCCTTTCACAGGGGTCACCTAAGACCATCAGAAAACACATATATAATTACATATTGTTTTTGTGATTAATCACTATGCTTTAATTATGTTCAAATTGTAACAATGAAATTGGGGGTCACCACAACATGAGGAACTGTATTAAAGGGTCGCGGCATTAGGAAGGTTGAGAACCACTGGATTAATTGCTCCAGAACCAGTTTACTGAGAATCCCATCCTTTCTCCACAGATTTGCAATGATTACGTATGGGAGGAAGGTCTATTTTGGGACTATCTGTCCCTTTCCATTGGTCCATTTGTCTGTCTTTACACCAATATCACGCCAGCTTTGTTAAAATAAGTCCTAAAGTATGACCGTGTTCTGGATCCTTTGTATTTCCGTGTAAATTTTAGAATCAGCTTGTCAATTGTCACTGAGAAAGGGGAGAGGAGAAAAGCAAACCTATTGGGAATTCCAACTGGGACTGCATTATTTATAGATCACTTTGAGGGGAACTGATATCTTTTTAAAAAATATATATTTTTTATTGATTTCGGAGAGGAAGTGAGAGGGAGAGAGAGAGACAGAAACATCAATGATGAGAGAATCATTGCTTGGCTACAACCCACACAGGGGATTGAGCCTGCAACCCGGCATGTGCCCTGACCAGGAATCGAACTGTGACCTCCTGGTTTATAAGTTGACGCTCAACCACTGAGCCACACCAGCCGGGTGAGAACCAACATCGTAACAGCACCGAATATCCAAACCCACGACTATGGAACATCTCTCCATTTACCTGTCATCTTTAGTTTCTCTCTGCAGTGTTATAAGATCTCCAATGACGAGCTCTTCTCCACTGACTACATCTTTAGTTAGGTTTATGCTTTTTTTATATTTTATATTATTCTAAGTGATACGTTTTCATCTCGCTGTCCACTTGTTTGGTGCTCGAAGGTGGAAATAGCATTGGTTTTCCCATATTGACACGGTAGCTTGCAACCTTGCTGGCACCGCTTATTTCTGCTCTAATCCTTGCTCTGTCCTTCTCCTGCTTTGGGTTGCGTGTGCTCTTTTCCAGGTTCTGAAGGTGGTTGTTGCTCTGAGGTCTTCTTTTCCGTAGTGGGGTTTCTAGCTATAAATTGGCCTTTCAGCGCTGTTCTTGCTGCATCCCATATATTTTGGTCTGTTGTGTCTTATTTTCATTCATCAAGAAGTCTATTCAACTTTCCTTGTGATTTTCTCTTTCAACTACTGGTTATTTAGAAGGGTGTTGTTTAATTCCCACATATTAGTGAATTTCCTAAGGTACTTTATTAATGATAATAGTTTACAGATTCACTTATATAGTCAGAAGTGATGAGCTCAAGTTGGATTTTTAAAAATTATTCATCCTATTTGGATTTATTTTCCTGAATCTGTGGGTTGCTATTTTTTCATAAAATGTAGTAAATATTTGGCTATTATTTCTTCAAATTTTGCCCCTCTCCCCGTCCTCTCGCCTTTTTCCAGAACTCTGACGACACTGTGTTGAGATTGGTCCTGTCCTGTATGTCTTACCCTTTGTTTTGTTTTTAATCATGATTTTTTTCTCTCTGTGATTCATTTTGGTTGAATCTATTGATCTGTCTTTAAATGTATCAATGTTATGGTTCTGTGTATTCCATCTACTGTTACTGTCATCTGAAATGCCCGTATATCAGAATACTTATTTGTCCTTCTAGAATGTCCATTTGATGATATCTGTAGAGCCCAGTCCTCCACGGAAATGCTCCCTCTTTGCATCCACTTTGCCTGCCTTTTACTCTATCTTAACACATCAGCACAGTTATTGTGAAGCCGTTGATGGCTAACGTTACCCTCTGAGGTCTGACTCTAGACATGCAGCCATTTGCACAGGGATGAAGCCTGGCCCTGCCTGCGGCCCCTCCTGCGGGCGCCTCACCTCTCACCTACAGCGCGTGGCCCTTTGGGCCGGTTCGCCTTCCCATTCTGTTACTGTGCCCTGGCAACCGGTCAGAAGACAAATGTTGCACCCCGCCCTTAGCAACAGCACCAGTGCAATAACCCGCACTGTGTTGTCACAGGAAATCAGGAGGTGGCTTTCTCTCCCGCAAACAATTTGGGAAGCTGTCTGGGCGACACCAGGTCTACAGTTAAAAATCATTTTCGCCATTTTCCTTGAATTGGCCCATCCACACCGAAGAACGCTAACTCATCCAATTACAACCCACAACTTGGGTAAAACATGCTTTCTTTTTTTAAAAAAACGAGCTAAAATTGACCTGAATAGCAGTTTAATTAAAATAGCATCTGCATGCGTTACAAACCCTGTTCTCTTAAAAACAAAGGTAACTCCTGGATCCTGTAACGAGTTCACTAAAACGGGTTTCAGCTGCTTCTATTGGAGGAGGGTTTCGAGGGATTCTGTAAAGGTTTGTGGTTAGCGATAGGCAAGCCCGTGTGTGCACTTGAGGTTCTTGGTATAACTGCCACATGGAAAAACTTGAGAGGGTGTTGCTTTTATCTGTCTCAGCTGCTACACAAGTTAAAGTTCGACACAATGACATACTTTCTATTTCAATCATATCAAGTTTTTTAACTCAACTTTTTGAGAGATTAGAAGAGGCACTGGGCTGTCAGGGGACAGTGGCTAAGAAGGAAATAAGTGGCAAAAGTCAGTGCCAGCCAAGGATGTGGATGTGTGTGAGGGCCCTGAGCTGTGTGAGGGCCCTGTGGACCCGGGATGGCCTGGTGGGCTTGGTGACCCTATTGTCCCCAGAGCTTTTCTGGCTCCACCTTACCCAGCCAACCCCGTCCCCCACCATGTTGACCCCCTCCTGGCTGTGCACCAGCACCCCATGGTCCTCACTCTGCCCTTCAGGTCTCCAACTGGAACCTTCATCCGCCTCTCACAGTATATGGTCTCCAGGTACCTTGCTCCAATGCTTGGGTTCCTTGGCCTCCCAATAGGAGCGTGCGTGCACCATGCTCCCCAAGGGCCCAAGAAGAGCAGAACACGTATTGGGGGTGGACACCATTGCTGTTACCTGAGACCAACTGGGTTCCCTTGGTCCCTCGCTTTGCCCACGTTAATTTGCGTTGGGCCCTAGTGAGTTCACAGCTGAGGGGGGTCAAGGGCCAGAACTTAGGACCCCTCTTCGCTCCCTCCGGCGCAGCAGCCAAGGCTGGGCACCTGGCAGCTCGGTCACAGGATCACAGAAACCTGGGGGCTTTGCGGGCTCTGGGAGCAGGAGAGCTGATTACACCAGATTTCCCCCCTCGTCTCAGGAATGGGTGGTGATGCACATATGCCTCTCCAGATCCAGATCAAGCCACCCTCCTTCCTGCCCCGGCAGTGACCTGGCCTCAGGTGGTGTCCCGCTCCCTGACACTCCCCCCTGCCCCTTCCTGATGAACTAACTCCACACCCTCCCTATGCTCTATGTGGGTGCCTGCAACTGGACCCCCTACATAAGGACAGGATAAGGTCTAGGCACCAGGGTGTGCATAGCTCCCAGGAGATTTAAACATGCATCCAGAATTGAGGGCAATGCCATAGGCCTAAGCTTGAATGTGCATAAGAGTTACCCGGGAGCTTGTCAAACACTCCACCCCACATCCCATCCGTGGGCTGAGGCCTGTGCATTTTCACCAGCTTCTCACAGTGCCCGAGTGACCTCTGCACTCCATGAATACGGCGCTGTCCTTAAGCCTTCCCGGGTGTGCCCAGGCCTACTCCTTTCCCGTCACATCATCCATAACCTCGCTCTCCGGCCCCCACCCCAACACATGCCCAGCACGACCAGGCCATTCCCAAACCAGGCTGCCCTGTAACCTCCCAGAAGAGGTGTAGAGAGCACTGGGAAGGCACATGGACATTTCTTTCATTATTGTCAGCTCAATCCGGTGGCTTTGGCAGAGCCACGTCCTGGAAACACGCTTTGCCAAGAGGCAGGAGTGTTGTCAGCTTGACCTTCAGCCCAGGTGCCAGGGGGTGGGTTTCGTTATTTAAATCCAGTCAAGCACCAGGAATGAATAAGACTCAGGCCCACCCAAGAATGCACATAATCTCCTTTGTCTTGACCTTTAGTAAAACTTCCTGGGTTTTGCTGTATAAAATAAACACGCCGTATTGGCTCTGGGTCCCTGCCTCTCCATCAGAGGACAGTGGTCCCACCCGGCCCCAGCTTTTTCCTTCCATCTCTGTGTCTGTCTCTTTCTTTCATTTTCTCAGTCCCCAGCCGCCCTACTCAGGAACCGGATCGCTCTCTAGCCACGCTGGACACGGAGAAGAGAGACATATTTACAGAGAGGGACTGACAAGAAATACTGATGCCTCCACGTCACCCCAGATGGCAGTGTGGCCAGAGGTCACTGCAGGGCGGGACCAGGTGCATGGCTCTGGGACACAGAATACAAGGATGAGCATATTTGGTTTCATTTTGTTTTTCTCTGATGAACCACAGGATAAGAAATGGGAAGTGAAGCGTGAACCCAAGTCAACTCCTATTTGTTCTTCCAAAAAAGTCCCCAAATATTATTGATATGCCAAAGGTTAAGTGTGTTTGAGAACAATCACAGGACACCAAAACAAAAATATGTAGAAAGTGGGGCCAAGCATATTGTTTCCCAACAAAGGAAGAGGGGCTCTAGGAGGTTCCCAGTTACCGTGACAAATTATTCACCGCTTTCGAGTGAAAAATTTCAGAACCACATGAGGCTATCTCACATAGCTGAGATTGATTATAGTGTGTGTGTGTGTGTGTGTGTGTGTGTGTGTGTGTGTGTGTGTGTGTTTGGATATAAATCTCAAGGATGTTGGCCCGACTTCCCATCTGCTCACCAAGCAGCCTTGGTCCTATTCACATGGCTGGGACAGTCCCACTAACTGTGGGAAAGGCCATTTCTGCAACCCTGGAGCCACAAGGAGAGACAGAAGCAAAGCTAGCAAGCACCTCCCCCGGGGCCAGAGGACTTGAAGGCAGGCGTGTCGGGTGGCTGAGGGTCCCTGTGAATGTTCCCCATCTAGAAGCTGCAAATCCCCACACGGTCACCATCCACCGTGGACAGTGTTGGTCAGAGTCAGGTCTCTGGGCGATGACAGAGGGGGCTGGGCACGGAGAGCTGGACCAAGTGGCATGGGTCGTGCGAGGAGGCGAACATGGAGCAGCATGTGGACAGGACCCCAGAAATATAGTCTAACGTCCAGACCCTGTGAGAATCAACCTGGACTGCTGAGCATCTCACAGAGTTCTGCCAGGGCAGCGAGCTGTCCTGTTCCCACTGAGCAGAGCGAGGGCACGTGAGGGAGTCGCCAGTGCGTCAGTGTCACCCTCCCTGGCCCTTTGCCTCGCACTGGACCCAGAACAAAAATATGCCCTTGTTTTTAGGACATCGACTTGCAAAGGCTTTGCCCTCCAGAATCATCAAATTTCCAACGGATATTAGAATCTCTTTACCGAATGAGCTCAGCCAGCTCCCCCTCACAGCCCCGCACCGCTAGGAATGGGGGATCCACGGCTCACGGCCGGCAGCACCATCAGCGCCACCTCGGTGCCGAGTCCCAGTCCCCGGGCACACGCAGCATCCGGAGAGCTGGCAGTCCCCAGGCAGGGCATGCCAGCACTTTCTCTGGCTTATTGTCTAAGATGTAGAATGCATTTTCCCATAGACACAGGGGTTAGGTTCCCAGGCTAGTCCATAAAAGCCCGTTTTTGTTTTCCTTGTAGATAGATTGCATTACTGCCATTCTTCACGGTATTAAATGTGGACCTCAGTATAGAGAGCTCTACAACTCTGCGTTTGTCAGAAAATGCCCCAAATCCAGCCTCCACCCTCCAGGAGGTGGGGCCTGGGCTTGGTCCTTTGCACAAGACCAGTCTTCAGTGAGGCAGGCCCCGGGTGCCCACCTGGGTCCAGGTGGGAGTTGGTGCCTGGACAGTGCGGGGCAATGGTCCAACCCCAGGACCGGGAGGAGACGCAGGGGAGGAAGGGATGGGAAGAGTTGGGTCAAGGCCCAAATAGCCTTTCCTGTGCTAAAGGTATCAGACGGCACAGCGATTTCTAAGGGTGGAGCCTTGAGTGATGTCTGCAAGGGAAGGGGCAGGGACAGTCGCCAGGGGTTACCAGTCCTATCTAAACCCGCACTGGGAAAGGAAGTACCGGCCATGTTTAGGGAATTCCTCCGGGAAAGATGTGATCTTACAGGCAAGCAAGCACTTGGATCTTTTTCCAAAGCCCATAATAGCAGCATCACTTGTCAAAGATACACAATTGAGCACATAAATCGAAAATGTTCTATACCAAATGTCTATATAGTGTGGGGGTTGGGAGGGAAGTGGTCATCATTTTGGGGGGAAAGATACTTTTTTGTACATAAAATTAAGTGCAGCCTGGTTAGCTGAAGTCAGTCCTGCTGAACGTTGAACGTTGTATGTTTCTTACTTCGGTGTCCAGAAAAATGTGACCACTGTGCATTATGCCTGAATTTGTGTTATAATTTTATCTCTCCACACAGTATGTGCTTCCAGTGCTGTATTAGCATATTTGGGGAAGTAACATAATCTTGTATCGATTGGTTTACAACATAATGTAAGGGTTGGCTTTTCTCCAAAATGATAAAACTCTATTATTGTCATTTTCAAGTGTTTTTATCTGCAACTATGCTCCTCAAACTGCAGGTTTCAATGTATCTGAGAATTCCTCCCCAGGTAGTTCCTGGGGTGCAAGCAGGTGCTTCCAGGTCTCCAGGGGAGCACACGTGAACCTTGGGGAGTGGGGCTCCTTGGACAGAAGGGATTTCTATCTTCGTGACACCCCTGAAAGCTCACAGCTCAGATCAGAGATGGGGACTGCTGATGACAGCCTTCCCCCAGCCTGCGCCCAGCTGTCCCTTCCATGGCCTGCACCCAGCTGTCCTGCAGAGCTGTGTGTGCCCTAGAAGCTTTGGTGGGAAGAGCCAGCTACTCCCTGACCCCTGCAGAGCACAGGCCTCCACTGGAATCCACTGCTAATCTTTCAGGCTTTTTAAATAAAAAGATGCCTTTTTGTTAACATCAATGAGCACAGGAAGCAAGCACATTTAAGACATCTTTTTGAATAAATGGATGAGAGGTAGAGAACAGATCCATGGGTAGATGATTTTACCCATGGTCTTTATCTGACTTCCCCTCTTCCTGGTCACAGGTTCGAGAGCCAACTCCCCACCGCAAGGCGGTGACAACAAGGCTGCCCTGCTCCTCCCTGGCCGCCAGGTCGTCACGGCCTCACTGTGAGGTCTGACCATGGAAAATACCCTGACTTTTCCTTTGGCCTTGCTGCTTGCTGTGCCCTGCAGCGCCTCTCTACCTGTAGAGGAGGCGGCTGGTCAGGCCCCTGCACACTCTAAAGGCCGTGGTCTCAGACGGCAATGGCTGGGCAGTTGGGCCTCCTGGGGGGTTGTCCCTCTGTATGTCTCAAGGTTGCTGTCCCCGATGAGGACCTGCAGCCTGGAAAATAGACTCACAGGCACTGCCCGAGGCAGGGTGGGGGAGGGTGCACCCTGGCAACCAGCGCCTGGCCGCCCGTTCAGTTTATCACCAGCTTGCACAGTTAAGTAAAATATAAACATGGACTTCTGATCAGCTGTGTAAGGTGGTTTGTTTATAATCCCGAATCTGTTTTGTACACGAGATTTTAATATTCCACACCTTCGCCCAAACAGATGTCCATAAACAGCTTCCATTATTATAAAAACCAGTATCTATCTGTCTATCTGCCACAGCCTGGCGCCTTGCTCAGCCATATACATGCACTTTACCCCTCAGGACAGCGTAGAGGTTGGGGGTGTTGTTTAGGGCCGTGGTTGGCAAACCGCGGCTCATGATCCACATGCGGCTCTTTGGCCCCTTCAGTGTGGCTCTTCCACAAAATACCACGTGCGGGCGCACACGTGCAGTGTGATTGAAACTTCGTGGCCCATGCGCAGAAGTCGGTATTTTGTGGAAGAGCCACACAAAGAGCCACATGTGGCCTGCAAGCCGCGGTTTGCCGAGCCTCAGTTTGCCGACCACTGGTTTAGGGTGACCAGCTGTACTGGTTTCCCAGGCCTGGGAAGGAGGGGAGAAAAGGTCCTAGGATGTGGGACTGTCAGTACTAAAACCAGGTCACCCTGTATTATCCCCATTTTGCAGATGAGACAACCAAGGCCCAGAGGAGCCCAGGAGGCACACAGAGTGAGGCAGCAGCTCCTGGCCCCATTCACTCTGAGTCCCAGGCCCGTGCTCCTGGCCACCCAACCACAGGCGTCCCTGCAGGTTCCTCCTTATACAGAATTAGCCAGTAACTTCCTTAATGGCCTGGACATGAACCAAGAGTCTGCTGAGAATGTCGCTTCCCATTAGGTTATTCCTGAAGACACAAGAAACAGACAGTGGGGTGGGTTTCAACATATAAATTTCAAGGGAGGGAGGGGCACAATTCAGTCCATAGCATACATACACCAAACTTTTCACACTGGCGTCTTATATGTATAACAGAGGCCCAGCCCGCAATTGAAATCACAGGAGGAGGCGCTCCCCAGGGGTTGGGACCCGCGGCTGACGAGTCAGGCCGGACTGGTGCCGCGGGGGGCTGGGACCCGCACCTGACTTGCAGCGTCCTCTGCCCCCCCCGGCCTGTGTCCGCTCCGGGCCGCCGGAGCCACCGCACCGCTCTGCTCCGAGCCTCACTTGTGCGCAACCTCCTCCTGTCCTGTCGTGACCCATTACGGCATCCCAGCCTAATTTGCATATGACCTCTTTATACTTGAACTGTTAACCTAAAACTAAAGGGCCAAATGGAGAGGCTACAAGCATTTAAATGAAAAATTTTTAAAAAGAATACTATTCAGAAAGCCCATGATGGCCGTGACCCCCAGACATTGCTCAGAGGACACGGAGCGCCCGCCGCCCCACTAGGACGGTGGGGCCAAGCCCAGGCCTGCCCCTGCCTGGTTAGAAGAAGAGCCACAGTCTGAGTTTCTGGGGCAACAGAATCGGGATAGAAAGACCAGCTCACAGGTAACACACGGTGTTCAGACGAGGGCCTCACCGGTTCTGACGGTCAGCGTGGCGGTGACATTGGTCCTGCAGGCCTGGTAGCTGGTCTTCACCCAATACAGCACCCCAGCCTCCAGCCCCGTCACCTCCAGGGTCGTCGCCTGGGTCCTGGCGTTCCTGAGCGGCTCCTCGCCCCTGGAAACCTGCACGTGGAAGGTGCGGTTCTGGGTGGAACTTAAACCCCAGGACACTTGAAAGCTGCTGCTGGTGACACTGAGGATCGTGTAGTCTGTGATGGCACCCATGCCTCACGTCAGCCCCCACCATGGACCCCTCACTCTGGCTTCGACATCCGGTACCACGGCTCCCCTCTGTGTGGACCACCCTCACCCAGCACCTCCCCTGGCCCCTGGCACTGCCCTCCACTCCAGGACAGATTCTGCCCTGCTGGGCCCACCTAACGCCCTTAGGACTGAATTTTTCAAAAAGTGAAAGGAGAGGAGGATCTCTTTTAAAAAATGAGACTAAGTATACACACTTATTCTAACAAAATAAACACATAAAAATGATTATAGCCTCTTTACCTCCATAAAAAAGAGATAACAGATGGAGCCACTTTAAAATGGAGTCGGAGCAGCCGTCCAGAGGGCCTGCCCCGCGCGTCTGATGCCTCACACCCTGGAATGTCAGAACCGGGCAAAGCAAGCCTGCCCTGGGCCTGAGCGAGCTTGTCTCCCAAGACCTGTTTGCGAAGATAACAAGAAAGCAGATGCTGTAACAGAGGACTGAGGACTAACGGACTAAAAGTAAAAATGTTCTTTAGAATTAGCATCACTGTATTGTTATCTGCACCAATAGCAATGCCTTCCTTCTATTCATGTAACCTTCCTTCCCTTTCTCACCGATACCCCTGGCCGTTGCCTCCTAACCAGAACAGGGCTTCTGCCGGAATCACTGCCTCTCCAATAGTATTTGTTTTTGATCTCAATAAATGCGTGTTGCCTCTCACTTTGGCCTTTTAGTTTTAGGTCAGCACCTCCTACATACATACAAGACACCCGTGTTAAGAGTTGGAGGTGTGTCTGCCATGGACTGAATTGTGTCCCAAAATGTATATGTTGAAGCCTTAACCCCAATGTGAAGGCGTTTGGAGGCAGGACTTGGGGAGGTGATTAGGTTATGAGAGGGGCGCCCTGTGGTGGGATTAGTGCCCTTAGAGGAAGTGGCTCCAGAAAGAGTGACTCTGAGGACCATGAGCAGATGCCACCTGTACACCATGCCGGCACCCTGACCTCAGACGTCCCAGCCTCCAGAACTGTGAGAAATAAAAGTCCCAGTTCATAAGCCATCCAGCCTATGGTGTTTTGTTAGAACAACCCAAGCTGGCAAAGACATTGGCACTGAGAGGGCAGAGTGCTGGTGGAAACGGCCTGGCACCAGGGGAGGGTGGAGACTGGGACAGTTTGGAGGTGAGGCGAGGAAAAGCTGAGACTGCCACGAAGGGCTTGCTAGAGGTGATGGAGGTGCGGTTTGATGGGGATGAGGGCCAGGCTGTCAGAGGCTGGAGGAAAGGGCTTGGGTGACCTGCGCCCGGCTCTGGTGTTTGGTGGACGGTAAGACCTGCACGCGCTGGAACTGGGTATTCGGCTGAGGACATTTCTATGCCAAGTGTTGTGGCAGCAGCTTGGTGCCGCCTGGCTGCTCACAGCAAAATGTGCGAAGAGAGAAATGAATCTGAGAAGAAACTGTCAAGCAGAAAAGAAGCCAGAACTTAAAGACTGGAAAATTCTCAGACTCTCCAGATTGCAAAAAAAATGAGGAAGTGTGTTGTCTGGGAAGACTAAGCGTGTGACGTCCAGAACCGAGACAGAGAATTCCTGTTGATTAAGCCACTGAGCCTGTGGTACTTGGTTAGAGCAGCCGGAGCTGACCAAGGCCCCCATATGTATACGTACCCTCCCAGAGCCTTCTCTTTAGTCGTAAACAGGCGTGTGTGTGTGTGTGTGTGTGTGTGTGTGATTCATGTAAGGTGATTTGCTCTTTTTATATATAAGTATAGAATCATCCTAGCCACATCACTTTTTCCCCTAACATGAAACTATTCCATAGCAATATATAAAAATCATACCCATTATTTTATTAGCCACATAATCCCCACTGAATTGTAAATGCCACCATTTATTCAGTCATTCCATGAATGTATGCACATGAAATTTGCAGCTAATTTTCTTTTGTGTTATTGTTAACAGAGGCAAACTTAGTCACTTATTTTTCCTTTGTGTTTTCTCGGTCAATTTAAATGTCACTGACCTGCTACCAGGGTTCTGGGAATGGTCAATAGTATCGTATTCTTTCTCTATGAGCCATGGTTTTTCCTTACCTTCATAGTTTGTTTCTAAGAAATTGACAAACAATTTTTCTTTTACATTGATTTTTCTCATGTTTCCTCTTGTATTTGAAATGGGTGGGTGTTGTGTTGTGTGTGTTTTTTAAGGACTTTGTCCATTCGTTTACCTAAGATCCTGAGATACTTAGCTTTCAACAAGAGAGTATTTGCCAACATTGCTAAGCTACTGCTATCCACCGGAAGTGGCACAGATATGAGGGATGAGTGAGGCCTCACCAACCTGGAAAATGAAAAAACTATAGTGTTAAGCAGCTGTGACCAATGTGTGACAACTGGCCGCTGGGAGAGGAGAGAATATCTGACCTGCAGAACTTGCCAATTTCCAAAGTGTAAATATTGCCGCCATCCACCAATTTCAAGCTGCCGACCTGATCTCTCCGAGCAGGATACCAGCAGAGATGTGCACAGCAGACCACCAGGAAGTGTCCCCACCAGTCAGGCACAGTTCGTATCAATAGTCTCAAGAACACAAATAATAGTAAAATGTCACAATAATTAGGAAGTGATGTGGTTGGCATGTCTATTGCCCTTGGTTTTAAAATTCATTCATTTTGGATAATGGCTGGGTTTACCAGTTGGTCCTTGTTGCCTGGTGGAAGCCAACTCCAGCCCACCCAGGACTGGAGACCCCAGCAGCTGGATCGCCTGCCTCCTTCTCCTCTTCTACCCGCCACCAGCCTGAGTGCATCCCTTATGCATACAGGGGAGGCCTACCGGAACAATGAAACGCCTGCCCACGGAATCCTTCACTTCTGGCACAAGAACCACTTACGGTGTTAAAAACCCATTTCCTCAACTTCTCACCAGTAAGGTTTTAAAAAAATAATCTTAGGCCTGCCTGGCCCGTGTGGCTCAATGGTTGAGCATCAACCTATGAACTAGGAGGTCATGGTTCAATTCCTGGTCAGGGCACATGCCCAAGTTGTGGGCTTAATCCCCAATGGGGGGTGTGAAGGAGGCAGCTGATCAATGATTCTCTCTTATCACTGATGTTTCTATCTCTCTCTCCTTCTCTCCTCCTCTCTGAAATCAATAAAATTATATTTTAAAGAAGAAATAAAAGGCATCCAAATTGGAAAAGAGGAAGTAAAACTGTCCTTATTTGCAGATGACATGATATTATACATACAAAACCCTAGAGACTCCATCAAAAAGCTACTGGACTTAATACATGAATTTGGCAATGTAGCAGGATACAAAATTAACCCCAAGAAATCCGAGGCATTTCTATACACCAATAGTGAACTTTCAGAAAGAGAGATTATAAAAACAATCCCGTTTACCATCGCACCAAAAAAATTAAGCTACCTAGGAATAAACTTAACTAAAGAGGTAAAAGACCTCTACTCAGAAAACTACAGGACGTTGAAAAAAGATATAGAGGAAGACATAAACAGATGGAAGAACATACCGTGTTCATGGATTGGTAGAATCAACATCATTAAAATGTCCATACTACCCAAAGCAATCTATAAATTCAACGCACTTCCCATTAAAATACCAACGGCATACTTCAGAGATCTAGAACGAACTCTCCAAAAATTCATCTGGAATAAAAAAAGACCTCGAATAGCTGCAGCAATCCTGAAAAAGACCAAAGTAGGTGGGATCTCAATACCAGATATCAAGATGTATTACAAAGCCACTGTTCTCAAAACTGCCTGGTACTGGCACAAGAATAGGCATATAGATCAATGGAATAGAATAGAGAGCCCAGAAATCGGCCCGAACCAATATGCTCAATTAATATTTGACAAAGGAGGCAAGAACATACAATGGAGCCAAGATAGTCTCTTCAATAAATGGTGCTGGGAAAATTGGACAGATATATGCAAGAAAATGAAACTAGACCACCAACTTACACCATACACAAAAATAAACTCAAAATGGATAAAGGACTTAAATGTACGACAGGAAACTATAAAAATTCTAGAAGAATCCAAAGGCAACAAAATCTCAGACATATGCCGAAGCAATTTCTTCACTGATACAGCTCCTAGGGCACTTGAAACTAAAGAGAAAATGAACAAATGGGACTACATCAAAATAAAAAGCTTCTGCACAGCAAAAGAAACCATCAACAAAACAACGAGAAAACCCACTGTGTGGGAAAACATATTTGCCAATGTCATATCCGATAAGGGCCTAATCTCCAAAATTTATAGGGAACTCATACTACTTAACAAAAGGAAGATAAACAATCCAATCAAAAAATGGGCAAAGGACCTAAATAGACACCTTTCAAAAGAGGACATTCAGAAAGCCAAGAGACATATGAAAACATGCTCAAAGTCACTAATCATCCGAGAGATGCAAATCAAAACAACAATGAGGTACCATCTCACACCTGTCAGACTGGCTATCATCAACAAATCAACAAACGACAAGTGCTGGAGAGGATGTGGAGAAAAAGGAACACTTGTGCACTGCTGGTGGGAATGCAGACTGGTGCAGCCACTATGGAAGACAGTATGGAGTTTCCTTAAAAAACTGAAAATGGAACTCCCATTTGACCCTGTGATCCCACTTCTAGGAATATATCCCAAGAAACCAGAAACACCAATCAGAAAGGATATATGAACCCCTATGTTCATAGCAGCACAATTCACCATAGCTAAGATCTGGAAACAGCCTAAGTGCCCATCAGTAGATGAATGGATTAGAAAACTGTGGTACATCTACACGATGGAATACTATGCTGCTCTAAAAAGGAAGGAACTCTTACCATTTGCAACGTCATGGATGGAACTGGAGAGCATTATGCTAAGTGAAATAAGCCAGTCAATGAAGGAAAAATACCACATGATCTCACTCATTCATGGATAATAGAGACCATTATAAACTTTTGAACAATAATAGATACAGAGGCAGAGCTGCCTCAAACAGATTGTCAAACTGCAGCAGGAAGGCCGGGGAGGGTTGCGGGGCAGGAGGTAGGGGGGTAAGAGATCAACTAAAGGACTTGTATGCATGCATAGAAGCATAACCAGTGGACATAAGACATTGGGGGATAGGGGAGGCTAGGGGACTGTCTAGGGCGGGGGGATAAATTGGACACATATGTAATACCCTTTGTAATACTTTAAGCAATAAAAAAAAAAAAAAAAAAAAAAAAAATCTTAGGCTCAATTTTCAAGAACATCCCTGATATGTTAACTCGGGGACCCCCTCATTTATTACTTTTCTCCACAAACACACAGGTGGGCATGCACGCGCACACACACACACCACACACACACACCACACACACACACACACCACACACACACCACACACACACCACACACACACACACCACACACACCACACACCACACACACACTCACCGCACACACACCACACACACACACACACACACCACACACACCACACACACACCACACACACACACACCACACACACCACACACACACTCACCACACACACACCACACACACACCACACACACACACACACACACACCACACACACCACACACACACACACCCCACACACACACACACCACACACACACCACACACACACACCACACACACCACACACACACTCACCACACACACACCACACACACACACCACACACCACACACACACACACCACACACACCACACACACACACACACACACACACCACACACACACCACACACACACCACACACACCCTCACCACACACACACCACACACACACACACCACACACACACACACCACACACACGCACACACCATACACACACTCACCACACACACCACACACACCACACACACACCACACACACACACCACACACACACTCACACCACACACACACTCACCACACACACCACACACCACACACACACTCACCACACACACACCACACACACACACCACACACACACACACACACCACACACACGCACACACCACACACACACTCACCACACACACCACACACACCACACACACACACCACACACACACACCACACACACACACACCACACACACACTCACCACACACACACTCACCACACACACCACACACACCACACACACACCACACATACACCACACACACACACACACCACACACACACTCACCACACACACCACACACACACACTCACCACACACACACACACCACACATACACCACACACACACACACACCACACACACACTCACCACACACACCACACACACACTCACCACACACACACACACCACACACACACCACACACACACACCACACACACACACACACACCACACACACACACACACACCACACACACACACTCACCACACACACACACACCACACATACACCACACACACACACACACCACACACACACTCACCACACACACCACACACACACTCACCACACACACACACACCACACACACACCACACACACACACCACACACACACACACACACCACACACACACACACACACCACACACACACACACACCACACACACACCACACACACACACCACACACACCACACACACACACACACCACACACACCACACACACACACACACCACACACACACAGGCTTTTACCTTTTCTAATTAGAAAAACCACAACAACATTGGCTTTGACTCGTCTATCTGCTGAACAGTTTCATAGCACCTCATACACACTTCTGCAGTTGTCCACTTAGGTCACAATGACGTTAAAGCTTGTTTTTCGCTCTGAGGCAGCCCATGGCAGGGGGACCAGAGCTCTGACAGTGGAGATGAGCCTCCTGTCCTTGGCCCTCCGCAAAGGGGCGTGCGATTTCCTGCTGGGGTCCAGCCCCAGCGGGTCCAGGGGTCCCCAAAGGTGTGGATGGAGTCGGCGAAAAAGGAATGACACGGAGACGGAGTTCAGTGATCAGCAGCCTAGCCAGGATCTCTAGCCAGGATCTCCAGCCAAGTTCTGGTCTGGATCTCCAGCGAAGTTCTGTTTAGGATCTCTAGCCAGGTTCTGTGTCCATGTTCCCTCGCTAGGTTCTCCAGCCAGGTTCTGTCCAGGTTCTCCAGCCAGGTTCAGTCACTAGGTTCTAGTCAGGTTCTCTTGCCAGTTTCTGTAGACAGGTTCAGTCCAGGATCTTTTGCCATGTTCTCTCGCTAGGTTCTGTCTCTAGGTTCTGAGGCCAGTTTCTGTCCAGGATCTTTTGCCATGTTCTCTCCAGCGAAGTTCTTCTGTCTCTAGAGAACGTTCTGTGTAGGTTCTGTGCCTAGGTTCCGTCTCTCTTGGTTCCGTATTCTAAGTTCTGTGTTCTAAGTTCTGACTCTTGCTGTCTTATTACATCTGTATTTATACCAGTTGATTCAATCCTATCAATCTCTATTACAAAGGTTAGGGCGTTTCTTATCTCCATTCCAGGGAGTAAAGATTATGTAGCTTAAGCATGATTGTTCGTAGTTAAAGTGATTAATTACCCACCTGGCACTTAGTTAAGAGGTTTTATTCCCTCCCTAACTTCAGGGGAAAATCCCTACCTGGGGAAACAACCTTTTTCAGAGACCTCGGTTAAAACACATAGTGCCAAGAAGGTGAGCAAACATATTAAGAACAGTATGCCATATATGCCAGGTCCCTTGAAACAGCAAGCATGGACCGGCTCCCGTCAAATTCCCCCTTTTTTATTTTTTAAAAGCGGGCATTAAAAAGAAAAACCCGAAATGCTCTCTAGTATCCATTTTAAGAGTAGGATTGGCGCTTTCCGCTATTACCTGAGTCCTGATCTATCACCCCAGGGAGAGCTTGCCAATCCTGCACTTTCCCGGGGTGGAAAGGCTGCAGTGGGGTTAAGGATAAGGCTCCTTGGGCCTACCTTCTCCCATGCCTTTACATTTACCTTTCCGGCACCTTTCCTTCCTCAGAAAAGCATGGACATACTTCTTGTATAAAACATTCCATCTGATTGGGCGTAACCTTAACTCCTCTGCTAGCAAGCATATGTGTTAAAAGATCAATACAGAGTCTTATTTCTTTAGACTCAGTATGGCACATCTTCTTAATCTAAAGATCAATACAGAGTCTTCTTTCTTTGGACTCAGTATGGCACATCTTCTCAATCTAAGTTCTGTACTATCAACCTTCTTACCCTACTTATCCTCTATAGGGGGGGGTCTGCAGTACCCTGGTGGAGTCCTATCCGTCCCGAGTGTGGGGTTCTCAATGGGGGGGGGGCTTACCTAGGGGAATCCTGTTCCAGGGGTTCCCAAAGGTGTGGACGGAGTCGGCGAAGACTATCCACCCTCTTCCTACGGTGGAGTCCTATCCATCCCGAGAGTGGGGCTTACCTAGGGGTCCCTGTTCGGGCGCCATTTGCTGGGGTTCAACCCCAGCAGGTCCAGGGGTCCCCAAAGGTGTGGACAGAGTCGGTGAGTAAGGAATGACACGGAGACAGTGTTCAGTTGATCAGCAGCCTAGCCAGGATCTCCAGCCAAGTTCTGGTCTGGATCTCCAGAGAGGTTCTGCTTCAGATCTCCAGCCAGGTTCTGTGTCCATGTTCTCTTGCTAGGTTCTCCAGCCAGGTTCTGTCCAGGTTCTCCAGCCAGGTTCAGTCACCAGGTTCTAGTCAGGTTCTCTTGCCCATTTCTGTAGTCAGGTTCAGTCCAGGATCTTTTGCCATGTTCTCTCCAGCGAAGTTCTTCTGTCTCTAGTTCTGTGTAGGTTCTGTGTTCTTAGTTCTGTGTTCTAAGCTCTGTATCCTAAGTTCTGTGTCTTGCTGTCTTGTTGCATCTGTATTTATACCAGTTGATTCAATCCTATCAGTCTCTATTACAAAGGTTAGGGCGTTTCTTATCTCCATTCCAGGGAGTAAAGATTATGTAGCTTAAGCATGATTGTTCGTAGTTAAAGTGATTAATTACCCGCCTGGCACTTAGTTAAGAGGTTTTATTCCCTCCCTAACTTCAGGGGAAAATCCCTACCTGGGGAAACACCCTTTCTCAGAGACCTTGGTTAAAACACATAGTGCCAAGAGGGTGAGCAAACATATTAAGAACAATATGCCATATATGCCAGGTCCCTTGAAACAGCAAGGATGGACCGGCTCCCGGCAATTTCCAGCAAGCGCTTCACTTCTCTGAACCCCTTCTTCCGCTGAAAGGGAGAGGGGATCTCCGGGCGATGTGGTACAAGGTGGTGCAGGAAGCTTGTGCTGCCCCAAACCTACAGCCTGACAGGAGACAGCACAGCCCAGGCAGGTCTGAGAGCCCTGAGGCTTGGGAATAACACAGAAATGCGGAGGCACAGCCCTGAGGGGATCGGGGCTGGAAGCAGGTGCCAGAGGTCAGGAGTCAAGCTGGGACTCGGCCAGGTCCCTGCCTGAAGGCAGAGAGCGGACAGAGCAGCGAGAGGCAGTGTCTGCTGACCGCTCTGTGGGTGAGGCTGCTCGGACAAGGACACGAAGGGCGTAGCAGGCACACATGGCCGCCCTGCGGGACCCGCTGGACAGGAGCCCCAGCCGTGGGAAGGACAGGAGGCTGGCCTGGCGTGGGCGTGGGATGCCAGTCAGCCATGGAACCGCTGCTCAGAATCAAAACTTCTCACCCAAAATGAGCCTGCACATGTAACACACATGAAGAAACCTAAGGCCCAACCATGATTAGCCAACAAAACCAACATTCAAAACACGAATGCACTCCAGTTAAACAGAATGCGTGAACGGACAACAGAAACAGACTCGGATGCAGAGAAGAGATGGTTGCCAGATGGAAGGGGGGTTGGGGGAATGGATGAAAAAGGTGAAGGGATTAAGATGTGCAAATTGGTACTTACAGAATAGTCACGGGGATGTAAGGACAGTGCAGGGGGTGTAGTCAATAATATTGTAGTAACTATGGATGGTGCCAGGTGGGCACTAGACTTACCATGGGGGGGGGGGGTGTTACTTCATAAGGTCTATAAATGTCTAACCACTCTGCTGTATACCTGAAATGTCCACTAAAAAATAAAAAAGTTAATAAAATAAAATGTTTAAAATGGCAAAAAATAATGTTATAGGTGATCCTGGCAGAAATAAATGAAGAAAACACAATTTATAAAAAGAAAAAGTAATTATTATACAACAACAAATAATATAAAAGAGCCACTTAGAAATTTTTTGTGTAAAAAGATATAACTATTGAAATATTGTGTAAAAGGATAGAACTATTGAAATATAAAACCAAAATATATCTGGGACAGAGTAAAAACAACAAAATTACCATCAACAAAAATAGAAATTACTGAGTTAGAAATCAGACTCTTAGTAGAATGAATAAATGGGTTGCTCCTTTGAAAAATTCTCCTAATGGAAAATCCAAGGGACAACCTAATTATTTGAAAAGAGCAGAAGATAAAAACAGGCTTGTGACGGTTCGTAAAAGCTGGGTGCGAGGTACGCAGTAGTTTGTGACACTATTCTCTCTACTTTTATTCTTAGACATTTTTATGTTGGAAAGGAAGGGAAACATTAGCTCAGGTTCCACTCCCAGGACAAAAGGACTCACGGTCTGGGAGTGGAGGGTCCCTCCCAGCGCCCACGCCCACTGTTGACTAACCCTAGCGCCCATTCCCGGGCACTGCCGCCCTGCCCGCCTTCTCTAACTGCAGAAAAGCCTCAGACACAGAGATGCAGATACCGGCCATTGGGAGTTGGACAGAACATCTCAAAATGACAGTTCCCGAGGGAGATAGATGGTCACGGACAACATGGTGACGTAGAGAGAGCAGGTATTTTTCAGGCATACCTAGAACATTTACAAAACTTTACTTCCATGTGGGGCACAGAGGTGCCAGCAGTGGCCTCAGAAACAGGCAGGTTCCCTCCCAGCTGACGGCTGTCACCCCACACCTGCCCAGCTCCCCTCTCTCAGGTCCTGCCTCCTGGTTCTCTGATGCACTGGAAGTAGGGTGCCAACAGGATCCCACTCAGCACTCAACCCTGGGCAGCCCAGAAGTACAGGAGGCTAACACCTCACGGGTAACTCCACTGGCGGGGGCAGGAGCCCCAGCCTTCAATCCTCGGACAGACAAGTCTGGGAGAATTCTACACCCTCCCCAACAGGTCCCAGCCTGGTGGAGCCCCAGCTGCTCACAGCAGTTAGCACCCCCCCAAAAACACATGCATTATTTCAAGTGCTCCTGAAACGAGGTTGGTTAATCATAAGCAAAGGGTTTGTTTGTTTTGTTCTGTTTTGTCATCAGGTCTTTAAAATTGCCATCATCCAGAACACATTCTCAGACCTCAATGCAATTAAATTACAAATCAATAATGCGAAACTCAAAAGCACGTTCAGACCATTTAAATGCTCTCTTAAACGACTCTTGAGTGAGGAAATGACCATGGAAGTTGTGAGACGCGGGTTCCACCTGAGTGGATGGCCAGCAAGAACTCCAGATTTCATAACAGCTAACCACCATCCCTAGAAACAGCTACAGCAAATCAGACAACGGAAAAGTGAGCTCACTGCCAGCCAGAGGATATAGAGGAGAGGCAAGTGTGGGAGGGAGTGGGAGGAGGGAGAAGGGGAAGGAGAACAAATTATGACTAAGAACAATGAAAGATGGGATTTAATTGCAGCGAAAATTAAAAATGCACTTACGAGATACTATAAGTAACTTTATCCAATGAATCTGAAGCCAGCAATGAAATGGATAACCTTTACAAAAGTAAAAATCACCAAAAGCGGACCAAGAATAGCCTGAATAAGCCTATAAACCCTTATATAAATTCAAGGAGTAGTCAAAATTTTCCCACCCACCCACCCACCCCCCAGGCATCCCAGACAGATTTTTACATAAATTTTCCCAAATCTTCAAGAAATCGATCATCTTCATCTTACACAAATTATTTCAAAGAATAGAAAAAGAGTCTGTGCTATAATCCATTTTAAGATGCTAATATAAGTTTGATAATAAAATTGGATGAGTAAGATATATATGTACAACTCAAACACAGACTTAATACACAGAGTGAGGTAAAAGTAGGTTTACAGTTGTTTGTAAGAAAAATAATACAACAATTAATAAATAATAACACAAGAATAAACTGTTTTGCACACTCACAACTGTAAACCTACCTTTGCCTTACCCTGTAGAGACTATATAATGAAAAATTACCAATGAACTGCAAAAACCAAACAACCGAACATTTAAAAGGGACAAAGTAACAGGAAATTCGCAGAAGAAACTCAAGCCAACAATAAATGCAGAAAAAGATGCTCAAATTTTTCAGTCCATGTGGAACTGGAAATTGAAACAATAACAAACCATTTATACCCATTGCACCGGCCAACATGAAGTCTGTCTATAACAAGGGTCCCACACACCTAGAGAAACAGGACTTCCAGACACTCTCAGGGGGGCGGACAATCCACAACCACTTGGGAGGGCAATTTGGCAGCATTTGGTGAATTTAAAGCTTCCCATCCTCTGCAGCCTGATCATTTTATTTATTTACTAGAGGCCTGGTGCACAAAATTCGTGCACAGGTAGGGTCCTCAGCCTGGTTGGCAATCGAGGCCTATCAGGGGGCCAACCAGCTGCGGGGAGGAGCCACGGGAGGTTGGCCAGCTGGTCCCCCCCATCGGGACCAATCAGGGGGCCAGCTGGGGGGAGGGGCCACGGGAGGTTGGCTGTTGGAGCACTGACCACGAGGGGTGGCTCCTGCATTGAGCATCTTCCCCCTGGTGGTCAGTGTACATCATAGCGACTAGTTGACCATTCATTTCAGTCATTCCGGTCATTCAATTGTAACAGTTGCTTAGGCTTTTACATATATAGAGAGATTTCTGTTGTTAATTCTCCTCCGACGATATTTTTCCATTGATTTTTAAAGAGAGTGGAAGGAGGGGGAAGGAGGGAAGAGAGAGAGAAAAAAACACTGATGTGAGAGAGACACATTGATTGGTTGCCTTCCTCATGAGCCCAGACCAGGTTTGGGGATCAAGCCTGCAACCCAGGTACATGCCCTTGGCCAGAATTGAACCTGGGACCCTCAGTCTCAGGGCTGACATTCTATCCACTGAGCCAAACTGGCCAGGGCGTGCAACCTGATCCTTTCAACGGTAAAGGAAGAGAGGCACGTGGTTTGGGCACGAGATCACACAGTCAGCGGCCGGCAGTGCCCCGCTCGGTCCGTCAGGCCGCCCGCCTCCCACATACAGAGAGTCTCCGCGTGCAGTGGTCATCTCGAATGGCACTTGGACATTGTAATAAGTCAAGATGGTTTTCACTCTAAGAATTGCCTTGTAACAAAAACAACAACAGCAACTTCCAAAGTGTTTCATCCAAATAGAAGGTCTCACCATGAAGTGTCAGCTCCTTGCGCGTCTTGGTATGAGATGTCAGAATTGCAAGTAGAGAACAAACCCGTGGGTGCATTTTTAGTTTTCGTGCCACACGAAGCATCAGTGCCCTCATGTGAGATGTTTCCAAAGATGTTTAACCATTTTATGTAAAAATGGCCTGCTTTCTGAAAGGAAACCAAGGGCATTTTGCTGGAGGAAATTCTTGTTTCCAAAAGCCGAATTGGATTGTAGGCGTCTCAGAGGGATATGGGTAGGTGCCCCCGAGAGTCCGGCTTTTCAGCTGGAAGGAAGGTGGGAGCCTCATGCCTGGCTTGTCGTTTTACAGATGAGGAACATCACCTGGCATTCCTCCTGGTTCACTGTGATTGTTACGGAGACTTTGGTGTGTCCCCCCAGCTACCTGGTGACCTTTCTCAACTTTGGAGGAGCACAGTGTCCCTGGGAGGGGAGGTGCCAGTAACTGAGCTCTTCTGGAGATACTCCAGCGTTGGGCTTTGTTCATCAGATGTTGGGCCTTAAAGTAGGTTCAGAAAACAGTTCCATCGTCCGTCCCCCCGCCCCCGCCTTCCTGTGACTGAGCGGCAGTGGGCAAACTCCTAAAGGGTATAGGGGCTGAGGGGTGTCCCAGCAGACTGATGGGCGGGGAACTGTGAGGATGTGTTAGGGCGACTGCAGAGCTGGCGGGTAGAACCAGAAAGGAGAAAACACATGTGTAAATGTTGCCATCAGTCTTGAGTTCGTTGAGAAGCACTTATTGAGCACCTGCTCTGATGGAAGTCATGGTGCGAGGCCGGCGCTGTGAGAATATCCATGTAGCTTCCCCTTCCTGGCAGGTTGAAGGTCGGTGGCTGGGGAATTTGATAGCAAGGACAGCAGGGAAAGAGGCACAGCTGGAAGGCCTTCTGCGCCAAAAGCTTCCTGTTAGAGATGCCGGCACATCTCCGAGTTCTGGACATCCAGGGGGACGGCACTGCCGGGAGAAGTGGGCTCTACTAGCAGATGAAGAGAGGCAGCTGGACTGGAAGTTGAATGCAATGAAAGCACCAGCAGCAAAGGCAGCAGGCAACAAGGTTTCGAAACGAAACACCGTGTATATTGATACACAGTCTGTATTGCCACACAGCCTTGTTCCAGGGAGGACTGGGTGGTAGGATCTGTGCTGTTGTGGGCCAATCAGCATTGAGGGGTCTGAAAAGCAGGCCCAAGCTCTGGTGGCTGTTGTGTGTCCGCACCTACCCTGCCTTTCCGCAGTTACCCACCCCCTGGGCCCCACAGGAGTCCTTTCCACCTGGCCCAGGAAGGGCTGGCTTCTTGCCAACCATGTGGTCCAGCTCTGACCAGAGCCCTGCATTTCCCAGCCACAGGGACTGGATGGCACTTGCTCATGTGACTCGGGCTGGGCCTCTGCCCTTGGAGCCAGTGGGAAAGCAGCCTGTGTCCACTGCCAGCCTTGTCCCCCGCCTGGCCTTGAGTGCCTTGGAGAGACGACATCATTCCAGCCCTGCCGGTGGCCCCTGTGTGCACCAGGACTGCGCATTTATGTGAGCCAGTGAACGCCCTGTTTTGCTTAAACTAGTTTAAAGTGGTTGCAGGTCAGAGAGAGTCCTGACAGAGACAGCCATTTTTTTTATAATGGTTTTTTAAATGACATTTTAAGAAAATTATAGCTTTATAGCTAATAATTGCCAAAAATAGAACTGGGTATTAATTCAGACCATCAAGAGAGGAATGATACATTTTGGAGGCACAGATAAACCTTTGCCTTTATACATTATTTTCCAATATATTCTCTCTCTCTCTCTCTCTCTCTCTCTCTCTCTCTCTCTCTCTCTCTCTCACACACACACACACACACACACACACACACACACACACTTTAGAGAGTGTTGTGAGAGGAAACCACTCTTCCCAGGTGACGGGATGTCATTAACTACTAGAGAGCAGTCCTTTACTAAGTGGTGCCTTGTCATTTTGGAAGAGTTAACGGAACTTGTAAAACAACCCCCGCTGGCTTTCCCGGAGCGGCATTTGAATCGGTTGAATCAGGCTGAACGGCCCCAGAACCCTACGCTCCAGCCGCAGACTGCCGTTTTGAATGCAAAGGAGACACTGGCACCGTCTCATTTGGTGAAGTCACTGGGGGTCCTAGAAGGCGATATGGAAAGTTCTGGAACAGACCTGCTGCCTCTCTTCCCCAGTGAGCATAGGGAATGTTTCCTGAGGGAAACGCCCGACCCCGATCCCCCTTGGCGGGTCTCCTGGATTCACTGACCTCTGCATGCAATCTCGCGGTGACCTGGCAGCTCTGCACACTGGCTGGGCCCCACGTGGACCCCAAACGGGCTTCTTTCGCAGGCTCCTGTCCTAGCCTTCAGGCTTAGAGAGGCCCCCACTCCCTAGGGCCCTGGGCACTGGGAGTCCTGGCCACTGACTCCGCCGGTCCCCACTGCGCAGCTCGCCAGGCCATTTCCACTTCCGAAGGCAGCCCCTCTCCTCCCCACCCACCCCCTGGCCCTCACAGGGGGACGAGCTCCGAGAATCAGGCAACCCTCACCCAGGGGTCACATGACCCCACGGACCCCACGTGAAGCCCTTGCTTTCCTCTTCCTGCCTGTCAAGTATTCAGACTGTCCACTGGCCAAGGCTGGGCCAGGTGGTGGCCTGGAGGGTGGAGGAGGAAAGAGCAGCAAGTCTCCAACCTGCAACCGGGCAGCCCCTCTTCCCTCTGAGTCACCAGACACCGGCCTGAAAAAATAGGGTTTGAAAAGCAGCATCATACATTATCCTCTACTGCTTTTCTGGTTCTGTGATGCAGTGAATGGGGAGACAAATGGCGAATCCACGGTACATTTCACACACACACACACACACACACACACTCACATATAAATCTAGAGAGAATTGGTGATCACTTGGGGGATGTCCCGCACCTGCCTTGGGTGTGACTCCAACTGCCTTATTCCACTGTGGTGGGGGCACATTACCCCCCTCACCCTAACCACGCCTGCTTCATATGTAAGTGTTACGTCAGTAAAATAGGGTAAGGAAGATGGCTGAACCTAAGTTTAATTTTTTAGCTTTCCAGAACTTTCTCTATTTGCACTAAAGATGCCTCTTGGAAACACGTGCTCTCCTAGGAGGTCGACATTGGCTGGAAGGGAGACACACTGCTTTGTTATTAGTCTGATTTATGTAGAATTTTTGTAAAGCACATTGTGAACATTTTTATAATCCTCTCAACATTTCAAGGATTGGGAAGCGAGAGAGAGGTCAGCAAAGCAGGGTAAAATCCATAATGCTCTGATTGTTCGGCATTCAAAATGCTAGAGGAGAAGTATTTCCACAGCCTCGTTTCCAGAAGAGCCCACTGTGAGCCAGCTTTAACTATTCCCAAGCCAGCCAACCTCGCGGGAGAGCATCCGGCATACAACTTCAAAGGCCGAAGCATGGAAATCCACACCCCAGGTCATTAGTACCGTCGGCGTTGTTAGTCAGCCAGGGCTGCGGAACATTTTCTGCATCTGAGAAAGCTGCTTAGCTGCCTCAGTTTCCCCGCCGAGGTCGGGAGCAACCAGGCGCACAAAGACTCAGGCAGCAAGCACGGGGCTCTGGGCCACTTCCCAGGCCAGCGAGGACACAATCCTGAAGTGACCCACTCTCCATTCCCAGACCTCAGCCAAGGTCACATTTGTTCCCAACACAAACACATCTGAAGCCGCAAGACAAATGGCCACACCCAGCAGCTCTTGGAACGCCGCCACGGTCAGATTCCACCCTGAGTCCTGATCTGTGACTTTTTAAGTGTCCTTGAAGCACGCTCGACGTCCTTGTTTTCCTCTTCCTGCCTGTCAAGCTTTGAATGGGAGGTGGATGGTGAGAGTGGGGACAGAAGGAAGAAGGCATGCATAAAGGCGATGAGGTACTGTGCATCTGTCTGCCTGCTAGAGTGTTTCCATCTGGGCTTGTAGTATTCAGGCTTCCACCCTCTGGTCATTCCTTCATTCAGTAAGTCAGGCAGTTGGGCAGTCGGCAAATTAATGAGTCGTACAACATTTGTTGACCTCCTCCCAGCTCCATGCACTATGCTAAGATTACAAGATGAATAGGTGTTGTTTTGGCTCTCAAGGACTTTATTGTCTAATGCAAGTGAAAGACAAATAAATAACGGCAGCATGGAAAATACTGCGATCACAGTACAAACAGTACATTCTAGAAGCAATGCACTTGCGGTGTCATTTTGGCATTTTATGTTAATGATATTTTTAATTAAAAATTACTTTTAAAAAAATATTTTTGATTTCTGAGAGGAAGAGACAGGGAGAGATAGAAACATCAATGATGAGAAAGAATCATCGATTGGCTGCCTCCTGCACTCTCCCTACTGGGGATCGAGCCTGCAACTCGGGCATATGCCCTTGACTGGAATCAAACCATGGCCTCCTGGTTCATAGGTCGATGCTCAACCACTGAGCCATGCCATCTGGGATAAAAATTACTATTTTATTAGTGATTTTAATAGACCTGCTTTATAATATGAACACGTGTTGTGAGATTCCTAACGTGTAAAAGTGAAATGTATGAAAACAATATTACAAAAGAAGGGATGGGGGAAAGGAAGGTACAGTTACCGTTGCAAGGTTCTCACACTGTGCAGGTGAACTGGTGTGATGTTAGATGAAGGCAGACTGACGAGTTAAAGGTGCAATGAACATAACACTAGAAACAACAGGGCTTCCACTAAGTGACAAAAGAATGAAGTAGCGCTGATAAACCAAAGTGAAGAGAAAATGAAATACCGAAAAGTACTCAGTTTAAAATGCTATGTTTATTTTACTTCACACACAAAAAGATGCTTAATGCTCATTTGATCAAAATAAGGGAGGAAAACAAGGAAAAAGGAACAAGATGATAGATTTAAACCCAACCATAGCCCAAATGATCTCAACTATTAAAGGGCTAACATTTCAATTAAAAGGCAGAGACTGTCAAAGTAGACCAAAAAATAGAACCTAAGTATTTTTTTTAAAAAAAAAACCTTTAAATATTACAACACAGACTAAAGGTAAAGGAATGGAAAAAGATATATTGTACTAGGTGTGAAATTGGCTGGAAAAGTCATATTAGTACCAGACAAAGCCAACTGCGGAGCAAGGAGTATCGCCAGGATGAAGATGACTTCAGAATGAAAAAGGACTAAGTTCACCACGAGGATGTACTAAACAATCCTAAATGTGTATGCACCTAATTACAGAGCTTCAAAAACACACAAGGGAAAAGATGACAGGCCTAAAAAAAGAAAGAGACAAATCTGCAATTTTAGCTGGCAATTTAAATGTTCCTCCCTCAACAATTGATAGACAGAAAATTAGTAACAGTATTGCCTTTACTCAGGAACCAATTTGCCTGATTTATGGCTGTAGACACTTCACCGAACAATAGCAAAATACATTCTTTTCAAGTACCCATGGAACATTCAGCAAGAAACAAGTCATAATGATTCACGCAAAGTGATTCAAATGACATAATGTCTGTTCTTTAACCATAAAAATAATTAAACTAGAACTCAATAACAAAAAGTATGTGAAAAAAAATCCTAATTTGGAAATTAAATAACACACTTCTAAAAAAAACCCATGGGCCAAAGAAGAAATCACAAAAGAAATTAGAATATATCAAACTGAATGAAAATGAAATCAGAACATATCAAAATGTTGGGATGTAACTACAGTACTGCTTAAAAGGAAACGTACAGTTTTCAGTACTTATGTAAAAAAAAGAACAAAGGCCACAAATCAATGATCTAAGTTTGCAAGTCAATAAACTAGAAAGACAACAGTGAATAAACCCAAATTAAGAAAAAAGAAAATAACAGTCGGAAATGATTGAAAAAGAAGATAAAAAAAGAACAGATAATCCAATGAAAGCAAAACTAAATTGTTGGGAAAAAATAAATATAATTGATAAATCTCTAGCCAGAAAAATCAGAAATTTTTTAAAAAGTAAAAGCATAAATCACCAATATTAGGAATTATAAATAGGACTATACATACAATGAACATTAAAAGAATAAAGGAATATTATGAACAACTCTGTCAATACATTTGTCTAGTTATTTAAAATGAATAGATTTCTTGAAAAATAAAAATAAATGACCTGAATATCCCTATATCTATTTTTTAAATTGAATTTATAGTTATACATTTCCCTCTAAGAAAACTCTAATCCCAGGTGGCCTCATTGGTGAGTTCTACTAAACATGTTAGGAAGAAATATTAATTCTGTACAAATGCTCCCTCCAAATCCCAGTGGTTTCTTTCTTTCTTTCTTTCTTTCTTTCTTTCTTTCTTTCTTTCTTTCTTTTGTAGAAATTGACAAGCAGATTATAAAATTCCATGAGGAAAAACAGAGAACCTAGAAGAGTCAATTTTTTGGAAAATGAATTAAATTAGAGGAAGTATACTACTTGACTTTAAGACTTACTAGAAAGCTACTGTAATCAAGACATTGTAGTACTGATATAAAGATTCATGGAGGGAAATGGTCAATTAATTTTTTAAAAAGATTCCAAAGTAATTCATTGGGGGATGAGACCTTCTTTTCAGAAATGGTGCTAGAATGACAGGATGTCCATATGATAAAAAATAAATAAACCTCAAACCTTACCTCATGTCATAGTTATTGGGCGGACACTTAAAATGGATGTCCTATTGGCTATGTAAACTCTAACTCAATAAACTTAGATTTTTTAAGAGCTGTTCATTTTTAACTGATTATGTCATAATCAAAAAAAATGTCCACAACACTGGATCCCTAGTCTTGATTTTTTTTAAAAATTGATTTTAGGAAGGGAGAGAGAAAGAAACATCTATCAGCCTCCTCCCCTACACTCCCTGACAGAGGATCGAGCCCACAACCTGGATATGTGCCCCGACCAGGACTCAAACCCAAGACCTTCCAATGCATGGGATGATGCTCCGACCAACTGCACCAGGGCTGCATTCTTAGTCTTATGATGTCCATCGGTGAGCAAATAAATGTTGATACCGAAATATTTACCTGGCAGAAATCGATCTAATTTTTTACTTGACAAAGGAAGATATATGAATGTCTAAAAAACACATGAAAAGATGTTCAGCATTATTAGGAATCAGGAAAACCCAAATAAATCACAAAATGTCATTGCACACTCACCAGAATGGCTAACATGGAAAAGAATGGCAACCCCCATTGCTGGTGAAGGCGTGGTACAACCAGAATTCTCATCATTGGGAGTGAAATGGTCCAACCGCTTTGGACAAAGCCTGACGGTGTCTTATAAAACTAAACATCCACGCACCCCATGGGCCAAACTTCTACTTTCAGGTATTTACCCATCAAAGGCATCGACAAGAAACAGCAGCTTTATCCAAACGAGCCAAACACTGGAGTAGCGTGGGGGCCGTCATCAGAATGAGCAAACAGATGTTGGCATATTCATACAATGCAATGCTCTTCAGTAGGAGGGGCTGCACCCACACGGCAGCAGCGTGGTTCTTAGAATACTGTGCGGAGTGGAAGACCTCGCACACAAGACTACAGGCTGTGCAGTTCCATTTGTGTGAAGGTCCAGCACCGGCCAAACGAACCGAGAGTGAAAACTCGGAACTGTGGTAGCCTCAGTGGGGTGATTGGCCTGGGAAAGGCCACGGGGGAACTTCACCTTGATAGGGGATGAGACTTAAATGTTACACGTTTTGCTGTTTGTACATCTTATCATTTACAAAACACCCATAAACTAGTAAGGAATGCTGACTAATGATATGCACACTGAAGCATTTAAAGAGTGAGTGTACTGATGTCTACAACTTTCAAATGCATCCAAAACAGTGTGGGTTGATGAATGGACAGAGGGATGGACAGATGGGTGACAAAACAATTACTAAAAAAATTGCTTATTTTAGATCTAGGGCAGGGGTCAGTCAACCTTTCTGTAAAGAGCCAGGTAGTAAATATTGTAGACTGTTGCTCTATTCAACCAATCAATCTATGGGGCAAGAAACCGGCCATGGACAATATGCGTACCCCGTGTTCCCGCACAACCCTATTTATAAATGCTGAAATTTGAATTTCACATAATTTTCATGTCACCAAATATTTTCTCTTTTGACTATTTTTCAACCATTGAAAACATAAAGCCATTCTTATCTTACAAGTCATGCAAAACAGCCAGTGGGTGAGTTTAGTCCTGGGGCCAGAGTTGGCTGACCCCTGACCTGGGGAGGCTGGATATATGAGTGTTTAGTGCACAACTCTTTGAACTTTTCTGAAACTTTTTAGTGGTTAAATATCGGGTAAATTACCCAAAAGAAAAAAGTTAACAAATAAATCACAACAGCTATTTCCTGAAAAACCTCCTATTAGCACTATGCGCTTACATATACTATCTCGTGTCTCCTTTTTTACTTTGTAGCAGTCGAGTCATTTTTGGTACATGAGTATTCATCACTGGGACAGGTTAATGTGCGTTGCCGTCTTTATTATTCTAAAGGACCCTTCTTGGTCTTGCCCAATGCTTTTCAGCTTAAACTCAGCCTCCCTTGACATTAACCACCATCCTTGGATTTTCAGCCTTTTAATAGGTGTAGGCTGTCTCTTGGACGGGGCGCGGAATTGGGTTTCTAAGATTTAAGTTCGTCCCATCTGCATTGCATGACCTGACGTGTGTGAATCTGAGTTCTCCCATGTTTGCAAAGATTATGCTTTCTCCTCTTCTAAGAAGACGTCGTGATACCCACACACGGCTTCCTGGCAGCGAGGTTTGCCAACTAATTCCTTACGTAGCCCCCATGCTCTGCTTCTCAGAACCAATCAGGTTGGGGACATGCCCTGGGCCTGCAGGTGAACCCCCCTCCCCTCTTCATTTGGGGGACCTTGCCTGAGCTGTGCATTCTGCTGTGGCCTTTTCTAACCCTCTCTCCAGCTCACCCACGCCCCGCCCCCCATCACTTCCTACACCCCTCCCCCCATCTCCAGGCCTGAGGACTCACTTCATTACAGATGGAGCGGATCCTGTGTCCTCCTGGGTCCTGCTCTCCATGGGTCTTCCTCGAGGTTAGGGGAATGCTGACTTAGGCCCCCTGTTTGTAAACCGGAAGTCTCGCAGCACCTTCTCCAAGTATATTGGCTCTGACGTCATTTCCCTTCCTCCCATCTCTCCTTCCATCCACCCCAGGCCGGGAAGTTTCCTTCTCTTCCCAAGACTGGGAAGGGAGTCCAGGAGAGGCCTGCTCTCCGGCGGGCACCGTCCTCGGCTGTGGGGCAGGCATTTCCTGTGTGAGGGCAGCTGGGAGGCACGCAGCTGGAGGGCCCTGCTTCCCACCTGGCCTCCCCACGGCTCCAGGTGGTCTCCAGACTCCAGGTAAGGTGAGAGGAGGTACAGGGTGAGTGCCTCCACCTGGGAGTGGGGCAAGGACGGGAGAGGAGCCCGAGAGGACGTGGACAGAGGCCCTGGGAGCTCAGCAGCCCGGAGCCGGCGAATAACGAGCAGCTGCATTAAGACCATCTGTGATCTCAGGGTCTAGGAGGCTGTCCCGGTGCTGACATTCACCAGGTGCAAACCTCAGTCTCCCCACTGTAAAGAGGGTGTAATCCCGAGAGCTCCTACTCAGGCTGGTGCCAGGAAAGGGCCTAGCCTGGGCCTGGCATGGCTAGGTTCCAGGCAGCACTGCCACCATTACTGCTACCCAACCAGGCATCTCTCCTGATGCCCTCATCAGCGCCTCCTGCTGTTTGCCGAGGAGCCCTGGTGAGGGTGGGGACAGGGCAGCCCACGAGGGCGGCTTCCACACCTGGGCTGCCTGTGCCGGGGTCCCCGGGCAGCTGTCTCCCTATCAACTGCCTCACACCGGCTCCTGTTTACCCTCTGAGCACACCTGGGGCGGGATCCAGCTCCCAGGGCCCGCTGGGGAGGACACTGATCTGCCCTGAGCGCTGTGCTCCCTGCCTCCCACGGGTCTGCACAAAGAAACTCTTTGTCAGGGATGCCGGCCTCCAGACACAGGGGGCTGGCATGTGGCATTCCCCAGGGCCCTCCATGTGCCCAGAGACCCCATCTGCTGGGAGCCGGCTCTCTTCGGGGCTGTGTCTGCATCTGTGCTTTCTTTCTCTCTTCTGCTTCCTGCCGTGTCCTGGGGGAGATTTAAAGGCTGTGCACCCAGCCGAGAGCAACTCCAGCTCCTACGTGCGTGTTCTACCCATTCCACGGAGTGGGCGTTCGTTGAGCACCTGCTGTGTAGGAACTGGGCTGTTCTGTGCACAGCCAGGGCCGCAGGAAAGACAGAGGGCAGCCTGATTCCGGGTGTGTGCATGTGTGTGTGCACGCGTGTGTGTGTGCGTGTGTGTGTGTGTGTGTGTGTGTGTGTGTGTGTGTGTGACGTGAGCTGAGGTGGAGGGAAGCTGGGGGCAATGAGTGGCATTCCACCCAACCCGGGGTCTCCTGAGCTGTGCCTGAAGGACAAGCAGGATAGGCAGGCAATGGCACAGGGTGGAGTGGGGTGGGGTCCTGCCACCTTGAGAAACAGTGTGTGAACAAGCAGGGAGGATTCTGGGAAATTCGAGAGGTTCAGAGGGCAGAACACAGAGCACGTGGTGCTGGGAGGTGAGGCTGGGGCGAGAGGGGGGCGGGGGGGATGGCAGAAGGAAGCTTGTCCCTGCAGCTGCCCACCGGCTCACTCTCCGGGGTATTGCTATGGAGGGAGCGCGGCATGCAGCGTGCAGATAATCGTGAAACGGTGCTTTGGGTTGTAAATTCCATGTAGCCAACTAGTTCACACAGAACCCTTTCATGGATCTTTGCCAAACTCTTGTATTTGTAGCCGACTAACAGTTGCCGTTCAATTATGATTTGACCATTTTTGTGCTATTCACAGTGTAGCAGTTACAAACATGGCAAATCATTCACCATGTAGCAATGGCGAACATGGCATATTACTATTTTCTCCATTACTTTAAATAATCAGCAACAAAAAACAAAAATAAATCAAGCCCTGATCTGTAGTTTGCTCATTCCCATGGTGTGGCTACTCCCATCGTGGCCAATTTCAAGCTGCCACCATGATTTGGAAAGAGATGGGAGGTACTAGAATTTCTGCCACTTAGATATAATAGAGGCAAGTCACCCCCAGAGGGTAGATGACAGTAACATGTAGGAAAACAATTAGAAAGTGATGAATTGGAGCATTCGTTACCTTCGTTTTAATGCAATTTATTTTATTAATTGTGTGCCTATGTAGCTTTTAATAACAGCTACTTAACTCTTGGCTCCCAAACACCGGGGTAAGCCAGCCCCAGCACATCCCACAGGCAGAGGCAGGGCCTTGGAGGGACGCCTGGCCCAAGTCACGACATGAAAGGAGGCCCCGGGGGCGCAGACCTGAATGTCTCCCTAATCCTGGAGCCTGTGAACATATCACCTTTCAGGCTGGAAGGGATTAAGGTGGCAGATGGAGCTGAAGTTGTTTATCAGCTCACCTGACAACAGCAAGATTACCCTCGTCCCCCAGTGGGCCCGGAGCAATCACCTGGACCCTTAGATGTGGCAGAGGGAGGCAGAGACCTGGGGTGATGTGAACTGAGGCTCTGAGACCAGCTCTTCTGCCTTTGAACTTGGAGGCAAGGCCACCAGCCAGGAAACAAGGCACCTCTGGAAGCCAAACAGACAGAAAGGAAGCTCACCCCCCACCCCCCAGAATCTCCAGGCGGAACCAGCCCTTCCTGCTCCCCGGTTGTGTCCCCGTGAAACACAGGTCAGACGTCTGACCTCCCAAAGTGTGAGATAGTGCAGTTGTGTGGTTTTACACGAGCACTAAGTGTATGGCTGTTTGTCACAGCAGCCACTGGTATACCCACAGCCCTAGCCTTCCTATCTCCCATTCTGTGACCTCTGTGCCTGGCCTGAGGTGCAACAGCCAGGGCCTGGCAGGACCCCCTGGGGCCTTGGCAGCCACTTAGCTGCAGGAAGAGGAAAAAGGAGAGCGATACTGATCTCAGCGGCTGTTAGGATTTAATAAGATTATGAATGCCGGCGAAGCTCTGCTGGCTGTGAGCCACGGCCATGTTTTCCGGGACGAGAGGCAGGAAGGGCTGAGTCCAGATGAAGCCGCTTCCCTGGGGCGCCTGGGGTCTTTTTCCAGAAGCCGCAGCAGTTGGAAGCCAGCCTGGTCTCAGGGCAAGGCCTGCTGTGCGTTGTCTCACACAGATGCGACTGCAGAATGTAATTCCCGACGATGGCCTGGCCTGTGTCTTGGTTTGCCTTCGTCCTTTGGTGATTTGGGAGAAAGCCCTCTTCGGGCATCATGTCCTTCAAACAGATCAGCAAAGCAGGAAATGCCCCTTTCCTCTGCCACAGCTGGACCACGAGTGCCAGCCTTCAGGGCCACATCCAGGGCTCCAGTTGAACGCTCACCGAACGCTCACGTGGAGGTGCCCGCCTCCAGCCCTTCAGTGTCACCCGAGAGAAGGTGCAGGTGTAAGTGCCATCAGAGGCCGGGGCAGGGCCAGCGGGTCGTTTTCACAAACACACCTGCTGAGAGAAGGAGGTATAAAGATCACGGGCCGGACTGTTTCATGGTCTCGAGGTTCCCCGACACCTGCCTCGATCCTTCACCATCCAGTCCCTACAAGCCAGAGATCCCAGGTTGCTCCCAGGTTCAAGGTGTGGGCTGTGGAGTCTGGAGAAATGCCAGAAAGGCCTTGCTGCTGCAGGGCCGACGGAGGGCAAGGGAGGGAGCTGGGTGCCAGGCTCCCCTTTCTTCCTGTGCCTCCTGCTCCCTCCCCCGACCTGGTCTGGCATCTCCGTCTGCTGCCTCTCCCTCTGCGGTCTCATTAGCAACGGGCAGATCCCAGATCCGGGCCAGGAGGACTAGCCTCCAGGCCCACGTGTGAGGCACTAGGGAGCTGAGCCCCTGGCCCCACACCAGCCACCAGAGTGGCTCTCTCCAGGGAAGTTCAGGTCTCAGGGAGAAGACGGGCTCTATTGCAGACCGAGCTCTATCTGGGGAGGGGGGTCCCGTGTGGCCATCAGACCCCAGCGGTCAAGGCCAGGACAGCACAGTGTCCGGGGCATCCAGCAGTCTCCGTGCCAAAGGAAGAGAAACGCCCTCCCGTCCCTCTGCCCCAAGAAGTTGGCTGCAGCGAGCTGTGCCGTGGGATACGCACAGGCAGTGGGAGACAGAAAGCTCGGCTGCCAGTCCCCACGGTGCCCGCGTGCGTGTGGGGGTGAGGGACTCTCCGGTCAGCCTTGGGCAGGGAGATCTGGCTGAGCAGATGGGCCCCTGGCAGGGCCCCCAGGTGCCAGGACACATGCCCTGCTTGCTCACAGTGGATGGGCTCTAGGGCTCTGCATTAGGCCTCCCCCGGCCCTGCTGGGCTGTGCCCCCAAGGGGCTTCCCAGCACTAGGGCTCCTGGGCAGTATCCTCTCCTAACTCGCCCATCCTCCCTTCTCGGCAATAAGTCCCCAGAGACACGGCTGTGGGTCTCGCTCCTTTTTCTCGCCCCAGAACGTCTCTTTGCTTTGTACATAGGAGGCTCAACAAACATCGACTTCGCCAGGAGCTGCACAATTTACTCCACTGCGCCCCATAAAGTCCGGCCCCGAGGAGCAGGGCCTCGGGGTGGCACCTCCATTCCAGTCCTCGGCAGAACCTACAGCCACGCCCACCTGAGCTGCCCGAGCAACGAAGATCCGTGTGCATTTGGAAATCTGCAAAGAAGACTCCAGCAGTGCTCAGGCCCTGTGGGAGGGTCCCCTGAACGTTGTAAGGATTGTGGATACAGAATGAGGCTCCCTCCAGTTTATTGTATCAGAACTCTTGCAGGTGGGGCCCAGGAATCTGAGATACAACTCTCCCTCCTCCCCCACTCCCACCTCCAGGGGTTCTAGGGCTGGTGAAAGTTTGGTAAGACCCTTCTCGGGTCAGAGTGCTCCTGCGTCACCGCACATCCCATCCTCCCACAGATGACGAGGCCTGGCGGGACCGGGCAAGGCTTCCTCCTGCCTGCGCACACGGGATTCGAGTCCACGGTCCCCACGGTGCCTGTGACACTGCTGCACAGCGGCAGGCAGTGCCCACGGCCTGGGACTTCTGTCCAGGGGGTTTTCTCCAGGCCTCCCTCATCCCTGCCCCAAGCATCTGTGCTTTATTGGTATTTGTCACCCAGATCTTACTCTTGCTCGGGAGCAGCCTGCCTTTTGCTGGCTCACATTGAGAACCGAGGAACTGCCTGGCAGCGCCCATGAACAAGACCTCTCCTTCCAGCAGGACCCAGGGAGCCAGCCTCGGTGCATGGAGTGACCTGCACAGGTACCTCTCCCTCCAGAGTCCACCTCGGCTCTGAGGCCTGGTGTGCTCACTCTGGGGCAGTGGTCGGCAAACTGCGGCTCGCGAGCCACATGTGGCTCTTTGGCCCCTTGAGTGTGGCTCTTCCACAAAATACCACGTGTGGGCGTGCACGTGCAGTGCGATTGAAACTTCATGGCCCATGTGCAGAAGTCAGTATTTTGTGGAAGAGCCACACTCAAGGGGCCAAAGAGCCGCATGTGGCTCACGAGCCGCAGTTTGCCGATCACTGCTCTAGGGTCTTGTCCTGTGAAGCCATCGTGGAGATACCCGGGCTTCCCTGCGACCCAGGTCAATTTTGTTGCATGGACTCTGGACTCTTTTTGAATTTGCACAGCCCTAGATACAATCCCTTTTGATAAAAGGTCTTTGGTCCTGATTATAGGAGCGCCGTGGAATATGTAAATATGTTTTCCTAATTCCGTGTAAAGTTGGTGTACACTCAAATGCAACCAGCCCACAGTACCTGCTGCTCTCTGTCCAGGCCCATGATGGGTCAGAAGGAATTGAGGGGGGGGAAGGGCGGGATTTGGAATGAGTGTCTGTTCCCTGTAGGCCAGTCAGGGGCTCAGACCCTTAGACTCATTGTAAGTTATCACTGCCAACACAAGAACAAAGCGTGTGACCTGCCCATGTGAAGCGTGACATCATTCAAGATGCTAGTCTTGGAGTCTAGCCAACCTCAGAGCATTGGAGCCAAGCCTCAGAGCCTCGGAGAGCCGAGCGCGGCCAGCCCTGCGAGAGGGCAGCCGGCTGGGCCTCTCTCGGAGAGCCTGCCTTTGCAATCCTTGGGCACCAACTTTGTGAAAAGGAAACCTGAACGTGGTGGGTCTGGGCTGTAGGCAAGGAAGCCTGCTGGACAGTGTTCTCCCAGACCAGGGAGCTGGGCGTGGCCTTGGGAGGCCGGCCTGGGTGCCAGTGACCACAACCCCTTGTTGGGCTTCAACATTGTGATGACGTAGGGGGACAGACACCTGCGGAGAGAGGAGAGCCGCAGCTCACCGGGCACCGTGAAGGTTTTCCATCTGGTCCGTTGTGCTTCGCATCAAACCTGGGCAAACGCATTAAACCGCGTCCGCCTGCGGCTGTTTCTGCCCCTGTGCCAAAATGCGCGTGTCACCATGGTTACTCCATGTTTGTTTTTGCTGAGCTGGTGGCAATTGTGGCTGCTCTTAAAAGAAGAGGTATAAACACTCAGAGAGAGTGTGAATGTGATGCAGCCTAAATGCCTGAGCACGCTCCCTGCTGGACCGGAGTCAAGGACACGGAGCTGAGCCCCGCCCCCGCCCAGCTCCACCTGGGTCTCAGGGTGACTTCCAGGCTCTGCAAGGCAATCTGAGCTGAAGGCAGGGCGGGGCCGGCCTCCCAGCGGCACTGAGGGCCCACGGGCACCCTCAGACACTCGCTCCCTCCCACAGGCCCCTGTGCAGTGAAGGGTTAACTCGGCCGGGTTGGGCTGTCCAAACCCTGCACCTTCCCAGAAAGCACTGGATCGCGATGGGAATGTCCCACCTGGAAGAGCGTCTCCGCACACCTGGGCCCTGACTGACAGTCCTCCCCAGCAGGTGTCCGTCGGGGGCCCCGATGTCCCAGGAGGCTGCTGGGCACTGAAAACACCTTCAAAGCTACTGACAATTTCATGTAATTATGGAGGATAATTACAGAGACAATTTATTTTTCTTAAGTAAATTCAGCTCATGAATCTTTTACTTATGTGTGTTTTTCATCCATCTGGGAACTTTTAACCATCTTTCCAGGGAACATCTGGAGTTTGATGAACTCCAGCGGTGGAAACCCTCATCACCAGTCCATCCTCTTCACTGACCATCCTTGCGCATGAATTTAAACTGTGCTTACAAACTTTATGCCTTTCCTTTTCTTCGGCAGGCGCTTCGGCGGGGCGGCACCTGCACTTTAAAGAACTCCAGCGACATGGATGACAGAACGTAGGAGCGCGCAGCTCTCGGTTCTAGGGCCAATCCACTGACACACTTAGTTTGTTTCTCCTCCATCTTTCAGCCTGGACCCAACAGCCCATGAGGAGCGGCCCATTTTAAACCGGAGCCAGCTCTCCTGAGGGATAAATTCTGAAAAGCTGCGGAGCCCCTGACCCGCCTTCCTCCCCCAACCTCTTGGACACTGGGAAACAGAGACAACCCGAACCTGACAGGGGAGTGTGACTACGACGGGTTCGGCTGATCACCTGCGTCTGACTCTAAACATTGCTGGAGTGAAGAGGCTTCTCCCTGCAAAACAACTTCCCCATCCCAAGCAGGAACGGGCCTGCCCTCTCGCTGTGGGAGCGATTTGGGTCTGGATCTGGGACCTGGATGACATGTTCTGGATGGTTCTATGAGGCTGCTGATGAGACCTTTCATAAGAGTCGCCCTGACACTGGACTCTGTGTCCTATAGAGGAGCTGGTCTCCCAGGCCACCTTCCCGAGCTCAGGGGCCGAGCCAGGGAGCCCCAGGATCTGAAGGCCGAGAAGCCCAGGGCCAGAGTGGACCTTAGACAAGCCCGAGGCAGTGACCTTGATCCTGAGACCACCTCCTCCCCAGCCTCCAGCTCATTCCTTTCCCACCAGGTGACAGGAGTCACCTGGCTGCAGGCCAGCAGGTGAGGGAGGCGCCGGGCAGAGAGCTCCCTTGCATCATTCCACACCCAGCACCTGCCTCCTGGCCAGAGGGATGGCCTTGGGGATGGGGACATGACCCAGGAGGTGTCAATCGAGACAGTCACAGACTCTTTGGTCCACAGCTGGAGACACCAGCTTTCTTCTGCTAGACACCAGCTTTCTTCTGCTAGACTGCTCACGGCTATTTGGGGACTAAGAGGGAACTTTTCGTTGAGGCTGAAACTATGGAAGGAGAGCCGAAGATGGACAAAACCAGGTCCTTGAGATCTTCAGGACCGAACCTCACCTGACGCGCACCCTGCCTGGGCCTTGTCACTGACAATCGGCCAGAAATGTTCTTCGTTGCTTGTTAAAGCCTGTGGGAGTTGATGTTTCCATTACTTACGGCCCAAGGCTCCCTAACCAATGCCAGGACCATCTCCATTTTACAGGCAGGGAAACGGAGGATCAGAGAGATTAAAGGCGCCATCTCTCCACATCATCCTGACAATCAATCACACGCTACGCTGTGGGGTGCAAACTCTGAGCTTTCTCTGGTGTAAGGAACCCCCAGCGAAGGCCTGACTGCCGATTTCTTTCCATCAGAGCTACTTTGGTGTCCAGTCTCCAAAGTGAGATCTGCAATCCCTGATTAAGAGATTGACTCTCCCATCCAACCAAGGCTCAACATCCAGAGTCGTGGGGCACCCAGTGGGGCTGCGGTTCTCCTCCATGCCCTGCACACCTCCCTCCCTGTGAGACCGTAACTTCCCAGCACTTATTCCCCCAAAGATGCTGAAGTTGTGTCCAGGCCGGAAGCACTTCTGCTCTAACACTACGCTTGCCTCCTCAATCGGCCAGATCTCCAGCTTTGCTCAGACCCTGAGAACCTGCTGCAGGAGCCACCACTGTCCCTCCTGGAGTCCTCACCCAGGGACACTGCCACACGCACAGAGACTGATTCTTGGCAAGGCTGCCCCTTTCCTCCCAGCAACGGAGAGGGAGGGGGAAGAAGGTGACTCCCTTTGGTGGGAAGTTGAGGGAGGGAGTGGCGTCCACACCGGCTTTGCCCACTGGCCAGAGCATCCAATAACTCCTTGTTCTGAAGATGCCGGGTCTGTCCACCCTGAATGACCAATGTCAGTTTCTGAGCCGCTTCCAGGGCGCCCAGGACCCCTCCCCCACAGGACCCCAAAGCCCGGTGGAATGATTTCAAATTCCCCTTTGTTTGTTGGCAAAAGAAAACAAGAAAAGCAGGGCTGTGGAAGCTGAGGAAACACAGCGATCTCCTGCCCTGGTCTGCCCGCCATCTAGTGGTCAGAAAGGGGTGGTGCAGTCTGGGCCAGAGAGGGGGAGGACCACACAGGTAACTCCATCAGACTCTCTGTCTCCATCAAACCGGCCACCACAGAGGGGATCACAGCCTGGGCTCCTGGGCAGGGAAGGACTTGGGGCCCCAGGTGGTGTCTGAACATGAGAACTACCCAGGACTCAGAACCTCAGCTGCCTGAGGCCAACCTGCCTTGGCGAGGGCCCGGGCTATCTCTCCACCTCTCAAATGTACACTGAGTTCTAAGGTCCTCAAAGGTCCTCCCTCCCATCCCTCACCAGTAAAACAACTACATCTTCCCTGGAGGAGCAAGAGCCTAAACTAGGAGGAAGAAGATCTGCGTTTCCATTCTGAGCCTCTTGAACCAGTAATTTAAACTTTCAGCCTCAGTTTACTTATCTGTAAAATGGGATCCACAACTTCTAACTCACAGGGTTAGTGTGACAACTAGACGAGTGAGGGGAGAACCTTGGTGGTCATGTTCCTTGTCCTCTCTGGGCCTGCGGCAGGAGGCAGATGGGAGCACGCCCTCACAGCCACACGGGCGTGGCTTTCATCCCAGCCCCTCCCTTTTACTAGCTGCTTGACTGTGGAAAAGTTGCATAATGTCTCCATTCCTCAACTGTAAAGTGAGAATAATTATGCATGAAGGCTGGTAATGAGGATTCAATAAGGCAATAGCTATAAAGTACATGCATAGCTCCTACAAAATCCCCTCCCCTCCACGAGCAGGGAGACCCAGAGCCCAATGGTCTGTGAAGGGGTTTCCCAAGACCCCCAGCTCCAAGTGTGCGTGGCATCTGCACTGAAGAGCAGGAGCCATGAACAGCCTCTACGGGTGTCCAGGGCACCGGGATCTCTCCCTTCCTCCTTCTGTTTCAGATGCTATGGATTTAGTGCCTTGAGCTCTGCCAGCAGAAAGAGTCTAGGTTAGAGGATTTGAATTGCAAGCACTATGAGTGTATTCCTACATAGCAGCCTGGACACAGCAGCACCCCAGAACCCTCCCGTAGAAGTGGCATGAGCACGGGAGCATGTGCAGGCCCACATGCACACATGTGCATTATTCTGCCTCTCTCCTTCCCTCCCTGGCCTTCCTGGCGGTGGTCTTCACAGGGACTTTCTCCAGGTGGATTTTGGGTTCCTAAGGGCAAGGACTCTACCACATTCCTTTTGTCTTCCTGGTATCACTATAAGAACTGGAACTCAGTAAACATTGCTTTGTTAGATGGATGGATGGATGGATGGATGGATGGATGAGTGGGTGGGTGGGTCGGTGGGTCGGTGGGTAAAGGGATGGGTGATGGGTACGTGGATGGGTGTGTGGGTGGAGAGGAGGATGGTGAATGGTTGGGTGAGTAGATGGATGGACCAGGTCAGAGGTACCTCATAGCACACATGCATTTGTCCCTCTCAGCACTTGGCATGGCCGTCATCATCGATTGATATGAGTATCTCTCTCCCCAACAAGACCATGTGCTCGACAGGGGCAGGGCTCAGTCTGCTCTCCCACAATTTCATCAGTAGCTCTGAGCCCGAGACCTGGAGCACGGTGTGTGCTCGGGAAATACTTGTTAAAGGAGAGATGGGTGACACTGTCCCTGGGGCAGGTGAGGGAAGGAGAGGGGAGACCAAATTCTCATTGTTAAGGAAAACACACATGAATACATGTAGACTCTTTCTTGAGATGCATGAAAACTGTAGAAGATTTCAAGATGGAGTTTTAAAATGCATGTCATCCCTGAAATCCAAAAGCCGCACAGACATAGGGCTCAACGCCGGGTTATTGCACGCTCATTGTCTCTCATTCAAGGACAGTATGCCATGGGTCCCAAGCTGGTATTGGAGCAAATGGACCAGGTCAGGGGTGCCTCACGGCACACATGCATTTGTCCCTCTCAGCACTTGGCATGGCTGTCATCATCATCAGGAAGAGCCAGAGACACGCTCCCGGTCTCCCCAGCACAGCACTGGGCCCTCACGGATGCGAGCTGAGCATCTGGACCACAGAGCAGCCGGCACAGGCACGTTTCAATGTCAGAAGCAATTTATTCTACTTGTTCAAAACTGGTTACCCACAACAGTGCATAGCGTAACTCTTTACTGACTCTGAGGATATACAATACATCAAAAATCCCACTTTTCCCAAATGTTTCTATTAGTGGTCGTTAATTAAAGTCAACAAAATTAATCTTATGAATTAAGAACTAAAGATCATGTTACAATTTCAAGTTCTTCAAGGAAAAACACTACACATTCAGGTGTTAACTATCAAATACAGTTCAATTTGCTTTAAATAAAGTAACAAGCATTACCTGTTAGCGTGGTGTAATGAAGAAAATTCTAAACTAAGCTATTTAGATTCTAGACTGATTTCCTCATGAATTCATGTTGTGACCGTAAGTAAATAACTCCCCCATTTCTTCTCTGGTTTCCCATTGTGTAATGGTTAAAGGGTACCTCCCCTGTAGTAGGATTATATTGTAATGGCTGAGAAAATGGAAAAATATAAAAGAGTAATATATATTATGTTATTTCTACTTATTATAAAGATTTTCATATTAATAGAGTGTCTTTTGAGCCACCACTGTGTGAATAAAATAATATCCTGGTAATGCAGGAGAAAAGTTAAGAGCATGACGTCTACTAGACAATATATTTATTACTGACCTATTGTTAAAAAACTAACTTCAAGTGTATTGTCAAATATCTTTGAAAATTAGGAATATTACTTATTTGACAAAGAGTACCAGATAGTTGGCTGGCTGGCTGGTAGGATGAATGAATGGATGAGTGAATGGAAAGATGGTTGGATAACTGAATGGATGTCAAGGGGGAGCAAAACCAGGAAGGGCCACGTGGACAAAATTAGATGGTGAAGGGTCTGGGACCTCTGGGGCGGTGGAGGTGACTGGGTGATGGCAGAGCTGTGTCCGTGCTGGGTTTGAAGATCCCTGTGTCTGAGCTCCGGGCATCGCTGACACCATGCCCACTTCTCCATCAGCTCCTCTCACCAGCCTGCTTGTCTGGAACCTACAGGCCTCCTGGGGGGGGGCAGAGGTTATGTTTTCATCATCTCTGGGGCTCATCCAAGTATGGGACAGAGTAGGCGTCCGTCAATGTTTGATGAATGAAGAACCGAGCTTGATTCACGGCGACCTGTATAGGAATGGTCAGCTGGATCAGCCGCATACAGCAAAGGAGAGGCTCATACAGGAAACCCGTGGAGTATGGGAGTGGAGGGTCACCAGCAGCTGAGGACATGATTCCTTTGCTGTCTGAGACTGAGGGACTCTGCACCAATAAAAGGACAGCAACTCCCATGAGGCACAGAGGAACCGAACAGAGGTGCCTGTGGCCTGGCCTCTGTGAGTGAAGCCCCCCATGCCAGCGGCAGTTGTGCCTGGCGCACATTCCCGAGCTGGACAACACATCCTCAGGGACCTGTGTCTCTGTGTTATCTGTGGAGAACCCCCCTCGGACCCAGGGCTCCTGTGTCAGGTGCCAATCTGGTGTGTGGAGAGGTGGTTGTTTGTTTACCGTTTTTCAAAGAGCTGAGGTTTGCAGAGACCTGAACACTCGTTCTAGATGGTTTTCAGTTTGGAAGACACAAGCCCCAGGAGAATAAAAATGAAGAATAAAAATAAAACACTGCCCTAACCGGTTTGGCTCAGTGGATAGAGCATCGGCCTGCAGACTGAAGGGTCCCAGGTTCGATTCCGGTCAAGGGCATGTACCTTGGTTGCAGGCACATCCCTGGTACAGGGTGTGTAGGAGGCAGCTGATCGGTGTTTCTCTCTCATCGATGTTTCTAACTCTCTATCCCTCTCCCTTCCTCTCTGTAAAAAATCAATGGAATATATTTAAAAGAAAAAAAGAAGGAGACCTCGCTTTCTGAACATTAATTTTTAAAAATAAATAAATAAAACGCCATTTTCTTTTGGTGTTGTAATTTCAAGGAGGGGGGCACCCAGCACGGCCGTGGCACCAACACGCAGCTTTCCTGAGACATTTAGGACAAGCACTGGCTGGTTATAGGGATTCACACTTCACATGTTAGGTGAAATCCATGGAAATCCTTTTGGAAGTCTCCCCAGGGGAGTGACTGGCCTAGCCCTCCCATCTATCTGGGCTGTGAGGGTCCCAAGACCCCGGATCACGGGTACACAGCTGTCAGGCGTCCTCGGAGCAGAGGGGGCAGGACAAGCCATGGCGGGATCTCTCTGGCATCTCCTGGAACATCCCCCCCATCTCTGGTGGAGACGAAGGGCCCCGGCAGGGTCGTGGGCCTGTGGGGCAGTGTGCTGTGATCCGCCTCTGCTGTGACCTTGGGGAGTCCCCGGAGCTCCCTGGGACCGACTTCCTCATGCTCAGGATGTGGCCAGTATCTACCACTCTGTGCTGAGTTGTCCTGAAGATCTGCTACCTCAAGAGAAGGAGGAGCCAAGCACAGGGGAGGCGGCCTTGGCTGGGGACGCTGCTGGCCCAGTGAGGGAATGGGGAGCAGGGGCCAGCCACTGTGGGTGCATCCACCCGACAGTACCCAGACCGAGCACAGGATGGAACAGGGTCTTCATGGCCCAAAGCTCGGGGGGCCCACCCAGAGACTAAGGCACCCCACTGCGGCAGGTCGTTTTCTATGATTAGAGGGTCAGGTGAGCTGAAATTGCTGCTGTTCACTCCCCTATCTGGGTCTCTCGGCAGGGGGGCGGGGGGGAGGGGGACAGAGCACTCCAATTAGCAGGAGGCTTCAGGGATCCCAGGAAAGTTCTCTTCTCCTGACCCCAACAGCCGCTCAGTCCACTGTCGGACGCCTGGTACCCCACCTTGAGAACTGGGGATGTCTTAGTTAATTGTTCCTGAACCCCATCGTTTTTGTGTTTTTTATCGATGCTTCATCACATGGGCTTGTTTGAGTAAATCATCGGCCATTGGTGATAGATTCAACTTCCAACCCCTCCTCACCTCCCCCGAGATCAGGCCGTGGGACCAAAATTTCCAACTCTCCAGTCACATGGTTGGTTCTCCTGGCACCCAGCCCCACCCTTGGGTGCTTTCCAAAAGTCATCTCACAACATAGTAGAAGACACCTTTCCTGCCTCCGTCGCTTAGGAAAGCCAAGGGTTTCAGGAGCTCTAAAACCAGGAACAGGGAACGAAGACCATGTATATATGTCTTATTATATATCACAGGCACAACATGCTGACACCCACAAATCCACCTTTTGCCAAAGTCCCCGAGACCCACTGCACGGCCTCTATCGGTGGCGAAAGCAGGTCACGTGCACCAGCCGAGTGTGCTACCTCGCTGCTCACCCACCTTCAGCGCAGCCAGGACTCCTAGTCCCGGAACACCTGGTAGCTGAAGTTGTCCGGCTGGGTTTTGAAGTTGTACTTCCCGGTCACGCTCTGGTAGCGCACAATGAGAAGGGCAGCTGCCCCTGTCACCACGGCAAAGACGGCCACCACGATGAGGACGATGTAGCCGGGTCTCAGGCCCGGCTTCACCTCTGGAGACTCACCTGCAGAGGATGAGACAGCACAGGTGGGAGGTCGGCCCCAAGCAGGAGGAAAGCACTTCCCTGGCGGGTCTCCCTCTGGTCCTAGCATTGAGATGTTGTTGTGAGAGTAGAGGGGCTCAGGACGGAGCCTGGGTAGGGCAAGCTCCCCGCTTTGTCAGTTACTCTGTAGCACGATCGTCTGAGTGTGAGTCGTCCGAAGCCCTGTAGCAGTGAGGTGTGTGCCATGTGCCTGTGGTTCCCAAAGCTGACGAGGAAGGTGTCTGAGGTCGTGGGGAGCACAGCAGCCAGCACAGCTCAGCCTGCTCGGGGTTCTGGATAAGAGTTGGCCCAGAGGAGGAGGCCATATGGGAGCAACAGGCCCTCCAGGAAGAGGTGGACGGCTCAGTGGGACTGCCCACAGGGAGACACAGGGGGCTCGCACACTCTGCAGTGTGGAGGAGTGCAGGCGGATCCTCCCAGGAGGAGAAAAAACCCACAAAAGCACACAGGAGTGCGGACCCAAAAGACTGACAACAGGGACTCAAACACTTTCCAACCCATGTTCAAAGCAGCACTCTTCACAACAGCCAAAGGTGGAAACAGCCCAAGTGTCCACCAAAGGATGAATGGATAAAAATGAGGTACACATCCATGTTCTAGAGAAAAAGCAGTGCCTGACATACAGTCGATAGATGAAATAGTAAGTGGGTGGGCAGATGGATGGATGAATGGATGGATGGATAGAGGATGAATGGATGAGTAGGTGAATGGATGAATGGAAGGACAGTAGATGGATGAATGAATAAATGGATGGATGGATGGATGGATGGATAGGTGGGTGAATAAATGGGTGGATGAGTGGATGGATAGAATCCAGAAGGTTCACTAATTTTCCCAAGACCACACAGCTCATAAGTATGACAGCCTAAAATCAAACTCAGGCCTCCTAATGCCAAGCCCATAACTTTTTCCACTCTGGGTTTTACATCCTCTGTAATATCTACAAATAAACAGGAGGCATGCACAGACATGGCAATGCAATTCACATCTTCCATTTCACACGAGGGCCCCAGCTCTGCTCAGCAATTTAACACGTTGTATGCGGGAAACGTGTTTACGCGTTTTACGTATTTATACGTGCTACCAGTGTAGTAGAGCGCGGGACACGTATTAATACGTGTTTTATAGACTAGCGGTAGAATGCGGGTAACGTATAAATACGTAAACTAAAGTTATCGTAATCTTACTGAACGTTGCCATTTGCGCAAAAAATTAGCAAAAATGGCCCGCGCCACCTGTTAGCGCGCGATAAAAACTACCCGAAAACAATGTGTTAAGACAATGAGGAGGGGAGGAAGAGCATGTTGTCCTAGGACCCAAGCCAAAGTCACCCGAGGGCCAGTGCCAGTGCCCAGCTCCAGAGCCGGCGAGGCCGGGCGTGGCCTGGGACCCGTGGAAGCGCGCTTTGCCCAAATGCTTGGCATGAGAACCAGCAGCTGAGAATGCCCGGGCAAGGGGCCCTCCCTGTCCACGTCAGATCAGCACACACTTCCCAGCTCAGACCCTGCATCCAAAACACCGACATTCTTGTCCCGGAAAATATCAAGAGGAAGGAGGGCCATTCAAAATGCGGAAGAAAAACAACAAAAAAAGGAAAATCAAGTAGGATTAAGTGTAGCTGCAAAAAAGAGGAAGACCTAAAATAGCAGTGACAAAGAATATGGAAGTTTATTTCTTTCGTGCATAAAACTGGTTAAGTCAGAGCCCAGGCCTGGCCCAGCAGCTTTGCACCACAGTGTCCTCGGGAGCCCGGCTCGTCCAGCTCCTGTCCCTGTGGTCCTCATGGTCCAGGATGGGGACCGGCGGCAGCCGTCTCACCTGCATGCCAGGAAGCAGGATGGGGAGGTGAGGAAGAAGACGGGGTGAAGCAGGGGCACGGTATGTTCTGAGGAAGCAAACCTGAGGGGGTCATCACTGGACCTTCCCATCGGCATCTCACTGGCCAGCACTTACTCATATGGCCACACCTGGCTGCCAGGTCGGTTACATATTTTAAAATATATAGTTTTTATTCCCAGCTAAAAAGTTGGAGTTTTATTATTATGGAAGGAGAGGAGAACAGATATTGGGGAACAGCTAGCACACAAAGCACACAATTTCCCAAAACCATTTTTTAAAAATAGGATAGCCCTGGCTGGTGTGGCTCAGTGGTTGGAATGTCAGTCCATGCACCAAAAGGTTGTGGGTTCAAGTCCCAGTCAAGGTTGCCAACCTGTGTGCATGTGGGAGGCAACCAGTCGATGTGTCTCTCTCACATCTAGGTTTCTCTCTGGCTGTCTCTCTCTCTCTCTGTCTCTGTCTCCTCCTCCTCCCTCCACTCTCTCTGAAAAAGCAATAGAAAAAAATCCTGAGGTGAGGATCAACAAAAAATAAATAAATAAAAATAAAAATAGGCTAGATCACAAAGAAAGGAAAATGTTTTCCTAGAAAACTAATGGTGAGTTTCACACTGGCTGATGGAAGTTTTATACTGAGAGAGAACAACAGTGCCATTTTTTTTGTTTTGCATCTTCTGATTTAGCAAAGCCTAAAATACAACAGCTTCCGCATTCACATGCGTTTACACATCACACACACACACACACACACACACACACGTGTGCACACACATGCAAATGCACAGAATTTGGCCTGCCTATAGACTGAGTTCCTTCCTGGTAACCACCCACTGCATGCAATTATCCAGTGTCAGGAAAATTAACTGCCTGCCCCTTACCCAAACATGCATTATTTAAACATGTGCACACTTGCCGAAGCCCCGGTCTTTTCATCTGCAACATGGGCACGGTACTAGCTCTGACCTTGAAGGGCTGCTGAGAAGAGCAAATTACATTCTGTGCGTACAGAACAGAGTGCAGTGCTGGGAGGTCGGGACTCTCCGTGAGCGTTAGCTGGCATTGTTACTAATTATGAGTCTTTAGGGAAAATCTTATGAGCTCTGTGTTCCAAGGAATTGCTTTTCGGTTTACATGCTAATGAAATGGAATTGGTGGTGTCTTTTCTTTAGTTTTCTAAACCAAGGCACCAACTCACCGTCAGACCGAATGAGGGGTCCCCAGGACATCTGGTGTGTTTCCGATGGTTCACCACTTCTCAGCGACCGAAAGTCATTGCAATTCTGTTGTTTTTGTTTTTTTTAAAGGAGAGAAATTCAATTAGTGCAATAACGTTTATGAGAAATGTACCCAGTCTCTGGAATGGTACCCTGATTCATGGATTTTTTCCCTGCTGGAGACATGAAATCGCAATGGATGAGCTCAGCCAGGGAGAAGGAGGGCTGCATAGGCCTGGACCACCTGGACCGCCGGGACCGCCTGGACCACCTGGACCACCTGGACCACCTGGACCATCAGGACCACCTGGACCGCCTGGACAACCTGGACCACCTGGACCACCAGGACAACCTGGACCACCTGAACCACCTGGAACACCTGGAACACCTGGAACACCTGGACCGCCAGGACCACCTGGAACACTTGGAACACCTGGAACACCTGGAACACCTGGACCACCAGGACCACCTGGACCACCTGGAACACCTGGAACACCAGGACCACCAGGACCACCTGGAACACCTGGAACACCTGGAACACCTGGGCCACCAGGACAACCTGGACCACCAGGACCACCAGGACAACCTGGACCACCTGGGCCACCAGGACCACCTGGACCACCTGGAACACCTGGACCACCTGGACCACCAGGACAACCTGGACCACCTGGACCACCAGGACAACCTGGAGCACCTGAACCACCAGGACCACCTGGAGCACCTGGAACACCTGGACCACCTGGACCACCAGGACAACCTGGACCACCTGGACCACCAGGACAACCTGGACCACCTGGACCACCGGGACCACCGGGACAACCGAGACCACCTGGACCACCGGGACAACCAGGACCATCAGGACCACCTGGACTACATGCTCTGCCCAGTGTGAAAGGGAGGAAGGGCTGGCCTCAAGGAGGTACGCAAGAGCAATGAGAGGCAGCAGCCCCTTGAGCTGTCTCTAGTTACCAGTGCTGATCCCTTTATCCCATGGTTCGGGGATCTTTCTCAACAAAGTTCTCAGAGTCACCTTCACATCTCTACAGCCTACTGCAACCATGTGTTCCTTTTAATGCCTTTGCCTAAACCCACTGTGGGCTCATATGTCCCCAAAAGATGTTGAAGCCCTAACTCCCAGTATTTATGATGTGACCTTATTTGGAGTCAGGGTCTTTGCAGATGTTCAAGTTAAGATGAGCTCGCTAGCATGGGTCCTGATCCAATATGACTGTGTCCTTATCCAAACTGGAAATTTGAACACAGACACAGACACACATAGAGGAAGAAGATGGGCTTCTACAAGCCTCGGAGATTGACCGAACAGATCCTCCTTTTCAGCCAGAAGGAAGCAGCCCTGTCCACACACTGGTCTGGGACTTCCAGCCCCCCAGACTGGAAGACAACAAATTTCTCTTGCTTAAGCCAATCCTTCCAGGGTACTTTGTACAGCAGCCACAGGAAACCAATACAATGGCCATCCTCAAGGAACTTGGGAAGGAATGTGTGGAGCTGTTGTAAAGAATCTGGGGACTGGCAGCTCCCTGCAGAGGCCAAGTGCCACTGTGGCTATTAATACGCTCAGCATCTCTGCGGGGCCAGTGCAACCAGGGGCAGACTCCTCCGCGCCCTTAGCTGGCCGTCATCGGGAGCCTGTGTCCCTTTCCTCCCGTGCTCCAGCAGATCAACTGCTTGATAAAAGTGACATCAACAAAACCGACCGTCACTGGATTTCGCTCATCCATGACCTACTGACGCTCGGAGGGGGATTGTGCAGGAAAACCTTAGGAAAACCAGAGGGGCAAGCATAGACATGCAGAGACACGCAGTGGTCCGATCAGCGGCCAACAGAGCCCCCTGCACTGTCCTTGGCCCCAGACAGCACACAACAGTCACTTCTCATACGTGTCACTGTTATGAAGGAGAGCTTTCAAATCTCAGGGCTGCAAAGCACATTTTGGATTCAAAGGTCAAAGAAAATGAGAATGTAAAATTATTCATAATCCCAGCATGAATGCTGCATAGAGGAAAGAAAAAACACCTGATTGAATGTCACAGTGGCTACGAATCAGCAGTGTTCCGTCAAAGTAGCTAAAAATAAAGTGAAATTAAAATAACACTTTTGCACCTAAATATGCATTAAATCGCCTTGAGAAGTGCAACAGCCTCATGACAAGGAAGCTCTGACGTGACGGCCAGCAGATGGCATGGCCTCAAAAAGGACTAAGGTGACACCCAGCTAAGTCAGTCCTCCCCCAAAGGCTGCCCACTGTTGAAATGCTATTTCCTGCCTTTTAGGGGCCACATCTGCAGGGCCCAGCACCTCTTCTCAGAGCCAACCACGCCCGGGATAACACAGCAACCCTCCTCATAACAAGAGGGAGCAAGGACCCAGACAGAAACTTAGAACACCCAACACCTACGATTTTGCACGTGGCTCCGGGGGTCTCCATGCAGATGCGGAGTTTGCAGTGCAGGTAGACTATGGAGTTGTTGATGAAGGAAAAAATTTTCAGCTTAAACTGGGCCTTGTTGGAGTCCCCATTCTCAATCACGTTGGTATGTGTGTTGGGGATGGGGCAGCTGGGAGGAGAGAAAAGGTGACTCATTAATTATAAACTGGTCCTCCTATCCTTGTTCCAAACGAGAGAGTTACAATACATCTGGCTGCACATGGAGCATCCCCACCAGGCTCCCTGGAAGGCAGGGATGGCTAGATCTCCAGCTCCTGAGAGGAAAGGGTCTCCTGTGGGGTGTTACCTAAAACCCAGGTCCATGCATGTACAAGTCTGGAAATTCAGAGGGCCCAAAGCAGGCCACCAGCAATGCCTAAGGCCCACCCGAACCCCTACCTGTTGTTGATGAAGCCAAACATGACCGGGTCCCTGGCGTTACTGGACGGCGTTGCCCAGCACTCAGTCAGGACCACCTTGAGGTTGCTTTTCTGTTTATAGAGCCCCACTTCGATCTTGATGTCGTCGCTGGCAGACACGCTATAATTCCGAGGTATAGGAGAGTCCCCAATAAACAACTGCATTTCTGTGACAAAATTTCCAGCGCCATGAAGGTCCTCAATGATGGTGTAAACCCTGCGGAGGGAGCAGTTTGCTGGAGGGTCCCTCCTGGGATCCCTCTCATCCCCACTCCTCCCCAAAAAGCAACCTCAAAGAAGCGTGGAAATAAAACCCAAATGAGGACAAGCGAGAAAGGCTATTTATTCTGAACTGGCAGCAGTGGGGGCTCAGTCCCATCACCTGACTGATGGAGACTCAACGACAGGCAGAGTAGAGGGGGGAAGCTGTGGGCAGGCTCCCTATAAGTGGGATGTCCTATGTGGTTGATTAGAGAAACATATATGACTTCCTTGGGTCGGTCCTGAGTTGGAAGCGGGAACAAGGTTGAAGAAAGCTGGCCATTTTAGCCAAGTCCGGGCACCATCTGTTGTGTATTCAGTCTCTCAGATGGCCCTTAAGTGATTGGAACCCTAAGAAAACCCTCACTGTGGTGCTAGAGAGGAACGCGCACTGGGGAGAGGTGGGGGCCTCTCCACTCACCCCCACTCCGGGGTGTAGCCCGATGACGTCAGGAGGTCGTTGCGGAAGGCACAGCGGATGGGGCTCAGGATCTTCAGGTGGTGGATGATGCCCTCGGGGGACAGGTCGTTCCTCAGCGTTGTCCTCACCACTGTGTTCGTCATGTTCTGAGCACAAACCAAGTGGGGCATGAGCGAGCTCCTGGGCCCCATCAGGACCCCAGCAGGACCCCAGTAGGAGTGCTGGGGAGGGGTCTTCTTAAAAGCTTTTTCCCCCAAAATATAAAAACCCAAATGAGCCCTAACCGGTTTGGCTCAGTGGATAGAGCGTCGGCCTGTGGACTGAAAGGTCCCAGGTTCGATTCCAGTCAAGGGCATGTACCTTGGTTGCAGGCACATCCCCAGTGGGAGGTGTGCAGGAGGCAGCTGATCAATGTTTCTCTCTTATCAATGTTTTTAACTCTCTATCCCTCTCCCTTACTCTCTGTAAAAAAATCAATCAAATATTACAAAAAAAAACCCAAATGATTTTTTTCTAACATAAACTGTCATAGAGAGGGTGAAGTCCAGGGGCTGGCTATGCCTATGTCCAGTGCCAGCTTCCTCACTGGAGGAGGATAGAGGTGGCCTAGATCAGGGGGTACCCACAATAACACATCTGACCCCTCCCCCCACCAGATTATCCCATGAACATTTCTGAAAATGAGAGCACAGGGCCCTCGCCGGAGGAATCTAGTTAACGTGGTAAAGGCCTGAGGCTGAGCCAGCCAGCACTCATTCTAAGTTCTCGAGTCTGGGAAACAGCACCGAGCCAAGATCCAGAAGAGAAACGGAAGGAAAGAACATGATCCTGATGAGAGCGAAGGCGTGCAAGTGACAACACGGCTAAATTGTGTACTTGAGTCTCCGGGGAACAATGTTAAGCCTGTCAATGTTAATGAAGTGACCGGGGATGGGGAGCCTTTTCTCTGCCAAGGGCCATTGGATATTTATCACATCATTCCTAGGCCATACAGAATGATCACCCTAAAGATTAGCCGCTCTATTGGGTCGAACATTTAATGGCCTCGCTCCTGCTGCCTTGGCAGGGCCAGACCAAATGATTTCTCGGGCCTTATGTGGAGGTTCCCCACCCCTGCTCTGAACAAAGGTATGGAGCAATTGGTTTCAAGCACAGAGAGGCCTGTTCCCCTGTCTGCTGGGTTAAGTCTGGTTGCTGGCATGTGGAGGTTGAGCAGAAAGAGGAGAAGATTGCGGACAGCTGGCCTGGAAATGGGCTTTTCTAAGAGACTGCAGCGAGACAGGGAAACCAGATGGAGGGCCTGAAAGGGGCGGGGGGGGGGGGGGAGTGGATGTCATCACTACACTGAAGTCTGTTGTTGGACAAAATACCTGAAGTTCTAACTATTTGTTTGAAGCACTTTGCTGGCTCGTGGCCTGGAGTCCAACTGTCACGGTGGTGGGTCTCCCGTGTTCCCTACTGACACCCCCGAAGTTGTCACCAGAACAGAGCACAGGGCCCTCCGAGGGCAGCTGGTCACCTGCCGTGGTGACCAGCAGCTCGCCACAGTTTGCAGTAGGCACTGCCCTGCGGGTAGCTCACCAGCCTCACCGGTTTAGAACTAGACAAGGGAAATTTTGTGTGAAGTCAGCAAGTCAGAACCATTGACTGAGGAGGAAACGAGGGGCAGGGTTTTTTGAAAATTGGGGACAGTGAAGAAGTCCAATTAGAGTTGTTGAAACAAGCCAAGAACAGGAGAAGCCGCTGGACTTCTCGGAGGAGGCGCGAGCGAGGCCGACTGTGCACTATAAGACAAAACGTCTGACCCTGACAAGGCTGTCCGTGCAGTGTTTGCTGCAAGTAAAAATTCCCAGGCTCACATGGCTCACGGGGCCCAGGAATCCGAGAGACAAGGAGTCCAGTGGCCAGCCAGGCTCCAGCGTGAGAGGGTTTAAGAACAGAACGCTGGAGGGGGCAAGGCTTACGGAGTGTGAGGGGAAGGGGCGGCTTTCAATGGTTCTGAAGAGGGAGCCACTGAAGAGAAGTCTCTTTCCCCTTCTGCAGCTCCTTCGTTGCTACTGGACACAAAATTATAGAACGAATAGATTTTTGTTGTGTACTAAACAGGCCTGGACAGACTTTGGTAAAGTCGATTACATCAGAGCCACTAGCATGTCTTTGAAAGCTATGAGATTTGCTTTAGGATTTTATATAAGGAGCAAAATCTGAATTACTGAAAACCAGGTTCATGTTTAGAATTCATTTTCCTGAGTAGGGACTAGCAATGCATTCGCTTCCAAAGGTGTGCAGTTCTTAACTGCTGGGTCCCTCACGGAAGCCTTTCATCCCTTTTGAATTTATGCCAATCTTTCGTGTTGGCTTCTTTAGAAAAGGCCTGTGTTTGTATCTCCGTATTTGGGAGGAATTGCCTGCGAGATGCTTACAGGCCCTGCGGGTTTTCAGCCAAACACATTCCTGTTCCTCTTAGTTTTATCTCAGTCCCGAGGCCAAGTCTTTGATGGGCCGGAGGAGAGACAGCAGGTACAGGGAGGACTTGGTCAGCATTTTGCAAAGTGTCTCAGGAAAAACAGAGAAGCCCCCTTCTATCTGCGTAAGAATCTTACATGTATTTACGAAAATGATTCTGTTCTCCAGCGAAACTTTTGGGGGCATGGAGGAATTTGTGTTTCTTCATAGTCATATCTGCATGACCTGTTTAGAGTAATCAGAGAAATGTGACCTTTTTCCTGTTGGTTTTTTTTTTTTCTTTTTTAATCCTCACCCTAGGATATTTTCCTATTGATTTTTAGAGAGAGTGGAAGAGAGAGGGAAAGGCAGAGAGAAATATCGATGTGAGAGAAACACATCAATTGGTTCCCTCATGCACACGCCCTCACCAGGGCCTGAGCTGGGAAGGAGCCTGCAACCAAGGTACGTGCCCTTGGCCAGAATCGAACCCGGGACCTTTCAGTCTGCTGGCCGACGCTCTATCCACTGAGCCAACTCAGCTAGGGCTGTGATCTTTTTTCTTTTAACCTGGGGGTGAATAAAATGTAAACTGCTTAATAATAAAAAAAAGGAAGGTGGAACCTGCTGTGTGTAATCCATCAGTTTGTACAAATAAGTCTTCAAGGCAAACTTAGCTTTTGACAAACGTCAAAGAACATGGAGAACTTGTGTGGATTCCAGGGCTGGCATGACTCATAGGAGACGAATTTCCCTCTGCTCTGACCAGGCCCTGAACCCGGCTGGCTGTAAGTGCTAAGCCAGGTGTTTGCCCAGCTCAGAAAACCAAAGGGAGCCAGCCCACGTGGCAGCCTTGACCCCGGGCCCCCTCGCCCACCACCGCGGCGGACCCACACTTGGGAACAGCCTGCGGGAGCATCGCCAGCAGGAGCTGGACAGCTCTGCCCATGGCAAATCCTCCAACACATGCCCACACTCACACAACCATAGCGACATTCACCCACGCACACTCATACAACCATAGCTACACACACATTCACCCACGCACACTCATACAACCATAGCTACACACACATTCACACACACACACTCATACAACCATAGCTACACACACATTCACACACACACACTCATACAACCATAGCTACACACACATTCACACACGCACACTCATACAACCATAGCTACACACACATTCACCCACGCACACTCATACAACCATAGCTACACACACATTCACACACGCACACTCATACAACCATAGCTACACACACATTCACACACGCACACTCATACAACCATAGCCACACACACATTCACACACGCACACTCATACAACCATAGCTACACACACATTCACCCACGCACACTCATACAACCATAGCTACACACACATTCACACACACGCACACTCATACAACCATAGCTACACACACATTCACACACGCACACTCATACAACCATAGTTACACACACATTCACACACGCACACTCATACAAACCATAGTTACACACACATTCACACACGCACACTCATACAAACCATAGTTACACACACATTCACACACACACACTCATACAACCATAGCTACACACACATTCACACACGCACACTCATACAACCATAGTTACACACACATTCACACACGCACACTCATACAAACCATAGTTACACACACATTCACACACGTACACATACACACATACATATTCTCACTCATGGATGCTCACGTGCACACATGGATGCTCACGTGCACACATAGGCTCCAGCTTCCCTCCCTCCCTCCCTCCCCACTGGCTCTGCCTGCACATCAGACTCCCCAGAGGCTGTTTTGCACCCTGACTCTCAGATGTGCCCCAGGCCCTTTGCACCAGAATCCTGGCAGGGTGGGGCTCTCAGGTCCCTCCTGATTCTAAGGTGCAGCCCAATCTGCAGTGAGAACTCGGCCCTATCCTGACTCCTTTGCGGGTCCCACACTTAGAGTCAGGATCTCAGGGTACAGAGGATTTCCGGTCCCCAGGTCAGTGTGGGCCCTCCCCGTATCGAGGTCCGGACAGCTTGGACGGTCCCGCCCAGGACTTACGCTTTGCACGAGGGTGCCGCACTCGCTCCACGCGGCCACCAGGAACACGTGTGTGCTGTTGCTGTCACTCACGTTGCAGGACGGGTGTCCCAGGTACAGGGAGGACTCGGGGATGGACTCCTGCCGCAGGAAGCGCCTCTCGATGGCGATGGCCACCTTCTCGATCTCGCAGAGCACCCTGACCGCTCCCGTCAGGTTCAGCCGCGGGGGTGGGTCCTGGGGCGCCAGGCTGGCCCCTTGCACGGAGGCCGCACTGGTTTCTGCGGGGGTAGGGGGCTGCTCTGAGCCAGGGCCCACGGAAGACCCTGAGGCCTGGGTTGTGTTACCAGAAGAGTCACCTACAAGACACGAGGAGACAAGCAGCAGGTGGGTCTGCGTTTGGAGACTGTGATGTGAGTCTGGACTGTGAGGCCGGCGCTGAGGGTGGAGAGCCCACGGGGATCCCCTGCCCCTGCAGCACACGCCTGGGAACTGCACATTCCAGCCACGGCTGCATGCACACACGTGTTACACCTTTCTGCCAACCCAAGAAGCTGGGCTCGGCTTGGCTACCCAGGGGCCCTGTGGGCCAGGGAATCGAGGGGCCTCCTGCCCTCCCAGCCTCTCCCAGCCTCTCCCAGGCCCAGGCTGGGCAGGTGCCAAGCCTATGGACTGGGGACAAGCCGTCTACCCTCAGGAGTCCCCGAGTCCTGTCTCTAAGATGAGTTAGTGATGTTTACTCTCCGGCTCCCTGCTTCCCCCAAAGCACTCTCGGTTTCACCCTCTGGAAGAATGAAGAGGCTCCTTAAAGGCGCCCACCATTCTCCCTGGGCTCCCTCCCTGGCATGCAGGAAGCAGACCCAAGACACATCTCAGCTTGTCCCTGGGCCCTCCTCTACGGCCCAGCCCCATTGCCTGCCACCTCGGCACCTGCTATTTCTTGTCTCAAGGTGGAGGATGGGGTGTCTCACCCATCACTCTGCCGCCTCACCTAGCTCTCCCTGCCTCCAGCCTGCAGTCCAAATCACTGCTCCTGGCGTTTGCAGCCTTCCCAACTGGCCTCACCCACTGCTCTTGGCAGCCTGCCTCCCACTGCTCCCACCCATCTCCTGCAGGCACCCACTTTGAAGCTAGCCCAGCTGCATGCCTGGACCATGCCCACCTTGAACAGTTCTGTTCTCACTGTTGCCCCCACCCACCACGGCCCCCTCTGCCCAGTGCTTATCTTAGCCATCCTTTGAGACCAGCTCTAAGGCACCTCTTCCAGGAAGCCCTCCCTGACCATACACATGGAGCTGAAACAACTTAGTCTCCTCTGGGCCTTCTGTTTCTACCTCAAGCAGTGGGGAACATTCCAGATTCCCTGTGACACTGTGTTTACTCATATAAACGTCTGTCTCCCTCCACTTGACCATAGATCCCTGCATGGCAGGCATCACCTCAGAGTCAATGCTGAATTCACCACAGCCCCACTGGACGGGGAAAGTGCTGAGTGGAGACAGGGGCTGAGTAGAAACGTCTCACGCATGGTGCTTGTCTCATGGGCTGTACGTTTTGCAAGAAAACACACCTTGGTTCTGAGTGTGTTTTCTCATCTCAGTCATCAGAAGAATCATTTGGGGATATGAGGCACCACCGAGAAGGCTGGAGACATATGAGAGGATGTGAAGGGACAGCATCACACACATGTACACATGCACATGGGTACATGTGCGCACGCACACACTCACATGGGTACATGTGCACGCACACGCACGCACACACACACACACCAGGAAACTTGCCCAGGACATAAAATAGGCCGACCTCATTTGGAAAAGAGGCACTTTGCTTCTTTTCACAGGACAGATTACCGACAGCATTCCAGAAAAGGGACCGGGAGGATGTTACCTTCACAGGGTCTTCCAGAATATTCTACAGGGAAGTCGGGGGCAGCTCCCACACAGCTGCAGGTGAAAGACCCGAGAGTGTTGCGACAGGCTGTGCCGGGCTTGCAGTCGTCCTCCCTGCTCTCACACTCATCGAAATCTGTGCGACATTTCGGGAACAAAACAGACCTTCTCAGTGGGCTTGAGGGCTGCGGAGAGGGGTACCCTGCCGGCTGTTTACAGACAGCCGCATGGAAAGCACATCTGAGAGAAAGTTAAAAATTATCCAACTTATCCATTCTGGAGACAGGGATGGGGTGGGGGCAGGTGTCAGCGGGCTGCAGGGGCTGTTCTAGAAGAATTCCTGGTCCCGGGGCTGGGGCTGGGGGGCGAGACACTGGGCAAAGCAGTGTCAGATCAGAGCAACCAGGAGGTGAGCAGGCCCCACCCAACTGATCTCAGGCGAGGGGCCCCGAAAACAAGACACCTGCCTTTGGTTCCTGTGCTCAGTTACTTTACGTACTAACAGTCGTGCAGGTTTGCTGAACAAAATGGATATGACCGATGCACGTGACCTCTCTCTCTATTTAGGGTTTCATTCCTCGTCACATTATTGAAATTATACTTTGGTTTGTTGCTTGGTGACAAGCGAGCCTTTGTTTTGTTTGTTTGACATAAAAGATATACATTTTCATGGAATCAAATATTCCAGTCTTTTCTTCTGTGGGCTTGTTTTCCTTCCGCTTTTAATCTTGGAAAACACTTCTTACTCCAAAAATTCAGAAAAATATTCACCTATGTTGTCTTTGATTTGTTATACAGGTACCTGCAAGCCCTTTATCATGATTTTCATGTGGGATACGTGCTGTGGACTGGCCTGTGCCCCTGAAAGTTCACCTGCAGAAACCCTAACCCCCATGTGACAGTGTTTGGAGACGGGCCTTCGGGGGTAATTCAGGTTAAAGGAGGTCATGGCGGTGCGGTCCTGATCTGGTGGGATCGGTGTCCTTACGTGAAGGGTCACCCAGGGGCTCTCCTTCTGAGGACACACGCCAGGAAGCGGACCCTCCTCAGAAACCAGGTTGGCTGGCACCTGAGCCTGGACTTCTGGCCGCCGGGACTGTGAGACCAATGTCCGCTGTGTGAGCCAGCCATCTGCGTATTTTATTGTGACAGCTGAGCTGACTAAGACCATCTGAGGGAAGCATCTCAGTTGCCCTTTCTCCCTGCTTTTCAATTATTTCCACTAGGATCTCCTTGGCAACCGTGCTCTGGAGGGAGTCTGGCTGCAGAGAGGGACGCGGCTGCCCTGGGCCCATGGCAACAGCAGTGGAGGAGGGGCGGGGGCAGGACACAGCCTGCAACCAGGGAGCAGCATCCCCGGTTCACCGGAGCTGTTCTCAACCCGTACGTCATAAATACAAATAACAACATAGGAGCAAAAAGCGAGAGGAGGGTCCTGCTTCCCGTTTTCATCGAATGCCGGGAAGCCCCGGAGGGACCTCTTTCAGAAACAAAGGCAGTAGCTGGGCGCTGGCTGCCTCGCGTTCCACACCCGGTGAGCCTCCACCAGGCCAGACCGACACGTACCCGCGATGAAGGTGTCCCCTCCGACCACCTCCAGCAGAGAGGCGTTCTGAAAGGCGGCGAGGAACGCGGCAGACACCGCCGGGACCTCCAAGTCCGCGAGGATCAGCAGGCTGAACTCCACCACGACACTGCCATTGGTGATGCGGGTCACTTCCACCCGCACCCCGCCCGCGTCCAGGTGCTGGCGCATGGTGGGTGACAGGGACTCGCGCACCTTCAGAGAGACAGAGCTGGTGAAAAGAACTCCTCTTGGGATTGCAGGCAGCAGCAGGGCAAAGCCGCAGGCCGGGTCTGAGATACTGAGAAGAGCCCTGTTTGCCCCTAACCAGCTGTCCGTTTGGGGCTGGTGCAAAAGCCCTACCCTAGGGGCATCTCACTTGGTAGGGGACTCACAGTGGCACTTGGGATCCGCCCCCATCAGCTCAGAACCATGGGGTCCGGGGTCTGGATGAGTGGTCACTCACTTTGTTTTTCCTAGAATAATCCTTTTGCTCCTGATATGACACATTTCCCCTCTAATCCTCCTCCCTGCCTTTCCAAAAACTGCTTCCCGTGAGCACCCTGCTGGGGCAGGCGGTTCCTGCCTCTGAAAGCCGTTTCTTATTCTATCACTTTGGACAGCACCTTACACCACACATGGTATTACTCCAGTCCAGCCCATCATGGCCGAAATGCCCAGGAAGACAGGACATCGTGATGAGCTTTAAGGAGCCCACAGGATCGAAATCGTCTATGGAAAGCGCACCTCCAGACTTTGCTGTCACAGAGAAAGCCTTGCCGCTTCTGCCCTGTAGGAGGCGCTCAAGCCCAGGATTCACTTCCCAGCCTGGGGACAGTCAACCGGAGCAATCTAGTGTCACCCATCAGAGGCTGCAGAAGCCCAGAGACCAGGAGCTGCCTGCAGTCACATGGCTGACACTATTATTTGAACAGTCAACTGTTATCTATCTATCTACCTATCGTCTATGTATCTATTATCTATCATCTATCTGTCATCTAGCCAGCTAGCTAGCAATCATATATCTGTAATCATCTCTCTCTCCCTCCCTCTCTCTGTCTCTTTTGCTCTTCTGGGACTTCCTAAGAGGGATCTGTCACAGTCTTGGATCAATGCCACCTTCAACTGCTTTCAAATACATCTCAAACCAAGTTCCAGGCTCCTTGCTAGGCAGTTACAAAGAACAAGGTACTGAATTAACCCACAACTTCCAAAAACTTGTCTTAAAGTCCTACAAATGAGATAAGTGGCACCCTTATTTGCTATCCTGAAATTCTAAATAAAAAACAAACAAAAATTATCCCCCAAAATTGACAAATGAGGAAATGGTTTAAAGGGGAAATGTTAACCAAGAAACTCGGGGTGGAAATGGAGCTCCCTCACGTGACCCCCAGAGCTCTCTGATGTGGACTGATTTCGGTGTTTGCTCAATCTCAGTGTAGCTATCTTTAACCTAAAGCAGATGGATACATGAATGAGTCAACAGCTCTGGAACCCACGCACTGGACCAGGAGTTCGGGGCCCCAGGATAAATAATGTGGAGTCCCAGAACCTGGGGAACCTCAATCAGACAGTTCCTGGAGGCTGTGTGACCGTTTTATCACTAAGTGATGCTGACAGGGTTGAACAGAATCAAAGGTGAGCCACCTGCATTGCCAAGGCGCCGGCCTGTCTTCACACTCCACCACTAGATGGCGCTGCTAAACTCTGGCTATTCTGTATCTCAAATGCCCAGGATACGGAAAAGCTAGCATCCATGAGATTTCTGTGCAAATAAGTCACTAGGTCATGACAAGTGTGTTCTCTATTCATCAAAGGGAAGTCTAACGTCCGTCAAAAATAACACTTAGATTGCTACCCTGACTAAGTCGTAACAACATACCATCCCAAAGAATGCTGACGAGATGGCAGAGGAAGGGCAAGAAGGAGCAGGAAAATAACTTTTTAAGGTAAAATTTGGAAACAACCTAAATGCCCACCAATGAGTGAAAGGATAAACAAAATGTGGCCCATCCACATGCTGGAATATTCTTCAGCCATTCGGAGGAAATGGTTTCCTGAATGAAGTTCTGCACATGCTACAACATGGGTGAGCCTTGAAGACAGTATGTTCAGTGAAATAATCCAGACACAAAAGATCACATATGGTATGATTCTGTTTCTATGAAATGTCCAGGACAGGCAAGACCATAGAGACAGAAAGCACATTAGTGGTTGCCAGGAGCAGAGAGAAGGGGGAATAGAAAGTGATTATTAATGGGTAGGGTTGGGGGCGGGGGTGGTAATGAAATGTTCTAGAATTAGAAGGTGGTGATGGTTGCACAATTTTATGAATACAGTACAGTCCAAACTACTGAACTGTGCACTTTAAAACCCTGCGTCCTGTGGTATATGAAATAGATCTCTCTCTTTTTTTTAAGTGTTCTTTTTAAGGCAGGGGAGGGGCTTTCTGCTTCAAGGGGTCCCACCTGGATAAAGTTGCACTGAGCAGGAAACAGTGTGAGGCAAGGAGGCAGCAAAGGACAAGGTGTGTCTCCCATCTACTGATGTGTCTATTTAATAGCAGACCCAGGGACACCCAGGCCCCACGCCGGAGCCAGAAGTCCCAGCTTCCTTCCGAAAAGAAGGTCTAAATCCTGCTGAGCTGCAGCTAGGATTCCACCTGCCTCCCTCCTTCACATCCGCGAAGAAGTAAGGACGATTTCACCAACTTACCATCCTGAAGAATAGCTCTAGGAAATCCTGGGATTCCTTGCTGCTGGTATTGCGGAAGGATTCGGAATACGTGACGTTGGCTATTCTGACTTTCCCACTGAGCTTCTGGGCAGCTGCAGGGTGAAGAAAAAGCATGTTTGGGACAGGAATGTGTTAGGGAACAGATGACCACATTTTTTTTTTTAATTCTCACCTGAGGATTTTTTTCCATTGCTTTTTAGAGAGAGTAGAAGGAGGGAGGGAAGGAGAGAAAGAAGGAGAAAGAGAGAGAGAAAAAGGGAGAGAAAGAGAAATACATCGATGTGAAAGAGACACATCAATTGGTTGCTGCCTGCACGAGTCCCAACTGGGGCTGGGGATTGAATCTGAAACCCAGGTACTCGCCCTTGCCCGGGAATTGAACCCATGAGGATTTGATGGGTTATTGCTTTAGCCACTGAGCAACACTAGCCATGGCCACTTCTAACTTAATAATAGTATTTTCATGTTGGCCGGGCAGAACATCAAACTAGGCTGACTTGGACTCTACAAAGAAGGAACAGCGCCCGACACTCCCAGACACGGCCCGCAGACTGGAGGACACCAGGACAGAGCCGGGGCACAGGGGAGAACCTTGTGGAGGCTGTGGAACCAGCTCAGCCCCGGCAGCTCTCTCCTCCCTGCCTGTGTCACTCTCTGTGCACAGCCTGACCAGGTAATTTGCCAGCAAGTGGGGACAGCTTTGACAGTGAAAGGAGGCATGTACATAGTCCATTGTGCCAGGGCCTCAGGTGCACACCGGCTGTCCTGGCAAACCTGGACATGAGGTGGCTTTGCCAAACCTCTGCTTAGAGCCCTGTGCCCAGGACAGAGCGCCCAGAGGTCACAACACAGTCAGCTCTTCCTCGCCCCTACAGCCCCGCCCTCTGCGGTCCAGGCCGCCCTGCTTCTGCACCGGCCAGTCCCACTGGGATCTTCCTCCGCACAGGACTTCCAGGGGTGCGGGTACAGAGCTGGTCCAGGACGTCACCCGGCCATATCCCACTCCTGCACAGCAGCCGTCTGTTCTCATGCAGCCCTTCCCCGGGCGTCTGGGAGGCCCCTGCTACGGGCCAGGCCTCTGGGCAGCGAAGGCGGAGGACAAGGCTCTCCCCCTGGAGCTGAGAGGCACCCCCTCAGAGGCTTGCTGCTCCCCCCCCCCCTCCCCCCGCGTGTAAGACAAGCCACAGTGCCATCTCACTCCACATTCTGGATGAGCCTACACCCCCAACTGCTCGGGGTCACTGCTGCATCTGAGGCCACCGGTCCAGACTCAGGACAACGGGAGCATGCGGCCTGACCTAGAAGCCGGACAGTGCACAGGTGAGAGCAGATGCCGACCCACCTCCGGCACCAGCAGCTCCTCCCTCCAGTGAAGGTCCAGTGGGTGAGGCCTTCAGAGGCCAGACTGATGCTGACCTGAGGCCACCCTGCTGGGCCATCCGGCCGACAGTCACCCCCCTCTCCAGGTCCCACCAACTTGCACAATAGCATCATCGAACACCTTTTCTCTATTTCCCAGCCCATGGCTAATTAGAACTTTAAAGATATAAACAAAAATTCTAAACTTTCTGCCTGCATTCCGATAGGTCACCTTAGGCATCTCCCAAGGGGGTGCACCCCACCTAGAGACGCTGCCATCACCTCCCGGACAGCCGCCCGAGATCTGAGGACTAACCGCAATATCAGGCCTGCCCTTTGGCTGTTCAGGTAAGTTAGACTTTCAAGAAAACATCTGCTGCCAGCTGCCAGAGAGGAGAAGAGAGGAATTTTATCTGTATACTAGGTGCCCAGTGCATGAATTCATGCACCTTGAAAGGAACTGTGGGCCATGAGTCTGTGGTAGGCACAGGGTTGGGTCTCAGCCCATCCTCCACACCCCTGCTCAGCCCCTCCTGCTGTGCCCCCCCCCCTCTGCCCAGTGCCCTGTCTGCCTGCAGCCCTGCTCCTGCCACCACCACTCCCTCAGGGGCAATTGGGGCCAGCAGCGGCCACTCGCATCCACTGATAGCGCTGAGCGATTAGGGCTGGAAGCAGGTGTGAGTGTGTGCCGGGTGGGACCATGGCACACGGGAGCAAAGAATTTTCAGTAACCACCAGAGGCTCGTCCCAATGACACCAACTGGTGCCTCGCCTTGGTCTGGCACCCCCACTTACCTGCTCCACCATCCCACCGCAGCTGACGCCGGCCATGTTCCGTGCGTGCCCCCTGGTGGTCAGCGCACGTCATAGCGACCGGTTGTTCGGTTGTTCCTCCTTTCAGCCTATTTGCATATTAGCCTTTTATTATATGGGATATGACTAGTAGAGGCCCAATGCATGAAATTTGTGCAAGAGTAGGCCTTCCTTCCCCCAGCTGCCAGCACCGGCTTCCTTCTGGCACGCAGGACCCAGGCTTCCCTCGGGAGGACGTCTGGTCTAATTAGCATATTATGCTTTTATTATTATAGGTGGTCAGCGATCAGCGGCAGCTTATCAGAGTCTGCGTGTGACTTTCTCAATTCTATTCCCATCCCTTTTACTCTGCAGCCCTAGGCTCTGGGGGCCATTCATAGGCCCACTGTGTGTCCATCTGTCTGTTGTCCTAACTCCTGAAAACCAAATGCAGGTCCTGACAGCTGACTGTGTCAGGACCTCTGGGCGCTCTGCCACTGGGAGTGAGAGTGAGAGTGAGAGTGATCAGGAGGAACGGCTGATGCCCAATAGGCCTGCACCACCCACATCGGCCCACATGGAGGGCACAGGTAGGCTGGCGTCCACAATCTTGCGGCAGAGCCTGGAGCTCTTTGCAACTCCACCTCTAACACCTTTTCCCAAAATGAGCCGCCTTCTGTCTGGCTGTCCCATGCCGAGCATGAAGTGAACCCCATGTTTCTATGGCAACCCAGCAGCCTGCACGTAAATGCAGCTCTTTCAACCCTGATCCCACGGAAACCCTTTTTCATACGTCTCCCCTCCCTTAAAGAGCAAGTGGCCACCAGCGTTCTGGAAGCCCATTACCTGTCCTCACTTTCAGGTGCGCCCTGGCACTTTCCTCCCCACACGCTCTGGCCACTATCTCAACCAGGTGCAAGACAGCGGGCTCCAGGCCCCACAGCTGCAGACTCGTGTTCCGCGTCTCCAGGTGCACGGCGGGGCTCCGCGTGGACATCAGGGTGAGCTGGAAAGTGGGGCGCGGGGCGAGATCTGTCACCCACGCCACGTGGAAGCCGGTGCTGGTCACGTTGGAGACAGTGACCCTTCCGATGGGGGCAGGAACTGGGAAGTGGATATAAACGCTGAGATTAAAAACAAACGTTCCAAGGAGAGAAGAAAGGAGAAGCCTCGCCCCCGTGCTAAAATCCACTGCACAGCTCGCTCGGGACGTCCTCAGGGGACGCCGGCCCAGGGAAGTCCTGTGAGGCCTTGCTGCAAGCAGAGCCCGGGGGGCAGGTCCCCGGACAGCACCCCTGCCCCTTCGGTTTGGTGTCTGCCTCTGAGGTCCCCGGACTTCCCCAAAACGAAGGCCTCTGGAACAGGTTGTGGGCGGCTCCTCCAGAGGGTTCATGCCCCTCACCCCCTGGGCAGACTTTCCGAGGAGTCAGCACCATGGCCACTGCTGGCTGCAGAATCGTTTCTTACAGGGGCCCCGGGGCACGCGACAGCACTGGGCTACGCGGGCTGAACAGTTCAGTCTTAGAAGCTGCCGGCTCAGCAGAGGAACTGCGTTGAACAGCTACTTCCACTTGGATGCCGTCCAGAGCCAGGCCAGCCGAGGGAGCTCACAGAGGTGCCAGCGTGGCCGCCCTGAGGGAGGCGGCATGGCCAGGCCATCTCCTGCCAGAGCTGTCTCCTGGCTCCTGAGCTGTCACCCGTGGGCCTTGGCGAGGCTAACCCCTCTACATGGAATGTATAATGTGGAGCTGCTGGGGTCAGCGAGGCTGGGGAGGGGCAGAAATGTGGGGGGCCCAACACAGCTGGGGAAGGTGCCCCACAGTCTCCTCCAGATGCCTGAATCCCTGCCCCAGATGTTGGCAAATGGGAGGCTTCGGAGGAGGGAGGAAGGGCTAGAGAGAACAAGGAGACCGAGTTCTCGTCCTAACTAGACACGAAGCCGGCCGCCCAGGGACAGGGCGGCTCTGCACTCAGCTTGCCAAGCCTTAAAACGAGAGATCCACCTGAGTGTTGCTAAAAGGTCTCTGAGCCGACAGCTGTCTGAGCCTGTGCCACCAGAACGCGCGCTGACCACGTGGTCCCAGTGCCCCTGGGACACACCATCCAGGCACTCACCACAGGCCGGGGTCTTCAGAGAAGTGGGGGTGGAGGCCAAGGGCAGGTCTGGGGAGCTGGAGTGTCCAGGGTCTGTGTTCTGTGGCCATGTAGGGTCCAGAGGTGCAGGCGCTGTGCCCCGCGTGGGGAGGCTGGTGTGCCACACGTGGCCAGTAGGGCCCTCAGCGGGGCTGGGCCGGGCGTGCGACTCTGCAGTGGAGTTCCTCAGCAACCATCCAGAGGCCTCCAACAGGCTGCCCATGGGCCCGGGAAGGGAGCTGCGGGTTGGCCTGGGAGCCCTGCTGGCCGTCCACTGGCTCGTCCCCAGACCTGGGGCCTCGCCGGGCGCCGCCTCCTCCACGCCTTGCCCTGTGCTGTTCCTGTCCTGCCCGACCACGCCACTGTCCCCTCTCCTGGGCGGGGGCCCTGGGGTCTGGGCCTGGCCTGCTGCAGGGGTGCCCCACAAGTGCCCAGGATTGGGAGACAAGGCAGGGGTCTCCAGGCCAAGGGCTGTTGCTTCTGTGCTGACAGCTGGGGCTGTTGTCCTTGTCGCCAGGGACAGCGCACCTTCCAGGGGGCTCGCCATGTCACCTGCTGGGACACAGGAACTCTCAGATGGGGTGTCTGGCCCACCAACATCTCAGCAATGCCTCCAGATGCCACTGATGAGCGAGAGAACTCCAGGTGGACCCCAAGTGGGGCCACAGGCTGTCTCGGTGACCAGGAATGTTTAATGTGGCGTCACCCAAGCAACTCTCATGGAGGGCCAAGAGGAGCCTTTCCACTTAATACATGAGGGTGCTGGGGCACCAAGAGCAGGTGTTGGGGGCCCAACACAGCTGGGGGATGTGCCCCACAGTCACATCCCCGGGGTGGGAGCGGGGGCGGGGTGGGGGGGCAGCTACTGAGCCAGGACCTAGATGCAGGGCTTGGTTCCTACAAGTTCACACAAATCCATCCGCCTTTGGGAAATGGAGTGATTTCCCCAGATGTGTGCTCAGGGGGCAGGCTTGGCGCTGGCACCGGTGCCCACCTACTGGACACATGACTGAGAAGACGGAGAAGGGAAGGTCTGCCATGTGGGGGGGTGGGACCAGGGGCCCAGTGGGCAGGGAACAAGCTCCTTCCTGAGGACAGCTCTCTGCCAGGGCTCCCAGCCAGAGCCTGAGCTGGGACGGCAAAGGCGGCCGAGCCCTCCACGGCCCACCCCCGTCCAGGGCACACACAGCTGGCCCATCACAGCACGTGCATCCATACGGCCCTCCTGCTTCTCACTCGGCTCTCCAGGTGCTCCAACCAATCAATCAGAACTGGCCCCCCCAAAACTCAGGGCAGATGTTTGGGTCCCACATCAGGGCCTTCTCCACACTTGCCTGGGCTTCCCTAGCCTCGGGCTCCAGGCCACCTGGGAGGGCCCCTGCTGGGTGAACCCTTTCTCCCATAAAAAGATGAAACATTATATTTTAAAACTGCACTGGTATGAAGATAGGCTTCATTATTGATAGTCACTACTATTATTACATTCATTCCTTTCCTTTGATTTAAAAAAAATGAAAACATTTCTGTGGTTCCTAACTGTATGAGGAGCCCTGGACGCTGTGCCTGATGGAGAAGTGGCCTTACCCCACACGCAGGCCTGCAGGGTGGGGGCCAGCCCCGCGCTGGGGAAGGGGTGGGTGGAGGACTCACCCACGCAGGCCCGGCCAGCTCGGGAGGGGTTGGCGTCCTTGGCCGTCAGGCACCGGCAGGTATAGGAGCCCTCCAGGTTGAGGCACTGGGCGGCCGGCGAGCAGTCGTGCTCCAGGCTGTCGGCACACTCGTCCCAGTCTGTGGGAGGGAGGGAGACGGACCGGAGCCCGGGAGAAAGGCCAGAGGCTGGTCAGGAAATGGATGGGAGCAGAGCAAAGTTCTTCCTGACTGTCTTTCAGGGAATCGCCCAACGGCGAGGCCAGGGTGAGTGAAGTGCCCGGGTGTCCCGCACCCTTGGGAGGAGGCTCTGCACAGATCCTTCCCCAGGGGCCTGCAGTTGCACCAAGGCCACGGGCTAAGCCTGATGCGCCGACCTTCCCCGCTGGCTGGCTGATATGCAGCAAAGATTAGGGGATGGTGGTTACTGTTTAAGGTAGTGATGGGGAACCTTTTGAGCTCGGCGTGTCAGCATTTTGAAAAACCCTAACTCAACTCTGGTGCCACAGATAGAAATTTTTTGATATTTGCAACCATAGTAAAACAAAGACTTATATTTTTGATATTTATTTTATATATTTAAATGCCATTTAACAAAGAAAAATCAACCAAAAAAATGAGTTTGCATGTCACCTCTGACACGTGTGTCATAGGTTCGCCATCACTGGTTTAAAGTATGAACACCCACAGATGTGAATATATTTCTTCCTTGTTTATTCTTTGTTCCAGATCTAAATCTCTCTAATGTGTCAACATGCCCTAATACTTGGTGTTCAAGAACGAAATAGGCCCTGACCGGTTTGGCTCAGTGGATAGAGCATCGGCCTGCAGAATGAAGGGTCCCAGGTTCGATTCCGGTCAAGGGCATGTAATGGTTGTGGGCACATACCCAGTGGGGGGTGTGCAGGAGGCAGCTGATCGATGTTTCTCTCTCATGGATGTTTCTAACTCTCTATCCCTTTCCCTTCCTCTCTGTAAAAAAATCAGTAATAAATATTTTTAAAAAAAGAAAGAAAGAAATAGGACAATGACGGAGCCAGATGCCCAGTTAAGTATCATGTGAGTTTTCTCTGACATGGACAGGAATGGCCCCGGAGCACCCCCTCTGGGAAATGACTCTCAAAGTCCCCATGTCACCAGGAAGCCCTGAGGCTTCTGATTCGGGCAAGGAAATGTTAGGTAAGCCCCTGTCCCTGTAAACACCCAGTGGCCCCCGGCCCTGGCTCACCCACCCACACCCAGCCCAGCCCTGCCTTTTCCCATCGGCTGCAGCCAGGACTGGCATCAGGCCAGAGTGAGAAACAAAATTCACCAGGAACACCACTCACTTCTTTCTCCCACCCTCTCTGCTCCCCTCTCCTGCACCCCTGGTACCACCACCCGTCCTTCCCTACCTGCTTAAGAAAGAATCTGATGGTCTCGTGCGTTTGGACACATGGCTACGTGCAATAAGCACAACAAACCTCCAGGAATGAATATCTCAAACTGCTTTCCAGGCTGGGGGGGGCCCGGGAGGCAGTTTCCCACACGCCCAGAATTCCATCCTTCCTCCCACCCAGCTCTTGGGGTCACTGCCTGCCCCACCTCCCCTCCCTCAGGGGAACAAGTGGCTCCAAGCAGAGTCACCTCGGCTGGCAGGGCACGCTAGGGCCCCGAGAGGGGCTGGATTCCCGCGTGGGGGTGGCTGCCAGGCCCTCTGCACATGCCTCCCTGAGCCTGGGCAGCGTGCCCGATCGTGCCCAATGCGCCACAGGAGCCGGCCGGGCTGGGGTCAAGTCAAGATAAGGGACGGGGTCAGTTTTGTGCAGAGAAACTGCAGCTGATGCTCAGGGGCCCGTGTTGTGGTTTTCAGTTTTGTTTCATGTGATCTTCACGGAAGCAGCTCCCCGGAGACCAGCAGGCTCACTTGTCAGCTGATGCAACACTTAAACACACACACCACGCGCACATACCACACAACACGCACACACATCACACACACCACACTCACCAAACACACCTCACATACCCCACACACCTCACACATACACCACACACACCACCACCACCACCACACACACATCACATACACACACACATACCACACACCACACACACACTACTCAACACACACACACACCACCACCACACACATACCACATACACACATACCACACACACCACCACCACCACCACACACACATCACATACACACACACATACCACACACCACACACACACTACTCAACACACACACACACCACCACCACACACATACCACATACACACATACCACACACACACACCACCACCACCACACAACACATACCATACATACCCCACATACCCCACACACACCACACCACACACCATATACACCACACACACACACACCATACCACATACCATACACTCTCCACACACCTCACACCACACACCATATATACTCCACACACCCCACGCACACCCCACGCACACCCCACGCACACACCACTCACCACACACACCACCACCACCACACACAGACACCACATACACACACACACACCTCACACCACACACCATATATACTCCACACACCCCACGCACACCCCACGCACACCCCACGCACACACCACGCACACACCACTCACCACACACACCACCACCACCACACACAGACACCACATACACACACAGACACCACATACACACACACACACCTTGCCTGGGCTCTTTTGCAGACAGGGCCCTGCTGGCCCAGCCCCCAGATGTTCTGGAACCCTGCCCGATGACCAGCCCGACCAGCCCGCAGGCAGCGCCAGGGTGCTGGGGGGTGGAGGCCAGAACGGAGCCCAGGCTGGCCAGGCAGCAGGGCCCCGAGGTGCTCAAGGTCCCAGTTGAGATCTGGGCTCAAATTGCAGAGCACCTGGTGGCTATTTTTAGTGCTGGTGACTCCCCTCCTCCCCCTCCCTCCCCCCCACCCCTCACCCCTGCTCCCCCAGCACACAGCTCAGCAGCGAGCCCAGGAAGGCGGCACAGCTTTACCTGGCCCTGTATTAAAGTCCAAGGCCAGGCGGCCCTCCAGGTCCGAGGGAGAAGGCAGGCCTGCAGCAGGTAGAGCCACCAGTGGCCTCTGGATCTCCTCACCTACCTTGCACCAGCGTCCCGCTCTGGTCAATCTGGAACACTGTGCTTGCCCACAGCCGCGGGAGCATGGGGGCCAGCGTGGAGACACCCACGGGGAACTCAGGGTCCTGCACCGTCACTCTGAGCTTCGCGACCACGCTCCCGGCCTGGAGGGACACGATCTGCAGCCTCAGCTTCCCCCGTTTGCACAGGTCCGACACCGCCGGCGGGAAGGCACTTTCAACCTGGCCAGGGAGAGGCGACAGCCCTGGTGAGACCCGATTTTCCATCAGCATCCTTCACACCGCCAGCAGTCCCAGGTGTGGCTGCAGACCGGGCACAGGATCCATGTGTCCCCTCCAGGACCAAGAAGAGGCACCCAGCAACCAACCTCTTGGGGCAAGCAAAGGTCCCCCAGCTCACTGCACCCCAACTGGGCTTCCCCTGGGACAGCGGACCGGGCGTTGGTGAGGACGGGCAGTGACCACTACAGTCCGGCTCTCTGTCGTGGAGCATGAGAGATGCAGTGCCCTCTGGGTGCTCTGAACATCGGTGTGAAGGCAAATTGTGTGAGAGAGAGAGAAGGGGGTTGCTGGATTGATGGACGGATGGGTTGACTGGCCAAGGGGCCGCCAAGGAACAATCTCATGGCTGTTTGGCACTGTCCCCCACTTACAGGGCTGTCTCCCCCAGGCAGAGCCAGGGGCTCAGGGCCAGCCCTGCCGGAGCCAGGGAGACAGCAGCCTTGTCCCCAGCTCCTGCCACACCATTCCTGCACACACACCAAGCCCAGTGCAAAGCAGAGGGGCTTCTCTCAGAAAGTTCAAAAACCATATTTCCCTGTAGGTGACTGTGGAGAGACAGCCCTCCTCTGGTCTCTCGCATTTCTACACATTTTGCAAGCAGAAGCAGAAGCCATAACTGCCCTTTTGTTCCAGAATATCATTCTGTTTGTATGATGAACAGCCTTAGGGGAGAGAGATCATGGCACAAAAAGGGCAGATTTGTTCCCTGTCGGAGAGAATAAAGATAATGTCTCCTTACGGAGTAAGGTTTAGTCGGGGTTGCTCACAGCCCAGTTACAAAGGTTCGAGCTCCGCAAGCTTGGGGATTCCCCTGCTGTGATGCAGACCTACTGCGTGCATCACCCACCTGGGCCCCCCTGAGTCACCCCTGTGGGACCCAGGGGCAGAGGGGGAACTGGCCCCCGCGGGATGCTCACACTGCCTGCTGGGCTGGACAAAGCCCTCTGTCTCTAACCCAGGCATCCTGTGTCTCCGGCCAGCACCCAGGCAACAGGAAGAGGCTAACTTATTCGTTTGCAGGGAGGGTAAAATCTTAGCCCTTTCATGGTTCTTGACTGTTTATGAAGTCACTTCTTTCTTGGTCCTCCCAGGCCGGGTGCTAACGTGCCCCGTTAGCCACAGGGGGATGGATGCCTGATCCCTGCTTAGCGTTCCTGATGAAGCCGCTCCCAAGTGGGAAGACCGAGCCCCCAGATCCCAGGGAGGAAGTTTGACAGGAAACCCAGCTGTAGGATCAAGTGGTGTAGACCATTTGAATCCAAAACACGTATTTCAAAGACGGTTTGGCCCCAAATCTAGATTAAGTCCCCCATAAACGAGGAGGGGGGAGTGTTTGAGCAACGGCTTATGTGGGCTCTTCGCTCGGAAAATCAGGGACAGCTCCCCGCGCCCGCCCTTGGCTTTACCTCCTGAAGCAGCTGCCGGGAGAAGTCCCGGAACTCGGGGCTGCCGCGGTCCAGCAGCGGCTCGGTCACGGTGCGGTTCAGGATCCTCACTGTGACTCCAAACACAAGGGCCTCTGAGACAGACAATCGTGCACGTTAGCGGAAGCCCAGTGACCCAGCATCCCACGGTTTTCTGTCAACGCTTTCCATAAAGCCTGTGCTTTGAGGGAAATTTAAAAATATCGATCAAGGCCTGCACCACCCAGGTTCCACCGTGACCAGGCCAAGGGGGGCTCGAACCATGGGGCCGGGCAGGAGTCAGCCACCTGGCAGAGTCATGTGGCCACGCCAGCTGCCTTCCGGACGCCAGAATTCCCAGTTCATTCTTACCCGTGTGTGTTTGGGGAAAAGTTCTCTCCTGGCAACGACACAGTGGGTGGGGCATGCCCTTGAAACATGCACCGTGTGGGAAATGAAGTGCACCTTCTACAGGTTTTGCATGGCGCTCAGGTCCTGGTTTGGGGAAGTTACACACTCAGCCTGAGGGGTTAAGTGTCACAGAAGCTCTTTCAATGCCTGCAGGACGCAGGGAGGGGAGTGAGGGAGCCATGAGGGCCGTGACCCCCAGACATTGCTCAGAGGACACGGAGCGCCCGCCGCCCCACTAGGACGGTGGGGCCAAGCCCAGGCCTGCCCCTGCCTGGTTAGAAGAAGAGCCACAGTCTGAGTTTCTGGGGCAACAGCATCGGGATAGAAAGACCAGCTCACAGGTAACACACGGTGTTCAGACGAGGGCCTCACCGGTTCTGACGGTCAGCGTGGCGGTGACATTGGTCCTGCAGGCCTGGTAGCTGTTCTTCACCCAATACAGCACCCCGGCCTCCAGCCCCGTCACCTCCAGGGTCGTCGCCTGGGTCCTGGCGCTCCTGAGCGGCTCCTCGCCCCTGGAAACCTGCACGTGGAAGGTGCGGTTCTGGGTGGAATTTAAACCCCAGGACACTTGAAAGCTGCTGCTGGTGACATTGAGGATCATGTAGTCTGTGATGGGAGGGCCGTCTGTGAACACACAGAAAGAGAAGAATCGGAGGACGTCAGAGAGGCAGCCAAGTCCACAAGTGAAACCCCTCTAACAAAAACGTTTCTGCACAGCTAAGGAAACCAGCCACGAGGCGAAAGGCAACCTAGGGAACGGGAGAAGGTATTTGCAAATCACACATCTGGTAAGGGGTTAGCATCCAAAATATGTATGAAACTCATACAACTCAACGGCAAAAACAAAACAAATAATCTAATTACAAAATGGGCAAAGAGATCTGAGTACACATTTCCCCAAAGAAGACATATAGATGGCCAGCAAGCCCGCGAAAAGATGCTCAACATCACTCATCATCAGGGAGATGCAATCAAAACTGCAATGAGATATCGCCTCACACCTGTCAGAATGGCTGTCATCAAAAAGACAAGAGGTAAGTGCTGGCAAGGGTGTGGGGACAAAAGGGAACCCTTGTGCACTGTTGGTGCAGCCACTATGGGAAACGGTACAGAAGTTCTCAAAGAACTAAGACTATAGAGCCGCCACATGATCCAGCAAGCCCATTCTGGGTACTTTCCCGAAGGAAATGAAAGCGCTATCTCCAAGCAATGTGTGCGCCTCAGAGTTCACTGCAGCATCGTTCACAAGAGCCAAGACATGGAAACGACCTAAGCTGTCGCTGCAGCTGTGGTCATTATGGTGTGTCATGGGCTGAACTGCATCCCCCAGTATTCACAGGGTGAAGTCCTAACTCCCAGTACATCAGGATGTGACAGCATTAGGAGACAGGTCTTTAAAGAGGTAACTAAGTTAAAGTTAGGTAATTAGGCTGGGCCCTACTCCAATCTGACTGTGTCCTTTTTTAAAAAAAAATGTTTTGGTTGATTTCAGAGAGAGGAAGGGAGAGGAAAAGAGAGTTAGAAACATCAGTGATAAAAGAGAATCATTGATCGGCTGCCTCCTGCACACCCCTTACTGGGGATCGAGCCCACAACCCAGGCATGTGCCCTGACCGGGAATCAAACTGTGACCTCCTGGTTCAAAGGTCCATGCTCAACCACTGAGCCACACCAGCCAGGCTGACTGTGTCCTTTTATGAAGGAGAGCCAGATTCAGAAACCAGGCTTCTTACATTTTCATGTGAAAATCCATGTATTGGGGAGCAAAACTGTAATATTACACTTTATAACATGTAATCTATAATATTAAAAGGGTAATATGCTAATTAGAACAGACATCTTCCGGACGTCATTCCGGATGTCCTTACTGACAAAGCCGGGGCCAGAGGGAAGCCAGACCAGGTCCCGTGTGCCTGTGGGTAGTCCAAGGGAAGCCAGCCTGGGTCCTGGGTGCCTGCAGGCGGCCAGAGGAGGGAAGCCACATCCCGGGTGCTGGAGGGAAGCTGGTGCCTGTAGCCAGGGGAAGGAAGGCCTACTCTTGCATGAATTTTCATGCATCAGGCCTCTAGTATTCTAATAAAATTATTAACATATATTTTTATATTCAAATATAATTAATCTCTGTTTTTGAAGAAAAATTCTGGCATACAACAGGCACCTAAGGAATATGAATTATGTAAAAAGTAGTTTAGCCCTCAGTCTAGGCACAATAATTCTTATATCAGAATCTGAGTGCTATAAAAAAGCAATCATGAGGATTTTAAAAAAACCTTTTGCAAAACCATAGTAAAAGGACAGAGTTAAGAAGTGACTAAAGTTTCCCAAAGCCCTTCAAGAAAGGCTTCATAAAACATGTTTTCTAGGATCATGAAAAAAATTCCATCTTTCCAAACAAATGTATATGTTTCCTTTCAGTAAAAAAAAATAAGAATAAAAACCAGTGTAATTCAACCCATTTTCCTTTTTGCCTTGGCTGCCAAGAGGCTCAGAATCAAGGTTAGTGCCTCACCCTAGTCCTATGACTCAGCCCTGCTGTGTCTTCCTCCAATGGAGCACGGAGCTGCCTCTTATAAGTGGGGGTGCCCCGTGGGTGTGTGCTTCCTTCCTGTGAGCCCCTGTGGATCCCCCTCAAAGCAGGTGGAGATAAATTACAGTGAGCCCAGCCCTCCCTCCGGCCTTACTTGGATGGGACCGGGGACCTCCACCTAAATTCTCACTGTGCCCTGACGACTCTGCCAGGATGGGAGGTAGAGTGTGTCTGAGGAAGGCACATCTGTCCTTTTCAGACTTCTGCCCTCCAGAACTGTGAGAGAATACATGACTGCTCTTTTAGTCTTTTTTAAAAAATAAATAAATAAATACATTTGATCACCTTCTTTTGCTTTTCTTTTTACCTTTTTTCTGCTGGTTGACACCACCAGGTGTGTGGCCCTTGGTTACAACAGCCACAGGAAACGAATCCACCTCCTAGCCTTCTTTAACGAGTTTTCAAGGCAGCTGTTGGCTGGAGAGCCACTTGGAAAATTGTTCGTGTTGCTGCAGAATCAGCCAGCTCCCTGCCACACTCGGCCCAAGGCCTCTGCTATAATCAGAGCTCGAGGTGTTAAACTGGATGTGATGCCTCTGCCCCTTGTGCTCGAACCCGGGTTTTAGTCCTTCATTAGCCAGGACACCTGCTCTCGCGGCCCTTTAGCTTTTTGACGCCCCTCGTACAATGAGGCCCTTGAAAATAACACCCAACCCCTGAGCCTGTGCGACCTGAGGACACTGCTGCCATGTGCCTCCCCGACCTTCATGTGGGAACGTGACCTTTATCTCGGTGAGCACATTGGAGTCCCTGTGTCCCTGGGTCTGGGCCTTGTTTCTTTGGGGCAGCCCTGACCTGCCTCTGGGGAAGCAGGAAGGAGCCTGCCGGGATGCTGCCTTTCCCAGGGTACCCCGGTCAGGCTGCTCCTCTTTTCCCTGGGGCCTGTCACCCTGAGACCTGACCCCGTAAAGGTAGAAATGCTGAGGATGCGAGCCAAGAGCCTGAGCATTCAGTTAGGGCTGAGGGGTCCTGGCTCGGTGAACGGCCTGCCAGCCTGGCCGCTCTGGAGCGGGCAAGCCCTGCCCTGGTCAAGCACGCGTTCAGGAGACGGTTCTTGACGGTGCTGGCCAGCTATGCGGCTCCAGCGGAGAAGGGGACCGTGGCAGACGGAGTTAGGAGGGTCCGAGAACGGTTCCACCCCGTCCGAAAAGCAGAGCGTGTTCCTGGAACGTCACATGCCAACCAGGCAACATTTCCTACGGTCTCTGTTTTGTGCAAGAATCCAGCTGTCCCGTGTGTCATTAATCGAATGACTAATTTCACGAGAAAAGCATGTGAAATTTGTGCTGTATTTTCCACGGGTTTGTACCTCTAAACCGTTCCAGCAGATTGCTCATTTATATTAGCTTCTAAATTTAAACCATGTGCCGCTTCCCTTAGCAATATGCGATTGGAATTCACTCTGTTTCGGAGCTGGCCACGCTGGGTTCGCCTTTCCCGCCCGGTAGGGAGTGAAGCCGGGCAGGGCAGCCTTCCCTTCACCTGTGGGACAGCCCTTTATCTGGACGGAACCTTGTAACTCAGTGTCCGGGCAGCATGGCAAAGTCTGGCTGACAACATCCCTAACTATAAATAGAGCCTAATGTCTTTTTCAGATTACTGACCAGAGTATTTTCAAGAACTGATTCCAGTCTTCTATTCTCAGTGACGGACAGGACTCTCCCCCCAGAGGCCACAGTGCAGATCCAGGGTGGTCTGCAAGGGAGTCTGTGCAGGCCCAGTTGTACGTGGAGGGCACGCACAGTTCTAATTAGACCCGCATAGTGGAGGAGTGCCCTGTTGCTACAGGTGGGCTGGTATGTTCACCACTCAACACTCAGAGATCCTAGGAGCAGCCACCATTCAAACCTCCCTCTTCATTCACTAATATTAGATACTAGAGGCCCGGTGCATGAATTTGTGCACAGATGGGGTCCCTCCCGGCCAATCAGGGCCATCTCACCCAGTCCCAATCTGGGCCAATCAGGGCCTGCTGGCTGGGGGGAGAGACCACAGGAGGTTGGCTGGCCGTGGGAGGTTGGCTGTGAGAGTGCACTGAGCAGCAGGGGGCAGCTCCTGCATTGAGCATCTGCCCCCTGGTGCTCAGTGCACATCATAGCTACTGGCCAGTCCTCTGATCGTCTGGTCATAGTGGTTGCTTAGGCTTTTATATATATAGATGTGTTGAGTGTCCGCTATTTGCCAAGTACAGGACTCACTGGCAGTGACCAGGAGACCTGCCCCGTGGAGCTTCATCCTGGAAGAAGTAGAACATTCCAGTGATGAAGACTGACCCTCCAGTCTTCCCCGCGTCATCCCGCAGCCTCCACCCTCACCCCTCCATGGCAAAGCGGGAAGAGTCAGCAAGGACCCTGCACTCATTATCCCGTTGAGCTCTGGGTCACCTGAGGAAACAGTCCATAGCCCTAGAACCCTGGTCAGCTCCCGATCCTCCACATGAATGGGGGAGGAAAGGGCACGGCCACCGGATGGCACAACGCTGTGCGAGGGCAGCCTCTGGGGGGTGCACCGTGGGGCAGTTGCCTGGCAGGGTTGTTCTAAGGATTAAATAAGGTGATGCTGTAAAGGTGCTTATTGCAGAGCCCGCGTGACTTACGTGCTAAGCAGCTCTTGACTGTGTTACTATGAACTGTTCCATTCCTTTAAAGGGGATAGGACATGCGGATTAAATGAAGTGATTCAAACGTGAGTATGACAGTATTCTCCATAACCGCTTCACACCGCTAATGGAAGTTCTAGTTTCTATAGCAGAATGTTGGAAGCCACCTTAATGCCCCCCATGAGGCAAATAGCTAAGACATTATATCACTGCCATACGCCATCACTATTACTCAACCATCGAAATTAGGATGATGAAGACCAGGTTGCTTCTTGGAAGCCTTTACAAGACATAATGGTGAGTGAAGAAAGCAGAATACGAAACTGCACGCATAGCAGGATTTAAATAGGGTAGAAAACCTGGAAGAGAAGAGGGAAAAAGAAAACTGTTCGCTGGCACGTTGAGACTGGGGGTGACTTATCTTTCCGTTGTTGCTAGAATGTTGCTAAAGTAATAAATCAGATTCTGCAATAACAAGAGAAAGTTTTAGTGGCCAAATTGAATAAGCAGAATCTGCTCTAGGCTGAACTCTGAGAGAGGTACCGAGTCCATGGAGTCCCATCCTGCAGTCTCCTGTCCCACTAACGCCCAGTCTGTCGTTTGCGCCCCATTGTCCTGGGAGGTCTGGTGTTTGTCTAGCAGACACACCTCCCCGCCACACCCACTACCTTGCCACCAGCCACCTGCTTCCGGGACCCTGCCTGCACTTTCCTGCCTTACCCCAAGCCACTTGCATTGGGATAAATTGTTCCATATAACAGGTAACCCCACCACATAACAGGGTTTGACCCCCGTCAGGTGGACCCTTTGTGTAGGAAACATCTATGGTACCTCAGGCCCAGGCCTCTTCATTGTCTTTGCTTCCCCATCACTAGTGTCTGAGCCTTATCCTCAAGGTCACCCTATGGCTCAGATGGCCAGGGTGGCCTCAGCCATCATAATCCTGTGCTCAGCCTGGTCTTAGCAGGGCCTATAACCATTACGCAGTCTTCCTCGTTCCATGGAAACTTCTGCCGGGTCTCATTGGCTAAGACAAGTCACATGGCCACCTGCCTGCAAGAGAGGTAGGGAAACCTATCTCTTCAACTAACATTTCTACACAAAACGCAATCTAACTTCTGTCACTAAAGAAGGAAAGAGTGGATTTGTGGTCTGCCATGACTCCTCTAGTCTGTTCTTCACCCAGCATAGCAGGCACTGCATCTGGCGCATTATAGGAACTCAGTAAAATGTGTCCTATAAATGAATGAATGAATGCTCACTAACTGGCCCCTTCCTGTCCAGCTCACCGTCCAGCTGCACCCGCAGCCTCACTCACCTGCAGACAGCCCTACAGGCTGTGGCCACCGAGCTTCCCCTGACCACACGCTGGCCACCAGAGCAGCTGCAGGTGACCTTCATCCCAGCTGGGGAAGCCCTGGGGGGAGGGGAGACATCCAAGAGCAGTTTCCCAGAAGAGAGAAAGCTTGACTGGGGGCCGGAGCTGCAAGAACCGACCAGGGTCTCTCCCATCAGCACACGAGCCTGCTCTGGCATCAGCCATCTTCCATCTTCCAGAAAGGCCCTCCTGGGAGTCTGCCCTTCCTCCAGGCTCTGTACCTCCTCCTGTAAACACTCCTGAGACTGTCTTTCCTCCTGTTCTTCCCATCTCACTCCGTCTCTTTGCAAGCCCCTCCTCCTCCTGTACTGACTTCTAAATAGCAGGGTTCCTCAGCCCCAGGCACCAGGCCCCCCTTCCGGACCCCCAACCATGCCCATAGTGAAATGCTACCTGGACGCTGATGACCCCAGATTCCCATATGCAGCTTAGCCCCCTCTGAGCTCCAACATCCAATATGTAGCTCAGTCCGCATCCTGGCCTCTCCACTCAATTTCAACCCCTTCTCAATTTAAACAATTATTGTTAAAAATAATAATTATAACCCTAGTCTCCCCCCAACTCATTCAGGAATTGCCATCTATTACACTGTTCGGCCAAAACATCTGCATGCTGCCTCATTTCTCTCTTTCTCTCTTATATCTAATTAATCAGTACTCCCAGGGGTGGTCCGGGTTACTCCTGGGCCCAGTGTAAGTATTAATGAGGCCCCTTCACTCTCAGTGTCCTGATTTAAACAATAAATTCCACAGGCATCCTACTCATATGCATCACGCCTGCCTAGCATCTGGCATGCTCTCCACCGAGTTTCCTGAGAGCAGAAATGATGATTTACTCATACGTGTTTCTATTACCAGCATCTCACAGATTGGTTCAATTGAAGAAAGAAGGTGAGAATAGCCAGGTATGAGAGCCAGAGCAATCTACAGAACCAGGGACTGCTCTCTGCCCATGAGCCAGCCGCTCATCTTTGCGAGAAGAGAGGATGTCTGTGGTCCACGGTCCATCTGAAAAGGTTCCTTAGCCAAGACCTGTGACATCTTACCGTCACACGTGCCGTCCAGCTTCTGCGGAGACGAGGCCGGCGCCTCTGGGTGGCGGACACACCGGTACGAGCCCTCCGTGTTTAAACACAGTTCCCTTCCAGAGCAGGCGTTGAGCTCCTCATGCAAACATTCGTTTACATCTATGGGAAAGAAGAGCAGGTGAGTGGCACCCACTGGTCATTCTCACTGGCCTCCCAGTGTGTGTCCTCTGAGCTGAGGAGTGGACGGGGCAGTGGGCCCCGGTGTATCAGAAAGCCTGCAGAGCAGCTGGCCCGCGTCTCAGGACACGTGCCGCCCTCGCCTGCAGCCGTCACCTGCGCTGGGTGGCTGCGGTCGCCTGAGCCAATCGCTTTGGGGCTGTATTGAGTCTGAGGGTCATGAGATGATGGGTCCAAGCATCCTACCCGAGAACGGGTCTGGTGGATGGGCTCCTTTCTGGACTGAGAAAGGGAGCAGAGCAGCCCCTGGCATTCGGAGGTGGCCTGTCCCTCACAGCTGGGTCCTTCCCTCTCCTACCGACAGAAACCATCTCAGAACACACAAGGCTACCCTGCGGCCAGGATAAAGTGAGACAGAGCCATGCCTCTGCATGGTTTTACCAAAGCCAGACACACACACAAAAAGACCACCTTGTTATCCACAGAATGTCACACTCACCCCTTGGGCAAAAGGAGTGGCTCTTAGTTTTTTTACTAAGTATAGCTTATCTCCAGGCAAATTTGCTCCTCTTGTTGAGATACCCAAGCATAGCATCCCCACTTTCTGACAGCATCCAATCTAGAACAAAGCCCTGGATCAAAGCTACACACACACACACACACACACACACACACACACACACACACACCAAAAAAATACCCCACCCAGTCAAAGCCCACATCCCATAACAGATTCTCCCACCTGACCCCTCCTGCCTCACCCAGTGGCCTTCCCTCCCTCCCTCCCTCCCTCCCTCCCTCCAGTGCTACCCCAATCTGTTCACCTATAGGTGCATTCCTGTCTCCGGCTGGGGGCCTTCACAGACCACCAGGCACTTCTCTTATTGGCACGAGTGGGTTTGGTCCTCAAGCACATGTGTGGATTTTCAGGGGAATTAAAGATCCCGGGCCTGGCATCCTTGTGTGTGACCTTCACTGTCCTGGGAGGAGCTTCCCCACAGCAGCAGCCACCCTCCCAGGGGAGCAGGGGACTCAGGTCCTCCTGTCCTGGGACAGGACATGCTGCTGGCGCCGTGGGCGCGCTCACACCCTACCACGGCTCCTTCCACGACCCACGGCAGCTGAGCGCTGAGCCAGAGGCCATGTGGTCCACCGCCCAAAGCATTTACTGCCTGACACTGTTCAAGTGTTTGCTCACCCCTGATATAGACCAAAGGGAAAAAGGAAAAGAAAAAGAAGGAAACACCAGGTCATTTCTTCCAGAAACAAGTCCACATCTGTGCGCTTCACCAAATCCAACTTCGTAGGAGTTCTGCTGGCAAAGCCTCTGGGTACAAGGATGTCCTTGGCGAGGGTGGGAAAGAGGCAAGAAGGGGAAGTGTAGGAACCCAAGAACTGAAGGGAGAAATCCTGGTGTGTTCTGGGGTCTGTTCACCAGCGCCCACCTGGATGGAAGGAGAAAGCCGGGAGTGGGAGCGTGTGGCGGAGACACAGTTTAACTCAGTTTGGACCAGAATGGCCTGAGGTGGGTCAGCCCGCCCTCACCTGCCAGATTATTTTTCTACTCCTCTCCCCACCCTCCCACCCCCGCCCCAAGGAGAGGACCAAGGGAAAGCACACCTTGCACCTGGATGTTGATCACCTCATAGACACGCTTCACGATGCCGTCCAACACTGTGGACACGTTGGCCACGGGCACCGGCCGCGGCAGGCCCAGCAGCAGCCGCGACACTGTGGTCGAGGTGTCCCCACAGGCCGAGTGCAGGTGGTAGACGGCGGCGTCCATCGGCCGCAGGGCACTGGTCACCTGTGAAGCCAGAGTTAGAGCGTCGCCCAGGGAAAGTGCCCCATCAGACAGGCAGGGAGACGGAGGCCCGGAGAATTTACGTTAATTGCGCATGCGCCATTCTGGTCTGCAGAAGAGAACCCCTACGGTAGTTTATTTCTGTCATCAGCCCCGTGAAAGCCTGCAAACCAGATTATAAATACTTCTGCAACGCTGGTTGCCATGGGCTGAATAGTGGCCACCCACCCACCCCCACGTCCTTATGTAGAAGTCCTCCCCCCCGACTTCAGAATGGCCCTTATCTGGACATAGGGTCTCAGTGGATGTAACCAGACTAGGATGAGGTCATTCGGGTGAGCCTTTGGCCAGTGTGACTGGTGTCCTTACACAGAGAAGAGATTTGGACTCAGAGACAGACACCGATAGAAGGAAACGCAGTGGGGACACAGGGAGAAGGCAGCCACCTACAAGCCACGGAGAGGGGCCTGGGAGGCACCCTTCCCTCACTGCCTCGGAAGGAGCAGCCCTGCCCACACCTCGATCTCAGGCCTCCAGACCTGTGGGACCCTAAGTGTCTGTTACATAAGCCCCCCAGTCTGTGGCGCTCTGTCACAGCCACCCCCGGGAAAAACACCGGTCAGCCCCCGGGCCCCGCGGTCCCCATCCTCACCGCTCATGACAGAGGGTTATATCAGGAATTAGAGAACCGGACGTCAAGCCATGGTCTCATGTTGCACATCTGACTTTTTTAGCTTTCATGACCCCTTTTCTCATTTCATCCGAATCCTTTTTGCTCCAGCCTTATATCTCTTTAAGCTCTTTCCATGCACTGTTTAAACCTCACAGCCACTGTCTCCGACAGGATTATGACCACTTCTAGTTCAAGGAAGTGGTATTTAAGACACAGAGAGGTTAAGTAACTTGCCCAAGGCCACACAGCTGATGAGTGGCAGCACTGGGATTTGAACCCAGACAGTCTGGCTCCTGAGCCATGCTCTCACTGGCTATTTGGGCCATCTTCTTACCTGCCCTAGCTGGGCCATCTTCTCCTCCAGCTGGGGCAGGTAAGGAGGTTTCTGGGGGATGGTGACCTTTCAGAATGTCTCTCAAGTCACTTTCCTGGACAGCCCAGAGCAAGGTAAGTGTGTGTGCTACCTGTTCAGTGGGAAAGGAACCCAAGTCCGGGTCTACCCCCTCCCCGTCACCCATGGGACACATCTGTGGGATCTGAAGGTCAGGCAAAACCAACCACAGAGTGCTGGGGCCCAGTGCAGAAGCAAAATTGAGGGCCTTGCTCAACAAGTATGAAGCGTCTCAAGGGGCAACGCCAGAGCATTAAACACAGTGTGGGACCTTCTGAGCCTGGGCTCACTCCAGGGGACACGGGCCCACGTGGCCCTGAGGGCAGACCACACCCTGGAGAGACCTCCATCCGTGAGGATGGGCAATGGCCCGGCCACCGCCGGGTAAAGTCATCCTGGCTGGAAGGCTCTGCAGTATCAGCAAGTGTGAGCTGTGTCTGCAGCAGGAACAGGTTGCCCCTCAGGGGACATGTGGCCTTGTTCAGATACATGTGTGGCTGTCACAGCTAGGCATGCATCTGGGTGTGTGTGCAGAGAGGCCAGGCATGCTGTGCAGCCCCATGATGACAGGCGGCCCCCACCACAGAGAGCCATGCAGCCCCAAACAGCGATAGCGCCGGGTGAAGGTCCCCATCCAGCACTTTCCAGCACACTGGGGATCGAGGGGGATGCCAGTGAGGGCACAGCTCTGGGGCCCAGGCCATCTACACTGGACACCCTTTGGTTTAAGCAACAGCCCGTTAGAAGATTGGGGTCCCGTGTTCTACCCCATGATGGTGTACGGCTTCAACGCCATGTGTGTCAAACTTCAAACTGCACACGTTTGTGTGTGCCCTTTGTTGCACATAAATCACACCTCTTTGAAGCTTTGTTTTTAAATTAGGAATTGACATCTGCTTCAGAGCCGGGCATTCTAAGTTCACTCGTGGAACCCCTCCCCAAACCCTGGTTTGCGCTGGCGCCAGCAGGGCGGCCTGCAGGCTCGCCCGCCCCTCACCCACCATGGAGTGCAGCAGCCGCATGTGATCCAGCAGCCTGGCGTCCACCTGCTGGAGTTCCCCGAAGTCCATTTTCACCAGGACGGTCACGTTGTACCAGGAATGCACCGAAGTCCCCTCGGGAGCTGCAGGGGCCACAGGCTGATGAGCTACAGGCCCAGGGCCAGGTGGGGCCACCAGAGGCCCTGGGCTGAGAAGGGGGACAGGAGGCCTGGGAGGCAGGAGCTGGCCCATCTGCATTCACCCTCCTGCGTGAGGGGGGCTGCCGCATGGCCGGCATGGGACACCTCCCCCACCTCCTGTCCCGCACGTCTCTTACATTATAACATTTGTAATCTTATATATACTACACACTATACTTTTGGAGATAATGTATACTAGATAATAATGTGTGTAATATGTATTTTATAGGATATGTATACTGTGATATATAGTAAAATAGCATAATTAATATATGTGATATATAATACTTTACATTATTTATACTATACTAATACTAGACTATATTATAACATATAATGTATATGATATTTTCTTTTTCTTTTTTAATCCTCACCAGAGGATATGCATTGGTTATGTTTTTTTATTGATTTTGAGAGAGAGAGAGAGAGAGAGAGAGAGAGAGAGAAACATTGATGTGAGAAAGAAACATCCATAGGTTACCTCCCATATGCGCCCCAACTGGGGATCAAACCCATAACCCAGGTATGTGCCTTGCCCAGCACATACTTAGGTTATGGACTCAAACCTGCAACCTTTTGGTGATAGGACAATATTCCAGCCAACTGAACCACCCAGCCAGGGCAATGAGGACGATATATTCATCCTTAGCTCTGAACCTTGACCAACCCGTTCTCCTGGGGGCAGCTACGGTCAAGGAGAACCTCCCAGACCAGACAGGCATGCCCTGAGGGCTGGGCCACGGGCCTGCCAGGCAGGTGCTATGAGCAGGATTTCGGGCCCCTGTGGCGTTTCAGGAGCAGCTACCAGACAGCCCGCTTCCAATAAGCACCACCTGCCGCTGACTCTAGGGCGCCCCAGGCAACTGGGGAAACGGGTCACTGCTCTGCCAGGAAGGCCTGTGAGCGCTCCTCCCCCTCCGTCCCCTGAGGCGTCAGTGTCAGAGGCATTGCAGAGACGTTGCATCGAGTGGGAGTGGGATGTGCCCGCACACAGCTGTGGACTCCCCATGAATCATGACCTTGGCTGAGGTTCCTGGAAATCACCCCCCCCCCCCACCTTCACCAGATCGGGACCGGGCCCAGCCCAGGGGCAGCTGCCTCACCGGGCGCCTGCTTTGCTGCAGGTCTCAGTCCCACCTTGGGGTGCAGGAGCCACACAGCGGTGGCCCCACGAAAAGGAACAGCATTTCTGAAGTCCAGGGCAGTCGGCGTCCAGGGTACACGGCGCGGTGGATGCTCCCTGCCCCTCCTGCGGGCAGACGCCGGGTCTTGATGCAAACTCCCCGGACCGATTCAGGGCTGGGGGAGAGCAATTAGCCGTTAATGGTGTCGGCAACAAAAACCAGGTGAGCCACTCAGGCCGCACCTCCAGGTGCCTCCAACACTCATTCCCTCTGTGGACCGAGGAGAGCACAGGGCAGCTGCTCGAGGGTGACAGCCAGGTCTGGGCAGCGCCATTCTGATATCTAAAGTCCTGGAGAAATTGCCACACAGGGACTGGCTTTGGGGACATAAAAAATGGGCAAGTGGTGCCACCCAGAGAGCCACTGGGACAGAAGTTCCAGCGTCCCTGTGGGGCCCAAAACCAAGGATTGCTTTCTCCCCATCCTAAACGCCAACGGCCTTACAGTTAGGGAGACATGAGACTAAATGTGAGGTGGCTCCTGGGACAGAAAAATGACATTAGGAGGAAGAACAGGGAAATCCAAATAGTGTGCAGTCGAATGAACAACAATGCACCAAGGTGGGTTGCTTCCTGGGGACGTGTATACAATGGTATCACAAGACACTAACACAGGGGACCCTGATGATGGGTATGGGGAACTCTACCACCTTTGCAACTTGTCTGTCAATCTAAACTATTCTAAACTGAAAGGTTTACTTAAGTGAAAAGAAAGTATAGGCCACCAAGAGAAACAGCAGCCAAGAATGGTTGTCAATCGCAACAGACGTGTTTTCCAGCTCAAGTTCATCTTGACCTGACCGTTGTGGGGACTCCCTTCCTCCCTCCCCACAGGGCTGGTGCTCGCGGAGAGCCCAAGAGTACAGTCCACAATCCCAACTTGGTAGAAACTCAGAAATCTGCTTCTCTTTCCACTATCTCATTACGGACAATGAAACAGGACTGCTCCGTGCCTGGCAACCCAAGGTCAGTCACGGTGCTAGGGGACGACCCACAGAGGTTTCTGTCTGAGTGGCAGCACCGAGGCCGCCTCGGCTCAGAAATGTGATCCTTCTGGAATGTCATTCCCACTCCCACCACCTTCCCAGGCCAACTCCTTCCCCAAAGGGGCCCTGGTCTCAGCTTGGGGGACGGGGAGTTTGGGGTAGTCTCTGGGAGCAGTGGGGTCCTTCTGCCACAATGATGGGCCCGTGGTGAAGGCAGGCTGAGGGGAAGCCAGGGCGTCACTGCAGTTGGCTAGCATCGGCTAAGATGCTCAGTTCGTGCCACACCCAGCTGTGTGTAGCGGTGTTTGCACCATTGGACACTCATGGCAGCATTATGTACAATAATGAACACTTGGAAGCAACTAGATGTGAAGTGGTGGGAGATGGCTACATGCTGATACATCCATGTGAGGTAATGCCATGTGCCCGTTGAATCATGCTGCAGGACAGTATTTATTGACATGAAACGTGGCCCAAATACACTGCCAAGTGGTAAAAGCCTGTTACAGAAAAATCTCAAACAGGGTGACCCCCCTTCCGTAGAATGCCCGCCCTGAATGGAGATAGAGGAGAATGTTCTCAGTGGCTCTGCTTTGGGGAGTGGGGCAGCTGACTGGTGATGGCCCTGTGATCTCTTCTGTGTCCCAGATTTTCTGCATGGCGTGTGCGTTCTTTTTTGTGATGATAGCACAAAGATACATTTAAAAAAAAATAATGTCTGAGTTATCATTGCCTTCCAAAGGCTGGGTTTCTAGAAATCGAAAGCCATTTAGACCGAAAGGCATGTCACTGTGTTCTCATAACGCTCTTCCATTTTTAGTGAATCGGCTGTTGAGTGGGAGGGGAAAGGAGGAAGCTCGCCTGAGTCTCCCTGCTGCCTGGAGATGAGACCTGTGAGCTGAGAGCCCTGGGTTGCCAAGACACAAGTCTCCCCAGGCCCAGGGGGACCTGGAGGCCCACCTGTCCTCCCCAGATGCCCAGGCTGTCCCCATAGCTACCGCATCCAGGGTCTGGCCTCTGCCCCAACCTGTGCAAAGTAACCAGTGGGTCGGGGGATCCCTTGCAGAGACTGAATCGCTTCAGTTTCCAAAGAGCCAGCCTGTTGCTAGGCTGCTCCGAATGAGCGCTAATCGAACAGTCAGGCTCTGAAGAAGGAGGAGGAGGAGGTGGAGGCTGTGTTGCCAATGCCCCTGGTGTAAATGCTTCCACCACGGGCAGTTCCAGCTGCCAATGTGCTGGCCCTGAGGTGCTCAGCTTGCCCCCCCCATATCCTCACTCTCCTTATTCTAGCCACACCTCTACTGTAACTCCCCAGAGCAGCCCTGCCCATGGGACTCTCACCTGGTGAGCTTCTAATTAGAGGTGCTAACACTTTAAAAGTGGGGTTGATGTCCCATGAGAGTCATTTCCTGGTGGCTGGTTTGCTTCGGGGAAGAAAGATGAGAGGCAGGTGGGGGGGGAGGAGCACCAGCCCTCCCTGCCTCCTCTCCTTTGGGACTTGACTTGTTCAGCTCTGCAGGGCAACAGCCCTTACAGAAAGGTCACCCTATGGTGGGCGGGGCTGGTGTGGCTCAGCCAATCCTGAACCTTCCTCCAGACCACTGGACCTGTGACCTCACTAGCCCCGACCACAGCCAGCAGGTTTTGACCTGGGTGGCCTTCACACGTGAAGACAAATGGAACAGGGCCACACCTGCCTTTTCTCTGTGGATTCTGATGCTCCATACCAAGGTTCATGGGCCCCAAGGTCTTCACAAACAATGGAACCCCCGCCCCCCAGGAAGAGAGGGGCTCCCAGGGCATGGGCAAGCAGCCCAGCTGGCTACCCCTTCGCGCATGTGCCCTGAAGACACGGAGAGAGGAGAGGGGGCAGGTGTCAGCACAGGAAGAGACTCCTTCTACCCAGCACCGGGGCGGGCGGGATCTCCAGGGGAGAGCCCCCCCCCTCCCTTCAGCACCCCTTTAGAGAATCAACGGGAATGTGCAACTGGCTCTAAGCCATTGCCCTGAGGTCAGCTGGCCCTATCTGGTTTTTATTGGTGGTGGCAGTGTTGGTGACAATGGTTTCATTTGAAGACACAGCCCTGAGCTGTCAGGACATCCCTGTGCCTGGCCCTCTGAGCAGGTCCGTGGAAAATGGCATCCCTGCCCCTGGGAGATTCGTCTTTGTTTCCAGAGTTTCCACATGGCTCGTATACTCATATTTGTAATTAGAGTAAAAAGATACATCTCAATAAAGTGATGTCTGAGTTACCGCTGCATTCCTAGTGCTGAGTTTAAAAATAAAATTTAAAGTCACTTAGACTGAAAGAAATATCGTACGTGCCCTCAGTGCTCTTCCCGTTTTGAGGCCTTGGTTGCTGAGTTGTGTAGGGGACCTGCGGGAGGGGGCTCGGCATGACTCAGCGGGCCAAGCCCACGCAGCCTTCTGCAGGTCTGCAGGGCACAGGCTGCATCCTGTGGCCCCTGGGGTGTGATGGCCACGCCTTAGCCTCGGGCCCAGGATGGATCAAGTGGGATCCCCTCTCAACCCGCCTGAGTGGTGCCTTCTGCACCCTGGAGATGGTAGCCCTCGAAACTCAGGGTGACCCCGTTGGCACTCACTGAAGTCACACCCTTCCCACTTCCCCTAAATGACGGATGGGGGCAGAGGTACCTCCGACTGCTCAAACTCATTTGAGATCTGGTATTGACTCAGATGTAACAATCACCACTACCCACACACACTCACAATGCACCCTTTCCCCTGGAAGAGGTCTTCTGGAAAGTTCACTTCCTGCCAAGAGGCTGAGCCCTGAACCCCAACACAGCACAGCCCACCTGGCCTCAGACACTGGCCCAGCGCACTCGCACCGGTCACCCTGGTAACCGCCCCGAGAACCTTCCAAACCATACTGGGGAAGTAAGAGGGCTTGGAGCCTCTGAGCAGGTAGGGGGTACTGAGGGGACCCCTTCCATCCATCTCTTTCATATATTGGAGTTCAGATTAGGATTTCAGATTTTAAAAAGGGATCCACTACCACTTTTAAAAAGAAAAGGTGACTGCAACATTGGTTCTCAAATTCAGCTATGAGTTAGTAGCTTGGGGAGCTTTATAAACATCCCACCACCCAAGCCATGCCCCAGGCCAAGTCCATCACAATTTCCAAGGGCAGGACCCGGGCAGCTGTGTTTTTAAAGCTGCCCAGGGGCCTTCGGTGTGCAGTGAGGTCTGGGAGCCACGGCTCCTGAGCAAAGGTTCTCAAACCAGAACCCTGAGCCGGCAGCATCAGCACCACCTGGGACCTTGTACTTCACCCCGACCCGCTGGATCCAAAGCCGGGGGTGGGCCAGTGATGTGTGCTTGGGCAAGCCCTCCACACGATCCTGATGCTCAAGGTTAGGAACCAGTGTTTCCCAAAGATCTAGTAAGTTCGGGGCTAGTGGATGTGATCAGTAACCATCCCAAGACTCATCAGGATGCCAGGGAGAAGGAAGTGGGGGAGTGGCCCACAGCCCACCCACAGCCCTGGACTCACGCAGGACGCAGTAGAGGCCCAGCTGCTCGTAGCCCTGGCAGCAGTCGGTCACGTTCCTGGACTCAGGGACGTCCACGGCCAGGTACCGGGTCTTGTAAATGGTCTTGGGGCACCGCCTCCATGGGATCCACCCGCCGCAGGGGGCGTAGGTCACGTGGGACATCCGGACGGCCTCCACTTTCTGGACATTTTGGGTCACGCTGTAGTTGCACAGCTGGAAGCTCAGCAAGGACAGGCCTTTGTCTACGAGGGAGCAGGGAGGATGCAGGAGCCAAAGAAAGAACAAACGCCAGAGTCAAATCGAAGTGAGGGGTTATCTGGCTTCTGCAGAAGCGAGTGAAACAAGATCTCTGCATTCGGGTACCCTCGGAATCTGCCCACCGCCCCACTGAGAAGTCAGTGCAGCAGCGGAAACTCAAAGGGATAAAGTGTAAACAAAGACCTGCCCACTGAGAGACCCTCCTCTACAGAACACGGAGCAGCCACAAGGCCGAACCGCGCCGTGCCCAGCCCCCGGTACACAGGAGGGAGACACGGAAGAGTCAGACTTCTAGGGCTCAGGGCCCATTTTCAGCTTCATGCTCTGTGATCCTGCAGCCAGGAGAATCTTGTGCACATCTCAATCTCCATGAGCCACAGTTTGTCACAAGAGAAGTGCATCAGTAACAATTTGCACAATAACTATATACTGAAGGCCTACTATGCACCAGACTCAGAGAGCACTCACACCCTTTTAAGGAATGAGATGGAAGGTAAGTAAAGAGAAATCTCAAACACACGTGAGGAATCATAGATGGTCAAGTTCCGCCTGACTGTTACTGTCGTCATCGAGAGATGAGGGCATAGTGCCCGCTGTAGGATGACACTGGGTTCTGTGCCCATGGCCCCTTCATCGGCATGATCACTCAAGGCTCTGACCCTGTAGTGCCCACTACCATCTCCAGTCCTGTGCCTCTTTGTCATGGACACTGTGGCCTTGGGGCATCCCATCTGCCCAGGGAGCTCTTGTTGTCTCACGTAGCAGGGACTGTTATGAGCTGAACTATGTCCCGCACCCACCCAAAGTTCATATGCTGAAGTCCTCACTCCCAGTACTTTAGAAGGTGACCTTATTTATAAATAGGGGTTTTGCAGATACAGTTAGGTATTAAGATGAGGTTATAGTGTAGTAGGGTGGCCCCCATCCAATAGGACAGGAGAAATTTGGACACAGAGACAGGAATGGGCACAGGGAGAAGGCCACATGAAGATGAAGGCAGAGATCCAGGTGATACTCTACCAGCCAAGGAGCCCCAAGAGGGCCAGCCACCAGCAGGAGCTGGGGAGAGGGTGGGGCAGGGTTTCTCTCGCAGCCAAGAGGAGGAACTAGTTCCGCTGACACCTTGATCTTAGACTTCTGGCCTCTACAACTGTGAGGAAATGAATCTCCACTGTTTTAGTTCCCAGCCTGTGGTACTTCCTCCAGGCAGCCCCAGGGAGCTCAGGTCGCCAGCCCCAGAGCGCTCACGCAGCCAGCATGGGGCTCTCAGGGCAGGATGAATGCAAGGTCTGAACATACTTCACACTTTCAGATTCTCAACCTCTGAGCGCCAAGCTCTATGAGACTGTGCAGCCAATGGGTAGGTGCTCCATTTGATAGCATACAACCCTCAGGGAGAAGCTGGGTTTCTGGAGAGGAACTCAGGGATGGCGGCATAAATCATCTTCATCCCCAGCAACAGGCAGCACCCCTGGATGGTCTGCCTCACAACAGTGTCCAAGTGTGCAGAGAGCGAGACGCAGCGGGCTAGCAATCCCCGGGAAGAAATGGACTGAGCCAGCCCTTGGCCCGGGCCAGTGGGAGAGCCCACAGCCTTACTCTGGGGTGAATGCAGTGCTGACTTACCCCACCCCAAAGCGAGCCCACCCCACTGGCTGCCTCCTTGTCACCTTTGGGGGTGGCAGGGCCTCTGGGAGTGGAGACACCTGCTGCCCGTCTCTGCCAAAAGGGTGGGCGACAGTAAGCTTTGGGAAGGGATGGGAGGCCCCTTGGTAGGTGGGTGGGGCAGGAGAAGTCAGCCTCTGAGACCAAGGTCACCTAGCCCAGAGCTTAGAGGTGACTTGGGTGAGGGGCTAGGGACAATGGCCGCCGTGAAAGTGATGGACTAACAGGACAAGGCACAAGGACTTCCTGCACGGAGAATTCGGCAAGGTGGACCTGGATCTTGTTTTTCTCGTCTTCACCTGAGACAAGATGCCAACCTTCATTAGTGGTTGGCACCTCATCCTTATCTCCAGAGAGTCACCGGTCCCAGCTGGTCATGGCAAGGTCCCAGCTGGTCATTAGCACACATGCCACACGCACACACATCTCCTGTGAAGCTGCACTTGGGAGCGACTTGTTTGGTTCTGTTGTTTACATTCTCCCAGAGGCCACCGGGTTCTCTCCGAGCCCAGCTGCTCGGCAGAGCCCGGAGTAGACACCCCTTAGCAGATCCTGCCATTCAATAAATCCCTTCGGCCCTAACCGGTTTGGCTCAGTGGATAGAGCGTCGGCCTGCGGACTGAAGGGTCCCAGGTTCGATTCCGGTCAAGGGCATGTACCTTGGTGGCGGGCACATCCCCAGTGGGAGGTGTGCAGGAGGCAGCTGATCAGTGTTTCTCTCTCATCGATGTTTCTAACTCTCTATCCCTCTCCCTTCCTCTCTGTAAAAAAATCAATAAAATATATTTAAAAAATAAAAATAAATCCCTTTGAGAGCCATCAGCGTGGGAGCCAGGGGTCCTGGGCTCTAGTCTCAGAGACGGGATCTCTTCGTGCTCCAGAGCCTGGGCCCTGGGGTCAGAGGACCCAATGCACACAGCTTCACAATCACCAGCTGTGTGGTACGGAGCCCGCTTCATGCCCTCCCAGTGCCCCAGTCTTGTCACTTGTAAAGTACTAGCTATGCCCTGGGTTGTAGGATTAACTGAATGAATGCCTGCAAAGGCTGTACCCAGCCCCTAAGACCAAGTAGATGGGGACTCTGAGCATCGCTGAGCTTCTGTCCCCGGGTCCTCACATGTACCATGAGGGGTCACGCAACATCTCCCAGGTCTCCTGTAGCTCCGCGATAGTCCCGCTCCTTCTGGGCTGAGCTGCGTGGTTCACACGCTACCCATTCCAAAGGGGAAATCGAGTAAGAACAATCACAACTAAACCAAAATCCTCCTGTGGGTCAAAAAACTTCAAACTTGAACAAAACTGAAGTTGATTATGGGGACAGAATGGACCTGTTTGAGTTCCCAGCTGAATGAGGACAATGATTTAAAGGTTGCCGATCTCAGTTCTTTGAAATCTGGGGCTTCAGAAATCAATGTTTTTCAGCAGCTGACCCTGTGCCTGGCAAAGGCTTTGGACAGGCGCCCTGACTCAGCTCCTCGCTCCCTGGTGGGCCACCTCCATCCTCACTTACCACTGAGGAAATGGGGGCTGGCAGAGCCCACAGTGAGGGGCAGCTGGACGGAGAGCCCCCTTCAGGGCCCCCTGTCAGGGTCCCCCGTGGAAACCGCCCTCCGCCGGCTGTGTGGCCTTGGGCGAGGTCCCGACCCCCTGGGCCGCCATCTCCTCTGTAAGCCGAGGACCCAAGGCTCGGAGACCTCATCTGCACCTCCTCTCAGGGTGGCTGTGGCCCTGCATCCCCCACCACCGGCGGGAATGCACAGTTCCGGGTCCCACTCGGACTGTTGACTCAGAATCTGCATTTGAACCACGGCCCTCAGGGGATTCAGAGGCGCACATGCCACCTCTTGTGTGGCTGCAAGAAAGTTTGGTGAGAAGAACAGATGCTACCCGCTCCAAGCAGCTCTCAGCGGGGCTGCCCGTACTCATGGAGACCCTCCCCCAGGGAGCTCCCTCCTCCAGCATCACCTACACTGTGAAGCCGGGACCCCTCACCTGTGAAGCTGCTGGCCTGGCTGGAGCCCACGGTGCTGAGCAGGGGCAGCAGGGCCAGCCCCAGGGTCCTGAGCATGGCCGGGCAGTGGCGGCGGCTCTGGGCCTCTCCTGAGCAGAAGCACAAAGGGGCCTGGGCCGCTGGGCTGGAGAGAGGGCCCTTCTGCTCCCTGCACCGCCGACAGTGGCAATGGCTTCAGAGGATGTGCTCCCAGGGAGCAGTCCCTTATGCCTTCTCGTTAGCGCCTGCTGCTGCCACGGCCGCGTCCCCGGGGGCGCCTGCATGTCACAGCCCATTCTCCCTCCAGGCTGACGGCATCTTTGAGGAAAGGCGAGTACCCACCCCCCAGGCTGCATCGCTGGGTCCCATCTCGTTGTTACGCAGGAAACACATTTCAGACCCGAATCTGACTCCCTCCATCAAGCACAAAGTACTCTCTGAAGCTTATCATTGCGAACTGGCAGGAGACAACAGCGTCAAATCAAAGTGGTCCATCAGATTCAGAAAGGCATCCTTCCCACAAGCGGACAGTACAGATCAAAAGCCCTGAAAACGGCCCTCAGCTTAACCCACTGATGGCTCCGGAGGACCTGCCTGGGCCAGGACACTGTGGTCCCAGAGATGCTCATTCCCTGTCAGGATTTAACATGGAAAAGCACCAAGTGAGCATCGCAGGAGAGCGGGAGGGTAAATTACCACAGAGCTGGACGTGACATCCCCCACACAATGACAGGCTCGCCTGAAGGCTTTTAGCAGCAGGAAGACAAAACTTCACACAGGTGAAGCCAGGTCAACGTGGCAGCTCACACAGTCTGTCCCCATAAAGACCACGACTCTGTATGATATACCAGTGGACATGGTCCCAAAAGGGCCGCGGGAATAAAAGGAGCCATAATGAGGGCGACAGAATGATGGCTGATCTCCGTTTTATGTCAGTAGCCATGATCTTGTATGTGCGGGTTTAAATCTATGAAATGCTACCTGGTGGGTGCTGTCTCGTTCACCTGGTGGGTTGTTTTTCGGTGCCTGGTATTGAAAACCCAGGCAGGATGTTGAACGTTAGGTGAAGATCTCATTAATTCTGCTGAGAAAACTTCCAATTAGGGCAACAGAGACCCATCTTGGCTGAAGGTGCAGAAGTTTAAGTCCCCTGTGTGTGAAACACCAAGCAGTTCTTCCAGAGGGAGCTTCTAGCCTGGCGCCCGCATCACCGTGGCTGCGTTGCTATGTCTCCCATTCTCCGTGGATTAGCCTCTGAGATGACTGGCTGCTGCGTTCGCATGGTTAACAGCTAAAAGGCACATGCCAGGACGAGAACACCAAAAAAGGGAGCTAGAAATAATCGCGCAGTTAAGGGGCTCAGCGCGAGTCTCCGGGGAGACAGCACCCTTCACAGAGAACCAGGCGAGCAGGATCGACTCTCGACCCAGATAGTGCTGGAACGAAGGTTAAAAACAGTCTCGATAAGAAAAGAATACAGTTTAAAGCTATAAGACAATATTCAAGAGAACAAAATGTAATGAGCACTAACAGAATAAATACAAAATGTATTGTAATTTAGGGAAATCTCAATGTTTAAAAATGTGAGATGATTCTCTATGATGACATTCTATCAGATCATCTCTTAGAGCTTTTGGCTTCCATAATAATGCATAGCCATTTCTATAAAATATGCAGGTGACATCAAGAGTAATGATACATTTTAAAACTTGAAATTGGTGCTGTGCACCATTTCCCGCATGCTCAGGACGGCCCTCCGAAGCAGGCCCCTTAGCCCCACGCCACAGACGAAGACACTGAGGGTCAGAGAGCCCACACAGCCAGCGAGTGGGAGAGTCGGCCCCAAAGGCCGAGTCCCTCATGCTCCCCTCCCCTCCCTGGCTGGTCACAGTGCCGACCAACAGCACATCCAGCCGCAGCCTCCAGAGAGGGTAGCAAAACCACGACATTTTAGCAGCTGGGCACTTCGTTCTAATTTGAAATTCTCCATTAAATGTCATCACACAGTAACCGGTTTGGCTCAGTGGATAGAGCGTCGGCCTGCGGACTGAAAGGTCCCAGGTTCGATTCCGGTCAAGGGCATGTACCTGGGTTGCGGGCACATCTCCAGTGGGGGGTGTGCAGGAGGCAGCTGATCGATGTTTCTCTCTCATCGATGTTTCTAACTCTCTATCTCTCTCCCTTCCTCTCTAAAAAATCAATAAAATATATATTAAAAAAAGATTAAGAATAATCTGACTTGAAAATAAATAAATAAAAATAAATGTCATCACACATAGTTTCTGTTTATATTGAAACTCATATAATGTAATAAAACCCTCAAAATGGACAGTCTGTTTCTAGCTTGGCCCTCCCTCAACCTCCCTCTCATACAGGCACAAGAAGGATGTGTGTGCGTGTGTGCGTGTCTGTGTGTGTGTGTGTGTTAATTTCATCTACGATGGGGTCTCTTCCTCCAGTTGTTATGGAGGCATATTTTTCTGCATGATGACTGTAGGGATTTTCCACATCTGCCTTTTTCATGTAAACACTCTGAAGAGGAAATAACCCTCCAGGACATCACATCTGTCACCTCCTGGGTGTGCTCGGCCACAGGTTCATCCAGCAAAGATCCCGGTTCACTCTAGGTGCAGCCTCCATGGTGCGATGCTGGATTTAAGGACACACATATGCACACTGCACACTCACACTCATGCATGCACACAGACACACTCACACTCACACTCACACTCTTGTATGTATACATAATACAGGCACATTCACACATGTCCATACTCACGCATTCTCACACTCATGTGTGCACACTCACACGCCTTCACTCTCACCTATGCACACTCATGCACATCCATACTCTCACACTGATATGTGCATGCAGCTGTGCAGATGCTCACACACACTTGTACACTCACACACTCACACTTTCACATGTAGGTGTGCACATGCAGACACACATGCTTGAACATTTACTCATGCCCCTGCATACTCGCACTCACACACTCATATGTGTGTGTACATGCAGAGGCACACACCCAGCATGCTCACACACATGCACAAGCACACGGGATGAGCATGCTTCTTGTCCCGGGAACCAGTGTCTCTATGGACATGAACCGTGCTCTCTGCTTTCAGTGTTGGTACCTGAGCTGAGCTCTGCCTGCTTTCTCCACCTGTGGAGGGAGGAGGCCTTTCTCACCTCAGGCTCTGAGTTCTGTGGTCCTATGAACAGAGGTTCAACAGTCTCCACTACAGTGTGTACGCTATGGGCTGAAAGTTTGTGTGTTCCCAAAATGTGTAGGTTGAAGCCCTAACCCCAAGTGCGGTTATATTAGGGGTAAGGAAGTGATTAAGGTAAAATGAGGTCATGAGGGTGGGACCCTCATCTGATAGGATCCATGCTCTTACAAGAGGAGACACCAGAGCCCTCTTTCTCTCTCATTCTCTCTCTCTCACTCACTTTCTCTCTCTCTCTCTCTCTCTCTCTCTCTCTCTCTCTCTCTCATTCACTCTCACTCTCTCGCTTTCTCTTCCATGTGAGGACTCAGTAAGAAGGTGGCCATGTGAAAGGTAAGAGGAATCCTCACCAGAAACTGACGGTACTGGCACCTCGATCTTGGCCTTCCACCCTCCAGAGCTATGAATAACTTTCTGCGTTTAAGTCACACAGGCTGTGGCATGTTGTTATGGTGGCCCCAGCTGACTAAGACACTGTGATGGGAGGAGCTAGCCAGGACGTTGGTGGCAGTAAGCACCCAGCACTATTAGTCTTGCTGGTTTTCTGAGACACAGCCAGAGATGAGCTCAGAGCCTCTTGGGTGAAGGAGAAAGCTCCCAAGGTGAGAGCTGGCCTTGCAAGGTGCCTGTGTAGGAGTTTGCCCTGCAGACAAGTGGAAATAAAACAGGGCGTGAGAAGGGCTGCCTGGCCTCTGAGGATCACGGCAGGTCTGCATCACGCCCCCGGGGCTCTCCCTGACAGCACTTTTCAAGGGTCCATGCCCAGCAGCCCCAGGGTGACACAGGAAGCTGCTTGGGACCTGTGTGGTGTCAGGGCGCAGGAGAAAGTCCCACCATTGCTTCTTATTCGGCCCTGATGGTTTCGAGTTCTGAAACAGCTCAGATGAGAGGCAGGAAACAGGAAGTGAGAATGGAGGAGGGGCGGTGAAGTTGAGAGAATTCACATTTGAGACAGAAGAACCAAAACATACAAGAAGGCAGAGGAAAAGAGAGAAATCATCAGCACAAACCAGACTTTTCTTGGATGCCCAGGCTTTTCATTTCCAGTCTGGCTGCAGGGTCAGCTCTCTGCCTGCTCGTTCTCCCCTCTCCCCAGACACCCACACGTGCCTTCCAGGGCGAGGTGCCCTGCGTGAGCGGGTGCCTTGCCGATGCCACTTAGTTAAGGCGAGGTTCTCCCGGCCCTAAATCCAATAGGACTCGGGTCCTGTGTGAGGGGAGTTGGGACGCAGACACACAGAGGGGCCATGGAGCGGTGAGACAGGTTGGGTGATCAGAGCTGCCGGCCGAGGGATGCCACGGCGCCCGGCCACCACCAGGAGCGTGGCCCTGCCCAGGCTGGGATCTCGCACCTCTGGCCTCCGGACTGCGAGAGAACGGATTTCTGTTGTTTTAAGCCACCCGGTTTGTGGCACTTCATGATAGCAGCCCTGGGAACCTCTGACAGTGCAATGGAGAAGGCTGACATCAAACCTAATTTCACAGCCGATCACATCACGACAGCAGGGTCCATGGATAAAAGCTGGCACCTGAAGGAGAGGGCACAGCCTACAGAGGCTCCAGGGCCAGGAGCTTGGTGTGGCCCCACCCCGTCCATCACGCCATCCTTCCAGCCCCAGCTCAGGAGAGGGGGGCATCTGAGGCCGAGTCTCTCTTGAAGTGGGCATCGAGGCAGAGCGCCAGTGAGGTGGGCCCCGGGCACCTCCCCTACCTGACCCCTCAGGGTGTGTGATGGGGCCTCCGTGTCACTCAGGGCCGGGTCCACAGGGTGGACTTCAATTGCAGCAGGAGGTATTTGGGTCAGATAATGAGGGCTGTTAAGGCTGGAATGCCTTATCTATCTAAGCACTGTGACGAGGAGAAGCTGGCACGGTGTGAACCTGCCAGACGCAGGTGGGGCTCCCACCCTCGCCCCATCCAGCCTCTGTGCCTGCGATAACAGCTTCCCATCACGGTGCCCTTCACGAGTGGGTGGCTTCAATGAGAGTGAACAGGCACTCCGCTCCAGGGAGCAGGAGACAGGGCGGGAGGGACCCACTGGCGCTGGGAGGAGGAGGAGAAAGAACCGCCCATGGTCCTCAGGTTCCTGCTCCACCTTGACACCACCGTTCACTCGGGAAGGCTCTGGGCTGTGTCCTTACCTGCAAACAGGGAACAACGCCCTTGCTCAGGGGGGCCCTAGGGCTTGCTTGCTCACAGCTGGTGCTTCATCAAGGCCAGTGTCCTTGCTTCCTCTTTATGAAGGTCAAGTACAAGAGTGACCACGAGATGACGTGTGTACAGGGAATTGTACCCTGTCAATTGCAGTCACTGTCCATGCATGGGAACTGCTGGCCAAACAGACCTCTTGTCACTGGTCATCTGGAGACAGACAGGCAGGCAGTGAAGGCCTGGCCTAGTGGTAGACCCAGACTGGGCCCAGATGAGAGCTGGCCAAGGCTGGGGGAACTGTCCCCACCAGTGGTGCAGGAAGGGGACACTCAGCAACCTGGGTCTGGTCAGGCCTTCCAAGGGTGCCCAGCAGTAGCCAGTCATGCAGGTGACAGTGTGGCAGACAGGACAGTGTGGACCATGAGCACATGAATGGCACAGATGGGAATCAGGGTCGGGGTCGGTTGGCCAGCTTCAGGGAGGTCCGCCAGAGGTGGCAGGGCTGGCCCTGGCCCAGGAACTCCTGGCCATTGTGCACCAGGTGAGCTCCTGAACAGATCACAACCACAACACAGAGGCAGAGCTGAGTGAGGAGCTGGGTCCAGGGTCCAGGCTGGACGGGGTCAGAGGCCAAGGTCAGATATTTCAGTTGGGCTTTCAGTTGGGCTTGGCCTGAGGAGCAAATGCTTAGGAAAGACAAGAGGGCCATCTGGTCAGGGTGGGACCAACAGGGAACTAAATATGGTCCAGTAAGCACCGGCTCAAACACAGATTTACCCCTGCGCCTTCCTGCCCTTCCCCAGCCCCAGCCCTCTGTCCTCTGACAGTTTTGGCCCTTTATCTTTTATATCCATGTGAGCAAAGGGCTCCTCTTCCCTGAGAGACGTTGGACAACAACAGGAGGAATCACTGCTAAGCTACCTCTCCTGATACCCAGCCCAGTGTCTGGCATACAGTAGGTGCTCAATAAGTGCTTGTGGCCTGAATGGCCTGGAGTCAGCCCCATGTATGGTAGGGAATCACCAAGACAAACACACAGAAGAGGGGACTCCACTGCAGCCTCCCCCACCCTTTGCCCGAGGACACCTTACTTTCTGGTAAGTAGACAGCCTAACAGAACCACAACCACTTCCCAGAATAGACACGAGCCTTCAGGAAAACCTGCATTCCGGTGTTGCTGGCGCGACTGGTTGCACCCCCTTTCCCACGGAGATCAGAAACGGGGAACGTTAGTTTTCGGCAGCTTTCTCCAGTGTCCTCCTGGCGAGGGAATCCAAGAGTGATAGGAAGTCATCCCAGATGAGAAATGGATGCCCCGGAATGGGTGCACTTGGTCTTGGGAGTATATTTACATTTAATATTGAAATATATTTAAAATTCTTATAGGGGCAGCAGTCCTCTCTAAATCAGAACATTTTCCAAATCACGGACCAAGAAAAGAATGCGCATCGCACCCCAGGACGGAGGATGGCTGGGAAGCGGGCCTTCCCCATTCGTCACCTGCTTTTCCAGATGTGCAGATCCCCTCTTCCCCCAGCGTTGCAAGAGCCCTGGTACAGGGTGGGCACTGCAAGGGGGCTCTTTCTGCAAGCAAAAGGACCCACTGGAGAACTGGGCCTGGTCATTCAAACCCGTGACGGCAGCACAACACAATGCTCGGAATGTCTCCCTGGCCAGTGGAGCCACGGAGAACATTTTTCCATCCCAGAAGGAAAAAGAGGAGGCAGCGTTTCCAGCTCCGTCTCCGGGATCTGCTGAATGCGTTAGGGAGAAACCAGATCTGCAACGCCTGAGGCCACGGCTTCCTGTGAGTGTCCCCAGGGTGTTGGAAGAGAACACAAACCAGTCAGGGCACCCTGGGAAGGAAGCAATGCAAGCAAGAATAGCAGTTGTAGTAGCTGGAGAGTCTCCCTAACATTCATGTCCAGCCGTAGATTCAGATTGTGACCCCGTTAGGAAGTAGGACCTTTGCAGATGTGATTGAGGGGAGGCTGGAGAATAATAAGGTGCTAATCCTGGGTCAGGCTGAGCCCTGAATCCTTAGGAGGCAGAAGACACAGAGAGGAGGCAGACCCGGGAGTGATGCAGCCACAAGCCGAGGAGGACGCCACCCTTAGGAGCTGGAGGAGGCAGGAAGGACCGTCCCCTGCAGCGCTGGGAGGAAGCGAGGCCCTGCCCACACCTTGATTTCAGACTTCTGGCCTCCAGAACTGCAAGAAGACGCGTTTCTCTTGCTCTTAGCCGCATATTTTGTGGTGATTTGTGAACAGCAGCCACGGGACACCGTCGCTAATGGAAAGGACCGCACGCATCGCACGGGGCTCAGGCGGGTCCTTGCCCAAGTCTTTGCTTGTCCTTCCTCCCAAGACACCTGAACGCGGATGCTGGTTTAATGCTCGCTCCGCGCGAGGCAAACCACAGAGAAGGAAATGACCTCTTGCTGAGATCCGCTTGCTCACAGAGAAGACGATGCCTCTGGGTGCTAAATTTGGCAAGAGATTTTTAAATAATTTGCCTCAAGTTTTCCAAACTATTTTGAGAAAATTAGGTGAGGAAACTGTTGAGCAGGCCAGAAACATGCTGAAAGCAAGCCCTGGCTTCACTTCCAAGCTGCGCTCTCTCTTCCTCCCCGGCCGGTGAGCCCAGCAGAACAGCCCTGGACCAGAGAGTGCCCGGAGAAAGGCAGCGTGGCCGGGGGACGGACCAGCCCGGGCCAGATCTGGCTGCGCCACAACCCGAAGGGGCTGAAACCAGGGACACAACCACACAGGACCCTCACGTCGACCTGTGAACCCAGGGATGCGGCCACACCCTCCAGGGCCTTCCAGAGCGAAACCCAGAGATGCAGTCATTTCAAATCCTCCTTTCTCAACGTTTATAAACTAGAAATAAAATGGCTGTTGTCCTCCAATTGATCCTCTTGGAAATACTGTTTCTTAGAAGAATGGAGGGGAAAAAAGGGAGGGAGTGGGGAAGTGAAAGGGAGGAAGGGGGTAGGAAGGAGAGGGAAGGAGAGGGAGGGAGGGAGGAAAGGAGGCAGGAGGAAGGGAGTCTGGCAGGAATCCCAGAGGGAAGGGCATGGCCTGGGGTTGAGGGCCACATTCTCACTCTTTCCCTTTCCCCCCCACGCTGCCTCCCCACCCCCAGGCCTCCCGTTAGTGAGCCCAGCTCTGGCCTTGGACCCGCAGATGTTTTGCTGCCTCTGTGTTTGGAGTTCCAGGGAGGACATCTGAGACTTTGCCCTTGTGCCTTATCTCTGCAGCCAGGAGCCTGCATGAGACCCTCCCACTTGCGACCTGAAACCCCAGAGATTAGGGAAAGGCAGGAGAGCAAGGCCCTCCCCACGCTGCACTGCCCCCTCGCCCTGCGTTCCCCACGCACAGGAAGTTTCCGGTGATGGGCCTTCCCGCTCGTTCAGGATTGCTCTACCCTGTGCCGCTGGGCAGTCCCGGATGGCTCCAGAGCACCCCAGGCAGGGCTGTGAGGCAGACACTGCAGTCTCACTGCCCCCTCCCTGGCAGCTTCTTGCCTGTCCAGGCTCACAAACCCTTGCTTCCCCCACCATGTATTCCATACCCAGGAGCCAGACCTGCCCACATGCAGACGTGATGCAGGGTGAGGGCACAGAAGGTCAGGCCCAGCTTCTGCTGCTGATCACACCGTCCCCCACTCTGCCCTGGACACCCACTCCACCCTGCTTGCCCACTCCATCTGGCTAACACCAGCTGAAAGTCAGATTTTCCTGCGTCTGCAGGCCCTTCCACTAATTAGTTGACGTCTGTGCCGGAGGTAAAAGCACTGATGGGCCATAGATGCACCTGGAGGGGGCAGGGCACGGGCAGAGCAGGCCTGGCGCCGTACCCAAGAAGATTCCTCTTGGAAAAGACCAAAGGCAGGCGTGATGCCTGAGGGCAAGTGTTCGAAGGTCTGTCGTGGGGAAGGAGCACATGTTAATTCGGTGGAAAGCTGAAAATTAGAACAAGGAATGATGACTGGAGGTTACCCCCAGGTCGCTTCTGCTCAATAAGAAAGGTTTCTCATAATTCCAGCTGCGCAGTAAGGGTGCCTGGTGTGCTAATGAGCTCCCTGACACCGGGAGTATTCAAGCAGACCAAAAGCCATGTAAAGTCCTGTGAGCTGGAGCATTGTGAAGGCAGGCCCTGTGTGGCTGTGGACAAGCTGAGCCTCACTGTGGGCAGCCGGAGTAGATTGATCCATGGGCCGAGACGTTCGCAGGCTGTCTCCAAAATCATTAGATCTGGAAGCCTTTGGGGTCAGAGCCACAGAAAATGCAAGAGGGCAGGGGGCCAGCAGGACCAGCGTGAACACAGGATGAGGGCACCACCTGAGCCCACGCCTTCCACACGCCAGCCACATAGCTCCTGCTTAGAGGCTACACGGTCGGCGGGAGAAGCCTAGGCTCAAGCCTCCGCCTGGCTGCTTAGCAACGCCAAGACCTGACTCAGTTTCCTTTTATGTCAAGTGGAGAATTAAAGGAATTCTGCCCAAAGCGCTGGCAGGCCTCCCCTGGAGAGAAGTGAGCCAGTGACAAACTCATTCACACCACGATGTGAACACCTGGGCCCTGACCCTGTCCTGGAAACAGTGGGAGAGATGACAACCGCAACGTCAAGCGGAGAAGTGCCAGCCAGGGGATCTCAGCCGCGGTAAAGGTCCATTTTAGGTTCTATATAGTTTTGGCTCTCGAGCTATGGATTTAGATAAATTTTCGCGGCCTTCAAAGACAGATGAAGACGAGCCCGGCCGGCGAGGCTCGGTGTTTGAGCGTTGACCTATGAACCAAGAGGTCACGGTTCGATTCCCGGTCAGGGCACATGCCTAGGGTAGGGCGTGCAGGAGGCAGCTGATGAATGATTCTCTCTCATCATTGATGTTTCTATCTCTCTCCCTCTCCTTCCCTCTCTGAAATCAATAAAAATATATTTAAGAAAAAAAAAACACAGAAAAAAACGGATGAGGACAAAACAGAGTATGGCCTTGGGCTTTTTGAAAGGCTAATGAAGCAGCTCTCCCAAGTGGCCAACATTTAAAGAAAACAAACCACGCAATGCTGACCAGGACATGAATCTCACAACATTATTGGCAGAAGTATGAAATGGAAAAGGGTCTGGAAGATTCTTATAAAACTGTACACACACCTATCCTAAACCCAACAATTCCAATCCTAGACATTTACCCAAGTGAAAATATATGTCTACAAAAAGATGTATTCTTCTTTAAAATATTTTTTTTTATTATTGATTTAGAGAGGAAGGGAGAAGGAAAAAGAGATGGAAACATTAATGATGAAAATCATTGATCGGCTGCCTCCTGTATGCCCCCCATGGTGGATGGAGCCCACAACATGGGCATGTGCTGACCAGGAATCGAATCATGACCTCCTGGTTCATAGGTCAAAGCTCAACCACTGAGCCATGCTGGACAGGCAAAAAGATGTATTCTTGAATGTTCGCAGCAGCTGTATTAATAATAGGCCAAAACCTACAGGTTCATTAAAAGGGGGTGGGGGTGGGTAAACTAATTGTACTATGTTCTTACAATGGGACACTACTCAGTAACAAAAAGAAATTATCGCTGAGTCATGAACAGCATGGGTGCCTCAGAAAAACAGTATGCTGAATGGAAGAAGCCAGAACAACTGAGTACACACTCTGTGACGGCCTTTGTAGAACATTCTAGAGGGGGCTAAGCTTCTCTGTGGTGGAGAGAACCCAGAGCCCGACTGATTCTGCAGGAGGAGCACGGGTTCTGCTGGGGAGGAACGTTAGGGAACTTTCTGGAGTTCTGGTGGCGTTCTGCACCTTAATGCAAGTTTACACATTCGTCCCAACCCAGTGGGTATATGCTTAACATTTGTGCTTTTCACTGTACCTAAATTTTACCTTGAAAAACAGAAGAGCATAGACAAATGTTAAAGTCTAGGTGATGTTACGGTGGTGAAGTATTTAGGGTGAAAGGCACTGATGTCTGCAGTGACTTTGAAATTCATCAGAAACCAGAAAACAGGGGTTGAAGGATGCAGGGTAAATAGATGGGCAGAGACATGATGAAATGAATATAGAAAATGTTAATCGGAGAATCCAGGGTGTTCACCTTCACAGTTTTCCCAACTTTTCTGTGCGTTTAAAATTTTTCATAATAAATATGGGGGGAAAGCTGGCTCCTGGGAAGCCCTTGCTCCGAGGATCATGGGCACAGATGGCTCTCCGCAGCCACAGAAGGCCTCCCGTCTCCTCTTATGGGGGACTTTGTCGTGTTGACTGGGCGCCTGTTAAAATCCTGCTTTTATATCTTCGACATTGAGTATCCTTAAAGCAACTGCAAAAATTGAGAGAAAAAGGTGTCAATGCTCATTTCCTGATAGAAAATGAGGATGCAAACTCAGATCAGCTGATTCTATCCTCCTATCCTGACTCCAAAGGGAATCCGGTGCTTTTTACAGAAACATGCTCTCCAGGGCAGCAGTCGCCAACCTTTCGGACCTCACGGACCACCAGTGGTCCACGGACCACGGTTTGGCGACCGATCACTGCTCCAGGGAGTGGCTTTCTGGAGGCGTCAGCTGTTAATGAATAAAGCGACAGCACCTGGAAATCAGGTCCGCTTGCAGGAGGCCGTGCAGCCACTGGCCAGCTGCCTGAGAGTCCTGCTGAAGCTGACTTCTGTCCACAGGCCTTCCTGACGGCTCTCTGGGACAGGTCCCACTGTGGTGACCTCTTGGTTGATGACCTCCAAAATGGTGATCTCTAAGGTGATGACCTCAAAAGGTGTAACCTCTGGAATGGTGACCTCTATAAGGTGGAAACCTCTGAGCTGCTGACCTCTGAGCTGCTGACCTCTGAGCTGCTGACCTCTGACCTGGTGACCTCTGAGCTGCTGACCTCTGAGCTGCTGACCTCTGAAAGAGCCTGGCTCCACCCGTTACCACTGAGTCACCTCGGACAAGCTTTCTATACACTATGAGCTTCATCTTCCTGTCCTGCAGGTAAGTACAGCTTTTCCAGAAATGTTTGTTTTTATTACCACTATTAAAGCACATTTAAGAAGGCAAGACCACCTTCAACACTCCATGTTGAAAAATCAAATGTGTGGCCCAGGCCGGGTTTACTTAATTTGTAATGTCTTCTAGTCACCCATGAAATGTCTTGGACCTTTTGCTGTGAGGCAAAAAACGTTATCAATGGTAAATTGTTATTATTATTATTATTTTAGGTGAAAGGCTGGCTAAAACATACCTTCCTTTTGCTCATGGTTCTCAGCACGTCTCACCTGCTGGAGGCTGGGGCACAGGAGGTCTTAGCCTGCGTCGGTCAGGAGGCTCTGGTCTAAATGCCTTGCTGGCTTGAGACCTGGAGAGTGTGGCCAAGAGCAATCTCATCATCACCTCTCCGGCCCCTTATCTGCACCACACAGGCCCTGGGAGATAAAGCCACCACAGAGGGCTTTGAGGTTGGGGTGATACCGCTCGGGACAAAGCATTATTTATTACTCAGTTATGGAGAGACAGGCTGATCCAGTTGAAACCTGGCAACGCACTGCTTTAATTCAGCTGGGAGCCTTTCATTCCTTCATGGCTAGGGGGAAATTTTATAATTAAATTCACGGGCAAAGAACATGGCTAGAAATCTGCCTTTGAACACAAAAACAGCTCCTGACACCAGGTTTAAGAACAGAACCAGGTGCTTCCATCCAAATAACAGATGCCGGACAGGTGGGGTCAGGCCCACAGTGCTTCAAACGGCAGCCTGGAGACGGGCCCCGCACCATGCTCCCTGCTGTCAGCCCCGGGAGATGCCCCGGGCGGTTTTGTGGAATTTAATTTTGTCTGCTGATTGATGGAAAGGATTTGCGGATTCCAGGTGTTTCAGTGAAAGCAAGGCTTCTGCCGTTGGCTCCTGTCCATACTTTACTGAGGAAAGTGAAAGGAACACTTCCGCTCTACATCCTCATCATCCTGACAGCTAAGTGCCACGTGTGATCCTGGGGAGGATTCTGAACCGGAAGAGCAGCCAGAGCGGGGCATCGGATTTGCTGTAGACGACATAAGCATGCAGCTCGTTTGTACGACTCCATTTTCACTCATCATCGGCGGCTACAGCTCCCCCTCCCCCCAGAAAGGTGTCCCTCTGTCCCCCAGAGGAAGTCATCTCTGGACTAGTCATTATTTGAACGTTTTTCAAACCTTCCAGACCTTCTCAGTGGAATGGGAAGGGCGGCGAGAGCCTCCCTTACTCATCCCAGGGAAGGAACCTGCAAGGACAATGACAATGGGCCAGGCCAGCAGCACCGACCCCCCAGGAGGGTGTCCCCTGAAGCTGCCCCATTTCAAGCCATCCTGGTCCTGAGCAAAATCTACCATCATTTTCTATTTGTTCAAATGTACTGATGGTGGAGGTGGTAACCGAGCAGCCTCAGATAGTCACAATAAACGTTAACCAGACTACCCTCGCTGGCTAGCTGGCTCAGTGAAGAGAGCGTCGGCCTGTGGACTGAAGGGTCCTGGTTTGATTCCAGTCAAGGGCATATGCCCGGGTTGCAGGCTCAATCCCCAGTAGGGGGCGTGCAGGAGGCAGCTGATCAATGATTCTCTCTCATCATTGATGTTTTTATCTCTCTCTCCCTCTCCCTTCCTCTCTGAAATCAATAAAAATATTTTTTAAAATAATAAAATAAAAAATAAATGTTAACCAGACCTACATGTTTTTAACGTTTAAAAGGGGCACTATATTTAAACAGGGACAGTGGATTAGATGAGTAATGTTGTTTCCTGATTTTGATAACTGTGTTCTGGTGCTATAAGAGAATGTAGTACATGTGTAATGAAAATATATACATAGACATTATGTATATGAAAAGATGTATACATAGAAAAAATTATATATACATGTGTACATATTCATATGAAAGGATATATATACAGTGTCTTGTCTTGTCTTGGGACTGCTCCAACAGAATACCACAGACTGACGTATAAACAAGAGAAACTTATTTCCACAGTCCCATGGCTGGCAAGTCCAAGGCTCTGGCAGATTCGATGTCTGGTGACGACTTGCTTCGGTTCCTGGACAGCCGTCTTCTCACTGTGTCCTCACATGGCAGCAGGGGCGAGGCGGCGCCGTGAGCTCTCTGCTCCCTTGGACCTCAGCTCCTCACAGCCCAGCACCCTGAATGGCGTGGGATCAAAAAGTGCAATCCTGTAGCCGGGGTGGCGGATCTGATACAAATCTGCCCTTGGCAGCCGCCCGCCGGTGACCTCACACCTGGCTTGTGTCTGAGCTGTGTGGTAATGACCTAAAACTGGAGTGGGGTGTCTCCGGCTTCAGGACGGGCGCGTTGCTCAGACAAATGAAATACGGTGGCGATGACCTCAGGATCTTAAAATAAATTTCACTCGGCCACAGTCAAGTTGCTAAGGCCTAGTAGTGTATCTTGGTATTGCTTTACTTGCCTCCTAAATTCTACGATATGCAAGGGGTACCTTTCGGATGGATAAGAAGTGGTGAAAATGCCCCCTCTCCTGCCCCCCGCCGCCACCACCACATACAGCCCATCCCACAGGGCGGCCACACTGGACTGAGCACGATGAGGTCACCCAGCTCCCCGCAGACGTGGAAACGAATGGCTCCCAACTGTTTGGACTAGAGATGCTGAAACCCAGGTTTGGTTTCCCAGAATTCTCCTCCCTCCTCCAGCGCAGCCGCTGGTAAGCCAAATATGTTTTTTCCCTGACACACATTTTGAATAAATGCTGCCATTAAAGATTCCACCGAGCTTCCGATAAACATGGAAAAGTCGGTTGCCAGTTTCTGCCTTATTGTTTCAAAAACAAGTTGTAAAGGCTGTGCTCTCCCATCTCGCACCGAAATCTGCTGAATGGCCTGGTTTTTCCCTTTGCCATGTGGGACACAGAGAAGACAAGTCTTCCATGCTGATCTTTGTCCTGAAGTGATGCTGAGTCAAGGAAGCAGATGTGTCTTCCGGAGCCACCCGTCCTGTCCCCCCGGTGGGCAGACGGGCGGACGCTGAGCGGAGGTCAGCCTCAGTTCCAGGGGATGAGCAGGAAAACTCCCAAGATAAGCTCCCAGACATGCTGGGCAGCTGGCCTCGTGCGGATTAGGCAAAGTGGACATGGGGGCTGCTGTGGTGTCGGAATAAAAGGGTCCCCACACCTACAAGTCACCTGGCAAGTGCTGGGACCTTGATAATGGAGCCACCTGTGAATCCTTAGGGAAGCTGGGGCAGGAATGGGCTTTATTACCTAGACATAATCACAGGAAGCAAACACCTCCCATTTCACTTGCTATTTTTTGGCTCACTTATTTGTTTGTTTGTTTGTTTTCCTACTTCCCTGTGGAAAGGGCCACGTCTGAGCCTTACGGAAACCCGCAGTGCTATGCATTCACTCATCACTCTCCCCCATCAGCTTCCAAACCAGGTCACACTGCCCTGCGTCTCCATGTCACAAGCTGAGCAAACACCTTCCCCGCCTCCCTCTCGGGGTTGTTCTGGAGGACAAATTGGGGCCACCGTAGCCTAGGCTACCGGGGGAATGCCTGCATTCAAACACAAATCTCTACTCTCGGCCGGATTCCAATATCGAAGAGGAGTTGGCTGCACTTGAAAACTTCCATTTTCAAAGCTAACAAAGCTGACTTTGAATTCTCAGCCCTCCCCTCTACGAGGCTGACCCAGCACTGGTTGGCCGACTCCAGGGAACACTGGACTTAGCTGCCGTGACACAGACCTCGGGAAAGGGGGATTTCCCAAGGTGGGCACGGGGGTGGGGGTGGGGAGGCGGTAAAAGCAAGGACACTGGGATCCACAGGTCTTGAGAGTCTGAAGGTGGGAGCATGCATGGACGCCTGCAGCCACCTGCTTTCTGCCTCCACAGCTTCCGCGTCTTATCCTTTCAGATCTCGCCCAGCTGACTGTGGTGAGGGGAAGAGTCAGTTCTCGGCAGGAAGATCACGGCTGACTTCTGGTGCAGCCACAGCCTCCTGATGGGGCCTCAATCCATTAGGAAGGTCACCCCACCCCAGATCCATCCTTGCCAATCGGATTGGGTCTCCCCCCCCCCCCCCATGCAGATTGGATGGCAACAGGAAGCCTGCATTGATTATTTAGGGCAAATTAATTTAGAAACAAGTTTTTTAACATCAGAAGAACTGGTCCAGATGCCCTGTTATTACCCGAAGACCACGAGGAATAGATTGGATCCTGTAACAATGTTCCCTTATTGATTTTCCAACTAGATGGACGTAACGCACACACCCTTATCGCCTTGGAGTCGGGCTTTAGAATCCTACCAGCACTGAGAGCTGCCGCGTTTGTTTCCATTCTCTACCATCCAGAAGGTGTGACTCCACATGGAAAGAATGAGCTTCATGCCAATGACCGTGTTTGACAGACTGACCGTCAGTTCAAGATTGAACTTGTGGTCCTGGCCGAGTTGGTTAGTCGTCCGGATACACCAAGGTTGCAGGTTCGATCCCTGGTCAGGGCACATACAGGAAGCAACCAAGAATGCATAAATAAATAAGTGGAACAACAAATTGATGTCTCTCTCTCCCTCCCTCTGGTACCAAGCAGGTGGTCAGCAGCATTTCTCTCTCTCTCTCTCTCTCTCTCTCTCTCTCTGTCTCTCTCCCCTCCCCCTCCTGCCCTCTCCCTCCTTTCCTCTGTCTCAGATCAATAAAAAAGAAACTTTTTAAAAATGATGAGACTTGGTGGAATGTGGAACCTTGATGCTGAAATGTTGCATGTTTGTATTCCTGTCACTCGTGTATTCAGTTGCACAATCCCCAAGAGCCTAGTCTGCTCACAGACCTTTGATCTGCGCCCAGGGCCTCGGGGCCTCTGTGCCACCATTTCCACCAGGAAGAGCAGTTGCATCAAAGCCGGCTCTCTCCAGATGAAATGACAGCACAGGGATTTCCCTGGGAGGCCACCGAGCGCAAAGATGGAGCACAGGGGGCAGGAGGGCTGTGCTGGCAGCCAGGGAGGAGGGCCATGATGTCAGCTGACCCTGCACAGGCCACCCAAGTCGGCCCACTTGTGTTTCTTGCTTCTTTTTGTTGTAACAGCTTTACGGTGACTCCCATATAATTTGCCCATTTAATGCGTTAAGATGCCATCTTTTTAGTATATTCACAGCGTTGTGCAGTCATTACCACAATCATGTTTAGAACAATTTCGTCAACCCAAAAAGAAACCTTTTAGCGATCACCTCCCCAATCTTCCCAAGCCACTCCCACCCCTCAGCCCTGGGTGACCACTGACCTACATTCGGTCTCTGTGGATTTGCCTCTTCCGAACATTTCATATAAAAGGGATCATACACATGTGGCCTCTGTATTTCGCTTCTTTCATGTAACAGACTGTTTTCAAGGTCCACCCATGTTGCTGCAGGTATCGGCATTGTGTTCCTTTTTATGGCTGAATAATATTCTGCCGGGGTCCAGCCCCAGCAGGTCCAGGGGTCCCCAAAGGTGTGGACGGAGTCGGCGAAGAAGGAATGACACGGAGACAGCGTTCAGTTGATCAGCAGCCTAGCCAGGATCTCCAGCCAGGATCTCCAGCCAAGTTCTGGTCTGGATCTCCAGAGAGGTTCTGCTTAGGATCTCCATCCAGGTTCTGTGTCCATGTTGTCTTGCTAGGTTCTCCAGGTTCTCCAGCCAGGTTCTGTAGCCAAGTTCCCTCGCTAGGTTCTCCAGCCAGGTTCTGTCCTGGTTCTCCAGCCAGGTTCAGTTACCAGGTTCTAGTCAGGTTCTCTTGCCAATTTCTGTAGTCAGGTTCAGTCCAGGATCTTTTGCCATGTTCTCTCCCTAGGTTCTGTCTCTAGGATCTGAGGCCAGTTTCTGTCCAGGATCTTTTGCCATGTTCTCTCCAGCGAAGTTCTTCTGTCTCTAGAGAACGTTCTGTGTAGGTTCTGTGCCTAGGTTCTGTCTCTCCTCGTTCTGTCTTCTTACATCTGTATTTATACCAGTTGATTCCAATCCTATCAATCTCTATTTCAAAGGTTAGGGCGTTTCTTATCTCCATTCCAGGGAGTAAAGATTATGTAGCTTAAGCATGATTGTTCGTAGTTAAAGTGATTAATTACCCGCCTGGCACTTAGTTAAGAGGTTTTATTCCCTCCCTAACTTCAGGGGAAAATCCCTACCTGGGGAAACAACCTTTCTCAGAGACCTTGGTTAAAACACATAGTGCCAAGAAGGTGAGCAAACATATTAAGAACAGTATGCCATATATGCCAGGTCCCTTGAAACAGCAAGGATGGACCGGCTCCCGGCAATATTCCACTGTACGGAGAGAACACGCTTCATTTTCCCACTTGTCTGTCAATGGGTATGTGGATTATTTCCACCTTTTTAAAAAAAATTAATTGATTTCAGAGAGGAAGGGAGAGGGAGAGAGAGCTAAAAACATCAATGATGAGAGAGAATCATTGATTGGCTGCCTCCTGCACGCCCCACACTGGGGATGAAGCCCGAAACCCAGGTATGTGCCCTGACTGGGAATTGAATCGTGACCTCCTGGTTCATAGGTCAACACTCATCCACTGAGCCGCGCCAGCAGGGCCGTTCCCACCTCTTGGCTCGAGAGAAGCGTGCTGCGGCTGTTCCTTGCACTCAGTGTTCTCACAGAGAATTAATTGTGTCTGCTCGCAGCGGGAAAGCGCCTTTGCACTGAAACACGCTCTGGGGTGGTGCCATTGCTGCCCCTTCTCTGTCTGCTCAGCAGGACTGCAGGGAGCACCCCAGGTCTTTGTGAAGCACCCCAGGTATTCATCTCTGGGAAATTATGACCAGCATCGCCCTGCTTAGTGTATGATCCAAGGACCCGGGAACCCAGTTCCTGCCACCGGTGGCCTGTGCGTCAGCTCAAATACAATGTAAGCATTTTCAGCAGGTCCACTCTTCTGAGAGGCCTGACCATGCACTCATGTCCCTGGCCCTGAGGACCCTGGGGTGAATCCATCCAGCCCACGTCACCACCAACCACCAGCTCAGGGGCCTGCAGGAGGCTCGGAGGGTGGATGGCAGCCATTGCGGGCCTGGGCAGTGCTGTGGCTGTGGGACTGACATCTCGATGGCTGTGCTCTCACCGAATCCTGCCACGAAATCTGGCCATTCACCAGTGCTAGTGTCTGTAAACTCAAGGATCAGTTTCATAACGCCTATCAAAATGTCATGATGTAAGTTGCTGCTCCGATGCCCACACCCAAACACAGTCATTAAAAATCCTTGGGCCCTGGCCGGGTGGCTCCGTTTGTTGGACCATCTTCCTGGACACCAAAGGCTTGCAGGTTTGATTCCAGGTCAGGACGCATATCTAGGTTTTGGGTTCAATACCCCGTGGGGACGTGTAGTGGAGACAAACATTGATCTCTCTCGATCTCTCTCTCCCTCCCTCTCTCCCCCTTCCTCTCTAAAATCAATGAACATGTCCTCAGATGAGGATTTGAAGAAAAACAATCGTTGGAGCAAAACCTTTCCCAGCAGAGTAAAGTAAAATTCTCACCTGTGCTTTCTTTACTTGGACTAAACCCCACGGAAATCAGCGTATTACTTCTCCTGTCCTCTCACTGGGCAATTGGTAGGAATCGTGCCTAAAACTGCACCATATCCTGCCCCCCTGGGAATGAAACACTTCCCTCCGGTATTAGTCAGCTCAAGCCTCCATAACAAAATATTACAGACTGGGTGGCTAAGCCACAGAGATTTATGTCCTCACGGTCTAGAGGCTGGAAGTCCCAGATCGAGTTGTCAGCGGGGCTGGTTTCTCCTGAGGCCTGTCTCCTTGGCTTGAAGACGCCCCCACCCCTCCTGCTGCCTCTTCAGGTAGTTGTCCCCCCATGTGTCCCTGTGTCCTGATCTTTTCTCTAAGGACCCAGTCAGATTGGATTAGGGTCCATCCTAATGACCTTGTTTCAATTTACCACCTCTTTAAAGGCCCAGTCTCCAAATACAGCCACATTCTGAGGTACAGGGAATTAGGACTCAACATATGACTTTGAAGGGAACAGAGTCAGCCCATAACACCCCTCAGAGCCTGACGACTATCATTCTCTATTTAAGGCAGCGCTAATAATTTAATGGAACTATACGTCCAATTTCCACAAAACATTCCCTCTACTCACTGCCATTTCACCAGCTCAGAGGTACATTAACATCTGTCTCGAGTGACTGGCTCCTGGAAGTTGTAATAAACAGCTTCAACGCTTCAAAAGGTGACTATGTGCCACTACCAGGCTTTTTGTGTTTCTGGAAAAATAACATTTTAGCGAATTTGCCATTTTCCTAGATGGATGTAGAAACCCCCATTTTGAACCAGGTATCTTGAAATCCGTTTCCTCCCGATCTTGAGTTTCAGCTTCCTCTTAAGACGTTCAAACCAGCCTCTGCCCCGGGTCTGCGCGTTTCGACTGCATCTTGTGCGCGTTCCTCACGCAGAGCCAGCCCAGTAGGTGGACCTCGAGTTTGCAGGAAGAGGGACACGCGCAGCTGTGCAGGTCCTGGAGGCCTGGAACCAGAGGCTGGCAACCTGGAATCGCTGCTGTTCCACGCGTTGCGAATACTGGGAAGGAAGTGGACGGGCACCGCATGTAGGGAAGGGAGAATGCTCTCCACTCGGTGACTTGCGGCCCGTGGTGCCGGGACCAGCGTCTGCAAAGAACCCAGAGCTGGGAAGAAAACACCACCGCAGAACAAGGTTGCCCCATCCTTGGGGGCCCGGCACCGCAGCTCCCACATCTGAGTTCAGCTTCCTATGCGAAGGCTTTAACCTGCCCCACTGATTCCAGTCCCATGAGACTGGAGACAGGCAGAGGGCTCTCTCCGGGCTTCCCAACCCTGGGAGCCTAGAGCCCCCGCGTCCAAGGTCCGTGTTCTGACTCTGACGCGCCCCTGGGCTGTGTGCTCAGGGCTCCCCATCTGGAAAGGGGGCACACTGCTTTTCCATCTCCAGAGGCCCATGACTTTTTCTTGGGAACCAAGAGGAACTGATTTGCTAGCCAGTCTGTGCGATTCAACTGTGCCCTTCTAATCCACGAGTCCCACGTGGCCCTGTCCCCACTGGGGCCCTGTCCCCACTGGGGTGCTACCCCCACCCCAGCTACAGGGAGGGCTAGGACACAGCCCCTCTTCCATTGGCCTCAGCCGTCTGCAAACTGTAATTTATGAAACGTTATCTAGCGTGGGAGTTTTAGAAGAGGACACCTTTCTTTTCTCATCTTAAAAGATATATAAACTTACACATGCTTTTAAAAAAAATCTGTATCTATCTCAGTTCGAAAGAGACTAAGAATCACGTGTTCCCTGCACTTTCTGGTTGATTAAAGAACAGCTTGACCCAATAAAATGGAAATTTTAAGGCGCGTCCAGGCCTAGAAAGAAGCGAGAAGCCAATTTGAGCTCAGAATGAAAATACCATCTGGGGTTTGGTGACAATGAGTAACAACACTGGCTTTTCTGAGCTCAGACGATTATTATATGGAAAAAGGGTTGTTGTTTTTTTTAAAGCCTGCACAGTTAAAACGGTAAAAGATGTTTAACGATGACTAAAAAGACAAAAATAATCCCAGCAGTCATGCACTGCACACCCTCAAACTCAGCGCGTTCATCAGATCTGGAAGCAAAAGCTCAGGACAGAGAAGGCCATCGAGGACATTTCAACCTGCAAAAGCGTAAAATGATGTCACCTATGTGTTTGGAGTTCATGATCACTCCATAGACCCAGTAACTGAAGAAGAGGGAGGCGGCGTAGAGACCGGAGGAAGTCGATTAGCCAATACCAGGGCACTTTGTCAAAATATTTCAACTCAACTTAAACAGCATGCATCAGTGGGGGACACCTCCCGGCTTGTACCCCACGGCTTAGTCTTCCCCAGAGTTTCTGTCCTGTCCTTAAGCAGCCAGGCTCAAAGCTCTGGGCAGAACACCAGGGCCTGGCATCCTGGTTTCTCACGTTGCTGCCGACTGTGGCACTGCACGGGCACTTCTCCCTGGGCCAGGGCACTTGGGAAGAGTGTGGGCAAAGGAGCAAGCCCACCAGGGGAGACGCAGGGGCAAAGCACCCGCCTGCCCCACAGGATCATAACCAACCCCAATTTTCCATGTTCTTAGGATTCAGTATTAAACCTGGGCTCCCAAACGATGCCGTTTTCCAACTAGCATTTTATTTCAAGGTGTATAAACATCATAGTGTTGGACTCCTCACTTCACAAACATTCGCCCAAACTACAGACTGATTTCACCGTCTACATTTCTGCTAATAGAAACGTCGCAAAGAAAACCAGTCTCCACCACAATGCCTGCCAAAATTATTGTTTCCTAACATCCTGTTTGTAGGGAAATTAAGTGTCTGTACTAAAGCAACAGCAAAGAGTTGGAGGGACCGTCCCCGGGTGAAGGAAGCCAGCAGGGATTGATGCCTCTAACTTGTAGAGATTGTGTGGGTTATGTGCCAAACCCCAAACCCAAAATTAATTAAAGAGTCAGGAGGGATTATTCTGCAGTTCTGTCCTCTGGGCTGTTGAGGGGAGCACAGCAAGATTGCAGAAGACGCCAGGACCGTGTGAAGGTGAGCTTTCAGACCTTTGGAAGGAAAGCTTGTTTGGCATTCTTGATATTTTTCTCTCTAAGACGGAATTATTGAAGTGAAATAAATGTGCCTGTGGTAAAACTCACCCCTCTTGGGTGCGCCATTCCGGAATTGTTGACAGTCACGCCATCATACCACAGTCAAGATATTACCCCCAGAAGTTCCTTGTGTCCCTTTGCGATCAGTCACCTCCCCCACTCTCAGCGCCCCTGACTTACATCCCTATAGTTTTGCCTTTACCAGAATGTCATACAAATAGTCATACAAGATGTAGCCTTTGTGTCTGGCTTCTTTCACGCAGCATGATGCTTTTGAGGTCATCCACTCTCCTGTAATTGTTTATTAGTGAGGAGGAGTGTTCCATTGTACGGACACGACACTATTGCTGTATGGGGCACCAGTTAATGGCTATTTGTGTTGTTCTCAGGTTTAGGTGATAAAGCTGCTGGCTATTTCTCTTGGGGAATGTCAGTCTAAGAATGACATTGTTGGGTCATGGAGGATAGCATATGTTTAACTACATGAGGATATGCCCAGCTCTCTTCCAAAGTGGTTGAACTATTTCACATTCCCACCAGCTGGGTATGACAGTTCCAGGTGCTACACACACACACCCTGCTGGTTCTGTTCCTCTGGAGAACCCTGAGTAATGCACTGTATTTATTGTTTTTCATATGCAGTGGCAAGCACCTGATTATTCGCATGACATTGGCCTTTATTCCCTTCACAAAGATTTTGAATTTTGTCAATAATACCCTGGGTCACCGTGGGCATGGTAGCCACCATCAGTGAGTGTGTCCAAAGAACATTGTTGAGAACACTGTCCTTCACACCCAGAATGGAGGTGGAGAAGCATGGAAGCTCCAACAGGTCCGGCCACAAGCAACACACAAACAGAAATTCAATTCACGCGTGTCTCCCTCCTGGGTACCGGGACAAGGATATGGAGGGCACCCTGATTTGGACAAGTTTAGATGAGGTCAGACTGGAGTAGGGTGGTCTCTAATCTAATGACTGGTGCCCTTATATGAAGACACAGAGGAGACACAGGAAGAAAGCCGTGTGAATACAGGAGTGAAGGTTGGAGTGATGCAGCCATAAGCCAAGCAGTGCTGGCTCCCACAGAAGCTGAAGGAGGCAGGAAGGATTCTCACCCAGAACCCAGGGCCCTGCCAACACTGGGATTCTGGACTTCTGCCTCTAGAACTAGAAGAGAATAAAGTTCTGTTGTTTAATGCCCCAGCCTGTGATACTAGAGAAATGAGTACAGGTAAAATGGCATAGAACAAGAATTTGTATTATAGTATAACTGTCTTGGTGGCCACTTAGATTTTTTGGCACCTGAGCCCAAGATGGGCCACTCACTTTCTAGGCCAGTAAAGGGCAACGAAAGCAGTGAGGGCCACCTTCTTGTAGCATTGGGAGAGGATTTTACTTTTATTACAGAATTCTGGTGTGCTAACTTCAATCCCAGGGAAAGAGCCCAGTGCTTACTTTTAGAATAATGGTTCCACTGCTGATAACAGTGGCAATACTATCCTGATAAGAATGACATCATGATGAAATGGGCTCCAACCCATTGACTGAAAGGGGCTACATGCTGACCTGACAAGCTCAGGGAAGACCTGCATGGTTGTCTTGCAAACTTAAAGACCTAACGTAACCACAAAGGATGGTCTGAAATTAAACTTTGACTAAAAGCAGTTATGGTGGGTAGGTACATTCTAGGCTGGTATCTTCACTGACAAGGTCAACCTTTACCTTAACTGAGCCTATCTGTCTTTTTGCATCTATAGTAACATAACCTTGAAATGTCTAAGTAACTTGTAACTTCCCTTTTTCTGGACCCCTTGGGGCACAACCTAATATGCTGGGCGCCAGGGCAAATACCACAAATTCCTTCATTATCATGTTAATTGTTCCTGCACCCACCTAAGTATGTGTCTATCACTTTTTATCCAATCCCAGGGGTTCTCCCTCCTCCCCCCCCCCCCCACTTTGCTTTCTCCCTGCCTCTCCAGTCTATCACCAATGGATTTCATGTAACCCACCTATGTCCCTTCCTTTGATTGCAATGTATAAATATAGATGTAACCCACCATTCTCCGGAGCATTATTTCAATTCATTGAGGTTCTGCTTCCCGGCATATGTGGACAGTTTGGCTCAAATAAACTCACAAAAATTATTTACAGATTTGAATGTTTTTATTTTGACAAAGGGGAACTGAATCTGAAAAGGAAATCCGATTTCGGAGGGATGGCCAAACATGTTTTCCACCCTTACCTCCCCAGCATGTACTCCAAACATGTCATTTTTTAAATTTACTTGATTTTTATAAGTCAGAAATTCTTGGGAATATTTCCACCATTATTTGAAAATTCTAGACTTCTTATAGCAAATGATATGCCATCAAGTTCAGAATTAAATATGTAGACTTGGTCAAAGCTCAGATGACATCGGAGTTCTTGGCCATGGGTCAGCACCACCTGTCACTTTTCAAAGTGTGGGAACATTGACAATAATTTGCCAACCTTTTGAAAAAAAAAAGCATAAAAGGAACAGGCTATTTTGAGGTAGTAATTTCACAGATATTACGGAACCAGACAGTGTACCAAATCAACTGAGTCACATGGTGGGTGGAACCGGGGTGGGGGATGGGGGGTAGGGGGCTGCTCAGTAATGGAGAAAGCAGATTAAGTCATTTGACCCAGTTTTTAGGATAGTGCTCCGTAAGCAAACTTCAAGTTCTCGAATGTTTTATCCAGTCGAGTTCTAAAATCATTATTTTAATATAAATTTGGGGGGAAATATTGATGTTTAAATGTGTCAAGTTTAACAGCAGAAAATATGCCAAATCCTCACATAAACCTTGGAGCTGATTAAGTAACAGAAAGTCCTCTTAAAATGAGATCTGAATGCATGTTCATTTCTTTTTTCAGTAGGTGACTCATGATCTGGACGAGGACAACGGGTTCTTACTAAAAGAGATGGGGTAATGCTCTAAAGTCGACAAAATTTAAAAAAAAAAAAAGGAAAAGAAAAAAAAAAAACAGTCACCTCTCTGGTCTTTTAAGAATAGTTTCAGGATCAGATAAATTTAGTCAGCATTTTGAGCCATCTCTTGTTATGTGCACAAAACCACATGAGGCTTGAGGTCCACATGGGACAAGTGTGCTCAGCTCTTCTGAAATGTCGTGATAAGAAAAAACACATTTTGCTTGGGGGCGGGGACAGCTGCTTGGAAAGGGCTGCCCAGACCAAGGCTCTGTGGTGAGTTCATCACTTTCTCCCACAATCTGGTGTTTCGGTCTAGAAATCCAGGACGACTGTGGTCAGCTCCCTCTTGCCTGTCCTGGCACCAACACAGCCTATGTCAGGGACCAAGCTGGATCCCCTGGTGTGTGGCCATTGCACTGATGGACTCCAGAGCTCCCTGGATGGCACTGGGTGGACTGAGGTTGGCATGGCCACCAGGCCACAGAACCTCCTCCCCTCGTGTCTCAGTCCTGAGCACACACAAGTCTCGTATTGACCACTTGGACGATGGTTCACGTCTGTTTCCCTGGAGAGAATGGCAGTCCCTTGAGGGCAGTACTCATTTTCTGTCACAAAGCCTAGGCCAGGGAGTGGTCAACCTTTTTGTGAGTGCGCGCCAAAACCAGCAAAATCTCTGACTCAAAATTCTTCTGCGTACCAACCCTAATTTTTTGAGAACATGTTACACCTACTTGATAGCTCTTAAGGTGTACGTATGTGAAGAACCTTGAAGAAATAATAAAATTCATTCAAGCGACAAAAACACAGTATATGATGGTGAAAAATACATTTATTTTTTAATGTATACATGTACACTGATAGTCCGACAGAAAACTTTATGACTCCGTTTTATATTATCAGCTGCTGCATCACTGATGACAGAGAGTTTACATCAGGTTTATATTTCGTGACCTTCAGAGATATGCACGAGCTACTACTTTCATCCGTCAGGCTACTCCTATTACGAGACTTAATAAAATTCATCACTGAGAACAAAGATTCACAAGCATATGTGGATGAAACCAAAACACTGGTCGGATCTAGGAAGGGAGGGAGAGTTAAGGCAGAGGCATAGAAATTGCTCTTCCCCTCTCTCGTCAATCCATGTCTATGGTCTTTAAGATAACTTGTTATGTAAAATTATTTATTTATCTAAGATGCACCTACACTGAATTTATCTGAAAAATAAAAAAATCGATATTAAGAAAAAAATTGTAAATGGAAGATTATATAAGAGAGGGTTTTGAGTGCCAGCAAAAGTTACTGGTGTGCCATGTTCGGCACGCGTGCCAGGGGTTGCCCACCCCTGGCCTAGGCCATATCAGGTACATAAATCATAAGGTTGAATGGGCAAGAAACAGACCTGGACCTTATCCCACACACCTGACTCTTTTTTAAAAAAATTATTTTAAAGAATCCTAGGATCCTTATATTCTTTTTCTTTTTCTTTTTTACTGATTTTAGAGAGAAAGGGAGAAAGCTAGAAACATCAGTGATGAGAGGGAATCATTAATCAGCTGCCTCCCGCATGCCTCACACTGGGGATCGAGCCAAAACCCGACCATCACCGAACCCTGGGCATGTACCCTGACCGGGAATCAAACCGTGACCTCTTGGTTCAGAGGTCGACACTCAACCACTGAGCACACTGAAAGGGCCACACCTCACTCTTTATAGTAGCTCATCTGCAACTCAGTCACCGGACAGGCTGTGGGGTATGAATCCTCTGCTTCTGGCTTCCTTCTAGCTAATCCCCATCTGCACATGCCTGCTCCCTTCCCAAAGCTTCTACCCAGAGCTCTGTGCTCTGGGTTCCCCCCTTCCGATTAGGAGGGAGAGAAGACAAAGGGGTGACCAGGGAGCAAATGCCACCCAACACATCGGAAATACTTTCAGAGCAGCTTATTTAAAAGGTCATGGATTTCGCTGCCAGACCTGGTTCCAATCCCCATTCTCCACCTCCTAGCCTTAATGAGCCTCACTTTTCTGGTATGTGAAATGGGATTTATTATTCCTCAAGAGTATAGTGGCTGTGTGGATCGAATCACAGTTGAGGGCAGATGCTTGTTCAACAGTAGCTGTCAATCTTCACCCCATCTCTCAGCCTTGGGAAGGTGGGATCTGTCTTTCTTTACACAAGAAATCCCATGGTGCACATTTTAAAGAAATTGTATTCCTCAGCTCCTTTCATGATAGCAACTTATGGATTATTACAGAAGCAACCCCATCTAAGCCCATAGTCCTATTTACAGTCCAGAATCAAATACCCAGAATTACTACTGCTGTTACAAACATACACGCTTGCATACACACACAAGAGTCCTCCAATCTTGCTCAAGGCAAAGGGATGCTAGAAACTGGTATGGAGGTGTTGATGCAATTCAGTTACTCTCAGTCTGAACTGGAGGACTTTGAAGTGTCCTTGATCTTAAAGGACCAAGGTAGGGATCAGAGACAGCAAGAGGCAATCAGGCCCTTCTAAGAAAGGGAAGCACACAGCAGACCAGTGCTTCTGGCTGGGGAGGCACTCATCTTAGTATCCCCCTTCCTTTTTACGGTAACTTATAAAGACAGTCCCAGTGGGACTGACCCTTAGCCTGACCCAATACCAACCATGCTGAAGACAGAGCCATGGCCCCTTCAGGTCCAGCCTGATTGAGCATTTCATAATTGAGCATTGTGTTCACAATAAAGGGGACAGTCCTAAACCATGCACACGGCAATCTAGCATGTCACACTCTCCAGTCCAGTTCCCATGTCATCACTCTCCAGTCCAGTTCCTCTCTTTCTCTCTCGCTCTCTCATTCTCTCTTTTATCATAAGCCTTCCCTCACTGCTAACATGCACACAGGAAACCTGTCTCACCTGTAGTGGGTTGAATATTCACCTCCAAAGATACCAGGTCCTAATCCCTGGAACCCGTAACATGACCTTGTATGAAAAAGGGGTCTTTGCAGATGTGATTAAGTTACAGATTTTGAGATGGGGAGATTATCTTTGATTTTTGGAGGGGGGGGGTGGCTAAATGCCATCCCAAAAGTCCTTATAAGAGAGACAGAAGGAAGAGATGGCACTCAGTGAGAAGGCAATGTGACCACAGAGGCAGAAGTTAGAGTGATGTGGCCACAAGCTAAGCACTGCTGGCAGCCACTAGAATCTGGAAGAGGCAGGGATGGCTTGTCCCCTCGAGCCTCCAGAGGGAGAGGGTCCTCCAGCAGCTTGATTCCAGCCCAGTGATACTGATGCTGGGCCTCTGGCCATCAGAACTGTAAAAGGATAAATCATGCTCTTTTAAGCCACCAAGATTGTGGTCATTTGTGACACCAGCAATAAAAATGGTTGCCCCTTAGATTGCTGGTCAGGGCACAGGCCAGCTTGTGGGTTTGATCCCTGGTAGGGGGCGAGCAGGAGGCAGCCAATAGATGTTTCGCTCTCAGTTCAATGTTTCTCTCTCTCTCTAAAAATCAACAATAAGATAAAATCTTTTAACAAGTAATATATCATTCTCTACCCCAACCTAATTTTTTAAAGGGGCAACTTCCCAACCTATAGGTGGGGCAAATTTGGACATCGGGATGCATGTTCAAAATGAAACACATGGTTAAGAGAATGGCAGATGATGAAAAATTTCCACTTCCAAAAATGTGGAGGCTTAGGCTTGTAACCCATAGAGACCTTCCTCCCCCAATTTATGAAAGGGCTGTGTTTGTTTGGCACAGGAAATGCAAACACACTAGGTTTTACAGTATCACCAGTACCACAGAATCAGGGAACTGGCCGCCGGGGACAGCCCTAGCAACGGGCCCAAAGCCCTGGGAATACTCAGGTTAACAGTCACGGTCTCCGCACTAAGGGGCCCACGAGCTAGTGCAGAGGCTGGCCTGCGAGCAGCCGGGGATGATGAATGGCAGAGCGACGAAGCACAGAGGCAGGAGGCCTTGGGCTGGTGCTTGGAAGAGCGATCAGATCTGCCAGAAGACTGAGTAGGAACAGGGCATCTGAGTCAGTGCCTGTCCCAGCCGTACGTGGCCAAAGTGGGTGAAGGGGAGGAGCAGAGAGAAGCCATCTCAACCGCAGGTTGAGGCCACCCCAGCAGACATCAGCTCTGCATTTGGAAAGATAATTTGACTGAAAGCAGATTGACTGCTGGGAAGGGAAGGAGCAAAACCAAAGCAAGAACTTAGTGGAGGGGCTACAGTGATTGGCCAGAGACCATGGAGGCCAAGAACAGCAGGAGGGCTAGTGAGGACAGATTTAAGGGGCCATTATTTAAGAGATAGGTTGATAGGACTTAGTGATAGCTGGATACAGAAGTTGAGAGAGGTCTCTAAAATAACCATCAAGTTCCTGGCTTCGGTAATGAGGTAGGTGGCAGCCCCATTCAGTAGGACAGAGACTGGGAAAGAAGAACAGGTAAAGGAAAGAGAGAATGCAGACAGGAAGTGTAGCTGTGGGTTTGCTCAGTGAGCAGTGTGGGTTATCCAGATGGGGCTAACAAGAAGCTGGCTATATAAATGTTGGGACCTGTGTATAAATATACACATATGATGGTAGCAATCCTGTTCGGATGCATCCGTGTATGGAAAATATACTCATAAAAACATGTGGCGTTCCTAACATAGGTCAGGCAGAGTGCTGGGCTCAGAGCAAGCGAGAGGGATGAGAAGGTACTGGCAGGCTGGGAGGACAAGACAGTGATTTTGAGTTTCGGCCTCGTATTTTTACTATATGACAACCCTGCTCACACCCAGCGTCCAGACATTTAGCAAGGACCTGAGCTTAGGATTCCCACCCCAATTTCCCACGTTACAAACACCACTTAGAGTTGAGCCCATAAGTGAGTGACCTCCACTCTTAGCACCTTATAAGTAACTAAAGGCCCGGTGCATGAATTCATGCACCAGTGGGGTTCCTCGGCCTGGCTGGCGATTGGGCCAATAGGGCCATCTCACCCAGTTCTGATCTGGGTGATCAGGGCGGCCAGGGGGAGTGATCTCGGGAGGTTGGCCAGCTGTGGGAAGTTGGCTGTGGGAGCACACAGACTACCAGGGTCAGCTCCTGTATTGAGCACTGTGCATCATAGTGACCGGTCGTTCTGTCGTTCGGTCACTTAGGCTTTTACATATATAGATAGGCACATACCCTCCATAGGGGTAACTGAGAGCCATCAAAAACTTAAGCTAAGGAATGGCATACCTTTTACTTTAAAAAAAAAACCACTAACTGCAATATGAGGGTAGATTACAAAAGAAAGACCTAGAGCAGTGATGACGAACCTTTTGAGCTCGGCGTGTCAGCATTTTGAAAAACCCTAACTTAACTCTGTTGCTGTGTCACATATAGAAATTTTTTTATATTTGCAACCATAGTAAAACAAAGATTTATATTTTTGATATTTATTGTATATATTTAAATGCCATTTAACAAAGAAAAATCAACCCCAAAAAATGAGTTCACGTGTCATCTCTGACACGTGTGTCATAGGTTCACCATCACTGACCTGTAGGCTGGGGAGTAGTTAGGAAGTTGTTGGGGTGGAAAGTGGTTATGTTATCAAAGAAACATTCAGGAGGTTGATGGACCAGACTTGGTGATAGGGGGAACACTGGAGAAAAAGAGGAGCAAAGATGGTGTCCAAGTCCCCTAGCTCAGCTGGCTGGGCTAATGTCCCAGGGATGGCTGCGACTGCACCGGGTGAGTGTAACAAGAGGGCCACGTCAGAACCTGGGGAAACCCAAAGTATGAATGAGGCTGGACACAGGCAGAGGGGCCAACACAGAAGGCCAAGAACCAGGGTCAGAGAAGAGGGAGAAAAATCCAGAGGAATGAGGCGTCACTAAGCAAGTAGATTTGAAAAATGAATCTGTACAGAGACTCACAAGTCAAAGAGGCCGACTGAAAGAGTGACAAGTTTCTGCCGGATTTAGCAGTCAAGTGCCTTGTAGTAAAATGATGAGGGCAAAAGCCCAGTCACAGGGCTTAAAGCGGAGACGCCACTGTGTATGTTCCCGAGGCAGCTAGAGATATAAGTTCAGAGAGATTGCTTTTGGCACATGGTTACAGTACTCGGTGAACAGGAAAACCTAGCTAATAGCTCAGGCTTTGCTGCATAGCTTTGTATTGATCTTCTTGGGCTAAACATGTGCGCTCGCCCAGCCTAAACACAGGGGACCCTAAAACCCCAGGCCCTTTAAAAGACTTACAATCACTGCTGCGTCCTATCTTAAGTCAAAGCCCGTTTTGAAAGTTTTAAATACTTGTAGGTGCTGAAGCCGGTTTGGCTCAGTGGATAGAGCGTCGGCCTGTGGACTGAAAGGTCCCAGGTTCAATTCCGGTCAAGGGCATGTACCTCAGTTACGGGCACATCCCCAGTAGGAGGTGTGCAGGAGGCAGCTGATCGATGTTTCTAACTCTCTATCTCTTTCCCTTCCTCTCTGTAAAAAATCAATAAAATATATTTAAAAAAATAAAAATAAAAAATAAATAAATACTTGTAGGAGAAAAATTTTAGGTCCAAGCTTCTTCCTTTGAGACTAAGAGTACTCTTAAAATTAGTGAAACTCTAACAACTGATAATAGAGCTGGTAATTTTGAAACAATTTTTTAGTTTTTATTAGCCTAATGCAAAATTATTTCTTACACATACTCCTCAAACATTTTATAAATTAGCTGGGGTCATGTGCATAAATTCAACTTGAAAGAAATTAAAATTTTATTTGAAAATTACCATTTGAAGTATATCAAACAATATGATGTTCTATTTAGCTTGCCTAGCAGACTCTTTCTTTAGAATTAGTGTTTACAGTTTGGCATTTGTTACATTAACTTTCTGGCTTTTGACTAAAAGCGAAGTGAGTTCTCTGGCCCCGGCTCAGTTGGTTAGAGCATCATCCTGATACTCCAAGGCTGTGGGTTCAATCTCCCGTCAGGGCACAGGCAAGAATCAAGCAATGAATGCATAAGTGAACAAATCAATGTTTCTCTCTCTCTAAAATCTGTATTTTTTTTTTAAAAAAACCCTTTTTTTAAAAAAGGTGAAGTGCGTTTTCTAATTAATGGGCTTGTAATATTCCTGCAGGAAAACTAAGCCCAAGAAACATGAAATTAAAATTAATATTAGAGAAAGTAAGTGAACTGCCCATTTAGCTGGATGCTGCTGACAGTGGAGGTCTTGTCGGTGAGCAGCAGTGGACAAGCAGAGGCCATCAGGCACGTGATCGGAGCAAGCACCCCGACCTGTGCCAGCAGGGCGACTCTGGGGCCCGTTCACGCCAATCCACTCTCAGGTGGTCCTTCGTGATCAGACCCTCTGGTGGGAGACGCTAGCTCTCAAGGTCAGCAGGTTCATACGCGGCGCACTTCCACGCAAGCTTCCTGCGGGGGCGACCCGATGAGAGCCCCTACGAGCCAGGCATCGCCGGCGCCTGTGCCCACGACCGCAGTGACGCCCACCCAGGGCCCCAGCCGGCTCCTGCGCCCGCGCCTCCATTGGCAAAGCGACCTCCGAGGGGCGTGCGGAGGCGCCGCCACACGCGCTGGGCCGGGGGCGGGGCGGACGTCCGCTGCCAGCCTCCGCGGTGCGCGCGTCGCTCCGGCGCGGGGACTCACCGGGCCCACCCGCGCCGCGTCCCGAGATGCGCGCCCCTCCCGCCGCCGCCACCCCTCGCGGCCGCCAGGAGTCTGCCTCGGGCTGGGCGAGAGCTCGGAGCGGGAGGAAGGCGGGCGCCGGGCGGACGCTAGCGGCGGTAGGAGGCGGACGCGGGCGGCCCCGGTAGAAGCCGGGCGCGGGAGGACGCGGGTGGCGCTGGCTGTCCTCCCGTCGGCCCGACGCTGCCCCGCCCCCGGCGCCGCGCACCTCCCTCGCTCCGCCCCCGAGCGCCCGGCGGCCAATCACAGCACCGCGCACGTGACGAGCGCTGCCTGCGATGACCTCATCCCTGGTGTGGGATGACGTCAAATTCAAGATGGATGGAATCACAGCGGCAGCGGCGGCTGCGGCGCGCGCGAGCCGAGTGTGAGCGGAAAGGGACCCGGCGTCTGCCTCCGGGCTGAAGACCGGTGAGTAACTGTCACGCCCCTCGCCCTAGGAGAACTGCGGGGCCCTGTGGAAGGCCACAGCCTCCCCGCAAAACGCGGCCTTTCCTGACGTAACTCTGAGGTGATTTCTCTCCTGTTTTTTCTCTCCTGTGGGTTGCGGGCTTTGGGCGCTTCTGCGCGTGCGCCGGCTCCGGTCCCTCACCGAGCATGCCCTGGGCTCCCACGTAGCCTATTGTGCCTTCACACTGCGCATGCTCCTTTCCCGCACTTGGCCTCGCCCTCGCCACTGCGCATGCTCGGTCCCTCACTGGGCTTCCCTCGCCCGGCCAGGTGGCCCTGGGGGCGGACGCGCCGGGCCTCTGAGCCAGCTGCTGCGCCGAACGGTTGGGTCGCCTTCCCGTCAAGGGCGCGTGCTCCCGTCCGGCGCAGTTGTGGCGGCGGCCACTGGCCGGTGTTTGCTGAGGGGCGCGCGAGCGTGCGCGGAAGCTGGAGGGTCAGTGGGACCCCGCACCTGCCACGGCCTACGCCCCCTCCCGCCGTCCCCTCGGGCCCCGCCGGCCTAACCGACCTGTAACCCAGGTCGACTTTGCTTTGCGCGCCCTGCCTCCTGGCCGGGCCTCCGCCAAACGCCTGGACCCCGGAGCGCACTCCTTTCCCCCCAGGCCCCGGGGAAGACCTGTTCCTCTGCCTCCACCGCCCGCCGCGGAGCACAGCCCCCTCCGCTGGCCACCGGCGTTGCTGCTCGGCTTGGGAAAACCCCGGTGTGAAGTCGGCGGCCTGCGGTGGGGAAGGGGGGAGGGGAGGGGTTCAGACCGGCGGCTCCGGAGACCCCGGCCCAGAGACTTACGTGGGCCCTAGTCCCCGTCATCTTGTGATGGGTGCTCCTACCGCCCGGATTACTTACGGGGAACATACTCTGTAGCTCACTACATAAGATCGTGCCTTTGACTGCAGGAGAGCCCCTCCGTCCTAGCCCTTACCCGGTGACTGTGCACGCCAGCCGCGGGGCTGTGGGCCTGGGGCAGAGGGCGGCGGGGGAGGGGGCTTCTGCAGCAGCACGCTTGGAGGCGGGGTGTTTTTAGGCAGGTTTTGCAGCAGGGTTGCCTGACAGTGGGCGACGGGGCAAATGCTCATCAGACTCCGCACAGTGTAGCAGCCAGGGGTTTTCCGTGCCAGAGCCAGCACTAGCATCGGAGGGCATCCGTGTATTACAGCATAGTCCAGCGATTGTTCATCATGATGACCCTGAGTCATCAGTAAGGAGCCCGCATTGTGCTCTGCTTACCTCGTTTAAGGGGACAGGAACATGGGTTAATCCATTTTAGGAAGATTTCTCCTTGACAGTTATTTTTTAAAACGTTTCCCTCCGTCCTTGGAGCAAATTCCTCATTCATCTGGAATGACTAATCGTCCTCTGCATTTAAATTGAAGCATCCCTAACTATTGATGATAAAAAGAAAGCAGAAACTTGGGGCTTTGGTTTACTTCAAAGTAACTTTAATTCATTTCTTTTAACACTATTTATTGAATATATATAGTATGCTTCATTCTGTGGAAATAAAAGTTGGAAAAGTTATAACCCCCGCCCTCGAGGAAGTTACAGTGTTTATGCAGGGGGATTAGGTGTGTAACACAAAAGGGGCTGAGTTCCTGAGGGAATCTCCGGGGGAAGAGGTTTTTGAAGGGGCAAGTTTAGATGTCCCCAAAGCCAGTGGGGATGGGAGAGCAGATCTCGGGCTGCTTATGCAGGAGGCCTGACAGGTCCTGGGGACTCGCTAGAAAGGAAAGAGAAGAGGTTTCTGGTTTAGGAGAACTGGTGGTTGTCAGCACACCAAACTAAATAGGAAATAGGTGAAGACAAGCAGGTATGGGGATAGGGGCGAGAAGGTGTGGCTCATATCTGCAGTCCTGGACATGGGGGTTTCCTGCGATGGAAGTCTTCATTGGGCACCTGAGAGGCTGGAGTTCCACGGAGAAGTCCAAGCAGAGATAACGGATTTCAGAGTCATTGCTCAGTGGTAAATGAAAGCCACAGGAACTCATACACACGGCAAAGAAAGCTGCCACGAGCTGAGCTCTATAGCAGATGCTGGAGCAATAAAGGTGAGCAAGTCCAGGTCTTGAGCCTTTAGTGTGATAATTTCTCTCTCTCCCCATTAGATACCTGCGAGGCGTTGTGCTAATCATTAGGGATAACAGGCGGAACCCTTTTAGGGACTCCCATGAAGGGTATCACTCGAAGTAGTTGTATTATTGCAGAGAGAGGATAAGTATTATGGTAGTTCAGATGACTAAGCTACTGGATAGGGGCAAATTACTAAAGCTGTACAGGAACAGTGCATTTGAGCTGGATCTTTCTGTGGAAGTTGGCTGAGTAAAGAAATGGTAAGAAACCAGGTGTGCAAGTTTGTAGGGTGGATGGTAAGAAATGTCCAATAAGCCAATAAGGGTGGAGAAATTAATTGCAACCAGAGTATGAAGAGTCCTGTATGTCAGTCCAGCATTTGGACTTTATCTAGGAAATAATAGGAAAATCAATATAAGGGACCAGCTTTATGATAGGAAATAAAAAAGCATAATTTCCACTCCTGCACTTAATTGGAATGTCAGAGTACTGAAAAAAATCAATACTTATTGTTGTGCAAGATACAATGTTGAGCATTGTGAAGAGTGTCAAAAGACATTAAGTAGATTCTCAGTCCTCAAAAGCTGACAGTTCAGCTGGGGAGACACAGATGACTAACAGTGTAAGGCACTGAATAAACACTGCATCAATGATGCCACTGTGTGTAATGCAGGAGTTGAAAGGTGTTTGCTCATTACAGACTGAAGTAGTCAGGGAAGGTGTGTTAATTCATTTTCTAGGGCTTCCATGACAAAGTACCACTCACTGATAGCTTAAACAACAGAAACTTATTTTCTCACAGTTCTGGAGCCTGCAAGTCCAAAATTAAGGTATAGGCAGGGTTGATTTCTCCTGAGGCCTCTCTTTGGTGCGTAGATGGCCATCTTCTCTCTGTCTTCATATCGTTGAACCTCTGTGTTTGTGTCCTCTTGTTATAAGTCAGCTTAGAGTAGGGCCCAAAGACCTTTTTAACTTAATTACCCCTTTAAAGATCTTATCTGTAAATACACTTAAATTCTGAGGTACTGGGGGTTAGAACTTCAGCATATGGGGGGGTGGGGGGGGACTGGTCACACAATCCAGCCCATGACAGAAGGCTTCATTGGAACTTGAGCTGAGCTTTGAAAGATAATGTTGAGCTGAGTAGAGACCTGGGGAGGGGGCTCCATGAGGTATAGAACATTACGGAGTGGGTGATAGAAGAAGCAGGACGTGCAGGTTGTGTCTCAGAGATGAAGTGTCTGAAGCAGGAAGTTAACACCAGGATAACTAAGGGGGGGGGGCGGGGCGGGGGCAGGGTTCTAAAAACTAGTTTGAAACCAAATTTGCAGAACCTTGGAGCACACGTTTTTAAAATCTTGCCTTTTAGCCTAATGGAGAACCATTGTTTTTATTATTTTGTTTTTAAACAAAGTCGAGTCTGGCTCTTTTCACTTAGGTCTTACGTCTCAGCTCAAATATCACATTAAGGCATTTCCTTGCCCTCCTCTCCAAACCGCTAGTTACTCTACTCAGTCAAAGCACCCTATTTCTTTCCGTTATAACACAGCACAGTCTGAACTCTTCTTTTTTGTTTCCTTGTTTATCATGTGATTTACCTCACTAGAAAGTAGGAGCCTTGTCTGTTTTGTACACCCCTGTATTTCCGGTATGTCTCACCACCTAATAGGAGCTCAGTTAGAGTGAATTAATAGTGCTGATACTTAATGTGTTCAATCAATGAACGATCAAAGCTTTGTTTTGGAAAGCTCAGTCCAGCCGCAGTTTATCCATGCATTTGGAAGGGGAGACAGGAAGAATGAATAGCACATGAAATGCGTTGTTAGCATCATCTAATAACAAGAACAGGAAAAGATTGATTGGGTTGAATAGAAAAGGGAATTTATTATAAAGATACAGGGTTGCTCTTGAGGTTTAAGGAAAAGCTAAAGAATTGGACGGAAAGAGAAAAACCATGGTATGTAACTGCAGGAATCTGTGTAGCCAGGCCCTGGCAGGCTGCACTCCCAGACCACTGCTGAATAAATCAGCTTCCACTTACTGCCTTTGTCGTCGTCTCAGGCCAGGTTCCAGAGAGAACGTTTCTAATCAGCTTGGCTTTGGTTATGTACTTACTCCTGAGCAAGGGAGAATAGGCATCAGACTGTACTTAGGGGGACGAGGGTAGTTCTTCCAAAGCCAAATCAAGGGGCTTCCTGCAGCAGGAGGAGAGTGGCTGCTAAGCTGCCAAGACCAGAGAGTCTCCACTCACCCTGAACTGAGTTACAGCAGAGCCGTTCAGCTGGAGGTGCAGAGAACACACCTTTAATCAAAATTACACCTTCTCAAGAGACTGAAAATGTGGTGAGAGGCGATCCAAGGGAGTGAGTGACATTGCTCTCTTGAAGGATCAGATAAGCAAGGCTGGCGTTGAAATCAGAGGAACTTCAAATAATGTCTGGATGTCTATATTGTCCCAGAGTGAGTGTCAAATGTAGGTGCGTTGTTTCTCTGTGTGTGTGCTTTTTGTTACATGCATTTCTTTTTTTCCAGTGTCATTTTTAGGACTATATTAGCAGTCCCCAACATTCCAAAGGCTTCTGTGCTCAGAGTTCAAGTCTAGGTTAATATATAAAGAGACATTTCTCTATAAATCTGGTAGTAAGGGTTTTGTGTGCTAGTCTTGGAGCCAATTTGATGTATAATGTACCTTAGCTCTAATGCCAGCCTGAGTTTTAGTCTCCAGAACTTGAAAGTTGGGTTATTTTGGTCCCTTCCCATCTTCCTTTCTGAGTGCCTTACTCAGCTCCAAGTGTCTTTTCATCTAAGTGGTTACGTGCTTCCCTTTTTCTGTTTCAATTCCCCAGAAAGCTGTGTATTCCAAAAGAGCCTGCCTTCCACCCATCCCCTTAAAAATCTTAACTCCTTGCAACTCCTCTACATTTGATATAAAGAGGAAATTATTTGCATTGAAATAAATTATATTAAAATATGAATTCCCCGCTCCTCTGAGCATTTAGTATCTGAGGAATTTGAGGTGCTGATATGAATTAATTTTTTGGAATCCAGTTTTGAAGGGCTTTGGGCCAGGGCAAGCCTTCGGGAGTTTTGAAGCCCTGGTAGGATCAAATGAGTGTTTCTGAAAAGTACCTGTAGTAGAAAACCTGTATTAATAATCAAGTGAGTGTTACTACTAGTCAAGTGAGCTGTGAGTCCCAAACCTTCCTGATGTCCCCCTGTTCACTCATCCACCCTCCCACCCCTGGCCCAATTAACTGCTTCCTGAAATCAGCATTATTATACACTTCTTGTGTCCTTCATCATGCATGTCCTGCGACAGGAATGTGTGCTACTGGGCAGCAGGCAGCCGGCCAGCTCATTCATCTGCCGTCACCAGCACCTCTTGTGATACGTGACATGTAGCAGGCCCACATAAACATTCAGGAAAGGAAGGAAATAAAATGTGTGCTTGCCATATCGGAAACACTATATATACTAGGAACTTTCAAACATACTGTGTCTTTCGTTCATCGTGAAAATCCTTTGTGGTGGGTAGTGTTAGCCCCGCTCATCAGGTTAAGAAAACCACTAGTACTGGACTCAGAAAGGTCGAGTGATCTTTACAAGGTTACATATCTAGTAGGTGGCAATGCCAGGATTTCAGGCAAGTACACAGATTTGAAAGTCTTCCCATGACTTGTTAACCATAAAGATTCTCTCATTTGGAAATTTCAGGAAACAGCATGAAATAGAAAGTTCAGGCAGAGTTTGGGAAGATACTTGTGTACGGGACCCAGTGGTAAGCAAGCCAGCCCTGTATCAGAATCTGGTTTTCCCGGGGGATTTCCTCCAAGCCTTTTCTGCCACTCATAAAGGGGACTTTTCTTCCCATCTCACCCACTTTTCTTTTAAGAGGGCAGAGGTTTTTCCACCATGGCTGGTAGCAGGAGCTCTTGCACTGATGAGTAAGGTAGAAATGAGCAAAGGGAAAGGTACAGGACGTGGGTACAGTGGCAATGTGTGTACATAGAGCTTTTAAACTTACGATGCACTGTCTTCTGTAAGTCAGAGGCTGATTATTCATAATTAAAACATGCGTGAGAAACGGAGTGTGATAAGCCGGCAGATTTATTGGAGAGAAGGTGCATCCAGTAACAAAGCTGGCCTCGTCTGACAGAAGAGCAGAAAAGGCAGTGGGTTTTGAGAATCCAGCCTGCACACCCACCAACCACACAGGGTTTTGCTGGATTATTTCATGACATTTCACAGTGTGGGTTTCTCCCCCCTTTTGCCTGCATCTTTAGCATAGCATTTTATATTTTTAGTTGTTAAGTTCCATTAAAACACAGAAGTTCAGAATGTTACTTGTTTGCAGCTCTACCAGGAAAGGAGCCATTGTTTTTCAGTTTTAGTAATTGAATTGAAGGTAAAAGCAAAGGCCTCAACCTGCGAGGGGTCTGCCCTGCCCTGTGCTCTCTGTCCTGTTGCTGCAGGCATCGGAGTGTTGGGCTACTGGAAAGGTGGAAGAGGTCACACTCCTCTTACAGTCCTTGAGTGTAGCCCCCAGGGCCCTCAGGCCTCTATCCTCTTTCCAGCCTCATCGCCTGCCTTCCCTACTCACCTGCCCTCCCCTATGTGTGTCCTTCCTTTGCTCCAGCCCGCCACTGTGTCTTGTCCCTATTATGTTGGACATACTGCTCCTGTCCTTGAAGTGCCCTTCACCCTTCCTTCCTGACTCCTCCCATGTTATTTATTTATTTTTTTTGATGGTTAATCCTCACCTGAGAATATTTTTTTCCATTGATTTTTAGAGGGAGGGAGGAAAGGGATAAGGCAGGAAAGAGAGAGAGAATCATTAATGTGAGACATATGGATTGGTTACCTCCCCCACACGCCCCAACTGGGACCAGGGAACAAACCTGCAACCAAGGTACATGCCTTTGACCAGAAATTAAACCTGAGACCCTTCAGTGCGTGGGCCAACGCTTTAACCATTGGGAATACCGGCCAGGGCTCCTCCCATGTTCTTAACACCTGATTGTTCATGAGGCCTCTTACCTTGCATGCCTTCTCTGACTTTCCTCTCACCTGGATCAGTGCCATCACCTATATTGTCTCTACTCTGTGTACCTGTCTGGTGCTTAGCATATTGGAGTATGATGACAGATTGACTTGTTCTGTTCCCACGCAAGATTTCAGGTGCCCATAAGGCAGGTCCATGCTTGTCAGATAGATATCTACCACGTCTAGCTGGTTCTGGCACATACTAGACGGATGCCCAGTAATGAGAAGCATGTAACATGATGACTAAGAGTACAGGCTCTGGGGCCAGACTCCAGACCCACTACTAACTGACTGGGTGACCTTGGGTACATTACTTGACCTCTCCGTTTCCTAATTTGTAAAACAGGGATGATGACAGTGCCTAGCTTAGGTGTTTATGTGAGAGTTAAAAGAGGAAACTAGTGACAGGTGATGTATGAATTAAGAGTGTGGCCTCTGAAGCTGAGTCCTGCTCTGCTGCTTACTAGTAAGTCTCTGACCTTGAGCATGTACCTTATCCCTCTGTGCCTGCGTTTCCTCATCTATAAAATGGGGGTGGTGATAATAATAGTACCTATAGTGTAGGGTATTATTATTACCTATAGTATAGGGTACTGCCTTTGCTGTAAATATTGAGTTAACGAATGAAAAATGTTTACAGTAATGTGTGGCAGTAAATGTTCAATTAGTGCTTGAGTGAATAGATTGTAAAATACTATAGAGTTGTTTATCAAGCATATCAGGAATTTGGATATACTTAGCCAGTTCTTGGGCAAACAATCTCATCGATAACTCTAAATGGAGGTTACACTCAAATAGATTTTAGTCCCCAAATAATTTTCAGGGACAATGACTATGTCTTTTACAACTCAACTCTGAGTGATTTATTGTTCCCTAATTACCAGATGTTTTTATTCAAAGACTAGAGGCCCGATGCATGAAATTCCTGCAAGAGTACGCCTTCCTTCCCCCGGCTGCCAGCACCAGCTTCCCTCCGGTACCCAGGACTGGGCTTCCCTCGCAGCCCCAGCTTCGTCCGGTCCAATTAGCATATTATGCTTTTATTATAGATTATAGAAGCCTGTGGTTCAAGGGATTGGAAGTACTTACTTAGAACAAAAACAGGGATGATAATTTGAAGAAAGCAAAAGAAGGAAACTTCTGAACAATGAAAAGTGAGAAAATGTTGACTTTTAGCATATAGGAATAGGGTGCAGATGCTATGTGGAATAGCATTTGCTTCATGTTCAAGGACAAAATCTCATTCGGTTTAGTCTTCACACAGTTCTTCAGTCTATACCTATAGTTTCAAGTTTCCATTGCGTCTTGTTATGTGTCCCCCCGAAAAAAGCAGACCCTGGACAAGGATTCAGATGTGGAAGTTTATTTGAGAAGTGATCCCAGGAAGCACAAGAAAGATTATAGGGAAAGTGAAGCAGGAAAGGGTGCCAGTAAAAGGTACATTAATAAATAGATTTCTGCTAACATTTAATATATCAAAACTGAATTCTTGAAAAAAATCTGAACCAATTTTTCTATCAAATTTCGTCTCGAGTACGGGCATCCTTCCAGTTGTCCTGGAAGAATTCTTGGAGACATCCTTAACTGCTCACCTTCTTATCCTCTACAGTCAATCCACTAGAACTCCTAATGACTGCCTTTATCTCCCCTGCTACCACGTTGGCCCAGGCACCATAGTGTCTCACATGGATCATTGCAGTGGACTCCTAGCTGGTCCAGGCTGCCATCATGTCTCACTTGCATCATTGGAGCAGCATTCTAGTTGGCCTTCCAGCTTCCACTCTTTCCCTACTTTCCATGGTCCATTCTCAACAATGTAGCCAGAGCGATCCTTTTAAACATAATTCCCTGCTCAGAATCTTCCTATGGCTGCCCAATAAAAAGTGTAGTTCTTCCATGCGTCCACCCAGCCCTGCACAGCCTCTTCTCATGCTTCTCTGATGTCATCCTCCATGCCTCCCTCGGCTCTCACCTCCATCCCTGCTGTTATCTTGACGCTCCCCTCTGCTTGTAATGCTCTTCCTCAGTGACCATCCTCATGGCTCATCCTTGCCACCTTCAGGCCTTCTCAAATGCCATTTTGTTGAATGAGTGAGTAAGTGGTAACAATTACTGCTTTCTCATTTAATTCTCACAGTAGCATTGTTGAGGTTCAGAGGTTGATTAGCCTAGAGCACTTTCTTTCACACTGTCTTGACTCTGGCCCACAGGAAGGAGTATATTATACATCCCAACCCAGTACTTACTCACATGTTTGGATGTGTGTACATAGAAGCAAGACAGAAGTTCCACAAGACCTTAGTTAGCCTTACTACATTTGAGACATTCTGACATTTTTCACTTTGCTCTAGTTATTTTATTACTAGTTTTATACCACTAAATTGATTTTAAGAAACACCTTTGAAAAATACTTGTCCAAGCTTTTGATTCTTAATCTGTTGTTTTTCCCCTGTGGCAACATCTGAACCAGCTTTCTCAAAAATCATTAGCACTACAAACTGTTCAGTACTCAGCTAAGTTGCTAAGTGTGGTATTATAAGCTTATCTCTTTCTATGCTGACCTTTGTAAAAGATGACGGGTTTCTTTGCACATAAATAGATGTGTGATTATAAAGACAGTACAGTGGGGCTAAGGGAGAAATTAAGATGGCTAACAGAACAGGAAAGGAAGGAAAAATACCTTTATCAAGCAATCACAAATACAAGCACTAAAATTTACCACTGATATGAAATGATGGCAGTCAGAAATGAACCGAAAATCAGACAAGTGCGACCGAGGTGAGTGATTGTGGACAGGCCACAGGCTTTGTCCCAGAAGCAAAGCCATGCGTCTGAGTTGGTTAAATTGAGTCAGCACCGGAACAGGGAGTCAGAGTAATATTAAGGACATGGTATAGGATGCTTGGTCGCTCCAGGTTGGTGACTTACCAGACTCTTCTTGTGGGCTCTTCTGAAGAGCCCAGATCTGGTTGACCTGCAAAGGCTTGTCCTTTGAAGCCAGGGGACAACCTGCACATGTGCTGGGTGTGGAGTTTGGTACATCCACAGCTTGCCCTCTAGAGAATGATAAAACTGTCACAAGTAGTCTTAATTACTTTGAATCCATTTTAATATTAAAAATAAATATCATAAGTCTTTTAACACGTTTTAACAGTCAGTCACCGGTGACTGACGCTATACTTTCCGTCAGGAAGACAAAACGGGTTGGGCGCTTAATGTGTTAAAGAAAGATGGCATTATAAAATCGAACCAAAGAGATGTGTTACAGTAACATTATCTCTTTATGAAATGGCTTTCTTTGTCCAGAACATGGGTGGGTTTCAAGTGAGCCCCTTTTTTGATATTGAGTTAAATGCCTATTAATCCTGCGATTTCTGAAAATTAATTGCACATCATTTGTCTAGTCCTTACTGTGTATGAGATGTTAGCTCACCTAATCACTACAACAACCTTAAAGGAGGGCATGGTCCATGCTCCCATTTCAGAGGAGGCACCTGATAATCAGGCTAATCGACAGCAAGGGAGGAGCCAGCTTTCGAACCCCAGCTTCTTGGGCAGAGCCTGCACCCAACCACTAGGTTGTCTCACCTTTAGATTTGAGAAGAATGTCAGGGAAATCCCAATTCAATCCCTTAATTTTGAATTAGTAATAATTTAGTTTAGACTTAGGTCAAAGTTTCCTTTATGCTATTATTGACTATGTGATTTTGGTAAGAAAATAATATTCAGGAGATTACAAGGTGTTTATCATACATAAGAAAACAAATTATTTTATTCTTTACCATTTCTAACCTTTGTTAAATAGTAATTAGGATACAGTAGTCATTAGCAGGTGATTTTTCACTTTCCAAATTTATGCCTATTTTTAACAGTCTGGTAAGACCTCTACTTTGCAACTCATTGTTAAATCGCATTGCTAATGAATATATCCAGTAGTGGGGGGGCGGAAGAAACTTTCCTCTACTCTGTAGATCAGGGGTCCTCAAACTTTAAACGGGGGGCCAGTTCACTGTCCCTCAGACCGTTGGAGGTCCGGACTATAGTTTAAAAAAAAACTATGAACAAATTCCTATGCACACAGCGGCGGCAAAAACACCCGGTGGGCCAGATAAATGTTTTCGGCGGGCCACATGTGGCCCACAGGCCGTAGTTTGAGGACCCCTGCTAGATTTTCTGGGCTGGTCTAATCAGATCCACCTGAGACAGATTAACATGAGCAAATAACCAAATGTAATTACGTATGGGAACCCTGCATACATGAGAGGTCCAGAGACAGACTGGGGAAATGAGGTCTATGTGATATTCTGAACTAAGGATGATGTAAGGCACCAGGGGGCTTCAGAGGAGAGGAGGTTCATTGTAGGATGATAAGAAGAGCAGATGTACAGTAATTAGTAGTTTGTCCTGCCATATAGAGAAGTCAGAAAGGTTATCCTAATTCAATTCTTCTAGGTTGTTCGGAAGGCAACGTTTCTCTTGGGGTATCTGTTGCCATTAACTCAAAATAATCCACATACCTCAGAGACACAACTTGGGTGACTCGTTCTGAACCCCGACACAGTGATAAAAGGATTCCTTTCAGAATTATAGATGTCAGGCATTTCAGTACATCATAACTACTTCTCTGAACTAATAAGAATAGAACCAAACAGGAGATGGATAAGGACCCTAAATAATAAACTATTATTTTTAAATATCTCTTCCTTCCATACTTGCCATGGTCTAACAACTTTTTTGATGGGTGAAAATGCCTGTGTTACAGTCTGTAGTTTCTAAAATCCCTCAATTTTAATAATTGATGATCTACTTATGCCATGAGACCTGTTTCTTCATATTTTGCATGTTATTTAAATAAGATTGTTTATACAAAGACTTTTGTGTGCCTATAATCTGCTAAATATTGGCACCTCTGAAAAGACAGTTAATGGTCCCTGCCTTTGCAGAGCATTTCACCTGATGGAGAACTTTTCACTGCATTGTTTATAATTTTATACTTTGTCTTTCAGATAAACCCAAGCAATGGAGGGATTACAGCATTACATCAACCCAGCACATGCCATTTCTCTCCTGAGCGCACTCAATGAGGAACGCCTCAAAGGACAGTTGTGTGATGTGCTTCTGATTGTTGGAGACCAGAAATTTCGAGCTCACAAAAATGTCTTGGCTGCTAGCAGTGAATATTTTCATAGTTTATTCACAAATAAGGAGAATGAGTTGCAAACTGTATTCCAGCTTGACTTTTGTGAACCAGATGCTTTTGATAACGTCTTGAACTACATTTATTCCTCGTCTTTGTTTGTCGAGAAAGGCAGCCTTGCTGCTGTGCAAGAACTAGGCTACAGCCTCGGGATTTCCTTTCTGACTAACATCGTTTCTAAAACACCTCAAGCACCCTTTCCAGTGTGTCCCAACAGAAAAAGAATATTCGTGGAACATGATGAAAACAGTTCTCAAAAGAGAAGTGTCATTGTCTGTCAAAGCAGGAACGAGGCACAAGGGAAAACGGTTAGTCAAAGTCCGTCCGATATAAGCCATACTTCCCAGCCCTCCCCAAACATTGCAGTCAAGGCCAATGCCAGTAAGCCACAGGTTTCCAAACCAGCCGAACCACTTCACGATTTGTCATTGACTGAAAAGAGTTGGCCAAAAGATGGTTCTGTGGGATACACAAAGTCTCTTGAGTGTTCTGGCTCTTTGGATGATACTAACAGAAGCAGCCTGGGGAAAAGGAATGCAGTCCTGTCTTCCGCACCTCTGCAAGACAGAGAGGCAGTGGATGACAAACCAGGTGGAAGCAGTCAGCTGCCCAAAGGAAAAGCTATAGAGCTGGCCCTGAAAAGGCCCCGGCCACCTGTTCTGTCTCTTCGAAGCTCATCAGAGACTCCCTATCTATTGAAAGAAACTAACAGAGGAAATGGCCCGGGCGAGGACAGAAACTTGTTGTACTACTCAAAGTTGGGCTTGGTGATCCCGTCCAGTGGGTCTGCTTCTGCAAACCAAAGCATTGACAGAAGTGGCCCGCTTGTTAAGAGTCTCCTGCGACGGTCACTGTCGATGGACAGTCAGGTTCCTGTCTACTCACCCTCAATAGATTTGAAATCTTCCCAGGGGTCGTCTGCAGTGCAAAGCGATGCACCAGGGAATGTGTTTTGTGCTTTATCTCAAAAGTCATCTTTAAAAGAGGGTAGTGAAAAACCAACCCCAGAAGATGGGACTCCAGCTGCACAGCCACACCGCCTCCGGTCCTTCAGTGCTTCTCAGTCCACAGAGAGGGAGGGTGCACCCCCTGTTGCTGAGGTTCGAATCAAGACAGAGCCCCGCAGCCCATCGGCGGATCCCTCCGACATCATTCGGGTCACTGTGGGAGATGCCGCCTCGGCAGCATCCAGCTCGAGAGACCTTTCTCTGAAAACAGAAGACAACCAAAAAGACATGAGCAGACTCCCAGCAAAAAGGAGGTTCCAGGCGGATCGAAGACTGCCCTTGAAGAAGTTAAAGGTGGACGAGCACGGCTCTCTGGTGTCAGAAGATAATCTCGAGGAAGGCTCAAGCCCCACACTCAAAGCAGATTTTCCAGATTCTGACTTGAGCAAAGATGAATTTGGTGAGTTGGAGGGAACAAGACCAAACAAAAAATTTAAATGCAAACATTGCCTTAAGATCTTTAGATCAACAGCAGGTCTTCACCGGCACATTAACATGTACCACAACCCAGAAAAGCCCTACGCTTGCGACATCTGTCACAAGCGGTTTCACACAAACTTCAAGGTGTGGACCCACTGTCAGACCCAGCACGGCATAGTGAAGAACCCGTCACCAGCCTCTAGTTCACATGCCGTTCTGGATGAAAAGTTCCAAAGAAAGCTGATTGACATAGTGAGAGAGAGAGAGATTAAGAAGGCCCTGATCATTAAGTTGAGGCGCAGCAAGCCCGGTTTTCAGGGGCAGAGTAGTTCCCCAGCTCAAGTCATCAAGAGGAACTTGAGGTCGCGAGCCAAAGGCGTGTACATTTGTACTTACTGTGGAAAGGCCTATCGCTTTCTCTCTCAGTTCAAACAGCACATAAAGATGCACCCCGGAGAGAAGCCTCTTGGAGGACACAAGGTCGCTAAGCCGAAAGCTCTCGCTCTTGATGGTCCGGTAGCGAGCAAGGAGGTTTTCCAGTGCCGCCTCTGTAACGCTAAGCTCTCTTCTCTCCTAGAGCAAGGCAGCCACGAGCGACTGTGCCGGAACGCCACCGTGTGCCCCTACTGCAGCCTTAGGTTCTTTTCGCCCGAGCTCAAGCACGAGCACGAGAGCAAGTGTGAGTACAAGAAGCTGACGTGCCTCGAGTGCATGCGCACCTTCAAGTCCTCCTTCAGCATCTGGCGGCACCAAGTCGAAGTCCACAATCAGAACACCATGGCTCCAGCCGAAAACTTCTCCTTACCCATCCAGGACCACAACGGTGAAGTCACCGGCTCCTCCAAGCCCCAGGCCCAGCCCGAGCCTCAGAAAGCAAACCACGTGGTCACACCAAAAGATGACAATGCATTCAGTGACTGTTCAGAGCAAGTCAACTTCGATTCGGAAGATTCCTCCTGTCTTCCCGAAGACCTTAGCCTTTCGAAGCAACTGAAGATCCAAGTCAAAGAGGAGCCTGTGGAGGAAGCGGAGGAAGTGGCGCCTGAGGCCAGCACAGCTCCGAAAGAAGCAGCTTCCAGCAAGGACCCGGGCCTGTGGCCCTGTGAGAAATGTGGCAAGACGTTCACCTCGCACAAGCAACTGGAGCGGCACCAGGAGCTCTTGTGTTCCGTGAAACCATTCATCTGTCACGTTTGCAACAAAGCTTTTCGCACCAATTTCCGGCTCTGGAGTCACTTCCAATCCCATATGTCTCAGGCTACAGAGGACTCAGCGCATAAAGAATCTGAAGTATGCCCTGTTCCCACAAACTCTCCATCACCACCACCTCTGCCCCCACCACCGCCGCTGCCCAAGATCCAGCCCCTGGAGCCTGACAGTCCAACGGGTCTGCCTGAAAATGCAGCTCCAGCCACGGATAAACTGTTTGTGCCCCAAGAATCAGACACACTTTTTTACCATGCCCCACCCCTTTCAGCGATCACATTCAAACGCCAGTTTATGTGTAAACTTTGCCATAGGACATTCAAGACCGCCTTTAGTCTTTGGAGTCATGAACAAACCCATAATTAAAAGACCTCCCCTTTTTCCCTATAACGAAATGGGAGCAGTCTCCAGATTTCAGCCTAAGTTGTGAAATGTGTCATATAAAACAAAAATATTTTTTACAAAAAAATAATAAAGGTTGGAAATTGTTATTCTTGAGTATAAGTTGGAGGTAAACTGACATTAATTAATAATGTCTACTCAACTTAGGAAAACACTTAAAAAATACTGTGCTTCTGGACCTTACAGTCACAGGACAACTTGACTTCATTAATGTTGAAATTGATTGGTCTTGGTTGTTTGCATGGTTCCTCATTCCACAGTGTCAGTATAATCTTTAATTTGAGGTGGTTTTGTTTTCTTACTGATTTGCAGCTAGTGAAATACTATTAAAGGATTTCTGCTTTTAATTATATCAGACACATAAGTTCTAGTTAAATCTCAGCCATGTTCTTAAGTCCAAAACTTATCTGGAAGAAGTGGAGTAGTTTGCAGTGTTGATTTAGGTCTTTAGAATACTCTAGCAATAAAAAAGTGATAAACCTCAACTTTAAGAAGTTATCCTGACACTTGATAAAAATATTTGGCATTTTGTGGTCATGTAGAATTTTTCATATGAAAATTGTGAGAAATTTAAATCAGCAATAGTAATACTTAGGTTTTTATAAAATAAAAACTTTCTCTTGGGTCACTTAGTGTAGTTATTGCTGGAAGACTTGGGAGATGAAAATATTAAGATTTCTGGAAGGCCCCTAAGGTCAGTTTACAAAGGTTTCAGTGGGGACACGTGTTGTGATCAGATGGCTGCTGTGCTGTGTCCACATCACAGTGCAAGTTCAGTCCAGCACTGGAAGGACTTAGATGTTTGGTTTCCTCTGGCTTATGCTGCCACAAGTTGAAAATCTGAGTGTATTTGGGACAAAAATAACGTGGCACTAATTTTGAAATTAATATTAGTATAACAAAAAGGTCAGGACCTATATTTACATAGAGTCAGCCCAGGGGCTCTGAATCCTGAATTACCATTCACTTCCAGAGACGTGAAGCAAAGGGAGAAACAGCACACTGCAGTCTCCACATACTTTTCAAAAATGATATTGACAGTATACAGTTTCCTACCTCTTTGTCTTGTGATAAGTTCTGTTAGAATTGGTTGGAGTTTATCGTGGTAAAGTGTTCACGTGGTTCTGCTTCAAGTCACTGCTTAGCATTTCCTAAACGGCTGTTTAAGTACTATCAAGGGTCCAAAATTAGTTTTTGTGGTTGTTTTTTTTTAACTTCTTTTGGCCCATAAGGTTTGAGCTTTTTTGGTTTCTTATAGGTGTTATCCAAAGTTCTAGGGGCTGTTTCAAAAGGTACAATTTTTATTTTACTTGGGTGGTCAGATATATAAAAGTAGAAAAATTGGGGAATCTACAAAATCCTTTTAAGGTAGTGATGTGGATTAAGACCACCAAGTTTATTAATTTTTTTTACAAGCTATTCTTTCAAAAAAGAAAAATTACTACTGTGACTAAGAAATAGTATGCTGAGTACTTAAATTTGTGCTGTAGCAGAAAAGAACTGTCCTTATCAACCTCATTACCCACATTCCAGACCAAAGGTAGGAAGGACAGTCTCTTTATTTGAAACACAAACATTTTTATAAAATACTAATTGACTTTGTACATTATGTAAATTACATATGAAATTTTGCGTTTTATTTTTTCACTAGAGGCCCGGTGCACGAAATTTGTGCACTTGAGGGGGGCTCCCTCAGGCCAGCCTGCACCCTCTTGCAGTCCAGGAGCCCTCAGGGGATGTCCAGATGACAGCTTAGGCCCGCTCCCCGTGAGCCTGGCTTCTTGCTGAACAGCACTCCCCCTGTGAGAGTGCACAGTCTTTCCTCTGTTAGGTCAATTTGCATATTATCCTTTTATTATATAGGATTTGAAAACTCAAAAGTCCCAAAATATTTGAGTGGTTACTTCCTGTTTCTGTTCTTAAATTTGATGGTGAAAGGAAAATAAAATTAAGTTACAATTAATGATTATTACAATCTTTATATTTTCTTACGTCTGCATTTTAGAGACAAAACTAAAGCATATAATTTAATGTCAAACATTAGGATGAATGATTGTCCATTGAGTTCATTCCCTGTATGATGTGGTATTTCTTACTCTGAACACCTTGGGATCTATCCCTTTAGTAGAAGACAGTTTCCCTCAGAGTAATCATTACTTATGGCTGTTTGAGTATCTAATAAATCCACAACACACAGTATCTTGGCATTGTAAATTCAGTATCCTAGGACTTGAACCTTTATGCCACTTTTTTGAGGTTTTTTAAATAAAGTTGACCAGTAAGATATTTTTGATCTAAATATAGGCGCTGCGAATCTGTTAGATTTTAAGAATTGCCAGTGGTTTGTCTTGTTAGTTCACATTTTTGTCTAGGCAAGGAACGTAAAACTTCAAATAAAATTTTGAACCAAAAACATTTATAATGCAGTTCTGGTTTTTCTATTACTTTTTATACTGTATCTTAAAAGCATTAGGCGGAAAGAGTTTATTTTGGTGGTCAAAAAATAAAATATGCTTCCACTCGTGTAACTATTTTAAGCGTTAAGAAGTAAAATAATGAAAGACAAGTTTATTGCTTTATTCAGTAAACAGGTTTTTAAAGAATATCTCAGTAGTCAAATACTCGGTGTAAGACGACTTGGTCTTTCATTGTTGCAACTCTTTAGCTAGCAAATATATTCTTGAAAAAAGATTTTTCTGATTGTAATTAGTTTTGGAAGTGTAGAAAGTTCATTATTCCTTGTAAGTATTCAGGATGTCTGCTTTTTTATGCAGTTGTGGAAAGAATGTAAGATGTTTTAATATATTCTTTGTTAATCTGAGAACTTGTTATTGAATCATTTTCTTCATGTTGGGGAAGGAGGGAGGAACATCATAAAACACGTTTTTATTAAGGTAAGCAATGGAGGTAACATTAGTGCACATTTTTATAGTAATATTTCAAGAATAATAGAATATTTACCTTTAAAACTGGTTATGGTTTGTATGTATTTATAATTTTATCAAAATATTCAGCTAATGATTCAACAGTGATGTCATGTGCATTTGTGGGGAGATTAAGTGGTTCTTGGTTTTCTGATCTGGAACAAGTCGTAACAACCTTCTCTTTAAAAATATGCCCCAGCACTTAATTGGTTATACTCTAATCCACACACAGCGCCCCCTGGTGCTGAGAACAGACACAGACAAGAATAAAACATGGCCTTCCCTGGAGGTAAGGGGTGTTTCATCCACAGGCCAACTGGCCACGGTGAGGGGGAGACAGGATTAACTCATCTAAAGTTGGCCTTGTTCCCTCTAAGTGTGTGTGTGTTCCATAATCTGAAACTGTGGGAAGTGAAATTATTTGCCTTTTCTTAACTACAAAAAATAATTAGATGTCATTCATAACATCTCTTTATAAATTGCACTAATTAATATTGGAACATTATATCAATTTCTGATGTATCAGTGTTTTGCAGTAATTGTGAAAAGCATTGATTTAAATAATGCTAACACATTCTTTAATAAGTTCTTTAACACTGGCCTTTTTAAGTTTTAAAGATGGGTTTTTCCCTTGTGGCTTTAGCACTTTAAGAAGTTTGATGTTTGTCTAATTTTTGCCATGTTTGTTCAGTGCTACTCTGGCTACGGCATTTCCACGCAACTAGGAAGAAACCGAACCGTCAGCGTTTAGATCTGGAGGAGAAAAATGAGTTAATGTAAGGCTTTTCAAAAATTCCTTATAGAGGCAGTCATTTGTGAACCAAAGTATTCTGCTGTAAATCTGTAAAATAATTGAATTCAGTGCTCTTTGGTCATTTGTTAGTGCTATCCAGATTTTCCTGTTACATACTTGGTTAATATTGATTTTCCAAAAGTGATCATTTCTTATTGACATTAATCCAAGACTGTTCAAAACTTTTATTAAATATATGCTTATTGTTGAAAGAAAAACAAATGTGGTTTTGTAATTGTGTATTTTGTTGTTATATCCTTAGCAGAATAATTCATTGTTTGATTTTATTTAGGAATAAGCTTTTTTGGACTGAAAATTCATAGTCAAATAGGATTTCTGTGGAATGTTAATCCATTGCTTATTCGTATCCAATTCTGTTGTCTGTTTACTTTGCTTAAATCTTGACTAAGAATGATGGGAGTCAATAAATTTGTACTGTATTTTGTTTGGAGTCTCAGTCTCATTGGTATGTTTTAGACTTTGATGCTAATGATCGATAGCATTTAAATGTATGAAAGTGAAGATAAAACCCATCTAATTGGCTAATATGAATAACCACCTGCAAGTTGTAAGAGATTTAATTTTCCCCATTAGTTGCAAGTTACTTGTAGAATTGATTGCACTAAAGCTTCACTAATTTGGGCACCAGAAATATAACTAAAACCATATAAGCAGTAATCTGCCTGGGCACCTTTTTCTTTACTGTTCAAATTAGTATTTTTACAAAATGTAGCGGTAAAGGCATAAAAAAGTTCATATCAAGTGATAAACTGTTTCTTAATTTTATAAGGCTTTCATGTTGTAGCATCCTTTTTCCTTCTAAGGTGGCTCTTCCATTACATGGGCATATATTAACTTCATTATGGTATACTAGAGGCCTGGTGCATGGATTTGTGCACCAGTGGGGTCCCTTGGCCTGGCCTGCGCCCTCTGGTAATCCGGAACCCCTTGCAGTGGTTCTCAATCTTCCTAATGCCGTGACCCTTTAATACAGTTCCTCATGTTGTGGTGACCCCCAACCATAAAATTATTTTCATTGCTACTTCATAACTATAATTTTGCTACTGTTAGGAATCATAATGTAAATATCTGATATGCAGGATGTATTTTCATCGTTTGCAACCCACAGGTTGAGAACCGCTGCTGAGGGGATGTCAGACTGCTGGTTTTGGCCCGATCCCCACAGGCCAGGCCAAGGGACTCCACTGGTGCACGAATCTGTGCACTGGGCCTCTAGTATGCATATAAGATCTTTGGTTAATCTCTTCCCACCCTCCCCCCTCCTCTCTTCCCTCTGAGATTCATCAGTCTGTTCCATGTTTCCATGCCTATGCATTGAGCGTCTGCCTCCTGATGGTCAGTGTGCATCATAGCTACCGGTTGATGGCCAGTGGCTGTGGAAATAGGGAAGGAGAGACCAGATGGTCCTTACCGATTTGCTCCACCCAGGTTTGCACTTGCCTCTTCTGATGGTTTTGGTTTCCTTGCCTGATACCCTAAACTAGCCTTTCTGGGGAGCGACTGGCTAAAAGTTTCTTGAACACAGTTCACCAGGAATAAATGGCAAACTCTTTATTTGAATCTCCTTTAGCCCTCTTATTCCATTTCCACCAAATAGATTTGTCTTAAAATTTTACATCTGCCCCTTCTTAGTAAATTACAAGCTTTTCCAAGTTTGAGATTGTTGCATTCCTGTCACATCCTCCTGGGTCTTGGGCCCACACGCAAGGCAATGTCCAGCGGGTGATATTTTCACCTAGCCAGAGAGGCTAAGTCTTGGCTCTGTTAATGTCAGCTCTTATGAACTATGGAGTTGAGTGGAAGGTATTCTTTGTACAAGGCTTATGTCTGGAGAAAAATGTCCCCCTGTTGTCATAGAAGCACTTTGAAAATAAAGCATGGTGCAGCCCTACTTGCATGGATTCAGGTGTCATGCTCAGCCATGGGCCCCCATCCTTGGCAGTGGGGTCCTTTGGTTGGGTGGCTGACCTCATGGTAGTGCGAACCTGCATTTTGCCCAGCTGAGTGTCTTAGCCTGGCGGCATCATTTCTTCTAGGAGTTATTTCCCAACCCCTACTCGCCCGTTCCCCACTCCAGGCTAAAGTAGTGCCCCTATGTGTTCCCAGAAAGCCCTGGGATAGCCCAGTCACTCTGTGGCTTCCATTTTGCCAACCTGTGGTCTATCCAACAAGAACGGGACTGGCCCGTGGGCAGGGACTGTTGGTCAGCTTTGTGTTTCCATGGCTGGGCCTAGTAAGTGTTTGATAAATAAATGCAGCAAAGAACTCTTGTCAGAGGCGAGAGACAACCAGCCCATTTATTTTCCACTACTATCAGAAGGAAACTTGCTGAATACCTGCATATAACCTGGTACTCTCCAGATTTTCCTTCAGCTACTCAGTGAGAGACCCAGAGAGTGTTTTAGTTTGTATATGGTTCCCAGTAAACTCGAGGAGGAATGGAATGTTCAGGTGGCTGGTCTTAGATGGCGAGTCCTTTGGATTGTAAATGCCATGCGCTTGTTTTGGGTGTGTACGTGCCGTGTGAGTGTCGCTGGCACTACTGAGGTGCCCATGATGTCACCCCCAGTGTGGCAAGTTGTCTAGATAAACTCATCAGTAAACGTAAGAATAGTAATAGCTAATGACTAGTTATTACTAGTATCGTAGTAACAGCTAACAGTGTTCACTACCTGGGAAGCATTGTGCACATGTGTGTTCCATGTGTGTAAAGTAGTGACAGGCTGGTTTTCCTCCCATATTCTTACTTTTCCTCTCTTCCCACACTTCCCCATTTTCAGCCCTGTAATCTCTCGTCCCCTCAATCTGGAAAATTCCTCAGTCGTTTTTTGACTTTCATGGCCTCGGTAATTTTGAAGATTATGGACCAGTCACCTTATGAGCATCCCTTAATTGGAGTTTGTCTGCTGTTTCCACATGATTGGACCAACGTTATGCATTTTTGTACCAGAACATCACAGAGGCTGTATTTTTGTACTTCAACCTATGGGTGGCATACTACACCTGGTTGTCCCTTATTGATCATTCCACTAAGATCATTTCTGCCAGATTTCTCCACGAGGCTTTTCGCCCTTTTTAATATTTTGTGGGGAGGTATTTTTGAGACTATCCATTCCTCATCTTCATTTTACCCACGAATTTTAGCATCTGTTAATGTTTCTTGACTGGATTATTTTTATAGTCGTTGCCAAATGGAGATTTTCTCATACCTCCATGCTTTCTTTATTGTGGACTCTAACTGCAAAAAAAAATATATATATATATTAATTTATTCACCTATTTGAGTGTTGTGGATTCATGAATTCATAACCCATTCTGTGGGTTATAATCAGTTGCCATCATTTTTAAAGTTTTTATTCTTAAACTAGAGGCCCGGTGCACAAAATTCATGCACTTGCAGGAGGGAGGTATCTCAGGCAGGCCTGTGCCCTCTCCCAGTCCAGGAGCCCACAGGGAGCGGGCCTAAGCTGTCAGTCGGACATCCTTAGCGCTGCTGCGGAGGCGGGAGAGGCTCCCACCACCGGCACTGTGCTTGCCAGCCATGAGCCCTGCTTCTGGTTGAGAGCACTGACCACCAGGGAGCAGCTCCTGCGTTGAGTGTCTGCCCCCTGGTGGTCAGTGCGCATCATAGCAGCTGGTCATTTCACCATTTGGTTGATTTGCGTATTAGCCTTTTATTATATAGAATTGTCCTCGATTTAGCCAGTGAGAACTGACTTCTCTGACTTTTGACATGCCCTCCCCCCCACACCCCCCGCTTTTTTTAACCTGGTATTTCTTTATTTTAAAAATATGGAACACTTCATCAATTTGCGTGTCATCCTTGCACAGGGGCCATGCTAATCTTCTCTGTATCACTCCAATGTTAGTATGTGTGCTGCCGAAGTGAGCTCACAAGTCCCCTTTATTCTTTGAGTATTTTCTTACTTTCTTACACTAGATATTCCAGACTCATCTTGTTCTTTCCCTGCCAGAGCCCTGAAATTAGCCATTTTGCCAAGGAACATGATTCCTTTTAGTGGAGAATACTGTTTGAAAACCAACATACTGGCATTAAGTATGTTCCCAGTCCCTTCAGTGGGCAGGCATAGAGGGAAAGAATAGACACACAGACACACACACACACCTGCATTTATTTTTGAACTAGAGGCCCAATGCATGAAATTCATGCATGGGTAGGGTCCCTAAGCCTGGCTGGTGATCAGGGCCAATCGGGGCCTTCCAGTTGCTGGCTGGGGCTTTCCTTCATTCTGCACTGCCCCCTGGTGGCCAGCACACATCATAGTGAGCGATCAAACTTCCGAGGGGACAATTTGCATATTAGGCTTTTATATAGAGAGATTGTCTAGACCAGCCGTGGGCAAACTACGGCCCGCGGGCCGGATTCGGCCCGTTCGGCTGTTTATCCGGCCCACGGAGCCGAAAGAGCGGAGGGTTCTCTTGCTCTCCCCTCCGCTCCTTCACCAGCAGCAGTGTTAACATGTACTAGTTCACACAAACACTCCATCCATGCTTTTGTTCTGGCCCTCCGGTCCAGTTTAAGAACCCATTGTGGCCCTCGAGTCAAAAAGTTTGCCCACCCCTGGTCTAAACAGTGGTCGGCAAACTGCGGCTCAGCAAACCGCGGCTTGCGAGTCACATGCGGCTCTTTGGTTCCTTGAGTGTGGCTCTTCCACAAAATACTGGCTCTTCCGCAAAATACCGGCTCTTCCGCAAAATACCGACTTCTGCACGTGGGCCACGGTTTCAATTGCACTGTATGTGTGTGCCCGCACGTGGTATTTTGTGGAAGAGCCACACTGAAGGGGCCAAAGAACCACATGTGGCTCACAAGCTGTGGTTTGCTGACCACAGGTCTAGACCTATCTACCAGAAGTTTGGTTTGGATCTTTTTTAAAAAATATATATATTAATTATTGCCATTTAAAAAAAAATAATATGTTACTGATTTTTTTACAGAGAGGAAGGGAGAGGGATAGAAAGTTAGAAACATCAATGAGAGAGAAACATCAATCAGCTGCCTCCTACACACCCCCTACTAGGGATGTGCCTGCAACCAATGTACATGCCCTTGACCAGAATCGAACCTGGGACCATTCAGTCTGCAGGCCAACACTCTATCCACTGAGCCAAACTGGTTAGGGCTGGATCTTATTTATATCTTCTAGGTCTATACTCCTCATGTTCATTCTTGCCTCTAGCTTTTTGAACACATGGGATACAGTTATAACGACCTTTAATCTCCTCAGATACTAATTCTTGCATTTCTTCAGTTTCTGGGATGGCTTCAATTTCTTTTTTTTCCTCCTCATTCTGGGTAACATTTTCCTTCCTCTTGGCATATCCTGTAATTTTTTTCTTGGATGGCAGACATTGTGAACTTTACCTTGTTGAGTGCTGGGTACTTCTGTATCCCTATACTAGTAAATGTTCTGGAGGGCCCTAGCCAGTTTGGCTTAGTGGATAGAGCATTGGCCCTTAAACTGAAGGGTCCCAGGTTCGATTCTAGTCAAGGGCATGTACCTTGGTTGCATGGATCCCCAGCCCTGGTCAGGGTGCCTACAGGAGCAACCAATTGATGAGTCTCTCTCACAACGATGTTTCTCTTTCTCTGTCTCTCCCCTTCACTTCCACTCTCTGAAAATCAATGGAAATATATCCTCTGGTGATGATTAATAAAACAAAACAAAACAAAAAAGTTTTTAAAAAGTTATGGAGGTTTGTTTGGGGGACATAATTAACTTAGTGAGAATCAATTCTATCGTTTTAGGTTTTGCTCCTAAACTGTATTAAGTGGTATCAAAGTAGCATTTAATTGAGATCTATGGCTCCATCACTGAAACCACATTCCTACCCATTCCCCACGGATTATTTCAGGCACTGTGTGAGCTCCTGGGATTGTTCCCTGTATTGCGATCAGGTGGTCCTTCTCCAGCCTCAGATGTCGTCACCTCACAAGCATATGTTGATCAGCAGCTGCTGGAGCAAGTTGAGTTCAGAGATCTGTGAAGACCAGTTTCTGTTCACAAATCAGTGACCAGAGATAGGTTAGCAAATAGCATGTAATGTTTGATGTTATTTTTTGTCTGATTTCTCAGTAAAAGAAAAGAACATAAGGTAGAATATACCTTACTAGCCCTTTCATTAAAAATAAAATAATTTCCCAGAGTCATAGAAGCATGAACAGCCTTGAACCTCAGAGGGAAGGCAGGGGAGGGTGGGTGAGAAGAGATCAACCAATGAACTTGTATGCATATATGCATAACCCATGGACACAGACAATGGGGTGGTGAGGGCCTGGGGCAGGGGGGAGGATGGGAGTGGGCTGGAAGAGGTTAATGGGAGGAAAAGGAAGACCTATGTAATACTTTCAACAATAAAGACTAAAAGAAAAAAAAGTTGACTCCAAGTGTTGTTGGGTCTCTGAGGAGGGCTAGGCTCTGCTGCTAGCCCCCACACACCCATATTTTAGAAACACCCAGGGAATGTTTCCTGATTTCATATATATATGGTTATAGGGGTATAAATTTGTTGGTGGGGGTTTCTTCACAGAACAGCTGGAAATGGCTGTAGCAGTTACTAAGGAAAGGCTTTACATTATCCAGAGCTGAGGCTCTTTCCCGAGGAACCAATGCTGATTGGTCCCAGGAGGTACAGTTGATAGAGTCCCAGGGCTCAGGAACAGTCTTATACTGTATACAATTCGGGAAGTCTTCCTCATAGAAATATCCGGATTTCAGTGCCAGTGCTAGGGCGGAACACTAGAAACACTATGTTCCCAATAAGTGGCATATTTTTAAATATATGAAAGGCAGGGCACGTTATAATTTTTGTGGGCCCTGGCCACTTTGGGGAAACTTTCTTCCATTAAAATATGTACGTTAGTTCTATTTTACAACTGCATTGAAAAATACAACCCAGGCTGGGTTAAAAATTAAAATATGTTCTTCCACCCAGAAGCACATTTTCTTCTTTCTGGTTTTTAAGGAAATTTAAATACTCTTGTGGTTCCTAAAAAACCCCAAACATTTTTGTGGTTCCCTGAAAGCACCATAGGCCCTAAACACCATGCTTACAGGATAAGTCAGCCCCGATTAAAGGAAGAAACGAGGCAGGCAGCTATGCACACCGGCCAAGAGAAACAAACCCCAGATAGAGAGATGGAAACTTGAGCGTCCAAATCTCTGCTAGAAAAGCTGTTCCGTGGATGACAGCCTCCCAAAGTTTATGTTTGTTTTTTAGCCCAATAACAGACTAGGAATTCTATTGGGCTTTTTTTTAATTCCTTTAAAATAAATAGAAAGTACTTTCATTTCTGACATGTGATGAATTAGTTGCTCCAAGGAGATTTCCTACTTTGGAAGCCCTTGGAATCTTTTTTTTCAAAAATATGTTTTTATTCTTAGAGAGGAAGGGAGAGGAGAGAGAGAGAATCACCAATGATGAGAGAGAAACATCGATCAGCTGCCTCCTGTGCGCCCCACACTGGGGAGCAGGCCTGCAACCCAGGCATGTGCCCTGACCGGGAATAGAACGGCGGCTTCTTAGTGCGTAGGTCAACGCTCAACCACTGAGCCATACCAGCCGGTTGGAGCACTTGGATTTTTAATAAGACACATTGTCTGATGAATTACCAGCTCCATAAGAAGTAGGGGGATTTCCTGAGCACCCTCCCCAGCCTGCCCCTAAGAAGCTAACAAACTCAGGAGCAGGTTGTCTGAGGCTCCTGGCCTTACTATCTACTAGTAGGAACCCTGAGCCTTGGGTAGGGAACTGAGCGTGGCTGTCACTTTGAGCTGGGACTCTGCAGGGTGGGGCAGAGCGTGCAGAAGAGTGTCCCTATAACCAGGCTGCTTTAGAAAGTTGACAAGGTTGGCCCCTGGCTGGTGTCTGGGAACCTGGACTTGGGGAGGGTTCTCTCTATTCCCCGGTAAGAGTGGCTCACTGTGCCCAAGCTGTTTGTGCAGACCACATTTTTTATGCTGAACATTGCCCTCCTGGGAGTATGGGATTTTGAAGCATGCTAGGTAGAAGGTGCCTACTGTGTGCCATTGCAAAGGTGCACGCTCCTTCCCAACAGGTGTGGCAGCTTTGTGCAGGCCGGTGGCTCTTGAACCTGGCTGGACATTAAAATCACCACAGGAACCGTTAAGAAACCCAGGTGCCACATTCACGATAGTCCCATGGGCAACAGAAGGGTAGTGGTGTGTCCACATCGGGGACTTCTACACAGCAAGGGATGGATCAACCACAGCACACACCACACTACAGGAACCACACATGGAGAGAACAGGCCGTCTGACCCGGCTTACAGCAAGAGCAAAACAGGCAGAACCGGGGCTGTGAGAAGTCAGCTTCTGGTTACCTTTGGAGGGTGAGGCTAGTGACAGGAGGGAGTCTGCGGGCTCCCAGGTGCTGGTCACGCTCTGATTCCTCATCTGGGTTACAGGGGTGCGGCCCATTGGGGGAAACTCAGGGAGCTGAACACGTGATTTGTGCACTTTCCTTTATGCATATTAAACTTCAGTAAACATCCAAAGTAAACAGGAAGTGAGCAATACCAGGCCCATTGCAGACCAATCTGAAACCCTTGCGTGAGCTCCAGGCATGAGAGAGTTTTCTGTATCTTCCGATGCCTCTACAGATCCTAGTGTGCAGCCAAGATCCGAATGCACGTCACAGGGGCATCTGGTGAAAATGCAGTTCTGCCTTTCCAGGGCTGGGAAGGCCCAGGGCTCTGCATTCTTGTCTTGAGAACAGCTTCCAGCCAAGGCCCATTGCTGCCCCACACAGGAGCAGTGAGGCTGTTTAAAAATTAATTTTAGCCCCAGCTGGTTTGGCTCAGTGGATAGAGTGTTAGCCTGCGAACTGAAGGGTCCCAGGTTCGATTCCAGCTAAGGGCATATGCCCTGGTTGTGGGCTTGATCCCCATTAGGGGGCATGCAGGAGGCAGCTGATCAACGATTCTCATCATTGATGTTTCTATCTCTCTTTCCCTCTCCCTTCCTCTCTGGAATCAATAAATATATATTTAAAGATAAATAAATAAATAAAAATTAATTTTAAAGAAAGATCAGGCCGGTGTTCTCAGTGGTTGAGTGTCAAACCATGAACGAGGAGGTCACAATTTCATTCCCGGTCAGGGCACAAGTCTGGGTTACAGGCTCGATCCCCAGTGGGGGGAGGTGCGGGAAGCAGTGATTCTCATCATTGATGTTTCTACTGCTCTCTCCCTCTCCCTTCCTCTCTCTGAGATCAATTACATATATACTAGGAGCCCAGTGCGCTATTTGAAATCGCGTGGCGCCGCCTACCCTAGAGTCGCGGGTCCGGCCCTGCCTCCCTCTCTGGCCCTTGAAGCAGCCGCGGCCGCTGCTGATCAGGCCCTCCCCCAGCACAGGCACGCCGAGGCCCCTGCCGCCCCACCCCCAATGCTGCACCGCAACCCCCTCCTGTCCGGTCAGCCCGTTACAGTGTCATGGTTAATTAGCATATTTCTCTATTTTTTTATGTATTAATACATATACGATATATCTTATATACATATACTAGTAAAATATGTATATTTTTAAATTCCATGATGGGAGGTGGCTCAGAGCAGCAGTTCTGTGGGAGGTGTACAGACTTGCCTGAGAGACACAGTGGGGGATGGAGAAGTGGAAACCAGGACCCCAGAGACACCCCCTCATCTCCAGGAAGGTTCCACAGAGCTCCAGAGAACACAGGGCCAGATGGAGACAGACGGGGACCTTCCAGCTTGTCCCTGAATGAGGCCCGGGAGCTGGGGGACCCAGGAGCTGGGGGACCGAGGGAGAGCACCCATCCTGCTGCTCTGGGGCCCCACCTCACTAAGCAGGTCAGGATGGGGCCCTGTAGCCAAACAAGAGCCCTTCGGACTGCACTCAGGCCAGGTCTTCAGGCCCAGGGGAGTCACATAAACATGCCCGAGAGCCTGCAGGTGTGACAACAGAATCACTGTCCCCAGCCAGGTGAGCAGAGACAGGTATGTGGTGGGAAAGTATCTCCCCAACCCATCTCCCTCCTGAGATGGAGCACCCATTAACGTGGCTCGTGGCCTCCCGTGGCCCCTTCTCTTTCCCAAGCTGCCCCTGGAGAAGGGGGTGTGGCTCTGTGATTGGCAGATTCCTGAGGAACAGGTGTGTAACTAGGAAGGCGGTGCCTGGATCTACCTGATCTGGGGGCTCAGCTCACAAACCAGCTCAGCTAAGAGGCTGTCAGCTCAGTTCACTGGTCCTGATGGTGACAGTCTGCACTCTTGTTCACTCATACTTCACTCCCAACTTAGCACCCCGGTGACGAAGAGGGGTGCTATTTGGGGGCCACACCCTGGGATCTTGATAAGGTGCCAATGAAAGGAGAAAGTGTAAATACCCTGCTTTTTCACACGGAAAATTTTAGTCTGATAATACGGACATTGATCCCTGACCACAGTTGAGACGGGATCATTCAGCATCCAGTTTGCAAAGATTTAGAAAACAGTGACGACCCCGAGCCGGCAGTTCACTCAGGTCAGCTCCCAGTGGACACCTCTGGTTTTCAAGTTCCAGCCCCTTCGCCAGCACCTTAAGTGTGGCTTGTCCCATCAAAACTCACCGTCACCCCTCCAAGCTGCTCTCACCCTACATTTCCCTGAAGTATGTCACCCCACCCTTGGTGAGACCTGCCGGTGTTCCTCCTGTCTCACCCTGCCAGATTCCTTAAGGTGCCACCGAGCCCTCTGCCTCCTCAAGTCTCACAGCAGAGCCCTGAGCTCCAGTGCCCCACCCCACCACCTCCCCACCTCCACCCACCCTCTACCTCCACCCCCCACCTCCACCCCATCCCCTACCTCCATCCCATCCACCTCTACCCCACCCCCTACTTCCATCCAGCCCACCTCACCCCCCCACCTCCACCCCACCCTCTACTTCCACCCTCACTCCCCCACCCCCTACTTCTACGCCCCCACACCTCCACCCCCACTGCAAAGTGTCCTGGGACAGTCTTCTCAAATGTCAACGCGCACTGACATTCCCGGGCTCTAATTTAAATGCAGGTTTTGACTCCTCAGCTCCAGGGTGAGGCCTGGGAGTCCACATTTCTAACAAGCTCCCAGATGGCCCTGAAGCCGCCTGTCCCTGCCCACCCTGACCAGCAGGCTCTGAGCAACACACAAACTGATGATGCCGCCTGTGCCCCAACCCTCCGACAGTTCTCCTCTGGACAAAACCTAACTCTCTATAAGCCCACTTCTGACCAGGCCCTGCCTTCATTTCCAAACTCATCTCAGGCCAACCAAACCTGCTACCATCTATCCAGATCCAGCCAGAACCACCCACACAGCGGGGGGTGCTTCCTGGCCTTTGAACCTGAGGTCTAGAGTGCCTGTCCCTCCCACCCCCATTTCCTCTTCAACCTTGTTTGTTTCTGCTTACACTCAAGGCCCAGGTCAACTGCCCCCTAATAGAGTTGGGGCTCTCCTTCCTCTGTTCCCCCCACGCTTTGTGAAATACCCCTGTTTGGTGTCTAATGGTTTGGGGGTAACCTTGTCTGTCCCACTAGGCCGCCATGAGCCCCTCAGGGAGGCCTTAGCCGGCTCCCCAAGGAACAACAGCGTCTCCCCCCCCCCCCCGTGGTCTATTTTTGGAAGCGATTCCAGGGAACAGGTGGGGGCTGGGAAGAGCAAGACAGGGGAGATGCTGTGGGCACCAGGGCCCCTTCCTGCCCAGTCCTCTACGGACAGGTGGAGAGGCCTCCGAGGGGAGACACCGAGAAGGCAGTGTTTGCCCTTCATCTCCTGTCACCACTGCTCAAGGCTTGTCCAAGAGCCTATTGATGCCTGTCATTTCAAGGTTTACCTGTGTTCCAGAATGTTGTGACAGTCCCATGTGGAGGCGACAAAGACACCCAGGGCAGCGACACCTGGTGCCACCGAGGCAAAGTGTTGCCAGGCTCCCCCCGGGCACAGCTGGGTGCCAGGGCGGAGTTGAGGCAAGTGGGTCGGAAGGATTGGAAGTGGGGACTGCAGCTCCTCAGGGTGGCTCAGGCCTGGGACGCAGCACCTGGCACAGCGCAGGCTGCGAGCCCAAGGGATGCTGAATGAGCGAACGAACAGACAAGTGAATGAAAATAAATATCCTCATTTTCGTTGTGGATCTGGTTGTCAGAACGATAACCCAACACATATTCATGGTAAGAGGCCTCTGGTTTGGAGAACCAGCCTCAGGAAGGGAGGCTGAGGATCCAGGCCACAGTTGGTGACTGTCCTGTACCACCTCTTCCCAGGCCGCAACCAGCGCTCACCCCCATTTCTTGAGTGAAGTCTTTGACGTCATACTGATACTGATCAAATTTACAGACCAAATCAAAGCTGGAAGAATACAGAATCGAACATGGGCAAGGCCACAGTTAAAAAGGAAAAACCTAGTGGACGCCCGAGAAAGAACGGCTGTGCCAGTCTACATTATGCAAGTTAGGGTGGGTTAATACACCAGGTTAGCAAGTTAGGGTGGGTTAATACACCAGGTTAGGAAGTTAGGGTAGGTTAATACACCAGGTTAGCAAGTTAGGGCGGGTTAATACACCAGGTTAGGAAGTTAGGGTGGGTTAATACACCAGGCTAGCAAATTAGGGTGGGTTAATACACCAGGTTAGGAAGTTAGGGTGCGTTAATACACCAGGTTAGCAAGTTAGGGGGGGTTAATACACCAGGTTAGCAAGTTAGGGTGGGTTAATACACCAGGTTAGCAAGTTAGGGCGGGTTAATACACCAGGTTAGCAAGTTAGGGTGGGTTAATATACCAGGTTAGCAAGTTAGGGTGGGTTAATATACCAGGTTAGGAAGTTAGGGTGGGTTAATATACCAGGTTAGCAAGTTAGGGTGGGTTAATATACCAGGTTAGCAAGTTAGGGTGGGTTAATATACCAGGTTAGGAAGTTAGGGTGGGTTAATACACCAGGTTAGCAAGTTAGGGTGGGTTAATATACCAGGTTAGCAAGTTAGGGTGGGTTAATATACCAGGTTAGGAAGTTAGGGTGGGTTAATACACCAGGTTAGAAAGTTAGGGTGGGTTAATATACCAGGTTAGGAAGTTAGGGCGGGTTAATACACCAGGTTAGCAAGTTAGGGTGGGTTAATATACCAGGTTAGCAAGTTAGGGTGGGTTAATATACCAGGTTAGGAAGTTAGGGTGGGTTAATACACCAGGTTAGCAAGTTAGGGTGGGTTAATATACCAGGTTAGCAAGTTAGGGTGGGTTAATATACCAGGTTAGGAAGTTAGGGTGGGTTAATTCATCAGGTTAGCAAGTTAGGGTGGGTTAATATGCTGGGTTAGCAAGGTAGGGTGGGTTAATATACCAGGTTAGCAAGTTAGGGTGGGTTAATACACCAGGTTAGCAAGTTAGGGTGGGTTAATACACCAGGTTAGCAAGTTAGGGTGGGTTAATACACCAGGTTAGCAAGTTAGAGTGGGTTAATACACCAGGTTAGGAAGTTAGGGTGGGTTAATATACCAGGTTAGCAAGTTAGGGTGGGTTAATATACTAGGTTAGGAAGTTAAGTTGGGTTAATATACCAGGTTAGCAAGTTAGGGTTGGTTAATACACCAGGTTAGCAAGTTAGGGTGGGTTAATACACCAGGTTAGCAAGTTAGGGTGGGTTAATACACCAGGTTAGCAAGTTAGGGTGGGTTAATACACCAGGTTAGCAAGTTAGGGTGGGTTAATACACCAGGTTAGCAAGTTAGGGTGGGTTAATACACCAGGTTAGGAAGTTAGGGTGGGTTAATACACCACGTTAGCAAGTTAGGGTGGGTTAATATACCAGGTTAGGAAGTTAGGGTGCGTTAATATACCAGGTTAGGAAGTTAGGGTGGGTTAATATACTAGGTTAGCAAGTTAGGGTGGGTTAATATACCAGGTTAGGAAGTTAGGGTTGGTTAATTCATCAGGTTAGCAAGTTAGGGTGGGTTAATACACCAGGTTAGCAAGTTAGAGTGGGTTAATATACCAGGTTAGCAAGTTAGGGTGGGTTAATACACCAGGTTAGAAAGTTAGGGTGGGTTAATATACCAGGTTAGCAAGTTAGGGTGGGTTAATACACCAGGTTAGGAAGTTAGGGTGGGTTAATATACCAGGTTAGGAAGTTAGGGTGCGTTAATATACCAGGTTAGCAAGTTAGGGTGGGCTAATATACCAGGTTAGCAAGTTTGGGTGGGTTAATATGCTGGGTTAGTAAGTTAGGATGGGTTAATATGCCCGGTTAGGAAGTTAAGATGGGTTAATAGACCCAGATTAGTAAGTTAGGGTGGGTTAATATGCTGGGTTAGGAAGTTAGGATGGGTTAATATGCCAGGTTAGGAAGTTAAGATGGTTAATAGACCCAGATTAGTAAGTTAGGGTGGGTTAATATTGTGGGCGAAAGGGGCCACATGCTGACCTGACAAGCTCAGGGGAGGCCTGCATGGCAGTCTTGCAAACTCAGTGACCTAAAGTAACCACAAAGGATGGTCTGAAATTAAACTTTAACTAAACGCAGTTATGGTGGGTAGTTACATCCTAGGCCGGTATCTTCACTGACTAGGTCAACCTTTACCTTAACTGAGCCTATCTGTCTTTTTGCATCTGTAATAACATAACCTTGAAATGTCTGGGTAACTTGTAACTTCCCTTTTTCTGGACCCCCTGGGGCATAACCTAATGTGCTGGGTGCCAGGACAGATACCACAAATTCCTTTATTATCATGTTAATTGTTCCTGCACCCACCTAAGTATGTGTCCATCATTTTACTTTTTATCCAATCCCAGGGGTTCCCCCCCCCCTGCCCCCACTTTGCTTTCTCCCGCCTCTCTGGTCTATCACCAATGGATTTCATGTAACCCACCCAAGTCCCTTTTCTTTGATTTCAATGTATAAATACAGATGTAACCCGCCATTCTCTGGAACATTATCTCAACTCATTGAGGTTCTGCTTCTTGGCATATGTGGACAGTTTGGCTCAAATAAACTCAAAAGAATTCTTTACAGGTTTCTATGGTTTTTTATGTTAACAATATACCCAGGTAGGTAAGTTAGGATGGGTTAATATACCCAGGTTAGTAAGTTAGGATGGGTTAATATGCACCGGGTAACTAGTTAGGGTGGGTTAATGAGATTCTGAAATCCCATTGACTCTTCTCTGCGTCAGACATCAAGAAACACCTTTGAAAGTACATGAGAAACAACGTAATGGCTGTGTCCAGGAAGGCCAGCCTGGGTTGGCAGCTGCAAGGGATGCAAAGATGGTGACACTGCCTGGCAGGGGAGCTTTGCGGATGCCCCGTGTTCCCAGCCTAACACCCCCTTTTACTAGTACAGGCGTGTTTGCATGCATTCCTGCGATCATGCAGTTAGAACAAAAGCAGACCAGCTTCCCCGACATCACCCTTTAGTCCCGGCACGTTCTTTTTCTGGTTTCCCTTGGAAGGCTCCGTGCACTGTGGGATCTCATTCCGCCTGTTCCCCATCATCTGCAACCCAGGGCTTTAAATGCTGCTCTCTGGTGACCAAGGCCACCAGCCTGTCAGGCTGATCTGCCCCAGAGCCAGGGGGCACATACCGGAAATTACCTGGCCCTCCCTTTCCTGTGCCTGTAGGGGAGGCCCTGAGGGCCCCTAGGGCTCAGGGAAGCTTGGCCGTGGATTGGAAAGGCTGCTGGTGTGGCTCTCGCTTTCCTAGACGTGAGGGGACAGGGTGGTTCCCGGGGCAGCTGGTTTCCCTCTCGCTGGGCGGAGAAGCATGGAGTGAACACGATCTACACGAAGGAGCTGGGCATTTTGAACGCAAACACAAGGCAGGACCATCACGTGCTCACAAAAACAGCGAGGGCGGGGTGCAGAGGGACCTTTTTCTCCCCCTGAGACCCATCAGTGGCCTCCTTCCTGTCACCTGGGGAAGAGCCTGGCGGGCAAGGGCGGGGCTGCTCCCCTCCTGAGAGCGCCTGGCTTCATTGCTGTGGCTCCTTAACTCATGGAGAACCAGAGTGACCTGGATGGGGAAGGGAACTGGGGTTCCAGGTGGTGTCCCCTGTTCTGCTGGCTCCTTCCTCCCTGGGCTCGGGCTCAGCAGGGCTCTCTGAGCGGGAGCTGGCAGAGCTTCCAAAGGTGACTCTGCCAGGAAATGATGCATCAAGACAATGCTGGTGACCTCACCTGTGCACAGGACAGTCACACCCCCCACCCTGAGTGGCCTGGTTGGAGGGCGGGGTGGCTCCGTCAGAATCGGTGAGAAATGACACTGCAGCGAGTGCGTGTGTCAACTCCCTTGGATCCCACAGGGCCGTGCTGCAGGCAGGGAAGCCGGGGCTCAGGTGTCCCTGGGGGGTGTCCTTTTACAGGGATTCTCGCAAAGTGCTGGGCAAGCAGAAGGCATCCGTGTTTTTCTCTCTTAATCACTAGATCAGTTGTTTCCAGGCTTTGGTATTTTCCGAACCAGCAGAACTGTTCCCTCTGTCTCCCTGGACGGCCTGGCGAGCCAGGGCAGTAGATAATAATCCTTTGTAATGAGCACATTAATTATTTGCAGGAAGGTGGCTACTGCTGGGCTATTTTTAGAGCCCTTTCATTGTCGTTTCCTTTAGCTGTTCAACAGGCTAAATATCCCTGCAGATATTGAGTTGATTCTATCCTTGTGCCCAGCAAGGCTTAAAAAAAAAAAAATGACACATAACGCCAAGGACAATCTTAGGCCCAAACGTTACTCACTCGGAATGTGCCTGGCGGGGGCCCCACAGTGGGTGCTGAGCTCTGACCTTCCCTTCTGCTCACAGGGCTTGGCTGAGCCATCCATCAAGCCTGCGTTATTCTCAAGTCGGCACAGGAATGGCCAAACCCATGGCACTCAACAGGCGCATCCCGCAGGATCTGAGAAGCCTGGAGCAGCGCCCCTGCCCCTCCGTGTGGCCCAGGGGTCCGGCCCCAGCAAGAGGGTCCCACAGCAGCCACCCTCAGTTGGAGCCGCTAATGCAGCCACAGCCAAGTCCCAACAAGGAGGGAGGGGGTTTGGGGGGGGGATGGCAACCTGTCTTCCCTGCCTTCATCTCTCTCCTCCTCAGCATGCTCTCCCGCCAGCCCCCTCCCCACAACCCCCACCCCACCACCACCAAAGGAATCCCCACAACCTCAGCATCTACACGGCAGACACATCTGATTCCAACAGTGGGAGCTCGGGGATCAGTAGACAAGGGCAGGGCCAGCACTCTTTATGTCGGGGAAAGGGAAAACATACAATTTAGGTGACTGCCTCCTTGAAGGAGCTTCTTCAGCATATAGAAAATACGAGGTTAAGTATTTTCATTCATCAGGCCGGTCCCAGCCTGGGGTGCAGGCAAAATTGCCAAACCACCTCGCTGTTGGGCAATCATTTGGGTGGCCTCACTGAGCCACCTGGCGGGGAGGGAGGCTGCCATCTGGGTCACATTCCTCCGCCTGCCTGGCGTGGGCACTGAGTTGCAGGGGCCACGCCATAGGGTGGCTCAGGGCAGGCTCTTGGCAGACGGGCTGGCCCGAAGCAGGCTGGCAGCCCTGCCTGTGACCCTGCCTGCCACCACTCTGCAGCACAGCATGACTCAGGCTCCTCATGGTGAGATGTGAGGGCACCTGTTGGCTGTTCACTCTTTTTTAAATATGTATCTTTATTAATTTCAGAGAGGAAGGGAGAGAGAGAGAGAGAGAGAGAGAGAGAGAGAGAGAAACATCAATGATGAGAGAGAACTATTGTTCGGCTGCCTCTTGCATGCCCCACACTGGGGATCGAGCCCACAACCCAGGTATGTGTCCTGATCGGCAATCGAACCGTGACCTCCTGATTCATAGGTCGACGCTCATCCACTGAGGCCTGCTGGTGGTTGTTCACTCTTACGGTGGGATGAGCCTGGAGGGCCCTCCTTGGGGCACATGCAGGGTGGCCATCTGATCCCCCGGCCATCTCCAGGGCAGGCACTGGGGTGGGACTCATCTCTCTTACTTAGAAAAGGCTTGGGACTCAGCAAAAGTTCCATACACGTCCCTGGAGTGAACCCTAGTGAACTTCCTTCCCCTCTGCTGTGAAAGGCTTTGTGTCTCCTGGACTTGAGAACACAAAAGGCAATTCATCTTCTTAGACAGGTCTCTGCTCCAGGACAGGAGAAATGCGACCCCTTCATTTCCACCTTGTAACATGTTTGTCTTTTCAGTAGGATCTGTTTGCTTTACAAAATTCCATCTGGGTCAGCGTTCCCCTGGGGTCAGACTCTGTCTGCCACTTTCCCGCTGTGTGGCCTTGGACAAGGGACTCAGCCTCTCTGAACTCAGCTTCCTCACCTTTAAAAGCCCTCCTCCGTGTGCAGCCATGAAAACTGAGTGAGCCCAGCAAGTCCAACGCTGTCTGTTACACACAGCCATGACTTCTGTGCCCGACTGCCCACCTCTCGGGGTGCACCTGTGGGAGCCCCCACCACAGGGACGTGCAGCGATGCTGCTGGGAAAAGGAACTTGCTGGATGGTGACTTCCGTCTCTATCCCAGGCCCTCTGCCAGGGCCAGCTGGCTGTGGTCCAGCCTCGGGCTCGGGCTCTTGCTCCCGGCCCTTCGGATGCTGAGCTGGGGAGTCTGCGTTACGCAGACGGCAGCTTTTCTCTGAGGAAGGCACCATGAGCAATGTCTCAGTAAGTCACGCAAATGATCAGCAGGACCATTCCAGGCCCCCATGGAGCCTTCTGGGTCAGGGCCCGGCTCTGACCACAGGTGACCTTTGACTGCGTTTCGGGCTCCCCCGGCCCACCCGAGGGCATGACAGGAAACTGACCCAAAGCACACCGAGCCTCCGGACTGTGGAAATGACTAAGCCCATGCCATTGCAGCCAAGGAGATTGGGTCAAATGTCCACACGGGCCCACGGCTGAGGGCACAGAGCCAAATCTTAAAAGCATTTTGCTAACAGGAAATTCTCGGAATGTCTTCCCTCAGGGGCCACGGGAGGAAGCAGGCCATTTGTACTTACAGGTCGTCTGTCCATCCCAGGTCATCCATCAAAGCCCTGCCGGGGCCCAGGGCTCAGGGCCGTCAGGGCATCGGGCATAACTTGGTGGTTCAAGCTCTCACCACCACCACCAACCTCGTCGTCACCCTCGTCATGCAAACTGCTACAGAGCAAAGAAGCTCCTCCGCCGGGTTAGAGACGAACGACAAACTCCCTGGACCCCCTCCTTTCCTCTTTCAGAAATTTCCAATAATTTATTGGAAATTTTTTTTAATCAGATTGGTTGGGGTGACATTGGTCAACATGAACATATAGGTTTCAGGTGTGGGTTTCTATGCTACAAGATGTTTATATTGCACCATGTGCCCACCTCCCAAAGTCAAATCTTCTCCTTCACCATGTATTAGGACCCCTTTCTCCCCTCATCCCCTTCCCTCTGGCAACCACCAATTTCATTGTAAATTTAACAAAATTTTGAACAAATATTTATGCATACATCCCAATTTTTGCTAAGTATTTTTATAAACTCATAAGGATGTCTGATTCAATGGTAATGACTAATTTCGAGTATTAATAAGTATTACTTTGATTATGGATATGAAGCATCAATAACACTGGACATCTTTATAAATTTTTAAAAATGCAGCATCATCACGTTTCTTCCGGGGGTGTCAACATCAGCCAACAACCTCTGCCGAGCAGAGCATGGAGGACCCGGCTCTGCGGAAGGAGGGGTGGGCGAGAACCGGCGTCGCTCCTGGGCGCCTTGGGTGGGAGGGATGGCGAGCGGAGGAGAGGGCAGTGTGCGAGGAACAGGCAATGTCACCACGTGAGTGGAAAGTGCTGCCCTTAGAGAGCTGAGCCGACCAGGGCCCTCCACGCCCTGGGTGAGTGGGACTGGGAGCCTGGACGCCAGGCTGGGAGCAGAAGGGAGGACAGTCTGGTGTTTTTCATAGATGTATTCCTCGTGCATATCTTGCTGCATTTTTCCTGTAAGCCCAGGCCATCCCTTATTCTCTCTCTACTTGGTTCTGCGCAGAAGTAATTCGATACCTGAGTGTGTACACTCCTTTGTAAACATTCCAAACCGGAGGTGTTTGTTAGTTTACAGTTTGTTACAAGCTTCTCAATGAGCCAGGGGTTACATGCCTTAGAGACACGGGGTGAGGAGGGAGACTGGTTCCACCAGTCACCCAGGGAGGGCCCTCTCGTACCTGCCAACATGGCTAACAGCCGTGCGCACGTGGACTCATGCTGCAATAGGGAGACGGACAGTCCGAGGTTTCCAGCATCCCTGGATTTTGGCAAGGAGGCCAGTGGGACTTGAATTATTCAACTGCATAGGTCTGGCTGCAGATCGAAAATAATTAGAGGCTTGCTTCAAATAAGAAGAGATTCCCAGCCCAGCCAGTGTGGCTCAATGGTTGAGTACCCACCTATGGACCAGGAGGTCACGGTTCAATTCCCGGTTGGGGCACATGCCTGGGTTGTAGGGGGCATGTAGGAGCCAGCTGATCAATGATTCTCTCTCATCATTGATGTTTCTAGCTCTCTCTCCCTCTCCCTTCCTCTCTGAAATCAATAAAAATATTTTTTTAAAGAAATTTATTAAGAAAGGGAGAGCCCCAAACCCGCAACCCTTAAGGACCTGGGAGCTGAAGAGACAGCTAGTGTTTAATGACCAGGTGACTTGTAGAAAGCTCATAGGATCATTTTAGTTCCACTTTCTAATATCAGACCCACCTAATGACGGCTGGTTCTCCCCTGCCCAGCTCACCTGGGCAACCCGATGATTTCAGCTCCCTGCCAGCTTCCTGTTCTGTTCCCCACAAGGACTCTCAGTCCAGCTGCCTCCCAATTCCCTCCTGCTCAGAGAAGATCGGGGCTCTCAGATGTAAACTTCTTTTGCCCTCCACTGCTCTCGGCCCACAATTTCAAACTCAGTCTCATTTCCTGGCTTCCAGCCTCTAAGCGAGGGATCCCCTCGCCTGTGAGGGCCCCGCCAAACCCTCCTCATGGACCCTGGGGTTACCCTCTAGCTAAACTCGCTTCCCCTCCACTTCCTTCCAACCTTGCCTCCTCCACCTGCTGCTTGGAGTGATATTTACAAAATGCAATTTTTTTTCAGTCTGTGCTTCACATAGCGTGTTGCTTCTCCTTTTCAGTGGCTCAATCTACTACCCATAGCTTACTTAGGTGCTCTAGTTGCAACCCCACCCCACCCCTCACTGCCTCCAGCCATCACACATCCCCTTGCACTCTCTGCCTCAGGGGTGCAAAGCTACATGCAGGCCTCAGGGCCTTTGCGCGCGCGCACACACACATACACACACACACACACACACACACACGCACACACACACACATACCAACCTCCCCCTTCCTAGGTGGCACTTCACTCCTCCTCTTTAATACTTGGTATCCAGGGCAGATTCATCATCATACCTGTGGTACTCTTTGCTCTCCTGTTCCAGGGATTTTGCATAATAGGTGACAATAAATGCCACTGGCCTATGAACCAGATTGAGATCCTAATCTCTGATCTGCCAAACTAAACAGCTTTCTTAGCAAACTTCCCCTGAGCCTGGTTCTAAGGCTTCTACTCTCTCTACTCAGCCCCGTGGCAGGAAGGGGCTCAGGAGGAACCAGTGAGGACCCCCCTGCTGCAGTGGCAGAGCCAGAATCAACACTCGTTTACCCACCAGACTGGCCCATCAGCAGACCCTGTCTAGGTCAGAAGGCCTTGCTCATTCAGGTCTAGCCAACCCAATTCAAGGTCAAATCCCCTTCGTCCAGCTACAGAATACACCAGGGAGTCATTATTGTATTACTTAGGCCTTGGAGAATCTTAGGCTAGTGTTTCGCAGCATTTCCTAATGATGGGGCTCACTGCAAGGTGAGAGGCGCACACGCTTCTTAACAAACAACACATCCACTTGAGGCCCTCCTGGCTTTGGGGTGCGGAGTCACGGATTTCTAGGGACTTTCCAAGTATGTTAAAACCAGGCACCATCTTGCTGGTGGGCAGATGGTGACCCTAGAAATCACTTTTCCACACGCGAAGGCGTGCATGGGAGTGCGCGCACACATGCACACGCACACATGCACACGCACGCGCACACGCGCACATGCGCGCGCACAGGGAAGGCCAGACAGCCGGCCCCACCGTCTCCCTGGAATCCCGCTGACTAATTGGAAAGTCCCGCGCCCCGCGCTGTCGCGTCGCCACGCCGGGAGCATGTCAGCGCTGGAGAGAGCCGCGCCAGGCGCGCCCAGCAGGGCCACCGCGCTGCCGCGGCCGGGGGTCCGCAGGAAGTCGCGGGAAGGGGCTGGTGTTGCACGCACGTGGCGGGGCGGGAGTCCCGGATCGCGGCAGGAGCGGTGTCCACCGGGGCCGGAGGCGCGGGGCCTTTAAGGGGGCGAAGACCGACCGAGCGCCGGCGACCCTGGCCCCGCCCCCGAGGCCCGGCCCCGCCCCCTTCCCCGCCCCCGGCCGCAGCCTCTCCGGCCACTGCTGGGCAGCGGGCGGGACGCCGGGGGCGGCGCGCGCAGGAGGAAGCGCGCTGGGCCGCGGCCCGGGATCTGCCCAGACGCCGAGTCGGGAACGCCGGCCGCCGCGTCCCCAGTGCCAGGTGCGCGGGGTTGGGGGCGCAGTCCCGGGCGGTGGCTGCTGCGCGCGGGCCGGCTTTTCCTTCCGCTCGCCCCGCCCGGCCTCCAGGCTCCCTGCTCCCGGCCCCGCGTCCCGGGCCCCGGGCCCGCTTCGCCCGCCGCCCAGACCAGCCCGCTACGCCCCTCCACGCCCCCCGGCCGGCCGCGCGCGGGCTGATGTCCTGAGCTCGCCGCCGCGGGCTCCGCGTCCCGCCCGGGCTGCCCTGGGAAGTTGGGCGAGGCGCGCCGGGTATGCGCCATCACCATGTCCCGCCTGGACGCGTGGCTCGGTGAAGTCCAGTGGCTGGTCTTGGTGTCGCTCTTCGTCGTGGCCTTGGGCACCGTGGGCCTGTACCTGGCGCAGTGGGCGCTGGCCAGGGCGCGAGCTCGGCCCCCGCGGCGGGCGGCGCAGCCGGCCGAGGACCTGCGCCCGGAGTCGGACGTGCTGCTCTCCTGGATTCTGAGGCTGAACAGCTGGAGGAGCCAGTGGCAGGCCGCCTGGGTGGCCGCCCTGAACCAGGAGGCCAGGCGGAAAGGGGTGAGTTTCTGGGAGGGCGTGGTGGTGCCGCGGGGCCGGGTGCGGCTGCCGGCGGGGTGCGGGCTGGCGCGCGGAGCTCTCCTCTGGAGCCTCCCACAGCCCTTGGCTGATCCGAGGGCGCCTTCCCTGTGGGGGGGACCTTGAGAGTTTGGAGAAAGACCCTGGAGTGCGGACCGTCCCGGATGGGGGGGTCAAGACTAAGTGACGGAACCTTATTCGCCCCAGAGGAGGCGTGTCTGGCTGGTGGAGAGACTTGTCAGAGGGCCCGTTCCCCTTCTAGCTTATGGCAGCCCTTCCCGGAGTCCCAGGTGGATTCTGGTTCCCAGCTGGACACTTTCGGCCTTTGTACCTGATGTATGAATACCTGTGACCCAAGCATGCTTCCATCTAGAGAGCTGGATTTCACCAACGATGTACGTCTAAGAGGTTTGCTCGCGTTCCCTGGCATATAAAATTCGTGACCATTGAGAGCCAGCCGCTTCCAGACATTGTACTGGGGGCTTTGGGTGCACATGTCATGTGAATGCTCACAACTCCTGGGTCTGTCATCACTTTATAGGTAGGAGCTGAGGCCAGAGAGGTTAAGGAACCCACCCAAGGTCACACAGCCTGTGCTGGGCCGAGCTGGAATTGGACTCCAGCCACCTCCTGCCCCAAACAAAACGTAGGGACTTGTGACCCAACTGCTGCCGCACGCTCCCGTGGTTTTGTTTCTTCCATGGTTAAGGACGTGGGGGCTTATTTTTACTTTTAAGGCATCGTAGTTTAATGACAGATTCCTGGCGTCTCCTATTTCTGGTCATCCCCGTAGGAACTGGGGCCTGGTGGGATCGGGAGGTGCCTCCCAGCCTTGGCCCGTCCTCCTTGCTTTCATGGTCCTGCACCTGCTTGTGCAGTTCAGTGGAGAAGCCTGGGGCCTTGCTTTGGACATAGGGAAGGCAGTGGGCCTGTTCCAGAGACTCCCGGGCCTGGTCTTTGCACCAGGGTTTAAAAAACAAGAAAACTTTGCATATAAATGGCCATCCATCCAACAACTTGAAAGACTGACCCTGTTCTGAACTATTGAAAACGAATTGTACCTTTTGGATGAAAAAAAAGGCTTCAAGGTCAGTTGACTGCCAGCTGTCATGGTGCCTAGAAAATGTGCCCCTGCCGTTCAGAGCTGGATGTCTCCTGGCCAGGGACACCACCCCAGTTCTTGTGGGAGCCCTAACGCCATGTGGCCTCCCACTTGGGAGCACACCAGGTGCTGTCATTGACCCCTGATTGAGCTGGTGTCACAGGCCAGGTTCGGGGGCTGAGTGAGTCCACCTTGGTTGGTGGTGTGAGCAGGTGTGAGTCTTGTCCCTGCTCCCTTTAACATTCAGGGGAGCGTTGGGTGCGTGATTTGGCAGATCTGGAGGAGTTTCAGGCATGGAGGCGGGACCCTACCTCAGATGTGTGCGTTGGGGTAGCCCTGCTTAACCCGTTCTGCCTCGTTTCCTGGCATTTCTCGATTGGCTTCAGAAAATAGGATTGCCTTAGACACTGTTTCCAGATTGCTCCTGCGCCCGTGGTGTTGCAAGTTCCTCCTGGAATGCCTGGTTGGTCAGGTAAGGCTGAGAACCTTGAAGGAACTGGAGGTTTTGAAAGAAAACCTTTCACCCAGTCCCCTGACTCTGTGGGAGCAGGGGCAGCTCTGTTCAGGGAGTGGAGACAGGCATCTGGCTGGTTTGCCTTCTCTCTGTTCTATCTGCTTGTTGACCATGCACTGCAGCGTCAGGACCTCCGTGTTTCCACACTCCTGCCAGGAAGGCGCCCTGATGTACGGGGTTCGAGCTCAGAGCGTGGCAGAGACCTCCCAGACAGTTTGGGTGGCTGTGGATTGCATCTGCTTGTGCTCCCTGTGCCTGCGAGTGTTGCTTGATTTGAATTCAATTGGAAGGTGTTGCAGGAAGATAGGATCTGGGGAACTCCCGGCTACAGACTTGTCACACACCCTCCCTGTCCTCCCCCACCACTGTTGCAGCACTGATGACAATAAGGGTGAGCAGGCTGGTGTCTCTGGTGGCTGTCCTGACCCGGCAGCCCGCCCTGCAGTTCATCATTGCCCATTGCCCATTGCCCTCCCTCCAACTCGATTCCCACTAATCCCAGATTAGGGCTGATACTTCATGGCAGAGATGCCCTGCCCTGGCTGGGGAGGAAACCACTTCTTAGCCAGTCCCTGGGGGTTGGGGGCACCCTGGAAGTCACAATCATATCCAGCGTCTTCGTGAAAGGTGGAATTCTCTATCGAATGGAGACGGTAACTCTTGAATTCTGTCTTACCCCAACTTTGCATTTTAAGACCAGAAGGAATCCTACACTCTTCTAGCAAAGCCCCTTTCTGCTGCAGAGGGGAGACTGAGTTCCATGAGGTGGAGAGACATGCCAGGGTTGACCCAGATCCTGGTCCAGGTCCCCTGCGGGCAGGAAATTCGAAGTTGAGACCTACATGATCCTTTTCATGGAGGCCCAGCAAGAAGGATAAAGGGTTTGATTGCTTAGTGAACCATCCCTAGCTGTGGGGCTCCTTTCTCCCAGGACCTGAGGCTTGAGCACCAACCCGTGGAGCCTCCTTTGACTCTGAGTGACCCATGGCCATGGCAGTGCAGGTCCCTCCTGTTGGGCGGCCCTGTGGTTCTGACCCTTACTCCGAAACTATTTTTAAATTAGACAGGATGGTGAGTTGGAGAGACAGAGAGGAAACCATGGCTGCTCTGCCAGCTGGCCGGCCAGATGCCAGGTGTGTGGGGAGCACAGGTGACTTGCCTAGAGAGCTTTGAAAAAATGCACATGCCTTCCCCCTGCAGTTCGGACTTAGCAGGTTGGCAGGGGTGAGGGCGCACACTGTAGGTTTCACAATTTCCCCAAGCTGGCTTCTTCTCACACTGAGAGGCTGCCAGCTACACGCCAGTCCCTAGGCCAGCGGTTCTCAACCTGTGGGTCGTGACCCTTTTGGCGGTCGAACGATCCTTTCACAGGGGTCGCTTAAGACCATCCTGCATATCAGATATTTACATGACGATTCATAACAGCAGCAACGTGACAGTTATGAAGTAGCAACGAAAATAATTTTATGGTTGGGTCACACCATGAGGAACTGTATTGAAAGGGCCAGAAGGTTGAGAACCAGTGCCCTAGGCCAACTATCTGTCATTCACCCCACAGCACCTCTCCACTCTGGCGTCCCAAACACCAGTTCCAATTGATCTGATCACAGTTCAGTCATGAGAACAGACAGCCTAGAACTGCCTCAGTCACTCACTTGGGACGAACACATCTTGTCCAAAAGCAGCAGCTGAGGCTTTCCCTTTAGTTCCCCTGCGTAACTGTGACATTTACAAAATGGTTTGCCATGGCAGTTACCCCAGCGATGGTCCACACCCCGGACACCCACCTGGGAAGCTCTGGGTTGCGAGCTCTGCTGGTGAGCTGGACGGCGCTTCCCTGCCCAGGTGGGTGCCCACACGTTGTGAGTATTGACCTTAGAGTGGGGGCCGCCTTTCGGACTTGTCCAGCCGTGGGCCACCCTGAAGCTGTTGGGTTCTTTGGTCCTTTGCCCCAGGGTTTCTTTTCAGAGGGATGTTCTAGGTGCAGGTGACCAAGGTTGTGGGACAATCTGTGGTTTTCCGAAGAAAACAGGAAAGATGCTGTGTGAACCTAACTTGTAGATGCGCTTCAGCAATTTAAAAAGGAAACACAGTGATAAGACTTCAGAGTTTTCCTATTACATAATGAGCTCCGAGTGGTGATCACAAAAATCCAAACTCCTGGCCAGTGACAGAGGCCACGCTGTAAGAGGTCAGTTGGCAAGGATGTGAAGGCAGCCCTGGATAAGGGACCTGACCGGGCCCCTGCCTGCACCCTCCACCCCAAACCGGTCTCCTTTCTGTTCCGTGAACATGTTCCCTTTGTCTCAAATACTTACTTAACCTTTTTCTTCTTTAACTTCTATAAAGCTTTCAGAAGATCCCTATCCTCCCATTTGCCAGGTTGCTGCCCCACCCCCACCCCAGCAGCCTGTGCTTGTCCCAAATAGCATTGGCACCTGGTGCTCACTGGTGTCTCATGGAATTGTAAGCTAGTCTAGAGCCCTGTCTGCCCAGGCACAGCCCACCCAGCGCCCAGCACAAGGCTGGCTCACAGCAGTGGGTGTGGGGGGTGGGATGAATGGCAGGGCCTGTTAGAAACTTGTCGCCGGTGGGGAGAAACAGTGGCCATGAGCATCACCCCATCTGGACACAGGCCTTCCCTGCTTGGGAGCCAGCCAAGCCTGGGCAACTCAAGCTGTTTAATGTGCTTTGTTTTTCACTTCTAAAGAATCAACATTAAAGGAGGCTCACTGATGACTTTGCAAATTGTCCGCATGAAACCCAGGAGTAGGCGCCAGTTCAGGTTGTTCCCTGCGCTCACCCATTCTCCCAGCCTGACCAGGGCTCAGAGGAAGGAAAAGTGGGTGTAGTGTTCACTAAAATGCAGCCAAAGCTAACTTGACTCCCATCGTGGGCTGCTGAGTTGGGAGGGGACTTCTTGAGCCGCTTGGAAGAACTGTGCTCCCTGCTCAGGCTGAAAGCTCTGGGGCTGTGTGACCTGGGGCAAGTCCTGGCCTCTCTGTGCTTCATTTGGAGAAGAGGGAAGGTTTGGGTTCAATCTGAAGAAGAGAATCCACTCTGGATGAGATGAGATCGTCATGAGGCATTTAGTAAATTGCGTCAATAAAGGTGGGCTGCTTTCTTGTAAAGTCTCTTTTAAAAAAACATGATTTTTAAATTGCTCTTAGATTTACAGAAAAGCAGCAAAAATAATTCAGCCGAGTCGGCATGGCGTCGACCTATGAACCAGGAGGTCACGGTTCGATTCCTGGTCAGGGCAGATGCCCGGGCTGCAGGCTTGACCCTCAGTGTGGGGCGTGCAGGAGGCAGCCAGTCGATGATTCTCTCTCATTATTGATGCTTCTCTCTCTCTCTCTCTCTCTCTCCCTTCCTCTCTGAAATTTATAAAAATATTTTTAAAAATAATTCAGAGTTTCCATGTATTCCTCACTCAGCCTCACATAACCATAGCATAGTGATCAGAACCAAGAAATTAACATTGGTACAATGTTACTGTAATTTATAGTAAAATGATATTAACATTGTAACAGGACAGAAAATTAACATTGGCACCATGTTACTATAATTCACGGTACAATGATATTAACGTAAACAGTATAAAGACATCAATAGTGGCACAATGTTACTATAACTCATGATACAATGATGTTAACATTGTAACAGGACAAGAAATTAACATTGGCACCATGTTACTATAATTCACGGTACAATGATATTAACGTTGTAAACAGTATAAGACATTAACGTTGGCAATGGTCTGTAACCACTGAAGCCCTTATATGAATTTCACAGCTTTTCCACCAGGATCCTCTCTCGTTCCAGGGTCCCATCCAGGCCCACATGGCATTAAGTTGTTGCTTCTCCTTGGTCTCCTGCAGTCTTGAACAGTTTCGTATTCTTTCTTTGTTTTTCACAACCTTGCTAAGTCTGAAGGACATTGATTATTCTTTTGCCAAAGGTCCCTCAAATTTGGTGTTTTTAGATGATTGGACTGAGGTTATACAAACTGCAGAAGTGATGCTCCCCTTTCCATATACTAAAGCACAGGGTTCGTGATGTCATTGTAACTTACTGCTGGGGACTTGGGCCTTGATCCCTTGGTAAAGGTGGTTTGTCTTCTATCTTATGGCCCCTCTTATATCATTCCCTCTGAGGTTAAACATCTCGTGGAGATACTCTGAGACTGTACACATCCTGTTACCCCTCACACTTTGCTCGCGGACTCGGGCATCCCTCTGTGTGACGGGTCTGCAACAGTTACTTCTGGGGAGTTTGCTTAATGATGGTTTTTTTGTTTTCATCTCCCCTACATTTATTCTTTGAATTCCACTGCAAGAAAGGGCTGCCACCTCTCCTCCATCCATATATTTCGTTGGTTATTTCCATCAGGGTGGACTCACGGTGATTTCTGTGCATATAACCAACACTGTCGCTGTTGGCTGTGTTTTTTCACTGACTGTTGTTTGGCCACGGGCAGCCCTGTTAGCAGTAGCCTTTGTGTTCTGCCATCAAGACAGAAAGATGTGTGTGTGTGTATATTTAGCACTTCCTTCCTTCATGGCTCCACAGATGTTTTTTTCCTAGACTCATCTTGTGTTTTCCCTCTTCCGGCCCTGGATTCAGCCCCTTCTCCAGGCAGCCCCGATTCCTGCTTTTGGAGAAGTGTTTAGGAACCGAGATCCGGGGTCATTACTGCTGGGGTTTCATTGCTTCTAGACTTTTTTAGTGGACAGAGCTAGGAAGTGTATGTGTGTACACCAACACACTCACGCACATGTCTGCATTTCTCTTTCTGTCTGTATCTTCAAAACCATGACTTTATACCGATCCCCTGGCCTCCAGGTCAACAGCACAGAGTTCGTTTTATCTTCCCCTTTCCGTGTTTTTAACTTCCTTCTCCAGGAGGGAGGCATTGGGTACTCGCTGTCTGGAACGTATTTATTTACCTGGTCAGTTCTGGCCTCCGCCTAGAGTAGTTTCTGAATTGGCAGCCTGTACCCCTGCGAGACACACATTTACTGCCGAGGTTATGGCATTTATCTGCGGTCAGGGCACTGTTTCCCAAAGTGTCTTAGGTTAGAGCTGTGTTTCCCGCCCCTTCGGGGGTTATGATATTCATTGGTAATGAATGCAGTCAGGTCCATGTGCTAGTGTTGGGGTTCCATCGGGGGCTCCTCCCACATCCTGATTATTAAAGAGAGAATCCGTCTTTACCCAGTGATCTGGGATGCCACCCTTGTCCCCTGCTAAGTTTGCTCCTGTGTCTGGGGCTGTTTGGGACGTCCTGTTCCCGTCCACTGGTGTTTGTGCAGCGGTCCACACAGCTTGAAATGCGCAGGGTCTGCAGTGGGTGCTGATGTTGGCAGGGCTCGGCCCCTCGTGGCTTTCCTTGTTCAGTGTTTCCCTGGCGATTCCCAGGTGGACGTAAAGTCTGGCGCTGGCCTAAGCGGGGTAGCACCTGCACTGGGGCTGTCTGCTCACCGACAGTACGGACGTGTGGCAGTTCGCCGTTGGGTGTCGTACACACGCTTGCCTTCCTGAAGCTCAAGGAGTAGGCAGTCGGAAAGGGAAAGGGAACCTGTGTCCTTGTTTTAACTTAATTCCTGTCCTTTGTGAGACCACCTTTGACGTGAACTTTCCTGGTAGAATCTTTCCAGGGTTTTAATCCATGAGGGGCCTGCCATAGGTAAGAGGCTATGGACAGCGCCCCCTGATGCCCAGGGCAGGAGCCTGCGTCCAGGCTGCTCACAGCCGGCCGGCAGCCGTGCTCTGCAGCCTGGGACAGAAGGTGCATTGTTTCCCTCGCGCTGTCCGGCAGCTGTCACCACTCCTGCTGACGGGTGGCTTCCCTGCCTGGCACTGCGCTCCGTGCTGGAGGCTGTTCTCGCAGCCGGACGACCCCGTACTCGGACCCATGTCATCCCCGGGCTCATGGCTTCCCCCTGGCCAGCAGGCCACACCAAAACAAGCACAGCCTGGAGGGCGTCCGCCGAGCAGCCCGAGACTGTGACTTCATCGCTCTTGGGGAGTAGGTTTCATTCTCCTCCCATGATTTTTGGGGGGTGAGATCGGTGTTGCTGAAACAGGGCGAGGTTGGAAGCATGGAATTGGGAGTGTTCTGTGCCTGTTAGCTTTCCTTTGCGCCCTGGGGGATTCTTAAGAAGTAGCCCCCGATGAGGACATGGCCTGCTCGTGTGGGCTGTGCCTGCCAGCAGAGCTTGAGCGTCTTTTGCAGAATTTTGTTTCCCCACCCCGATCGCGTCTTGTAGCTGGAACCAGCTCACCACGCAGAGCGTCTCTGAGGTAGATAGAAAGTGGAGGGAGCTGTGGGGTGGAAGTTTCTCTTGCAGCCAGTCAGAACTTCCTTGGCCACGATACACGTCAGCCAGGAAGCAGCTTAAGAAGAGTTTCATGCCAGATTGTGTTGTTGGCATAAGTGTTTGGCCTCTCGAGATAATTTATTTTATTTATTATTATTTTAAAATATTTCTTATTGACTTTTTTTTTTTTTTTTTTTTTTTTTTTTTTTTTTTTTTAAAAGAGGGAGGAAGGAAGGGGAATAGAGAGAAACATCGATGATGAGAGAGTATCATTGATTGGTTGCCTCCTGCACACCCCACACTGGGAAGTGAGTCCACAACCTGGGCATGTACCCTGACCGGGAATCAAACCTGCGACCTCTTGGTTCATGGGTTGACACTCAGCCACTGAACCACACTGACTGGGCTCGAGAGAATTTATTTTTAAACGGACAAGCCCTGGTTTGTTCTTTCATAAAACATCAGTCTTGTTGCCTTGGGGGTCATATTAATTGAATTGCACATCTCACACGGTCAGAGTTTTAATTGCAAGAACCTAAATGGACATAGGCTGACAAGCCCCGGGGAGTTTACTGGAAGGGTGCAGAGGGTGCACAGAGCTGAAGGCTGGGTTCAACCGGGAACTCTGGGGGCAGGAGCTGGCAGCTCTGAGGTCTGCAAGGCACAGCCACCAGCCTGGCTCATTGCCAGCCAAGGAGTCCCAAATTCCAGGGAGAGGTGGCCGCCCCAAGAGTTCCTGCCCACCCACCCTTGGGCGGTGGGAAAAGAGAAGGGGGCACCTTAGGTGCAATGCCAGGGACCAGGAAGAAGGAGCTCTCTACAAACAGGGCTCTCACCAGAGGAAGGGAGGACACAGCCCTGGCACCCACTGTGTGTGGCCAGACGCTGTGCTAGAGCCGCAGACCCACAGGCCAGCATGGGCACCCCACCCCCTGCAGAGCCTGCGTTTCCTTACACTGTGAGCCTGAGCATTCAGAACGCCCTTCACTGTCTTCATCGTTAGATTTGCCCTTGTTCCTGGGAGTCTCTGCTTCCCATCCTTGTCCCATAACTGAACCTGCCCCTGAGCGGGAGCCAGCCTGAGCTGGCGCACAGGTGCATGCACAGGTGTGTGCACTGGCTGATAATTGACCTTTGCTACTGCTTAGAAGCCCAGGTTAACTAAAAGGAGCCCTGTTACGTTTTCTTGGATGTGCAGAGCTTTTCTAGCAGAAGCCTGACTTCCTCTAAAAAGCAGGCATCGCCGCTCTGCACACGTCTCCTCACTGCGCTTCTCTCTTCCAGGGCCCGCTGTCCCTGTCCTTCGAGGAGGACCCGCAGCAGCCGCCCCTGGAGCTGGCGGTGCAGCAAGTCTCCAGTGGGGCCCGGTCGGCTCAGGAGAAGGTGAGCTGGGTGCGGTCCCCTGTGAAGGGCCTCTCATCTAAAGCTGATGGGGGTAGTTTATTCTGTCTGAGAATTATTTGAAAACGTAGATGCCTTACATGAAGAACATCTGCTCATCAGCTGGTGGATGGAGACATAAAACGTGGTATAGCCGTACAATAGGATATTGTGCAGCCTGTAAAGGAATGAATCTCTGACATGCAGCAACGCATAAGCCTTGAAGACGTTATGCTCAGGGAAAGAAGCCAGACACAAAAGATGACTTATTGCAGGATTCCTTCTGTATGAAGCATCCAGGATAGAACAATCAGTAGAGACAGAAAGTAGACCCGTGGTCGCCAGGGCTGGGTGGGGAAATGGTGGTGACCGCTGTGGGTACGGGGTTTCCTTTGGGGGTGATGAAAATGTTCCAGTGGTGATGCTAGGCATACAACTCTGGGAAGCGTATTTTAAAAACATTTAATTCTACAGTTTAAGTGGGTGAATTATATGGTATGTGAACTTATATGTGTATGTGTACAATACATATGTATATATTCTGCAATATGACATATAGATTTGAACCATTTAGATAGTGTGGAGAGTTCATTTTACAGTTGCTAACCACTCACAAGCTGAAATGACTTACTAGACTCATCAAATACCATAAATAATTTTATTGATTTTTTAAAAACGCAAAGTGTCTGTAAAACATCCCAAAGAACCACATCCACTTAAAAGCGTGCCACGCAGCAGCCGGGGGAAGGGACACCTTTTGTGACCCCAGGTCAATAGGCAGAGCGCTGCTGGCCCCGGACGCCCGCCCACATGTACCTCCCCCCGTCTCAGCGGGAGTGTTGTTCGTGCATTTGTGAAGAACATTCACCGCTGTGTGTGAGGCTTTACAGCCAGCTTTCTCTGTAGAGGGCGTGGCAGTTCTGAGAGGCATCCGGGTGGACTTAGGTAGCTCTGTTCACGGGCTTCAATACGGTCAGGGCTCTGGACGGCCCGCAGCTTCCTCCTCCGTCCACTGCCGACGGGGCCTTAGGCGGTTCTCTCTTTGTCAAGTGCAGCAGCTGCATGAGCCTGACTGTGCGCAGGGTCCTAACCCTCAGCCAGGCGTGGGACTGAGGGTGGGGGTGGGGGGTGCGGCCAAGCTGTGGGTACGCGGAGTTTTCCAGAACTGGTCCCCAAAGTGCTGTTCCAGCCGACTCTGCCCGCAGCACAGGAGAGCGCCTTCCCCTCCCCTGGCCAAGGCACTCACACGGTGGTACAATCCTGGAGCCAGTGTGGGGAGCCTCTGGAAGGTTTTGGGGTGACAGGAGGAAACCGGCGGCAACAACGCAGGATGCTGAGTCCGGCATGGCCCACAGCGCTGGGAGGGGCCGGGTGAGCAGGGGGCACAGGTGGGCACTGAGGCGCAGACCCCCGCAGGCCTGGCCTCCTGGATGCCCCGGCGTGGGCATGTCGGGGCCGGTCCCTTTGTGGTGGGCAGTTCTGTTTGCTGTTCTCTGCCACTGGCCCAGCTAAGAGAGCAGAGCGTCCGGGCTGGCCCGCAGGTGCAGGGAGGAGCAGAGCGGGAGCAGCCGTCGGGCATTGTCGAAGGTCTGGCTCCGGTGCCAGGGGAAGTGGATGGTGAAAGTTCGTTTGCTTTAATACAGTTGCAGCACGATGCGCGCCCGTGAGGAAGTGCACAGCCGCTCAGCGGTGCAGAAACTCCTTCTTTAAAGTCTGTGCCGAGCCCTCCTCCCTCGGCTCCCTGGGCTGGGACCGCTGACCGCTGTCCACAGGGGCCCTGGAGGCTCCCTGCCGACCGCAGGCAGACGGAAGAGTGCGCGCACGGTCCTGTTTTGTTTCACAATTATCTTCATGTTCTTGACGATTATGTTCGTGGCCAGGCAGGGAAATGAGCCTTGTCATTGCCTCGTGCTGCGGCTAGTGCTGTCCCCCTCGGACAAGCTGGCCAGCGGTTGGGTGACAGGCGCCCGGGGCCCTGCACAGTGTGGGAAAGTGGGTCCGGTGGTGTCGTGTGTCGCAGTAACGCTTGGCAGCCCGGGTCGTGTGCACGCCCACGTGTGGGGACGCCCTGCGGGATCGGCCTGGCTCCTGGGAAGCTGGGCTGGACTCGCCGGGCGCGTGGCTCCTGCGCACGGCCTTTGCCGCTCTTGGACGAGCAGCGTGGCTGAGCTGGGCGCATGTCAGGGCGTCCTTTTGCAAAGGGATCCAGCCAGACTAATCGGAGTTTCTCCTGTAATGCGTCTCCGGTGGGAGGTTCCTTAATCTGTGCATTAAATGGAGGGGAGCACACAGGAGCTGGTGTTCCCCAGCAGCCTGTGGGGCTGGACGCCAGTGGGCTGTCCTCCTCCTTTTAGGATCTGACCTACGCACATGACCCTCCCCCCACTTAGATGGAACCCTGTGTCTGCATCGTCATGTTCTCTCTGCTCAGCATCGTTCTTGAGAAGGAAAAAGACCAACAGACCCCGAAGCCCACAAACACATGTTACGAAAGAAATACAGGTGTGATTTCAAGGACACGGCCCGCCCCTCCTAGGATCCCCCCACAGTGCCAGGCTGTATCTTTCTCGTCTCTCCGGCTCGGCCCCGACGTGGACCTGTGGATGGCATTGGAGCTAGTGACAGAGACCAGCCTGCCTGGGCCTGGGGTCTGGTGTGCAGTCGCATCTCTGGTCACTTAGCCGAGAGCGGGGGGCTCTGGTCAGCCTTCGGAGCATCTTCCTGACTGTGTTTGGTCTTGAGTCTCCCTGCGGGCCCCTCAGGAACAGAATCTGGCCCGCCCTGCTCTCTGGGTGCCCTGTGCGTGGACTTTCTCCTGTGGCCCCCTAAAGACCCTCACGGCCTTTGCAAATATCTTGCTCATCAGCAAACCCACCTCAGCGCCCTGCACAGAGACGGGGTCTCACTGAGAGCGGTTGGGGTCCCCTTGCAGGACCTGTGAGAGGTGGGGAGCCCACACTCGCAGCCTTGGCCGGGCCGGGCCTGCCTGAGCTGTGTACCCTTCAGTGTGGGGTTTTCCTTCTACCCAGCGACCACCTCTCCAACGTCCTGGACGCCAGCTGGGTGCGCAACAGTTCGGTTCCATTTCAGCACTGACTAGTGCCTCACAAGTCTGTGTTCACGTCAGACGCCAGTCCCAAATCAGGGGCCCCTATACTCTGACCGATTGGCTGTAAAGTCAGGGGATCCCACTTCTCCTCAGGTCCGGTTATTTGCTGGAACAGCTCACAGAACTCAGTTTGTAACACAGGACGCGGCTCGGGAAGCGCCGAGGGCAGAGATGCGCGGGGCCAGGTGTGGGGAGGGGCGCAGGCTTCCATCTCTCTCTGCGTGCACCGCCCTCCCCGCACCCCGACCCACAGCTCCCTGCGCCCCTTGTGGAGGGGCACTGATGGAGGTTCCATGGTGTGGGCAGGGCTGATGACATCACTGGCCGTTGGTGATTGAATCCAACCTCCAGCCCCTCTCCCCTCTGGGAGGTTGGGAGGAGGCTGGCGGTATCAGCCCGGTCGGCCTGGTCCCGTCTTGCTGGTTACCAGCCCTCTCCTGACGCTGTGTAGGGGCCCCAGCCACCAGCACCAAAACACACCTTGTCACTTGGGAGATTCCGGGGGTTTTAGGATCAGGGTCCCAGGACCTGGGGTCCAAGGGCAGCTGTTTGTTTACCACAGGCCGCGGCCCTGCAGAGCTTGTGGCCTTTCCCTAGGGAAGTCTCCCTGCGGGGTCTCAGCTTGCCTGGCCAGTGGGGCATCTTCTCACGCAGGCACACACTCCGCCCAGGCCTCCCAGGCCCGTGGAGAGGGGCCCCTCCCTGTGGGGCGCTGCTGGGAGCCGTCACCTGCACACGCCCCCCAGGACCCCCTCTGCCTCCTGCCCGGGCTGACAAGCACCAGGGACTCTTCTCTTCTCCCCGATTGTGGTCACGCTCTTACCCAGAGCAGCGCGCTTCCACCTACCTTCTCATTCCTCACGTCCTGGGAGAGGCTCGCTCTAGAATGCGTGACCCAGAAAAAGGCCTCCTCTATTGCGATATTGCCGGTGGCCTAGGGGCCAGCGCGTCCTCCGCACGATGCGGCCACAGCCCTTCCCGGCGCGTCCCTGGGCTCCCAGGTCCCACGCGGCTCCGTGCGGGCGTGAGGCCCACGAGCCCACGGGGAGATGCCTGTGCGGGGATCGGCGGCCGGGGGTTTGCGCTGTGGCAGGCGCTTCGCTGAGCCAGCCGTGCACTTATGTCTCTTGTGCCGGGGGCAGGCTACGTGTCTCTGAACGCAGCCGGTGTTAGGAAAGCTGGCCAGTGAGCATGCGGGGAGCAACCTTTCGAGACCGGCAGGGTTGTTGGCTTGCTTGGTGTGAGGCCAGGCGCCCTGTGAAAAGCATTACGTAGCTTTGATTTCCAGGCCGTTTGTAAACAAATAGAGGCTTCTAATTAATGAGCAGCTGTGGGTTAGAGTGTTGGATCCTGTCATCACCCACCCAGCATGGGGCGTGGCTGTGAGGCCGGGAGACACTGGTTGGACGGGGCTTGTTTTGGGTGCCTCCTTCTCTCCTCAGCCGCAGGTGCTGCCTGTACGTAGGAACCCCTCCCTGCAGGAAGGTGAGGGCGCCGGCCTGTGCACCCCCGGCACGACGCCTGCCCTGTCATCACTCGTGATGCTGATGCTATCGGGTGTGACCAGCCCTGGGCGCTGGGCGCGTGCTCATTCATACTGCGCTCAGCACCTCCGCCCCAGCAAGTGTCATGCCCACTGTTCAGAGGAGAAAAGCAAGGCAGAGAGGCTGAGCCACTTGGCCAAGGTCGCCGAGAGCTACTAAGGAGCAGAGGCTGGGTTTGAACCCCCGTCGGCCCCCAGAAATGAGCTCCGACCCCTGCACGTCGCACACAGCACACCGGGACTGTTCTTTTTGCATTTTTTAGTGCTGTTTCCCTGAAGCCCTCACTCCCACTCTCACCAGAAAAGAGACAACGAAGATAAGGAAAGGACTGAAAGGCACTAACCAGCCTTTGCTTCCATAAAGCCAGAGCGACACAGGATTGGGCCATGGCCTGGAACTTCCCCCAGAACTGGTCCGCATTGAATGCTGGGGAACCCCACGGCCAGCACTGGGTGTGTATCGTGTACTGTGAGCACATGGTGTTCTCACTAAGCCTGCCTGTTACACATTTACATACTGAAACATACTCCGCAGGCTTCTGGAGTCCCCTCTGCTCTTTCCAGGCCTCAGGGGGTCCCTTGGTTTGCAAAGGTAGCCAGGTTCAAAGTTGTTCATGTTTGTCTCTGTAGTTCAGGGGTGGGGGAACATCTGGCCCGCGGGCCATATAAGGCCCGAGAAATCATTTGGTCTGGCCCTGCGTAGGCATTAGGGGTGAGTGAATTAAACGTTTGACCAAATATAGCAAGCTGATTTTTAATAATAGTTGATAATTTCGTATGGCCCTCGAGTGATGTTATAAATATCCAAATGGCCCTTGGCAGGAGAAAGGTCCCCCGCCTCTACTGCAGTTGCAAAGAAGATGCTTGGCTGACCTGTTTTTGTTGTTGCTGCTGCTTTGTATGACTTGAAGTTCCAGGTACTCCATTAGCCTGGCATTTATGCTAAAATGCTAAGGTTCTGAAATGTTGAACTGGGTCTTTCCAGGGGCAGGTAGAGATTACTCCTGGCAGGGCCGTCTGTTTGGGTTACGGTGTTCAGAATCCTGAGCCCAGTAGCCGTCGGATAGAGCCTGACCTCACCTGGAGAAGACAGGGTGCGAGCACCCACGGGCTGCTGAACACAGAGCTTGGGCGTGAGGGTGGGTGTGGCGGAGTGACCCGGCCCAGACCCAGCCGGAAAAAGACCCAAGTCCTTGCCCTTCATCTTAAAGGAAATGTCTCGAGTGTGTTTCTTTATACAGAGTCGATAAAGGAGAACTTCATGTTCACCTGTTTTGAAGCTGAAGAATGTGCACAGTAAACCGTAGTGAGAATGCCTCCTGGAAGCATAGTGTTACGGAAAGCCTCCTTGTTCGTTGTAAAGTATCCCAACAAGAGAAGGGACGGAGACTGCGGCGGGGGGCAGGTTGTCAGAGCCCGGATTGTCCCAGGCACACCCCCGGAGCCTGTACCCAGCATCCCTTGGGCTTGGCTGCCCTCTTGTTTCCAGCATTTTCCCTCTCAGTCCACCGGGAGAGCTGCATACAAAAGTCCACCTTCACCCGCATATTGTGAACGAGTGGGCAAGGGGGGTTGACTTCATAGATGTCCTGATAATGTTTGGCTCTAATGGGTTTTACTTTTAAAACTGAGTATGTTGTACCAGATCCGCCCTGTCCTCGGGAACCTCGGAGCCAAGATTGCAAAGTCGGGACGAGATCTGGTGGGGAATCAGGGTGATTACTGAAGGATCTTTCCTGCCGTGTTATCTTGGCATCCTCTTCTCAGGATGCTACCAAGGATGATTCAAGTGAAAAATATTCAGTGACATAAACCTTTTTGGATACGGTTTTCTCTTTCTCGGCTGTGTTCCTAGTTCTTTTGGAGACCAAAGTAATTAAATTGTTTCCAGTTTTCCAGAGTGTTCCAGGCAAAGGAGCGGAGGCAGCTGGACCAGAGGCCCGATTGAAAGGGAAAGTGGAGAGAGTGCAGGGGGTGTGAAGACATTAGGGGACTTTCTGGGTGTGAGCAACAGCCCGACTTGGGAGTGCCAGGCCTGAGACTCTTTGGTCCTACTCTGAACAAAGGAACACTGTTTCCAGACAAGACCTATTTGTGTAGGTCTGTGAGTATTCAAGGGGTAAGACCTATTTGTAGAGGTATGTGAGTAATTTAAGGAACAGGACCTCTTGGTAGAGGCATGTGAGTATTCAAGGGGTAAGACCCATTTGTGTAGGCCTGTGAGTATCTAAGGGACAAGTCCTATTTGTAGGGGTACATGAGCATTTAAGGTCTTCGAGCTGGATTCTGTCCTGCAGGTCGTGATGAAATATGCTCACTTTCACATCCTGACGGTGCCTCTGTCAGCTGCCTTCTCTCTTGAACCTGGGGGTGGACCAGGAATGCCCTGACCTTCACTTGTCAGACCAGGTGCTTGTGGGAAAGAAAGAAAAAAGCTTCTACAGAAAGTGACCTCACAAGATGACCTGATTGCAAACTCCTCACTGGGCAGGTCATGGTGGGCAGTCACACCCCTGGCATAGAGCTTCTTTCGTAAAAGGCTTACCTTTGCCTAAGCCAGCCGTGTCCGTGGTTCCTGTGTACCTAGGTTAACACACCTTTGAAATGCGCCCTGTCAGGCCCCCGCTTCTAACACGTGACCACCCTCAAGAGAGCAACAGCCCTAACTCTCCGGTAGTCCCATCCTGCCTTGCTTTTCCCACCTCCGAGTAATCCTCCTTACGTTCCCTCCCTAATTCCAAAGGCATAAAAGAAGCGGCAACCCCCCTTCTAGGAAGCGTCTTCCCAGTCTGTTGAGATCTTGCTTCCAGGTGTATCCTGTGTTTGGCTCAAATACATTTTTATACAAATTCTCTGCAGGTTTGGATGTTTGTTTTTTAATTTTTTTAATTGATTTTTTAGAGAGAGAGGAAGGGAGGGGTTCGATTGAGAGAAACATCAATTGGCTGGCTCCTGCACGGGCCCCTACCGGGGACCGAACCCGTAACCTGGGTATGTTCCCTGATCGGGAATTGAACCAGCGACCTTTGGGGCATGGGGCGATGCCCACCCAACTGAGCCACACCGCGAGGGCTGCAGGTTTGGGTTTTTTATGTCAACATGCTCCTTGAGCACCTTCGGGCCCTCACCACGTGCCGCCCGCCCTCCATTAAAGGCTCTTGGCCGCGCAGGGCGAGGAGATTTGTCTGGAACACACAGCTCAGCCTCCCTGCTTGTCTTTGAAATGGTTTATGTGATGGAGGAGTTCTTTGCTTACCTTGGGAGAAAATACCTCAGGAAGGAAGCAGTGGGTTCGGGGCGCTCCTTCCTGTGCCCTTGGCCCCGTGGAGTCCCGCTCTGGGCCCCGGGTTCACTTCTGTTCTCAGGCCCTCGGTCCCCGCAGTGCCGAGGAGTGTCTGTCTCCATGTAACTCTGAAGGTCCAGCATGGCTCTCAGACTGCTTCCTAAGGAACCCCAAGCACCATGGCTGTGTAACAGCTCCACGTCCTGTCCGTGGGACTCTGAGGAACTAACTAGGCATCCCCACAGACATGGTGTATATGGGGAAACTCTGGGGTCGAGATCAGGGCCTCTACTGACGAATTTCAGAGGGAAGGTGGGGGTAGGGGGGTTAACGGGGGGGGGGGGGCGGCGGCGACTTATAGGCATATATGCATAGCCCATGGACAAAGATAATGGTGTGGTGAAGGCCTGGAAGGGGCGGGTGCGGGGTGGAGGGGGGTCAATGGGAAAAAAAACAAAGGGGACAGCTGCAATACTTTCAACAATAAAGATAAATAAATAAAGACCAGGGCCTCTGTCTGCTCATCGGTATATCGGTAGCTGTCAATCTTGGACATTCTGTCCCCTTAGGTGGGGTCTTGTAGCAGGCAGTCCTGCTGTCTGGTAGTCTAAGGGGGAGGGGGACACCCTGGGGTGGCAAGGCCTTGCCGCTGTTCTCCTGGGTTGAGGGCATTTAATTTAATCCCCATTGTGGATAACTCCTTAATGCACTGAAAGAAGATTACTTATTTTTAAAAGCTCCTTTCCATTTTGTTCTCGTGCATTTGACAAATGGGCCATTATTATTCTCAGGGTGGCCGGGGCAGAGGCTGGGCTGGACAGGGTGGGGCCCCGACCGGTGTCCCTCCAACGGCCTCCTGGGAACAGTGGTAGCATTTTGTGTGGCCATCGTGGCATGTGGAGGCAGGATCGGATGGTGGTTTTAATGAGTGTTTCCAGCTGAATGCTGAAGGGAGGCCAGGAAACCGCTGGTCTGTGGGGCTTGGTTTTATGCGGAGTCGGAAGCCAGCGGGCTGGGAAGACCCTCAGAGGGTCTGTGTGGGGAGCCACTCGGACCTGGAGGTGTCTCACTTTCAGTGCAGAAGTGTTAGCGCCCTTTAAACTCATCTGTTTCTGTTTTTGTGTGTTTATTTGCTTTTAATTGAGCGCCTGAGCTGTCTCTGCCTCAAGGAATGGGTGGGGCAGTAGGAAGCTCCTTGTAGAATTGGATGGAAGGAAACCATCTCTCCCTTGCTTGCGGCGGGCACTAATAAAGCGGCCCGTTTTCCTGGGGAAACTCCGGTTAGCTTCGCAGAGGAGATCCCAAAGAAATAACAGACATCAGCCAGTCAGCTGTCTGTTTTTTTATGTTTCGCAGGAGCGAGGCCTGGGCTGCTGAGACGGGGGACAGCGAATGCTCCGTGTCCTGTCGTTTGTGTGTGAGGCCTCAGGCATCAAAATATGTTCCTCCAGCGAGGATTGTTTACAGAGCATTTATTTTTATAACGAAAAGACGACATTTCTTATACAAACATTTTCCCGTTCCAGCCTCTTGTGAACACGGGAGATGCCATCACGTGATGAAGATACTGTAACTAATCCACATGAATTTGTCTTCTGAGACGAAGGGAGGGTGAAGATAGGGCTGGGCAACTTTCTGCCGGTGTTGGGAATAGGCAAGATTTTCTTCCAGATCTGTGCCATGGACGTCTTTGTGAAATAGGCCCCAAGAAAGGAACTATTTTGTTAATCTTTCTACTTCCTAATAAACCCACCAGAGGATTAAAACATTTTCTCTTTCTTCCCAAGTGACACCCTCCAATGTGGGGCCAGCAGTTCCCTTGGGAAGGTGGGGGAGTCCATCTGTCCTGTTTCGCTCTCAGCCTCCTGATGACCGGGCTGTGGCCAGGCACCCTGGCCACCTGCTAGCCTCCCTCCATCCTCCCAGGCGTGCACACCTGCCACCTGGCCCGGGAGTCATCCCACCCTGGGCTTGCCCGGCGTCCTGCCAGAAGGGTGACTGGCCCTCCTTCTAGATCTGCTTCCGCAGAGGGATTCTGGGACAGAAACTGGATATTCCTCTATCACAGTCATCCCTCTAAAATGCTTTGTGATTTATGTCAGGAGTATGGCCTGGTTATTCCTGGTGGAATTATTTGTCTTCTTAAACGTGCTCATTTGATAATTCTATTTTTAAGTCTGTATAATTTCATAACTGTTTAAAATTTCATATGTTCTTTGAATTATTCCCACATCTTTGAAAACCACGACAGGTTAAAATTTATTTATATAGGGAAAATTTCTTGTGTTCTGGATATGTTTTTTAAGTGTTTTACTTGTAGCATCTATAGCTTATTTTCTTTCAAAGGCTCGTGTTTTAGTGAGAGGTGATGGCTAATGGCTCTCACTTGTATGGATGTGGGATTGTCTGGGGAATTTAAAATCAGCGGGTGTGGAGAAATAGAACAGAGGGATATTTAAAGAAAAGCATCTTTATGCGTGGAGAGAACATAACTAGATTTGGGCAAGAAAGAGTTTAGCTCCTGAGAAATCCATCAGGAAGAAAAGATCTGAAACATTTTCTCCAGTTTTCAGACTGTTACATAACAGAAAAGATGTGGTCTGGATATTTTTCCAAGTTTGGAACTCTGAATTCCTGTCCTTGCTAGTCTCTCTCTCTCTCTCTCTCCCCCCCCCCCCCCCCAATAAAGTCACATTACAGTTGTCTTGTCCCTCCTCCAGGTGGTGTCTTGTCGCGTGGTGGGCAAGGCCATCCAGTTCCTGGTCCGTTCGGGGCCAGCCTCGCCCGAGGACACGGGGCGCCAGGAGTACAGTGTGCGGCTCGCCCCGCTGCATTTACAGGTGAGGTTGGGTGGGTTGTGCGAGTCATGGGAAACAGTTCTCATAAGCCTGTAGGCCAGTGTGGGGAGTCACAGGGCCGTGCACACCCATGTTTTTATTAGTTGTCCTTCATTTCATAATTTCCCAACAATAACCTTCCATATTGTGTCTGTAGGAAATAAAAAGTGCTTGTGATGTGTAAATTATATATGCACACTTACATATATACTTGCTTGTACTGTACATATGTGTGTATATATATATATACACACACACACATATACATACACACACACACGTATATATATATAATGAATTTAGAGGTTTCCCATCTATCAGAAATGGGAGGGATGGTATCTTTCAAGGACTTGAACAGTCAGGGTGCTGCCGACAGGTAGGATCAGGTAGATGGCAGGTGAGTGAGGTGAGCGGGTCTGTCTCAGATCAGTGCTGGACCTCCGAAGTCTACTGCAGCTTGGAACACTGCTTAGGGCAGCGGTTCTCAACCTGTGGGTCACGACCCTTTCACAGGGGTTGCCTAAGACCATCGGAAAACACATATATAATTACATACTTTTTTTGTGATTAATCACTATGCTTTCATTATGTTTAATTGGTAACAATGAAATTGGGGGTCACCACAACATGAGGAGCTATGTTAAAGGGTCGCGGCATTAGGAAGGTTGAGAACCACTGGCTTAGGGGCTGGACTGGGACATTCCTCTTCTTCCTTTTGAAAAAGTCTGCTTCAAAAGGCCCCTTTTTTAATGTTAAACTAGAGGCCCAGTGCACGGATTCATGCACCGGTGGGGTCCCTCCGCCTGGCCTGCACTCTCGTAATCTGGGACCCCTTGGGGGATGTCAGAGAGCTGGTTTCAGCCCGATCCCCACAGGCCAGGCTGAGGGACCCCACCAGTGCACGAATCCGTGCACCAGGTCTCTAGTATGCATATAAGATCTTCGGTTAATCTTTCCCCACTCTTCCCCCTCCCCCCTTCCCTCTGAGATTCATCAGCCTGTTCCATGTTTCCATGCGGTTTCCGCTCCTGCGTTGAGCGTCTGCCCCCTGGTAGTTAGTGCGCATCATAGCTACTGGCTGGTCGCTTAGGTTTTTATATATATAGATGAGTATCACCATTATTTCTAAGGTAATAGACCTTATTATAATAATTATAATAGGAGCAACTAAGATGGCGGCATAGGTAAACACCGGGAAATTATTGCCTCACACAACAATTGAAAATTACCCCAAAGGACTGAGCAAACATCATCCAGAACAACAGGAAGGCTGGCTGAGTGTAAAGTCCACAACTAGAAGGAAAGAAAAGCACGCTGAGAGCCAGAGGTGCTGCGGAGGTGAAGTGCAGAGGTACGGCGGGGCGCGCGCGCGCGCGAGGAAAGGGGGTGGCGCCTGAGGACGCGGCTGTCTTTTTGAATCACAAACTCCCGACGGCTCTGAACTCCGGTTCCGGGAAGTCTCTGGGGACCCAGGTCTCACACGGGGAGAAGCTGGTCTGTCCGGCAGCGAGCGAACTTGAGGGCGGCTTTCCCTCAGAGGTGCTTGCAGCCGTTACCGGAACACTGAGACGCGCGACTACGGGCGGAGAGGAGAATCGGCCATGGCCGCTTTCTCCGCCCTCTGACTCCCTGAGACCCCGCCCCACCCAGGCTGCGGCAGAGGCTTTTGCATGTGAATGTACCTAACTGCAGCCGAACCAGGCAGACCTGGAACTTCCAAGAGAAGGCCCAAGGCCCCGCAGCGGCTTGCATTGCTTCACAGCTGAGCCTCTTCGTGGCTCCTGCTGTGTGGCCTCAGGCAGAGGCTGAATTAGCACCTCCTTAGATCCAGGAGCCACTGTACCCAGTGGTCAGAGGGGGTCCATCCAGACTGCAACTCCTCAGATCCATAAGGGACGCACTCAGGGAGCAGACTCAGTGAGCACCAAAGCCCCACTGAAGCAAGTCTTGCCCCAGAAGGGTGTCTTCAGCACAGAAGTTCTCCCACTTTAGACACAGCTGATTCTCACAGCCAATTGGCCTGGAGGTCAATTCCTCCCAGTGATTCTACAACAACCAAGGCACCAAGAGTGCACCAAGAGTGTCCACCCCAGGTAACTGGGGAGGCTGAGCTACTGAGCCCTACAGGACACCTGGCGCACAGGGCCACTCTATCAACACAGGGAAGCTGCCAAAACGCGGAGACAAAGAAACAGGTCACAAATGGCAGAAATGGAGGAAAGCAAACGATTGGATATAGAGTTTAAGGCCACGGTTATAAGGTTTTTCAAGAATTTTATGGAAACTGCCGATAAATTTAATGAATCCCTCAATAAGTATAGGGAGACCATGGAGGACATGAAAAAGGACCAACTAGAAATTAAGCATACACTGACTGAAATAAAGAATAATTTACAGAGATCCAGCAGCAGAAAAGAGGATCCCAAGAATCAAGTCAAAGATTTGAAATACAAAGAAACAAAAAATACCCAACCGAAAAAGAAAAAAGAAAAGAGATTCCAAAAATATGAAGATAGTGTAAGGAACCTCTGGGACAACTTCAAGCGTACCAACATCAGAATTATAGGGGTACCAGAAGGAGAGAGAGGGCAAGATATTGAAAACCTTTTTGAAGAAATAATGACAGAAAACTTCCCCTACCTGGTGAAAGAAATGGACTTACAAGTCCAGGAAGCGCAGAGAACCCCAAACAAAAGGAATCCAAGGAGGACCACACCAAGACACATCATAATTAAAATGCCAAGAGCAAAAGATAAAGAGAGAATCTTAAAAGCAGCAAGAGAAAGACAGTCAGTTACCTACAAGGGAGTACCCATACGACTGTCAGCTGATTTCTCAACAGAAACCATGCAGGCCAGAAGAGACTGGCAAGAAATATTCAAAGTGATGAATAGCAAGAACCTGCAACCAAGATTACTTTATCCAGCAAAGCTATCATTCAGAATAGAAGGTCAAATAAAGAGCTTCACGGATAAGAAAAAGCTAAAGGAGTTCATCACCACCAAACCAGCATTATATGAAATGCTGAAAGGTATTCTTTAAGAAGAGGAAGAAGAAAAAGGAACTCTTACCATTTGCCACAGCATGGATGGAACTTGAGAGCGGATAAATACCACAGGATCTCACTCATTTGTGGAATATAATGAACAACATAAGCTGATGAACAAGGACTGATCCAGAGACGGAGAGGCATTGATTGGACTGTCGGGACTTGGAGGGAAGGTAGGGGAGGGTGGGGGTAAGGGGGAAAGATCAACCAAAGGACTTATATGCAAGCATATAGGCCTAACCAATGGACATGGACAACGGGGGGGTGAGGGCATGAGCGGGGGTGGGGGGGGTGGGGGGTAGAGGGTAACGTGGGGACAAGGACACATATGTAATATCTTAATCAATAAAAAATATATTAAAAAAAATAATTATAATAGACATATATAACTGTTTTATGATTTATACATAATTATATATAACAATTATATAGAGAGACATATGTAACAATTATAATAGACCTAGTGACATGTCTGGATAGCTGAACTGTTACATAGCTGCGTCTCTGGCATTCAGCAGAAGTTCACTGTCGTTCCTGTTAGTGGTGTATAAAAGTTATAAATTTCTGGGTCTGTTTTAGGGGTCACTGCTGATTCAATCCTGTGTTTCCTCTCCTGTCCTGGTGGCTGATTGATAATTTGCAGGGGGTGGGGGCTGAACCTAGTCATACAGGATTCTCAACCACAGGGGAGATGATGCTCCATAAACTTTTCATGCAAAGACATGGTTTTATGTCAGCAGGGAGAACAAGATTTTCTGGGCACTGAAATGGCTTTTTTCCTGAAATCTAGCCCCTCCTCCCCCACAATGACACCCCCCTTTTCGAGTTGGAGAGGTGAAGTGTTGGCCTCATGGACTTGTCAGATGTGAATGCCTCCTGCTGCCCCCAGTTTTTTGGGCAACGTGCTAGAAAAGAACCTCAAAGCGTGGGACACGTTCACACGACATCTGACACACATTTCAGGACTGAGTCCAGCAAGGACCCCAAACACGAATGGAGCACATGTAGTCTCTAAGACGGGCTTCAGGTGTCATTTGAGCAGCAAGTGACACAATTGTATCTTTGATCTCTTAGCACAGTTTCAAAGCAGCCCATGGATTAGCTGCACGCAGAGGCAGCTGCTAGGGACCGTCAATTATTAATGCTCAGGCAGCAGGCCTCCCGCTCCTCCCTTATTCCTCAGATGAAAGGCGCATAAAGGGACCAGCAGTCGGGCATGCTGCCGCCCCCTACCCCGCCTGGGGGGGGTGACACGGGGACCCATGTCAATGAAATGAAAGTGCACTCGTTCTAGAGTTACAAGGGAGGGCATCATTTCTCCGACCCTTTTGCTCGCGTGAGGTGAGAGTCCTGAGTATTCAGAAATACGGGCTGAGGCCATCCTTTCTTTCCCGTTGGTAGGTGGTGGGGAGAAGGATGGAGACGCGAAGAGATGACATTTTTGTGTCTGGCTGAAAAATGAAGGCCGGTGTATTAGTTTGCTACGGCTGCAGAAACAAATGACCACCAACTTAGCTTAAAACAGCACAAGTGTATCCTGTTACCATTCTGGGGGGTCTGACGTCCCACACAGGCTGAAATCTAGGTGTTGGCGGGCTGCCTTCCTTTCTGCAAGTTCCTGGGGAGAATCTGTTTCCTGCTCACTCGGGCAGAATCCAGCTCCTATCGGTGGTAGGACTGAGGCCCGGGCTCCCTGCTGGCTGGCAGCCGAGGGCAGTGCCCAGCTTCTAGGGGCAGCCTCATCCCTGGGCTCCTGGCAGCACCCTCCACCCTCAAGTCACATCTCTGGGGTCCTCTCTGCTTTCCTCTTCCCTTGTTATGGTTCCTCTGGGCTCACCACGATAACCGAGGCTCACCTCCACACCTGCAGGCTCTCACCCTAATCCAGTGGTCGGCAAACTGCGGCTCACGAGCCACATGCGGCTCTTTGGCCCCTTGAGTGTGGCTCTTCCGACACAAAATACCGACTTCTGCGCATGGGCCACGAAGTTGCAATCGCACTGTACGTGGGCGCCCGCACGTGGCATTTTGTGGAAGAGCCACACTCAAGGGGCCAAAGAGCCACATGGGACTCGCCAGCTGCAGTTTGCCGACCACTGCTCTAATTGCATCCGCAAAGTCCCGTTTGCCGTGTAAGGTCACATTCACAGGTGCCAAGGCTTGGAGTGCGGACATCTTTGGGGGTCATTTTTCTGCCACGATGGGGAGGGTTGAATGGGACATTGTCGGAGACCAGGGTCCAGTTAGAGGTTCTGTGGTGGCCCAGGCAGGAGGCAGGTGACGGGGACCCAGTGTGCTCCGTACACAGCCCTCAGCGGACGTGTGAGCGTGGGGCTGGCCAGGCATCCTGGTTCCTCACTTGCACCCCCCTTACATCTCGGTGAACTCCGCCGAGGGAGACGCAGAGCACCGAGAATTTAAAGTGGACTGCGGAGTCAGTGACATCGGGCCTTCAGCCACCAGCCCTGGGGTCCCTTGCTGAGTGGCAGGTGGAGGCACAGGACAGTGCTGGTGGGGGTGGGACAAGGTCCCTGTAGTGAAGGGGCCGGTCACAGGGAGTGTGGGACCCTCTTCTCCATCTGTAAGTGCGCAGGGTGGCCCAGGAGGCTAAGCACTTACCCAGGAAGTCGGTGAACACACACACACACACACACACACACACACACACACACACACACAGGTGTGCGTGGGGCCTCTGGTGGAGACAGCAACTCTCCAATAACCATTGTTTTTTTCCTCCTAAAGCTGGAGCTCCGCATGAAGGAGGAGAGAGAGGACATTCCGATCCGGTGGTCCTTCCTCAGCCAGCCGGAGATGGCCATTACCATCCAGCCCCGAGCCCCGGGGGAGGTCAGTCCGTACATCCCTATGATGCCTCCAGCGGTGTATTGGGAACGTGTGTGCGTTGTGATGGATTTGATGCCCCCTCTCACCCCAGGCTCTGGGCTGTGCCTGGAATCCCCTGGCAGCTGTCAAGAACCCGGAAGCCTGCCTGCCACCCCATGTGGGTGCCATGGGGCGGAGGAGTCCCTGTGTGGACGTCAGGGGGCTGGGGAGTTTTTAGGTGCGCATGTGCGTCTGCGGTTGCAAACTGTTGAAGGAATGACGTTCTATCACACCTGATGGTCAGATTCGCTCTCCTGTCTAGAAACGGCTTTACTTACAGCACGGGCTGAGCCCAGCCAGCTCCGAGGTCATGACCTTCTTCCTCTCCACGGTTTTTGTAAAGACGCACCCCAAATCTGGAGGCAGCCTCCTCCTGCTCCCCGGGGTCTTGGCTGTTTGGAGAAGTGAATTCGGGCGTGGGAGTGGGCATGCTAGTCAGTTGGCGTCGCCGTGTCCAGTTGCTGAAACGATGATGCAAAATCATTTACCCCAAAGGCTTAGGTTACTAGGTTCTTCCTTTGCAGCGGCTTTTGCAGGGTTTCCTTGTGGTTTAACCCTATCTCTGACTCTTGTTCACCAGCTGACATATGTGACTTTAATAGTTGGTCTATAATAGTCACTGTCCTGCCTTAATCTAGATATGGACAGTTGCTTTTTAAAAAACACTGGCGAGTGTGAATGGTAGTTCTTTCGGCTTGCACGCATCCGAGTGGCATTTGTGCCGGCTGCTTCGTGACAGGAGGGGCGCGTGCTCAGTGTCTCCCTTCGGGCCTCTTTCTCCTTCTTTCCATATTCGTGCCTCCTCCTCCCACACGACATCCTTTGTTCTGTGACTTGCTCCCCTGGCACCGCTGCCGACCTCACACCTGCCAACGTTCAGGGCGCCCGCTGTCCCTCGTCCCAGAGTGCATCCCCCTGAGGGATCCCCAGTTCACGTTCAACAATGACTTGATTTTTTTCCTTCCGTGTGGTTATCATACCCATTTCATGTCTCGTGAGCTGCATTTGTGGCTGTTCGGATGCAGTATTAGGGTTTGTCCCCCATCTTTGTTCATTTATTTATTTTTTAATGTGAAAAATATTAACATGCCTTTAAAGCAGTGGTTCTCAACCTTCCTAATGCCGCGACCCTTGAATACAGTTCCTCATGTGGTGGTGACCCCCAACCATAAAATTATTTTCGTTGCTACTTCATAACTGTAATGTTGCTACTGTTATGAATTGTCATGTAAATATCTGATATGCAGGATGTATTTTCATTGTTACAAATTGAACATAAAGCATAGTGATTAATCACAAAAACAAGATGTAATTATATATGTGTTTTCCGATGGTCTTAGGTGACCCTGTGAAAGGGTCGTTCGACCTCCAAGGGAGTCTCGACCCACAGGTTGAGAACCGCTGTTTTATAGTCAAAGTTACATGAAACATTATACTCGGAAGTCTATCCCCCTTCCTCTCCCTTCTGCCACCATTCTTCTGCGTGCGGCAACACGTTTCTGTGGTTTTTATCTTTTCTGCCTTTCTTTTTGCAAAAATGATCTTATTCCTCCTTTCTCACCCAAATGGTGGGATTCTGTACGTGCTGTTTATACCCTGCCCCACGCCCTGGGCATTTCCCTGACCCCCACGTGCTGCTCATATCTGTGGGCAGTGTGGCTTCGCAGTGAGGCAGTTCCGTGGAGCAGCCAGCCCCCCGCCGCTGGGTCCTGCTGGGCCCCGATGGAGGAGGTGGCGTGTGGGCAGGGGGTGGCGTGGAAGGAAGGTCAGCTGCTCTGGGGTCTAAGATGTAATGGACTCTGACATGCGTGCACCCCAGACTCATCTTTCTCCCTTGGTTTCCTCCTCTATAAAGTGTGGAGAAATTGTGGGGGTTAAAGGATAAAAGTAGACAGCCCTCGACGGTTTGGCTCAGTGGATAGAGCACCGGCGTGCAGACTGAAGGATCCTGGGTTCGATTTCGGTCAAGGGCACATGTCCAGGTTGTGGGCTCGATTCCCAGTAGGGGCGTGCAGGAGGCAGCTGAGCAAGGATTCCCTCTCGTCTTTGATGTTTCTATCTCTCTCTCCCTCTCCTTTTTTCTCTGAAATCAATAAAAACATATTTATTTTTTAAAAAAAGATAAAAGTAGACAAGAAAATGAGGTCCATCCACATAATGGAATGTCATTCAGGCATAAACGAGAGTGAGGTTGTGATACCTGCTGGAACTTGCATGACCCTGAGCACGTCATGTTCAGTGAAAGAAGCCAGACATACGAGGCCACTGCTGTGGGATTCCACGTTCCTCCCCATCACCTCGCTATGCCGTGTCCAGGACAGGCAAGCCCATAGCGACGGGAAGCAGAGCAGCGGTTGGCAGGTCCTATTGGGGGAGGGGGATGAGGGGTGTCTGCCTGTGGGTAAGGGGTTTACTTTGGGGGGCCGGGATGGAAATATTCTGGAACAAGATAGAGGTGATGGTTGTCGAACACTTCGAATGCACTAAATGCCACTGAAATGCGTCCTGTGAAGCGGTTACTTTTATGTGACACAGAATCACACAGTGTGGGCTTTTCTGTGTGTGGCTTCTTTCACTCGACACGGTGTCTGTGAGGTTCGTCCGTGTTGTGGGTGGCTCCGTGGTGTTTGTGCTCCTTGTCCCGTGGCACGCACTGTGTGGCTGCCCCACAGTTTATGGGTCCATTTAGCCGTTGTTGGGCACCTAGGTAGTTTCCAGTTTGGGGCTCTGATGAATAGGGGTGCTGTGAACATTCTAGAATGCATGGGCACAGTTCAGCTGGGCGTTAACTACTGTAGCTTTGTTCTTCTTCTAAAAGCTTGTCTGCGTTCTTCTCAGGCCTTTCCGTTTACTTGAATACTTTCTAACTTCAAAAATATATCCAGTGTTGTGCAGAAAAGGAAACCGCATGTCTGTATGTTTGGGGAAAATGGCTGACAGGATATACACAGGAATACTAACATTTCTATGGTGCACAATGGCTTTTTTTTTTTTTTTTAAACCATTTTACCAGTTTGGCTCAGGGGTTGGAGCATTCGCCCGTGGACTGAAGGGTCATGGGTTTGATTCCTGGTCAAGGACATGTGCCTTGGTTGCTGAATGCAGCCCTGGTAGGGGAGCGTGTGGGAGACAATCTGTGTGTCTCTTGTTGATGTTTCTTTCTCCCCGTCTTCCCTTCATTCCACTCTCTCTGGAAATCAATGGAAAAAATATCCTCAGGTGAGGATTAAAATAAAATAAAATAAAATGGTGACTTACTTCCGAGATCAGTGAGAAGGACCCTCTCCCCCAGGTCTCTCATGGGTCCTGATCTGACCTCCTGGATCCAGGTTCGTTCACCCGTCCTTCCGCATGCGTGCGTGGTTATGAAGTGATTGGGTGACTCCCTCCTCTCTCGCAGGACCGGGCGGTGGAGGTGAAGGCAATATGTGAAACTCTCAAGGACATCCTGAAGTACCTGGTTAGCTCCGCCTCCCCGTCGGTGGTTCTGAGCACCAGGCCCGTGGACGTGCGGGAAGTCCAGGTGAGCCTGCTCACGGTGTGGGGGCCTCGAGGCCCCGTAGGACCATGGTCCGCTGCCCGGAGCACCTGTGTGTGTTTCCGATGTTCCTCCACCCCGCGCGGTGGAGCCCGATTGCGCCAGTGCTTGCCGGCCAGTAATGACCACGTTCTGCGGGAGGTTCCAGTTCAGGGCACGGGGTTCCAAAGCTCCAGGGGGGCCAGGGGGGCGGAAGGAAGAGGGCCACTCAGCATAGTCCCACCCTAACTAGGCTTGACCCTCCGCCTTCTAGGAGCCCAAGCTTGACTTTTTACTGTCCACTCAGAGCCTGAGGCCTTGGACGGCATCCTTCGAGAATTGAGGTTCCTGGGAAAACCAGTTAGCACTGGACAGACCCACTGCCTCGCCCAGGCTGGGGGCAGTCCGGTGACCTGCAGCCTGGAGAAGGCGTCCACTGTCTCTCAGGCACCTGGCCTGGGTCAGGCATGGACCCGCATGGTGGCTCCAGTCTCCGCCCACAGTACGGTTCTGGGGAGCCCTCCCTGGCTGAATGCATTGCTGCTGCTGCTGGGGTTCAGAAGGCTCCCCAGCAGGGAAATGGTTCTGGCCGCTGGTACCCGACCTTCCCATCAGAGGGGAAACTGCCACAGACCCCGGTTCAGGCTCCGCTGCCGCCTCTGTCCTCTGCCTCCCACGGCCACTGCTCCTTCTCTTCCTGCAGACTCTCCAGCGCACCTCGCCGGTCCCGCAGGAACCCTGCCCTCCCAAACCTCCACGGGCCCATGACCTCAAGCTGCTGGTGAAGAGCATCCGGGCCTCGCTGCTCAGCCATCCTGGTGCTCCAGGTGGGTGCCGTGGTGCCCGGCTCGGGTGTAGGCAGGTGCCTGGCCGCTGCAGAAGCCACCGTCCCACAGCACGAGCCGAGTGGAGGGGTGACCTGGGGCTTCTCGGTGGCTCCCGCCAGGTGGGTCTGCAGTGTGATTCTGCCGAGCGAAGAAGATCCCCTGGAAGCCGTAATAATAATGCGAGCCCATTGGAATACAACCTGGGTTTTCCATGCGTGAAGGAAGGAAGGAACACAACTGTAGCTTTGCCCTTTCCCTTGAGTCTGGAAGGCACATTTACTTTTCTTTCCCCCCCACTATTGAAGCTGAAAATGCATGCCAAGCATCCCTGACCAGTCTGCTTTCCTGGGGGGAGGGACCACAGGGGCAGTTTATGCGCCTCAGAAGGGCTTTGGCTCAGCGGGGACCTTTGGTGCAGAGAGGCTGCTGTCTGGGTGGAGACAAGAGTGACCCCCGAAGGAATGACTTCCAGGTGGTTCTGAATCGCTGCTGAGACCCCAAGTGCGTAGTAGCCGGGACAGGACACGGCTCTCCCCTGCGATTCAGTTTGGCTGAGAATAGGAGTGACTTCTTTCTATGGTCGGAGGATGTTGGGGTTACTTCTCTTTGTCTGCGAGGAGTTTCTCTCAGTTCCAAGTGCAGACGGGCCACATTTCACAACCAGGACTCTGCAGAGCTGGTTGTAGTGATGGCTTTGGTAAAAGCACCCTCATGCTGCTCTCTGGGGCCCCAGGCTTGGCGACTAAGAGGGGACTTCCTGGGCCCAGTTGGCCAGGGCTGGGGTCCCTTCGGGGCCTGAGTCTCCCCTGGGCGGTGATTGTGAAGGTTGACTAGGAAGAGGCTGTGTGTGGAGCAGCTGACAGCGCCAGGCGCGTGGAGACGGGCCGGTAGAGCCCGGCGGTGGTTGGTCACACGGTGTATTCAGACTCGTTGCCAGCGGCGGGCAGTGCCCCGGAGCAGAATGAGCTGCTGGGTAGTGGAGTCCCATTACCTGGAAAAACACCCAGAAAAGGTTTGAAGGGAGTTGTCAGGTATGAACACCACACCCAGGGTAAGTAGTCCCCAGATGTAGCCAAGTGGTGAGTCTTGTCCAGCAGTGGGGACCACCTCTCTGTTGTATTCAGGTTGTCCCCTACCTCGAGGCTGTGCCTGCAGCCAGAACCGAGGGGTGAGCAGGCACTTGGGGTCAGTCCGGGCTCTGCATATCCAGTGGGGGTATAAAACCTTTAACCCCAAATGAAGTGGGGTGCTTTGAGAGTTTATAAATGACAAATGAAAGAAAGTGGGTGAGCCAAGACCTTAGGCATTTTACTTAGCCTTTCTTTGAATGCAGAAGTGTCTCAAAGCTGTGAAGAAGCAAAAGTAAAAGGCAGTGCCTGCCTTTGTGTGATTACAGGCCCCGCTAACCTCCGCTGCCAAGTTCAGCTGAACGATCCCGTTCAGAAGCTCTCCAGCGTCCTCCCGAAAAACACTACTGACCTCACCTGGGAAGAAGAGTTCACCTTGTGCGTGCAGCGGTTCCCGCGGGCCTGGGTTTCCATGGTGACACCTACTCGAGACTGCCAACCCCTGAGATCATTTCATAGCACACAAAAATTACTTCTCATTTGTAAAAAGCATATGAAGCATCTGAGGTAGCTTTAAGTCAGACATAAATTTCTTTTGGAAGGCAAATCTATTTATGCCCCAGCGATATCTAGTGACATTTAATACCCATTCCTAATGCTAAAAATCTTCATTAGAACAAGATTTATGGGCACTTCTTCAAAAAGATTTTTTAGAGAAAATCACTGAAAGTGATAAAAACCAGAAGCAGTCCCAGTAACGTCGAGGGAGAGAGCCCACTGTTTGCGCTAGAAGCACTGGTTAGCGCAGTTAGATAAGATAAGGGAACGATATACACGTACCGACAAGAAAGAGGCAGAGCTAATCATTCCCTGGAGATGATAGCATTGCATGATATGACTGCTCAGGAAAAGCAATTAAGACCACCAGAAATAATAATGGACATAAGATAGAAATAATGATGTAAAATTAATATTTCAGGAAAGTGGCTGACTACAAAAATATAGAAATCGATCACTTTCTGATGCTTAATAGACAAGTTACAAAAAGTAATAGGAGAACATAGTCCATGTCTCATATAAAGAGCTCTTGTAAACCATTGAGGAAAAGATGACTCCCTTTTGGAAAAGTGGGCAGAGTTTTCAAACTAGAAAAGCAAAGGCGAGAACTATAGACTGAAAAGACGTTCTGCCTCAGCCATAGTGAGAGTGACGAAAAGAGATTGTTTCCCACCTGCCAGGTGGCTAAGTACTGAGAGCGAGGGTGGCCAGTGGAGTGTAAATTGGAATCGCCATTCTGGAGGTCAGCAGTTTGTAAAAACTAAAGAAAAGCTCTTCAATGCACGGACCTCTTGGCTGGCAGTTACAGTTTTTCTAAGTCGTGCTGAGATGCGTGTCTGAAGGTGATTGGCCAACAGGGTTATAATTATGAGATCTTAAAGCAACCACCTCATTACTAAATGTTGGTTATTAAGGAATTAGCTAAGTAAAATCTCATAAGGCCAAACAGTGGAACAGACACTCATTAAACATGTTGTTGCTCTGTAGTTATTGACGTGGAAAGGTGTCTATGGTATCCTCGGTGGAAAAAAAACAAAACAGGTTACAAAGAAGCAGTGAGGTATATTATGTTCTGTATTTTGTGTTTAGACAATTATATCGCTACCCTTCGGGTGTGGTCACTCATGGCCACGTGGGGCTCTTTAAATTTCAGGTAATTAAAATTAAATCCAGTTCCTCGGTGTGCACTGGCCACATTTCAAGTTTTCTAAAGCCATATGTGGCCACCATATTTGCAGGCACCTGTATGAAAGGGTATGTCCGTCATCAGAATGCCGGATGACTCTAGGAGACTAGGCACTAAGTCCGAAGAGCAGCCCTTTCTGGATAGTGAGGTTGCAGATAATCTTCATATTTCTGGTTATGTGTCTTGCAGTTTTTAAAATATTGATGATGACTAGTCCTTCCTATAGTCAGAAAAAAGTACTATTTCAAACAATAAGGACTCACAGCTTTTTTTCTCTGCACAGTGAGTTGAACGCCAAGTCGAAGGAGTTGCACCTGCAGATTTTGGAGGATGGGCAGTCCTCAGAAGGTGGGTGGCGAGCAGGTGGACGGAGGCCCTGCCCTCGTCATCCAGTGCCCTGACCAGGGCTGTGGGAAGCTGGGGAGGGTGGGAGACCCAGAGGAGGCCTGCCCCTCCCCATACCATCTGGGTCTCCCCAGGGAACGTTTGGTTGAAAGTCCATTCAGTTATTAATAAGGTACATTTTGGGAAAGAGTATATTCAAATAGTTTTTTTGGTTTGTCTTTTTTTTGTTTAACAAATATCTTAAGGCTTTTATTTAACAATTCTTGGTTTAGAGAAGCAGTCCTCAACCCTCTTAGCGTCAACAGACCTTAAAAAATTTTTTGTAAATTATGATGAAATACATGTTGCAGAATTTATCATCTTAATCATGTTTTAGTGCACAGCTCAGCGGCATTAAGCGCATTCACATTGTTGTGCAACCATCACCACCATCCATCTCAGAACTCTTTTCATCTTGCAAAACTGAAACTCAGTCCCCATTGAACACTGACTCCCCTCCCCCTCCCCAGCCCCTGGCATCGCCATCCTGTCTGTCTCTATGGATTTCCACCGGCTTTTCCTTGGAGAATGAGCCGTAGCAGCTCAAATTGAACACATGCTTTAGATGCAGGAAAGCAACAATTAGAGGTAAAAAAAAAACAGCACCCATATCACCAAAGTGAATGTGGGCCTGTTATAGTTCAGTAGTGTCAATATTGATTAGATTTTTAAAAATCCCCATAAACATACCAAAATCGGGAGGGCGGAGGGGCTTACCTGTCTTAACCAGCTGAGCATCCAAGCCCTTTGCTTATCTGCTGACATCACCAAGACCCAGGGAAAGCCGTCCTGCCCGTGAGCAGGAACTCAGGCGGCTGCTTGACCTGCAGTCCTGAGATGATGGGGCTTCCCCGGGGTCAGAGCTGACCCTACCAGAGCCGGGGGCGCCCACTCAGGGCCATTGTTTATCCAGGGGCCCCACTCCTCTTGGCTCCGTTGGAATTCCATCCCAGTGCAGCCGGATGGGGGACTGAAATTTCAAGCTCAAAACAAACACACACAAAAACACAACAAAGAACAACCATAGAGCCTTGACTCAGACTCACATATGTCCACTTTGCCCCGTTTCCTTTGGTATTTGTGTCCACACGCGGTCACTCTTGCTTGTGCGCGTGCTCTCTCTCTGACATGCACACACACACTCGAGGGTAAACGTGGGGACCATCTGAGGGCAATTCTATGCATCATGGTCCCTGCACCCCTCAGTTCCTTAGGGTGTGTTTCACATAGGGCTGTTCTCACACGGCCCTGGGACAGCTACCCGTTTCCTGAATGGACGGTGAACAGTTCTGGAATCCACCGCCAGGTTCTCATTCTTACCAGTTGACCCGCAGCTCGTCTTCCCGGCAGCTGTTTCCCGCCGCAGCGCAGGTGCGGACGCTGCCGGAAGCGTCACATCCCTTAGCCTCCTCTGTCCTTTCTGGACCCTGACATTTGTCACATGTTGTCAAGCGAGCAGGGTGGTGATCAGGAGCCGGCCTGCTTGTAGCAGCTCACCCCGGCCGTGTTGCTGTCCTGGAAACATCCGCAGCGCTCGCTCACTGCCGTGTCCTGTCTTCTAGCTCTGCTGGCGACGACGACCATCCCTTTAGATCTGTTCAAGAAGCAGCCTTCCGGGCCCCAGAGCTTTCTGCTGACCCACGGGCCCGCGGGGGACGGCGCGGCCCTGGGCTCGGTCACCGCGGAGGTACGTGGCCAGGTTCCCACTTCGGAGGAGGAGCACCTTCGTTTTTGTCCGTCAGAGCCTGGCCCTGGCTTGACCCTGAAACGAAGCTCATCCGAGAAGTCTCTGGGCTTGACCGGGAGCCTTCCTGCCCCTGAGCTGGCCGAGTGGTCCGCTCTGTGAAATACCCCCCGAGGCCGTTTCACGAGGGCCTGACCCGGAACGGGCTGTCGGATTGTCTGTCCCTCGGCCTCTGTCCCCATCGTGGGTGCTGCCTGGCTGGGTGGGAGCACGGGACTCACCGGCTGTCAGTCCCCGGGGACCTGCGTTCATTCTAATACTAACGTCACTCATTCTGACACTAACTGAGCGACCGGGTGCCGGGGTCAGCGGGCCGTGCGGGTGTCCTGGCACTGACCGCACGACCCACCAGCGGCCTTCTCCGCAGTTCTGTTACGTGGAACCCGCAGAGGCGAAATCCTGGCACACCCCTCCGCCCGTTCCTGCGGCCAAGATAGAGAAAGACCGCACGGTGATGCCCTGCGGGACTGTGGTCACCACCGTCACCGCCGTGAAAACCAAGCCTCGCTTCGACGCCGGGAGGGCGTCCCCGCTGAGCTCGGGTGAGAGGGTGGAACGGTCTCTCTGAGTCCCGGGAGGGCAGTGCCCGCCCCCGCGTGGTTATTAAGAAAATCCGTGGCACAGGGATCGTGGCGATGGGCAAGACTTCTGTGTAGCTTTTTCTTTCTTTTTTTTCTTAGAAAATTATCTTCCTACTTTGTCAAATGAATGACAACCTTGTAGTCTATTCCGAAGCTAAGATTGAGACTCTGGATGAAAGAGCCAGTTAACATAATAACTCTGTTACGGTCACGGGGGCACCACGCTCTCTGGAACGCTGGGTGCACGTGGTCAGTGTGCAGTTTCTTACGTTAAGGTTGTGGGTTAGAAGGCTTGATGGGCAGTCGTTTCGGATGCAGCGGAATTCCGCACCTGTCCCCACAGCCACGGCCTGGGAGACACTTGTATGATTATTATTTATTTTAATTTATACGGTGTTTCTGCTTATACTGAGGTACCATCTTCCCAGCGCAGACTGCTTTGGATTCTGTTCTCAAATGCAAAACAGAACGTGAAACTCTCCCTCAGTGAAAGCATTTCTGAAATTTTATTTAAACCTGAGCTTCCAGCACCCCTTTTTGGTAACCCCACCCCCCAAAAAAGAGAAAAGAATAAGAGATTGTTAAGCAGTCTTGAGGTTTGGCCGTGCCTTCGCCAACGACATGAGAACGAGTTGACATGAGGTGTGATCTCACGTCCCGGTAATGGCTGTAGGAGCCGTGTGGTAACCAGCGTTTGTCCCTGCAGAGTCTCCGCTGCGGACGCCCGTCAAGGTGCGGGTGATCGAGAAGGACATCTCCGTCCAAGCCGTCTCCTGCCACAGCCCTCCCGTCAGCAAAACCCTGTCTTCTTCAGACACAGGTAACACCTGTGGCCTCCCTCTGCCCCTCTGGCTCCTCCCTCTGCACCTCTGGCTCCTCCCTCTGCCCTTCTGGCTCCTCCCTCTGCCCCTCTGGCTCCTCCCTCTGCCCTTCTGGCTCCTCCCTCTGCACCTCTGGCTCCTCCCTCTGCCCTTCTGGCTCCTCCCTCTGCCCCTCTGGCTCCTCCCTCTGCCCCCCTGGGCTCCTCCCTCTGCCCCTCTGGCTCCTCCCTCTGTCCCTCTGGCTCCTCCCTCTGCCCTTCTGGCTCCTCCCTCTGCCCCCCTGGGCTCCTCCCTCTGCCCCTCTGGCTCCTCCCTCTGTCCCTCTGGCTCCTCCCTCTGCCCCTCTGGGCTCCTCCCTCTGCCCCTCTGGCTCCTCCCTCTGTCCCTCTGGCTCCTCCCTCTGCCCTTCTGGCTCCTCCCTCTGCCCCTCTTGCTCCTCCCTCTGCTCCTCTGGCTCCTCCCTCTGCCCCCCTGGGCTCCTCCCTCTGCCCCTCTGGCTCCTCCCTCTGTCCCTCTGGCTCCTCCCTCTGCCCTTCTGGCTCCTCCCTCTGCCCCTCTGGCTCCTCCCTCTGCCCCCCTGGGCTCCTCCCTCTGCCCCTCTGGCTCCTCCCTCTGTCCCTCTGGCTCCTCCCTCTGCCCTTCTGGCTCCTCCCTCTGCCCCTCTTGCTCCTCCCTCTGCCCCTCTGGGCTCCTCCCTCTGCCCCTCTGGCTCCTCCCTCAGCCCCTCTGGGCTCCTCCCTCTGCCCCTCTGGCTCCTCCCTCTGCCCCTCTGGGCTCCTCCCTCTGCCCCTCTGGGCCCTCCCTCTGCCCCTCTGGGCTCCTCCCTCTGCCCCTCTGGGCTCCTCCCTCTGCCCCTCTGGCTCCTCCCTCTGCTCCTCTGGCTCCTCCCTCACCCCTCTGGCTCCTCCCTCTGCCCCTCTGGCTCCTCCCTCTGCCCCTCTGGCTCCTCCCTCACCCCTCTGGCTCCTCCCTCATCCCTCTGGCTCCTCCCTCAGCCTTGCCCCTGATGAGAGGAGTATTCGTTTGGGGAGCTTGGGGAAGTTCTTTTGAGTAATAAGTTAAGAACTGGGAAAAGAGGGAAATCGAAGACCAGGAAGGGTGAGCACCCTGCTGTAGTTAAGGAGACGCTGTAACAAAATGAACGTAGAACCCAGCTCCGGCCTCACTTTATAAAATTCCTGAACATTCTTTTTTCTCTGGTTCAACATACGAGCTATGTGACTGTCGTGAAGTCAGTAGGACTCGCGACGTAACCGTAAAGCCAACCTCGGTTTGGCCTCCAGCTGTCCCACGAACCTGTTGGGCAGGAGTCGTCTTCCCCCAGCAGCCTGGCTGCCAGTTTCCCATTTTTAGGGCCACTTTCATAATGACCTTGAAGAGGCGTGTGACTGTCTCTAAATCACAGCACCACCTAAATGTGGAGTTAAACGTTACGCCCTTGGCTCGTGGGGCCTGCGGGCGGAGGAGGGGCAGTGGGCAGCTGTCTTCGGGCTCCGCTCCCCATTCCTGAGCCTGTTTCTGATCTTGCCAAGCTCAGGGGTGGGGCAAGGAGGAGCAGGTGGGCTTGGGGGAGCGGTGGGTCTCCCTGGACGGGTGCTGTCTTAGAAGGCTCTGTACCCTCTCAGCCGGGGCGAGTCGAAAACGGTCTCCGTCCCTGTGGGAGTTTTCGTGATTCCCGGGACGCAGCCCTGAGGGTCCCCCAGCCCCACTCCCATCCTGTCCCTTGGAGTCACTGGGAGTCACGGCACCGCTCTCTCCGGAAGCCCCTCCCAGCCCCTTCTCCTGGCCCTCCTGGCCCCTCACCATGGGGCATGGCCAGGCAGTTCTGCTGTGCTCGTCCTGTCACCACAGCCTTTGAAATGGAGCACCTGTCGCCTGCAGGCCACGGCCGAAACTGAGATGAGAAAACTTGCTTTTACATCAGGAACGGGGAACCTTTCTTCTGCCAAGGGCCATTGGATGTTTGTAATATCATTCGTGTAATTAACTCAGCCCTCCGGCCTTGGAGGGCCAGACCGAGTGATTTTGCAGGCGGCCCTCGGGCCCAGAAGTCCCCACCCCTGTTTCACATCCTGCTCCTGTGACATTTTGTCATTTTAATCTTTTAGCAGAACAGGGGCTGGGCATCCCGCTCTGCCCCTGACCTGGCTGCTGGCAATCTCCCCGTTTCTCAGTCGAGGGTTTAGTACCCACTCCAGGGCCTGGGGGACATTCGAATGAAATACCGTGCACTGAGCCCGTGCCGGCGCCTGGCATCTGGAATGTCCCTAGAGGCTGCCCGTGTGTGGCACTGACCATGGGAAGGGGCTGCTAGTGTGCCCTGGCCCCTCAGCCTGACACTAGCCTGTGGTCACCAGTCTCGCCAGAGATGGGGAGTGACCGCACTGCCCCTCAAAGGTCCAGGCCCCCAAAAGATTAGAGGTCTTTTCAGTGGTTCTCAACCTTCTGGCCCTTTCAATACAGTTCCTCATGTTGTGACCCAACCATAGAATTATTTTCGTGGCTACTTCATAACTGTGATGTTGCTGCTGTTATGAATCGTCATGTAAATATCTGATAGGCAGGATGGCCTTGGGCGACCCCTGTGAAAGGGTCGTTCGACGGCCAGAGGGGTCGCAACCCACAGGTTGAGAACCGCTGGTCTACCTGCTCTCATGTCTTCCATCACCTCGATCGCAGAGCAGCTCGCACACAAATGCACCCGTGGACCCTTCCGTGAGTGTCACTCAGAGTCAGGGGCCCTCTGAGGGGCCACAGAGGCGTCACCGCTGCCCTCCCCCCGCAGAACTGCTGGTGTTGAACGGCTCGGATCCCGTGGCCGAGGTCGCCATCCGGCAGCTCAGCGAGTCTTCGAAGCTGAAGCTGAAGTCGCCGCGGAAGAGGAGCACCATCATCATATCAGGGATCTCCAAGGTGCGCCCGCGGGGCTGGCGTTGTCCTGGCGTCCTGGCGTTGTCCTGGCGTTGTCCTGGCGATGTCCTGGCGTTGTCCTGGCGTTGTCCTGGCGTTGTCCTGGCGTTGTCCTGGCGTTGTCCTGGCGTTGTCCGGGCGTTGTCCTGGCGTTGTCCTGGTGTTGTCCGCTGTCCCTCCCTAGCGGGAGCTGGCCGAGCCCCTGATCCATGTTTACAAATGTCCGTGTTTACAAATGTCAGGCTGGGCCCCTCGCCCTGCACGGGGGCGGCTCTGGCATGTCATTCTCGCAGCTCCCCCTGTTGATGAAGGAAACCTGGCCGTTTCCGACCGGGGTGCTGTGGCTGGTGAGAGGTCGGTGAATCATTTGAAGAAAAGTTATTGAAAGAGAAAGGCCGGCGTGAGGTCAGGATCCCCCTGGGGACGGCACCTCCACCCTCATCCCCGCTGGGCTATGGGGAGCTCTCACTTTCCACGTTACACATTTCCAAACCACGTCAACGTTTCGCAATGAGTGTTGCGCCTTTTGCGCTCAGAGGCGTGGAGCTTGTTTTTAAACATGTTCCGATCCCCTTCTTTCTGCTGCCCTGTGACAACATGTCCCGAGCCGATGGTGGGCGCCAGGCAGGCCAGGCTGCTGGAGAGGCCAGCACCCCCCCCACCCCCGCCCCCCCCCGCCCCCCACCCCCCGCAAGGGGCCACGCAGCGGTCCTGATGCTTTTCTAACATTTCAGAATGGACAAGGGGAATGTGAGCAATGGAGGAGGGAGAGCTGGGAGATGCGATGGTGGGAGGGACCAGGGAGGAGGAATTGTTGAACCCTGAGGGCAAGGTGATTCTTTGAGGGCACCCGAGGGTGGGACAGGAGGCCCTGCACTCTCAGCTACGAGGAGAAAGACCAGAATGGGTCACGGGAGGTGCCAGAGGTGAATCACCATTAAACTCAGGGCCTGGGTGGCCGGTGCCCAAGGCCCAGCAGGCACAGCTGGCTGGAGGCCTCAGCAGCATCACCCAAGAGCAGGTCAGGCCTCTCTGGTTTCCTGCGTGCACTTCCAGCAACAGCCAGCAGGCGGCGATGGCGTCTCTGGAAGCTCCCTGACCCCAGGGTGGTTTTTGTTTTGTTTTGTTTTGTTGAAGTTAGGGGTACATGTGAATGAAATAAGGATGAGACTTTGATCATCTCCCCTAAGGCTTTATTTTAGATTATTAGGAACTCATGGATCTTAACATTTGACACAGTTATTATTTGCTCACATTGTCTGACCGCGAGTCAGTGGGCACTTCCGCAAGCCAGCACTTGAACCAGAAAATGCAGTTGGTCATTGTCACCGAGCAGACGCGCCTGTGCACCTGCTCCCCAATCAGAACCACAGACCAGCCCCACGGAGCCCCATGTCCCCCCATAGTCACTTCCCACCCTCGAAAGAGACACGTTCCGGACTCCCAGCCCAGGTTAGTGTAGCACCTACACAGGCTTTACACACGTGTAATTTTTAGGGTACACGGTGCATAGCAATTCGTTTCTACGTTCAGGAAACCTAAAAGTGCTGTAGGAACAAAGATTCAAAGACGGACTGAATCTGGGGCTCCGGGGTCACCCTGTGACCTCCCCGAGACTCACAAGGACAAGCTCTCTCTTCCACCTCACCTCCGGGTTCCCATGGGCGCCTAGCCGGCCCATCTGCTGGGGCAGGGATGTCACCTCCCCCCGACCCCTTCCAAGTTCCCAACTCGGGCTGTGCCCCTTTGCAGTGATGAGTTTCGGCCCCCCGACATGCAGCTGCCCATATATATATATATGTGTATATATATACACACACACACATACATACACACACACATATACATACATATATTTGTAATATTCAGTTCTTTTTCTATTTAATTTTTAAAAATTCTCACTTAGGACATGCTTAGAGAGAGGGGGAGAGAGAGAGAGAGAGAGAGAGAGAGAGAGAGAGAGAGAGAGAGAGAGAGAGAGAGGCATTGGTCGGTTGCCTTGTGTGTGCTCCCTGACGGGATTAAACCCACAACCCAGGTATGTGCCCTGACTGGGAATCGAACCAGCAACCTTCCGGTGCATGGGGACGACAGCCACTCTGGCCGGCACAGCCGCCATGCTAAAGGAGCTGCCTCCGGGGGTCGGGCCTCTGACACTTTGAAATTAGTCAGGCTGTTTGGACTAATTTCCGCGTGTCCTTTAACCTTCCCTCGCACTGACTTTCTCTCTCTCCCCGGACAGACCTCTCTGTCTCAGGACAATGACGCTGCCCTGATGCTGGACTATGCGGCCTCCATGGACAGCAACTGCCAGGAGGGCACCCCGTCCCAGCCGGAGGCGGCCTCGGCCTCTGCCCCGCCCGAAGAGGAGGAGGAGGCGGCCTCAGCCCAGGCCTTGCCGGCCCCGGAGCCCCAGGACTGCGAGCTGGCCTCCTGGGACTCGGAGAAGGAGTCGCAGGCCGAGGTGTGGGACGGCCAAGCCCCGCTGGACCCCGAGGGGGATGAGCTGTCGGAGAGCTCCCTGAGTGTCTGGGAGCCGGGGGCCCCCAAAAAGCATAGAGGTATGTGACCCTGCACCCCTGCCACCGACTGCTGATGGCTTTGCCCCTGTGCTCGTTTCCAAGCTTCTGGTTCTCCTTGTCTGCGTTCCTTCCCTTCCCTGCCAGCCATCCCACCCCGGGGCTGAAGGTCTGAACTCACCTGGGCAGGGGGTACAGGGCGGGGCCTCAGAGTCCCTCTGAATGATGGTGGGATTCATGCTCGAAGGGACCCCTCCTCTGTCTGCCCCACCCCCCAGAATAGAAGGAAACCAGGCAGAGACGGGGCTCCCCTAAGTGTGGAGCTCGGCATCTCTGTCATTGGTGCCCCTCAGACGCCCCTCCCACCAAGACCAAACCACACCTCCCGGCGGAACCTAACACCCCGGAGAGAAGCTTCCCAGAAAGGGACCGATCAACCTAGTGCGTGTCCTGTCCGAGGAGGTGATCACTTCATTAGTGACCGCGCCTCCCTTAGCTCTCAGCCAGGGCTCTAATGTGGGAATTTCTCCCGGTGCCGGTGCGGGCACTTCGGACGACAGGGACGGGAGGGCACTTGCAGAGGGAGTGGAGTTTGGGCCTGGGGCCAGTTCCAGATGCGACTTCAGGACGCGCTGAGGCTCAGCTTCCTCCTCGTAACCGGGGATGTGCCCGCCGCTCTGCCCTCCTCCCTCCAAACCCTGCCCGCCAGGCAGGAGGGAGGCCCGGTGAGGAGGACGCACGGGACCTGAGCCGAGCTGGCGTGGCGGGTGTGACTGGGGTAAGTCCTCGGCCCCGAGTGTGTAGATGGCAGGAAATGCCAGGCGGGAGCCTGGTCGGCTGTCCGGCCTCGGCCTCTCTGTCCTGTGGCTCCTGGTGCTCAGACAGGCGGGTGTGCCCGGGACATCAGCCGTGTCAGGGACAGTTTCCACTGTCACCGTGAGAGTGGGTGCTGCTGGCTCAGGGGTGCTCAGCAGCCTGCCGTGCTCAGGACAACCCCAGCCGCACCCGTGGCCCCGGGTCCGGGGTGGGCACCCACGATGGGGCATCTGTGTCCATCCTCACCACCTCCCTCCCATTCGCTTCATGCCTCTGCCGGGAGCCACCCTCTAGCCGGGCCATAGATGGGAGGAGCTGAAAGTTAGGAGAAGAGAGAAAGGAGGCGGTTCCTGGTGTCTAGACCCTGTGATGAAGGTCCGCGGGCCTCCATTCGCCCGCTGCCTGGTCTGGGTGCGTCATCCGTGGACCGAGTCTTGTGACTGGACTGACTTGGGAAGCTGTGGTCTGTGCACTGACCTCTGGGCTGGGTTTGGGACGAGGCAGCGTGGCTGCCGGCCCACAGGGCAGCACCCCTGCTCTGGCCTGGTCTTTGTCCAGGGCCCGGGCAGCCCCAGGAGCTCACCTGGCCTGAGGCAGGCAGGTAGGCGGCCCCTTCCCTCCCTTCATTTCCACCCTCAGAACCCAGACCTCCCACCCCGCCGCCCGGGTCACTCCAAAAGGCCAGCCTCGCTGACCCAGGTCCATTCCCGGACCCTGATCCTCCTTTTCCCCTCCCCCCCCCTTGGGTTTCCATCCCGCTGTGTGTGGCCCTCCCGCTCCTTTCCCGCCACCAGCCAGGTGGCTGACACCCTCCAAAAGGCGCTTTTGGGGACCAAGGTGCCAGGCAGGTGTGGGGCCCCCGCTTCCAGCTCTTGCTCTGAGCGCCACCAAGGTTGGCATTTGGGGCGGCTGCGAGGATGTGGAGCCTGGAGCCCTGCAGACGGGCTTTCAAGGGACAGGGCGAGGATTGAAAGCTGCTCTCGGTCCCAGTGCTCGAAGCGATTGGCACTCGGCCCTCAGAGATGGTGTCAGGCCCTCGATGTTTCCCTGATACGGGGGCCACATCCTTGCTGTTTTCCACCAAAATGTTTTGAAATGGTGATATAGGGAGCGGGCCTAAAGCTTATTGTTTTGGCGTAAGAGCCCGTATCTTCTGGGGTAGCAAGGAGCTCTGTGCTAGGTCTCCGAGCGTGGCTGTGTGTGCAGAATCCTGGGGCCTGCTGTTTGCAAATGTGACGCTGCAGGCAATACAGGAAAGTTACTCCCCCAAGTCGGGCTTATGTTGAGCTCACCCCGTGTTGACGTGGTTGCATGGCAATGGGAATGTACTTCCCACGCCTGACCCGGGCCCTGGCAATGGCCGAGGTGGTCGAGTGTATGTTGCGTGTGTTTTACCGCAGCGAACACAAACGTGTGATAAGCACACAGAGGCTTGCGAGCGCCCTGCCCAGTGACTCGCGTGTGTGTGTCATGTCAGCGCTTCAGCACTCACCGTCTCTCGTTCTCATTTTGCTCTCGCATGCTTGCTACCTCCTCTCCATCTCGTGCTCATTCCCTTTTACTAAGAGGATCGCTGTGCCAACCAGAATTAATTGCCTGCACAGTAAGTTGTCTTTGTCTTATATGTATTTTAAAACGTAGCCTTGCTATGGCTGTAACATAGCAGGGACCCATCCCCGTCCTGTCCGTTCCCCCTACCTTTCTAGTTTTACTTCCCCGGGTGCTAGTTCACCTCCCTGCACGGTTAGTGTAGCGCCTTTGTCTCGGCCAATCTGGGGTGGGGGGGGGGGCATGTCTCTGTTACCTGTTGGGCCCAAACAACCTCGTGCACACAGACTGGCCCCTAACTTCCTCCAGGTCTAAGGAGCGGTCACTGACACCTGGGCAGTGTGGCTCAGTGGTTGAGCGTTGACCCAGGCACCAAGAGGTCATCAGTTCAATTCCCAGTCAGAACACATGCCCAGGTTGCGGCCTCCATCCCCAGCAGGGGGCGTGCAGGAGGCAGCCAATGGATGTTGGTGTATCTCTCTCTTCCTCTCTCTCTCTCTCTCTCTCTCTCTCTCTCAATAAAAAAAAACACACATGATTTTTTTTAAAAAGCAGCCACCGAGACACCCAGACCGTCCGTGGGTCAGCCGGAAGTCCACGCTGCTCTTTGGGCAGCAGACTGCAGTTTGTAAGGTTGCTTTGGTCAGTTTTCCTTCCCGTTAGGGTTTCAGACAAATTCTGCAATGAGCTATTTATGTCTGTTAAACTCTGTGGACACACAGGCATATATTTATTCAAGCTGTAACTTAGAAAAAATGTTAAAATCCCTTCATATATTCTTTATTCTTTAGTCTTTAACTTTGCTAGAACCAGGGAAAGATTTTGTTCCCTTCTTCCTGTCCCCCTTTACAGTTTTGGTTATTTGCCTCAAATTTCACATAACGTGGCTCCCAGTTTTACCCTCGGGAGTCGTTAAGGTGGTGGGTGAGTCTTGCTTCTTGCCTGTTGGGTGGAGCAGGCAGCAGGGATAAGGGAGTTAGGTTTGGAAAGCCCACCAGCCCGGCTCCTCTCCAGACTGTGGGCCCAGAATCAGGTGCCGTGTACCAGGCTATTAGGCATCGTTGGTCAGGGTTCTCGGAGCACCAGAGCCAATAGGCTCCATACCAGGGAATGGGCTCGGTGACTCTGGGGGCTGACGGGTCGGAAATTGAAGGCGGGAGACGCAGTAGGAGCTGACGAGGGTCTGGAGGCAGAATTTCTTTTCTCCGGGAAACCTTGGATTTTGCTCTTTAGGCATTTAGTGGATTGGGTGGAGCCCATCCACAGTACAGGGTCATCTTCAGTTCAGGCCACTGGGGTGTATGAGCCCCCCACGCCCACCACGTGCCTCCACAGCCACACCCAGGCCAGGTTTGATGGGATCCCCTGACACAGAAAACTGACCGCACAGGAGCGCGAGCCAAGGCAGCTCCATTTAGTATTCCTCCCTGCTGAGGAGCTTGCTATGCTATGGCAACTAACCCCTTACCAGGGTGTTGTTCTAAGAGAATCCACACAAGGGCACTATGGCAACTAATCCCTTACTAGGTTGCTTTTCCAAGATTGTCCACAAGATTGTGCTGTCATGACTAATCCCTTATTAGGCTGCTGTTCCCAGTGCGCCCACAAGAGGTCGCTACGGGGACCAATCCTTGCCAGGGTGCTGTTCCAAGAGAGTCCACATGAGGGCACTATGGCAACTAATCCCTTACTAAGGTGCTGTTCCCAGAGTGTCCACAAGAGGGTGCTATGGCGATTATTCCCTTACTAGGGTGCTGCACCCATCGTGTCCACAAGGTGGCGCTGTCATGACATCCCTTTCTAGGGTTCTGTTCCCAGAGTGTCCACCAAAGAGCTCCATCGCAACTAATCCCTTACCAGAGTGCTGTGCCCAGAGTGTCCACAAGAGAGCGCTATAGTGACTAAGCCTTCATGGGGTGCTGTTCCAAGAGTGTACACACGAGGGCACTGTGGCAATAATCCCTTACTGTTCCCAGAGTGCTGTTCCCAGAGTATCCACAAGAGGGCACTAAGGTGATTAATGCCTTACTAGGGACATAGTGGGTATTTTTGTGAGTCTTGGCTGTTGAAGAACTTGTCAGACCTGTCTATCAGGAAAAGAGTGAATTGCCAAATTATCCATAAAGCTCCCTCTGTGATCTGCAGGTCTGTCTTCTTTCAAAGTCACTAACACCTCCATGAGTGGTAATGAACTTCACAGACTCGCTGGACAGGCTCCCTGACCTTGCTGGGCCTTGGTTAATGGGATGTTAAGCTAATTTGTGAAAGGGTAAGATTAGTGAGTTCTGTTGCCGTGTTAGCTTGCATTTGGTCTTTAAGGAATCCTTGCTGTTGAAATTATTTGTGCTGCTGCTAATTTTTTTTCATTGCATATTCCACTCCCTATTACATACAGATTGGTTGAACCATACCAAATCAGGGGGTAGGGGGCTGGGGACCCCAGTGGCCAAGGCCAGGACAGGCTGCTGCCATCTGGTTAGAGTCAATGATAGAAATCCCTGCCCTGGCATGGATACCAGGTGATAGTCCAGCTCACTGCTTCTACTTTCATAATCCTCCTTTCAGTTCATCTTGTGTTTTGCACAAGCCAGACACCAGCCGTTTTCTCACGCAAACAGCGGTGCTCCTGGAGTAATGAGCTGCTTATTAGAGTCATTCGCGTCTCCTCTTTTCTTTTTCACCTTGGCCCAGTCCCTCCAGGGTTCCTCTCGCCCACAGCCCCGCTGACCAGCCCCTGTGCTTTGCTCTTCCAGGAGGCATTTTAAGGAGAGGTGCAAAGCTCTTCTTCCGCCGGCGGCATCAGCAGAAGGACCCCAGCCTGAGCCAGTCCCACAACGACCTGGTGTTCCTCCAGCAGCCGGAGGGGGCGCGGAGGAAGGGGGCCACGCTCTCCAGGATCCTCAACAAGAAGCTGCTGTCCAAGCACAGAAGCAAGATTGCCATGAACGGCGCCCCCAGGGACCCCGGGGTGTAGGTCCAGGTGGGCGGCCTCCTTCGTGGCGATGCTGGAGATGTGGACCCGCTAACGACCCGCCAGGACGGAGTGGGATGCCAGCAGGCCGGTCTAGCTGGGGTTTTCCCGGCAGTGTCGCTTTTTGAAGGGGAAGAAAAGTCTGAGATTTCCCCAGAGAGAACTGACCGAACCTGTTTACCACCCGACGCCAGAGGAGGGGGGACTCCGCCCGGCGGCTGAAGTTCAATGTCGGGAGGAGGTTTCCATTATGAACTAGAGAACACAGTGCAGTGGGCGTGGACGGGCCAGGCTGGGGCCTCAGTTTCACCCACGCGCTGCTCCAACGGGTATTGCTTGGGGTCCACGCCTGGACCACGTCACAAGGAGCAGACGACCCTCTGTGCTGTCACTGCGAACGATGCATAGGTCACCTCTTCTGTTGGCTGCTCAGGACAGAACAGTGCAGCGGGCCCCGGGGCCAGAGAGGTGGGGCACAGGCAGATTTGGGTGAATAGAGAAATTACGATAGGAATGGAAACACTATGACAAATGTGGGAAGACATTTGCCTTTGCTATTAGCCATAGAACTTGAAAAATTATGCAAATACTAAATATATCCTATGCATATTATGCTGAACACTTTCCTAAGTGTACGTTGAGCCTATTTACAAGTGGGAGATATATAAATTCTTATATGGTTTTTACACTTTCTCTAGTGTCCAAAGCTCTAACGGTGGACTTTCCCCCTGTCTGGCTCACACGAAACGGGTGCAGCGCGCCTCTCCAATGCACTTAGGAGCAGTAAGTGACAGCCGAGAGAACGTGGTACCCACACACACATACCTGGATTTTCTCTCGTCCGACGTTGGTTTGCCAAATATTGCCAGTAGCTGAAACAAAGTACTTTTTGGGCAAAAGAGGAAATTATTTTATGTCTCAGGTGTGAGTCTTAGGAAGGGAAGTTTAGTGAAACACGGGCCAGGCTTGCATCCGATTCCTTCCAGGAGCTCGTCTGAATTCTACTGTGAACAGACTTGGCAGACTTTGGGGGGAAGGTGTGTTTTTATTTCCAGTGGATCAAACGATAAGCTTGCTATACAACTTCAATATCCTCCGTGACTTTCCAAGCACATCCCACGGCAGGAGCCACTTGGGTTCAGTCACAGTTGTCACGCTGCTCCACTCCTGAAAGTGCCACTTGCGGGAAACGGGCTCGTTAACAGGAGTCATCGTCAGCGTGAAGGGTGCTGACGGCTTAATCAGAGTCATCTCCCCCCAGTGAGCTGTAAAAGGCTGTTACGAAAACTCAGCCTCTGTCACGGATGTGAGTTTGGGGGGACTCCTCTGTACAGACACTTCTGTTAATCCTCAAACATCTATTTCAGGGGTAAGAGAGCTCTTGATGAGCTAAAACCTTTCTAAAACCAAAATTATAGAATCCTTTCCTTCCTTTATGTGGAGGGAGGAATTGGAAGACTGCATTAAGAATTTCACTTTAAAATAATACATATTTAAAAATTCTTAGGTGTCCCAGCAATCAAGGGACTGTAAAGTGACTTTTTTTTTTAACCATACTTTGTTTTTAAAGATGATATTCCAATTTTAATCATTGTAAAGTAGCACCTGTCATTATGAAATACATGAATTCCAAACTCATCCCCAGGGTCAGCAACCACTACAGGCCTTTTTGGGACCGAGGGTCGCTTTAACGTTCGTTGTGTTTTGCTTGAAGGATTCCTGTCCTTTCTCATGGTAAGCGGACATGGAACACGCACGAATTAATTCTAAGGGGACTGATGTGTGAGAAGATGACACTGGTCAGAAGTTCTTAGTACAGTTCCGTGTTTAAGTTTGGAATTGAGAGGGACTCAATCAGCTCCAGTGTGAAGGTATCAGAGTTTTAGACTGAGTTTTTCTCGCTCTCAAAAATCAAAACACAACCACAACGTTTCAGCCATTGCCGTCCCCAGATCGGCCCCAGGAGCACCCTGTCCACTGTTTACTCTTCGCCAAGGGCTCCGCTTCCTCAACGTCCTCGTGACTTGAAACCTCTCCGGGCTCCTGGGAAGGTGCCCGGCGGGCGGGCTCCCTCTCACCCTCGTGCGTGAAGCGAGTGAGTGGACGCGGAAGAGAGCGCGTCGTCATGAGGTCCATGTTTCTTCGTGTGTGCTGGGTACACGTGAGACCTCTGTCCTGAGTTTGATCCGGGAGCCCGTCCTCCAGGCGCACACACTGGCCGCCATCCTGGCCTTTCCTGACGTTTCAGAGGCAAATGTAGCGGGAACAGAAGGACAGATGCCGTCAGGCGGCCCCGCGAGGCAGGGCTGTGTCTATACTGTGAATGTGTCCTTCCCGAGCTGTGTATCCAGGTTTGTTTCTTAAAGGTGTCGGGTATTTATGTTAAAGTCAATGTCACTAAGGTGTAATACCAATTACGATAACACACCGGATACAAAACACACTAATTTGTGAGTCACCGATCCCCTTACCCTTTCCACACGCTTTAGTGGCGTGAGGGCTCGAGTTTTGGTTTTGATGAAATTTTTTCAGAGTGATTCCTCATGAACACTCATCGGCCCGGTCCATCTGGACCCGGAGCACACGCTGGTTGTAACACGCTGGCTACGCTTCCGCGCTTTGCGTAAGGACCCCCCTGTGGTCTTTGTGGAGGAAGGAGATGGAGTTTGCGCGGGCTTTAATGTGGCATTAACGAAAGTATCCGTCTCGCTGTTCTGTTCAAAACCTGCTGTGAGGGAGGTTTAGACAGAGACTTCACTTAGATCCAGGCTCAAGTTGAAGTTCAAAGCCAGCCTGGGGTTCCTGGGGATGGCCGCCAGGCCAGGCGCAGCCAGCCAGTCACAAATTAGAAGCCTGCCCAGATGGTGATGGAGCTTCTGGCCACATGGGGAGCAGAGTCGCAAATCTTGAGCAGGAGAGGAAGGTGAATGTGCACTGCTGCGCCCAGTGCGATGCTCCCTGAGTAATAGTCTCACGGCCCTGGGAACCTCACTGTACAAGCTGGTGGGCACTGGGGGTCAGGACGCTTACCTCCGCCAGGTGGCAAGCAGACCCCGATGCCACTGCCCAACCCGCCCAGGCTGGGTACCGAAGTGAGGGGCACAGGGACCCGCCCGCTAAGACCTGCACAGCAGACTTGGGTCCCCCGGGTCCTTTCCCGAGCATCCCTCCTTCCCGTGTGAGGAGGCACCTGCCCAGCCCGCCAGCTTCCCACCGTCGGGAAAGTACCATTTATAACGGAGGCTTGTGCTTTTGTTGCCCGATGTCACACTGAAGTTACATTTTAAAATGGGAGAAAACAGGTTTTCTAGGGGAAAGGGCTGGCTTGCCCGCTGGTTGATGAATTTGCAAGACGATGATTGTATTCCTTGGTAGCACTTTAGAACCCGGTTCCAGGCCCGCGCCAGCCCTGCAGTGGGTTCATCTGGAGAAGATGTGGCTGGGACATGGGTGCTCTTTAAAGAAATAAACGTGCACATGGAACACGGAAATCTGAGGGTTTTTTTGCCGAGACCGTGAGCTCCCGCGTTTCTCTGAGCGGCCCAGCACCCGGCCTTGGTTGTGTCGGCGTCTCAGCCATGACCGTGACCGCACGTGACCGGCAGAGTCAGCTGGCGGGAGGAGGGAGGTGTCCTCCTCGCTGGGCTCCTGCCCCAGCAGCGGCGGCGAAGGCTAACCCACTTACTAGAAGGAAACGTTTGCAGTGAACTCTCGGGTCATGGTGAATTGTGGGGGCCACGTGGCCTGGTCCCCCAGCAGCGAAACCTGGCGCGAAGTGGCTGTGGGACCCTTGGTGACCCCCCCAGACCTGAGGGGTGCTGTCCCCTTAGAGTAGAAGCTTTTACTCCTGCATTGACCCTCCTGTCAGCCCAGGCCCATGGGTGAGTGTGCAGCGGGGGGTGAGAGCAGCGGACGCTGGGAGGGATGGGTCTGCACCACAGAATCCTCACCCATGTTCAAAACCACGAGTCTCTACCACCTTGTGTTGGAGAGAACAGGACTTGTGGCCTCATATGGTCTTTCCTGAACTTTAAGTGTAGTGCTCCCCCTATGGGTGAGAATACTACAAAGTGAGATGCAATGCTTTGCACATAGAAGGATTTGAATTATCTGCTGATGACTTTATCCGTTATCTGGATGGGGAAAATTGGCCAGATTGAAAACAAACGCTAAAGAGGGTATAGGAAAGTGGCTTAGGGCCGAGGGGCGTGGCTCAGTGGTTGAGCATTGACCTACAAACCAGGAGGTCCCACTTCAATTCCTGGTCAGGCCACATGCCTGGGTTGAGGGTTCGATCCCCAGGGGGGAATGTGGGGAGGCAGCCGAACAATGATTCTCTCTCATCATTGATGTTTCTATCTGCTGCTCTCTCTCCCTCTCCCTTCCTCTCTGAAATTAATAAAAAAAATTTTTTTTAAAAAGTGGCTTAGGATAGCCCTAGCCTCTCCTGCCACCACCACTGCACTTACCAGCCATGAGCCCGGCTTCCTGTGGGAGCACCCTGACCACCAGGTGGCAGGTCCTGCATTGAGCATCTGCCCCCTGGTGGTCAGTGTGCATCATAGCGACCAGTCGTTCTGCGCGTTCCACCATAAAGGTTGCTTAGGCTTTTATTATATAGACTAGAGGCCCGGTGCACAAAAATTTGTGCACTCGGGGGTCCCTCAGCCCAGCCTGTGCCCTCTCGCAGTCTGGGATCCCTCGGGGGATGTCCACCTGCTGGCTTAGGCCCGCTCCTCGGGGTATCGGGCCTAAGCTGGCAGTCAGACATCCCTCTGACATCCTGGGAGCCCTCGGGGGATGTCCACTTGCCAGCGGGGAGCAGGCCTAAGCTGCAGTCGGACATCCTTAGCGCTGCCGAGGAGGCGGGAGAGGCTCCCACCACCACCGCTGTGCTGGCACCCGTCAGCCTGGCTAGTGGCTGAGCAGAGCTCCCCCTGTGGGAGCACACTGACCACCAGGGGGCAGCTCCTGCATTGCGCATCTGCCCCCTGGTGGTCAGTGTGTGTCATAGTGACCAGTCATTCCCAGTCATTCTGTTAGGGTCAATTTGCATATTACCCTTTTATTATATAGGATTAGCAAAGAGCCAGAGCGGATGGGACGTGTCCGTGGGAAAGTACATGTCTAAGGCAGGCCAGTGTCAGGGCTGGGGTATCATCCCCATCTGGGGCCACACAATGGAGTGGTTACACCTTAATGCCAGCTGCTGGGGAAGAATACCATGTTCTTAGGAAAACCCACTGATAATAACGGAAACTTATTTATGTTTACTTAAATCCCCCCAACTTATTTTTTAAAATTTCAAACCTACAGAATAACCTATGTACTCATTACCTAGATTCCCAATTCTGTCACATTTTGAGATAATCATCTTTCACCCACAATGCTTCAGAATGCACTTTCTAACAGGCCATCCCCCCATCAGACACTCAACACAATGTTCATGCTTGGAAGCTTTTTCATTGATGCGATGCTGTGAGCCAGTACCAAGTCCATATTCAAATTTCCCCGGGAACAACCTTTACAGGAGCCTTTCCTTGTTTTCTGCCCGGGGTTCAGAGTTTGCATTCGTTGTAATCAACAAAATTTTTAACTCAAAAACGTTGGATGTGAGTCTGTCTTAAAAGACCCTATTTCCAGCCTTCACAGAAGGAGAATCCTGAACACAGAGAGTCCTTTGGAAGAGGCAAGGATGCTGTGACTCTGAACCGCAGCCGTGCTCAGGGCAGCGCTGAGAACGGCTCGATGGCGGTTGAGCTCATCTAGTTTTTCACTCTTGCTGTGACCTGTCAATTTTTCTGTAAGTGACCTGTTTTTGTGTATGTGTCCTGGTACATATTTAGTGTGCAGAGGCGCAGAGAACAGCCACCTGGGCATTTGGGAATTGCAAGTGCCGTCACTAGAAGGGGGGCGTGGGAGTGTGGCGGGTACATATGAGCAGTTGTGTTGTTTGCCGTTAAGAGGTTGGGGAGCATCTGGGCAAAGGCCTGAAGCATGAAGGGATAATGGTGGAAAACTCGGGAGTGTTCCAAGAGGGAGGGGATGGGCACAAAAGACCCCAAGAACATGTTTGAACACAAAGCAGCTCGGCTAGTATGAGCAGGGCGGAGGTGAGAGGCACAGGTGAGACGCCCAAAGGCCTGGGAGGCTGTGGTCCAGAACTACTGTCACTGCCAAGGGGAAGTCACTGCAGGGTGTCGGGGAGGGCAGAGAAATGAGCCCCTCGCAGCATGACACCCCACACCTTCCTCTCCAAGGGTCCTCCTCCCACCTGGGGACGTGGGACTAACCTCATACGCGTGAACCTGGCTGCCGGATAAATCCCCTCTATACCAGCTCCTTCTCCCACCAGGAAAGGAAGGGAGAGCTGATTTTCTACTAGTCTCTTCAAAATAATGAGAATATACTTTTAAAGTCTTTGCTAATATGACAGATAAAAATGATCTCACTGCAATTTACTTTTCCTCTTATTACAGTAGGTGGGTGGCTTCTCATAACCTTCCGAGCCATTGTATTTTTAAACATACATATTTTTATTGATTTCAGAGAGGAAGAGAGAGGGAGGGAGAAACATCAACGATGAAAGAGAATCATTGATTGGCTGCCTCGGGCACGCCCCCTCCAGGGGATCAGCCTGCCACCCCAGCACAGGTCCTGACAGGGATTCCAACCATGACCTCCCGGCTCACAGGTCAATGCTCAACCACTGAGCCACACTGACCAGGAGCGTTGTATTTTCCTTGCTGTGAACTGTTCATAGACTGTGTGTTTTTCTGTTGGGTTACTTACTGTTTTATTGATTCATAAGGACTTGAGTCCTTGCTGATACCAATTTCAAATAATTTCCCCCCAGGTCATCACCTCTTTTTGACATTACTAATGGGGGTTTTGGCCAGGCAGAAATGAACAAGGCAGCTTACTTCTCTGACTCGGGAAGGCCAGAACCAGGTTAAAAGACCCTCTACTCCCTTCCATTTCTAATATTTTGTTTCCACACTACAACTGATGGAGGGGTGGAGGCCACACAAGCTAACCAAGCCTGGTAGGGGAAGGGGGCAGAAACGCTGGGTGCCAGGAAATGGTCTGGCCTCACCGTGGCTCAGGGCGGGCAGCCCACTCCGCCTGGACTCAATGCCCAGCTCTGCCTCTCGCCAGCCAGAAGCTGGGCCTCTAGTTTACGCTCGTTGGGAGCCGAGCGAGCGCTGAAGTTTACAGACGCACAAGAAAGATGCCAAGAATCGCAGCAGCCCAGCGGCTAAATTCAGAAACTGTGATTGGGCAGCAAACCTCAAGCCCGATTTAAAAAAAAAATAAAAAAATTCGACCCCTTCTCCCACTGGCCCTCAAAAGAAATCAGGGCTCGCCGGAGCCACCAGAAGCATAGAGGGCTGTGCGAGCCGTCCGTGCGCCTCTCCGCGGGGGCTGCGGGGCCGAACCACGCCACGTGGGAAGGGGTAGCGCGTGGCCACCAGGCACCTCCTCCCGCTCCAGGGAAAGGGCCGTCGGAACCCGGCCTCTTCTCCCGGACGATCCGGATCCAGTAGCCAGCTCACCCCGTCTCCTTCTCCCCAGTCCATGCCTTTCGCTCCCGGTCCACGCGGCCCCGTCCAGGCAGTTCGGGACCTCGGTCCACGCCGCCGATCCCGGGCTACGCCGCCCGCTCCCGGTCCACGCCGCCCCGTCCAGGCAGCCCGCTCCCGAGCCACGCCGCCCGCGCCCTCTCCCCGCCGCGAACTACAACTCCCAGAACACCCCGCCGCCGCCCCCCGGCTTCCGGTGCTGCGCAGTTTCCGGAGCGGATCGCAACCCGGAGTCCGGATCCGATCCCGCTCTGCACATTCCAAAGGCAGGTAAAGCCTGGGGCCCCGCGCCCGCCGGCCGCCCCCGCGCGCGCCGCCCCCGCCCGGCCCGCGCCCCCTTCACCCGCGCGCCCGCCCGCCCGCCCGCCGTCCCGGCCCCGCCCGCCCGCCGCCGCCGCCGCCGCCGCCCCGGTCCAGCCGCCATGCCGACTGTTCTTTGTTACATTCGCCGGCTGCGGGCACCGTGGGCGATCGGAGTCAAAACCCGGCTGGATTTCCCGGAGCCGCTCCGGGATCGCCCTGCGTGCGGCCGCCGCCCGCCCCGCCGCCGGGGCGCTCCGGGCCCGCCGCCCAGCGCCCACCGTCCCTGCCCGCGCGGGCCACGGGCCTCGCTCTCCCGTGGGCGCGGCGCGGGGGGGCTCCTCCGCCCCCGGCCCGCGTCCCCGCCCCCGGGGCCTGGGTCGCCGACTGCCCCCTCGTGCTGTCGCTCGCTCCACGCGGGGCACAGCCCCCGGGGCGCACGGGAGGGTCCCTGGGCCTTCGCCCCGCGGGTAGAGAATTGGGGGTCCGGGCGGCGGGGCTGCTCGCGCCCCCGAGAGCCCCCTGCGTCCTGCTTCTGTAACCCCGTGGGCGGCAGAGGGGAGGCAGGCAGAGCGGGGACAGTTGGCAGGTGCCCGCCCTCGGGTGGTGGCCGCGGGGAGGGGCACCGGGCGCAGACAGGTGGAGGGCCAGGCCTGCAGCCTCCGGTGGGGCAGGTGTGCGAGCTCACGGACACACAGACCCGCCTGGCCGCTCGGTTACTGTGTGTTTACCTCTGTGGGGCTCTTAATGGGGTGGACGAGGCGTTCCCACAGACGCTCAGAAATGGCCTGTTCCCTCCCCTCGCCCCTCGCCAGGGCAGATGGACATGGTAGGAACCATTGTGAGCGGAGACAGGCGGGCCCCTGTGGGTCAGAAAAGATGCCCGCCTGCAAAAACCACATTTGCTTCGGCCCCTCCCGTAAAAGCCCGACCCCCGTGATGCATTTGGAGAACCCAGCTTCGTCCCTGAAGGTGCTTTTAAGGATGAAAAGAAAATGGACAACTGGTTTTGAGATAAATCTTAAAATGTATCTCAGGATGAGAACTCTGCCCAGAGAGTGCACATATGTAAGGTACTTGGTTTTTATAGTGAGGGACCCCCCCCCCCCCATTCACACACCCCACACCACATTGTTTCCCAGCCTGGACGTTCTCACAGTCTCCGCATTTTCACGGCTCCACTCCGCTTGTCTGCATCCCTGACTTGACATCGCCGCCTGTGGCGATGGCTAAGAAAGAGGAGAACCGTGGTTTGGGCTGTGAAAGGAAAAGGCAGTAACATCTATCCGTTACCCCGTGATCGCTTGGATTCATGCGTCTGCAGAAACGTTGCCCGCAAGGAACGTAATGATCTGTTTGGATCTGGAAGTAGAAGGGACAGTTGGTTTTTCGGAAGACAAATAAGTTTAAAAATTAACCGCCGTAGGGGTTAGTAGCTTTTCTTGGAGAAGCTGTATCTGGGAAAGAGCCCCATTCCTTAGGGCGCGCCTCAGGCGCCGCTCCTTCCATACCGTCTTTGCAGAAGGTCAGGAAGGGAACACTCTGCCATTTTGCAGGTTTAAGGCAGCTCTCAGACACGTGGCTCCAGAGGTTAGGATGGAAAGCAGGGACTTAAATGCTTCCTCGCGTCCTTCTCACAGGTGTGAAGTGTGGGTGGTCCCTGTCCAGTTTACCTCATCGTTCATGAGTCCATTCATTCAACAAGTATTTTTGAAATGGCACCTATGACATGCCTGGCACTACAGAGAGCGAGAGAGAGGTTCTGCTCGGTGGACCTCACGGTCTGGAGGGAGGAAGGTATCGCCAATAAACAAGACTGTCAGGTTGGCAGTGGTTAGAGCAGGGAGCGGGAAGGATCGCCAGCAGGTGGAGGCGGTGGTATAGGTAGGGGTGGGTGCACTCGGGCTGTCAGGACTAGAAAGATCTGAGCAGGAGACCAGTGCTTTGAGAGGCTCAGTGGAGATCTGGGGTGAGGGTGTCCCTGGCAGATGAATGGCAAGTGCAAAGGGCCTGGGGTGGGAACAGCTTTGTGTGCCCAAGGATGAGAAGGACCCGTGTGGCTGGGGGAGGAAGCACAGGGCAGCCGCACAGGCTGTCCACCAGGGTTTATCCTGAGTGCCAAGTGGATGTCACTGGGGGCTTTGGGGAGGGAGGGACAGAATCCGTGTCTTTTCAGAGATGACCCTGTGGCTGACACATGGGGAATCCAGGCCCCACAAGATTCCACTAGAAATGGGGGAGAAAGAAGGGGAAATGAGGAGTGAGGACAATGTGTATTTCCAGAGCGAGGCAGGTCTTGCTGTTGGTTTGGTTAGGGAATGTGTGGTGAGTGACAGGAGGTGCCATTTACTGAGGTGCATATGACAGGTGTGCAGGGGCGGGAGGTGATTAGGGGGAATCAGGGCCCTGCAGATGAGCGGCATCTTCAAACTGCCCCTCTGGGGCGGGATTAACCCTGGCCCAGGGCACAGGTCCCTCACCTTCCTCTTCCTCTAGGAGACGGCGACCCCATCCCCAATCTTGGTGTGAGCCGAGGTCCTGGGGTGTGGAAATCTCAGGGTGTCCACAGATGTGTGGGTGTATGGGGAGTGAGCCCACTGTGGGGTAAGACCTCGGACTTCTGGCAGGTGGAAGGCGCCCTCAAGCTGCCGGAGGAAGTGGGGACCGTTGGCATTTATGGTGTCCTTGGTGAGTGGCTGTGGGCCACTGCCATAATCAAGCTCTTCCATTCCCATCTTCCATTCCATTCCAGTCTTGTCTGTGGAACAAGATTTCCTGCACTCACATTATAAACATGGAGACGGGGCAGAGGTGAACATCTGCCCATGATCTGTGAACTGGTTGTGGGGGAAAGCCCTACCCGCCTCACTGAAGGTGACTGACTATTCACCGAAGCCGACGCTGCATTTCCTGTGGTGCTCAGTGGGGTCTCAGTGATTGCAATAATAACTCAATCCAGAAGAAATTAGCACACCCTAATGGCCATACAAAGTCAAGACTAATAGCTTCCTATGCCTATTTAAAGTGTGATCAGTAGAGTCGTCTTGAGCAGGAATATGTAACATTGGGCTCAGTGTCTGCAGTGGTGGAGACAGACCACAGAGAAAGAAGTGCTGTGAGCTTCCCGATGTAAAGAGTCGTTGGTGTGTTTCATAGTAGATGGCAGTGGGCGTCACACCGCAGTGCTGGGGCCCAGGGGACATGTTTAGAAGAGTGACATACGCTGTTATTTTAAGAAGGCAATACTTATACTGGAAGTTATATTCCTTGCAGCTGTTTGAACCAAGGATGCCAGTTGAAGCTGTCAGCTTAAGTGCAGGGAATAGTATTTTGTAAAAACACTTTTGCAGAAATATTGACAAAATGTTGGGTGGTGCCAGGAACCAGGCATCAGGTGGGGTCCAGGGCCTTGGGAGGGCCAACGCTGGACTGGGGCCATGGGCTAAGAGATGATGGGGCAGGTGCTGGGTGCAGAGGGAGAGAGGACAGGGGCCAGCCGGGTTACCCCCTGTAGTGGCTTTGGATGGGAGATGGGGATGAAGAGGGGCTTAGGAGGGAGCTCCCAGGGCATGGAAAGAAGAAAAAGACTGGGAGACCGCAGAAAACAGGTTCTCCAGAGGGAAGGGCATGGCTGGTGGAGGGTATGTGACAAGGAGAAGAGGTTTTCCCATTGGAGAGAGAATGGGAGGTGAGGAAGCCACGGGAGTTCTTCCCAGGATTTTTGCAATGAAAGAAAACAGAAATGGGGCAGTGGCGTTCAGGGGGCGCATGAGTGGGTGCTGGTGTGAATGACCCTTTCCTTACTGAGAGGTGCCCTACGTTATTGGCTCCATTTGACTCGTCGATGGCCAGCAGGGTTGTGTCTCCAACTTAGAGCTGCAGGCGTTGATATATTGCAAGTGTCGTCATAACACCTGACTAACTGGCCTTCTGCCCTTGATGGGGCTGGGAGCAAACACATTCCAGGTGGAATGTCCTTAAATCATGCTTCCTGTGAGCAGACTGCCACCTCCCACTGGCTCTCTGGGGAGAAGGGACTGTACCTGCTGGACAAAGAGTACGCCTTTGAGAAGGAGTATTCCAAGTGTTTTGTAACTCTGAAGGCCTTTGGCCTGTTGTAAGTTAAAAAAAAAAAAGTATGCTAATTAGTTATAGTAATTTTGCCTTTTATTGTGCCCAAAAACATAAATATAATCTTAGCACCTTATTAGTCAAGAGGCTCACGGGACCCTTGTTGGCACCAGGCCACTTCAGTTCTATTAATTGGTCCTGTTATCTGGATCCCTCACGTCCCTCGTGGGGTGTTTTCTCCAGCACATCTGCCTCCTCTGGACTCGGTGACACTGCTCATTCTCTACGGTGCTCCCCATCCTTAGGCCGAGGGTGCAGGAGGACCTTTTCCAAGCTCCCAGGGGGCCTAGTTTTAAAATTTTGTGTCTGTCACAGAAGGCCTATTATTTAATAAGAATCAGTGCTCACACCCCCTCCCCCTTTTTGTTAAGTAAAAAGATGACTGCCAGTTAAAGCTCTAATCAATGTAATAAAGTTAATGTTACCTCAGTTTCTATTTTTAAGATGGCAGAGTATAGACCTCTCTCTCCCCTCTTTGCTCAGAAATCCCTCTTAAAGAACAAGACGTGAAAATCATAAATATAGATGTCTTTGATGAAACTAAGAAGTTCAGAAAGAGAAAACAGAAGAAATAAAAGAGATAATACAATAAAGTTTTCAAGCCCGGCTGGCGTGGCTCAGTGGTTGAGCATCAACCTCTGAAGCAGCAGTTCATGGTTCGATTCCCGGTCAGGGTACATGCAGTGTGGGGCATGCAGGAGGTGGTCAATCAATGATTCTTTCTCATCATTGATGTTTCTCTCTCTCCTTCTCCCTTCCTCTCTGAAAGCAATAAAAATATATTTAAAAAATCTTTTTCAGGCCAAAAGACATGAATGCCTGGGTGCCAGCCAGTGCTCAACATTAAAATAGGCCAGGAAACTTGAGATCACTACAGTTAAAATAAAAATTCTAAAAGATTCAGGGGCTTGGGGGTCGCACATAAAAGGTTGCTGGCTGCCAAAACCAGTTTGGCTCAGTGGATAGAGCGTCGGTCTGCGGACTGAAAGGTCCCAGGGTCGATTCCGGTCAAGGGCATGTACCTTGGTTGCAGGCAAGTCCCCAGTGGGGGATGTGCAGGAGGCAGCTGATCGATGTTTCTCTCTCATTGATGTTTCTATCCCTCTCCCTTTCTCTCTGTAAAAAATCAATAAAATATATTAAAAAAAAATAAAAGGTTGCTGGCTAGAAATACATCAGACTTTTCAGCTGTAACACTAGAAGTTGAAGGACGATGGAGTCCTGCTTTCCTTGTTCTGTGTAAAAACCACCATATGCTCAAGTGAACCAGCATCATGTGGGATTAGAATAAAGACATTTGCAGACGTGGTCAGTCCTCATAAAAGATTTACCTCCTAGGCACCATGTTAAGGAAACTACAGGAAAACGTGCTCCCAGATCAAAGGCCTAAACCAAGAGAATGGAAGCAAGAGGCCTCAGGAAATGGGCTCCATTTATACCAAGAGAACAAACAACTCCGAATGATGGTGAAGGGAAAACAACATAAAATCTACACACTGTGGCAACAAAATTTGCATACAAACAAGAACTAAGCAAATGTAAAAAATAAATCAATTACCCCTAGAAGGTTGTACTAGTAATGAACTTTAGCGTTTCCTATAGGGCAGTTTATTGAGCCCTCAATAATATTTTCAGAGTCATCATATTATATGCACTAATTTAATCAGAATTATGTTGGGGAGAGAGGGGAAGGGAGAGCATGTAAGCAAGTGAACTATTCTCTACAATAGTAAGAACTAAGAAGGTAGGGGCCCTCAGTAGAAGCCTGTTATTTCGAGATGTGGAAGTAGATTTAGCAGAAAAACCCAAGGACTGGAGAGAGTCGACCTGTGAACGGATCGGAAGAAGGGAGGGGGAGGGGCGCTTTTTGGCCTCTAAGACTATGCATATGCTTTACAGCCATTCACATTGTTAGAAAGAAAAAAAAAGATCTTAGCCCTAGCCGGTTTGGCTCAGTGGATAGAGCATTGGCCTGCAGACTGAAGAGTCCCAGGTTCGAATCCAGTCAAGGGCATGTACCTTGGTTGCGGGCACATCCCCAGTGGGGGGTATGCAGGAGGCAGCTGATCCATGTTTCTCTCTCATCATCGGTATTTCCAACTCTCTGTCTCTTTCCCTTCCTCTCTGTAAAAAATCAATAAAATATATATATAGTTTTTAAAAAATGATCTTAGATGGGAGCAGAAGGAAGCCGTGGGAATGAAAGACCACTGCTCTGTCGTTGAAGAACCTTGCCCTGAGAGGGCTTCAGGAGGCCCGGGGGCTGGTTGGACCATGTAGGTCTGTGCCACGTCACTCAGGTGCCGTCCTGCTCCCGATTCCCGTGTCTGGCACAGCAGCCGTTGGGGAGCGGAAAGCTTCCTGAAGTTAGGCAGCTGCTGGTGGGTTGTGTGTCGTAGCGGCCCAGGCCCACTGTTCCATTTCCATCCAGTTAGGGTTACTCGCAGGAGGACTCTGCTTCCCACATCTACTCTCCATCCTGGATTGGGAGCCGGTGGGTCAGATAAGGTGTGGTTCTGGGAATTAGCCTCTAGGCCAGTGGTTCTCAACCTTGGCTGCACATTAGAATCACCTGGGAATCTTTTTAAAATCCTGATTTCTGGGCCTCATCCTCCGGAAATTCTGTTTCTTTGTTACTAATGTTGTGGCCCCACCCCATAACAAAGAAACAGAATTTCCGGAGGATGAGGTCCAGAAATCAGGATTTTAAAAAGATTCCCAGGTGATTCTAATGTGCAGCCACGGTTGAGAACCACTGCTCTAGGCCAGTGGTCAGCAAACTCTTTAGTCAACAGAGCCAAATATCAACAGTACAACGATTGAAATTTCTTTTGAGAGCCAAATTTTTTAAACTTAAACTATATAGGGAGGTACATTGTTACTAACTTAATTAGGGTACTCCAAAGGCTTAGGAAGAGCCACACTCAAGGTACGAAAGAGCCGCATGTGGCTTGTGAGCCGCAGTTTGCCGACCACTGCTCTAGGCGATGAAATGCTTCAGATACAGTCAGTCACCAAACCTGGGGCCGGGCCGAGCCGTGAGACTCCGATTCTGCACTCATGGTGGGCTCACTGTGGCAGGAGAGACAGGATGGGGCATGGACAGTGACAGCTGGGGGGGCAGTGCTTTAATAATGGCAATTGCAGCCACAGACAGACAGACAGAGAAGACCCAGTGAGACAGTAGGCGGTTGTGCCAGTGGGAGGGGATGTAGTGGAGGATCAGAAAAAAACAGAAATATAAACTCCTGCGGCAGGGAAGTCACCTCATTTGGATGGAGCAACTCATCATGTATAATGAGAAATAAGATTAAAAAGAAAGGGAAGTCACGTTAGTTTACAGAATCGTCAGTGCCAGATTCATGAGTTTGAGCTTTGTTGGTTAATAAGCAATGAGGAGTGATTGCTGTATATGCCGTTTCTTTATTGAAAGCTGGCTTTTGAAAAATACATACATAGCACAGTCATGATGGGGGATAGAGGACTGTGGGGTGGAAATCTTTGAGAACCACCATTATATGAGGTAACGATGAACTAGAGTTAAAACTTCACCTCTGCAGGCTGGAAGGGGCTCAGAGTAGATACTCTAACCCTCTCCTTGTATAGATGAGGAAACGGAGGCCCATGGAGGGGAAATAAGGAGCTCGAGGTTTCACATCTAGTCAGCGGCAGAGTCAAGCTCACTCCCTGGTCCCTGGTGCCTGTCCGGTCACAACAGGATCAGCCCCTTCCCTTGTACTGGCGTGTTCTCGGCCCAGGTAAATTCAGGAACTGCTGGGCTTAACACATTCCCACGGATTTCTATTGCAGGACTTCTCAGGGCCTTTAATGTGCCATATGTGTCAAAACTCCAGAATGGGAATTGCAGCACGTCACAAATGTATTGGTCACAAAATTCATCTCTACCCACCTACTTCCCCCACCTTGGCCCTCACAGCGCATCTTTCAGAACAATTCTGCAGCACGTTAGTGAAAATCACTCTTTTGTGTGTGTGATTTTTTCCTTTCATTATTTTTTTCTTTAGTGCTTTTAATAGTGTCATGAGGGCATGCATCCAGTGGGAAATGTCTGTCTGGATTAAAAAAGTATCCTGAGCCTCTCGGCCAGGGCTGGCTGCTGAGCACTTGAAATGCGGCTGATCGAATGGGGATGGGCTCGAAGTATGAAATGCAGCCTGGATTTTCAAGACTTAGTATGAGGAAGCTACAAAGGAGTTGTAATCTGACTCACACGTTGAAATGATAATATTTGGGATGTGTTCTGTTAAATAAAATGTTACCAAAATTACATATGTGGATCCTGACAAGAATTTTGGTAGACAAGATTGTTCTAAAACTTATATGAAATGGCAAGGAACCAGAATGGCTGAAAGCATTTTGAAAAACCAAGGGAACCAGTCTACCCAATTATAAGACTTCCTGTAAAGTGATGGCAATCAAGACTGTACTGATTGATCTCTGCCGAGTGGTGTTGGCGCAAGGGTAGACACAGGAATCAATAGGACAGAAAGGAGAACCGGAAACAGACCCGCACAGGTGTGGCCGTCTGGTTTTGGACAAAGGTGCAAAAGCGATTCAGTGGTGCTGACGCAATTGGACACCTCTAAGCACAAAAATGAACTCGGACTGTAACCTCACATCTTATACACAGATGAAATCCAATTGGATATTAGACTTACATGTGAAATATAAAAAGGTAAGTCTTTTCTAAGAAATATAGGAGAAAACCTTTGGGACTTAGAGCCGCGTGCAGGGTCTTAGATGTGGCACCAAAAGCACAATCCAAAATGGAAAAACTGATAAGTTGGATTTCATCAAAATTGTGAAGAGGATGAAAAGACAAGCCCTAACCAGGGAGAATATATTTGCAAACCACTTATTTGACAAAGGATCTAGATGTATAAGGAACTTTCAAAACACAGCAATCGAAAACCCTGGCAGTCCAACTAGATTAGAACATGGGCAAGAGACAAGAGGAGACATTTTACTGAAGAGGATTTACAAATGGTAGCACATTGAGAAGGTGTTTAATCTCATTAGCCATTAGGGAAGGAAATGCAGATTAAAACGATAGCAAGAGACCTCTCTGAGAATGACCAGAATAAAAACCGTGAACCCGATGCTGGTGAGGAGGGGGAGAAACTGGATCTTAAAAACTAAACATACAGCCAGGCCAGTGTGGCTCAGTGGTTGAGCATCGACCCATGAACCAGGGGGACATGGTTTGATTCCTGGTCAGGGCACATGCCCAGGTTGCAGGCTCAATCCCCAGTAGGGGGCATGCAGGAGGCAGCCAATCGATGATTTTCTCTCATCATTGACGTTTCTCTCTCCCTCTCTCCCTTCCTCTCTCTGAAATCAATAAAAACACAAAACTAAACATCCACTTAACGTGTATATTATGTGGCATTGATGCGGTCCTGACTCCTGGTGACCCTATGAATCTGTGACAACCACAATGTCCCATAGACTCGTGCCTGTGGCTTTTTTTATGGAATCGGTTCATCTCCTATGTAGTCTTCCTCGTTTCCTGCTGCCCTCCATTTTACCAATACCCACTTAATACATGGCCAGAGATGCATTCGTGGGCATTTATGCCAGAGGAATGCCCACTCATGCCCACAGGAAACCCTATGCACAGTTGTTTATAGAGGCTTTATTTATAGTAGACAGAAACGGGGAAATCCTGTGTCTTCAGTGGGTGAGTGGGTCGGCCGTGCCGTGGAATATTATACAGCAGTAAAAAGGAAGGGACTCCTCATACACGCATCACCCTGCATGGGTCGGAAGGGCATTATGCTGAGTTAGAAAAACAAAACGAAAAGCTAGTTTCCAAAGGTCACACACTGTATGGGGCCATTTATATGGCATTCCCGAAAGGAAACATGGCCAATGGAGTCGGGTGGCGGGGAGCAGGAGGTGACTAAAGGCGACACAGATGGAGGTCCTCCCAGCAGGGAACAGTGCTGAGTCTTGATGGCAGTGCTGGTCGCGTGAGTCTGCAGCTGTGATAAAATGACAGAATTGGGTGCACATGCGCTGTGCCAACGTCAGTTTTCCTGGTTTGAGAGATCTGTTCTTAGTGCTGCAGTTATGTAAGAGTTTTTACAGTATATACATAGTTATGTAAGATACAAGCCTGGGGAAAACGGAGTGAAAGGTACATGGGACCTCTCTGTGCTATTTTTGAAGCTTCCTGCGAATCTGTAATATTTCACAACTGAATAACAGCCACAATCATCTCCCATGTGTGGCTCGCCTTGTATTGCTCTTGGGGAGTGCTGCTTTGCACCTGAAAAGGCTCTGGTGGGTCATCCAGGCCCGAGGTACGTGCCCAGGATGCAGCCCTATTGCCCCTCCTCTGCCTCCCTGTGTCCTGTAAGTGGGCAGGGATGGCCTGGGACATCTCAGCCAGGTAACAAATGAAAGGATCTTCGTGTCACTCTCACACAACAGCCTCCTGGGAAATGCTGTTTTTTGTTTGTTTGGTTTTTTTACTTATTTTTGGCTACCTGTGTTTTAAAATCATGAGTTTTCATTTTCCAATGTTTCAAAGCTGATTACTTTTTCTAAAGCCCAGCCTTTGCAGATCACATTCAAAAGTAATCTTTTACCACCTCACATCCATTAGGATGGCTTCTATTTTTTAAAAAATCAGAAACCAACAAGTGCTGAAGAGGAGGTGGAGGAACTGGGACTCCAGCCCCTGTTGGTGGGATGGAAAGTGGTGAAGCCGCGTGGGAGGCAGCATGGAGGGTCCTCCAAAAGTTAAACGTAGAGCTGCCATGTGACCCAGCAATCCCGCTTCTGAGATACACCCCGAAGCACTGAAGGCGGCTCCCACAGAGGTACGCGGGAACTCCGGTCCCAGCAGCATCTATTTGCAGGGGTCCTCAAACTACGGCCCGCGGGCCACATGCAAATACAAATATTGTATTTGTTCCCGTTTTGTTTTTTTACTTCAAAATAAGATATGTGCAGTGTGCATAGGAATTTGTTCATAGTTTTTTTTTTAAACTATAGTCCGGCCCTCCAACCGTCTGAGGGACAGTGAACTGGCCCCCTGTTTAAAAAGTTTGAGGACCCCTGATTCACAGTAGAGAGACCACGGCAGCAATCCAAATGGCCAGGCAGAGGACAGATAAACAGTGTGCTCCATGCAGACAGTGGAGTGGGATTCAGCCTCAAGAAGGAAGGACGGTCTGGCACAGGCTGCAGCACGAGTGAACCCTGAGGACATGATGCGGAGTGAAATAAGCCAGTCGCACAGAGATGGATACTGTATGTACGTGAGGGACCAGAGTAGTCACATGCCTGTTAAGTGGTCTTTTTAAACTGTCCTGTGCATGTTCTGCCATCGAGTGAGCCTGGGCTTCCTCTGCCCTCCCGGGACCCTGCACCGCCCTGTCTGCCGGGGCCTGGGCGCCAGGTCTGCGCTGGGATAAAGGGCAGTCCCTCGGATTCTCAGGTCACTGCTGGGTGAGCGCAGGCTTCAACTCCTCGTGCTGGTGTCCTGGAAAAACACCGTGTTTTTACAGAAAATGTGCCAAGCTCGCAGTAGTCTGATGAGGTTTCTGGGCTTTCCGCGCTGCCGGTGGCGGTGGGGCCTCTTGCCATCTCAGTCCTGCACGGTGGACATCGCAGCCTGGAGCGGAAGCGGCCCGCACACCGCCCACCTGAGGGCTGGGTCCGGCGCCACGGCTCCGCGCCCGGGAGCACGGCCGTCCCGGAGGATGGCAGGGCCTGATGCGCTCAGGCAGCTGCTCCGCCCGGGCAGGTGGCCGCTGGGTGGGACTCGGAGGGCCAGCTTCCCGGTGACCACAGGGAGCCTGTGCCCGTCGTTCTAGAGCAGCGGTTCTCAACCTCGGCTGCACGTCAGGATCACCTGGGGATCTTTTTAAAATCCTGATTTCTGGGCCTCATCCTCCAGAAATTCTGTTTCTTTGTTATGGGGGGGGGGGGGCACAGCATTAGTAACAAAGAAATAGAATTTCTGGAGGATGAGGCCCAGAAATCAGGATTTTAAAAAGATTCCCAGGTGATCCTGACGTGCAGCCGAGGTTGAGAACCGCTGCTCTAGATTTTTCCCCCCATTGTTGACCGTGTAGGGTTTCCCTGGGGAGCTGAAGCATTTGCCAGTGTCTCCCCAGAAGCAGAAGATGAGGACACATTTGTTTGGCCAAATCTGGGTCCTTCCACCAGCCCCATCTGTGTCCTCCCAGAGGCCCCGACCACCCCTTGCCCTGCAGTGGGCCGTGGCGGGGAGGCTCACGCTTGTCCTGCTGCCCCAGCTGAAGCCATCCTTTAGCACAGCCTGGTGGTAGGTGTCCCGGGAGTGCCTGGTGAGGGAGGGGCGCGTCTTATTAGAGCTGATACAATGTTCTCCAGGCGCAGACACTTGCCCGAAAGGCTGCCCTTTCCTGTAAGAGCATCGTTGCTTTGTAAGATTTGACTATCACAGGTTTTCTGTTTAAACTGTCTTCCAAGTATGTGTAGCAGGAAACCCTCAAGTAGCCTTAGCGTCCAGGGCAGTGAGGCGAGCACAGGCCAATGCCCCCCTCTCCCCGGAGGCCACAAAGGAGAACCAGTCAGCTCCAGGCCTGGCCTGCTCGGGGCAGGAGCAGCTGGGGCCTCCGAGGCCTGGGCCAAGGTGGCGCCAGGACGTGCTCCGTAAATACCGAGAGAGTGAGCGAAGCAGTTAAGATCACTTTGTACTTGAAACGAGTAGACTTTCCAGATCTCACTGCTAATCTAACCAGACTTTTTAACTTCTTGGCGTACATTGTACAAATGAAGTATTTGAAACTTTTCGACCAACTCGTGATTATCTGGCGGTCCGGTCACCAGCTGCCTGGGCCCAGCTGTAACGGAGGATTGTGTGCAGATGCGTGAGGACCGGCGTGCGGAAGCGGTGGCCAGTCTGCTAGTGCCTGGCCACGTGTGCTGAGCCTGTGCTGCTGTCCCACCTCGGGGCCCTCCAGGTCCAGTGAGCGGAGAGTCACTAGATCAGGGGTCCTCAAACTTTTTAAACAGGGGGCCAGTTCACTGTCCCTCAGACCGTTGGAGGGCCGGACTATAGTTTAAAAAAAAACTATGAACGAATTCCTATGCACACTGCACATATCTTATTTTGAAGTAAAAAAACAAAACGGGAACAAATACAGTATTTGTATTTGCATGTGGCCCACGGGCCGTAGTTTGAGGACCCCTGCCCTAGATAGACAGCACACACATTGATGGTCACAGCGGTGCCAACTGGTGAAGGGAAATTGCAGGGCACTTTCAGGAAGTGGACCCGTGGGTCAGAAAGCACTCCCTGAAGAAGTGACAATTACACGAAGACGAGAGGAGTAGGCACCAGCGAGCCGCAGAGATGGGGAGAGGCTCCAGGCACGTGTGTGGGAGGCCTGGAGGCAGGAGGGAGCTGGGAACTAAATAAAACAAGGCTGTGGTGGCCGCGAGGGCCAGTGAGGGGGAGGTGGGCACAGGGTGTGAGGACTGCAGCCCGTACCCCAGTACCAGGCTGGGGTTTGGGTTTGATCCCAGGAACAGTGGGACGCCGCTAAGCTTCGGGTTGGCAAGTAACCTGATTGGGCTCATGTTCTAGAAGAACCCCTATGCAGTGTGGAAAATGGGGGGCCAGCCAGGGGAGAGCAGGAAGAGCCACCTTCCAGGTGGGAGAAGGTGGGGCGTGGCCCAGGGAGGTAGTGGAGACTGCTGGGAAAAATGCACCCTGGCTGTTTCTTTGTCATTTTAGGGCAGATGGGCAGTCCCATCTCCCTGCCTTGTCTCCCTGTTTATTCCCTCGGCCGCAGTGAGGTTCTCTTCTCTGCTGACGAAACGTATGTTCGGCAGATCGGAGTTTTCATCTGGACTTTGCATTGTCTGCGTTTCATTCTTCAAGCTCCCGGGGAGAGGGGAGGCTTGTGGAATAGCTTTCAGGAAGTGCCAGGCCGCACACTTTCCCCAAAGGTGTACCCAGCAGAGAGGCTCGGGCACAAGTAGGATGCAGGAAGGATGCCGGGTTGGCTTATCCGGGGATGGAGGGCGTGGGAGAGAAGGGAGTCACACTGGGTGGCATTGTTGATGCCAGGTGTATCGCACTTCATGCTTCCCCACAACTGCATGAGGTGAGCCTTTTCATTTCCATTTCACAGGTCAGGAACCGGGCTCTGGAATTGACATGTGCAGGTCACCCTGAAATAAGTGGGGGGTCTGAGCCCAGCTGCCTCTGTGCAGGTCACTCTTGAGCTGTACCTTGAGGATGAGTAGGGAATAGACGTGACCGGATCTGACAGGTTTTGTGGAGAGCAGGGGCGCCCCCTCCACGAGGTCACGGCTGCCTTAGTTCCCGGAGAACCGAGTGCTCCCTGCGTTGCAGGCCCCGGGCGGCAGCTCCAGGCGCGGTTGCCCTGGAGGAAGTCACAGTCCAGTGAGGGCGGGAACAGAAGTGACAGTGTGAACACCGGCTTTTAAAAAAATGCCGATATGTTTATTTTACAAATGGAAACACGGCTAATATAAAAAGGCGAAAGTGAATTCATGAAGACTTCCTCGTAGAGGCCACTCAACTCAATTGCTTTTATTAAAAACAACATTATTTTGGGTAAGAACACATTTCAAGGCCCCAACCCCATCCCACCATAAAGAGCCCCCCCCCCCCCCCCCCCCCCCCCCCCGTGCATGTGCCTCAAAGCCCAGGCGCAAGGAGGCCTTTAGCAGGAATTGTCTTTTCAAATTGCTTTGGCAAAAAGCCCGTCATTAACGACGCTCTCTCTCTCGTGCCTGACAGGTGTCGGCGATGGCGGAGGACGGCAGCGAGGAGATCATGTTCATCTGTGAGTGGCCTGTGCGCCGTGTGGCCGATGTGGCGCCGGCTGTCCGGGCAAAGCCACGTCCACGTTGCGTCTTTATAGGACAGGCAGAAGGGCTGTTTCTTTTTCAGTGGAGATGACTTTACTTGCTTTAACAAACACGATTTATCACATGAGAAACCTGTTGCCGGGGTGTAGTTCTAACAGGCTCACCTTTCTCAAACTCCCAGCAAAGGGCACTTCGCAGGGGGCGGCGGTGGATGCGGGAAAGTAATCCAAGGGCATAGAAAGTGATTTACGGTGCGGGAGATTTATGGCAAACAGGTGAAATTGGTGACTTTTCGTTTACTGTCATTTCTCGGGAAGATCTCCTTCTTCGTCACCACAGAGGGGACTCTGCCTGCTGTGAGCTGGGCCTTTTCCTTGGGGGCACGTCCTGTGTTGTGTTTGTGGCACTTCGGTCACCCCCATCGGCCTTGGAGCCGAGCAGTGTCCTCCTGCTGATGCTGGCTGTCTGTTCGCAGGGTGTGAGGACTGCAGCCAGTATCACGACTCCGAATGTCCTGAGCTGGGCCCCGTGGTCATGGTCAAAGACTCCTTTGTGCTAAGCAGAGCCAGGTGAGTGAGCGCCTCTGACTGTGTTTACAGTGCTGCCTGTCTGACAGGGTTGTCTGCCTGTCAGCTGTGGGGAGGGCCAGGCTGCTGGGAGGGCCTGGCTGGGGGGAGGGGGAGGGCCTGGCTGGGGGGAGGGCCTGGCTGGGGGGAGTGGGGAGGACCAGGCTGCGGGGAGGGCCAGGCTGGGGGGAGGGGGAGGGCCAGGCTGTGGGGAGGGCCTGGCTGGGGGGAGGGGGAGGGCCAGGCTGCGGGGAGGGCCTGGCTGGGGGGAGGGGGAGGGCCAGGCTGTGGGGAGGGCCTGGCTGGGGGGAAGGGGGAGGGCCAGGCTGCGGGGAGGGCCTGGCTGGGGGGAAGGGGGAGGGCCAGGCTGCAGGGAGGGCCTGGCTGGGAGGAGGGGGGAGGGCCAGGCTGCAGGGAGGGCCTGGCTGGGGGGAGGGGGAGGGCCAGGCTGCGGGGAGGGCCTGGCGGCCTCTTGTCCGCACAAAGGGAGGAAACAGTGGAAGGAGGGGACTGACTTGTGAGAAGGACCGTCCTCAGCTCCCAGGGGCACCTGTGATTTCCGTCCCCTGTGAACTGAGTGGTGTGCTGCCAGGAGGAGCCGAGACATGTGTCACGCTTCAGAGGGAATGTCTATGTCTCGTTCATGGTTCTGAGCAGCCACACTGAGACCCAGGTGGTGCCGTGGAAGAGCTGATTGGTTGGGTTGGTTTATGGGTCGAGGAGCGACGACCAAGTTGTAGGTCTCTTCGCACGGTTTCCCCGTGGTCCGAATGTAGGCCCGCCTCCTACCATCATTGCCCACTATGGGCAAGGTGGGCTGGGGTAGAGGCAGCAGTGAGTGCAGGTAGCAAGGCAGAGCCATGGCAGCTTCTGGAAAAGCACCTGCAGGTCTAGTCAGGAGGCTCGGTGGCTCTGCCACGCTGTGCCCCTGTGGGGGCCGTGTCACTGGGGGGCGGAGCGAGGGTGAGTGACTGCCGGTTCACAGCCCAGGCCGGACACGCGGTAGCTCTTTGAACTTGGATGAGGCCTTCTCTCTGCACCTCAGTTGCGTCACCTGTAGACAGAGCAGAATAGCAGTACCTGTGAGATCACGGTGCTCATTATACACGGTCTAGTGCCGCACAGGGAGGCCCTGTCCTCATCTTCTCAGCGCTGTTTCTAGAAGCCTCCCAGCTGGTTTTCCAGCCTCTTCATTTAGTTCCTTCTCCTCACTGTGAGTTACCTTCTCAAAACAAAGAGATAATATTTTTGCCTAAAGTAGAAATTGGATCAGCGCTCCCCCAAAACCTCCAGCGGCTGCCGGTGCCCACAAAACTCCACGGGGAGCCATCCGTCCCGCAGTGGGACCCTCCGTCCTTGGGTTCCTCTGGCTCGCTGATGCTGTGGCTGGTGCTGGAGTCCCAGCCACGTGCCCTCTCCTCCAGCACCCCACCCTTGACCTTCTCCTGGTTTACTTAAAGAGCCCGCACTCTCCATGAAACCGGCGGTTCAGCCCAGCTGGAAGTCTTCTCTGGCCTTTGGAATGCGTGGCTCTTTCTTTCTCGTGGCACTTTCCACGTGGCACTTCGTCCCGAAGCTGCCGTAGTCCTCTCTCCCTGGACTCTGTGCTCCGCCTGCGCCATCCCTGTTGGCCCGTCACACCCACACCCGGAGCCCCTGTTGTTGGCTCTATCTCTGGTGGACGGGGATTGTAACCGGCCTTTAGTAAGTGGCCCTCCATTGTGTGCCCTGGGTGGTCCCTGAGAGCCAGTTTTTCGTCTCGTAACCGTCTGTGTCTGGTGTGAGTGGCTGCCCCAGCCGATGGCGCTCGGGACTTGGTTTATTTTGGTTGTTTTTTTAAAATATATTTCTATTGATTTCAGAGAGGAAGAGAGAGGGAAAGAGATAGAAACATCAATGATGAGAGAGAATCATTGATCGGCTGCCTCCTGCACACCCCACACTGGGGACTGAATCCACAACCTGGGCATTTGCCCTGACCGGGAATCGAACTGTGACCTCCTGGTTCACAGGTCAATGCTTAACCACTGAGCAACACTGGCCGGGCACAAGGACTTATTTTGTTCCATGTCTAGGTCATCCCTTCCTTCCAACTTGGAGATCAGACGACTGGAAGATGGAGCCGAAGGCGTGTTTGCTGTAACGCAGCTCGTCAAGCGAACGCAGTTCGGTCCCTTTGAGTCAAGGAGAGTCGCCAAGTGGGAGAAGGAATCTGCGTTCCCGCTGAAGGTAAAGGCTGTGCCCGCGGTGCTGGGGAGCCCGTGCTGTATGACTGTCCTCCGTGCCAGGGGGCAGCATAGCCACTGAGTGCAGTGGCTCACAGATGTCCTGGAAACGTTCTGCGTAATTTCCAACGAAAGGCTGCTTCCTGTAATTTTCAGCTTCACAAACACTAGAGAGAGTGCATTTAAAGTGTCTGCAGGAGGTGCCCCAAACGCCACCACTTCGGTTCCGACCCAGGTGGACATTGCAGGCTACAGGAGGTGACAGTTCTGCCGCTGGTCACAGTGGCGTGTCGGACTAGTTACCGTCACACTGTGCAGAGCGCATGTGCTTGCCAAGCTCTTTCTGAAGAAGGTGTCTTGTGGAGGCAGCGAAGAGACACTGGCACTAAGCTTGGCAGCTCTCAAAAGCCCGCCAGACTAGGATAGGACAGCTTTTATGTGAAAGTGAGAAAACAAAATGGAAGGAGGAAGGAGGGCTTAGCCACAGAGAGTAAGACCCGTGGGAGCTCCAGGAGGCCGGGGCCCGCGTGCTGTTCATGGCTCTGTCCCTGGGCCCCGCATGGCCACAGCCCCCAGCGAGCCTGTGAACGAGACGGGAGGAGCAGGGAGCTGGGGCAGCAGTACCCACAGAGGGGACTTTCCTCAGGGACCCTGAGCAGAGATCCACGTTGAGGGCCAGAGATGAATAGATAACCTCGGGTTTGGGGCTTGGAAGATGGAACTTACCAGGCAGATTTCAGCACAACGGGGAAAGGAAAGGAACTTGATGTTCACCAGGGAAGAGAGAAAGGAGAGAAAGCGAGGCCGTTGGCTGCTGTCCTTCAGGGGACCCGGGCCGCACGACACACAGCCTCCGCGGGCCATTGAACAAGTCCTTGGTGCCCGTCTTGGTTTCTTTCAGTGACTCACTTCTGAAGGTCTGTGTCTGGCACGAGCTGTTCTCAGTATAGGCTCAGCATTGGCACCTGTGTGCCTGGAGCGCTTTATGCCACCGGAGGGAGGGCGGGGCCCCCTGGGAGCGCACTCCACACCAGGCGGGGGTCATTGGGCACCTGGTGGCCCTTCCGCCCTCCCCTCTAGTGTCCGAGGGCTTCATCCTCAGAGGGGCCTCCAGCCCCTACAGGAAGCGCTCAGGAGAGGGGAGAGATCCCTCCTCCAGGGAGGAAGTCACAAGGCATCAGGAAATAGGGGACAAGAGCCCTATACAGTGTGGTTACTTTGAACTTCAGAATATTTAAGTTTCTCCGCCTGCTCCCTGCCTGCCTTTAACCCACAAGGAGCAGTGCTGGTTTGCAGCTGAGGGCGCACCCTGTAAAGACCGAGGGACTTGGCTAATGTCACTGAGCACCCTGTGATAGAGCCAGGAGAGCTCACGTGTCCCGATGCCCATCGGACCCGAGTACAACCTAACATCCGATTCCCAGCTGGGCCACGTGTGGGACTCAGGTGTCCCAGTTCCCAACTGAGCCATGCTTAGAACTCAGGTGACTCGACGGCACCTGGACCAGGTGTAGAATTCAGGTGTCCCAGTTCCCAACTGAGCCATGCTTAGAACTCAGGTGACTTGACGGCACCTGGACCAGGTGTAGAGCTCAGATATCCCAGTGACACCTGGACCATGAGTAGAACCCCAGAATCCCAGTTCCTAACTGGGCCGTGGGTAGAACTCAGGTGTCCCAATGACACCTGACCCAGGTGTAGAGCGCAGGTGTTCCAGTTCCCACCTGGGCCAGGAGTAGAGCTCAGGCATTCTAATTCCCAAGGTCATATTTAGAACTCAGCTGTCCCGATGATGCCTGGACAAGGGGTAGAGCTCAGACGCCTCAATGACATGTGTGCTAGGAGTAGAACCCAGCTGTTCTGATGACACCTGAACAAGGAATAGAACTCAGATGTCCTGATGCCACCGAGACCAAGAGAAGAACTCAGATGTTTTTGCCCACTCCAGGAGTAGGCCTCAAGTAGACCTCAGATGTCCCACTTCCCTGCTCGGTCATGCAGAGACCTCAGGTCTCCTGGTAACTCTTGGCCTAGGAGTACACCTCAGGTTTCCCTGTGCCACCTGGGCCACTAATAGGACTACCCAGGAACCCACCTAGACCATAGCTCAAAATCGGGTGTTCCGGTTTCCAGCTGGGCCGTGCATAGAACTCAAGTGTCCCAGTGGCGCCTGGACCAGGTGTGGAGCTCTAGTGTTCCAGTCCCCACCTGGGCCAGGCGTAGAACTTGGCTTTCCCTATGACAACTGGATCTTTCACTGTGTCTATACCGATGCCACGAAGTTTTAATCGCACTGTACGTGCGTGCCCGCACGTGGTATTTTGTGGAAGAGCCACACTCAAGGGGCCAAAGAGCCGCATGTGGCTCGCGAGCCGCAGTTTGCTGACCACGGGTCTAGACTGCTTAGCCCCCTACCCCCCCGCATCCCCTCCACACGCTGACACACAGACTGGTGAGTGACAGGATCCTCCTTGGCCCCTGGTGGGCGTGCTCCCCGCAGGTGTTCCAGAAGGACGGGCACCCCGTGTGCTTTGACACCTCCAACGAGGACGACTGCAACTGGATGATGCTGGTGCGGCCGGCGGTGGAGCCCGAGCACCAGAACCTGACGGCCTACCAGCACGACAACGACGTGTACTTCACCACCTCGAGGGACATCCCCCCGGGCACCGAGCTGCGCGTGTGGTACGCGGCCTTTTACGCCAAGAAGATGGACAAGCCCATGCTGAGGCAGGCCTGCTCCAGTGTCCACGGTATGTGGGAGCCGCGCCCTGGGGACCGGGGGCCTCTGGGCTGCACACAGGAACCCGACGTTAGTGAGGAATTGTGCTGGCGAGCTGGCTGTGCGTGGGGAGGACAAAGCGGGTGGTCTTGACCCCACTTGGCCGGGTCTGTTGTTCTGCTTGTTACATATCCCAGCTGGTAGACAGCTGGAGCCCACACCGAGCCAGACACCTGCTGGTGGGAACTCGTATCTCTTATCTCTGCTGCAGTAAGCCCTTCGCGCTCTCCACACCGTGACTCGGCCTCGTCCTCTGAGGTTGCTCATTGTCCCTGGTTTGGGCAGAGGAAACCGACGGGAGAGAGGGTGAGGAGCCTGCCCTGTCCCAGCGCAGGAGAAGGAGGAATCTGCTCCCGAGTGGGGCTGTCACCTTGCAGCTCCCCCAGAATCGGGGTGTGTGCACATATGTATGTGTGCGCAAAGAAATACCCGTGACAGTCACACATGTGATTGGCTCAAACCCGATGTTTCTATTGGAAAAGCAAATCAAAGTGCGTACCTGACAAACCAGGGTCCAGGAAAAATAAATAAATAAAAGTTGAGCGACTAAATCAATAAATAAAATGCCGTCTTCAACTTAAAATCTTTCCTGTCTTGGTGGCACAGGTCCTTACCACGGCCCCGAGAGACCCCATGACACGGCTGACACTGGGCACTGTTAACCCAAGGGCACCGAGCTCTTTCTGACCTGGTTTCCTTGTGCCCGATTCCTTGTGGCTCAGGCCGCTGACGCCGTGTGTGCCTGGGAGCAGCCCGGACGGCACGTCAGCATTTGGGTTGTTAGAGGCTGAGCTTGTCATTTGTGTCCTGGATGATGGCACACCCGTCACGACTTTCAAGGTCAAGCTCAGAGCAGAGCCTGGTGCCACTTATCGGCGTTACAGTTGTCCCGTGCCTTTTTACCTGCTGGAGAGTCTTTCTTTCATCTGGAGCTGGTTTTGGAGACAATAGATTTTAATGAAATTAGTCCTAACCATTCTCAGTCAGGAATACGAGGTGGCTGGTTCCTCCTCTACGCTTCTGAGAATGGGGGGCACTTAATAATTATGTCAGGCCCTGACCAGTTCGTCTCAGTGGATAGAGCATCGGCCTGCAGACTGAAAGGTCCCAGGTTCAATTCCAGTCAAGGGCATGTACCTTGGTTGCGGGCACATCCCCAGTAGGAGGTGTGCAGGAGGTAACTGATCGATGTTTCTCTCTCATTGATGTTTCTAACTCTCTATCCCTCTCCCTTCCTCTCTGTAAAAAAAAAAAAAAAAAAATCAATAAAATATATATTTTAAAAAATAATTATGTCAGGACAACCAGCATAAACTGGAAGGCAGGCTCACCCCAAGCAAGGCTTTGAGGTGGGAAAAGAAGTAAGCAACTTAGGTACTCTCAAATTTTAGAAATACTTTTTATGGCTTTCTTTTTTGAGACAAATGGCAAGCAAGTATTTCTGGAAATGCATTGAAAGTTATTGCCTACTCTTACCTGTTTGGTTAGTTGGATTCCTTATTTCTTTTCCTCCTGAGAGCACTCCCTGTGGAACGTTCATGGAGCCCTGGCAGCGCTGGCGACTCTCCCCTCTGTGTGCCAGGCCGCGGTAACCTAGTGACACAGCAGCTGCCCAGGCCCCTGTGCCCAGGCCCCTTTTCCCGACACCGAATGCGCGGCAGCCTCAACTCTGGGTGATGCAGTTAAGGGCCCGGGAGCTGCTGTGCGGGTGGCCCATGAGTGTCAACACAGGCTGTACAGTGACAGGCGTGGACGTGGTGGGGATGGCTCATGGCCCCGGTCCAGCCCTGATGCAGCCAGGCAGGGTTAGAGAAACCAGGCCGGGCCAGACGATCAGGGCCCCAACATTGAGGTCCCACGAGAGCACCCGTAATTTTTTTAAAGGAGCTGCAGTTCCCCTCCTCAGAGCAGGGCTTCCACGGAGGCTAGTCATCTTCTCCCTCCTTAGCCGCTGTGGTTCTGGCAGGAAGGCGGGAGGCACTGCCTGGACACAGCCGCCTGTCCCGGGGGCTGTTTAAATCCAAATTTAAATGAAATGGATGTAAGACTTCAGTTCCTCTGGGACACTCGCACGCGTGGCCGCTGTCCCGGACAGCAGGTTACAGAGTATTTCTATTGCTGCACCCAGTGGTGGACAGCGCTGGGCCGAGGCAGGGGCCACACCAGGCTCAGGGCACACTGCCTGGCTGTTTTGGGCCCCTTGTGTGAGCCGATGAGAGACTGAGGAATTTGCTGTCTGTAGGATGCATGTTTTTTCTTGAGGTTGTGTGACGGATGGGCCTGGTCCCACTAGGCTGGCTTCTTGGAGGAAGACACGTTTCTGTGACTGGAGACAGACCCTGCGTCAGGCGGCGGTGGCTCTCGGAGCACCGTGTCCTCATGTGTGAAACGAGGACATTCCGAGAACAGAATGGAGCCTGGACCATTGAAAGTGGTCCATGAGCGATCGCTGTTGTCAGTGTCACCTGTAGGACAGGTGCATTCTCGGCTGGGCTGGGCCTTCGTGCACAGATGAACTGCCGTGGGTCACCTTGTCTCTCTTTGAAGCTGCAGGCACCCCGGAGAACAGCACCCCGGTGGAGTCAGAGCCGAGCCAGTGGGTGTGTAAAGTGTGTTCTGCCGCCTTCCTGGAGCTGCAGCTCCTGAATGGTAAGGCGGGGCAGGCGGGGGGCAGGTTGTTGAGTCAGAGTTTTGAAAGCCCTCTGTTGAAGTCACTGTGATTTGGGTTCTCTTGCACACCGTCCCTTTTGGACAGCAAAACGCGTGGCCATCCGAGGCTCCCTGGCTTCAGTGAGCTGCTCGGCTCTGAAGCCTGTCTCCCAGACCTGCGTGCCTGCGGATCAAGCCCCATCCAGTGCCCCCCCAGCCCAGTGCCCTCCCAGCCCTGTGCCCCCCCAGCCCAGTGCCCTCCCAGCCCAGTGCCCCCCAGCCCAGTGCCCTCCCAGCCCAGTGCCCCCCCAGCCCAGTGCCTCCCCCAGCCCAGTGGCCCCCAGCCCAGTGCCCCCCCAGCCCAGTGCCCCCCCAGCCCAGTGCCCTCCTAGCCCAGTGCCTCCCCCAGCCCAGTGCCCCCCCAGCCCAGTGCCCCCTCAGCCCAGTGCCCCCCCAGCCCAGTGCCCCCCCAGCCCAGTGCCCTCCCAGCCCAGTGCCTCCCCCAGCCCAGTGCCCCCCCAGCCCAGTGCCCTCCCAGCCCAGTGCCCCCCCAGCCCAGTGCCCTCCCAGCCCTGTGCCCCCCCAGCCCAGTGCCTCCCCAGCCCAGTGCCTCCCCAGCCCAGTGCCCCCCCAGCCCAGTGCCCCCCCAGCCCAGTGCTTTTACACTTTGGCTTGAGCCCGTCTGCGTATCTGGCATCACGAGGTCTTCTCGCTCTTAAGCTCAGCAGTGTATCACGGGGCGGGGGACGAGGAGAAGTCTGTATTTTATCTAGTCTTTCCAAGTGTTTGCAGCCAGTGCGCTCCTTGTTACCTTGTTCTGCTGTGCGGCTGAACTGCCAAACCCTTCCTGTGACGTGTCACACAACATGGTGTTTGCTGTGTGATTTTCTTTCCTCACTCGTTCTTGCGGGCACGCACCCAGCACAGTGTCCCTCCATAGGGGACAAATGAAGGCGTAACGGCCCCTTTATACACAGCACCTGCGTCGACCCAGTGGGGCTTTCCAGCAGGAAGAATCAGTCCTGGGCCCCAGTGAGCCCCCAGGTGCCTTCTGTCATCTGCGCGCGTTAGTCCCTCCTCCCACCCGTCCTCCCTCCTCCTTCCTGCTGCCCTGCGGGCCAGCTGCTCTGTGCCGGACTCACCTTCACTGGGACTGTGGCCACTCTCGTCCAGCTTTCTTGTCCTTGGAGGCCTCTGAGGGCTTCTTCAGTTGAAAATAAAGTACAGTTCTGTTCTTTTGCTTTTATGCAGTGTTTTTAGACAGTTTATCACAAATTGAATATTTCTCTTTTCCTCTTAGAGGTTACATTTGTAAGTAATCGTGTTAGGTATTTATTGTGGAAAAATTAGAAAATGCAAATAAGCTTACAGACAAAAATCACAGTTGCCTGACTGTTGCCATCGAGAGAGAGCTCGTGGGTGTGGCCTCCCACAGTCCTCTTCGCACGTCGTGTGGCGCAGGCTTTATCTGTACAGAACGGCCCTGCCTTTATCACCTGACTGACTGAAATAGTCGTCTGTTTGGTGCGTGGGATGCTTTCTTCTCAAAAGCAGTGGGAACACAGTTTACCTCTGCAGAGGGCGCACTATTAGCAAATAAAACTGAAAACAAACAAGCAGTGCGGGAGGGAGCGGACACTGACCGGCTCCCCCGCGCCCCGTGCACCTGCCTCCCTCTCCTGCAGAGCATCTGTTGGGCCACTTGGAACAAACCAAAAGCCTCCCCCCGGCCGGCCAGCAGGAGGGGGCTCCAGAGAAGGAACCTGACGGGTCTCAGGGGGAGCCTCCCGCAGTCCCCAAGAGCATCAGTGCCGCCAAAGAGCAGAAGAAAAAGCCTCGAAGGGGGAGAAAACCCAAAGCCTCGAAACCAGAGCAGAAACCAGAACAGCCCTTGGTCGTCATTGAAGACAAGGAGCCCGCAGGTGAGGGCTGGCCCTGGGGGCGGAGCCAGCAGGTGAGGGCTGGCCCTGGGGGCGGAGCCAGCAGGTGAGGGCTGGCCCTGGGGGCGGAGCCAGCAGGTGAGGGCTGGCCCTGGGGGCGGAGCCAGCAGGTGAGGGCTGGCCCTGGGGGCGGAGCCAGCAGGTGGGGCTGGCCCTGGGGGCGGAGCCAGCAGGTGAGGGCTGGCCCTGGGGGCGGAGCCAGCAGGTGAGGGCTGGCCCTGGGGGCGGAGCCAGCAAGGTGTGCTCTGTGGACCTGACAGGGCCTGAGGGGTTAGACTTCCTGCACAGTTTCCCTTCCCTAAACAGGCCAGGCCAGTGAAGGGGCCGGAGCCTCTTCAGTGATGGGCTCACTAGTGGTCAGTTGCATTAGGAAGGCACATGGGAGGCAAGTGGGAGGACCGGTGCTAATTTTTGTGTGTGACTTTCCCGTATTTCATTTGTGCAGAGGTTCAGACCTGGGTCCCTGTTACTGTGGCTATGTCGTGTTTGACTCTTGTGCTTGCCATTATCTGCTTTTGAACATACTCACGGTGGCTTGTCTAATAACAAAATTAATATTTCTAAGTCTCTGTCACCATAATTTAATACATTTTAAGATCCCAATATATATGAAAATGTTGTGGTTTGGGTTGGTATTCTGAGGGATTGAAATAGTGCTAGGACTGCCATGGTTTTAATAAAGCATCACAATTTATAACCTAGTTTTGAGTTATGAATATCATTTTGATTTTCTATATATACAGATAAATATGTAGGTTCTAAAATATTGCTAGTTTTCCTTTCTTTCCTTGTTAACTGTGTAAACCTGTCCCGGCTGTGTCCCCTGGGTGTGCCGTCTTGGCTGGCTGTGTTCTGCCCCTGCCCGGCTGTGACGTGGCTGTCCCGTTCTTTCTGCACAGAGCAAGTGGCCGAGATCATCACCGAGGTGCCACCGGACGAGCCCGTGCCTGCGGCGCCGGACGAGCACATCATGGAGCTGGTCTTGGGGAAGCTGGCCACCACCACCACCAGCGAGGCTCCTTCAGTGCCAAAGTGAGTCCTGCCACAGTGCTCGGGGCAGGCAGTGAGGGGGCAGCAACTTCGTGGGGGGCCGGGGGAGGGCCTGACGAGTGGGGGTTTGCTTCTCATGGTGGAAGCGGATGAGTGTGTTTCTGAACAAGCAGCAGGAACACTCTGGACCCAGGAGCTTAATGGGGCGTCCACTGTGAAAACAGTTTGAAAAACATTTTTATTGTGGTAAAAATAGACCTAACATGAAATTTACCATCATCATAATTTTTAAGAGTACAGGTCAGTGGTTTTAAATACATTCACATACATTCACCATCATCCATCTCCATAACTTCTTTATCTTCCTTGAACTGAAACTCCATATTATTTTTTTTAATATATTTTATTGATTTTTTACAGAGAGGAAGGGAGAGGGTAGAGCGTTAGAAACATTGATGAGAGAGAAACATCGATCAGCTGCCTCCTGCACACCCCCCCCACCGGGGATGTGCCCACAACCAAGGTACATGCCCTTGACCGGAATCGAACCCGGGACCCCTGAGTCCGCAGGCCGATGCTCTATCCACTGAGCCAAACTGGTCAGGGCTCCATATTATTTAATAATTATTCCTTACCCCATCCCCAGCCCCGTCTGTGAATCTGAACAGCCTAGGTGCCCATGTAAGGGGGATCACACAGGAGCCCTTCTGTGACGGGCTTGCTCCACTCGGCATGCTGCTCTCCAGGCCCATCCAAGTGCAGCCTAGGTCAGAATGTCCTCCCTCTCAGGCTGCGTGGCAGTCGCTGTGGGGGGGCCACGTTGGCTTGTCCATTCCTGCTTCCGTGGCACTTGGGCTGCCCCCCTCCTGCCTGTTATGAATATTGCTGCTGTGATAAAGCAGTTTTGTATTGGAATTTCTATAAATTGCTTTCCTTACTTTGTGTTTTCCTTTTTCTTTCAGTGAACAAGGAAAATGTTTGCATTTTGTTGTCATTCTTGGGAAATTATTGTCCTGAAGCTGAATAAGCTGATGGCAATTTTTTCTCCACTGGCTCTTTTTGGGGTTCCCCTTTCTATTGTCAAAGTGCACCTGGTCCTTCGTAGCCTGGGAACCTGTGGAAATACTGAAACCAAAGGCATGTCAGAAATGCTGTTACCTGTTTATTTATTTACAGTCTGTCTGAGTGCCCGGAGAGTTTCCATGGAAACAGTCAGAAACACACAAGCAGATGAGATTTTAAAAACCGGGTTCAGGGGGAACATAAAGCCGAGAGGCCGTGCCCGTGAGGAGAGCTCAGGGACCTGGCTGCTCTAGGTGAAGCGCGCATTGCGTGTGACGCTCCCGGTGGCCAGAGGTCACCGCAGTGAGACGTGCGGCTGGTCCGCTCACGGTGCCTCTCCTCTGGGTGCCCCTGGCCCTGGCCGATGCCGAGCTTGGCCCCTTTCTCCCATCGAGCAGGGACGATTCGGCAAGACCCTTTCCAAGATGACTGTAACCTTGACCTCAGTCTCCCACCTGTCGTCCCGTTCCCTGTCCACCTGGCAGGTTCCCGCATCATCAGAGCGGCAGCATCACCCTCAAGAGGAGTCTGATTCTCTCCACCCGGCACGGCATCCGGCGGAAGCTGGTCCGGCAGCTGGGGGAGCACCGGCGGGTGTACCAGTGCGGCACCTGCAGCAAGGTCTTCCAGAACAGCAGCAACCTGAGCCGGCACGTGCGCTCGCACGGTGAGTCCCAGCCTCTCTGTGGGCGGCGTGGCCCAGGGGCTGCCCGCCCGCGTGGAGGGCCAGGGCGCCCATGTCTCCGGCCGCGCTGCAGTCATGGACCGGCTTGTTCTTGTTGGCTCCGTAGGCGATAAGCTGTTCAAGTGTGAGGAGTGTGCGAAGCTGTTCAGCCGAAAGGAGAGTCTAAAGCAGCATGTCTCCTACAAGCACAGCAGGAACGAGGTGGGTGCAGCCACGGCTGTCCTCCCAGCTACGGGAGAAGCAGGCCACGGACCAAACAGTCCGAGGGGGAGAGAAGTTAGAGTCAGGGGAGAGGAGGGAACCACAGCGGCCGAGCCCGGCGGTTCTGGACACATCCAGGTGGCCTGGCCTGGCCTGGCGGGAGCAGGTGGCCCTGGGGGCTGTGCAGGTGCCTGAGTATGGGGTGCTCTTTCTAGGGCAATGGGGCGGGAAGAGTGAAAATTCTTCATGTTCCTAAGCTGAGGAGGAGAGTAGTAGAGAAACGTCGGAAACCACACACACGGAAGTTGCTAGAATGTTTCCTCAGGGAGCCCGTTCTGCTTGAGCCTCCCCTGGGCTCCTCCTCTCACTGACGCGCTGCCCTCTGCCCAGGTGGACAGCGAGTACAGGTACCGGTGTGGCACCTGTGAGAAGACCTTCCGCATCGAGAGCGCGCTGGAATTTCACAACTGCAGGACAGGTGAGCGGGCCGGCCAGCGTCGAGTCCCAGGGGACGGGGTGGGAGCTGGGGAACGCCAGAGGGGGTAAAGGTAGGGTTAACAACCCCACCACGCATTTTGCTTCCGAGCAGTCATTAGCTGGTCTAGAGACAGACGGAGACATCCCGGGTCTAAAGGAACTTATGTTCCCACTTCCTGTTACACATGCCCCCCATTTGAGTTCCCACACATGCCATCCTCGCCGAGTGTGGCGGGCAGCGGTGTTGGGTTTGCGCTAGGACCATGTGAGAAAGAGTGGTGGGTGGTGCCTGCAGGGGTGTGTTTCTCACTTGTCGGAAGGGGCTTCCGGAACCATTAGCCTCCCTTCTACATGGAGCTGCCAGTGTCCAGACCATGTTGTTCTGAGTCCACTTCTGCCACCAATCTTCAAAAGTGACAGGAACCTCATTTCCTCATGCTGCCACGAGCCCGTGCCGAGGGGGCCTCCCTGGGCCTGGGCAAGCATGCTGGGCACTGTGTGTGGGCAAGCTGGCAGCTGGCAAGCACGCGTGCTACAGACATCCTCGTGGACAGCAGGAGGCAGTGGCTTAGGAGCCCAGCCCCTGGAGAAAGCCCCGCCCTGTCCCCACTGCTCCTCCTGTGCACCGGGGTGACTTGCGTTCTCCCTCTCTCCAGGAACCCTAGCTCACCCGGGAGAGGGGGGGACCAGTGGCAGTCGGCTTAGCGACCTACCAGGTTAGCCTTTGATACCGACCCTTTCCTGTTGGCCCTCTGTGTGCGTCACTGTATCTCTGTGGGGGTCTTGGTCAGGTGGGTCTCCGGGGAGCCTTAACCGGCTTAGCTAAGTCTCCACAGTTCCTCCCTCTGCAGCCAGCGCCTGCCCGGAAGCGCCCGCTGTAACCCTTGCTTGGCTCGTGTGTTTGTTTGTTTATCGTGTTGGAGAGTCCTGTCTGGAAGCTGGCATGTCTTGCCCATGGCACCTTGCTCCCATGGCGGGACTGTTCCGAGTGGCAGACGAGCCCTGTTTCACCTGAGCTCCAGCTGCTCCGCAGCATCTGAGTCTGTGGCTTTAAGTGGCCTTGGCAGCTTTCGGACGAACTTCCAGTGTGCCGCACACCTGCACCCTGAGCCCTGCACCCAGGTGCTCCCCAGATCTGGGGCAGTCCCCCAGCCGTCTCCATGCTGCACCAGCTGCAGCCGGCCTTAGCCTGGGCTGTTCTGAGCCGGAAGACGCCCGTGTGGCCACTGGCAGGTCTGCGTGCCTGCAGGAGTGGGGCAGGCTGTCAGGGTGTCAGGAGCATGAGTGGCACCTGGGAAGTGTTTGGTGAGTGACTCAGGGTCCAGGAAGAGGAGGTGTCCTCTGTAGCTGTCTCTCTGGACACAGGTGAAGCAGAAAGTAACAGAAGTCAGAGCCCCGGGTGCTACTCGTGGGTCAAAGTTCTGACAAAGCAGACCTTTCCTTTGTCACGTGGAAGTAACAGCAGCAGCTGAAATGCACCTTCTCTTTTCCCAAGATGCTCTTTCAAAGGGTAGAAGTTTTGGATGGAAAATAAAGGATAAGCCTGGATAAGTGAGCTCATTTGCAAAATGCCTTTAGCAAAGGCTAACCAAAGCCTGGATAAGTGAGCTCATTTGCAAAATGCAGTATTTGCATACTGTTACGCTTTTTTATGTGTTCACATAAGAAAATGTGTCTTCCATAAACCATTAAGCCAAGAATTTGTCCAGTGTGAGGGAGAAGCTTTGAAAAGTGCAGTCTGCTGGGTTTTTCTCATCCTTCCACTCAGCAGGGCCGGCCCTGGGTGTGGCAGGTGTTGGTGTAACTGCCCTTGACCATCAGACTGCACTAGTGAATAGCAAAGGTTCACGTCCAGGCTCCCATGCAGGTCGGCTCCACTGGAAATCTGCTGTCTTATTTCTGGGTGACCCTGCACCCACCCCCTCACCAGAACCCAACTGATAGGCATCTGTTTTCAGTCGCTGCATTTTATTAAAACATTAGAGGCCTGGTGCACAAATTCTTGCACAGGTGCGGTCCCTCCACCTGGCTGGTGATCGGGGCCGCGGGAGGTTGGCTGGCCGGCCAGGGGGAGGGACTGCGGGAGGTTGGCCGGCTGAGGGAGCACACTGACCACCAGGGGGCAGCTCCTGCATTGAGCATCTGCCCCCTGGTGGTCACTGTGCATCATAGCAACCGGTCGACCTATTGTTTGGTCATTCGGTTGCTTAGGCTTTTATATATATAGATAAATGTAGACCTCAAGGGCACCAGGGTTATTGGTGGGAGAAAGTTATTGTTGGAGCCAGATGCCCATCTGCATTCCTAAACTGGTGACTGGATGCCACACAGGAAACGCACCCTGAGTGAGGGACGTCCCGAAAGCCCTGCCCACTCCTACCTGGGCAGGGCAGCCACCCTGAGTGAGGGACGTCCCGACAGCCCTGCTCACTCCCTCTACCCGAGCAGAGGCCACAAATGAGTCAGGAATAGTTACAGGTGATTTCTCACCATATGCTGGAGGGACTCCTGAGAGAAAGCTAAAGCCATGGGCACACTGTACCTTCCATGCTAGTAGGGTGCCTGCCCATGAGGGCAGCTCACCTGTGCTGTTAGCACCTGCCCAGGAGGGCGGCTCACCTATGCTATTAGCACCTGCCCAGGAGGGAGGCTCACCTGGGTGGTTTTGCAAGCCTGGGGTGGGTGGGGGTCTCTGTGATCTGATGGGACAGCTCAGTAATGGTGTGGCCTCCACAAAGCAGATGCAGATGCCCTTGGTCTGGTGGTCCCATCCCTAAGAAGCCATACTCAGGGGATTCAGCAGAGGCCCCCGGCGACACGAGCCCAGCATCCACGCCCTGGCCACACTGAGGAGGGGAGGGGAGGGGCCCCGGCTGCGCGGCGGGAGGGGAGGGGCCTTGGGCCGGAGGCCGTGGCGAGGGACGCTGGCATCGTTGCAGGCTGGGCTGAGGGGGCCCCCCCCGTCCCCATGCATGAATTTCGTGCACTGGGCCTCTAGTAAAAAATAATGCAGTAAATTATGGTAAAGGAACCAGGTGGACTATTACATAGCCACTGAAATAAGCATACTAAGCACACATACTGCATACATGTGTGTGTACAGGGGATCATGTAGATGCACCTGGGCTGCACATTGGGGTCACCTAACCCCCCGCCTGGACATTTTGGTTGTCACACTGGCTGTGTGTGTGGGGGTGGGAGGGTGGTGCTGCAGGACATCCACAGCACCAGGTCGGCCCCCACAGAGGACGATGTGGCCCACGTGTCGCCAGGGCCCAGTCTGAGACCCTGGGTGTGTGTGGGGGGGGTGGGGGGGGCAGGGGGTACTTAAACGCACCATGGGCTCCGTGTACAGCACAGTGAGAACCATCAGATTCACGGTAGGAAACAGCAGGGCTATGTGCAGCCTCAGGGATCTGTGTGTTTGGCAAACGTTTGCTGACTCCAGGAGCAGGTCAGCGGGCTGGGGCCCAGGCCCAGAAACAAGGATGACACGGTGTGTCCTGAGGCCTCCCTCTGAAGGGGGATGCCCCTGTGACCCACTCTGTCATGCCCACCTGCAGGGGGACCCGGCGTGGGCTGGTACTCCAGGAGGTCTGTGGGCAGTGAGGGCTGCCTTCAGGGCTTGTGCGGAGGACAGACCCCTGGATGGGGGTGGGGTGAGGGGCAGAGCACAGAACAACACAGAGAGGGTCAGGGCCTGTGCTGGGCATGAGGCCCTGGGATCCCTGAGCCAAGGGGGGAGTCCAGGTGGTCCAGGAAAGACAGACAGCTGGAGGGGTCCTAGCGCCATGCAGGTGCCCCACGCCCACGGTCTGTGCTCACCCAGGGCAGGCCTTCAGGGGACGTCCTGGCACCTGGAGGGAGAGCAGTGGCACAGAGGGAGCAGGTGGGGACTGTCTAGTTCCCGGTGGAGCACTGGGGTTCCTTGGGCGGAATCGTTGAATGCCGTGGGGGAGAGGAGGTGGCGGAGGATGTGGGCTGGGCTGGTGGCAAGAAGAGGCGAGCTAAATCTTGGGAACAAGCCCTTCAGCCTGTGCTTGGACAGTAGCACAGGTGACCGGCTTCCTGGCCTAGTGGGCCTCACGCATCTCCACCCTTCACCTGCGCCCCTTGCCATTCCCACGGCCTCACCATGGAGCCTGCATCCGATGCTGTTGACCTAAAAGCTGCTGTGTCTGCTTGCTTTCTGGACAGATGACAAGACGTTCCAATGTGAGATGTGTTTCAGATTCTTCTCCACCAACAGCAACCTCTCCAAGCACAAGAAGAAGCACGGGGACAAGAAGTTTGCTTGTGAAGTCTGCAGCAAGATGTTCTACCGCAAGGACGTCATGCTGGACCACCAGCGGAGGCACCTGGAGGGTGAGCGCCCTGGGCAGGGCAGGCCTGAGGGAGGGGGAGGAGTGGGCCATGTTGTCACAAGCCCTGCCACCACCCGATGGAGTCATCGAGCTATGGGGATTCAGCCCATGCAAAGGGAGGGATCCATAGTGTCAGGTGGGAACTACAGGGACAGTTGGGAATGTCCTAAGTATTCAGGAGGGAAAGAGTTAAGGAAACCAGGCTCTCTGTAGGATTGAATGGTAGGCAGTCATTAAAAGCTTTTCAGAGTTTTTGAGTATTATGGCAAAATGCTACCCATGATAGAGAGCAGGAAGAAAACTGTGAAACTGACGCGGTGAGCTCTCCGCCGTGTGTGTGGAGCATGTTCCAGGCGGAGGCGTTGGGGAGCCCCTGACTGGTTTTCCCTGGCTCCTCCTCTGTGTGCCCCAAGAGGCCCCCAATGCCTGAAAGCCATAAGGATTTTGTTATCACCTGACCTTGCACCCTGGCCCTAATTCAACTGGTTTAATTTGAAGGATGAGTATTCGCCTCTTTTTAATAAAAAGCCTGCCTGCTTAGAGCCGTCTCCAGGAAGCCTGCCTTTTCCCTGAGCCTTCCCATCGGGCACAGACACCTCTAGGTCGTCCGTTATAATCTTCCACGCCGTAAAGTGGGAAACACTCGCTGCCCTCGTATTTCCAGATGTTTCAGATGCAAGAACCCTGTCACCGGGCCCGTGGGTGCTGCAGTCTCCTCTCCCCCGGGAGCCCGTAGGAGCAGCGGTTAGCGCTGATGCTCACATCATGCCCAGGGACGCCTGCTCACTCATATGTCTCCCCACGGTGGGCAGCCGTCTCCGTCCTCTGAAATGACACTGGGCTGCAGCAGAGCTGGCTAATATCACGTATTTACCCTCTCGCTTGGGCGGTGGGCCTTTCAGGCGTCAGGCGAGTGAAGAGGGAAGACCTGGAGACCAGCGGGGAAAGCCTGGTCCGCTACAAGAAGGAGCCTTCGGGATGCCCCGTGTGTGGCAAGGTAACGCCGCGCTGCCCCGCAGTCTAACTCACAGCTCACCACCTCCCGCGGTGACGAGTCGGAGCTCTGCCCACTGCAGGTCCGGGGAAGGTCCGGGGACATGGACACTCGGGGTGTCCTAAGCTGCAGTGTCCGCTCACTCGTGGCCTTGTCATTGTGATCTTTCGCTGTCGAGCCGGGTCTCCGGGGAGGGAGCTGAGGATGAGCGTTTGCTCTGTCAGAGCCTTTTTCCTCGTTGGCCACCATCTCCACCTGCGTGCGCCCATGCTCACGCTCTCTCTCTCTCCTCAACGTCCCTGCGACCTGTCCTCTGGCAGAGATGGGACCCGCTCACCGGGGAAGTGGGAGGTCCTGGGGCTTAATTCTGCCTGCTGGTGCTGGTCTCCCCTGTGGCATCTCTGAGTGACAGCACCCACAACCGCGTGGCCACGGAGGGTCCTGGCATGTTCCCCGAGTAAGCGAAGCGTGATGTCAGCCTTATTAGCAGATCCGTTCAGGGAGCGTCAGGCGACTCCTTAGCTTGACCTTAAATGTCCAGCAGTGCACTGCCCATCAGAGTCCCGGGGTGCTGTCAGCCCGTGCGGGGGCCACACAGGTGGCCACAGAAGTAGGGTGTTCTTCGTGAATGAGCTCCAGGCCTTGGCCCTCCTCAGACTCGCCTCCCAGGACGAGATTGTGCAGAGGCCACTGTGTGCCCAGGCTAGAGAGCGTGTCCCTCTCGGATGCAGAGCACTTGCTGCGGGGCCCAGGGGGACTCCCAAGGGGGCTCCTCGCCCCCACAAGCTGGGGTTGTCGGGGACAGAACCACCAGCCTGGGCTTGGGTGGTTGCTGGGTCTCAGCCACACGCAGTTCTGTGAGCCGCTGCCAGGCCCGGACAGTGGGGAGCAATGGCCACAGGGACAGCCAGTGGCAGCACTGCCAGCGTTGTTGCCATTGCAAGAGGAAACGGAAACTGTGGTTACGGTTTACGCGAAGCTGGTGTTGGGACCGGCGCCTCCATGTCCGCCTCTTCGCCCGCAGGTCTTCTCCTGCAGGAGCAACATGAACAAGCACCTGCTGACCCACGGCGACAAGAAGTACACCTGCGAGATCTGCGGCCGCAAGTTCTTCCGTGTGGACGTGCTCAGGGACCACATCCACGTCCACTTCAAGGTGCCCGCCGCGCGCGCTGTCCCGGTAGCTCACTCGGGGCGTGGGGGCCTCGGGCCAGCGTTCTGACCACTGGTCCGCTTGGCCGCACGCCTCTTGTCAGATGCGGCCTCATGACCGTTTGCTGGTCTCGGGCAGCCCCGCTGCAGGGCTCCCAGTCCGGTGCCTCCCGCGGGTGGATGGGGTGCTGGGGTTTGCTCCCCTTCTCCCTGCCTCGAGGAGAGTGAGGAGTTGGCCGGAGCTGGGGAGGCAGCGAGGACTCGGGGCATCGGGGCAGGAGACGTGCAGATCCGGGGAAAACAAAGGGATGGCAGGTGCTGAGGCCCCAATGAAGCTGCGCTCACCCTCGTCACCTCCCTGCCTGCGCTCAGTGACGGGCAGCTCCCAGCTCCGGTGCAGGCTGGGCTTTCCCTGGGCAGATGCTGGGGAAAGTGGGGGCGAGGCACGAGTGTGGGAGGCTCCCGGTGCAGGTGCAGAGCCATGTGGACCAAGCTGGGGAGGAAGGAAGGGCCCCAGGAGGGCGAAGAGCCTCGGGGAAAAGGGCTTGGACCTCCCGGGACCCTGCCATGTCCCAGCCGGGACCTGCGGGTACCAGTTCTGCCACCCCTCTGAGCCTCCACGTTTCTCTCTGTAAACGGGGCCCCGAGCCCTGCCATGGAGAGTGGGTTTCCATGAGCATTAAATTAGACCCGACAGGTGACGGGCCCGCCGGGTCTGAGTGCCCATGCCTGGGGTCTGTAAGCAGGTGCTAGTCCTCCTCGGGCAGTTCTCCTCTGAAAGAGGGGTGCCCTTCTTTGCTGACGGAAATAGGGGTTCAGTTTGAGTTGATGTGAGAGCCAACAGTAGAAGAAACGGAACAGCGGCCCTTGTTGAAACCTCGTGCTTCAGCCGAGGGCGCGGAGGGAGGGGGGCGAGCTCTCCAAAGGAGCCCATCCTCTCAGGGTTCCAAGTTTGCTCACTGATGAAACGTGGCCCCCAGCGCCATGCGACGGCAGCCTCTGCCTGAGGATGGGCAGTGGCAGGGAAAGGGCAGCGCCCTCTGCGGCCGCTGGAAGGAGCTGCTAGACAGGGAGCCGGCCACCCAGCGTGGCGAGCCCTCCTCCCTCCCAGTGGTGGCTGCTGGCTCCTGCCATGCTGCTCCCTCAGCTCCGGGCTCGGCCCCCCGGGCTGCTCATGCCCAGTGTTTCTGCCTGCGAGTGACTGCTGGAGTGATCCTTGCAGTCTTTTGCAGAAAAGTAAATGGAAGTTCAGAAACTTCGGGGCAAGCCCGGTCACGTCCACAGGAGGAGGCCTTAGAGACCACTGACCCCACCCCACTGACAGAAGCCACCATCAAGGCCGGGACGTTAGGTGTTCCCAGGGTCAGGCAGCACCAGGCTCACACCAGGCCCGCGGGAGGGAGCCTGCTGCTCCCTGCCCACCCCTCGGGGCCGGTGCTGTGCATTGCAGAATTATCTGAGTGTGAGCAGGGCCTGGTGGGTTTCCCGTCAGGAGTGGGGTGTGCAGGTGACCCGAGGGAGGGTGTCTGCAGGGGGCCCACACAGGACGCAGTAGGCGGGAGCTCCTAGGACGTCCTACGTCGCAGAGGCGCTGCCTCTCCGCGTGGGTGAGCCCCCTGCTGCTGTGGATAAGGAGCCGGTTAACGCTTTGCCACGCGGGTTAGAAGTTGGGCTCCGGCTCTTCCAGGACATCGCTCTGATGGATGACCACCAAAGGGAAGAGTTCATTGGCAAGATCGGGATCTCCTCCGAGGAGAACGATGACAATTCTGACGAGAGCGCGGACTCGGAGCCTCACAAGTACAGCTGCAAGAGGTGCCAGGTAACCTGCCGCTCAGAGCGTCGGGGAGGGGGCTCGGAACAGGCTGCGGACCGACGGGCCGGGCTCGGTGAGCGGAGTCCCAGGCGGTGGCCCACTTGCAGACGCAGCTGTCCTGCTGGCTGCCCCAGGTCACTTGGGTTCTCGGGGAGGATGCCTGGTCTCACTGTGTCACACGGACCATCCTCGCAGAACCAGTCTCCCGACTGGCCGGCGTACGGCTGTGTGGCTCATCCGGTGGGATCTGGCTCCCTGGAGGTCGGCCGCATGAGGGGCCTCCCTCCCCCCCTCGGACCAGTGGCTCTTCACCACAGCCTGCCCCGTGCGTGGAAGGGGGGCGTGCTCAGAGGGGGTGGTTCTGTCCTCAAAGGGCCCAGGCTCAGCAGCGTGCTGTGTGAAGGCGGTCCCTGCACTGGGTCCCCTGCCTGGGAAAGCACAGTTCACTCCTGTCGAGTGCAGGTGCCATGTTCTCTGCGAGCACCAGCCCGTGTGCCCATCCTGGCACCTGCCGTGCGCCTGTCAGGACCCTTGGGTGTGAGTGCGGTCAGGGAGGTCAGTGGGTGGAGAGGAGGCAGTCAGGCTTGAAGAGGAGTCCGGAGGCCCGGGAGGAGCTGGGGTCCACTCCTCACATCTCCCCGCTGCACAGTTTTGCCGGCGCTGCCCCTGCCCTAGGAGTGCCCTCCTCACCTGCCAGGGTGACGGGCTCTCACCAGCGTCCCTGCCCCGTGGTGCGCGGCAGTGCATGCTGAGCTGCAGCGCCGAGCTGGGCGAGTGGTGAGCGTGTACCTGTCCGCAGCTCACCTTCGGCCGTGGGAAGGAGTACCTGAAGCACATCATGGAGGTGCACAAGGAGAAGGGCTACGGCTGCAGCACCTGCAACCGGCGCTTCGCCCTGAAGGCCACCTACCACGCCCACATGGTCATCCACCGTGAGAACCTGCCCGACCCCAACGTGCAGAAGTGAGGCTCCCGGGGCTGCGGGCTCAGCGCTGGGTGGTGCCTGAGGGAGGTGCCCGAGGGAGGTGCAGAGAAGCGATGCTTGAAGGGGCAAGTCCCTCTGCTCTGTGAGCCCCACTGGGTCCTGGGGAAGTACCTGTCCTCCACCCGTCCTGCCTCGGCCCCATCCCCTGCCAGGACTCAGCATGAGCAGCGCATTACAGGCCTGGGGAGCCACCGGGAGCCCTTTCCCTAGTGATCAGGGTCCCTGAAGGCCAGCTCCTGTCGGGCTGCAGCCGAACCAGTGCTCTGAGCCTGAGCGAGGGTGGATGGTTGTGGCTGCAGTGGCCAGCTCGGTCGCCCAAACAGAGTGCACAGGCCGGAGGTCTGAGATGAAGGTGTTGCAGGGCTGCCTCCCTCCGACTGTGAGAGCATCTGCCCCAGGCCCCTCTCCTTGGCGTACAGATGGCCTCATCTCCCCGTGTCTGCATGGTCGTCCTGCTACCCGGGCCTCTGTGCCCACACGTCCCCTTTTCATAAGGACACCAGTCATACTGGCTCAGGGCCCATCCAGAGACCTTGTTCCAACTTCATCAATTGTTAAGCCCTGATCTCCAATACAGCCACGTTCTGGGGAACTGGGATCAGGGCTTAAGCGTGGATTTGAACTGGGGGCACATTAAGTTCACGACAGCCTACAGTCCGTCTTCTGTCATCTCCATTACATCTTTTGGTCTCATCTCTGGGCCTCTCGGTGCCTAGGAAAGCTGTGCCCGCTGCAGGGTCCCCCCATGTGGGGCTGCCCTGAGGCTTCTGTCTGGTTGCAGGTACATCCACCCCTGTGAGATCTGCGGCCGGATCTTCAACAGCATCGGGAACCTGGAGCGGCATAAACTCATCCACACGGGTAGGTGTTCCCGTCAGGCACAGGGCCCCGGGCTGACGGGGGTGGACCGCCTTGTCTGTGGGCTTCGTGCGCAGAGCAGTTGCACATCGTCCCCCTCAGTGCATTCCTCGGTCCCGCTTCTTGTGTCCTGGCCACGGCGTCCGCTCCCAGCACGTCCCTGCCCCATCACCCACTCCAGGTCCTCGGAGCCTCCTGCCAACCAGTCCAGAGGAAGGCCCTGAGGCGGTGGAGGGAGGGGTGGCCCGTGCTTCCGGCTGTGGGGAGGCCGCCTTCCTCCCAGTTACTGCCTTGCCGCCTTACCCACGCCTGCGGGTCTTCCAGGAGTGACATGGGGGTGCCTTGTTGGTAGGTGTGAAGAGCCACGCCTGCGAGCAGTGTGGAAAGTCCTTCGCCAGGAAGGACATGCTGAAGGAGCACATGCGCGTGCACGACAACATCCGGGAGTACCTGTGTGCCGAGTGCGGGAAAGGTACGGTCCCGGGCGCGCCCACGTGGCGCTGGAACCAGCCTTCAGGGGTGCAGCCTTCCCGTCCCCCTTTCCGCAGTCCCTGACACCTGTGCCTGCCCAAGGGTTGGGGTGTGGGCACTGGAGGGGGGTCGGGCACAGGCGCTGGGGGATCCAGGGCATGCGGAGACGGGTCCAGGGCACGGTCGCTGTAGGGGGGGCCCAGGGTGCGGCCCGGTGGCGCGGGGCGAGGCGGGCGCCCACCTGCCGCTGTCCGCAGGCATGAAGACCAAGCACGCGCTGCGCCACCACATGAAGCTGCACAAGGGCATCAAGGAGTACGAGTGCAAGGAGTGCCACCGCAAGTTCGCGCAGAAGGTCAACATGCTCAAGCACTACAAGCGGCACGTCGGTGAGTCCTGGCGGCGCCGGCGTGCGGGCAGCCGCCGGGCCTGCTGCCGAAACGGCAGGAAGCGCCTCTGGCGGCTTCTCACTGTCCTTGGCTCCCCGCGGGCCGGGGTCCGAGCGAGCTCTGCTCTGGGAGGTGCGGGGCAGCAGCGGGCATCCAGGAAGCGTCCCATCCCGTCCCGTCCCCCAGGCGCCCTGGTTCGTGTCACTGCGCATGTGCACAGGAGTCCAGGCGCTGCCAGACTCGCCCGCGTGAGTTTGGTGACACTTGCCAGTTCTGCAGGGCCCTTGCCCTGCTCAGCTGTTCCCCGTGGGAGTGTGTGCCTAGGAAGGGAGCAGGCAGGGTCCCAGAGGTTGTACAGCTGACCTCAGATCCTGGGACGTCTTAAGTGTCCGTCGGCAGGGCAATGGCTAAGCCGTGCAGCCATTAAAAAGAATGCAGCTGTCAGAAGCGATGAGATTCTCGGTAGTTTACATAGAGCTCATGAAGGAAAAGCAGCCTCTGCAACATCACATGTGAGCCCCTGTTTGTAAACATGGACCTGTGGGTCGACGTGGGTGTGTGAGGGGAGCTCAGGTGGACACCAGAACAGAAGGGAGCTGGCCCCTGGTGATGGGATTTGCCTGAGCCGGACATTCCTGGCAGGAGCCTCTCTACCGCGTTCCCTGTCCTCACTACGATGGCCTTGGCTCCTGCCACTGCCTGGCCCAGCTTCCCTGTGTGCCTCAGCTGTCTGTCCAGGCCACCACGCAGGTCGGCTTGGGTCCCCACGCACTGGGCTTGCACAGTGTGCTGCCCTTGTCTGCCTGGGAAGCGCGCCCCTTACCTGCCTCACCTTCTCCGGGAAGCTTTCTTGCTCCCCCAGGACTGGGTCCTGACCCGCCTCTAGTGCTGCAAACTGGACCGTTCCACAGTCCTGCTCTGCTGTGCCAGCCTCCGCGCTCCACCTGCTGCAGCACCCACTGCCCCTTCGGCCTCCTCCAGCCACGATGAACCCAGGCCCTGTGCCTCCTGGGGGCTCTGTATGTGCTCACAGCACCAGTTGGTGGGCCCTTCACTCACTTGTCTTGCTCCATTTTGGAGGAACCTTTGTCTAAGAGGCTTTCTCGGGTCCACATTCTTGCCAGTTTGGGGAGTACATCTGTCTTGCTCACCCGATGCCTGCTCCCCAGGCAAGCAGGATGATCGCCCCCGACTGATGGCCTGTGGGGGCACTGGGGTAACGTAACCACCTGTTCCATAAGCATGGCGTCTGCCTTCCCTTGTCATGAGCTAATGCAGAATAAAGCTCATTGAGTCGGATTCTGCTCATTGGGAATGCCTGGCAGTCCCGTGGGCCCCGGGCTGAAACCGACATGCCAGCCTTCCTGAGGAAGCACCTTGCGAAGCCACCTGCAGAGGGCAGAGTTTCCAAGCCTCAGCTCAGTGCCCGTCTCCTGGCAACCTCCCGTCCCGCAGCCTCTCCAAGTGCCGACCTGTGTCAGGGACAGGACTCCCGCTGCGTGTGGTTGAAGCACTGCGAACATCTGAAGCTAGTGTGCCTTTTTCTGCAGGGATTAAAGATTTCATGTGTGAATTGTGCGGAAAGACTTTTAGTGAGAGAAACACCATGGAGACCCACAAGCTCATCCACACAGGTAAGCAGGGTGCGGCCTGGGGCGGGGGCAGCTGTGTGACCCTGCGTTGCAGACTGTTTTAGGGTATCGAGTGCCGTCCTGCCTCAGTGGTGGCCCGTTGCCTCCTAAAAACCAGCCCAGTACAACTTTCAAATATCTATTCTTAAATTTTCAATTATTGGAGCAATGATGTGGCTCCACACTCAGCGAGGGAGGAGGCCACTGTCCTGCTCACCTCAGGCTGTGCTTGCCCCTTTGGCCTGACCAAGGGCCGGTCCCAGCAGCACGTGCAGAGGGTGAGGCGCCCTCCTGCCTACCCTGCAGGCTGTGGGACCACCTCGCTCATGACCTGTGCTTGTCTTTTCCTCCGTGTGTGCATGTGCGTGTGTGTGTGTGTGCATGTGTGTGCATGTGTGTGCGTGTGTGTGCGTGTGTGTGTGTGCGTGTGTGTGTGTGTGTAGTGGGCAAGCAGTGGACCTGCTCCGTGTGTGACAAGAAGTACGTCACCGAGTACATGCTGCAGAAGCACGTGCAGCTCACACATGACAAGGTCGAGGCACAGAGCTGCCAGCTGTGCGGGACCAAGGTGTCCACCAGGGCCTCCATGAGCAGACACATGCGACGCAAGCACCCGGAGGTGAGCATCCTCCTTCCTGCTCCCACCCCCACCCCCTCCGGCCTGGTCTCTCTGCCCTCCGCCTGGTGCGAGCTTCTTTTGACCGGAGACTCCACCACCCTTGCTCAGGGGTCTGTCTCCCTTTGCAGACCTGGAATTCCTCGAGGCCGGGCCTGGGTCTTAGGTTCCCTCTGCACTGCAGCACCTGCATGTGGGAGGGAGGCACTGAATGAACAGAGAGAAGAGCCTTGCTTGTTATTTGCTAATGTTATAGGTTAATTTTCACTGGAATCACAGCAAGATGAAAGTACAAGCCTGCCCCTTGCCCCACTCTTTCCTTTGAGTGGCTAAGAAAATGTGCAGAGCAGGGCGTGTCCGGGTGGTGCTGGGGGCGATCGGGGTGGCATTGAGGACCCAGAGGGAGAACTTGTGGAAGCAAGAAGACTTGGCTCATCTGGAAGCCTGTTCCAGAGGAAGGTCCAGGGCTTTAATAACTCATTGTGCTTCAAAAAGAAGCAAACTGGAAAGCAAAACTGGGAGGAAATGCAGGCAACCAGCTCTCAGATCACCAGAGGGAAAGGCTATAAGCAGAAGAGCAATGAAAGGTGTCACGAGCAAAAACCTCAGACTTGACTTGTAAGCAACGTAACACTTAGAAGTGACGTGGTTAATGAGCAAGCAAGCTGGCAGGTGCGTGTGAGATGTTACCGTCGTTTACAGACGCCGACTTCACTATCAGAGACGATAAGCATTCAGTGTGCCTGTGAGAGGCAGTTCGGGAGAGGACCTGCCTCTGGTTAAAGCACAGGAAAAAGCACTCCCCTTCACCGAATCCCAGAGATGCAGGCGCTAACGTGCAGGACCCCCTCCATCCACGAGTGAGCCAGGAGGTTTCAGATTCAGAGCGAGCGTGCGGGCGGGCCCTGCGTGGCTGCGCTGTGGAAGGCAGCGGGCAGTGTCTCCACTGCTTTATGAATGATTCTTCGGACGCCTCCATGTCAAGCCAGGGGGATGGGTTAAGTTAGAGATGGTTAACAGTGTGCTTGGCTCTATAAACAGTTCTAAATAAGATTGTAAAGAAGCAGGATGCGCTGTGTGAGCACTACAGCGACATCCATCGCGCTGTATGTGTGTCTGCAATACTCACCTTTATCATGTAAAGGAGACGGGTGAGGAAAGGAAGGCAGGAAACAGTCCACAGTGGTTTTCTCCTGGGGGTGAAGTTATGGTCATTTCTCTACGTGATTCTCCATTTTTAATCCTTGCCTTTAATGAACGTGGGGCCTCCCGCAGTGCCGGGGTCACCAGCTGTTTGGATGAGGAACACTTACAGACAGGCTTTTACAGTTTCCCCTGATCGTGTCTAGTGTTTCTACAGCGAATTCCCTTTGTTAGTAGCTCGCCTTCCTTACACCTTTTTGGAGTGTGCATTCGCTCTCTGCATGCGTGTTCCATTGTCTCACATCTGACTTGATTTGCTTAAGTAACCCCAGTCCAGGGGCAACCGGCAGAGGCAGGCTCATGGACGAGGACCCGCAGCTGGTGGAAGGGACATGTGGGCCCCGGGAGGGAGTGAGCATGGCGTGGGGGCTGCAGTCAGGGCCAGGCAGCGTGGCTCACGGAGAGAAGGTGGGGGCGGAGGTACCCACCTTGGGGCAGGTTAAAAAGTAGTGTTTAAGGTACAAATGTCTCGTTCTTGGTAATTCCTATGGGACATTGATATGAAATAACACGATTCATTGAAATGTTATTTGCTGAAAGCACGTTCGTAGACAAAAAAGGGAGGAAAGACAGTGTCCCCCTCGGGCATGAGTGGGTGGACATGAAGTGATGCCCAGACGGGCCAGGGGCTCCCTGCATGCGCAAGTTCATTGCAGACACTGGAGGTGAGGGCACATGGCATGAGGGCAGGACAGGAGTGGGTGGGATTCTGGAAGCAGGCTTCCAGGGTCACTGCTGATGGACACATGGATGATGCCCATGACAGAGGAAGGAGAGTCATCCGGCTCACTGCCCCGGCTCTCCTGCAGGTCCTGGCCGTGAGGATCGACGACCTGGACCACCTCCCGGAGACCACCACCATTGACGCCTCCTCCATCGGCATTGTGCAGGTGAGCACAGAGCGGCCCTGTGTTTGGGGGGTGGGGGGGAGGTATGGGGACTTCCAGGTACGCAGACACCCTCGGGCGAGGCCTCCAGAACCCAGGCAGCAGTCGGGAGCACTCTGGGAAGCCCCGTGGTCCATGCTTTGTGTCTCACCTTTGTTTCATGCTCCATCTTTTTGGTCAGTCATCTCTCCAAGAGCCTTTTACTTTCTGTAAGTTTCTAGAACTTTAAGGAATCACTGATGTGACATGGAGGCTGGTAGGTTTGAAATCTGCAGGGTAGAGGGCAGACTGGAGACCCAGGGCAGGGTTGATGTTGCAACTCGAGTCTGAAGGCCAATGGAGGCAGAATTCCCTTTTCCTCCAGGGCCCTCAGCCCTTCTCCGGGGGCCTTTACCTGATTGGATGAGGCCCCCACAATATAGAGCAAGCCTGCTTTACTCAGTGTCCACTGACTTAAATGTTTATGTCATCTAAAGAGTACCTTCCCAGCAGCATCTGGACCGTGTTTGACCACACAATTGGCCCCCTAACCCAGCCAAGTTGGCACTTAAAATTAACCATCACAGGTAGTTTCCAGGAAAGCTTAGCATAATTAGTTTACATACGAAAATTCACTTTAAATGTATTAGATGAACCTACTTTTTAAAGGAGTTTTTAGGCAATACCTTCATAAAAATTTCTTTTATTATAAAGAGAACATGTCACACTCTGAGCTATTTTAAAGTCCTATTTCTACCTCTTTTTTCTGAAATGGTGTTTTGAGCCCAGTGCTCAGGTGCCAGGTTGGACTGAGTGAGTGTGAGAACACCTTAGTGCCCCCGAGGCCCACGCCCACCGTGTGAGGGCAGTGCCACGGTGACCAGGCCTGGCAGGTTCCTCTGGGTGTCTCTGCCACTGGAGCGGACCGAGTCTCATGGGGTGGCTCCAGAGGTCCTGGAGGGTGGAGGGCCGGAGTGGAGTTCCTGGCTGGACAGCCCTACCCAGGGGCCTCAGTGACCGGCCGCGGTGCACCAGCTCCCAGAGAAGCATGTGGGGCTCTCTCTGGGTCGCCGTGATGGCTGGGCCTGCTGGCTGTCCCCCGAGGAGATGACTGTCTTGTTCCTGTGGTCAAACCTGTTTTGATCCAAGACATTCTGGGGATGAGAACCTGATGTGAAAACATTTGCAGCCTCAGGCTGAGCTCCTCAGGACTGAAACAGTGGCTTAAAAATTCTGTTTTTTATGTTTTTGTTTATATTTCACCCCAAAATGTAGCTTTTTAAAATAAGACTTGTATGTATTTTCCTCCACTTAACAAAAAACCCTGAAACTTGCCTCAATCTTTAGAAATAAAGTGATCAGACTGTGGCCACTGTGTTTCCTGCGGCAGCTGAAGGCCCGAGAGCCTCAGCGCTGACCCTGGATGTGTCCCCGGCCCACACTGGCCACCTGGGCTCACAACCCATTGACCTGCAAGTGGCTGAAACTTCTTTTCCCGCAGCCTGAGCTGAGTCTGGAGCAGGAAGATTTAGCAGAAGGGAAGCCCGTGAAAGCCGCCAGGAGAAGTCACAAGAGGAAGCAGAAGCCGGAGGAGGAGGCAGGGGCCCCGGTGCCGGAGGACGCAGCCTTCAGCGAGTACTCGGAGAAGGAGCCCACGTTCACGGGCGCTGTGGGCGACGAGACTGACTCTGCCGTGCAGAGCATCCAGCAGGTGCTGCTTCCTGTGCCGGAGCTGGGGCCCAGTCACTGTGCGGGGGGCAGCTGCCCTGGGCGCCGGGGGCAGGGGGAGAGGGAGATTGAGGCGGGTAGGGGCCCACATGTACCCACCCGCTCCCCTCCCTGTCTGTCACGCCTGTGGGCGCCGTTTTTCACCTAAGCTCTCCCACCTAAGCATTTCCCAGTGTAGACCTAGAAATCACACTTGTCCTTGTGAATAGCAGCAGGACACCCTGGATGGTAGGAAAGCCGGCTCCCCTGGTTGGGCACCGGGGGTGTCTAAGAGTGTCTCTTCGTTGTGGAAATGGCCCAGTGCACCTGCCGCCCACTCAGGGAGAGTGGACCCTGCAAACCGAAGGAGCCGTCCAGCGGGTTGGAGGCTGCAGGTGGCCAGCCAATCTGCTGCCTGCAATAGAATCTTCCCATTTGCTCATCCTCCCCGCTTTGGCTTGAGGCCCCCAAATCTCGCGTCAGTGTGTCTGGTGCTGCACGGACACGTTTCCGTGGCATTCCGTCCCTCTGCACGAGGAAGAAAGCTGCTGTCTTGTGATCTGTTAGCTGCTGCTCCCACAGACTTGTTCGCTGCCCTTTTGGCTTTCTAGTTGGGCTTTTCACTGCCCACCAACAAGGCCCTTTAGAGGGCGAATATACAGTGATCTGTCTTTCTCATTATTACTTTTCTCCATTATTTTCTAGCCTGTGGAATCATTTGCTTCTCAGTTCGACCTAATGGCGTCTATGCTATGTCTGTATCTTTTTTTCTCCTTTTCACCAGAGTTATTGTTTCAGGACAAAATTAACTTGATTTAACCTTTTACCCAAAGATGCTTCGCTCTCTCCTTTGGGCCTGTGCTTATTCCAGCATGATGACCCGCCTGTCACCGTGTGGAGAGGGAACCTGTGTCCTCCCCTGTTCAGGGACTCACTGTTTTATGTTGGCTCTTCCAGGTGGTGGTGACTCTGGGGGACCCGAACGTGACCACTCCATCGAGCTCGGTTGGCTTGACCAACATCACCGTGACGCCCATCACCACGGCAGCCGGGACTCAGTTTACCAACCTCCAGCCGGTGGCCGTTGGGCACCTAACCACCCCGGAACGTCAGCTGCAGCTGGACAACTCAATCCTGACCGTGACCTTTGACACTGTCAGTGGCTCCGCCATGTTACACAACCGCCAGAATGACATCCAGCTGCACCCCCAGCCGGAAACCTCGAACCCGCAGTCCGTGGCCCACTTCATCAACCTGACCACGCTGGTCAACTCCATCACGCCCCTGGGAAACCAGCTCAGTGACCAGCACCCGCTCACGTGGCGGGCAGTGCCCCAGACTGACGTGCTGCCAGCCCCGCAGCCGCAGGCCGCCCCTCCGCCGGCGGCGCAGCCCCAGGTGCAGGCCGAGCAGCAGCAGCAGATGTACAGCTACTGAGGCGCCTGGTGGAGGACTTGCAAGGGAACCTCAGATGGGCTTCCTTGTGTGTTGTTGAGATTTGTTTGCTGGATACCAAACAGAAAAAAGAATCATCCATTGCAATGTAAGTAAGGTTGATTAGCTTTTGCAGACTTGTCTCCAAATCCCGCAGCAACCAGCATGGTCTCCCAGTTTGGCTACAACAGGTGTCTGTAGACCCAGGCAGGGTGCAGGCACTGCCTTAGCCGGACAGCTGGTTGGGCTGTGGCCACGCCTCCAGCCTTCCCCAGCAAAAGTGGGTCTGGTGGACACTGCTCCAGAAAGCCACACTTCAAGAGAAGCAGGACCCCAGGAGGCGAGTGCTATGTTATTGGGAGCATAAGGGGTTTGCTTTATTTTTCCTCTGGAACTCAGTTACTGTATCAAAACGTGGACAGTCCCACGTGTGGCAACAAGCTGCAGTGACATGCAGCTTTCTCCTTGCTCCTGGATATTTTTTGCAAGTGAGCAAGTAGAAGTTCAATTAACACTGAGTCTCCACTTTGAAATCTGAGTTGAGCCGAATTTGTTTCACAACTTTGGGCTGAAACCATGTATGAGAAGATGGCTGTGAGAGCACAGGGCCCCCTCTGGCTTCAGGTTCATCCCAGGCCAGGGGTCATGAGGTCGCTGACTCAGGCATAAAGGCCTCTTCGTAATTTAATTGATTTTTAGGATCATTTTTTCTTTTTTTACTTTATTTCAAGCATATATTATGTATTCAAAACTCAGTTGTGGCCATGTTTTTTTGTTTTTTATTTTAACATGCAAACGTCATTTGCACTGTAGGACGGTTGGTCCATGTCCAGTCTGCACAGCTGCCCCAATGCAAAGGGGCACACAGTTGTGGGCAACAAGGAAGCCTCGTGCTCCCGTGCTGGTGGCACCTTTGGGAATGACTTCCCTGCCACCACATGTATTTATCATGGTGGAGGCTCAGCCAAAACCCCCTGAACTGAAGAACAGGGAAGAAATTCATGTGTTTTCTTCTGTTTAAACTTTAATTCCAAAGGTTGACGTGGTTCAAGATCAGTTTTCTCTACAAATGTGGAGTAGGCGTGGAAAGCATAGGTTTTTGTAAGACACAGTGATACTGCTGTTTCCTGCCAGGCAGTGAGGAAAGCAGAGGTTAGTTCAGCAGTAGAGCCATTAATGCGCCCATGAGCGTGCTGAGTAGCGACCAGATCTGCTTCCCGGGACACGCCCTTCATCCGTGCACCCATCCCAGGTGGTGGGCGAGGATGAGGCCCACCAGCAGCCCGCCCTCCTGCCTCAGCCAGAGAAACAGAACAAAGTTTGATTTTTACTCTCCTAATATTTTTAACGCTGTCCAAAATGAAATGATAAATTTGCCTTATCTGTCCTTGCTCACTCTGCCCCAGACCCTGTATGATTTGGGAGATCCTCTTGAAGAAAGACTGAATAGGAGTCGGCAGGAGCTAAGTGATATTGCCGGTGAGGCTGAGGACGATTTGCTACGCAAAATGAATTTTCTCAGCACTTGCTTTGTTCCGCATGGCGAGATTCTGAGGACAGGGCTAGAGTTTGTTTTGTGCAATACACGCCTTCACAAACTGAGGAGACTCCTCACCCAGTGGCCGTGGAAGGGCCTGTAGAGTCCCCCTCCTCCACACAGCTCATGCATACACTCCCAGCTCTCGCCTCGGATGGTTGAAGTAATTGTGGGAGATTGTTTGACTTTTTAATTTATGATAGTTATTTTTATGTTATTTATGTATATAATTACCTGCTTTTTACATAATAGTTTCATCAAAGGAATTTGGGTGAGGGGTGATAGATTTTCTAAAATATTGTCTCCATTCTCCAAATATAAGGGGTCCAGGTACCCACGGAATTGCCCAGAATGCCAGGGTTCCTAAGATATTTTTTAAGTATCACCAACACACTGACAATTTCTTTTTGCATTTGCAGAATATAAAGGGCAAATGACCAAGTAAAGAAAACAGAACAGACATGATCAAACGTCTGCTAGCATTCCCTTTACTCCTCTTCCTTGTGAAGCAAAGGCCTTTTAAATCACAGTTTTATTTTTTTAAAGAAGTTGTGTTTGTGCCTAGAGTAAGAATGCACCGGATGTTCTTGAAGAGCCTAACATAGGTTGTGTGGCCTGGTGTCCTACCACTGTTCATTTAAATAACGGACGAATAAGAACACTTCTTGTTATAATAAGTGAGAACTCCACGTAAAAGTGAGGTGGAGTCCTGAGTTTCCCGTGGATGGATTTGGTCTTCATAGGGCTGCTGTCTGAGGCAGAATGGATTCAGGTGTCTTAAGACAGTTGCTCTCTGAGTGCATGTGGAAGAAGCTGGGGAGCTAGAACCCCAAGTTCTGCTCAGCCCTGAGTCATTGACTGTAGATTGTTCTGCGCCTGTATCACTGTTCACTGGCAGGAATGTTTCATTTTTTAACTGATCCCAGTTGCACAGCTGTAGCCATAAAAGCAAATTGGCTCCAGCCTTTGTGGCCACCAGGCTCTGTGAATCCATCTCGGTTGTTCTAAATTAATAAATCATGAGAATTTATTTGGGGGCCTCTGGATTTGTAATGTTGTGTCATTCTGGGCCACAAGATGGCGCGAACCTTGGGGAGTTGGACCCCAATTCTGACTCCTGAGTTCTGAGCCCGGCGGCAGGAAGGGACTGAGCCTCTGGATCGGCCGTCCGCTGGGACCTGTTCTCTGCAGGCGCCACCTCTGGGTCCCACAGGAAACCGCTTTGGAGAATCTGGGCATGGGAGGCAGAGTCACGGACTGCACATGTGTTTCCTAAGCTACACGTGTGTTTCCCCAGCTACACGCATGTTTTCCAAGCTACTGTGTCCAAAGGTGTAAGGCTCCTGCTTCCCACCTGGAGGCGCTGTCGGGACATTGCCATTGGTTTTGAAGTTCATTAAGACTGTTTGGAGAAGTTAGTGTATTTTATGTCCCATCAGTTTGTTTAATGAAAAATAAAAGGTGCTGTGACCTGTGTTTTTCAATCGCTGGCCCTCTCTCAAATCCCTGTTCTAAGTACTGGACGCATCCTATCTAATAAAGAGGGAATATGCAAATTGACCATTACTCCGCAACAAAGATGGCGGTGCCCACAGCGGAGGCAGGGGTTTCCGTAACACAAATGGCTGCATGCACAGTGGAGGCTGAGTTCCCATAACAAGCCTTAATGAGCAATCAGCAGGGACCTGAGGCTGTGGCCCCCGCTCCTCCCATGGGGCTTGACAGGGGACCTCAAGGTGTGCCTCCCTGCCCCAGTGCTGGGCCAGGGGAACTCAGGCTGCTCCCCTCGCCCTGGGCCGGGGGACCTCAGGCCACACCCCCTGCCCAGCAGGGCTTGACGGGGGACCTGAGGCTGTGCCCCCCCTCCCGGTGGGGTTTGACGAGGGACCTCAGGCTGTGTCCCCCACCTGGCAGGCTTGACAGGGGACCTCAAGGTGCGTGCCCCGGACCAGGCTGGGGTACCTCAAGCCGCCCCCCTCCCCCAGTGCTGGGCCAGGGGACCTGAGGCTGTGCCCCCCTGCCCGGCGGGGCTTGACAAGGGTGGGACCAGACAGGTCTTAATCTAGCCCAGTGTGGGGATGCCAGCCGGGTCTGGGTCTCACACTATTTTGAGGCGCACGTGGGTGGGCAGGGACTTAACTCCAGGTCCCATGGTGCACCCCAGACTCTGACAGGAGGAAGATTTTCATATACATTTTACTAATTTTCTTTCATCTCTGACACTTCTATTAGAGAGAAAGGGCAAATAGCAATATTAAAATATTTCCTCTAATCCCCTTTTAATGTGCACAAATTTCGTGCACAAGGCCACTAGTTTGATATATTTGGAGAATAGTTGTTTTCCTGCTGCCGAAGACAGTTTGATTTCTCTGCAGCCTGGAACCTGTAGAACGTTTGGATTACTTGAAATGTTCTGTGAGGTCTCAGAGGCTTTCCCAGGGGTTAAAAAAGGTCAACAAATAAGGTGCAGGTAGCATTTCTTGCAAAGCTTAGATTAGCAAACAGACACAAAAAAGATGAGGAGCCAGACAGGGGAAAACTTCATCCAGGCATTTTTGGGGGGCTGCTGGTCTGGAACAATCCCTCATCCGTCAAATATTAAATTATATATCCTGCTCTGGCTGGTGTGATTCAGTGGTTAGAGCGTCAACCTGCACATCACACATCAATGTTTCTCTCTCTTTTTCTCCCCCCTCCCTCCCTCCCTTCCATTCTCTCTAAAAATCAATGGAGAGAATATCCTTGGAGCAGGATTAACAATTATATATTGCGATCGGAGGGATGGTCATCGTAAAGTTATGCACCACCTGACATGTCATCCAGTCCTCTAAGGATTTGAACTCGGAAATGTCCTACACACTTGAGTCATATGTTTGATATATAGGGTAGCAGTTCATTTGGCCAGTGAAGGGTTCATTCTTTTAACAGTCAGCAAATTCCGAGCACCTTCTTGTTTGCACCAGGCCTGCCGGTCCTGCTTACGGTCGACCTTTCAGAGCATCCCTGGGCAGTGGCGGTGGCAGGTGCTGTCCGTCACTCTCGGTTCATCCATACCCTGTGTTTCTTGGTGAAGTCAGATTACCACGTGGCGCTTGGCTCCACTAACAGCCCTGGGACAGACTCGCCTGCAAACAGTCCTTTCACTGCATAAAGAACAGATGCCGGGACCAGCCATCATGGCTCAATGGTTGAGCGTCAACCTATGAACCAGGAGGTCACGGTTTGATTTCTGATCAGGCCACATGCCTGGGTGGCAGGCTCGATCGCCACTGTGGGGCATGCAGGAGGAGATGATCAATGATTCTCTCTCATCATTGATGTTTCTATCTCTCCCTCTCCCTCTCTGAAATCAATAAAAAAAAGATTTAAAAAAACCAAACACAACAACAAACAGATGCTGGCAGAAAGGGGGAGATGGCTGGACCACTGGCTGCCTCCTCCTCAGTTTTTTGGTTTTTTTAAAAAATATATTTTATTGATTTTTTACAGAGAGGAAGGGAGAGGGATAGAGAGTTAGAAACATCAATGAGAGAGAAACACTGATCAGCTGCCTCTTGCACACCCCCCACTGGGGATGTGCCCGCAACCAAGGTACATGCCCTTGACCGGAATCGAACCTGGGACCCTTGAGTCCGCAGGCTGATGCTCTATCCACTGAGCCAAACCAGTCAGGGTTCCTCCTCAGTTTTTATGTCTTGCTTGAGTGCATCAGCATCAAGGGGTCCTTGCTTTCAGTGGCAGGGCCAGATGATCATACTTGGGTGGTGATGCAGTCAGCGCAGTTACCAGACATGGCCCTGAGCTGCCTGGACAGAGCTGGCTGGACCTGCCCTCCCACCTGCACCCTGCTCCCCACAGAGCTGAGGCTCCCCCTCCTGGGCCCCACCATCCCAGGTGCAGGCGCCGGCACTCCCAGAGACACCTGAAGCGTGGCACTCCACACCCACGCCGCCTCGGAGCCGCACAGCCCACTCTCTCCCCATTGACGGGTCTGCTTCCCACCGTTGCTCCAGAAAAAAGGGTGAGACCCCCAGGGGCAGGTGCCCCTCCAATGGGGCCTGGACCCGCCTGTGCCTTCACAGAGAGCCTGGCCCAGCACACTTCCCCAGGGAGAGGGAGGATGGAGGACCTGGGATTTCTGGACTCGGCCTGTTCCACGCAGGGGGACCCAGATCCTCAGGAATGCCAGTGGGTCGTCCCCTTACGTGACAGCTGGAGCGTGGCCTGAGCCAGAGTTTCACCCACAAAGGTAGGGCCTCTGGGAGGTGGTCAGGCTGGGAGGCGGCCCTCAGGAATGGATCATTGTTCTCTGAAAGAGACCCCAGCCCTCCCACCATGAGGGGACAGCGGGAAGGCACGTCTGTGAACCAGGAGTGGGCCCTCACCAGACACCAAATCTGCAGGCACCTTGATCTTGGACTTCCAGCTTCCAGAGCCGTGAGAGGCACATTTCTGGGGTTTTTATATGCTGCCCAGTCGGTGGTATTCTGTTACAGCAACCGAGGGACAGTGTGTGTGTGTGCGTGTGTGTGTGCGTGCGTGCGTGTGTGTGTGTGTGTGTGTGTGTGTGTGTGTGAAATGCTGTACAAGTTCATCACTTGTGGTTTGTGTATCATCACCGTCAGTATACTAAGTATGTTGTTGTTTTTAAGATTGGCTTTTTAAAAAATACATGTTTTCTTTGATTTCAGAGAGGAAGGGAGAGGGAGAGAGAGAGAGAGAAACATCAGTGATGAGAGGAAATAATTGACCGGCTGCCTCCTGCACGCCCCCTCCTGGGGATGGAGACGACTGGCTGTTTTTCACTGCATCACACCCTTGAGAGCTCCCCGAGAGGTTTGTTCCCTTCTGTTGCTGAGTCTGTTGTGTGGATGTACAGTTCGTTCAGCCCGTCCCCCACTGAAGGCCTTTCTGAGTTGTTTCCAGTTTGGGGCTCTGAAGATGAAAGGTGCTGTGAACACTGGTGTGCTCATAGTTGTGTGTGCACACGTTTGCATTTCTGTCGGATGACGCCCAGGAGTGCGATGGCCAGACTGTAAGGTGGGCGCGTAGACTTACCGGGGGAACGGTGTGGGACTGCCTGTGAGCCGGCGCCAGGTCGTTTCACGTGTGGCTGTGTTAGCCGGGGAACCAGTGTTCTAGGTGCAGAGGCGGTAAGAACCATGTGTGCTGTATCCTAACAGCAACACCTAAAATCTGAGACCGTGGTTTTGGGAAATGAGAAGAAGAGTTTGCCCAGCCCAGAAGCCTTGTGGAAAGGAGGGACTCCACCCTTTTACTTGAGCCTGTGGGAAGGTGTGTCCCCTAAGTGCTAGGGAAAACATACTCTCTTGACTGCCAAAGCTTTGAAACATTAAAAAACACCAGAATTTATTATATCCAGTTGGAATTATCACGTGAAATTTCTGTGTCTTCACAGACTTTCGGAAACCCGGACTTCCATGTGGATCGCCCCCACACATCCTCGTCTTTGCTACACAGCTCTCCAGGGCCTCCCTGTGCCGGCCTGTGAGAGCCTCCTGATGGAGGCAATAAAAGAACAGCGGGCCCGGCCGGTGTGGCTCAGGGGTTGGACATTGGCCCATGTACCAGGCGGTTGCCAGTTCGATTCCCAGTCAGGCACATGCCTGGGTTTCAGGCTCGATCCCCAGTGGGGAAGTGGGCGGGAGGTGGCCATTCCGTGATGTTTCTCTCTCTCTCGGCGGTGTAGCTATCTCTCTCTCTTCCTCTCCCTGTCTCTCTCTAAAATCAATACAAACATTTTTTAAAAAGAGCGGTGGAAATTTCCCAAAAATACCATAGTGGAAAAAATTACCCGTGTCTCATGTTCTTAGAATCATGGTGTCCCTAGCAAAGATCTTGTTTTGTACTTGTTTGTCTTTCTGGTCGGTTGGACAGTGATTTTTCCAGTTCCTTAGAAGGTGAGAGCTGAACTGTGTGTGGCTAGATTTTCAGCTCTTAGACACATCTTAAAAGCAGCAGTAAAAATATGTAACTGAAACAAATCGTACTTCAATGAACAGCACGCCAGGTTAGAATCAGAACAATAGCTCTGGCAGGGCCTGTACCTGCATTAGCTCCCAGATGGCGTCACTCATTGTGGGATGAGGGGGTTCCCAACACCCCTAGCGCGATAGGACCATCACAAAGCTTGGTCTTCATGAATCAGCCATGTCCTGTGTGTGGAGTTGGGTCTCTTTTCTTGTGTTGAAAACAGTGTGAGAACTTTTAGAGAAATTGTGGACTTCGACTTTTTTTTTTTTTTAACTAGAGGCCTATACTTTTTCCTTTTTCACTTAAAAGGCAACAACAAAAACAGTAAATGACTTTACGGGGCTCCTAACTGACTGTGTCATCTGTGGCTCCATAGGGAGCTCTGGCTATAATTACCCCCCACCCCACACCTGCCTTCAAGTGGGGTCGGAGCCGGGATGATTTAACCCATTATTCACCAGCCACAGTCAGACTTCTGACTCTGCGGGGCTGCGGCACCTCGAGGCCGCAGGGCAAATGGCTGGGAGAACGTCCACTTGGGCTCCGGTGACTCAGCTGAGTGAGGCGCCCTTTTCTTCAGCTTGGGACCAACTCCAGCTTCGTAGCCTTCGGCTGTGCCTTTACTCCAAACCAAGAACAGAAACGTCGCGTGCCTTCCCCAGACCTGATTGATTTTGTTACCAGTGCGGCGAGTGGAAGAGATTTTCCAACATCACATGGTCATCGAAGGGTCCCCGTCCAGGAACACCGTCACGTAAGATGATGCAGGATATGCCTTCCTGTTCTGCGCGTGCTAAAAAATAAATAAATAAAAAGACGAAGAAGAGCTGATGATGGCCTCCTGTCTAACCACCTTTCACTTTGTAAACCCACGCGCTAAGTCCTGGGCCAGCCCTGGTCCTTCAGCACCTCTCCAGACGCTTCCTCCTCGGTGTCAACCTTCGAGGGCTCCACAAATGGGCTGCAAACCCCGAGGTACGGTATCACTGTGCACATTCCAGCGAAGGCTCCGTGTGCGACTGAAGTCCCGTGACTTAGAAACTCCAAAATCACCTCACCTCGCATTGTGACTGGGGTACGTAGAGATTTTCTAGAATGTGTTGACTGGGATGACGGCCTTTTAAAACTCCTTGCTTTCCCGGGATGGATGAAACGACGATGTGTCTAAATCCCTTTCCTGTGACCTGAGGAAGGAACGCGTGTGTCTAGTCATGGGGCGGCCTGTGTCTGTCACAGGAACAAAGGGTGGCTCCTGGGACAATGCACGATGGCCCCCCCCCCAAAGGTCCTGCACAAAGGACATTGCCCGAAACAGAGCCCTTGCACGCTTCTGAGCCGCGAGCACAGCGAGGGGGAGGCGCCTGCTGCTCCCTGCGGGCTCTGTCCTTAATGCACATCAACACCATGCCTGTCTGTGTGCGGCCCACTCCATCTCTTGTTCTTGTGCAAAAACAGGGCAACTCTGTGGTTTCATTTTCTATCTCAGCATATAATAAACTTTGAACTTAATTTCTTTAATGATCACTTTTTCAGAGGAATGTAAAATGTTAACCTATCCGGCATCCAAAAACATCAAGTCTGAGTGATTCTACAACTTTAAGTACTGAGCTGATCTTGGACCTGTCACATGCTGCACATTTTACTTAGTCTTTTAAGGTTCTTTTATTTTTATTATTGTTATTTTTTGTTAATCCTCACCTGAGGACATTTTTTCCATTGCTTTTCAGAGAGAGGGTAGAAGGGAAGGAGGAAAGGGGAGAGAGAGAGAGAGAGAGAGAGAGAGAGAGGAGAAACATTGATGTGAGACATATTGATTGGTTGCCTCCCACATGGGCCCATCAGGGGCGGGTTGTGAACCCACAACCCAGGTATGTGCCTTTGACCAGGAATCAAACCCTTTGGTGCACCAGCAGACGCTCTAACCATTGAGCAGCACCAGCCAGGGCTTTTCTGGTTCTTTAGAAGAGCGTGTGCCAGCAGTGACCCATCCTGTCATTACAGTCCCATCATCACCAGACGGTAAGTGACACCTTCGGGATCCCACAATCTTCCATGTGTGCTTTCCATTTCTCTTCCTGTTGGGCTGCTGTGAATACAGGGCTCCAGGAGACAGACTGTAAATACTGCTACGTTAATCATCCAGTCTTCCACCTTGGGGCGGCCTTGCAAATAGCAACATCGCCTCTATCCCACGGCCCAGCTGAAGGAGCCTTTTATAATCTGCAAGGACGCGCCCTCAGGGTCGGGCTAGGGACACACCCTCAGGACAAGGTTGCGGCTTGCCCTTCTTGCCCAGGAATGCTTTCCAAAAATGTAAGTTTTTGATCTTGTGAAACAATAGGTTCCAGAAGGCAGTAAGTCGATTACTTTTTTTTTTTTTTCTTGTAACGAATGAAATATTCTTGCATTATCGTTTTTTCTGTGGTCGGATTCAATTAGGACATTAAAAGCCTGAAGTTTTGAAGGTTTTTGAATCATAGTCAATGCTATAAACCGGTCCTTCCATTGGAGTCTGAAGTTAGGTGATGACTCTGTGCATGGATATTGGGCGTACGACTGTTCCAGACAGGTTGGCAGGTAGTTACTCAATCTTTGCAGTTTAGTCTTTAATAACTTCTATTAGAGTGGAACTGAATTGACAAGCCTGTGACACCAACATCGTCGTGTCCTTATGCAATGAAGTCTCATACTGAGGACTTTACCGCTGGCGTCAAGCGGGCTCGGAGCCCGGGCCGATGCCCTCGCCTGCTGCGTGCATAGCTCGCTGTCCTCCCAGCTGCCACGGTGACAACACGTTCTGCAAGGTGCTAGAAGGGCTTTTCCAAATTATTCTATTTTGATGTACAAAGCAAAGAGTTGAGCGCAGATGGGAGGAATTTAATAATTATTCTATTCTATTCTTTTAAGGTTTAGAATGTGCATTACTTATTGTAGAATAGGGGAAATGGAAGTTCAGAAATTGAAGGTTTTAGAAAGGTTTAGAATTTTTTAAAGAGAATGGCGTATTTTTTTATGGTTATTGTTTTGCATTTGTTTAAAGGAATAGATTTTTTTTTCTTTAGCAATCTAATGTGTGTACTTTTGGATAACCTCCCAATGAATAGCTTCATCCTAGATTAAAAATTCCTTGGCACCTTTATGCTATGGAAGTTCTTTTTCTATATATAGGGATGAGGAAAGGCATTTACCAAAAAATCTAAGGTGCCTTTATAGGCATTTGTCTTTCATATCTTATAGCTTTGGGTGATTAGGGTCACAAACTTCTTTTGTATTGACAAATTTGGGCAGTCCCAGATTATGTAAGGAATCAGGGTGGCATTGGGCTCTCAGGGTACAGTAGCAAGAAAGGAATTTAGCACTATTCTGAAGCATCAACTTAGAAACCTTCCTCATTTTACACTGATGTGGGAGCTTGTGGCCCTTTCTCATCCTATATAATAAAGAGGTAATATGCACATTAACCCTCACGCCCTCACAAGATGGCTGCCTGCGACCAGGCCAGCAGGGTGGTTAGTGAGAGACGACCAAACGACTGGACAAGCAGGCTGCTGGGGCAACCAGGCTGGCGAGGGGCGTTGGGGGGGGGGGGAGGCTATGAGGGGCGACCAGGCCAGCAGGGGTGGGGGGCAATTGGGGCAACCAGGCTGGCAGGGGGGGCAGTTGGGGGCAACCAGGCCGGCAGAGGGGGGCAGTTGGGGTTGACCAGGCTGGCAGGGGTGATAGTTAGGGGCGATCAGGCCAGCATGTGGAGGCAGTGAGGGGCAATCAGGCCAGTGGGGGGGGGCAGTTAGGGGTGACCAAGCAGGCAGGCAGGTGAGCGATTAGGAGCCAACTGTCCAGGATTGTGAGAGGGATCCCAGATTAGAGAGGGTGCAGGCTGGGCTGAGGGCCGCCCCCCATGCATGAATTTCGTGCACCAGGCCTCTAGTAAACTATAAGCTGCTTGGTTCCAAATATCTCTATTGCATCAGAAAGAATCAGAATGTCCTTGATTTCTTCATTTCTAAATGGGAAGAATGCAGGTGTGGCACATTTTAAGATCAGGCAGGACATGGCTTGACTCTCATGACCTATAATAAAATCTACCCAATTCTGCTTTCCAAGTGGGGGCCTGTGCATAGGAAGCTTCTTCCATAGAAAACATCAGTAATTAAGAAAATATTTTCTAGCCGAAACCGGTTTGGCTCAGTGTATAGAGCGTCGGCCTGCGGACTGAAAGGTCCCAGGTTCGATTCCGGTCAAGGGCATGTACCTTGGTTGAGGGCACATCCCCAGAAGGGAGTGTGCAGGAAGCAACTGATCGATGTTTCTAACTCTCTATCTATCTCTCTCCCTTCCTATCTGTAAAAAATCAATAAAATATATTTTTTTTAAAAAAGAAAATATTTTCTTCTATGCAGCCCTGTCTCATATGCATAATCTCACACATTCTCTCTCCCCTCCCCGCCCCCCCCCCCCACACACAATCTCACACACACCTCAACTTCAAGATTTTCAGTTAGCAATTTCAGAATAGTTTTTTATCTTTAATATTCATTTAATTTGTCTTTGCAAATAAATGTTTAACATTAGTATGTAGATACTTGCTGATTATTATTGCGATTTTGTATTTAAATTGCAGGGTTTATTAATTTATTTATTTACTTTCTTAATTGCAGTTTTTATGGCAATTTTATTTTATTTAAATTCCTCCCATCTGTGCTCAACTCTTTGCTTTGTACATGGGCTTCATTGTTATTTACTTTTATCTCTTACAGATTTCCAGGGAATATATGAATTCTATTAAGAATCTTTCATTAAACCATACTTACCTATGAGTTTATGTTTAATTGTAGAGCATGTACTATCAGTATTGCAGCAAACACTTTGCCAGCAAGCGTTTGCTTTGGAGCCGGGCCAGAAAGCATGCCAAGTCAGTTCCTTGTACTTTTCCTATAAGCACAGATCACGTAGGGAGATTTTAGACTTAAAAATATGTCATTTCATAACTATGTCGTAGTCTACTCTGAAAAGGGCAAGAATAAGTCAAAATTTATGATTTGGTTAATTAAAGTCTACGTAGCCAAGGAAAGAAAAACAGATGAATCCCTAGAAAAGTTGAAGAATTCATCTTTTTTAAAAAAAATTAACTCTTAATATTCTGAATTTCCTTGTAATGAGGTGTTTTGTTTTCATTTGTTGGCACATGGCCTGTGATTTGATGCTAGACAGTGTAGCATAGAAAAATGGAAGGTTTTCATAACAATCACAATTTCTCTCTCTTCCTGCCTCTGACCTTGTGCCCAGCCACGGTGTGGGGGGCACTCCATTCTCCCATACATTTGAGTTGCCGGGGAGAGCTCCTGCCGGCTGGGACTGCCCATCCTGGCAGGCTGTGCCTCATCAGTGCTGGGTAGGGCGTAGGAAGCCAGCTCAGCAGGGCCAGGGCCACGCACTCAGCCCTGACCACTGTCCTGGAAGCCCGGGCCCATTTGGGCTGGAGGCTCAAATATTTCACACTTTTAATAAGTAATACTACTACAAATGTTACAGTGTCTGCTTGCAGAGGCTTTTGATTTGTTTTGCAAATCAAATAGTTAAAATCCTGAGTAAAAACAACAATATATTGTTTTAATGTTTCCACTGATTTATTTGTTAGCCACACGAGGTGCCCAGTGTTTCCCGGGTCCGTGTAAATGTCTCCCCTCTGAGGTGCACGGCCTTCCCTCCGTCATGGCTTCTGTGATAACCGGTAAGAGACACAGATGAGAAGACGACAGAGATCCTGGAGGTGAGCTTTAGCCAGGGAACATTGGTAGAAACCCTGGAAAACATGCGTGCGTCAGGTGTTGAGTACTTAACTACAACATGAGTCTTTTACTGACATGAAGAAAGGCACATGGGTAGTTTTATGTGATAGATCCAAAAGAGCCTCCGGCAGGCGTACAGAACCCCCTGGCCCACAGGCAGGCGTGTCTCCTTGAACTCTGCGCCTGGAGCAGCAGGGCTGGGGGACTGCACCCACGTGCCCGGCCCCTCAGGGACTGCCCTGTCAATATTTACCCAGGTCGTTGCTCTCGCTCCTTCTCACGCACGCACCGCTGCCTGTTCTGCACGCTGTGGAGCTGTACGCAGGTACCAGCTAGTTGCAGAAAAATTATTTCCACTGAAGCTGCAAGTCTTTACGTAGAAGCATAGAGCAGACTGGGGAATCTCAGAGGGAAGGCGGGGGAGGGTGGGTGGGTGGGAAGAGATCAACCAAAGACCGTGTATGCATATATGCATAACCCATGGGCACAGACAAGGGGGTGGTAAAGGCCTGGGGTGGGGGATGGGGGTCAGGGACGGAAGGGGGTGGGCTAGAAGGGGTCTATGGGGGCAATAAGGGGACATATGTAATACTTTCAACCATAAAGATTTCATTTTTTAAAAAGTGAAAGTCTTTAAAAATTGATCTAAAGATGTGGAGAAAGGGAAGCTTTTTAAAAAGTCAGTCAATGTTTAATTCATTTAAATGTTAATGTTAGTTTACTCAATTTAAATGTTAATTTTAAGTTATTAGTTTATAACAATTTATCAATATTGGTTTGTAAATTATAACAAAATACCACACTAATAATGTTAATAATAGGGAAAACTGTGGCGGGGCTGAAGGGCCTGGGAGAGGAGGGGGTCTATGGAAGTTCTGTCCCTTCTGTGTAATTTTTCTGTAAGCCTAAAACAGCTCTAAAAAATGAAGTCTTTAATTTTGTTAAAAACAATTATATGTATATGTATATATTATTTATATGTAATATGTATATATGTATATGAATATATATAAAATATATACTATACATAATTAAATATGTATATATTTATATAAAATAATTGTCTTTACACAAAGTTAATATATGTAGGTGTATTTGTGTATGTATATATGTGTATTAATATGTATGTATATATTTATGTATGTGTGTATTTGTATATATGTATATGTGTGTGCTCACTGTGTATTTGTATATGTGTGTATATGTGTATGTATGCATGTGTGCATAGTGTATATTCATGTATACATGTATGTATGTATGCATGTGTATATATGTATACATAGGTGTTCGTGTGTGTCTATGTAGAGATATACAGCAAGCACTGGGGGGAGATTGAAATGGTTGGGCTTCCTTAGAGAGCTGTTTGTCAGTATCTTGTGAAGTTAACATACCTCTTCCCCACAGTTTAGCCCTTCTGCTCCTAGAGTGCCTTACGGCAGATGCACCCACGGGGTGAGGGATGAGGGTGTGAGAGATGGGGTGCATTGCTGCCTTCCCTCCGTTTTCTTTCTTACAGTTTCCACTTTCATCGCCATGATACACGTGCGGTGTGAACGCAGGGCGTGGGGCACAGCTGGTGGCCTGCCCTGGGGGCATTGGTGCAGCTGAGTGGGGGGCCTCTGCTTCGTGCACATGCGCACATAAGGTAAAGCAAAGCGCGTTAGCCTAGGAGGGGGCGATCTGAGGATCACGTTTCATAGAAATGAATTCATTTTTTCCTTATTCTACCGCCATACCTTTGATGTTTTCCTGCTTCCCACTAGATCGGTCTTATATTTGAGCCATATTCTTTAATAATAAATATTGACTTTGCCTTCAACACATGAAAAACGAGTGTTTAAATAATGGATCGTTTGTTTAAGCTTTAAATTACAGATGCAATGAGTAGTCACAAAGCGGAGATGTGTTTGAAAATAATGTAAAGATTACATTAATTAAAGCCGCTTTCATCTGAGTTCCTCCAGCTCAGGAACCGTGTGTGCTCCGTAAGCAAGCACAGGGGAGGTCACCTGGCCCACCTGCTGGGATGCGGCAGGTGACTTCCCGCACGCACCTTCCAGAACTCGGATGGGGAGTCAGACTGAAGCTCTTGCTATAACATGAAAACCCTGGCTTCTGCAGAACCTATTTTATTAGTTCCATGTGTAACTTCGACCCACTGCTCCATAACTTTAAAATGATATGTGACTATGGAAAAGTGAATATGTTTTACTGACCTTGGAAATTAATAGTAAAAAAATCCCAAGAAATCATGATAATCTCACTGTTGCTTATGGAGGGAAGTAACTGATCAGGTGGGGAGGCCATTGGCATTTTAAGAAACTGTAAGTAAACTTTGAACAATATATCTCACCTTTTGTTCTTAGAATGGCCTAGACCAGGGGTGGGCAACCCCTGGCACGCGTGCCAAACATGGCATGCCAGTAACTTTTGCTGGCACTCGAAACACTCTTTTATAATCTTCCATTTACAATTTTTTTCTTAATATCGACTTTTTTATTTTTCAGATAAATTCAGTGTAGGTGCATCTTAGATAAATAATTTTACATAACATGTATACATTAAAAAATAAATGTATTTTTCATCATCATATACTGTGTTTTTGTCGCTTGAATGAATTTTATTATTTCTTCAAGGTTCTTCACATATGTACACCTTAAGATATATCAAGTAGGTGTAACATGTTCTCAAAAAATTAAGGTTGGCACGCAGAAGAATTTTGAGTCAGAGATTTTGCTGGTTTTGGCATGCACTCACGAAAAGGTTGCCCACCCCTGGCCTAGGCTTTGGCTGCATTAAACAATACATGCCATTTTGCTAGAAATGGGGCTGCTGTGTTTACAGAAAATCAGTTGGCAGGAGGTACAGAGGAGGAAGAGAGAGCCGCCCCCCCCCCTCCGCCCGCCAATATGTACTTAGATGACGATGCAGAGTAGCCCATTTACAGCGTGTCTGCGTTATGCATTTTTATTAATTTTTGCTGGCTATTCTGTGCCAATAGTTCCCTTTCAAGTTCAGAGCTCCTCACACCAAAGCTCTCCACTCCCCAGAACACAGGTAATGACAGGCCCTGAAAATCACACTTACACTGCAGTCCCAAATAATGGCACCCACAGCGTGGTCCCTGGAAAAGCTCTAAGGCAGTGGTTCTCAACCTTCTGGCCCTTTAAATACAGTTCCTCATGTTGTGACCCGACCATAAAATTATTTTCGTTGCTACTTCATAACTGTCATGTTGCTGCTGTTATGAATCATAATGTAAATATCTGATATGCAGGATGGTCTTAGGCGACCCCTGTGAAAGGGTCATTTGACCGCCCAAGGGGTCGCGACCCACAGGTTGAGAACCGCTGCTCTAAGGCATCCTTTCATTTTTGTAGTTCTTTTTGTCCTCAGTGTGTTTCCCACAAGGGGTGACTTTCAAATGCCCACTCTTTAAAGCCACTTGGAATAGCTCTGGTTGGCCAGGCCGTCCACTGGATACACATTTGGTTCTTTTGTCTTATTTTATTTCTGGTATTTAAGGATTGCTTTTTAAAAGTCAACTCGTTTTACAAGTAAGCAGAATATTTGCATGGTTCCAGTCTATACAACAAAGGTGTGTTTCTATTCCAGGTCCTTCTACTCTCCATCCCCACAGGTACCCTTCAAAATACTTATGGCTGCCCTAGCTGGTGTGGCTCAGTGGATAGAGCATTGGACTGCGGACTGGAAGGTCCCGGGTTTGATTCCAGTCAAGGGCACGTGCTCAAGTTATGGGCTCAATCCCCAGTAGGGGGCATGCAGGAGGCAGCTGATCAATGATACGCTCTCATCATTGATGCTTCTGTCTCTCTCTCCCTCTCCCTTCCTCTCCGAAATCAATAAAAATATATTTTTTAAAAAGAAAACAAACACTTGGGAAAAAAAGCCCCACCAAAATACTTATGGCTTAGCCTCTAAATGCTTACTTTTCAAATAGAAGCAGCCTAGATAGATAGACAGATGGATATAAATGTACAGATAGGTAGTATATAGATGAGAGACAGAAAGACAGACACAGAGAGCTGGCTGCCTTCCCAGCTCTCGCCTGTCTTGGGTAAACAATAATGTGCGCGTGAGCTCTCCTCCACCTTACTCTGCTCACAGGGGCCTCTGTGATCGCTGCAGAGATTGTGCTCTTGTTCATGGCTGCGTAGTATTCCTTCATGTTGGTGAATGGTGATAACTCGCTCAGTGCCCCACCAATGGGGATTGCTCCAATCTTCTGCTTTTACAAGTTTGTATAACATTTTAACAGAAATGGAGCTCCTTATGTACTTGCCTATAACTTGCTCTTTTGTGAATATAATTTGGTGTTATTATATTTGTCCATTTTGGTAGGAAAATACAACAGATGGGATTAATGGCAGATTAGATGTTTTCAGTGCCTCACTGAGAGCCCCAGAAAGTAGCCCGGACTGAAGGAAGAAGACAGAGCGGACACGCACGCAGGACACGTGCAGGCACTGCTCTGAGGACACAGGACCTTATCCCCACAGCTCTGTGAAGCAGAACTTCCTCCTTCAACAGAGGGGAAACTGAGGCAAGAGAGCCCAGGGATGCCCCGGGCAGCCCTGGCTGCTGCACCCTGCTGTCTGCTCCCAGCAGGCTGAGGCCCGGGGCTTTCACTGAGGCCTGGACTGAGAGACGCAGGAGGGCAGGGCCATCGGTGACGAGGGCTGTGCCTGGCACAGAGCAGGTGCGCCACAAATATCTATCAAGTGACCGCGTAGTGGGGGCTCGGCTGGCTCACATGTCGGGCCATCCTGATTCCCCAGTGGCCACGGCTGTAGTTTCCACACTCAGCCCACAGATGGCAGGTGGCCACCCCGTGGGGCCGCTCCCTTGAGAATCTGGCAAAGCCACCAGGGTGTGTGTGAGAAGTACCCAACGAGAATTCCTTTCCAAATAGACATCTTGGGAAGAAAAGTCTTGGCTGGCGATGTGAGATGTGGAGCAGTGATAAGAGGGACCCCGCTGGCAGAGCAACAGGCAGGCAAGATGCCCAGCCCTGAGATGGGGGTGGGGGCCCTGTGGGGGGATGGAGAGGGGAGGAAGGGGGGCCGGCCTTGTCTGGTGGGGTGGGAAGAGGAAGCGGTGAAAGCTGAGCCCTCCACACGCACCCCACCGACCTTCACACGCCTTGTTTTAAGATCATTTTAATTCAGCCCGTTCAGCTGCAGAGAGAGAAAACCTCATTTCTCTACTTGTTGTTGTCAGAGGACCTGTCCAGACAGGGGAAGACTCCTGCCCTAACTGTGCATTCACTGACCTTGAATAGCAGCATCAGCCTTCATTGTAGTGGCTTAGAAATGGCTTTTTAAAAAGAAAACAAAACGTAATATAAACTACAGGACAGCCTGCAAAAAGGCAAGTCTACCAGTTTTGCCAATAAAACGACTGGCTGCTTTAGAACAGGGTTAAGGTGAAGCAGGGAGCCGTTAAGGCCCTGAATGAGACAGGGCTCTCCAGAGAAACGGAACAATAGGATGTGCGTGTGCTTATTTGTTTGTTTATTGTAAGGAATTCACTCATGTGGCTTTGGAGGCTGACAAGTCAAACCAGAGACCCCGAGGCCAGCGTTTCAGTGGGAAGGCCGTCAGGCGGGAGGTGACACGTGCAGTTAACCAACACAGACCCCACATGAGCAAATGGGTCAGCTGCAGGCAGCAGGCCCGTGGGCCGAGCGGACACCGAGAAAGCCGGTCTCCTGCTTTTGGATAAAATAAGGGTCCTCGTCACCGTGACGGTGATTGGTCCAGGTGGGTATACTAGTTTCCCGGGGCTGCCGCAGCCAAGTGCCACTAACTGGGTGGCTTAAACCAACAAAAATGTAATGTCCCACGACTCTAGAGGCCGGAAGTGTGAGATCCAGGTGTGGGCAGGGCTGTGCTCCCTCTTGAGGCTCCAGGGGAGAGCCCTGCCTGCCTCTCCCGGCTTCTGGCCGCTGCTGTCAGTCCTGGCGTTCTGTGTTTTGTAGCTGCGTCACTCCAGAGCCCGGGGGTGGGGGTCTGCCATCACCACCACTCACCTCCCGGCCAGGGAGGCTAGCCAGCTGTTCCCAGTGGGCACTTCAAGTGGTCAGATCTTCCCCAGATGTTCTGTAAAAAAATACACCAGGCCTTAGATAGTTTGGGTCAGTGGATAGAGCATCGGCCTCTAGTCTATAACAATAAAAGCATAATATGCTAATTAGACCAAACGACCTTCTAGATGAAGCCGGGGCTGCGAGGGAAGCCCGGGTCCTGGGTGCCAGAGGGAAGCCGGTGCCAGCGGCCAGGGGAAAGAAGGCCTACTCTTGCACGAATTTCGTGCATCGGGCCTCCAGTATGGTAATGCTATGCTTAACTTTTTGAGGAAGTGCTGACTGCTTTCCCGTAAACACTTTTTAAGTTGTTTAATCCTAACTAACTCAATAAAGGAAACTGTTGGGCATTCCTTTGGGCCTAGGGACCTGCGGGAAGATTTCTGACACACCAAGGGTGCCCTGTGTGGGAGGGGGCGTTTGGAAACCACTTAGGGATCACTTGCTGTACCACCCAGGCGCCACGGGAGCGCTCTGGAGGCAACGCAAGCAGGCCTCTCCCTGGAGTAACTGAACCACGAGTGTTTTCAGGTGTCAGCAGAGAGGGGGTGGCATGGAGGTGGAGTGGATCGGTGCTGCTTTAGACAAGTCACCTGGGAAGCCAAGGTGAGGCAGTGACATTGAACAGAAAGAGGGAAAGACGGCTGGGACCTGCAGAGGAGTAGGGCCAGTGTCCCAGGAGGAAGAGCCGCACGTGCAGAGGGTCTGAGAAGGAATATGCTTGGGTTTTGGAAGAACCAAAAGGCCAGTGTGGCTGGAACAGGGAAGGGGTGGGGGTGGTCAGTGATGAAGCTGGACAGGTGGGTGGGGTGGGGTCATACAAGCACCTCTGCCCCCATCGGGCCCAGAGTGGAGGAGCCAGGTATTAATCAGCAGCCCCCCAATGAACATAATGATACAACAAGCACATGCTCCTGGGCCTGTAACAGAGGAATTTGACTGAGTCTGAGACTTCAGGGGGGAGACAGAGAGATGGGCTGAGTGGAAGCCAATCATCAGCTAAACTTTCCAGTCAGACAAGACAGCTTGTGCAAAGGCCCTGGGGAGCCTGAGTCAGAGGACCTGGGGGAAGCAGAGTGGGGAGGGGCAGCCCGGAAACCTACAGCAGCAGAGACGAGGGGATGAAGGTTGAGAGACAGGCCCATTTCATCCTGAATGCGGTCAGATCTGTGTTTGAACCAGGCTGGAAATGACTGTGACTTAGGCCAGGGGCAGGCATGTGAGATGGAATCCAGAGAGCGATTCCAAGGAGGGAAGAGCTAGTGTCTTGGTGACCAGACCGGTGACATTTCTGCCAGGGAAGGGTACAAATTGAGGCGAACGTGCCACATGTCTAAATGGTTGAAAGTTCTAAATCAAGTTTTTATATAATAAAAGCATAGTGTGCAAATTGTCCCCTTGTTTGGGAGGTCGCCTGGGCATTCGACCAGGGGGTGAGGCCAGCCGGGGGAAGTGAGGGAGGCCCCAACCAGCGGTGGTGGCAGGTGGCTGGGAAAGGGAGGGAGTACCCAGCCTGCAGCCAGCAGCTATTAGGGACCCTGCCAGTGCATGAATTTCATGCACTGAGCCTCTAGTGTTAAATAAAATGCATTCTGTCCTCCTGTTTTGACATACACAACCTCACAACAACTTGGGAGCCAGATTCCAACTGGAATTCTCTGACTCCAGGTCCACTGGTGGGCATCCCAGCTCCATGCGGCAGCTCCACCCAGGTCCCCTGCAAACGGCTTCCTCTGGCCACACCTTGGGCCTTGGGATACTCACCCCAGCAGTGGGGTCACTGGATGACGAACCCATCGAGGGGTTGGAAGTTGGGCTGGGAATCCCAAGGTCACAGGTACCTAGAGCTTGATCCAGGACAGTGAGCACCTCTGGGCCCTGTGTGGCTGGGTAGGACTAGACTGGAGCCCTTTGGAGAGTGGCCAGGGCAGGCCCGCCTCTTGTCCAGGTCTGGGTGGGGCTGTTGGCTGTAGACTGGATCTCATGGGATGGAGTGTTTATGAGATACTGCAGATGCTTTGGGGTTCCTGGCCTTCAGAATAGAAGATGGCTTATGCACAAAGATGGGGTGTCTCTGGAAAGAACTAGTTTGGGGGTAAAAAGTATAGGCTCCTCTCAAACATGCTAAGGGGTCGTTGAGACATCCATGTTGAATTTTGGGGTCTGGTGCTCGGAGGAGAGATCAGGCCTGGAGATATAAATGTGGAGTCTTTGTTGAGTAGACGGAAACTGAGGCAGTGGCCTGGACAAGATCACCCAGGGGCAGAGAGGAAAGCAGCAGGAGGGAGCAGGGGGCTTGGATTAAACACTCACAGACCAGGGCATGCAGACAGGGGCAGAGGACCTGTAGAGCTGAGTACCCCTCGGCAAGCACCGCTGAATGCTCCTGTGCAGCGATATTGTAAACGTAATTCAGCAAGCTCTGCTCAGTGCCACGCTGCCCGAGACCCGAGCTTCCAGACGTGCGTCTCCAGGGCAGGGAGCAAATGACCTTACAGGAGACACCCGGGGGGGGGGGGGGCGCGCAGACAGGGGGCCACTGGGGCCCGAGAAGTGACAGTGAAAAGGGAGGCTTGTGTTAAATATTTGCTTGAGAAAAGCAGAAGGTGGAACCAGTCCTTCCAACCCCCCACCCCCACCCCACATCCTTGCTCCCCCAATACCAGGGGTGTTTCTGGAAATCCCTGCCAGGGACCAGGCTCCAGGTGCCCTGTTCTCCCAAGTCACTTTTTTCAGAATTAATGAGTGTAGACTCGCAGCACTGAACAAGACATGTCCTTTGAGCAAATAATATTCAAATCATGCAGGAATTTCTCAAAAGCAGCCTAGCGAGTTGCAGCAGGAGCAGTCCTTCGAGGAGAGGGCTGGACCTGGAGGAGCAGAGGGCAGGAAGGGGCGAGGCTGGTGATGGGCGTGGCCTGAGGGGCGTGGCCCGAGGAGGGGGCGGGGCCTGAGGAGGGGGCGGGGCCTGAGCAGGCGGGCCTCCACCGCGCAGTCCGGCGGGCCGATCCACGGGAGGACCTGGAGCACGGGCGTTAGTACAGGCCCGGAAAGTCGGTCGGTCCTGGACTGGTTGCAGGACCTACGTGACCATCCGCCCAGAGGGCTGTGTGGGGGACGCGCTGCCCCGGGAACCCTGAAGAGGACAGATGGGTTTCCACTTCACCAGCAGCACACCCACCACAAGTGACAGATAACCCGCACTATTATGCCCGGTGCACGCAAAGCGCGCTGTCTCCTCGGAGCCCACGCCATCCTGAGCGGGGACCCCAGGCCCCCCATTTCAGGGGACCTCCTCCAGGAGGGTCCTCGCTCCTGCCTTCTCCGTGGCCTGCGGGGTCGGTCGGGTCCCCACGCGGGGCGTAGGGGCTGCTCCCGCCTCGCGGGGCTCACAGGGCCAGCGCGCGGTGCTAGACGCTGCGTGGAAAGGGGCGGTCCGCTCGCAGCCGCCACGCCCGGAGGCTCGGACAACACAGCGCCCATCGCCATGCGCTGTCCCAGGGCGCGAGGCCGGAGGAAGCGGATTTAGAAGTTTTTAGGGAAAATGCCCGCAGAAGCCCCGGGGCTGGCATTTCCCCCTGCCGGGCCTCCCCTCCTCGCCCGCGCACCCCGCGGGGTAGCTGTCTCTCTGAGCGTCTGGCCCCAACCCACCTGGCCTCGAGCCCCTTTGGTGTCCCCATCTGTCCAACTACCTTGCACCGTCCACACTGCACTTGTCAGACGTGGTCGCATTCATTCATCCTCACGATGGCCACCTCCCTCACCCGAGATTCAAAACTGGCACTATTATTCACCGAATGTTTTTCTTTAACTGGGTCAACTTTTGTTTTTACCTAAAATGTATTAAAAGTGAAATTATGCTTTGATTAAAGGTTTCCATTAACACTAGTGAGCTCAATTATTTCAGAGAATATGAATGTTTACAAAATTATGTATAAGTTTCTTTGTTTATTAAGAAAATTGCTACAGCCTAGCTGCTTTGGCTCAGTGGATAGAGTGTCGGCCTGTGGACTGAAGGGCCCCAAGTTCGATTCCAGTCAAGGGCATGTACCTTGGTTGCGGGCACATCCCCAGTAGGGGGTGTGCAGGAGGCAGCTGATCGATGTTTCTAACTCTCTATCCCTCTCCCTTCCTGTCTGTAAAAAATCAATAAAATATATCTTTAAAAAAAAAGAAAATTGCTACAGCTTATTAAGATGGAAAGTTCAATTTAATATCCAGTTTGTTTTATTTAGTATTCTGATAAGATTTATTGTATTTTAAAGCTAACATTGAAAGCTTTAAATTGTAATTTGTATGTGCATAATCTCATACATAAACTGCTGTTAAGGTTTATTTTTTTAAAAGGTTACAAATAATAAAACATCTTCACTTCAAAAATGACAGATCTTGATATTTTGTGTCTTTTAAATTATTCCAACAAAGTTATTTGCTGTGTTCATTTTAAATCTTTTCACCTAGTGTGTCACTGCTTCTTGCTATGCTTTTATTATGTTAAATATTTGCACAACAAAACAAGACTAAATCTTTTCTTCTCTTTTGACACTTTAATCTCATAAATTAACTTAACACCAAGTGTTCTCTGTCAACAATGGGCAGACATCTTCTATCTCTCCCTTGGGGTTTCTTAGATGGCCATGGAGTAACCATGAAAATTTAACCTCTGGAATTATAAAATAAATAATGCTAAAATAGTCATTAACATATTACCACTGGAAGTTACTTTTATACTTGGAAAATACACCTTACCTGCAAAGACCATTAACCATTAGCATAAATAACATGGACTCTGCTATAATCCCAGAGGGTTTAGAACCCTGTTTGTCTTCACAGTCCCTGCAAGGACTTCCTTTTCCTCTGAGAGATTAGAAAACTGACCTTCACAGTGGGCTGAGTGGTCCCGGTGAGGATCATGGCCAAGTCTGGAGGAGGGAGGGGCCTGGCCAGTCCACCCAGCCCTGACCGTGATCTTTGTCCGGTGACCTTTGTCCCCTCTCCGATTGCAGCTGGGGGCTGGCTCTGGAGGCCTGGGTATGTATATCTGGTTCCCTGGCCTCGGAGCCCAATGCTGAGCCTACAACACATAATTCATAAATAGTTGTCAAGTGAAGCAGGCAGATGGTTAAATAAATGGAATTGGTGTGTCTTATTACGAGGCTGGAGTGCACTGTTAGTCACCTATGCTTCTGAGACTGTGGAGTCTACAGGGAGTCTAGAGAAAAGTGCCCGGAGCTGAGTCCAGGAAACAGCTCAAATGACTCATTTTCTAGTCAATTCATTTCCCCCCACCGAAATAATGACGTTTACTGTCAAGTTATTTTTATATACTCAAAATCCCGATGATTTTTAAAATGTTGGTTTAAATGTTGGTCCCATGTGCTACAAACAAGCTTGAAGTAACCATCGGGCACTACAGTCTCAAGGAGATCCATTTTGATGCCCTGATTATGCGGAAAAGGATGTGGCAGCCTGTTCTTCCTGAAACAAGCCCTGCCCTGTTCCCACCAATGAGTACTCTCCAAAGGGAAGCCCCGTGGGGGTGGGGAGGTCCGGCTGTGTACAGAGCAGAAATGGGGCTCCATTATTGGCTGTGAAATAAGATGATCATGTGCCCCGTGGAAGGTAGGGCTACGATCAACCTCTGCTTTTCAGGTGATTAACGCAAAAATACAGTCAATATCATTAGAATGCTCCCTCTTTTACCGCCCCATCCTGCCCTCATTATTCATCTCTGTTGGCTAAGAATAAATAAGCCTTTGCTCACCCTACAGTCCTACAGGAATGAGTGGTTTTTAGCTGTGAAAGTTTGCAATCACACTTCTCGACCTCTGACCCAGATATCTTTTCAAGAGTGGGGTATATTCAGGCTGAGATCCACCCCCTCCCCCCACCACCAAAGGTGGAAAAACATCTTTCCTTCTCAAGCGATTTGTTGTACGTAAAAAAGACACCGTTTTCTAGGAAAGGATGGGGAACTCCTGTTGTCTTTGGAACATTAGATTTGCTAATGGGGTAATTAAAAAAAAAGTTACTTCCAAAGTGGAAACTCCGGCGTAAAAAAAAAAAAAAAAGCAACATATGATTCCCCACGAATTCTGCTGAGTGGAAAAAGCCAATTCCCCAAGATCCCTCACTAGATGACTTCGGTGTGCAAACGCAACATATTTTAAAATATCACACTTTTAGAGATAGAGGAAAGATTAGTGAGAGCTAGGGCTTGGGAGTTCGGTTATAAAGGGACCACCGGGGGTCCTTGCCTGATGGAATGTTCTTTGTAAAGACACGAACCTACTACGCAGGCGCTAACATTGAATAGAAGTTAATACACACAAAGGAGGACGGGGAAATTTGGGGAAATTTTATTAAGATCGGTGGGTTGTATCAAAGTCAATATCTTGGTTATAATATACTTTTCCCCCTTTTTTGCAGTTTTGCGAAGTGATAGCACGGGGGGGAAACACGGCAACTGAGTTATTTCCCACCTCTGCCTGAAGGATCTAAAAAGTGACCGTCTCTGCGCGCCCGGCCTTTGCCCACGTCCCGCGGTGGGTCTGCGGGGCCCGGCTGCAGGGGCGGGGCCGGCGAGGGCGGGGCGCGCGGCGGAAGTGACGTCAGGGGCGGGGCACGCACCTGAGCACCTGGGCAGCGGCCGCGGCTGGGGCGGCTCAGCTTGGAGGCGAGAGGCGAGCGATGGAGGGCGACAGCGAGAGCCCTTGGGCCCTGGGGCTGCTGCGCACCTTCGACGCGGGCGAGTTCGCGGGCTGGGAGAAGGTCGGCTCGGGCGGCTTCGGGCAGGTGTACAAGGTGCGCCACGTCCACTGGAAGACGTGGCTCGCCATCAAGTGCTCGCCGAGTCTGCACGTCGACGACAGGTCAGCGGCCCAGGCGGGGGCGCCGCGGCGCCGGGGCGGGCGCCGGGGCCGGACTGGGGTGGGGGTGCTTGGGTTCCAGGGGTCCCCTTCTCTCCACCTGCGTCGCTGACGGAGCAGCCTCGGATGGGAAAACCGAGCGCCGGGCGAAGGCGTAACGCCCCGCGGTGTCCGCGCGGTTTGCCTGCCCAGAGTGGGCAGGTTTGGGGAGCTCCGGTCTAGTTACGCGCGCCGGTCCCCGAGCTGCGGCTGCTGGGAGCGACCTCCTGGGCCCGCGTTTGCCCGAAACGGCGTGAAGTGCCCGGTGGTGCTACCTGGCGTCCCGCGAAGCGCCGGATTTTTAGGGTCGGGAGCGCCACTTGCGCCGGGACCCGCGTCCCTCGGCGGCGCGTCCGGCCCTCCCGGAACGCCTGGCGCTGCGGTCTGCGCCCGGCTTAGCAAAATTGCCGTGTGGGGATCTGGGCTTTGTGAGTGAGTTAGACTCCGTTTGACTCACGTACTAATTTACGTTGGAGCACAAATTGGTGTAAGTCGGTAATTATTTCGGTCGGAAGCACCGGCTTGGCTGGGTCCTTGGCGGAGCCGGGCTTCCTGGGCGCCTGGGCACTTTTGGGCCTGGCGGTGCGGCCGCCCCAGTTACATTTGGAGGTTCTAGCAGGGGAGCGCAGCTACTCGTATACCCTTGACCGAAGACCGGTCCTCTCCTCGGGGGGGAAGGTCGTCCTCTTCGACCGAGCGCGCAGCTTCGGGAGGGACGCACATGGATCGGTGAGGGAGGAGGGGGACACCCGCCTAGCCAGCCAGATCAGCCGAATCAACCCTGGCGATCAATGGGGTGACAGATGTCGCAGCCAGATCGCCCTCACATCCCGCCCCAGTTACATTTGCTGTGTCGTTGCGGTCTGCAGAATTTGGGGGCGTAGGGGTGGGAGGAGGAGGGTCTTGAGAAGCAGCTCGTTTGTTTTGTTTTTTTTTCTTCTCCACTTGCGTGTGCATTTTAATAATTTATACGCAGGCTTCCACTGCGTCCATTTAAATAAATGACTTAACCTTGTGTTGCCGGTGCGCGCAGTAGGTCCTTTTGCTGCGGTGAAGTTTGCATTCTCTGTGGAAGTTGTGTTTGTATTGTGTGTGGAGTTCCCCCTTAGACAGTAAGCCCGGGACCCAGCCGACGCAGAAAAGCAGCTCCTTTCAACCCCCGCCTCGCCTTTGCCGGCTCAGAGGCCTGGCTTCTGATCCTCCGCTTACTGGGTGATGGGGCCACTTTTCACCTTAGGATGGTGGTGAGGTTCCAGGTGACTGTGTCACAGGACTAAGGGACATAGAAAGACTGTAGTGTGTGTGCTTCCCCAGGGCCCAGTGCAAGATGAAAGACGTTGTGTTTTCATCCTGGCCTAGGAGATAATACAGTAGATTGGTGGCCTTTTGCTGAACACCGCTAACGCAGTGTTTTCTGGAAACTTCAGTAGAGGGGTGACATAAAAATATCTAACTGGGCGGGGGGGTGGTCAGAGGCTTGTGAGGCTGTGCACGCTCTTTCCCCCTCGCTGGGCTGCAGTCCTGGGAACTGCTCAGGCCGGGAGGGGCGCTGTGGTTATTTTGATGAAATGCAAACCCCACTTTGAATACCAGCCAATGGTTAGATGTGAGAGCCAAGACCCTCTCTGCTCCCTCAGGGTGTTTGTACGGGCTTGGGGGCATTTGTCTGATGGCGTCTTCTGGTGGAAGTGTTTCATTCATCAGCGAAGGTTTTACCACCGGCTTCTTGTATTGGAAGAGGAAAGTAAACAAGCCGGTGGGTCCCCAGGCAGATGAGTCAGCCTGCATCCTAGAATCTGTTATTTCCAGCGACTGGCCCTTGTGTCTTGGGTGGCCCTGCGGGAGGTGGGGTTTCTCCGCTTGAGGCGGGTCACCTAGGATCTCGCATAGCCTGCCTGAAAAGTGTTTTGTCCTTTAACTGGAAGCCTTTCCTGCCCTGCCCTAACCAGGCAGGTGGTGGCATGTCCAGGTCAGCATCGCCCGGCAGGAAGCATTCATCGGCTGCACTGAGCAGTCTGCAGCTCTGTCTTTGTAGCAGAGGTTGAGCTCTCCAATTGAGGAGATGCTCAAACCCTTGCTCTTGGCCAAGAAAATTCTGGCTGAATTTACTGGATTCAGCTTGAGCTTCTCCTCGGCGTTTGTGTCTCTCGTGCTGCAGTGCAGCTCCAAGGGTGGGGACCTTTCTCCTGCCAAGGGCCATTTGGATATTTATAACATCATCCCAGAGCCATACAAAATTATCAACTTAAAAATTAGCCTGATTAGCCTGCTACATTTGGTCAAACATTTAATTATCTCACCCCTAATGCCTTGTCAGGGCCAGACCAAATGATACGAGGCCCACAGGCCAGACATGCCCCACCCCTGAGCTAGACCTTCAGATTGTTTACTTATGATTGGCAGGTTGTCCTCATTGCCTTTTAAAAATATTTATTTATTTGTTTGTTTGTTTTTTGTTAATCCTCACCTTAGGATATTTTCCCTTTAATTTTTAGAGAGAGTGGAAGGGAGAGAGACAGAGAGAAACATCGATGTGTAAAGAGAGACACATGGATTGTTTGCCTTCCACTCGTACCCCGATCGTGGCCAAAGATTGAGCCTGCAATCGAGGTACATGCCCTTGACCAGGAATTGAACCCTCAACCCTTCAGTCCTAAGACCTTATTGCCTTTATTTTAAAAATATATTTTTGTTGATTTCAGAGAGGAAGGGAGGAGAGAGCGATAGAACATCAATGATGAGAGAGAATCATTGATCGGCTACCTGCTGCATGCCCCCCACCCGCATGCGGGGATTGAACCCCCAACCGGGGCATGTGCTCTCACGGGAGTAGAACCCTGACCTCCTGGTTCACAGGTCCACGCTCAGCTATTGAGCCACACCGCCGGGCCTCATTGCCTTTTCAATGAGCTGCCTCCCATCCCCACCCTGCTATTTGCAAGCTCTTCCCTAGTAGGAAATAGGATTTTCCTGGGTGCAGCCCCAGCCCTGTATTCCTCTGGGCTAAGTCTTTACTCGCCTGTTTGAAGGGCAGCACCTCTCACTCCTGCCAAGGGAGCCTGGGTGCTGGGTTGCAGCCCCCTCAGGAGCTTCCCATGTACAATCTAAAATTGGCCCCGTACGTGGAGGGCAGGGAGAGACTGGAGGAAAAAGGTAGACCACTGCAGATGGGGCAGGGCCAGGTTTAATAAACAAGGGACATTACAGCTTGTCTGGGGTAACTCCAAGACAAGTCGTTTCCAGCTTCTGCCCAGCCAATCTTAAAAGTGAAGGTAGAGGCCTTACTGGAGTCAGTCAGGAGCCCTGGTCTTCTTGACGACCTCTCCTAGCTCTGGGCCTTTCCTTCCCCCTCCATTTGTTCCATCAGGACCTGCCACAGGTACAGGTGTGGGCCAGGCCGGTTTTCATTGGCTGCTTGTACCTCCAGGCAGGTGGGGGTCTCCTGGCTGCAGCCTTCATGCCACCCCTTAGCACAGCAGGGCCTGGTCCCCTGCAGCGCCCTGGGCTCCACAGAGCAGCAGGTGGCCCCAGCCCTGTGAGCCTGCACTTCATTAGAGGAAGGTGGGGGCTGCCCAGACCCAGAGACCCCTCTAGGGGGGGGGGCGGGGGCAGGTGGCAGGTGGCGCATCCTTGATCCGTGTTTCCTGCTCCTTATGGCTGACCGTCTTTAGGGGGGCCTGGGTGGAGTCTGGGGATGGGGGTGTTACCATTAGGCCAGAACTGGTGACTCCAGGGGCCCCCTTCCTCCAGCCCAGCCCTGAGGCTAAGAGGAAGCCCTGAGTAAGTGAGCGCCTGGCTGGGCACCGGCCCAGCAGCTAATGCTCCATGGGCACCGGCTCGTCAGGACGAGCCCGAGCAACCCCCGGGTCTGTAAGTACAGGGCTGACAATCCGACAAGCCCGTTTCTTGTCAGTTTTAAAAATAGCAGTGTGGGAACCCTGGCAGGCTCCCTGGGAAAGTAATTGGGTTGGTGCGAGGCGAGAAAGCTGTGCTGGGAGCATCCGCTAACGAGTGATTACACCATTTTCCCGCTGTCTTTTCCCAAACCTGGTTCCAGATTTCCCCCTCGGAGGAGCGCTTTGTTAGGGAAACACTTTTCACCTCCCCCATCCTGGCCCGTCTTCCCAGAGCCTTTACTGCTTCTCCGCCTGTGTAGGACCCGGGGCCGCCCCTTCCCCTTTTCCAGAGTAAACGTTTCCAGGAAGGGAGGAAAGCCGCAGGAGGCCTTTGGTCTTGGGGATCCCTGAGCACGGAGGCTTCTCCAGCCAGTATCTTAGAAATGATCCGCCTGATATTACTGCTATTTCTCTCCACCCAATTCCCTTCTTGGGATTGGTGGTGGTGGTGGGATACGCTTTGACTAGCTCTAAATGAGAGAGAAAAATGGAATTAATGTAATTGCTGTTGAGAAAGGATCTTTAACCAGTTGAAGCTCAACCGGGTCCTGTTAATACCCAGAGATTTTCCATCCAGGACCAGGGGGGACGATGGGGTGGGACCCTTTCCCCATTCCTGCTGGGAAATGGAAGTTGCAATCCTTCCCCAAAGGAGGAGATGTTTTGAAATGATTACGGGAGAGAAATATGACGCCAGCCTACTGAGCTGTGCCTAACTGTAGCTACACGTTTAGCGCAGCACAGTATTTGGGGGGTTTTAAGTGAGACTGATGTCAGTGGATTTGGGTGGCGCAGAACTTCACTCCCAACAGTGAAGAATGGGGTGGCCCTGACCGAGACTTGGCACCGTGAAGGTTGGAGCACTCCTCGGCCCCACCAGCATTGGGGTTTAGGGACTGTTCTGAAAAATCTCTTGGGGTCCTAAAATAATAGTAATAATAACAATATTGCTACGGTCAATGTTGTCCACATAAACCCGAAGCAATGCTTTGAGGAAAAGTGTTTAAAAAAATAATTGCCCTCGACAGGAAACAATTGGCGGTTTCTTTCCGTTGGAGGGTCACTTTTTCCGTCTTTTCCTGCGGCTCCCCAGGGCCCCTTTCAGGCTTATTGAATTGCAAATGTCGCTTAGACACCGGATCCGATGCGGGAAGGGCTGGTGGTGGCCCTTGGGGCTTCCCAGCAGGGGTGGGGTGTCCCAGGAGCAACTGAAGAAAGTCCTAGAGCCTGGGCCCCTTTGGGTTGGTAGTTGCTGAAATAAAACAGGTGAACTTTTTTGTGTGCTGACCCGTTAGGGCAGTGGTTCTCAACCTTCTGGCCCTTTAAATACAGTTCCTCATGTTGTGACCCAACCATAAAATTATTTTCGTTGCTACTTCATAACTGCAATGTTGCTACTGTTATGAATTGTAATGTAAATATCTGATATGCAGGATGGTCTTAGGCGACCCCTTTAAAAGGGTCGTTCGACCGCCAAAGGGGTCGCGACCCACAGGTTGAGAACCGCTGCTTTAGGGGGTGCTGGCCAACCCCACTCCCAGGCCTGTGCCACCTGGCCGGCCTCCGAGTCCCCATGAACCTGCTGCTGGGCGTTCCCAGGCTCCCCTTCCTCTGCTGTGAGGCTGCCCCGGGAAGGTGGTCTGTGCCTGGAAACTGACTTCGTTTCCAGGAGACCTGGTTTCTCTGCAGAAGTGTCCCGTGTCATTTGTGCCCTGATTCCAAAGAGGAGACGGGCTCCCTGAGAACGTCCGAGCTCTGATCAGCTTTCTGGGGCAAACCAGCAGTGGCTCTTTTTATTTGAGTTTTTGAAACTGAGGGAAACGGGGTCTCTGTTTGGTGGAAGGGCCCCGGGCTGGGGCAAGAGCCACGAACTGGCTGAACTCGAGGTGGGAGGGGAGGAGTGATGTGTTAATGAGCTCAGCGATCAGAAGTCACCCGGGTTTTATGTGTTAAGCCCTTTGGGCAAATGGAAGAAATCTTTATTTGCAGCGTGGCTGGGAGCTTTTGCTTCATAGGATCTTCAGCGTTTGGATGATTGGGGTTATCAGTCAGGTTTGGCAGAGAGGACTCATTTAAGAATGTCTGTTATAGTGGGGAATGGCCCTCTTCAGGGCCAGCCTGCAGACACCTGCGCTCCAGGCCCGCGCGCCTGCCCTGGAAGCGGGTCTCCGCATCCTGCAGCGGGTCGCATGCCAGTGCTGTGGGCGCGGCGCCCCAGGAAGGGCACACGGGTAAATAGGAGCAGACAGGCATAGAGCTGAATCTTAACAGAGAGGAGAGGGGTAGCAGCGCATGCTGACCCCCATCTGCGCAGCAGGGCGTGCCTGTTGTGTAGATAACAAACCAGGCCTCCCCGAGGAGAAGGAGCCGGCCCAGGGGTGTCGTTTTCTCCCTCCTTCTTAAGTGACCAGCTTCGTTTTAACGATGCTTGACCTTCGCACCAGTCCCTTCCCCTTTCCGATGGCACAGGGTGAGGGTTGGTGTCTGTGTCATCCCCAAGCCTGGCTCCGTGCTAGGCTGCAGGGAGGGGCTGGCCGGCCTGGGCCAGGCAGGGAACCTACAGAGGTCCTGCCAAAGTCGGGGAGCAGCTCACAGCCCTGCCCGGGGGCCCCACAAAGCTGGCAGGGCCCTCTGTGGACGTCTTGCTTTGCATGAACTGGCTGTGTCTGTGAGCAGAGCGCTAAGGAAGCAAGTCAGGCTGCGCTTGGTTCTGTTTTGTAGTGATGTCATGGCTCACTCCCGATTCGTGCTTCACTTGTTTCTAAGGCCAGTGGGTCTTCCTCCCTCCTGAGCCTGTTCAACACCAAACTCTTGACCACTCCCCCCTCCCCCCCTTGGCTGCTGCATCATAAATGGGGAACCCCAGGAGATCAGGGTGGCCCTTGCTGCCTCTCTCCTCCACATCCAGTCCGTCATGGAGTCTGAAGGATTCTCCCTGGCCTGGGCCTCGAGCAGGTCTCCGCCCCTCTGTGAGTCCCCCATGAGCCTCGCTGCCCTTCCCCGCTCGGCTCAGGGGCCACCTTTATAACGTCTCTCCTAGGCCCCTGCGCCTCCTCTCCACAGTCCTCCGCTTTTGAGCTACGCTTCTTGGTCTGGTGTGATTTCCCATCTTCTCCCCTGGAAGGTGAACCTGGTGAAGGCAGGGAAGGGCTCTGTTTGTCATCAATTCTGATACAGAGAAGGTGCTCAGTAATTACTTGTCTGTCAGTGACTTTTAATTAGATCCGGATTAAAATTCAAGGAAATGCTGGGCGTGTTGAAGTGGGTGATTCCAGACTAGTGGTTTATTTTAAATTTGGCCGAAAACACATTGACTTGTCTGTTGCGGGGGTTCTCAGACTTGGCACCGTTGGCACTGTGTCTTGGGGGCTGCCGTGTGCCTTGCAGGGTGTGGAGCAGCATCCCTGGCCTGCACCCACTGGATGCCAGGAGCAGCCCCCATTCTGACAACCAGAGGTCTCCAGAGAGTGCCCGTTGTCCCCCGGGGGCGAGGTCGTCCCTAGGTGAGCGTCACTGGTCTGCACACAGGGATCCTTGGCGTGTCCCCATGGGCACTCACATGGGGCTCGGCTCCCAGTGGGTTGGACAGGTGGGTGGGCAGAGGGCTGAGCTCCTGCCGAGCCCCCGGGGCCTGAATGGGAGTGTCCCCAGTGAGCGCTGAATGCAGGCTGAGCTTGGGTGCTGCAGCCTTTGGTAAACAGTGTAATCCTGGCCCCTCCTTGCTGGCCGCCTCCTCCCTGGGCAGTGTTTTCCTAACTGTCGGGGACGCCTGGGAGCGTGTTGTGTCCCAAAGGGGAGGCAGATCAATAGGAAACGGACTCTCCGCCAGGACCCTGTAGTAGGCCAGGGAGTGGGAGCGGGTGCAGGTGGCGCGCAGGTGCATCCAAGCTCTGGAAGACCCTGTGGTGGGAACTAGCCGGTTTTGGGTTAGGCGCAGTCTGCATTCTGGGGGTGGGGGGTCCTCGAGGCCGCCCCAGCCTGTTGCCTGCGTGTTCCCAGCTCCACGTGGCACGTCTGGGCTTGTGGTTCTGGGCTTTTTCCTTAGGAGCATATCGGGAAGGCAGGTTCCCCAGCTCCCACCCAGAACCCATTCTCCAGGAGCTGGGCTTGGGAACCGCCAACCTGCATCACCCGTGGTCAAGCCCTGTCCTCATAGGATTTGGCCTTTTTCCCGAATGCGCTCCGAGACTTTAGTCTTAAATGCTAACACCGACCAAGGCCCTGGGATCTAGTCTGCAAATCCACAGGCTGCTCCAGGAAGTGACCTTAGACCCGGGTTGCACACCTTCTTGAAGGGCTAGAGAGTAAATATTTCAGGCTGTGTAGGCCGGAGGGTCTGTGTGGCAACTACTCATCTCTGCCTGGAGTGTGAATGCAGCCGCAGCCACAGGAATGGGTGAGACTGTCTTCCGGGAAGACGGGCAGGCTGTGGACAACTGTTTGGCAGATTCTCAAAAGGCTAAACATAGAACTATCACATGACCCAACAGTTCACTCCTAGATGTATATCCCAAGTGAAAGCAGGCCCTGGAACAGATACTGTGTACCATGCATTCCCAGCAGCGTTAGTCACTATGGCCCAGGGGTAGGGAACCTGCTCCTGCCAGGGGCCATGTGGGTATTTATAGCATCATTCCCAGGCCATACAAAATTACCAACCTAAAAATAAGCCTGCTGTGTTTGGTCAAACATTTAATTAACTCACCCTCAATGCCTTGGCAGGGCCAGACCAAATGATTTCGCAGGCCTCATACGGCCCGCGGGCCTGATGCTCCCCATCCCTGCAATAGCCAAAAGGTGGAAACAACACAGGTGTCCATCAGTAGGTGAGTGGATAAACGCAATGTGGTGTGTTCCTGCGATGGAACGAGTGGAGGTTTGGCATGTGCCACAACACAGATGGACCTCAACTGAAAGCATTGTGATTAGTGAAACAGGCCCAGTTACTGAAACACTGTATGATTCCACTTCTGTGAGGCCCCTAGAGGAGGCAACTCCTAGAGCCAGGAAGTAGGGAGGTGGTTGGTGGGGTGGGTGCTGGGAGGAAGTGTTACGTGGAGTGGGTGCAGAAGTTCTGTTGGGGATAATGCAAAACTTTTGCGTGTAGATAGTGGTGATAGTTGTACAACATTGCTACTGTATGTAATGCCTTTGAATTGCACACATATGAATGGTTAAAATGACACAGAGTATATTATGTATATTTTACTATAGATTAAAAAATGGTTGACAAAAAGTGGTTCTCAGGCAGCATTCTGCAGCCCCTGCATTAGACGAATGTGCCCTTGATTTAACTTTGGGGTTGGACTTAGGTATAACTGGGCCACCTAAATTGTTGGCCTTCACAAAAAAAAGGTGGGTTAGATTCTTCATGTGGATAATTTGTTACAACTTTCAGTGGGACCTCAACTTCTCCTCCCTCATCCAACAGAAGGGATTCCCAGCATCCACCTCCTCCCCTGGTCCCTGAGCGGGATGTGGCTCCGTGCTGCCTGTGGCTTTTCAGATAATAACGGTGTGCTTGGATGGCTGTGGGACTGAAGATCAGGGGCAGCCCAGAATTCAATTGCGCCACATTAAAGTGAGCCACTGGGTGTGTTTTAGTAATTTTGTCAGCTCTGTGGACCGGCTTATCTCTTTGGCCGCGGTGCTTTGTGTTGTGGCCAGGTGACCAGTGTGCGTTGCTCACGCCGTTGACCTTTTGCAGGGAGCGCTTGGAGCTTTTGGAAGAAGCCAAGAAGATGGAGATGGCCAAGTTCCGATACATCCTGCCTGTGTATGGCATTTGCCGCGACCCTGTTGGCCTGGTCATGGAGTTCATGGAGACGGGCTCCCTGGAGAAGCTGCTGGCCTCCGAGCCGCTGCCGTGGGACCTGCGCTTCCGCATCATCCACGAGACGGCGGTGGGCATGAACTTCCTGCACTGCATGTCCCCGCCGCTGCTGCACCTGGACCTCAAGCCCGCAAACATCCTGCTGGACGCGCACTACCACGTCAAGGTAGGGCCTCCCGTGGGGCCGGGGTGGGGGGGGGGAGCGGTGAGTGCCGCGAGAGCGCAGGGGAACTCGGGGTTCAGGGGAACCTTCAGGCAGGGTGGACAAGGGTGGACGAGGATGTGGTCCTCATGGAAGAGAGCTTGAGCAGGGAGGCCTCTCTTAAGCCTGAGGATGTCTGGAACCCCCTTGTCTTGTCATGGCTGGTGTGAGTGGACTCTGAACGCAGGTCACACCCCCAAATCCTGGAACCTGGCTCTAAATTCTGCGCACCCCGGCAAAAGATTGTGGATTTGCGGATCTGGTCTTAGTGGATGTCCTAGGAAATGGCCTGAGAGATCAGGCGGGGGTTGGCCGTCTCGATGTGAGACATAGTTTTGGGCTGTACCCCTCGCTGGTTGCAGGGGCTGGCAGAGGGGATGTGGGGTGCTCTGAGATGGAGGTGCAGTCCTGGCACGGGGCTCTGATGGGGCTCATTCTGTTCCAGTGACGTGAGGCCTGTGAGGGCTGCTCTTTCTTATTTTGTTTCTGATAAGTTTATAAAACAAAAGTATGAAGAAGAACAGAACTAAAACGCAGATGCCAGCCACCTGGAGTTGGTAGTCAGGTGCGTTGTCAGGTTGGTGTGTCTGTGAATGTGTCTCTGGCAGGCCTTCGTGTGCTGGGTTCTTCATGGTTTTTCCCCACATGGGGGTGCTCACCTTCTTGGGGGGCCCTTTCCCTTCATCCTGCATGAGTGAGAAGGATTCCATCCACACTGGCCTGAGTCCTCTGGTTCACGTTGGGCCAGGCGAAGGGACTCACCTGTGTGCTCTGACACTTGGCTGATCTGCTGCACTTCCAGGACCCCTGCCTGCTGGCCTGAGGAGGAGGGACCCCATTTCAGTCCCGCCCTGCCCCTGGCACCCTCATCTTTCTCACCTGTGACAGGTCAGTGGCACTGGGTGGCCCACACACAAGGCCGCTCCCTGTGCCAGTCTACATAGCAGGCACTTCTCCTGGCTGAGCCAGCCTGAGGCCGTGGGGAAATGCTGTTTTCACTTTGCACACTAATTACAAGTTGTCCCTTAAATAGGTGTCGCTCGTAACAAGGTCTTAGCTGCGGATGGAAGCTGTCCTGTCCTGTTTCCTTGTGGTCAGTGGCGCTGCCTGCACATACGGACATGACAGTTCTCACCAGCGTGTGCGATCCCGTGGGGGCCAGTGCAGATGAAACCTTAGCTCACAAACTTGACTGCAGATAGGAAAGGGAAGGTGGTGACCGGCCCCGCTGTGTGCCAGAGGCCCTGCCTGCAGGAGCTGCCCTGATGGTCAAAGCGGGGGACCGAGTGGGCGGTGGTGGCCCCCAGCTCCCGCTGAGCTGAGGCTCAGAGGGTTAAATCATGGCCAGGCTTACCCAGCGTGGGGTGGGGCCCGAGTCTTCATAGAGCACCAGACTTTCCTGCTGTCAGCAGTGGGGTGCAGGCAGAAGAGCCTTTAGGTGGAGGAAGCAGCCCAGGAAAAATCGGAAATGCTGGGTTTTGGGGGAACAGGAGGAGTAGGGGGGTTAGGGAGGCCTTTCCCTCACCCGGCGTTAATGACTGCTGCCTGGTGTTGTGAGAGGGGCTGCTGGGAACATGCTTTTCTGAGGGCTGGCGGGTGGGCACCAGGCACTCGGACAGATGTGTCTGCAGCAGGTGCCTTTGAGGTGGCCCCAGCGTCACGGGCCCTAACTGGCCTGGCTGGGCTTTCATATCAACCCATTCCCTTCCCACTCTCCTAACAGTCGTGTGGAATGTGTGGGGCATCCCTAGACAGCCCCAGTGACACCTTCCTTCCGAGGGTCCTCTGCGGGCTGTCCCCTGGCGGTGGGGTCATGCTTCCCTGTTGTTGTGAGGGGTCAGTGACAAGTGCTTGGCCAGTGGAGGTGCTCATGAGGGTTGGTGTCCTTGGTGTTGGCACTTTGGGGGCCAGGAGATAGTCCTCTTCCCACGTCTGGGCTGTTGACATATATCTAGGGAGGGTCCCCACGCCGGGTCTATGGCAGGCACCTAACACTGGCTCGGTAAGGAGCTGAGTGTGGTGTCTGTGTCCGACACCGTGGCCTTGCTGTCCTCGTAGGTCATTTCTGCACTGGCTCTCGCGGGGCCTGTGTGAACTTCCCTCTCTCTCCTTATAAGCACCTGCCAGTTTAATAGGTGAGTGAGGATTCCTTAAAGAGTGGGGCCTTATTAAGGAGCCTAGGATAGCTGAGCCACGAGAGGGGAGGAGCCTGCATGGATCTGTCTCCGTGACAGGGAGCGAGGTGTCGCTGCTGCTTCCACGCCCAGGGCACCCCGAAAGGCCCGAGTGGCAGCTTTTCTGTGACTCCTGCTTAATCAGGCACATTAGTCACCTTGCACAGCCCCAAACAAACAGAAAATGTACTTACATAACTCGCATCTTGCATTCTCAGAAATCGCTAATGGGTGTGGGAGGGCATGGGGCCTTGTTGAGGTTCTAAGTCATTGATTGGCCAATTGGGCACTTTGCAGTCGGTGGTAATTTGGAGCAATAAACCTTTATTCTAGAATCCTGAAATGAGATAAGGTGTCAGCCTGCCCTTGGGCCCTGAAGACGACCTTTTGTCCACAGATAGGGTGATCCGAGCAGGAGATCTCAGGGCAGCCATCTGCTTTGCAAAGTGTATTAGTTAATACTTGATAGTAATGTCAATATACTAAATAATATAAAATGCTGTCTTTAATGTGTGAGAAGTAGACCCATTTCAAGCTGAAGATGAAATAACTTTGTTTAAAAATCTCAGACTCACCTGTGCCCCAGTTTGCCTAGACGAGACTATATCCCGGGACATTCCGAGGGCCCTGGTCCCCTTGGTCTACAGGCGCCTTTCTCTCTCAGGCAGCACAGCCCTGGCCATGCCCTGAATTGGGCCGGTCCCGCTGGACGGGCGTTGGCCATTCCCAGGGATGGCCCCAGTCCTGCTGTTGAGGAAGCAGGGGGTGGGTGGGGGAGCACAGGCCAGGCAGGCCCTGCCGGGCAGGTGGGAAAGGGCTGGGGGAGGGGGGAGGGGAGGAGGAGAACTCTGCAGGCGGAGGGTCAGCGGCCATCAGGGAATTCTGATTTCTGAGTCTGCATTTTGATGTCAGAGCTTTTAACATAGAATTTATGCTAATTTTCCTTCACCGAGTACATTTAAAGCTGTTGGCTATGTCGGAAAGTGGCAGAAGTGAAGGGAAAGGGCTGCCCATGAGGTGGGGCGGTGGGTGCCAAGATGCCGGCATGGCCGTGAGCTTTCTGGATCTGCAGGGTCGGGGTGATGGGTTCATTCTGGGGAGCTGGCGCCTTCCTTTCCAGAGTGGGGAGTTCCTTGAAGGCCAGGGAACGGACAGCTGCCAGGGGCCCAGAAGTGCCCAGGCTGGCTGCCCTTGTGGACCCATGCCTGGCACAGCCTGGCCACAGAAGCCGGGACGGGTCCACTCTGGCAGGCTTTCTTCCCATCACCTCCCTGCAGAGGTGGTCAGAGGCCCCTGAGGAATCGGGCCGCCAGTCCTGGCTTCTCCCTGCCTTCAGCGGCGATGATGACATCGGGACATTGGCTCACCGTGAGCTGGCACAGTGAGCCCAGAGTGAAGTCCTGGCTCAGCCCCAGTTCCTGTCGCTCCAAGGAGTGTTTGAGGAGGAGCCTAGAGCTGATTGGGAGGCTTAAAGGAATCCATCAGTCTCGAAGGAGAATATAAAGGGGCTGTTTTCCATGTGGATTCTGAGCCCCTTAATGCCAGCGCCTGTGGCCTAGTCCCACACACAGCGCTTCAGCGGCTTCCGAGGATGTGGGGGGCCTGAGGGGCAGTGAGGATCCCCCCAGGAGTCTGTGTGGCTTTCACTTCCTCCAGTGGGGGGTCTGGGAGCTGTCAGGACACCTTTGTGCAAAGGAGACGAGGAGGTGGAGGTGGGCCGCGTGGCTGGGCTCCAGGCGCCCCTCCAGGCTGGTAGCCCCTGGGACGGAGGAGATGTGTTTCCGCCCTTGATTTGGGTGCCATGTTTAGTGGAGGAGTCAGCAAGCGTCTGTTGATCACAGAACGTTCCAGGTGGAGGAGGTTGTGTGGTGTGTGTTTTGCTCGCTTTAAAGGGCTTCTGAAGGTGCAGTTCCCTTTAAAGAGCCTGCTGCCACTTGCCCGCCTGCCCAGCGGGCCCGGTTGCGGAACTGGATTGCTGAGCACCAACCTGGTCAGCCTCGCTTTCATGTGTCGTCTGACAACCCGGAAACGCTAAGCGTTGCCTTTTGCCCTCATGCCGACGTGGGCTGTGGACAGAGGCAGGTGACAGTTCTCCTGGTTTCTTGCTCCCGGTGAATTCCTTCCTTAAAGTGTCACTTCCCCCCATCCATCAGCTCCGAATGGCTTCAGACTGGTCTTCCTAAGCCTCCGTGCTCGCCTGCCCGCCTGCCCAGGGAGAGGGGTCATGGCTCGCTCTCGGGTGTCAGGGACCCGTACCGTCAGACGTGGCGGGATGTTGACCAGGCCCCTGAAGTGGCAGCCGCAGTGCGGTGCCCGGCACAGCACCCCAGCGCCTGCTGAGCCGCCTCTCCCCGCTCTGTTGCAGATTTCTGACTTTGGGCTGGCCAAGTGCAACGGGCTGTCCCACTCACACGACCTCAGCATGGACGGCCTGTTCGGGACCATCGCCTACCTGCCTCCAGAGCGCATCCGAGAGAAGAGCCGGCTCTTTGACACCAAGCACGACGTGTACAGGTGTGTACAGCTGTGCCACCCCTAGGCCCCTGCGTGTCAGGCCCACAGGGTCTCTCTGCCCCAATTCTTCATGCTCTGAAGGGCAGTTTTCCCAGAGACTCTTTGCTACCGTCAGATACGAGGTTCAGTCTAAATGAAAGGGTTTGGGGGTGTTAGCCTGTGGGTATAGGCTGCCCCAGGTATACAGACTCTCCTTGGAACACAGGATGTGCCTGTTGCTGGCCATGGGTGGAGGATGTGAATGGCTGGTACCATTAGGGCCAGTTACATAACAGACTGACAACTTCCGCACTGTAAACTCGCTTTAAACCGTGGGTCGTGTATCTTGTCTGTGGAAAGAAGCTGCTGCTTTGAGTGTCTGTGATTCAGACTCTCCTACACCCAGTCCCCTGGGGCCCGGCAGCCTGTACCTCCTATCGTCACTTACCTTTGACGGGAGCACAGACAGCCACAGCCTGTTTGTAGGTGAGCGTTGTGCACGAGAGCAGCGATTTTCAGCCTTTCTCCTCCGTGGCACAGACACTCGTTACTAGAATTCTGCAGCACACCAAAAAATAGATGTTTTGGGCAGTCTGACAAAAAATGGGTATAATTTTGATTCATTCACACCGAATGGCTATTGTTGCATTGGCTGTTGTCATTTCTTAATTTGACAATCAAAGGAAGAAGAGGTCAGTGTCCCTGACCAAATAGGCAGGTACTGCATGTTTTAAACATTCTTGTGCGCACAGGTCCCGAGTCGTTCGGGCCTTCCTTTTCCAAATTGTAAAGGTCCTGATGACAAAGATTCTGGGAGGAGAAAAGAGGGAGGGAGGCTGCACGCAGGCCCTTAAGCCCCTCATTGTGGCTGCTGTCTGACGCAAGGGGACTGTGGCCCTAGGCCCCGGAGGGAGCACCGGAGCTTTCCCTTTTGTCCCTGTCCCTGCCCGAGTCCTGGCGGACCGGTTTGACAATAAAACCATTGTGCGTGTGCTGAGCAGGCTTGGAGCGCAGGCTGCTGGCGAATGGCACCGGGGTGCGTGTCACAGCTTGCAGGGTTCAGGGGAATCTGATTATTTATGTTAGAGCGGAGAGTTTAAAAGCCTGAATGCATAAATTTTCATTAGTATTCAATGGAGACTTCTTGTCAACAGCTGCTGTCAACTCAGGGCAGGGTGGGGCTCAGTGTTTGGACTCCTGTTTTTTTTTATATTTTACTAGAGGCCTGGTGCACGAAATTCGGGATCCCTGTGGGATTGGGCCTAAACTGGCAGTCAGACATCCCTCGAGCAGTACGGGACCGCTGGCTCCTAACTGCTCGCCTGCCTGTCTGCCTCATCACCCCTAACCACTCTGCCTGCCTGCCTCATCACCCCTAACCACTCACCTGCCTGCCTGATTGCCCCAACCACTCGCCTGCCTGCCCCATTGCCCCTAACTGCTCATCTGCCTGCCTACCTGATCACCCCTAATGGCTCTCCTGCCTGACTGATTGCCCCAACCCCTCGCCTGCCTGCCTCATCGCCCCTAACCGCCTCTGCCTCGCCCCCACCACTGTGGCTTCATCTGGAAGGACATCCGGAAGGTCGTTCGGCTGTTCAATCTAATTAGCGTATTATGCTTTTATTATTATAGAATTTTTAAAAAATTTATCAGATTGAGCTATTTGTTGGTGTATCCACAGTAATTTTCTATATTATGTATATACAGGGTGGGGCAAAAATAGGCTTACTGTTGTTCTTATAGAAGATAATACAATGATTAATAAATAATAATACAAAAATAAACTGTTCTGCCAACTCACAACTGTAAACCTTTTGCCACACCTGGTACATAATTTCCAGCACCCAGGAAGGGCTCAGGAAGGCTCATCTGGTTGCCAGCATGTTCTCCGTGCACTTTCTCAGCCCTTGATGGACTCTCAGTGGGCAAGTTTTGCCAGGCCCAGAGCTGCAGTCAGCACGGGGCGCCCAGTGTTGGAGGGAGGTCATGTGAACTCAGCCATCATGGCCCCTCTGCCCATGAGCTGACAGTGGCAGCCTTTTCGGGGTTCCCGTGAGGTGGTGGAACTTACAGCTTCTCTGGCAAGGTGTGGTCCATTGTTTAACAGCTGAGCCACCAATGGGACATGTGCCCCAATCATGTGCCTGTTTAAAAAAAAATCATGAGAAACGTTTTGATGTCATCTCTCTGTTTTGAAGGCCGGAGGGGCTTTCTTCACACGTGTTGCTTTGAGTGAGCACTTTTGCTCTATTCACAGACACTAACCTGCCGATTTCCCTCCAGCTTCGCCATCGTGATCTGGGGCGTGCTGACGCAGAAGAAGCCATTTGCAGGTGAGTGGACGTACCTTCGGGGGCTGTGCCCCTGTCTCCCCCGGGACAGTGGCGGGCATGCTGTGCGGCGCTTCCTCTGCTTTCGCCGTGCCTGTGGTCCACATGCCCACGGTGGGGCTGCCCTGAGGGAGCGGGGCTGCTCTGTCCTGCCCACCAAGTTGACACGAGACCCACGGCAGGTGGTCCTGTGTGCCCATGGACTGTTCTGGAGGTGTCATTCATGTACAGGAGGAGGCACAGACCCGAGGGCTCTGCTCAGTGGAGTTTTCAGGTGCCAGCTAATTCTTTTGCATGTGTGATGTAATACACAGACATAAAATTGATCCTTATAGCCATTTAAAGTGCACAGTTCAGTGGCATTTATTAGCGCATTCACAGTGTTATACAGTCACCACTACTCTCTAGTTCCAGAACATTCTCATCCCCCCAAAGGAACCCTGTGCCCATTAAGCAGTCACTCCACCGCCCCCACCCCAGCCCCCAGCGCCTGCTAATCTGCTTTCTGCCTGTGCATTGGCCTGTTGTGGTTACTCCCAGCCAGTTCTTTTCCTTTTTGACATTTTCCAAGTTTTAATTGTGATTTTAATTGTTACACATAACGTGACATTGACCACCTTAACCATTTTTAAGCGTACAGTTTGCTCCTGTGAAGTCCACTCATAGTGCTGGGCCTCCAATGCCAGTGATTCTGACACAAATGGGTGACCCAGGTCACCAGCACCCCCTCCAGAGCTGACGTACTTCTCCCCCTTTAGTCAAACGCTGTTCTGTTTCTGCCTCGACTTGGTACCACACTTACTGTAAAAGTCAGGCACTTTTTTGCCTTGTTGGAGAGTTTCTTTTCCTCTGTAAGCATATCTGGGCCACTTGTAATATTGTGGCCTGACCAGTAATACCCCGAAATGCAGGTCACAGTCAATCTGGGGCCCCAGGTCCTGGAGCCTTTGCCGCTTGAGATGCAGATGAGGCCGTTGTAGGGTCCTGTCCATATTGTCCTCCCACCCACACCCGGTTTCCTAACCCCCCTCCTCTGTGAGGTCCATGGTCTGGATTACGTCTGTGTGGCAGGGTGCTAGTCTGGCATGACATTATCTGGTGGACGCGACACTCAAAGCCAGGTGCCTGATGTTGACACCGGGAGGCCAGGCCCGTGTGCTCTATTGCTTGATAGATAGGCAAGTTCAAGGTGCGGGAGCAGAAGGCGTCTGGTGGACTTTTCCCATCTGCGTGGGAGCAGGACATCCTCCAGGTGTTTAGTGTACGTTGGGTTTTTGGAAGTCTGAGTGCTCATGGAAATAATGTGTCGATACCTGAGGTAGTTATTGCATAAGATTTAACGGGGAAGTGGAACAAAACATCAGAGCCGGATCCTAGCAGCGGTCAGGGACTTTGGGCCAATTTTCCACACCTGCTGATCTGCCCGGACGCAGACTCCTGTGCTCCGTGGGAAAGCAGAGAGCTGCGGGGGTGGGAGGTCTGGTGGGAGCAAGATTCTTGGAATCCAGCTTCACGGACAGTGTAGTGTCGGCTGAGCAGAGAGAGGAGTCTGGCCCGCTGAGGGTGCCCTGGGTCCCCTCAGCCTGTGGCCAGGATGATGATGATGGTGATGATATGCTAATGAGCCCAGGTGTGTCTCTGAAGGCTGTTGGAAAGGAGGACAGGTGGGGCCCCATGTGATAAATTTTGGGGGGAAAGGCCCCTATTTGCACACCCCAGACCTGAGCAATCAAAGGCCAGCCGGGGGTCTGCATTTGGGTGGGGATAGGACTTGGAATTCAGGAAGACTGGTGTCATCCCAGGGAGACATGGGTGCAGCTGGGGGCTGGGCCATGCCACCCCAGGATGGATACAGGTGCCTCCCCTGGTGGGCACGGCCACTCGGAACATGTCTCGTCAGATACTTTGAACCTGGTTTCCTTTGCGTTGGCTGCCCAGAAAGATTTCCCTTGTGATACAGCATGAGGATCCCACTGGGAGCTGCTAGGTCGTTTCTAAAGCCTGGGAGGGGAGAACAGACGTGCCCCGTGAACATAAGGTTAACGGAAGCCCTGTGCTTTCGGAAGAACCAGTGGTCTCCAGGCCAGACATGCCCCTCGGCGCTTCCCCACAGCTGTGTCTCCTCCGGAGATAAGGGGCCAGCTCTGCCCTGACTCGTGTGCCTTTCCCTTCAGATGAGAAAAACATCCTGCACATCATGGTGAAGGTGGTGAAGGGCCACCGCCCGGAGCTGCCGCCCGTCTGCAGAGCCAGGCCGCGGGCCTGCAGCCACCTGCTGCGCCTCATGCAGCGATGCTGGCACGGCGACCCCCGCGAGCGGCCCACCTTCCAAGGTGAGACCGGAGACGGAGACGGAGACGGCGCTGGCGCAGTGCTCCCAAGTGTGGCTGCTCGGTGTCCCGGGCGAGATGACCAGAATGGGGCTGGGGAGAGGGCCAGAGGAGGAGGCCGTGAGAGACGGTGTTCCCAGCCAGGCCTGCAGGATCGGCTTGGCCCTGGCACCTGCCCATGGCCCTCGGTGACAGGGCCGGGTGGGCAGCTGGAACTGGAAGGTCAGCTCTAGCCGCCCACCCCTGCTGCAGCCAGGGCTGGGCCTGCTGCCCAGAGGAGCCTGTGCTTGGTGGTTCAGGTTCCCATACAGCGAGGCCTCTGTGAGGGTTGGTGTGACTTCCGGCCCGAGGCTCCCTTTGCCTTTTTCTCAGGGTCTTGTCCCCATGGAACGGGTGTGTGGTTTGGTTGGGAAGAGATCCTGGTGGCATTGAAACTGAGCATTGCATTTAAAGCACAGGGGGACACACGAACGGGGGCTCATGTGCCGGGTGCTGGTGGGCTTGCGCTCTCCCCGCCCTACTCCTGAGGGCTTCTTTGGGAATCTGGAACACCTTGACTCCTACTGGGGTCAGGTGAGACCTGCAGAAGTTGCTGATGGAAGGCCCCGGTTTGGTCCCTGTGGGGGATGGTGGTGATCTGCGAGCTCAGCTGGGGCCAGCCGTGGAGAGACTGGTGCTGCCCGGGTCCCTGAGTTATGGGTGCTTTGGAGTGTCACTTCCTTTGTCCCTGTTCCATCCTTGAGGTGGCACATTCGTATGGAGCGTATGCAGAGGTCATTGTCCAAGTGACGAGCCCTTCTTTGTTTTCTCCCCAAAAGAAATCACTTCGGAGACGGAGGACCTGTGTGAGAAACCCGACGATGAGGTGAAAGAGGCAACTCAGGACCTGGATGTAAAAGACCCTCCGGAGCCCAAGACGGAGGTACGGGGACTCCTGAGGCGGCCTTTGTGCTGCGTGGAGATTGAGTTTTCCAACCCCAGGCCCCTTTTCCACAAACTCCCCCGCCAGCCTGGGTCCTCGTGCCCTCGTTCTGCGGCCCAGCCTGCCCTGGGAGCCCCACTCACATCAGTCGGTCACCGGAGTCCTGTGCCCAGGACAGGACGGCGGGTCCCCTGGCAGGCTCGGTGGCCCCAGATGTTTCCTGCCTGGCTGTGTCCCGTCCCCACCACCTGTCTGGTTACGAATGAACAGTGACATGGAAAGCTAATGCCGCCAGGTGGATGTCCTTTGAACCAGCCCTGCCAGGCCCTGTTGGGGGCCGGGGGGTGGCGCACCTGGGCCCTGGGGTTTGCCTGTCATGAACGATTTGTTCTGTGAGTGCCACACGGGTGATGTAAGGTGTGATAAGAAACTCCAAGGGTAGGCCACACTAAGTACGCTCAGGTGCTGGACCTGTGAGGCGAAGCCTGGTAATCACTAACCTTACTGCGCGTTATCTGCTGTTGGGCAGTGCGCCCCAGGCCGCTGGTGTGAGGCTGGGGTGACGTGAGCATTTATGGTGTGTGTTTCCACTGCTGAACAGCATGTGCGTGAGGCTGGGGAGCAAAGGTGTCCCGGGCAGGCAGCCAGGCCCTCCCCACCCCCCAAGGAAAAGAAAGGCATCCAACAAGTGGGTGTGACTCCGAGCACCAAACACCAACTCAGAGCAGATGAGCAATTCCCAGAAGAGGGAGGGTTTGGGGTCACATGGGCCCAATGTGGGAAGAGTCCTGAGTCGCCTCAGACTTCGATCACTCACCAGAAATCTGCCTTTGTCCCTGTTAGAGGAGGTCCTATAGAGCAGCGGTCGCCAACCGGTGGTTCACGGACCGCTGGTGGTCCGCGAGGTCTGAAAGGTTGGCAACTACTGCTGTAGAGGGTGGGTCACAGCGTTGTCACTGTAGCTGGGCCCTACCCCGCCCTTGCCCAAACCAGGCCCTAAGCCAGACGTGCACAGCTCAAAGGAGAGGTTGCAGGTTGCAGACAATGTGAGGAGGGCAGGGGAGCCCCAGTCCCGGTAGCCCCAGTCCCGGTAGCCCCAGTCCCACCTCTTTTCTTCGTTTCTTACCAGCACTGACCTGTTCTGATAGACACGGCCCAGCAACCAGCTTCATGCTTTTGCAGCCTGTCCACAGGCCCGCCCTCCGGCTTTTGTCCAAGTAATGCTGTGTGCCCTACCCCTGTGCGGATGGGGTCCAGGGCAGCCTGGTGCTGGGCTTCCCGCTGTTTTGTCAAGCCCGTCTGTCCTTACCTGGTCTTCCCACCCAATGGGGCAGAGCGGTGTCACTGGGCTCCAGGGTGCCATGCGTATGACAGCAGGTGTTACATTCCCAATGTGACAAACCAGGACTGCATTTTCCGCTCCCCTCCTCTGCCTCCCCCCTGGGGTGGTGGATGGAGCCTCATCCACCTCCCTGTGCTCGTCCTCACAGGCGCCTGTGTCCACGCCCCTCAAGCGAGCCTCGGCCCCGGCCTTCGACAAGGACTACAGCCTCTCCGAGCTGCTGTCCCAGCTGGACTCTGGCATCTCCCAGACGCTCGAGGGCCCAGACGAGCTCAGCCGCAGCTCCTCCGAATCCAAACTCCCATCGGCGGACAGCGGCAAGCGCCTGTCGGGCGTGTCCTCGGTCGATTCTGCCTTCTCCTCCAGAGGGTCCTTGTCCCTGTCTTTTGAGCGGGAGCCTTCCACGGGCGGTGAGTGGGGGCCCTGTGCCCTGGGAAATAGCGTGATTATGGGGCTGGCGGCGGGCAGGCTGTGGTGATGTCCCTGAGCGTCTGCAAGAATGAGGCGTCCTGGTTCCTGACTTGACAGTAATTCTTTGTTTTCTCCACTGATTGGTTCTGGGTGTCCGTGGCATGGTTGGCTCACTGAGCCCAAATCCAGAGGTGGGCGCTGGCCCAACTGGTGCCCCTTGGTGTGGATTGATGGGCCACACACCTGGCCGTGCAGGAGGGTCTTACCTGGGCCGGCACCAGTGCAGGGGCGGACCTCAGGTTTCCACATGGAAAACCCCAAGTTGCATCCAGCCAGACCAGCAGACGAATCGAACCCCACACCCTGGATCTCTCTTGTGGAGGCCAGACCTGTGCCCTTTCCTAGTGCTGGGTAAACACCCCATCCTGCTTGTTCATGGGCTCCCCACTCACTGTGGCCACGTGTTATAATGAATGAGTTATCCTCGGAGGTTAGAACATCTGCCTGTCGGAGGGGCGCGTCTCAGCTCATCTTATCTTTTGATGTTAATTTTGATGGGGTTTTGTTTTAGAAGGCGCTTTTCCCTGCTCCGGGTGCTGGTTTGTGGGTGTTGGGGCTGGTCTGTTGCTCCCTCACTGTCGCAGCCTCCTTCCTTCCCGCTCCCTCCTCCCTCCCTCCCTCCTGTTAGCAATCACTGCCATTTCTGACAGCCAGCGGGGGGCCCGAGTTTTACATCCTTTGTCTAAGCCGCGTGGCTAGAACGATGTTCATTTTGCAAATCGACATGAGCCCCTTGGGGCCATTAATTGCGCAGGGTCTGCCCACTAGATCTAAAATCAAACCAGCAGGGACAACACGACACTTAAGCAATTCCAGGTAACAAGCCACCTGGGGGCCGTGGGGAGGAGTGGGGCGGCATCAGGACAGCAGCCTGGCTTCGAGAAGCCTGCGGGCAGTGGCCTCGTCTGACCCCCGCACCCGCTTTCCCCGCAGATCTTGGCACGACCGACGTCCAGAAGAGGAAGCTGGTGGATGCCATCGTGACCGGGGACACCAGCCGGCTGATGAAGATCCTGCAGCCGCAGGACGTGGACCTGGTGCTGGAGGGCGGCGCCAGCCTGCTGCACCTGGCCGTGGAGGCCGGGCAGGAGGAGTGCGTCAAGTGGCTCCTCCTCAACAACGCCAACCCCAACCTGACCAATAGGAAGGGCTCCACCCCGCTGCACCTGGCCGTGGAGAAGAGGGTGCGGGGCGTCGTGGAGCTCCTGCTGGCCCGGAAGATCAGCGTCAACGCCACGGACGAGGACCAGTGGACGGCCCTGCACTTCGCGGCCCAGAACGGGGACGAGTGCAGCACGCGGCTGCTGCTGGAGAAGAACGCCTCCATCAACGAGGCCGACTGCGAGGGCCGCACGCCCATGCACGTGGCCTGCCAGCACGGCCAGGAGAGCGTGGTGCGCATCCTGCTGCGCCGGGGCGTCGACGTGGGCCTGCAGGGGAAGGACGCCTGGCTGCCGCTGCACTACGCCGCCTGGCAGGGCCACCTGCCCATCGTCAAGCTGCTGGCCAAGCAGCCGGGGGTGAGCGTGAACGCCCAGACGCTGGACGGGAGGACGCCCCTGCACCTGGCCGCCCAGCGCGGGCACTACCGCGTGGCCCGCATCCTCATCGACCTGCGCTCCGACGTCAACCTCTGCAACCTGCTCGAGCAGACGCCCCTGCACGTCGCCGCGGAGACCGGGCACACGAGCACCGCCAGGCTGCTCTTGCACCGGGGGGCCAGCAGGGAGGCCGTGACCGCGGAGGGCTGCACTGCCCTGCACCTGGCTTCTCGGAACGGGCACCTGGCGACCGTCAAGCTGCTGGTGGAGGAGAAGGCCAATGTGCTGGCTCGGGGGCCCCGGAACCAGACGGCGCTGCACCTGGCTGCCGCCAGCGGGCACTCGGAGGTGGTGGAGGAGCTGGTCAGTGCCGACGTGCTCAACCTGTCCGATGAGCAGGGGCTCAGCGCCTTGCACCTGGCCGCTCGGGGCAGACACGCCAAGACGGTGGAGACGCTGCTCAAGCACGGGGCGCACGTCAACCTGCAGAGCCTCAAGTTCCAGGGCAGCCACAGCCCCGCTGCCACGCTGCTCCGGCGAAGCAAGACCTAGTTTGCTGGCCTCGGAGACCGGGGCCCCGTGCGGGGTTTCCGTGCCGTTGTCGTGTCCCGCGGTGGGGACAGGCTGATGCTGTGCATGCGGGTCAGCAACCCTCACCTTGTTGATGGGCTGGCGGCACTTTGACCGAACAGGCCATCATGAAGCGGCTGACTCTTGATTCGTGCCAGAGTCAGTGTGGGCGGGTTACCCTCCAAATGAAGGTGTTCGAAGGTGCTGATCCATCCGCCCATCAGTGAGCCGGTGTCAGAGGGACGATGGGTTGAAATCATTTCGTTGTACTCTTGCTCGGGAGGTCGGCCAGCCTCAGGATGAGGGGCGGGAGGAGCCGTGCCTTCCATCTTCATTTGCAGCAGCGGACAAGGCCGCCTGTTTCAGAAGGCTTTCGTGGAATCCTTGTTTTATGGGACATGGTCACTAGATAACACAGTGTCAGCTGTTGCTTTAAACCTTTGGAAAAACGTTCATGTCCTTAGGTGGTCCGGTCTGTGAGCAATGTGTGTAAAGTGATAAGGTTGGTGTTGAACAGCACCGTGGCCGTGCCCGCTCTGCCCGGCTCGGGATGTTCTCAGCCGGGCCTTGTGGCGACCGCATGCCTCCCAGCAGCTGATTGCTCTCATTCATTTCCTGTTGCATAAAGTGTGTTTCGAACTCTAGAGCCAAATGGGCAAGAGTCATTTAAAAATTCACTTGTAACCTCAGTTTCGGACTCTAAACAGTATTACCTGGTTGGAGGGACCACCGAGCTCGTCGGCCCCTTTCCAGCTCTGGTGTTCGGTCAGGTGGTCGTCTGTGGGGAGCGCTGCTGTTTTGGGGTCTCAGAGGGGCCTTCTGACCCTTTACAAACCTCTGAGCTGTGTAACCCCCAGGGCGGCTCCAGGAGACCCCCAGGCCCTCGTGGCTATAAAGGATGTGGTTATCTGGCCTCTCGGTCATTGTCCTGTGTGTGCCACGTGCTCCCCCCCTCCCCCCCAATACTGTTATTAGAGTGAATTTGCTGCAGGAGGTGGTCCTGTGTGCAAACGTGCCTGTGGTGTGTGATACAGAGATTGATATTAATATACCATGTATGTTAATGTGAATCTGGGGGCTGGATACTTCTTTTCTATGACAGGAACTATCCAGACTGCTCCGAGCTGGCTATGTTTTAATATGCCTCATGCTTTTACTGTACTGTTTGTGCTCCTGTTGTCCTGATGGAAATAAAGCTAAGTTCTTTTCTGCTTTTGTTGAAGTCGGCGAGACTGCTTTCTCTTATCCACAAGCTCGAATAGTCTGATTTCTGAAAACCAGAGGTTGAGGCGGCCGTGGGGGGGTGGGGGGGTGCTCCTCCAGAACCCGTCCGTGGGCGGGCAGTGACTTAGCCAGGAACATGCAGGGATGAAGGAGGGGGAGGGGGACGGGGACAGGCTTCCTGCCTCCGGCCTGGGCCCTGCCACCTGTGTGTGAACCGGCAGCGAGATGATCTAGTCTTGATAGAAGCAGCTCCCAACACCAACGTATTTACCTCCTTTTCAGTGTTTAGAATCCTTGTTTTCATTTGTTCACGTGATGTTCTGAACTAATTTTAAAGTCTAGGGCAGTTAGGAGACTAGTACAAAGAACTCGGGTGTACCCTTCACCTGGATTCCCCATTCCTTTACATTTCAGCTCATTTGCTCCATCTGTCCGTCCATCCACCCCACCCACCCACCTACCCGTCCACCCGTCTGTTTAGGTTGTAGACCCTGTGCCCATGACCCCAAACACTTGTGTATATTTCCTAAAAACAAGGACTTTCCACTATATAGCCATTGTGTACCCATCAACATCAAGAAATTAACATAGAGATCATACTACCATCTAATCCACAAATCCATTTTAAATTTTCTACTGTCTCAAAATGTCCTTTATAGGAAAAAACCACCACCAGCAATAACAGCTGACGTCCGTTCCTCCTCCCTGGCCCAGGACCTACTGTGTGCAGTCCAGGAGGCTCAGCCCCCTGTCCCTCAGTCTTCTCTTTCATACCTTGCCTTTTTTGTAGGAAGTACTGGCAGTTATTTTGCAGAATGGCCTTGAGATGTGTCTTAATTCTGCCCAGGATTTGATTTAGGTTATGTACTTTGGGCAGAAATACCACAGACATGATAATGTATAAAAATACAGCTCTCCCTTCTCCCCTTTAAGTTACTTATTTTGTGTACCTGGTTTTACAGTGCTTCACAGAAGGGAAGTGTCATGCCCCTCCCGTGTGCCCTGAGCTGGGCCAGGAGGGACGCGCGGAGGGGTTGCTGAGGGGCCCGTGGCCCCCGAGCAGCAGCACAGCACATCAAGCGTGAGACTCACTTTTCTTTCCTCCCAGGAAAAAAGAGACAGCTTTGTGCCAAGCATTAGCTACTTCAGAGACGTGGGTGTGGTGGACGGTGTCACTGAGGCCGCCCGCAGCAGGAAGGGAGCAGGCATTTCGGGAGTTGCCATCAGAGGAGAGAATCCTTGGCCCTGAGTTTCCATTATGGCGGCTGGTTCTGGAGGCCTTGGACCCCTCGTCCTGGACAGTTTCCTCTCTGCTCACTCTCGCTTCCTTCCCTCCCCCCACCCCCTCCTGTCCTCCCTCCACCCCTTCCTGCCCTCCCTCCACTCCCCTCCTGCCCTCCCTCCATCCCTTCCTGTCCTCCCTCCACCCCCTCCTCCCCTCCCTCCACCCCTTCCTTCCCTCCCTCAACTCCCCTCCTGCCCTCCCTCCACCCCTTCCTGCCCTCCCTCCACTCCCCTCCTGCCCTCCCTCCACCCCTTCCTGCCCTCCCTCCACTCCCCTCCTGCCCTCCCTCCACCCCTTCCTTCCCTCCCTCCACTCCCCCCTGCCCTCCCTCCACTCCCTCTGCCCCCCTCCACCCCTTCCTGCCCTCCCTCCACCCCTCCTGCCCTCCCTCCACCCCTTTCTGCCCTCTCTATGCCCCCTCCTGCCCTCCCTCCACCCCCCTTCCTGCCCTCCCTCCACTCCCCTCTCTTCCCTGTCCCTCCTCCGTAACTGATTAGCTACCATGTGAATTCAGGGGTGCAGCGCTCCATCGCCCAAGGCCCTGTGCCCACATTCTCAGGTGCCAGAGCTCCAGGCCTTCTGCTGTGTCTGTGCACCAGCGTGGGGCCAGGGGGACAGTGGCACAGGGGGACTGAGGAGGGACGCTAGATGACAGCCTACCCCACGCAGTGATCCTAGTCACTGCTTATTTTCTTTTTAAATAAAGGCCCCGTGGCAAAGAAAAATGCACTGTCAGGAACGGCTGGATCTAGGCGCTCACACGTCACCTGTCCTCAGTGTTGGTTTCACTAATGGACAGACCCCTAGCGAAATGGCCTTGACATCTCCAAGCTTACGTAGCCTCAGCTGGAGGATCCCGGCAGAAAGAGAGCTTCCCCCCTTCTGAAACCCCAAATTAAACATAATTCATAAATTCTTAGACTCTTTTCTTCCCATGTTTTTATAGCTCTGAGAGTCATGGCTTCTTTCCATCAAAATGGGCATCATTTTTTCACTCTTGAAGGTGCTTTAGGTAACAATGCATTTCATAACTCACAGCATCTCTGAATTGATGCAGTGTGGTTGCCTGTCTGCCTGCTGTGCCCATTCCCAAACCATTTGTGGGAAGAGAATGTTCTGGTCGGCCAGGCTGGGGAGGCCAGTGGGTTCACCCCTGAATGTGGAGGTGGTCGTTTCCTAAAGGAACATCGGATTGCTCTTCCTGGAAAGGGGGAGAAGGGGCTGGGAGGTGAGAGCCCAGCTGTTCTCACACGGGGCCCTCGGTGGGGCGCCCACAGGGGAGCTGGGACAACGGAAACAACCTGGAGTTGTGTGTGGACCCTGTGTCCGCATTTTCTCAGGAAAACAGACAGAGGGCCCCTCTTGGACCCTGGGAGAGGGCAGTGGGTGTTCTGGAAGCACCACCTGTCAGCCCAGCGTGGAGACGTTGCCAGGGGCTTTGGAGACACAGTGGGTGGGTCAGAGTGAGAATCTGGGGGCCCGGCTAGAGGCAGCAGCACTGGGAGAACCTGTGCCAGGGTTCAGGGAAGCCCCAGACCAACTCTGGAGCAAGGAAGAGAGTCATGTCCAGTCACTGAGTGGCCCCTGAAAGAGGAGGCACAGAGCCAGGGTCCCCCAAAAATCCAGGGTCCCCCACAGACCCAGGGTCCCCACAGAGTCAGGGTTCCCACAGAGCCAGGATCCCCACAGAGTCAGGGGTCCCCACAGATCCAGGGCCCCCACAGACCCAGGGGCCCCCACAGACCCAGGGGCCCCCACAGACCCAGAGTCCCCCACAGAGTCAGGGTCCCCACAGACCCAGGGTCCTCACAGAGACAGGGTCCCCCACAGAGCCAGGGTCCCCACAGACCCAGGGTCCCCACAGTGTCAGGGTTCCCACAGAGCCAGGATCCCCACAGAGTCAGGGGTCCCCACAGATCCAGGGCCCCCACAGACCCAGGGGCCCCCACAGACCCAGAGTCCCCCACAGAGCCAGGGTCCCCACAGACCCAGGGTCCTCACAGAGCCAGGGTCCTCACAGAGTCAGGGTCCCCCATAGACCCAGGGTCTCCACAGACCCAGGGTCCCCACAGAGCCAGGGCCCCACACAGATCCAGGGTCCCCCACAGAGCCAGGGTCCCTACCAAGGAGAGTGGGGGCACCTGTGTGTTCCTAAGCCACAAGGGACCTAAGAAAGCACCCACCTAATCGAAGGGGACGAAGCCACCGATAATGGGAAAACTTGCCGAAAGTCCCCTCGCTGGGTGGCCTCTCAGCTGACTGCAGGCGGGGGACGCTCTGGAGCTGCCCAGGTACCTGGGTGAAGAAAGAGGCCAGCAGAGAGGACATTGTCGCCCTGGCTAATGGAAAGTGCTAGACTCTTTAGTACAGATGTTTGCACTGCAAGAAGCAGGCGCAACGGTTAACGAATGTGTTCAGACGCTGGGTTCGGTGAGGAAAACTGCAGTGGGAGGTCAGCAGCCTGCAGGCCTGGGGGCCTCTGCCTCTGCTCCCCACGCGGGACTGTGCGTGGGTCAAGGCTGAGGACACAGGGCGTGGAGCTCTTCAGTGAGACACTCCCCAGGAGTGTGGGCCCGGGGTGCTGGGGGGCCTGCTTTTTCTATAACAAGATCTGGGTTGGATGCTGTCGCTTGGACCAGAGCCTGGAGGTTTCCACAAGCCTCTGACCCGCTGTGGCAACTACAAAGAATTTGGTCTCCCTGCGGTGTCTCCCCTGCTTGAGTCACTGCCTGGACCCAGCGGTGCCACCGGAAAAACAAGCCCCAGGTGAGGTGGCACCTGCGGGACCGTGAGGAGGCCGGTGGGGAGGTGGCCTGGCTGGAGAAAGCTGACTGGGGCGGCAGCTGCCTCCTCCCGGTGGCCAGGGGACCGCCTGTTTCGCTGTCTCCTGGGGGGCCGAGGGGAATGAGCCGTGCAGTGGGCGCCCGGGAAGGAAGGGAGGCCCGCCTGCTGCCTGCTGCCCGGGAGGAGGCTTCTCCCGGCCTCTGCCTCTCTGTGCCTCCCAGGAACACAGCCCACGGAGGACACAAGACGCGCCATGGGAGGGCTGCCCGGGGCCACGGGGAAGGGCACAGAGCACCGTGAGACCCCATCTTGGCCTTTGGGGGGAAGGGGGAGGCAAATGATGTTGGATGACGCCGGAGGACCCCGTGACGTGACCAACACGAGGTGCCCAACCAGGAGGCGTGGTCTGAGCTGGTCTTTCCAGGGCGGACGGGAAGGGTCAATAGAGGAGCAAAGCCCTTCATCCTGAAGGAAGGATCTGGGGAGGGAGGAGAGAGGGCGGGCACCGAGGACGCGTCCCAAGGAGGGACTGACAAGCACCCTTCACAGGAACGGCAGAGGCGGGTGTCTGGGGTCCCCCTCCATCCAGTGACGGGCCAGGGGTGTGTTAGGAGGAGGCCACCTGGCCCATGTCATGTGCTGAGGTGGTTCTCAGCCTGACGGGCAGTTTCTGGAAGTTGTCACCATGGGCCAGCCGCGGCCTGGTTGACACTTAGGTGGAGAGACGTGTGCCGGCCACGTGGTCGGTGCTGTTTGTTCCTGGTCCCCAACGAGAGAAGCTCAAACACTGAGAACAAGCACTTGGCACATTGATGGCCGTTAGATAGAGCAATGCATGATGGTTGAATCTGACAATAATGATGTGGCTCTTCGGGGGTGAAGGCACCAGACTCTGAAGGGAGAAGAGGAGATGGGAGAGAAATGGGACCGCTGAACATCTCCACCAGGAGCAGGGAGACCAGGCCTCTCCCCCGATGCCTCTCCCCGGCTGGGTCTCCCGCCCTGCCCCCACTCCATCAAAGCCGGTCATGGTCACGTTTGAATCAGCCAGGCTGGACTTGGTGACTGCAGGCCTGGGGTTGGAAGGAGCTCAGTAGGAGGAATGAGGTCGATCCTATGTACTTGAAGGTGAGAACTGAGCCACCCCCACCCTGCAGCCTCTCTCCCTTCTCTCAGCACCCAGCACCTCCAAGCAGGAAGACATCTGCAGCCCTGACATTTAAAGGTCCCGCCCGCATCATCCTGCAGTAACACTCACCCATTGATGAGCCTCACCCATGCACACGGGATTTCCAAACGTCTGCCACTAACTTGAGGTTGGAATAGGAACAGTGAGCCCACTAGACACAGAGAAGGCCCCTCCCATGAAAGACCAAGACACTGTCCCCAACCAACCCAACGAGCAGAGTTGAAAACATCAGAGAAAGCAAACAAAGTATGGGTCAGGTCAGGAGAAAACTTTTAAAAATTTACAATGATCTCAGAGAAATAAAAGGAGATTTTAAATAAATGGGAACCAGAACCAGAGTGAGTGAGTGAGTGTGTGTGTGTGTGAATATTTAGAGAATAGAAATTGAAAAAAAAATTAATATGAGAGAAATAAAACTTTTAAAAGATGGGAAGAAGGTCAGAATCATTCCAGGAGCCCAACGTCCCAACGCTGGGAGTTCCAGGAGCAGAGGAAGAAGACATCCTCAAGCGAAGGGACACAAGTCTCGGTTGTGTGCGGTGACTGGAGGACAGTGCCCTGGAACGTCAGAACGGGTATGGAGAGGTGACATTAGAGCTTCCAGGGGGTGGCGGGGGACTCAGTCGGAGGCTGCACACTCAGCCAGCCAAGGAGAAGCTGGAAGGCCAGAGAATGACGCCATCCCTCGGAGAAAGTGATTTTTCATCGAGAACTCCTTTTCATCTTCTCTTTCAATTCTCAGCTTCCTGTGGATTCCCACCTGTTTTCCTCCCCGAGCTACTTGCTGCATAATTGACCCGACACAGGAGCTATGTCTTCTAGTTGCTGAGTGGAGCTGACTGTGGGACACCAGGGCTGCCTCTACTTGTACTTAACGTACGGTCCAGATTGTTACTTCACTCGCTATTGTTTTCCTTTCTAAAATCTTCACTTCATTGCTTCTGAATCGGCCTGTTTGCCCCCAGCAGTGTCTGTGTTCAATTCCTTGTTTTACATCTATAATCATTTTAAACATGCCCGTTTAAGCCATAACCTGATAGTCCTGTTACCTGAGGTTCTTAGGGGCCTCATTTCTCTGTTTATTGGGTCTGCTGGGGGATTGTTCCCTCGTGTTTTATAGTTTTGGATTGCGAGCTCATTTTCAGCAGGGCTCTACCTGTGGGAATCTTTCATGTCCGGGCTGAGGATATGCCTTTACTGTGAGAGTTTGGGTTTGGAAGATTTCCGGCTGCATTGCCAGCCTCTCATCACTTTCATGCTGGTTTCTGAGTTGTGTGGTGCGGGACTACAGACTAAGTGGGTTGTATACGTTATAATCCCATACCCGAAGACGGCGGGTCAATCACTACAAATTTCTCAAGGGTTTTATTTTTATTTTTCCAGCCATGGCCCAGGCTGAGATAGACACTCTTTTGGGTCTTCTCTTTTTTTGCTGGTAGGCGGCTATATTCCCTCTGGGGACCCTTCAGCCCCACATAGCCCCAGCCTTCTGTCCTGCCCTTGGGATGTTCAACCCAAGCTCCGCTGGTAGAGACCAGGGCAGTCTCACCGTCTGAAGCACGGTATTCCCCAGGCTGGCCTTCTGTTCTCTCTTCTCTGTTGGCCCCTGGAGATTTCATCCCCACTCTTCCCGGTGTGTTTAGCTAGTCATTTAAAAGAATTCTCACATGTTATGCGATGTTTCTAGCTATGTAGTAGGAAAGTTTTCACTTCAGTGCACATAGGCAAGGGGTGGGGCTGATCATGCTGACCTAGTCAGAGTGATGTATATTATAAACAGTGAATTTTTATTTCATTGTCAACGATGGCATAACTCTGCTGGTGGCTGTGGGTGTGGGCGGGGTCATTGTGAAAGAGCTACGTCTCCACCTTCCACTGCCGGAAATGAATACCTGAAGCAGGCAGACCGCAGGGCAGGCACGTGCTGGGTGAACACGAGGGGCAAGGGCTGCAAGCTCTGAGTGTGGCTGCCCTGCGGGGGGAGAGCTGGATGAGGAGGTGGGCAACCAGGTCTGGCTTCTTGACTTTTCGTCGTTTTACACCAGCGGTTCTCAACCTGTGGGTCGCCACCCCTTTGGCGGTTGAACGACCCTTTCACAGGAGTCGCCTAAGACAGTGATGGCGAACCTTTTGAGCTCGGCGTGTCAGCATTTTGAAAAACCCTAACTTAACTCTGGTGCCGTGTCACATATAGAAATTTTTTTAAAATTGCAACCATAGTAAAACAAAGATTTATATTTTTGATATTTATTTTATATATTTAAATGCCATTTAACAAAGAAAAATCAACCGAAAAAACGAGTTCGCGTGTCACCTCTGACACGCGTGTCATAGGTTCGCCATCACTGGCCTAAGACCAGCCTGCATATCAGATATTTATTTACATTACGATTCATAACAGTAGAGACATGACAGTTATGAAGTAGCAACAAAAATAATTTTATGGTTGGGTCACAGCATGAGGAACTGTCTTTAAAGGGCCAGAAGGTTGAGAACCACTGTTTTACACGGTGAATTCTCGCTGATGTAATTAAAAAGCAAGCACATCAATGTAAGAAAGACTGAAAATGCTGCCTACGTTTGGCTGCTGATGGGATGGAAAAGGAGGGACAGGGAGGGTGTGATGGCGGGAGACCCTTCTCTCGATGGATCCCAAGTTACAGGAATCACAGGGCTCTGCCGTGGCCTTTTAGGGCCGCTGCCCTGAGTTTCAACATCAGTTTAACATTCTACGGCAGCTGACTGGGCTGGGTGCGGAGAACTGTATGGCTTGATGCACAACTTCCCTGACCCCAAAGACCTGCTCCATTGATTTAGAACCGAAGGGTTGGCTTGGGAATTACTCCACACCGATTTCTCTTTCCACGCAGATAAACAGCAGAGGCCCATGGTGGCTTCTTGGGAAGGCAGCGTAACCAGGGAACGTTCCTTCTCGTTCCTTTAGCCCCGAGTGGGAATAATCCATGTTTGCTTGGCGCTGAGTAACTGGGTGGGGCCTCCCTAATGAGCTTGTTCCTCCTGCTCGCTGCCCTCCACCCAGACTCCGGATTAGCCTCCCAAGGAAGCGAAGGCCTCCGCCTCTGACCACAGGAGGCCTGAAGCCTGGTCTCTCTCTGAGGCCCTGACCAGGTTTCCTCCAGCTGCCCCCATGTAACCAGGCAAACCCAGCTCTTTCCGGTGGCCGTGTTGGGCAGTGGGAGGCGATTGGCAATGCTGCCTGAGGTCTGGCCTGGTGGGTGGTGCCCAACCTGCTAAGGTGAATGGACCACACCTTCCATTTCCTTCCATGGGACCTTTATCATCATAGAGAGATCTGAGCCTCAGGTCTGGCCTGTTTGCACCCTCCTCCCAGGACTGTCACCCAGTGGCCACGTGCGCCCTGACTTTCCAGGCTGGGACCTCTAGGCCTTCTCCCTTTCACTCTCCTCCAGGCCGGCTCCCTCCGTCACCCACCATCCTTCATAGAGGGACAGAGAAGGCGGTGGACCTGGGGGCACTGTCCTTTATAAATAAGGGGACAGGAAATGACCAACACTGCTTGGCGGGAACATGGCCCTGTGCAAGAAACATCATTCAAAACATGGAGGAAATGAATGAATAAACGAATGAATGCTTTAGTCTGACTCCTTCATACCACATAGCTGCGTCCCATGGCTTTACTACATCCACAGGAGAACTGGCAAGCTCTGGCTGGTGTGGCTCAGTTGGTTGGGTGGCATCCCGTACACCAAGATGTTGCTTGTTCAGTTCCTGGTCAGGGCACATGCCCAGGTCGTGAGCTCAACCTCCTGGAGAGGGTGTGCAGGAGGCAGCCGATTGATGTATTACTTTCACATCGATGTTTCTCTCCCTCTCCCTTACTCTCTCTGAAAACCAATAAAAATATTTTTTATGAAACAACTGGCAAATCAAAACACAAGAAAAACTCAGTGTGAAAAGTGGGCTGGTTTCCCACTTAGACCCCCCCCCCCCCCCCACACACACACACACACTACTTTGTTGGTGGGACTTCGAGAGTAAACAAGCAGCTGTTTGCTTGTGTTACTTCAGGTCCTGGCAGCCAGAGGACTTGCTTCTGTTGGGGAATCAATTAAAAAACACACACAACGTATTGAGGTGAGGTGCGCACAATAGGAAATAAGCCATTGTAAGCGCACAACCAGAGCATTTGTCACATTTGCAAAGCTGTTGACCACCTCTCTCTAATTCCTCAGCATTTCCACTGCCCACCCCTCACCCCCCCCAACCAGTCTGCCTCATGGATGTGCCTGTCCTGACATTTCATGTAAATGAAGTCATGCAGTGGGTGACCTTCTGTGTGTCGTCTTTCCCTGAGCATAGCGACTGAGAGGTCCGCCCACGCTGTAGGAGGCACCAGTGCTGCCTGCCTTTTCATGGCTGAATACTGTTCCACGGCCGGCGGGACCACACGTGTTTGTCCATTCGCGCAGTGATGGGCACTGGGTTGCTTTCACTTTGGGCTGTTGTGAATGGTGCTGCTATGAGCACGGTGTGCAGGTACTTATTCCAATCCCTGCGTGCACATCTTTTTGGGTATATACCACTGATGCTTTTTGTAGTTCATAAAACTTTGGACTCCTTCAATTTTCAGGCATCGTGACTTGACCAAGGGCAGCGGGGCAGGAGCTGCTTTACTAGAAGTCCAATGTTTTACGTGTTAATCTCATCCAAAGCACCCGCATAGCAACTTCAGAATAACGTCTGACAAATGTCTGGACGCCAAGGCCCGGCAGAGCTGACACACAGCTAACCACCCCCTTGCCCTTTCCCGACCAAGAGCGTGGGTGCTGTGGACTCACAGCGTCACTGAATCACCCCACGCAGGCTCCCATTGAGCTCCTCCTGCTGTTGGGGCGAGTGTCATGGACCCCACTTAGCACCCAGGTATGCCCAGGAGACGCAGAGGACCAGCTGCCCCGGGACACAGGGTTGGGGTCCCGTGGGTGCTGGCCGGGCTTCTGATCCGGGGAGGAAACGTTGGGAGGGACGGAGTTAACGCAGCCACACAGCGCTGAGGCTGCCCAGTCACCAGAACCGCTTCTACTCATCCGGGCACATTTTTCCTTCATTCATCAAAGCCAGCAGCAGCCTGTTGGGACCTGCCACAGGAAACCGTCACCTGGGCCGACCTGAGCGCGGCCTTCCTGGGCCTGGAGGCCTCCACCGTGCGTGCAGGTGGCCTCCTCCTGCCTTCACAGCTGCCTCTCCCTCCACCGTAGGCCAGGGGAAGCTCCCGGGCCTGCTGGAGCCGGGGCGATGTGCCCTGACCTTGTTCCTCAAAACCGAGCCAATGCCGCCACTCCCGGTGACCAGGAGGAGGTGGGCATCGCATCCGTGTTTGCTGAAGAGCAGGGGCAGCGCTGGAAGCAGGGCCGTGGCTTCTTCCCGCACATGAGTAGAGGCATTCATCACATTACAGGGCTGCTCAGAAGTCTGAAATGGCCTCGCTGGGGTGAACTTAGGGTGCCAGCGCGGCTGGTGCCCCCAGAGTCTAAAGATGAATTCTTTCCTTGCATTTCCCAGCTTTAGAGGCCTCGTACATTCCTTGGCTATCAGCCCCTTCCTCCATCTTCAAAGCCAACGATTGCATCATTTCGACCCCTGCTTTCATGTGGTCCCCCCTCTCCTTCCCTGACTCCCTCCCTCCCTCTAGTAAGGACCCTGTGATGACATCAGCCCCACGGGGATCTTATAGGATAATCTCACCAGCTCAAGATCCTTAAAGGAACCATATAAAGTAAGCACACGGATTCCCAGTGTTGGGTGTCATCCTCCCTGGGGGCCCCTATTCTGCCCACCACCTGTGAGCAGAGAAATGGCACATGGACGGTGCCTGTTCTCTGGAAAAGGACTACTAACTAAGACGTTCTTCAAGACCGAGGCTGACCAGAGATGCCTTTCAGTCCACAGGGAGTTCTCCTGTTATTCTTTCAGAGTTTGAGAAGGCTTCTCAGGAGCTAGGCACACATCACCTTATTCCCTGTCTCTTCTCCCCCATTTTCTCGGGGGAGTATTTCTGCATATTAGAGACATGGGAAAAAATGACCTATTCTCCATTTCTCTCTTCCCATGTAGGGGTTTTACAATTGAACTACAGGAGGCCTGTAGAATTCTTTCTCTCTCAGTGATCAACAAGAGGCAAATGTGAGTGCTCTCACCTCAACAAGTGGTTTTAGTTGAATCTACAAAAAAAGAAAGGTGATTGAAACCCTCTACTTTAGGCCCTAAAAAAAAAGAGAGGAGAAGAGTGCAGATTGGTTTGGCTCGGTGGATCGAGCATCGGCCCTGGGATTGAAGGGTTTGCGGTTCGAATACAGCCAAGGACGAGGGAGAGAGAGGGAGAGAGAGGGAGGGAGAGGGAGAGAGAGGAGGGTAGCTCCTGGCAGGCCTGTCTCCCCGCCACTAGGTAAAAAGTTCCTGACTGGACTGCTGTGTGTGAATGAGCATAATGAGGCCATTAAACAGAAGGCCCTGTGAATCTGTCTCCCCGCCTCTCCCCACCTCCAGGACGGGACCTTGGACCCCACAGAAAGCTCCGCCTCCACTGCAGGTGTCCTGGTCTCCGTGGAAACCAGGAATCATCTCACAAACAGAAGGTTATGGCCCCTGGGAATGGGGAGAGGAGGACATTTCAAGGGGCAAAGTTTTCATTTATAGCAGCTTGGTCTGCAGGTGTCAGGTCGGATCTCAAAGCCAAATTCTACGCAGAATGACGAAGTGCAGAGAGCAAGAACACACAATCTGGCCTCCTGGCTTTTTGCCATCAGCAGAATGGCTCTGGCCATAGAATGCTGTGCTTAGGATCCTTTTGGCCACAAATAACAGAATTTCTGTCTCTCAGAGGTTGAAAAAATATCATATATATAACTGATTTGAGAGAGAGAGAGAGAGAGAGAGAGAGAGAGAGAGAGAGAAAGAGAGAGAGGCATTGATGTGAGAGAGAAACATTGATCAGTTGCCTCTGGCATGCATCCCAAAAGGAGACTGAACATGCAACTTGGGTATGTGCCCTGACTGGGAATTGAACCCACCACTATTGGTGTACGGGACGAAGCTCCAACCAACTGAGCCACGTCGGCCAGGACAGAAACAATATTTTTAATTTCCTCATAAAGTCTGGAGGCAGGGCATTGAATGGTGAGGTTTTCCTGGCTTTCCCCACGGTGGCAACATCCTTCCAGGACAATCCAACGCAGGAAGAAGGGGCAGGCGGCCAAGGGGCTTCCCTTATCACAGCTCCTCGTCACAGGTTGCTACCGTGTCCAGAAGCCCTCGGCGAACTCCCCTTACTTCTTATCGGCCGGGCTGAGTCTCACGGCTACTCCTGCACACCCACCTCCCGGTTGAAGGGAAGGGTTTTGGCCAGGACCAAGAGCTAAATACCCTCCACCCACACATTCCAAAAAGGTAGAGCAGGAGGACTATTTGGTGGGGGCGGAGCTCGAGGCCATGGGGCAGTGACTGCAGTGCTGTAGGTAGATGCCGCCCCAGGCAGAGAGCTTCTCCCTTCTGCCCTCCAGCTGGCCAGCGCCTCCCTTGACCCAGCCCGGCCACAGCCAGCCAAGGGGCTGCCTGGGAGACGCAGGGTGCAGGGCTCAGCCCCTGTGATGAGCGGCAAGGGTGGCTTCAAAGACAGACACAGCGCAAACCTGCCAGCCAAGTCCACACGCCGTGGGCCTTACACCTTCTCTGAGCTGCAGCATTTAGAAGTTGTACATGATTGTGGAGTATGTTGAACTGTGAAGCTCTCGGCCATTCCAGGAGTGTGTGCTCAGGACCCCCTTTTGGGGATGGTTTTGGTGGGTTTGTGCACAGTCTGTTATCATTCACGCACAGTGGTCCATCCTGCGCACAGGCCCCGCCCTTAACCTGGAGTGAACACTCCCCACTCCCCACTCCCCTGGGAAGGGCGCTGACCTCGGGGTTGCAGGCTCTCCACATGCTGGGGAGTCCGTCCATCAGCCAACACTGCTATTCCAGGGTCAGGGACCCACCTAGAACTTGGCCCAGACAGAGAGGTGGCTGGACTGAGGTTAGCTCCCAGTTGCCTCACAAACAAATCTCAGAAAGGTGTCTCCTGCACTTAACACTCTGGCCGCTGCCATTTGGCACGGCCGTGATGGTGTGCCCTCGCTCTGCACGTTAATGCCCTGTGATCTGTCTGCCGGCGTGTTTTATTGGCTCACACCACAGAAATGAACCGGGCGGGCCCGGAGCAGGCAGGGCTCCTCCGCCTTCCTACTGCTCTCCCCCCCTCTGCTCCCCTCTGCTCCCCACTGCTCCCCACTGGGAACTGGGCAGTGCTATGGGTTGAGTTATGTGTCCCCTAAAAGATCCGTTAGGAACTGATCCCTGAACCTCAGAATGTGATCTTGTTTGGAGACAGAGTCTTTACAGAGATAACAAAATGAAAATGAAGTCCATAGGGTGGTCCTCACCCAATACTATTTGCGTTCTTATAAAAAGGGGAAATGTGGACAGAGACAGATGTGCACAGAGGGGGCTGATGGGAAAGCACAGGGAAGATGGCAGCCATGTGACTGCAGTCCCATCTGCAAGCCGAGGGTGCATGAAGAGGCAAGGCAGGGCGCCCCAAAGCTCTCAGGGAGCGTCTGGCCCTGCCGGCACCCTGGTTTGGGAGTTCTGGTCTCTAGATCTGAGGGTAAATTTCTGTGGGCTAAGCTCCCAGTTTGGGGCACTTATTAAAGCAGCCCTGGGAAACGAACACGGGGGGGTTAATGCACCAGGCGTGGAGAATGGCTTTCAAATACTACCTCGAATAGGGATAGTATCTGTCTAGCTTATCTGTCTAGTTTATGAGCCAGTGGCTCGTCCATCCAAATTTTGAGAAACTGAGTGTATTCTCAGGACTCAAAAGGTTTGCCTGCTGAGAATTTGTCTTACAAATAAAGAAGCCCTTTGTAGACCATGTTCATAGACTTACTTTACCTATTTGTTGTTGATTTGTTTGTTGTTGATTTGAAACAACAAACACGTGAATTTCAGAGCTATGCGTTTTAAAACACGCATTGGGTTAGCTCCTCTCCTGGGCCTGAGCTGTGACCACGGGTCAGCCCTCCTGCCACAGGCAAGTGTTTGGAAGCCGTAGTGGGAATTCCAGCAGCCACATCCAGGGTTGAGAGCTTCCCTCTGCCCACGGAAGGCTGCATCGGGGAGATCGTGGCAGTGAATGATTCCATTGTCCACGGTGCTGATACCTGGTGTGGAAGGGATGATGGTATTGATTCTGGCTGCGGGCCGGAACTATTTTTAGCAGCTGCACTGGCCAGCCCGAGCCCTCAGGGCTGTCTCCATGTGGAGTGGGGCGGGGCGGGGGGAGGTGCAGGGTCTCCCCTGGAGGCCTCCAGCAAGGAAAGAGCACCCACATGTTGTCTGGCACCTTCCTTGGCAGCTGGAACGCATGTGAGCATTTCCCGTGGGGGCTGAGTCACCCCCTAACTGTGCTTGGAAGGGCGTTGAAATGGGACGTGAACACGGGCTGATACCACTGGGCAAGTGGTCCTATCCTGTCTGGTCCTGGGCCCTGGCCGGGACCTTGACTCTGAACTTGGCCAGCGGAGGGGCTGAAGGCAGTACCAGTATGTTGGAAGCCTGGCTTTGCCACCTCACTACGCATGGAGATGACGTCACAGCTCCTTGAGGGGGGCCTTGTGAAATAGACACGTTACTTAGCCCACAAGTGACCGGCCAGTGTTCCCTCTGTGCTGATGATCGGGGTCCCCGGCTGGCATCGGCTCTGAGCGTAGGGCCGGCACTGTCCCCAGGGAGCTCCGTGCCCCTCCCTTTAAGAGAGCTGCCCTTCCCCAGTGGGTGTGGTCCCACAGGTGGCCTGCCCTCCTTTCCGTGTCCCGGGCTGGAGAAGACCTGAGTCAGTACATGAGAGTGGTAGAGGCGGCCCTCCACAGAGAAACTGAAGTACCAAGGCCGATAACCACCTCCCGGAGCCAGCCAGCCAGACACCACCAGGAGAGCCCAGGGCTCCGGAACGGACCTCTCCACGGGAAAATAAACAACAGAACAAAATGGAAAATGAATGATGACTTGATGTGTTTGACTTTTGATGAATTTTCCAGCTTTGTCAGATAATGTGGGGAATAATTGCTCAGTGGTATATAAAAATGTATGTGTATGAAAAAGTGAGGCAATTGTCAACTCCAGAAAAAAACAAAAAGTTGCACAAGAAAGGAAAGCTAATCTTAGGGCCCTAAGTGGCTTAGTTGCAAGAACATTTAAGGAGTCATAATGATGTCAACATTAAACATTGATTTGGCCAAAGATTTGATGTGAGTAAATTGTGAAAATGGTGGGTAGAGTGAAAGAGGCAGGGGGTGGAGGGGGGGCACGTGACCTAAAAAATACCCAGAACAATAGGATAACTATATTAGTTTAAATGAGGAGGCAATGATTAAACAACAAATAAGAGGCTTGAAAGCAGGTGGCTGCAGGGAGAGGGAATTAGAGGTAGGAAGGGGTGCAGCGATAGGCTCTTTATCACAAGCCTTGCAGCACTATTTGATTTTTTAAACAATATTATCAAATTAGATTTAAAAAGGAAGACATAATAGTCTGAAAGTGACAGTCCCTCCTCTCAGGAGAAATTCAGCACAAGCACAAGTGACTGCGGAGTTGGTTTTAGAAAGGAAGCCCAGTGAGCGCACCTGGGCAGGCACCCCAGGGGCCGAGAGCTCCCCGCTGCTGTGTCCGGCGGCCCGTGCCCTGGTCACTGAGCAGGCTCAGGTCTGAGCACGGGCGGGCGTGACTAAGGCGGAATCATCTCCTGCCTTTGGCAGGTTTATGAGTCGGTACAGGTGGATTTATTGCTGCACAGCCAGCCACCAATTACCAAGTGAGGGGTTCCAACAGGCCGGAGTGGCGACAGACAGCGGGGGAGATGGAGACTGCCTCTGGCCCCGATCTCTTCTGCTGTCTTCTTCAGACGCGTTTCCTTTCCCAGTGGAACCAAATGCTGGCGTTTAAGCAGCAAAGGAGCTTGGGAGCTTTCTCCCGCCATAAGCTGGGCCCCGCCCCTCACTCACTGTCCTGCTCACACACCGCAACATGCCTCCTTCGGGTGTGGACGGGGTTCTCCTGCAGCCAGGCCCCTACAGGGCCCCTCAGGGCCCCGCTGCTCCCGGGGGAGTGTGGAGGGCAGGGTGGCCGGCTCTAGGCAGACTCACCCCTGGGCTCAACCACAGGACACAGCCCTTTGTGTCCAACTCCCAGCTGTTGTTACCCTCTGCCCTGGCGCACTGTGGCTGTCACAACAAATTCTGCCACCCGGAGGCTTCAACAACGGAAACTTTATTCGCTCACAGTCTGGAGGCCAGAAATAAAAACTGAGGCATGAGCAGGGCCGTGCTCCTTCTGAAGGATCTGGGGGAACCTTCAGGCCTCACCCCCAATGTCTGGGTTGCCGGCCCTTCTTGGCTCATAGCCGGCTCCGGCACCTCTGTCCCTGTCTCCACCCGGCCTTCTCCCTGGATGTCTCCTTACATCATCCCACCTCTGTGCGTGTCTGTGTCAAATCTCCCTTCTCACGGACGGGCACCAGTCGCACTGGATTCAGGGCCCACACTCAATCCCAACTCGACATCTGTGAAGACCCAAGGTCGCACCCAGGTGCTGGAGGTCAGGAGACGGGCAAGTATTTGGAGGAAACAATTTAATATCCTCCTGGCAGGTCCCACTCGCAGGCCCCCAGGCGGTCCACACCCCGAAAGACCCCTTCCCTCAGGGAGCCGGCCTGGAAGCTGTGCTCCTGGCATTGTCTGTCCTCTCGCCACCAATCTCGTCTCTGCTTTCCCATCAGCACCACCCACCCTATCCTGCTTTCTCCACGGTCCCTGAGCTCTTTTCCTCATGTGTAGTTCTTCTCATAGCTGTGGCTGTGAGACGGTTGCCATGTCAGAAACCCTCATCCCTGGCTTTGCTACACTCCTGCACCCCACCTGGCACACTCTCCCGCCTCAGTGTGGCCCCGCCTCCTGCCGGTGGCCTTCTCCCGGGGGCACGCAGCTCTGTGTCCCCTGCATTGCTCAGCCAGGGACGGGACAGACCACAGAGAACCTGATCTAAGTCAACCCAATGCTTCCAGAGCCATGGTTTGGGGTAGGGACTCCCACTGGGTCAGAAGGCGCTGCCACTCTCACAAGCATCTCAGAGTCTCTCTGATTGAGCTTTGCTTCCAGAGCCAGTGTAGGAACTACGCTGACAGCCCTGGCCCCTTGCTAAAACGGCTCGTGTGTGTGTGTGTGTGTGTGTGTGTGTGTGTGTGTGTGTGTGTGCACCCTCACCTGAGGATATTTTTTCCATTGAGTTTTAGAGTGGAAGGTATGGGGGCCGGAGGGAGAGAGTGAAACATTGATGAGAGAGAGACACGATTGGTTGCCTCCCACATGCACCCCGACTGGGCTGGGGATTGAACCTGCAACCCAGGTATGTGCCCTTGACCGGAATCAAAACCACAACCCTCTGGTGTGTGGGCCGATGCTCTAACCACTGAGAAATGCTGGCCAGGGCACATCTCACTTTTTTTTAGTTGTGCTTTTTAACTCACAACAATATCATGAAGCTGGCTCACCCACTTGCCTTGGCTCTGAACAGCTTTTGTGTACAGTGGGGCCTTGACTTACGAGGTTAATTCGTTCTGAGACCGAGCTCGTTAAGGAGCTCGTTAAGGAGTTCGTTAACTCAAATTACTCTATCAACTCAATGCAAAAGATCTGCCGAGACAGCTGGTATCTCAAAAAACTTGTTAGTCGGGACACTCGTAAGTCAAGGCCCCACTGTACTTCCAAAACCTATGGCACCTTCAAAGGGCAGAGGTCAAACCATTGTTTTAGAGACCGAGGAGGGGCCCCGGGGTGGGCCTTCCAACCAGCTGACTGGTGCTGGTGGGTCACATGACCTTTTGAGACCTCAGCCTTCTCACCTGGGAGGTGGGGTTGTGGTGTCCTCACTGGGAGGCTGTGGGAAGGAAAGATCACCAGTAGAGTACGTGCAGTGCAGACACATAATAAGAGCTCAATAAATAATAACTATAATGATTCATTGGGTTTAGCTTTCCAATGAGCACTGGCCTCGCGCGGTGTCCCTGTGAGCTCTGCGGTGTGTGTTCTGGGTCAGTTCCTGAGCTGACAGGCACGCCTGCGATGACTCAGGTTCTGCAGGGCTATTTCAGGAACCTGTGTAAGTGGAATCGCACAGAATTGGTTTTATTTCACTCAGCATAATGTCCTCGAGGTTCCTTCATGTTGTAGCCTGTGTCAGAATGTCCTTCCTCTTTATGGCTGAATAATACCCATTGTGTGTAGATGCCGCCTCTGTTTACCCGCGCACCTGCTGATGGCACTGGGGCGGCTTCCACCTCTGGGCTGTTGTGAACAACTGCTATGGATGTGGGTGTGCAAATATCTGTTCCGGGCTCTGCTCTCCGTGGTTCTGAGCATGTCCGCGGAGGTGACAGTGCTGGATATGGCCATCTGTGTTTAATTTCTTTGAGGAATGACGAATGTTGTATTTTAAATCAGGGGTTTGAGGATACAGTGTCAAAAGTCAGCCCCATTGGGCAGAATGGGAAAAGCGCCTGATCTTGTCAACCCAGACAGACCGGCTGGAGTCCTCGCTGTTTGTGCTGACCACCGAGTTACCTCGCTCTTCAGAGCCTCGGTTTTCTGGCCTGTGAAATGGGAGTGATACCGTCCATCTCACATCTGCAGGGTTTTGAGATGATCTGACTTAACTCAGAAAGTGCCAAAGCTAGTGGCTTAGAGCCAGCAAAAGTCACCCCTGCACCTGGTTTGTGCCTCCGAGAGCCAGACACACTTTTTGTATTTTTCAAGGGCTGTGAAAGGACAAGGATGGCGGAGGCAGGTGTGGCTGCAGAGCCTCGTCCTTCATGGGAAGATGCTTGTGAGGCCTCTTCACTTGTGCGGATGGTGGGCCCTGTGGTCAGAATACTTGGGTGCAACAGCCTGGTAACCTTGGCACATCTGTGCCTCGGTCTCCCCATTTATTAAGTGGCATGATCCCCCCCGCCCACCCCCCATGGCTCGTGGTCTAACCGCCCTGAGCTTCTGCTCATCACGGCCACATGGGTTGCTTCTAGCACATTCCACAGGGGCAGGGATTTTATACGCTTTGTTTGCTGCTGTTGTCTGTGTGCTTGGAACCGAACTTCGCAGAGAGCAGGCACTCAGTACATTTTTGCTGAGCAAATTCAGACCTCACTGGGTTAGGTGAGAACCACATGCGTTGATACAGGAAATTCACTGAGACGGTGCCGGGACAGGTGACTGCCGTGTGCAGTCGCTGCCGAGGGGGCAGGAGGCCCACAGGGCAGGTTCTCGGGGCCATCTGCTCTGCACACCGCCTGTGCCCAGTGTAACATGTGGATAAGATGGTCGGAGACACAGCAGAACAGGCCAGTGAGCCTCCCGGAGGCTGACACACGGGGTGTGGTGCCAGGAGGCTGTGGACCAGCTGGTGATCCAAGGCAAAGAGTCAGCTTCCTGGGGACCTGCCCGACTGGTCCCCACACCTACCTGAGCATCCCCAGCAGGTGGCCACAGGCGGAGAAATGGCAGGTCCTGCTTGGTGCAGTGTGTTCTGGGAACAGAGCCACCCTCTGCAGAAGCCGTTTCCCCATCAAGACCCCTCTGTCCTGTGGCCCTGATGGTAACGCCCAGGGAAGGAGTCCTCCCCGTTTCATAGGCAAAGGCACTGAGGCGCTCACTCAGCTCACTGTTACCATGCCAGGCCCTGACCCCAGGCAGGTGACCATGCGGGCTCCTGCTGTGCAGAGAATGGGGGCCTTGAAGATGCTGGAGGACCCAAGGATGGGGGATTCTTCTCGAGCTGAGGCCCAAGGCGGGGGCAGGGCTGGGGGGGGGGGCGGGACTGACTTTTTGCTGTGGAGATGGCTCTGCTCTGCTGCCTGCACTGTGGGTGCTCCTCCTCCTCCTGCCCCGCCCCTGCCCCTGCCCCTGCCCCAGGGACAGAGGGCTTTAGATGTCAAACCCCAAAGCTTTAAAGAGCTTGTTTACTGAGCTCCATGAATCCCCAGGGCCTTACCTCTGGGCCACTCAGGGGCCGGCTCCACCTCGCAAATGTGCTGACCTGATTTTTGCCCCACGTGTTCCCAGCACAGAGCCCGCGGCTGGGCTGCAGGGTGGAGGGAAGGGGCGGGCCGAGGTGGGTGGAGGAGCAGGTATGCGTGGCTTTGTTGACAGGAAAGTGAAATGATGTCATGGAACAAGTGTCTCCCTCAACAAGAAACGCGAGTTGAGCGGCATGCCCGCAGCCGAGGCCTGCCAGCAACCCGCTAAGAGGCTAACAGACCGCGTCCAGGCAGCCGAGGAGGGGGAGGAGGTGGGAGACACCGCCTCCAGCAGGCGAAGAAGCGGCAAGTGGACTCTGTGGGGGACAGAGGGACAAGCGGAGAGCCCTGTGGACGGGAACCCCAGGCCCGCACACCTTCCGCGCCCACGCAGAGAAGAGGGCAGTTACCGGAAAAGGAGGGGCTGGGAACAGGCTCCTCCACCTGCCAAGACGACACAGCCTGTCGTGACCTCGGACTTTCCCTCGGTCACCTGGCAAGACAAGAAAATGGGAATTACGATTTTTTTTTGCAGATAAGGAATTCTAAACCTGCAGGAAGGGGAATGGAAAGCCGGCAGCCCAGCCGGTGAGCAGCAGCGAGGAGAGGGCTGGGTGGGCTCCGCGTGCCAGGCCACACCGCCTTACCCTCACGGCCATTTCCGGTTAAGTAATGGCGGATGCAGGAGACCTTTGCACACTGGCCACTTGGAAGGAAGGAAAGAAACCCCACGTGTAAAGAGCTGGCTTACTGAGCATGTGCGTACAGGTCCCGCATCCACTGGGTCCTGTGGGTGCGCTGTCTCAGTCCATGTTCCTCCGGACCCTGAGCCGGAGCTTCCGTGGCCCATTTAATATTTTTATTGATTTCAGAGAGAGGAAGGGAGAGGGAGAGAGAGGGAAAAAAGCATCAATAATGAGAGAGAACCATTGATCGGCTGCCTCCTGCACACCCTTCCTCTCCTCCCCCTGGAGATGGAGCCCACAACCCAGATATATGCCCCGACCGGGAATTGAACCGTGACCTCCTGGTTCATAGGTCGATGCTCAACCACTGAGCAATGCCGGCCTGGCTTGTGGCCCAATTTAGACACGAGGAAGTTAGAAGCTGCTCCGTGTGGCAGTGAGGGGCTGACAGGGGACCCCATATCTGCTGCCTGAAGCCGAAGCTGCTCCATGCTGTCCAGAGAGGCTGAAATATGGGCGATTTCCAATTTGCTTTGGGTTCTGAGACCAGGCGCCTGCAGTGCTGACAGGCGGGTGGCAGGTCGTGGAGATGAGCCCTCAGCCCTTAGCTGCTGCAAGTCTCATTCTTCTGCAGGGAAGGCTCAGAGTGGGGACTGACAGCCGGCATGGCCCACCCATTACTAACGGACCTGGCCATGGCTGCTGGAGGAGCTGGTCAGTGACAGGAGCCCCAGGTCCCCCTCCGGCCACCTCAGAGGAACCCCAGCCAGTGGCCCTTGCAGCTTGGGGGTCCTGGGCTAACTTGGGAGTAAGTGGAAGGCCCAGGTATGACAGGCATGCCACTTGGGTGCTCCCTCTGCAGGGCCCCAAGGCCACAGGGAGGCTTTGTACGAGGAACAGGGTGACCCGGAGGGAAGAGGAAGGAACAACTGGGAGGGATTTTGGCGAAAGAGAAAGAGCAGCCCACCCTGGCCAAGGGCAATGACCTTGGTGTTCGGAAAGAATGCGATTGCACTGCTTTGTGCTGTGTGCAGCCCCAGCGAGCCGGGAGCAGTGATGAGGACGGGGTACCTGTATGGCAGCCGTGGGCAAACTACGGCCCGCGGGCCGGATCCGGCCCGTTTGAAATGAATAAAACTAAAAAAAAAAAAAGACCGTACCCTTTTATGTAATGATGTTTACTTTGAATTTATATGAGTTCACACAAACACTCCATCCATGCTTTTGTTCCGGCCCTCCGGTCCAGTTTAAGAACCCATTGTGGCCCTCGAGTCAAAAAGTTTGCCCACCCCTGCTGTATGGAGTGTGCAGTCAGCACCACGGGATTCTTCAACTCTGCGTCCTCCTATGGGGCCCCCGTGGGAGGCTGACTGTCAGATCCCAGGCTCATCTCTTACGTTGGCACTAGTCTGCCCCTCCTCTCCTCTCCCTGCTGCTGTCTAGGTCGGCCCATCCACCTTTCATCGGCCCTTGCTTTGGCTAAGCTGATCTCCTCAGCCCTTCACTGGGCCTCATCCCAGCTCTGACCTTGGGCAAGTTACTGAGACTCCAGCTGATGTGTCAGTTTCCTCGTTGGGTGGGGATGAGGCTTGGGTGAGTCAGCACGTGCTGAGGGCTTTGATCAGAGCCCCGCACACAGTAAACACCAAACACAGACTGGCCACTTTTATGGTTCCTGTTGTTCTTCCTGCCAGCAAAGCTCCTTAAAAACATACCTAATCACGTCACCTCCTGCTTTTAAATCCATAAAGAAGAATTATTATCTAAATGGTGTTGTGAACAGATTGGGTTAGATCCTCCCTACCAACTGAAACCAAAATAGTTTGGCTGTGAATATAAGAGATAAACCTAAGAATCAAAATTAGTTTTTAAAAACGGAGAGAAAAGTATTTAATTGCTCTCAGTATTTAATTGTTGGCATAAAATTACTGGATGTAATCATAAACATAGGAGTATGTTTGTCCACATAAAATAAAAATCTCCTGGAGTAGAAATAATGCAAGGTAAAAATAAGTGGGAAACGTAAAAAAAATCAGCATAATTATGGGCAAGCAAAGGGACGGACCTCTTAATATATAAAAGAGCTCTCATACATTAATGTGAAAAATACACTCCAGTAGAAAAAACGCTCAGTTACGGTAAAGGTTGACCTTGCCAGGGAAGATACAGGCCTAGGAGGTGACTACCCACCATAACTGCTTTTAGTTACAGTTTAATTTCAGACCATCTTTTGTGGTGACTTTAGGTCTCTGAGTTTGCAAGACCACCATGCAGGCCTCCCCTGAGCTTGTCAGGTCAGCATGTGGCCCCTTTCATCCACAAAGGCTACTGTCAGGAAGCAGAAATATGATCAAAGATTGTGAATGAGAAGGCTTAGGAAAACATCATCTTATCTAATAAAGAGGGAATATGCTAATTGACCCTCACACCATCACAAAGATGGCGGTGCCCACAGCCAATAAGGAGGGAATATGCTAATCAACTGCCCCACCCTCAAGATGGCAGTGCCCACAGCCAATAAGGAGGGAATAAGCTAATTAACTGCCATGCCCTCAAGGATGGTGGTGCCCACAGCCATAAGATGGTCGTCAGGGGAGAGCAGTTCTGAGCAATCAGGCCAGCAGGGGAGGGCAGTTGGGGGGACCAGGCCTGCAGGGGAGGGCAGTTGGGGGGACCAGGCCTGCAGGGGAGGGAAGTTGGGGGCAACCAGGCCAGCAGGGGAGGGCAGTTGGGGGGACCAGGCCTGCAGGGGAGGGCAGTTGGGGGGACCAGGCCTGCAGGGGAGGGAAGTTGGGGGCAACCAGGCCAGCAGGGGAGGGCAGTTGAGGGCAACCAGGCCAACAGGGGAGGGCAGTTGGGGGCAACCAGGCCAGCAGGGGAGCAGTTAGGCATTGATCAGGCTGGCAGGGGAGTGGTTAGGGGGTGATCAGGCTGGCAGGCAGAAACGGTTAGGGGCAGGCAGGCAGGCAGGCAGGCGAGCGGTTGGGAGCCAGCAGTCCCAGATTGTGAGAGGGATGTCCGACTGCCGGTTTAAGCCCGATCCAGTGCATGAATTTCGTGCACCGGGCCTCTAGTTTACAATATAATACTAATGGCGGACACATAGATCGTGGCCAGAACATATATGGCGAGAGAATGACCCGCAACCTCTGCAGCTTACAGTGCCCGGGGCTTGGTCAATGAGTGCCAGCTTTGCTAATTTTTATCCTCTCTGCTGAGGACTAATCAGAAGCAGTCAAATATGCTCCCCTAACCAATGACAGAGGACGGCCCACGTCCGTGAGCCTGCCCCAGCTTCCCAGGGAGGACGCCTCACCAGGGCATGCCTGCAGCCTTCCTGGTTTTCCCCCACGAAGCGTTCCCAGTCACTGCCTGCCTGTGAGTCTGCACTAGCACAAGTGATGGGGACGATGCCCCTTGTATAACATACTCCATGGGCACAACCCTGGCTTGTTTTCGTTTGCGTGGTCCTTGTTCACTCCCACAGTGGGGGAACCAGTCGCTTCATCCGTGTCAGGCTCTGCACGGTCACTGCTGTCCTGCTTTGGAGCAGAGACTTATCAAAGTCTCCTCCTGTGCCCACAAGGAACTGGAGACAATTTGGAAGATGTAAACATCCTTGTACCTTCCGTTTCCATCGGCGACCGCTCAGCCGAGACAAGCTGAGGAGCAGGGCAAGGACTTGCTGCGCCTGGGAGCAGAAGGAGCCAGCAGTTTGGCAGCGAGACACAGGGAAGCTTCCACAGGCCGGGCTCTGGATTCGGAGCTGGGTCCAGTCTCAGCCGTGCCCATCGGGCCTGGCACCAGCACCCGGTGCCCCAGGACCCCTGTGGACTAGGAGGCGGTGCAGGCTGAGTGAGACCTGGAGGGCTGAGTCAGCAGGCAGCTGTCACTCACTGTTCCTCTGGCCCATCACCCTCCCTGGCAAGGCCATGGCTCCGGGCGAGGGCTGAGCCTGGGAAAGGCATTTCGAAAGTGGCTCCTGAGTGAAGTGGGCGCTTTGGGGAGTGAATATCAATAGTGATTGTCTGCCCACGTGGGGAAGGGAAGGAAGCTGCCAGGTCTTGCCGCAGGGAAGAGATTGGGGGAAGTGGGAAAGGTCTGGAAGGCTCAAGATCCCCAACCCCCAGCCTCACCTCTAGCTGCATGTTAGCATGTGGCCCCTTTCATCCACAAAGGCCACTGGGACCTCCTGGGAGGGCCTGGGTGGGTCTCCAGGACTGGGAGCTCCTGCTGCTTTCGTGTCCTGAGGCTGCTCCCTGGTTCTGACACCTGTCGGTGGCCTGGCCACACACAGAGCTTCTCTGGACCCCTCTCCCTTCCCCTGTGAGAGGAGGGGCCACTGCGGCCCTGTCCTGCCGCCCGCCAGTGAGCAGGTGGGTGAAGAGTGAGGGAAACGTGTGAAAATGGCAAGCGGGTGTGAAATTCTTGTTGCCACCCAGGAGGGTCCCTTTGCCCTCAGGTGTGGTGAGGCTGTTGGAGGGTGAGGCCTGAGGCGTTCTGCTGCCCAGATTGGAGGGGCTCACATGGGTTCTGCCCCTTCTTGTGTTCCATTTGCTTTTAGCAAAACTCCCTTTGGGGGAGGCATCTGTTTAGCACTGAGCAGGCACCTCCACCCTCTATGTGAATTTTTCTCCTGCCAGAAGCCGCTGAGCAGCTACCGCTATTGCACAGCATCGTAGGTGAGGGTCCCCGGGTGGGAGGGGCTCGGTTACTGTGTCTACAACTTTGTTGTCACCCAGGGGGAAGGATGGTTTCAAAGCTGATGGACAGACTCCATCTCCCGTCAGCCCTCACTTGCCTGTGGATGAAACTCTCCAGCTGCCCCTGCTAAACCTCGGTGCTCGGGGGGGGACGCCAGCTGGGTTCCTTTCCTGTGGCTGCTCTCACCAAATGCCGCAGCACATATGTATTCTCTGAAAACAGCACATGCTTATTACTGCTGGGTGTCGGAGGGATGGTCTCCAGACGCTCCCGGGGAGATCGCCTTTTCCAGCTCCCAGAGGCTCGTGGCTGCACCACCCTAGTCCCTGCTCTGCGGCCACTTGGCCTTCTTGTAACCCAAGAATGGGCACGCGGTTTGGCCCCAGAGCTGGCATGCAAACGCGAGGACCCACGGCCTGGGAATCCGTTGGACTGTTGAGAGCATCGAATGCCCTTTTCCTCCCCTTCTGGGAAGCAGCCATGATCGCTGGCCGACAAGGTAGTGGTTAGGTTCAGGGAAGTGGCTGCACCTGTACAGCCTCCCACCTGCTGGCTGCTAATTACAGAGGAGAGGAGCCAGACAGCTACCCCGGTGCCCGCTCCGGGCTCTGCGGGCCTGAGCCGGCGTCCCCAGGTGCTGGCTGACAGCCGGGAGCACAGGACGGGCTCTCGTTGGGAAGATCCGCACTGTTGCTCCTGTCCTGAGGGCCGAGGCCGGTCCCCGTAGATGAGCGAGTAGCCAGCGGGCAGATACTCCCCCGGTCTTCCTGCCCACGAGCCACCCTCGCACTGGGGCCCAGAAGCCCACGAGCTCCCATCCCCATCTCCCCTCCTGCTCCCGGGGTGAGCTTAGCCAGGGCTGTGTGTTAGCCCGTGGGTGGGTCCCAGGTCCCACCGAGATGCCAGGCGTGTAGAAGGAGTGTCCAGGTGCAGAAGAGTGGAAGATGCTGGGGCAGCCCTGTGGCTGGCAACGTGGGGTCCCAGGGAGATGTTGGGGGGCCATCCTGGCAGCTGCCAAAGCGAGAAGCCGGGCCAGCGGGTGGAGGGCAATAGGAGATGCTGGGGAGCAGGCAGGAAGGAGTTGTCGTCTGGGAGGTGTGCTGGGAAGAGGGAAGAATTCCATAGGCCTGGCGCTCATGGCCGGCCCCACTACCTAGAAAGGCTTAAAGCATCTGGTGAGTACTGGGGAACCAGGGAGTCTAGGTCTGGAAAGCATCGGTTCCTGGCGGGGTTTCAGGCACGGGGAACACCTGTGGGGGTGCTTGCGAGGTCACGTATCAGATGGGGCTTCTTAAGAAAAGGTGGGTCAGAACTGCATGCTCAGTTGATGTGGCGCTGCTGGGCTCGGCCGGGGAGCCCTTAACTCCCCCCTCCTCCCCCCAACTCAGGGGTGGTCCCTGTTTTCGGCTGAACAATGGCCCCCAAAGACAACCTCATCATAACTTCTGGAGCCTGTGAATAGGACCTTGTATGGCAAAAAAGGACTTTGCGCATGGGGTCACATTGCAGACCTTGAAAGGGCTGATGATCCTGCATTATCCAGGTGGGTCCCAGTGCCACCACGAGGGCCCTCGTCAGAGGGTAGCAGATGACGAGGCAGCCATGTGACAGGGAGGCAAAGACTGGAGTGATGTGGCTGCAAGGCAGGGCATACAGACCGCCACCAGAAGCTGGATGAGGACCCAAGGACGCTCCCCTAGTGTCTCCAGAAGGAGCCGTCCCCGCTGTCACTCTGATTTTAGCACCTTGAGACGCATTTTGCACTTCTGGTCTCTAAAACTGCAAGAGAACACATTTGTGTTGTTCTGAACCACTAAGTTCGTGGTATTTGTTACAGCAGCCACGGGAAACTCATATAGTCCCAGGCGGAGAGCTGTGGGCTCCCGGAAGGGCTTGGGGACCCCAAGTTGCGTCAGAGTGACTGGAGCTGAAAGTCAGGCCTGTGGCCCCTGTTATCTCAGAGCAGAGATTATGTGGGCAACACCGAGGGGCTGGGGCGGGGAGAGTGTCTTTCTTTTGTACCTTCCTGTACTGATTGTCTTCTACCACTAAATGTCTTCATTTTTTTAAATGCCGTTAGGAGTTATCAGTGAGGGGAGATTTTGTGTTTCCTTGTTTGTACTTGTCTAAGGTAGAAGAAGAATGCTCACAACCACCACCTAGATGTTCTGGATTCGGTTACTCTCTCCTGGGGAATCTGCCTCGTGAGTCCCTCCTGGCTGCTCCCTCCCCCTCCTCCCCTCTCCCCTGCCCCCTGCCACTCCGCTTACCAGTTCTTGTCTGGAGAACTGTTCTCTTGTCTACGGGCATCCAGGTCTTCAGGTGCCTTTTTAAGGGTGTATTTTCCTAAATAAAGGTGACCCGGCCCAGCTGGCGTGGCTCAGTGGTTGAGCATTGACCTATGAACCACGAGGTCACCGTTCGATTCCCGGTCAGGGCACATGCCCAGGTTACGGGCTTGATTCCCCAGTAGGGGGTGTACAGGAGGCAGCAGATCCATGATTCTCTCTCATCATTGATGTTTCTCTCTCTCTCCCTCTCCCTTCCTCTCTGAAATCAATAAAAATAATTTTTTTAAGATGATCCGTTTCTTACCCGAGTGCCCTGTCCCCTGGCCACTTGGCGTGTTCTCACCTCGTTGCCCACATTTGTTGCACACTTATTTCAGACCATGCAATGTGTTCAGGGTTTAAACACTATTCCTATCTTCACGGTCATTTCATAAAGTGGCTGGTAGTTCCCGGTTTTAAAGATGAGAGAACTGTGCGAAGTTTGGAGACAGGCCCGAATCAACACAGCCAGTCCTGGCTGACCAGGGCTGCTCTTAAGGTCACCATATCCAGGCGGACGCTGACTGTGGAGGAAGATGTGGGCAGCTGGCCCACACCCCTGGGGCTCTGGGGTGGCTGAAACACTCGAGGGGGGTGTCCCTCTACTCTTCCCCCCCGTTCCCTCAGCAGGGCACAGACGGAGGCCAGAACCATCTCTGGGGCAGGCACTAGCCAGTTCTGATGGGCCCGGCATATGCACAGGATTCGTGTCTCCAGTTTTAGAAACTGACCTTGGGCAAGGACAGCTCCCGTTTAGCCCCAGATTTCACTTCCCCTGCAGCGTAACACCGTTCTCTCTTGCCCGCAAAATCAGAGGTGGAGAGCACTGGGTCTCCTCCGTCACTGTGGTCTGCGGTTTCTGAGTGTAGGGGGCGCATGCGGACTGGTGCTCACGTGCACACGTATGGGCCATGAGTTACCATGAGCTTTGCACTCCTGAGCCTGAACTAACCTCCGTTGTGTAAAACTTGAAGCAAAAAAGACAAAACCTAGGGTGCTTGTGGTTTGGGTTTATAACACGTGTGTGTGCCCGTGTGTGTGTGTGTGCCCCCGTGTGTGTGTGCCTGTGTGTATTTTACGTGCGTGTGTGCATGCATATGCCTGTGTGTGGTGCACGTTTGTGCATGCGTATACATGTGTTAGATATGTCTGTGGGCTGTTTGATCTCTGCCCCAAATACAGTTCCTGAGCCTCACAGCGTGAGCGGGGCCACAGCAGCCCTTGGATGGATGCAGGATGTTGCCCTGTAACTCAGGTGAGCAGTCAGGTAGGATGGTTTCCGATTTCCCCCGTCTCCAACGGACCCATTTTTTTCTCAGTCCACTGACAAGTATTGGATGCCTTCTGAAGAAAATACAGGGGAGGAGGGTGACAAGTGTCCTGACCCAGCCCTGGTCACCAAGAAGAAAAACAGACCCATGTCAGCCACCCTCGGGTCAAACTACTGGACCCAGGCCTATCTGAGTGGCGCCTGCCTCCTCGGCGGCCTGGACATGTCAGACCTAAGGTGTTAGCACATCCAAACCAAGAACAGTCGAGTCTTGAGGGCAGGTCCAGATGCCTCCCAACGAGAAGTCAAGAGAAAGGAATGTTCTAGAACAGATGCAGAAAGCACTGGCTGGGGAGGGGCCTATGGAAATGCATGGTCTGACAGTCCTCCCTGCGCTTTGGCTTCAGATACGTTTCTTGTCTGTCGAAGTCGTGAGTAGGTCGCCCTCTAGGCCGCCTGGTGTGTGGTTTATCTAATTCCCCAAAGCTGAGTTCTATTTATGCCCCGGTCTCTGGTGGGCGTGCCTGAGCCTGGCTCCTCTTACTCCTCTGAGTCAGAGGTTTTAGACCCATTTTGCAGATAAGGGATCAGAGGCTCTGAGAGGTGAACTCACTTGTCTCAGCTCGTTGGTGAAGCTGGAATGGGTGCAGGTGGTCAGAGCCCAGAGCCCATCTCGCGAGCAGTGAGCAGTGAGCAGCGTGTGAGCGAGTTGCCCAAATCTGATGAGGCTCGAGTTTCAGAGCCGGGCTCTGTGGGGAACAGAGGGCTCATTGTGGAGCTTCTGCTCCCAGGGGCTCAGTGAGGGAGCCAGACATGTGAGCAGGGACTGTCTAAACTAGGGCCAGGGTGCAGTTATATAAGCAGCAGTGGACACAACACAGGGTGGTAGCTGAGAGATGAGTGTGGCCATCAGAATTCTTAAAGCAGGCTCACTGGGAGGCTGGCCTGGGCGTTTGCAGGTGGACAGGTGCAGAAGGGAACAGCAGGTGCGAAGGCTTGGAGGTGGGCAGCACCCGGATGTTTGATGCCCCCAAAGGAGAGGGAGATGGGGACGGAGTGGTGTGGGAGGGTAGGGCTGGCTTATGAGGAGCCAGGTGGGGAGCACTGAACACTGATGATGATGGCTACGGGATCTCGGTTCCAGAGAGTTCTCCAGCCACTCTGGTGGGATTGGGGGAGAAAGGAAGGATAAAGGGAGAGAGATGTACAGGAAAGCTCTGGGTCCCAGGCTGGAGAGAAGCACCAAGCACACAAGAAAGGGCTTCATTTCTCCAGGGGGATCACCAGGCAGCAAAGTGGGTGCAGCTATCCCACGGGAGGTTGACCACCTGGCCTTGCCCTGGACCCTGCTCCCTAGAGCAGAGACTTCCGGGAGGGTGGCCAAGGGAGTGTGCAGGTGACGGGGGAAAGGCATAGGTGTGGGACCCTCGACTCTTTTGCAAACAGATCAAGTGTGCTCCGTGCCACCTTCTTACAGCTGCCCTGGGCTCGCTCAAATTCCTGCCCTCCCCCTTTCAGGCCCCAGCCTTCATCCTGCACCCAGAGGAACTGGCTCGCCCGGTTCTGTAAGTGCAGGTGAGTGAGGCCCTGGCCTAGGAATCTCAACTTGACCTTGAGATCTTCTTCCTGGGGAAGCGAGAGCCTGTGCCCATGGCGTAGGACTGGGGCCCACTCCCTCCAGTCCAGCAGGTGAGGAAGGACACGCAGGGAGGTGGCCGGGTCCGCGTTTTCTTTTCCCCCGTTCCTCAAGTGCAATAAGTTACACTTGGGTAATAAGTTACTAATGGTGTTGCCACGTGGGGTAGGTGTTGTTATTCTCTCAGTTTCACAGACGGGGAAACTGAGGCAGAGGGGCCAAATAGCTTGTCCCCCCATGTGAGCCTGGTCGGCAGCAGAGCCACACTGCACAGCCAGGCTGTCTGGCACCAGAAACACACTTTCATCCACCAAGCGGAGGTTCTCCAAGTGGGGTCCCCAGCCACCAGCATCAGCGGCACCTGGACCTTGTGGGGACGCACATTCTCAGGCCCCCCTCCGAGCCCATCGACGGCGCGGGGCTCGGCAGTCTGGGCTCCGACCGGGGCGCTCTGGAGCTCGCTCAGGGGTTTCCTCAGTGGGCACCCGCTTGCTGCACAAGCCGTAGCCTCTCCGCAAAGGCCTCGTCTGTGGCTGCGCGTTTCCCTGTGTTCTTTGCAGAAGAGGAGGGAGCGGGAGCCCTGCAGGCTGCCCCACGTGAGCCCATAGAGCTCCTGTCATCTGCAGACGGGACCTCCAGGGACCCCGGGCTGCTGAGCAGGCCTGTGAACGTCCCAGTTATGTTTTATGCAGGGACCTGGTTGTAAAATGTAAAGACCAGTAGGAGATTCTCAATGGGGGCTTTGTGGACCGTGTGTTTTTGCTTCAACGTTTTGGCTACGAGATGATTTTAAGGACCCAATAGAACTCTCTGATGGCCCATAGCCTGACGCCCGGCTCTAGGCTGGGAGCTGCTTCGGAGCCGAGAAATCCAGGCCCCGGGGCTGGGCTCGGGGGCTCCCACTCCTCTCACCTCCCAAGACCTTGGCTACGCACCCCCCCCCCCCCCAATATAAAATGAAAGCATCGTTTGTGCAAAAAGTAGGGAGATTACCTAAAAACAAACCAAGCAAACAGCCTGGAAACACCCCAAGCCCCCTTTTAATAAAGACAGTGAGTGAAGGCCCAGCACCCCAACCCCAACCCCAAATTCCTCTGCAGACTTAGTAACCCAAGGACACCTGTGGGACAGGTGCCCCCCAGACCAGAACTCAGTCCCCAGGAACATGATGCCTTCACATCTCTGAAGAGCCCCCTGCCCTTCCAGGGGGCACCCCCATGTGGGAAGAGTGTGTCCGACCTTTGGCCTCGGACAGTCCTGCGGCCCGAGCCCTCTGGCCTCTGCCACTTAATCGCTGGGCCAGTTGCAGCACTCCTCTGGGCTCGGCCATTTTGCATCCTGCCAGCATAAGCAGCTGGGCTCAGGTTGGCACAGTGGCACTTGTGTGGCATCCATTATTGGCCAGCGGAGTCCCAGGCCCGTCTGGATGCCAGGCGTGTGGAACAGACTCCGCCTCTGGAAGAGGAGCTGCAAAGTCACATTGCACAGGGGCGTGCGTGGGTCAGAGAGCGGGACAGTGGGGGCTGTTTCTACAAATAACTGCCCTGGGATGGCTGCATTTAATCCTCACAGCAACCCTCTGGCCTGAGGGGGAAACTGAGGCACAGAGAGGTTCAGGCCCTTGTCTCGGCCAGGAATTGCAGCCTAAACCCAGAGCCTGAGCTCTCTCGCTCTCTGCACTCGGGCCTGGGCTGTGTGCTGGGGGCTGGAGACAGACTCATGCCCTGTTCTTGCCCCCGGTGCTCACCGCCCTCACCTCCATGACTGCAGTCATGCTTAGGCACCTGGAAACGGTGGGAGGCAGGAGTGGATTGCTCGGGCCACCTCTGTGCTGCCCCAGAGAAGCGTCTCTCCAATCCCTCCTACCCCCTCCTCTTCCTCTCCCAAGAAAGCCTGTGGCCTTCTTCCCAGGCCCTCGCACCCCATCCTCAGGCGTGGGGTTGCAGACAGGCTGTCCCCTCGGTGGCCTTCGTCAGACCCCACTGGTGTGTACACTGGGCTCATAAATAATTCAGGCTGGCAGGTCTCCAGGGAGGAAGCAAACACCCAGTGCTCACAGCCGGGCAGGCTGCAACAAGAGCCGGTGAGTCATGCAGCTGGGGCAGCAGGAGGCTCCCCGAGGCCCAGGTGGGCTCGGGGCTCGGAGCTCGGGGCCACGCTTGTCTTGCAGAAGCTGTGCACCTGGGCCCTGCGGGTGCTCAGAGTGGCTAAGGGAGGCCTGTCTCCAGCCCGGAGGACGGAGAGCTAAATGCGCGCTCACCGGGCCAGCCTCCCTCTGGACCAGCAGCTACCCTGTGGCCCGGAGGAAAGAGCTGGGGCTGCTGAGCAGCGGGCTCTGGTGAGAGGGACCTCAGGCTGCCGGCTCGGACATGCCTCCAGGCCTCCTGTGCTGGGAGAGAGGCAGCCGCTGTTTGTTGAAGGCACTGGTGATGGGCTATTCTGTGACCTGCAGCCCAATGCATCCGAATCCATAGTGAGCCATCGGCAGGGCCTGGCATGTCTTTTGCGGATTTCTGTTCACTCCAGCAGAGCCAAGCAGGAGGAGGCTGGCATGGTGAGCGAGCATTTAGCTCTCCATCCTCTGGGGTGGAGACAGGCCTCCCATAGCCACTCTGAGAACCTGCAGGGCCCAGGTGCACAGCTCCTGGTGTTCAATTACCTTCAGTTGCCCTGGATACTGCCTTCATGGTTTCCTGTCTAGTCCACTTCATAGGCTATGAGAATTAGCCATTTAGAAGCAGGGCTGCCTTCCTCCCATTCATCACCATTCACTTTAAGAAAAATGGGAAAAGAGAAAAGAATAAACCTTGCGGAAGTGCCAAGTGTCAGGTGAGGCACGTGAAAAACACATTCATCTCACACACCTGACCTTCATCACAAGGTGGTGACCGCTGTGTCAGTCTTCTCATCCTCAAGCCCAACTCAACATCAGCCTCCTCCACTGGCCAGGGACCTGCCTGTGGAGGTAACAGATTCTCCCACTGCGAATGCACCTTCCTGGCCAGTACCCTCCCTGTCACCCAGGAGCCCAAGGGTGGTGGGAGAGATGGGCTGTGGGTGAGGGCATGGAGTGCCACCACACGGACTTGGTTGACTCTGGGCAAATTACCTGGCCTCATTCACCTGCTTCCTCATTTCTATCGCAGGTGCTCACCTGGTAAAGGTGTTTGAAGTGTGTTTGTGTGGCACAGAATACAGGCACCAGACCTGTTAGTTGTTACTCAACACTACAAGGTTTTCCTTCTGAAATGCCATCGCTCTGCCCCTCTTGGACAGTCACAATCCTTTCCCTTCATTACACTCACCTGGATATTTTCTCTCTCTTCCAGTAGCAGGCAGCTAGCTCCTTAAGAGTAGGGTCCTTGCCCTCAACCAGTGCCCAGAAGAGAAACACTCAATTTTGTTGACTGTATGGGCACACCTCCCTTCTCCTCTCCCTCCCTTTCCTTTCTTCCTTTCTTCCTTCCTTCCTTCCTTCCTTCCTTCCTTCCTTCCTTCCTTCCTTCCTTCCTTCTTTCCTTCCTTCCTTCCTTCCTTCCTTCCTTCCTTCCTTCCTTCCTTCCTTCCTTCCTTTGGCTTATTTGTTCATTCATTAATGCAGCCATAAACTCAGAAACCCATGTTTACACCTATATATGCCAGGACACCCAACTATCTTTGATCCAGAACTCTGCCCTCCAGGCTGCTGTCCCCCGATTGCATTAGGAAGAATCATTTGAGTCTTTGCCAAACCACCTGAGAATCACCAGCAAAATCACAAAGACGAACTCACCTTCGAACAGCTCACACGGCTGGCTCATAATCCTTGCACTTCTGATCAAAGGGCCCCTCGGCCACGTGTGAGTGCGCCTTGGCCGCTCCCTGCCTCCCAGTCCTGAGGCCTTCAGGAACTTGTTTATGTTCCTCATCCCCCTCTGAAGGACGTGTGAACTGGGGCCTGTGCCAAGGATGACACATGATACTAGAGCCCCTTCTGGAAGACTGTCAGACACATCAAACATCCCAGCAGATCAACACAGCGGCTTTGAGATTCTTGTTTTGAGTGACTGCTGTTTCAAAGGGACAGCAGAGGCCCACAGGGTGGCCCTGCGGAGGTGCCCCACACACCCACGATGACCCTCCACTGTGACCACAGAGTCCTCACTCAGTTACTGGGCTACTCAGGGGCGTGGTGACTGATTCTCCACATGGGGGGTACCTTCCAGCCTCCCCCCAGACAGGGCCCTGGCCCTGCTACTCTGTGACCCAGTGGACTCCTGGGCCCAGGGCTAGCTTCCCGTCAGGCCCCATTGCCTTCCCAATGACGTTGGCTCCTCTGGGGGCACATTAATGCCTAGAATTGGCCTAGTGAGTTAATTACAGTAAATTATAAAATAGCCCTTAAATGGATTGCCCGCAGTTGGTTAGCCAATGGGTGAGTGAATGTTTTCTGCAGAGCTCACTTGAGAGAGAAAGTGTATGTGTGTGTGTGGGTGGGTGGGTGGGTGGGCGGGGGGGAGGGGCGGGGGGGGGGAAGTGAGGTGTTGGAGGGAGGGGCAGGGATGACCTCTTCAGTCTGCCTTGATCAGCTGATCAGCTCTGACAAGAATAAGCACCATTTACTGAGCTATGACTGTGGACTAGATTTTTTTTAAATGTAATGGTTCAATCTTATAAATTCCTACTTGAGTTGAGGGTTATCTCCACCTTACAGAGGTGAGGGGGACCGTAGTTGTTTATCATCAGAAAATGAGAATCCTCGTTCTCCTCTGGGTCCTGGGAGGTGCCACCCCCACCCAGAGGTGGCCAGGTGCCTCCTGGCTGATGAGTGGGAAGCCAGGAGTCCAGTCCTGTGACCCTGGACAAGCTGCTCTCCCTGGAGTACAGTGCCTTAGTCCTCAAATGAAGGAGTTGACATCTTTATTCATGACATTACTTTTCCCCATTTGGCTAGTAAGATCAACCATCTCCTTGCCGGGGCCTCCCCAGTCTGAGTTTTGATGTTTCCAGACTTCTTCCTCATGTGAACACTTTACTTGGGCCGCGGTGCCCTCAAGAAATAACTTTGGAAAAGAAGAGCATTTGAAGGACCTACAGTGCCTGACTTTGGGGGTAATTACAAAACCACGGTAATAAATGCAGTGATATTGGCATCAGCTAGACCAGCAGACCCATGGAACAGAAGAGGTAATCCAGAAACCGAGCAACGCTTGTGTGGTTAGACCTCAAAACCATATCTTGAATTACATACAAATTTAACTCAAAATGGGTCATATATCTATATGTATCATATGTAAAACCTAAAGCTATTAAAAAGCTAGAAGACATAAGAGAAAATCTTAGTCACTTTGGGTTAGGCAAAGCTTTCTTAGATCAACATCAAAAGCATACCCTGTACAAGGAAAAATTGATAAATTGGACTTCATCAAATTTAATAATTTCTAAAAAAAACCCACAAGAAACAAACAAAAATTTAAGAATTTCTGCTCTTGAAATACACAACTAAGTAAATGAAAGGACAAGCCAGGACTGGAGAAAATGCTGACAAATCACATGTCTGATGGAGGACTTGTATCCAGTGTACATACAAAACTATCCAAACTCAATAATAAGAAAACCAAGAACCCAATTTTTTAAAAATACATTTTTATTGATTTCAGAGAGGAAGGGAGAGGGAGAGAAAGATAGAAACATCAATGATGAGAGAGAATCATTGATTGGCTACCTCCTACATGCCCCCCCACTGGAGATTGAGCCCACAACCTAGGCATGTGCCCTTGACAGGAATTGAACTGGGACCTTTTAGTCCGCAGGCCGTCGCTCTATCCACTGAGCCAAACCAGCCAGGGGAAGAACCCATTTTTTTTTTTTTAAAAGCAAATTATTTGAATAGGTACTTCAACAAAGAAGAATGCAGAATGACAAGTAAGTTCTCAAAAAGGCGATCACCAGCAGCATCAGTCATGGAGACAATGCAAATTAGGCTTCCCATGGGCCATCACCACATACAGACACAATTAAAGAGACGGCCACACCAAGGGCTGGCAAGGATGCAGAGTCACGGGAACTCCTGCGCTGCTCTCAGGAATAGGAAATGGTGCAACCACATTGGAAAACCATGTGACAGCTTCTTAAAAAGGTAAGCAAACCTACACCGGCAGTATGACCCAGTCACGCCACTGCTAGGCATTGGCCAAGAGAAACGAAAGCAGGTGTCCTTGTGGAGACTTTTGCACAGATAGTTATAGCAGCTTCCCAGGTAATAGCCGAGAATGGAAACTACCCAACTGTCCGTCAACCAGCGAGATGGACAAACACGGGGGTCTCCATTCTATAAAAGGACGGGTATGATAGGTTAACTCTCTTGATTGTGGTGATGGTTTCAATGGTGTGTGTATATATGTCAAAAACATTTCAGATTGTACTTCCAATAGGTACAGATTATTATTGGCAATTATACCTCAGAGTTGTTTAAAAAGATTTTTTTTTAAATGCATTCAAAATGAGTGGGCATTAGGGGCAGGGGAAACTTTAGAGTAATGGGATAGTTCTCTGTCTAGATCAGTGGTTCCTAATGTGGGGCACACGCCCCACTGGGGGGCAATTTGATTTTTAAGAAGGGCAATTCGAGAATGAGCTATTAACAGTGAATTTTTGCATTTCTTATGGTTCTAGGGGCCTCATATACAGTATATAAATATATATCCTATCTAAGAATAGACAAACATGGTAATTGACCATACCTTCACTACGCTTCCCATTGGCTAATCAGCGCGATATACAAATTAACTGCCAACAAAGATGGCGGCTAATTTGCATACTGCAGGCAGGGACAGCGCAGCCACCAGCGCCAGCCGCCATCCCTGGCCGCAGGCTGGCCCCAGAAGCCGGTGATCGGGGGGTGATGGGGGTCCCCTGCCCCAGGCCTGACACCTCTGGCGGAGGCGTCAGGCCTGAGCAAGGTGCCAATCCGGCGATGGGAGGGTGATGGAGGTTGACACCTCTGGCTGAGGCATCAGGCCTGGGCGGGGGCGGAGCCATCAATCAGAGGGATTTGGAGGGTCCCCTGCCCAGTCCTGATGCCTCTGGCCGAGGCATCAGGCCTGGGTGAGGGGCCGATCTGGCGATCAGAGGGAGATGGGGGTCCCCTGCCCAGGCCTGACACCTCTGGCAGAGGCGTCAGGCCTGGGCAAGGGGCTGATCTTGTGATGGGAGAATGATGGGGGTCGAGGCCTCTGGCCGAGGTGTCAGGCCTGGGTGAGGGTGGAGCCGGTGATCGGGGGGAGATGGGGGTCCCCTGCCCAGGCCTGAAGCCTAGGCCAGAGGCGTCAGGCCTGGTTTGGGGAAGGGGGCTAAGCCGGCGATTGGTGTGAACTACAGAGGAAACACCTTTTCTGACCGCTCATTGGCTAAGCTCCCTGTATGCCACTGGTAATATTCTTAGTAACTTGGGTAATAAGAATCCAAAAAGGTCATCTAGGGTTTTTCAGCACACTCCTGGAGAAAAAAATGAAGGTCCACTGCTGGAGGGCTAAGAAATGTCATATCCTGCCCTAGCCGGTTTGGTTCAGAGGATAATGCCTTGGCCTGCCGATGGCAGGGTCTGCATTCAATTCTGACCAAGGGCATGTACCTAGGTTGCAGGCTCCTCCCTGGCTGGGGCCCAGACCAGGGCTCATGCGGGAGGCAACCAATCAAATTGTTCCTTTCACTTTGATGTTTCTCTCTGTCTTTCCCTTTCTCTTCCACATTCTCTAAAATTCAATGGAAACATATCCTCAGGTGAGGATAAAAAAAATAATAAAGAAATTATTATTATATGAAAGACACATCTTGAAAATGCCTAAAGAAAGTTGTCATTTTTTCATGGTGAAGGGACTGGAGTCTGTGTTGATGAAAAAACCTTGCTGGCTGCGGTGACTGGCAGTGGCTGCAGCAGCGGGGTGATGGGGCTGGTGCCTTCCCCTGATCAGCCCAGTCACCTCCCACAAAGGGAGGCCAGACTGCGGCTTAGGCCCTATCCCCAAGGGGAGCAGGGAGCGGGCCTAAGCCGTCACTAGGACATCCCCTGAGGGATCCCAGTATGTGAGAGGGGGCAGGCTGGGCTGAGGGACAACCCCCCCCCCACCCCCCCACCCCCGTGTACAAATTTCTTGCACCGGGCCCCTAGTTGTGATATATGTATGCATTTCAATTCTCTATATGTTTTGAAACTTTATTTGCTATTTTTTCATATCACTTCATAGTATTGTTATTTTTAAAACAATTTCTTAGTGATTTCTTCCTCAGGACTTCAACTGTCCTTTCATTATTTTATTTTTCTCTTTATGGCTGCCATGTTCTTTGGAATCTTGTTTAGACCAAGTTAATGGCCTTCTAGGCTTCCTCCATGTGAATAGGAGTTCACTTTTTGAATAATAAGAATTATATTTCACAGGGAAGGGTGGGGGGGATCATGATTTTAGAGATGCTTAGGTGGAGCATGTCCAAAAAAAGGCTGGGAGCCACTGCTTCGGATTGTGGTAGTAGCTACATGACTTAACAATTGTCCAATTCACCAAATTACATACTTAAAATGGGTGGATTTTATTGGATGTAAATTATAGCTCAATAAAGCTGGGGAAAAAGAAATTTGCACTACAAAAAACCTTAGCTTTTAAAGACAAGGGAAAAATACAAGGGTGTTATGTAATTGTCATTCTAATAAAATGAACATTGTACTTACAGGAAAAAAAAATTAAATATATTCTACATTACAAAAATAACATTTGTTACCTTAAAGCAAAAAATAAACCAACACCATAAAACCAAAAAACCTTCGTTGCTTTACTTATCTGGCTATTGAAAGCAACTGTGAGCTGAATAATTGTTATTGATAAATGTTCACATTATGTAATCAGTTTTTAACCTTATTTGCTTTAATGCCATGCTAGTGGTATTTTCCACAAGCATGTATTATTTTCAGAATTGCCTTGCTACTTTTAACTTTTCACAAAGTTTCCCTGGGCGTCTTGTTCAAGAAGGCATGTTGTGACTAAAAATTTGAGTTTGCCGATGAGTTCAATGGAACCTTCACGGTGAACCCTGATGTTATCAGGTGAGTAAACAGCCTGAGCCAATTCTGGCAAAAGAACAATCTCACGGTTTTTGTAATAAACGTATCAGTGATTCAGCCCAGGTATTTTCTCAGGTTCTGTGTTTCGGCTTCCATCCAGAGAATCTTCCTTGCATAAATGTTTTTATAAGGAGAAATGTGTCAAATAGGCGTCTTTTCACATATGGTACTTTTGAATGCTTTGTCAAGTTCATATGCTGAAAATCATAGGCCTCCTCAATCTTACTACACTCTGATCCTAAATATATATAGTATCCGTCCAATTACCGTATACGCTCCACCAAACCCACCCCACGGAGGAGGTGTTCCACGGAGGATGTCGGAATGCCAGGCACCCTCAGTCACTGTTGGGGCGGGCGGGCGTCATGCTGTTTATTCAGCTCCTCCCTTTCGTTGGCGGCTACGGGTTTCCATAGTCTTCCTGTCTGTGCTCTTGTTTCCAACAATTGCCATGATTTGCCACACGTTTCAAAAGAAGGAGGTTTTGGTTATCTACTGTTGACTCGTTTGAACAAAATGCAACCAACATATAGAGGACGCCGTTACACACACACACACACACACACACACACACACACACACACACATCCAGTACCACGGTGAGTAATTCAGACTGACTCATGAAGGACTTTCTAAAGGCTCCGTGCTTCTAAGATCCGACCGATGGTAAACCTCAAAGAAGGAAAGTCTGTCCTGCCCTGGTTAAGTACTTGCTTGTAATCTGCATTAGCTTCACCCCAGAAATTTTGGAGTTCAGTTACTCTAACTCCGTCCATGTAAAAATACTCATACGTTTTGATATCTGCAGCTTTTATTCATTAGAGATAGACTGCCATTGTGACGGCTCATTTAGAAATTATGTGTTTCCTACAAGTAATTACAATCCTATTTCTCCTCCATACTTTATTTATTTTTAAATATATTTGTATTGATTTCAGAGAGGAAGGGAGAGGAAGAGAGAGATAGAAACATCAATGATGAGAAAGAATCTTGATTGGCTGCCTCCTACACACCCCCTACTGGGAACCAAGCCCACAACCCAGGCATGTGCCCTTGGCTGGAATCGAGCCTGGGACCCTTCAGTCCGCAGGCTGACGCTCTATCTACTGAGCCAAACCAGCTAGGGCCTTCCTCCATACTTCCTAATTTAATGACAGCACATTTCTATGATGATGTATGTGACATCATTTGTATTTGTATTATCACCCCAAAATCAAATGATATTATCAATATTAAATATTTAACCGAGTTTACATTTTGCAGTTTAAAAACATGAAATGGCACATCTTCAACAGAATAAATGTTGAAAGCATTACTTTTATTTAGTGATTTGAATAAAAATTAAATAATTATTCGAATTAACCTAATTGGCTTTTCTACTTAAAGTGTCTGATAAGACGTTACACTGGCCCCTTTCACCTGCTTGTGAAAGTCATCTGCTCATGGAGCCAGCACTGCGCCTTGTAAATGCACAAGAAAACCCTGAAAATGAATGAAAGTCGTTAGAGTTGTCATTTGAACTAAATAAAAAGTCATTCTTCACAGAGTGCCCACCGAGCCCCGCTGTGTCCACTCTGTCTTCGGCAGTGAGGAAACCGTCGCTGACTTTGCAGTAAACACTGGCTTACTGAACAGGTCCGCGTCTTCTGGTTTTCACACGATCACGGACGTCACTGACACATAGTGGGTGATGCATTTTGACAAACATTGTGTGTAAGTTAGGCATTCATATCAACTTTCTTGAGAAACAGAAATCCAATGACTTATCTCTTGTTATTTCACATGTACTTTATTTCCTTTAGTTCACTGTGGCCCAAAGTGTTGATTGGAAATGAAACACACGCACTTCCAAACGATGACATACGCAGCTGCAGAATTGGACCGTAAAGTACTCAGTGACCGGAGGGGCAGAGATCCGCCAGCTCTCTGTAAGGGCCAGGGCGCGACGGCACCTCCATTTCCTGCACAGATGTCCCGGCACCCCACCTAGCATTTCTGGCTGCTTTCCTCTGACCCTGCCAGCTGGGGGCCTGGCAGCTTTCTGGTTCCGGCTCAAACTGGACAGCAGGAGCGGCAGCATCAAGTAACCCCACCCCACCCTACCCCCAAGACTGAAAGGGGTTCCCTGCCTGACCCAGTTGTGCCCGCGTGTGTTCTACTTTGTCGGGGCTCTTGGTGTTGTCCTCGAAAGGGAAGCTGATGGAGAAATGGTTCATGGCTGGTCCTCTTCCTGCTGCCCCCTCCCAGCAGGAGAGTCCATGGGGAACGCAGGAGCGCAAAGCGGAGGTCTCCCCTGGAGATGCCAGTCCCAGGCAGTTCCCGCAGGTGAGGCTACACTTCCCACCAACTTTCACCCAATGATGTCACCCCCAAGGCTTGTTGCGTCTCTATGACTTCATTAGGGGCAGGGAAATGGGGATTTATGATTCTATCACTCCTCTGCTCAAATTTATCAGCTCAAATTCCCTAGAAGGAGGAACTTAGCCATTTCAACTAGGGCTATATTTCAACCCTGAAATGAAGCTCACCTGGAAAAAGTAAGATGATTACTTATTCCTTCCAATGGCTGTGCTTTGAGTAAGAGGTTGGTGTCCTGTGCATCACCAGTGTCCAATGAGGTGGGTTTTGGGAGGGGATCTTTGGGAACTCAAGGGTTTATATGTTGAGTATCTTGGTCAATAGCATTTGCTTTCTTTTCAGAAACTCAGTTGACCCATCCTTGGCCAATGATGCTCCTTCCTGGTGGCCCTCCTGTCCCCCTGACCTGGGCTGACAGTGCCCTTGCTTTCTGGCCCAACAAGATTCCGCGGGCTCAGCTGGTACGGTTCTTGCTCTGGACCTGCAGTTGGCCATTCCGCCAGGAGCTCGCAGCAGCGTGTGGTGGACGAGGTTCTCCAGTCAGGGTGTGACCCCTCTGCTTGGACGCCAGATTCGTCAACTCACTTACCTGAGGCCACACGCTGGCTTGTGGGGAGCCAGTTTCCTGACCTCATACATTCAGGGACCTTTCCCCCCTGCATGTAGTTCCTGTGGCTCCCGTGTGTGGGCTGTGGTGGCCCGTGGCAGCCTGGTGCTTGTGACGTCAGTGTGGGGCCGTGGAGAGGGCAACAGGGTGAGGGTGATGCCCGCAGGCTTGTGCTTTGGTGGGGCCAGGCTCACCTGGAGGACATGACCACATGGCCGCACCTCCTCCTTGGCAAGGAAAGGGAAGACAGCCAGGAACAGGCTGCCCACCTTTGTTTTGTAAACGTGTTGTCCAGGGTCGGAGGCAACAGGAGACCCACATGTGGCTTTGTTGCTGGAGAGGGTTTTCTCCAGGGGACCTGCCCGTGCCCTTGTCAGCATCACCTTCTGTCTGTGTCCCGGGCCCCGTGGGGCTGTGTGCTCCTCTCATTCTTGCACGTGGCAGACGCCCAGTTGCTGCTGGTGGCCTCCCGGCATAGAGAGGCCCGGCCAGGCCCCAGTGGGAGAGAGAGGCAGGACTAACACTAATGCCCCGAATGACCACACTCCTGGAGGGTGGCCCAGCCCAGGAGTCCCCAGGGGGCCTCGGAAATGGCATCCCGCAGCAGCCACATCTTCATTTCCCTGGCTTTCTGGGGCGGCCACCGGCACCTTTCCCCACCTAGGCGTTCCCTGCCTTCTTAAAAAATGTCCGTGGCTGTCACAGCCAGCCCAGGACCAACTACAGGACAATGAAAGCTGAGCTCCATTCTTTGGCATTAACCCCTTCCTGCCCTCAGTTACCCAGACACTAATGGCCAATTAACCCCTCCCTGCCCTGCGGCAGACCCACAGGGATTTGGCGCGAGAACTAAGGAGAGGTCTGTGCAGGGCCTGCGTTTCTTGCAGGTAGAGGCTCCATAAATCCAGGCTGTCATCACAGTAAAACCGGCTTTACAGCGAGGGCCTAACTGTAAGACCATCAGCAGCGTGAGGACAGCCCTCCGGCAGACAGGAGGTACGTCCGGATCTTGGACAGACAGCTGGCCGCCACCTGTGGACATCTGCCCCGCCTTACCTGGACTTGGCGTGCCCTTAAGGCTGGTCGTGGGTTCTGTGTTGGCCCAGCTGGTGCTTCGCTGGGCACATGTGTTCCCTTTAATCATGATTCCAGGCCCAGGTACCCACCAGGCCGCCTGCCTTCCCGTGGCCTCCCCCAGTTTGGGGTGGGGATTTGATTCGACATCTTCCCATCCCCCCCAAAATGATGGCCTTGAGGAGGAGGTGGAGGGAGTGGTCCATCAGCTGAGTCAGATGTTTACTCCTGGCCGCTAGGCACGTGCCCCCAGGCTCACAACAGCCGGAGGCTCAGCCTTTGCATGCAGACATCAGATCAGCACGCCACCCAGGGAGAGGCCGGCTCTGTGGAAGGAGGGGCCACAGGCTGAGCTGAGCAGCTCAGGGAGGCCTGCGTGGCGCCCTTGCGAACTCGAAGACCTGAAGTGACCCCATGGGATGGTCTGGAATTAAGACTTTAATTAAAAGCAGTCTGTGGTGGGGAGTCATGCCCTGGGGCGGAATCTTCCCTGACAAAAGTGAATCTTTACCTTATCAGAGCCTGTCTGCTATCTTTTTGCATCTGCGATAACAAATCTTTGGAAAGTGAAAGTAATTTTCCTTTTTCTGGACCCCTCAAAGCACAGGCACTGCTCTGCGGAGACCACAAATCCCCTTTGTCCCTGAGTTAATTGCTGGCTGTTAACTATCCTGTGCCCACCTAAGTAAACGAAACATGTGTCTATCATTTTACTTTTTATCCAATCCCTGAGGTCTCCTCCCTTTGTGTTCTCCCGCCTCCCTAACTATCACCAGTGGATTGCATGTCACCTGCTTATGTCTCCTCTTTCGATTGTCATGTATAAAACAAAGTGCAAAACCGCCATTCTCCGGAGCACGGTCTCAATCCGCTGAGGTTCTGCTTCCCGGCAATTGTTGACAGTTTGGCTCAAATAAACTCACTACAGTTCTTCACGGGCTTGAATGTTTCTCAAGGTTGACAGTTCTTTTCATCAAAGACAAAATGACTTTAAGGAAACTAGACCTTCTGGGAACTGCCTGCTCTCATTTCAAGGCCAATTTCAATCCTGTTTTTGTCAAGAAAGAAAAAGGAACAAAGAAGGAAAGACAAAAAAATTCACTCACAGGTGATCCCCAGCTCCTGGCCTGGGGTGCTCTGGGACCATGGGGACAGCTGCCACGCCTCTTCCTCCTCTTCGCCCTCGAGGTCCTGACCCCAGAGTCCCCACAGCCTCAGGGCTGGGGAGCAGAGCCAGCTCCGCTCTTTCCTGGGTTCCCTCCCACCTCTTAGGAGGCTCTGAAAAAAGGGGTGTTGACCTTAAAATGTTGCCTTCTTTCCCTATAACTCAGTGATGTGTTCACTTTCTCCAACTTTCTCTGGGGGAGGGGTCCTGGGTTCCTGGCTTACTGGGTTCCTGTGGGACCTGACCCACAGGTGGCAAAAGCCAGTTGCACACACACTAGGCACTAGCTGCTAGTGTGTGTGTGGGGGAGGGAGGGGGTTGAGAATCATAAGACGCAACCCCATGACCCCTGAATTTACCATCTAACTGGGGAGACAGAGAAGGCACACAGGAAAGGGTGTTGCTATAGTTCATTGCTTCAGACACTTCACCATCATCCAGCAGCCAGTGGCACACAGTAGGTGCTTTATAGCTCTCACTGAATGAACACAAGCGTGCTGAGGAAGAAAAACCAGAGTGGGGGTCCCAGGGCAGATGTCCTGCCTGAATCCCCTCCAAGCCCTCAGCTCCCAGCACAGCCTCCCCTCATGCCCCACAGGCTTGGACAGGGATTTTCTGATGCTCACAGAGAACTCCCCATGGATGCAGGCCCAGGAGGCTTCCTGGAGGAAGCAGGGGGGAGCTTTTCTTTGGAGGATGTGTAGTGTTTCTGAGGGGAGTGTAGTGGGCTGAATTGTATCCTCCAAAATTCATATGTTGAAGTCCTAACCCCCAGTTCCTCAGAATGTGACTGTGTTTGGAGATAGGGTCTTTAAAAAAGGTGATTATGTTAAAACTAGAGGCCCAGTGCACGAATTTGTGCAGGGGTGGGGTCTGGCCAGCCCGGCCCCAATCAGGGTGGATCAGGGCTGGGCCTGTTGGGAGGAGGAGATGGCGGGAGGTTGGCTGGCTGGCCCACCCTGATCAGGGCCCACTCAGGACCGGGCCAGCTGTGGGGAGGGGCCATGGGTGATTGGCAGGTGGGCCCCGCCCCCAAATGGGTGGGGGGTGCTGATCAGGGGCCAGCGGCCTCGGGGAGGGAACTTGGGTTGTTGGCCAGCTGGCCCTGCCCTTGATTGGGGTGGGGTGGCCAATCTGGGGTGGGGCTGGGGGGGGAAGGGCTACAGGAGGTTGGCCAGCCAGCCCTGCCCCCTATTGGGGTGGGGGTGGGGGTGATCAGGGGCAGAGCCAGCCAGGGGGGAGGAGCCGCGGGAGGTTGGCTGGCTGACCCCACCCCCTGATCGGGCAGGTTCGCTGGCCACAATGGGAATCATAGCGACCAGTCATTTGTTCATTATGGCGTTACAGTCACTGGCTTTTTAATGTATATAGATGGGATCATATAGGTGGACTCTAATTTAATCCAGCTGGTGTCCTTAGGAGAAGAGGAGATCAGGACAGACACACAGAGGGATGGCCATGGGAGGACACAGGGAGAAGACGGCTGTCTACATGCCAAAGAGAGAGGCCTCGAAGGAACCAGCACTGCCGACACCTGGGTCCTGGACTGCCAGCCCCAGAACTGTGAGAACTAAACTGTAGTTACAGCAGCACAGCCTGTGGGACTTTGTTGTGCAGCCCAAGCTAATACAGGGAGGGCCCGGCCCCTGTCAGAGGACCTGCCAGGACTTCCGAGGGGCACGGTCAGTCTGGGAGGAGAGGTATTCCCTCGGGGATCTTGGGAGCCTTGCTTTTCTTTCACTGACGCTTCATTGTTGTTGATGTGAGAAGTGCCTGGGAGTGACTGGAAGACAGAGTGCAGGCCCAGCAGGTCCCGAGAGTCTCGGGGTGAGACCATCCCTCAGTGCGATCCTATGGCATTGTGGGTGGTGGTGTCATCCTGAAGGGGCTGCTTCCTCATGTCCATGCTCTTCAGATGGTGACCAATGTCCAAGGGGTGGCAGAATGTCCTTCTGCTCCTGCATGTGTCAAGGACATGGCTGGGAAGATGGGTGCCGAGCTTGGTCCCCAGAACCTCATGCCGGGACCCTCGCCTGCCTGCAGGGTGGGCTGTTGTCCAGCCGAGCTCAATGCTCCCAGGCCCGCACCAGCCCGCTCAGCATCTACTGCTAAGCACAGGGAAGGTGCTGGATGGGGCTGGAAAGAACAGGTGTCTGAAAGCCCAAGGTTAGAGGGGTGCTGAGCAAACTCTCAGGGCTGAGACCTCAGTGGCTGCAGGTTCAGCCTGGGGGATGAGGCTGGCCAGCCCAGGCCGCTGGCCCTGAGGTCCCACGGGAGTCGTCAGAGGGACCCTGCGTCCCGGCTCAGGGCTGCGGACCCACACCGGCACTTGGCAGCATGAAGTCATTAATCCCCACACCTTCCCTGGGAAGTAGGTGCTGTTATCTCCATTTCCAGGGCCCGACAAGACAAGGCAGGCTGGGTGCCCCATAGACCAGAGCACTGGGCCCCTGGCTCCGGCAGCCAGTGGGGTGGGTGTGGGGATCCATTGTGGGGGACAGCAGACGTGGTGACAGGAGCTCAGAGCCCCCCTTCTGCCCCCTGGCAGCTCCTCCCCCAGCTCCCCCTCCCTTCATGGCACCCTGAACACTCCCATGTTCTTCCTGTGCGGCTGGGTTTGGGGGGGGCGGGCTACTTCGGGGATGTGGGGTGCTCCAGGCACCACTGATCAGGGTTGGTGGGGTCTGGGGGTCTTCGAGCTGGGACTGGTGGGCCACCCAGCTGGCACTGCAGCTTCAGAGGCCATGAGGTGCCCCTTGCCTGGCCACTTCTTGTTGAAAAAAAGCTTGATGCCTTTGAAGACCCCGCCCCCCAGGAGAACGTGTTTTTCTGAATCCGGAAGACGGCCTCACATGGCACTGGCTTCGGGCACTGTGGCCTGAGCTGGGGGCTCAGGGCCCGTCCCTGCTGGGCCTCTGACTGCTGGGGGCTTTGGGGGACAATGTTTATTCCCCTCGGAAACGCCTGCCTGGGATCCACTCCTTCCAGTCATTCTGGGAATGTTAACGCGGGGATATGACCCCAGTAGCCTCGCGGGGGACTAGACTGGGACTAGGAGTGAGGATTCTGGGGTCAAGTCGAAATTCTGCCCCCGGCCAGTCACTTTGGCATCTGGGCCTTGGGCTCCCTGGAGGGACAATGGGGGGGGGGTACAACACGGTCTCAGGAGCCCCCCACCCACACCCCTTCTTCTGCTCAAAAACTACAATTCCAGCCCTTTTCTATTTTTGTTGGGGCTGCCTCCACCCCGTACCCCGACACTCAGGCCTCAGGGTACAGATATTCTCAGTGGTTCTCACGCCCCTCACCTCGCTACAGCCACTCTTCACTTGAGGGAGGGAAATCAGGAGGAAAAAAATCACACCTTATTTTTACTAACTTCTCAGTGAAATGTAGAGTTTCCTCCACTTTATTTGTAAACACGGATCACAGCGGCGTGAGCGGTGCCTGTGGCCACGGCCCCGCAGCAGCCACAGGCGTGTCCATGTCACAGCACGCCAGCTTCTTCTCGGAAGCACCACCTCCTCTCACCCACTCGCGAGGTTACCGGCCCCGTGGGCTGGCCTTGCCGTCCGCTGAGCTCAGACGCGCAGATGCTGTGACATTCACCTCTCATTCCCATTCTGATAACCTGAGCGAGCACCACTGGTTCCCTTTGGAACCCACCTTTGCTCCCTTCAGGCACTAGTCTGAGAAGCACTCCTAATATGGAAAAGGTCAGGAACCCCCACTTTCTATCAATTCTATTTCCATCCCCCTCCCCGTGCCTCTTCTTCATGGGGGCCACCCTCCCCTCTCTTCCAGTGTCTGCCTGGGCCCAGCTCTAGCCAGACCCTGCTTTTTACCAAAAACCCCTTAACCCCTGAACCTGGAGATCAAGGCCGTCTGTGAGCTGCCCTACCCCTCACACACGTTCACCCCCAGTCCGACTTACCTGGAACCTGTCCCCGGAAGGGAGGGTTCCTATGGAAGGCATCTGGTGAATGCCTAGGAATCACATTCAAAACCAGGAGGGGGTCGGCAGTGCCTGGGAGGACCTGGGAGGCCGGTCCCCCGCTTCCCACACAGGAACCCCTCTGTGCCTCGGAGCCCTGGTTCCTGGCTCACAGGTGGTGCAGAGGTGAGCTCATCCTGGGAGCTCCCCCAGGGAGAACGGAGCCGGCCGGTGTTATTATAATCTTATCAGATCCTCTCCATGGGGTGCTGGAAGGAGCCTCACCTCCCCACAGGAGCAGGTGGAGGGGGAGCTGAGAGGGCTCAGCCCTCCGACTCCCAGGGACAGTCCAGCAGGAAGGGACGCCCGCTCTGGGTCCTGTGGGAGGTGGGCTTCCTGCCATGGTCTCCTCCGCTGGCTTGTTGCTGCTTCCTGGCATGTGGGGTGGCACAGGTGGGCACCAGTGTCCAAGGGTGTCCACCTGGTGAGGCCGTGCAGCATGGGGAGGCGAGCAAAGCTTGGGGGTCCATAGATCTCCTCTCCCCCATGCAGGATGGCGGTGCTGTGGCCCGATGGGGTTACAAGTGCAGTGAACATGGAAGGACCCCATTCCCCCTCTCTCGCCCGACCCCGCCGGGCCTGGCTCAGGTGGTGTTTAGTGTGGAGGCCGTCCGATAGGCCTGCGAGCTGAGGCCTCCTGGGTGCCCTGCCCAGTGGCCACACGGGACCTCCGCAGCGGGCGGCCGACTTGGGCTGGTGCTGTGGCCGTGGGATAAACAGCCCTTCTTCTCGTGGGAATGAGCCCACCTGGGAAGTGCCCTCTCCCCTGGGTCACCAGTGGTGTTTGTAAACTCTCCCCTTCACCCCTGAGGGAGTTGGGGCTGTACTCATGGACAAGGGCAGGCTTGCTGCTGGAACAGCCTGGGCGCCCCGGGGTGGCCACCCTGCAACCTCTGGCTGCATGTCAACCCCCAGCAGGCCCGAAGCAGGTGTTCCTCTGATGCTAGCACACCTGCCTGGAAGCAGACGCCTGGGCCCGGCTCCTGCATTGCCGGGACCAAGGAAGGCAGGGAGCAGCCTCTCTGTAGGCTGATAAGGATTCTGGGGGCTCTTACTCAAAAGAGGGGGAAACCCTGGGGCAAGACTGCCTCATGCGATGCTGCCCCCCTCTTCCTCCCCCTCCCCCCCCCCACAGCCCCCTTCCTCCCCAATGCAGAGCTCCTGCTCCCAATAGTCCTGTTGTTTTGGGCAAGAAGTCACAGACAGCCCTCTCTGGGGACTCTTTAAAGAGCACTGAAGCCAGAGGCCTTTACGCTGAGGAGCACAACCCTCTCTTTCTTTTGCGCGACCTGTGAAGATGCTGAATAGAGGGCCCGGGTCCCCGGCCCGCTGCCCACTGCTCAGCCGTCTTGTTCGCCTGTGAGGAAAGGAGGCCCAGGCTGGCGAGATGACGCGAGGCAGTTCCCTATCGCGTCCAGGCCTGCACAGATTCCAAAGGAGCCCCTTAATCCTGTAACTGGAGTGGGCACGGCCCATTTTGTTCATAAAGTTTTATTGGAACCCAGCACACCCACGTGTGCGTGTTGTCTATGACCGCTTGCTCCCAGCAGTGGGGGCTGTGGCAGAGTTGAGTTGTGAGGGAGTTCCCGCAGAGATGAATATATTTATTGTCTGTCTGTCTGGTTCCAGGATCATTTGCTGCCCCGGCCAGAAGCAGACAGCACAGGGCTGGCAGGGGGTCCAGTAAGGAGAGGGCCTGGCTTGGGGTGGGCGGGGCTCACCTTGACCCAGACAGACACGAGTCTTAGGTTGGCTTCGCAGGTTGGCTTCGAACACCTTTTGTCTGGGCAGTTAGTTGACTGCACACTGTGAGCCTGTGGGGCCCATGCCAGGCCCAGCACTTCCCTTTGATGAAGTCATTGCCGCCATGACGGTCAGGACAGGGGCCACAGGGCCCTTTTGCTGGAGGAGAGAGAGTTACAGAGCAAGAGAGAGTTCAGGCCTCTCGTCACGCCCTGATGGAACACATGCGGCCGCCGCCGAGGTATTTCTGACTCGCGGCAGCCTCCAGGTGAAGCGGTTAGGCCGTGGGCGAGTGCAAGCTGCCGGGAGGTGGCCGCAAGCGTTTTACCTACATTCTCTCGTCCTTGCTGGACAGACCGGCCCCGCATGGACCCCGCCTCCCAGAGTGTGGCTGCCCTTGGAGTGGGGCCTTCCCACAGGCACCACGGTTTCCAGCAGTGACCCCCGTGTTGGCCTCTGCAGATTTCAGGGAAGACACATCAGTCTGTTTAATTAAGAGAAACCAAGTCTTCACCTTGAGCTGGAGGAGCGGGCAGGAGGACTTGGGTGTCAGCGGGAGGCTCCCCGTTAGTCACACGCACACCCACCCCGTGTGCTTGTCCCTCTGCAGAAGGAAGCGTGCGTCTCTCCACACGGCCTCCCGGACCATGTTCACTCTGTCCTGCTCTTTCCCACGATGGGGCTGGCAGGGGTGCTGCCCGCTGCTTCTGCAGGAGACGCTGACGCGGGAAGAACACGTCTTGCAGGCATGAGGCGGGGAGCGCGCTCTTCCCGGGGAATAAGCCCGGTGTCCCTGCAGGGTCCGGCTGCCTTCTCTGTGCGGACACCGCCCCTGACCTGCCGCAGTCCTGGCTTCAGGCCAAGGCGGGGGTCTCTCCCTCAGTGTCAGCAGGGGCAGCCCCCCACCCCCACCCCACAGCCCTCTCACTCCTCAGCCTGGCAGAGGGCGGGCGAGCAAGGGGCCTGCCTCTGGACCGGCACCTTCTCCAGGTGGAGCTCCGGCCCCGGCCCTCATCCCGAGGAGACACCACGCGTGTGAATGCTTTGCGGCCCCTGGATACATTGGTTCCTGACGAAGGCCAGTGGTCCCGACAGAACAGCTCAAGGGCGGGGACACGTCTCACAAGGCTGCCTTGGAAACTGAGTGACATGTCTGAGGCGTCCGGGCGACTGCGGAGAGACGGGGGCACAGAATGGCAGGTGACAGGGCTGGAGGGCTGGCAGCCACAGAACATCCAGGCAGCTGCTGCTTCCTTCTGATAATCTCACTTCAGGGACAAGCTCTCGCCTGTCTCCCTCCGGGCCTTCCTCTCCTCGGGCACTCCCCACGCCTCGGATGCTGGTCCTGTTTTATGGACACCCCCTAATTCTGAAGCTACTTTGTCAAAAAGTTCAATTCTGGTCCCGATGGGCAGATGAGGAGATTGGGGGTGAATCCTGCCTGTGGACCGGAGACTGGTATTGGCGGATTCCAACCCAGGCCTGCAGGATGCCTGCCTCCCGGACCACTACATGCCCCCTGCCCCCAGAGACCTGGCCCTGGGGCAGCTGCTCATTCAGGCAAGAAGCTGGAGCGGGGCGACGGAAGGGGGGGGGGGAGACCAGAGAGGAGGGATCCCATCAGATTCCAGGAAATGGGTGAAGGAGGTCACGTCCCTGAGAAGCTCCTCTGTCGAGTGCCTGGGCCCGGCCAGCATTCCAGGCCCGTGTCAGGCTGCTGATAAGGAGACACTTTAGGTCCCTCTTTGTGCTCCGGCTTTTCTCCCTGGAGGAGGGGAGAGTTTAAAAGAAGACACGGTTGTAATCACCTTTTCCTTGGGGCTCTGGTGGCGGCCACAAGGTGCAGGCGAGGTTTCGCCGTGAGTCATGAGACTGAGGGAGAATAACAGACTGTCCCCAGTTCTGGGCACCTGGGCAGAGCCTGTTCGGCGACAGGGCCGGGGACCCTGAGAGCTAGACGGTCCGTCCTCTGCCCCTGGAAGTGAGACTCCCAGGTGGGGTACCCCACAGGGCAGCAGTGAGGACCCTGGCACAAGGGACTGGAAGGTGGCTGGCCTGGGTGGGGGAGCTCCATCTTCGCCCCGGCCAGCTGAGTAAAAACGGAGGGTCGTGCACGGGTGAAATGTTGCCGGATATCAAGACATATGGTCACTTGAAAGACTGGACGTGGATGGATACAGCTTCCAAAGGAAAACTGACCGTCTCAGGTCTATTAATCAGCAACTTAAAGTAAAAACTGGGAGTTCAAGGCCAATGTGACTTTTATAGAGTCATCTCCTGGGTGACAGACCCTGAGGACCCAGCCTGTGACCTGACGGTGAGAGCATGTTGACTGGAGCTGAGGAGCAGTAGCACCGGCCAGACTGGCCCCCTGGGTGGGGACAGCTCATCCTGCGCCCTGGATCCCATTCTGACCCCAGCAGATGGGGTGAGAAGCTGCTGGTTGGAGCAAGGCCCAAAGTAAAGAGAGGCTACAGCAGGTCTAGGCCACGGTGTAAGCAACCTGTGGCTTGAGCCATGTGACATGGCAGACCCCTTGTCACTAGAGGCGTCTGAGGTAGAGAAAGATGTCAGGTGAGACTCCAGCAAGACCCCACAGGTGACTCACAGGGAAGACCCCCAGAGTCTGAGAGCTATGTCCTCCCAGCATCCCAGAGAACTGCCCAGCTTTCAAAGGCAGCCCTGGGGAAAAGTGTCCCTGGGTGTGCTGCTGGGCCTTGGGAAAAGCAGAACATCTGTGCACAGGTCCGTGGGCCATAGCCACAGGATAGAGTAGCCATAGGATGGAGTAGCCATAGGGCGGAGTAGCCATAGGATGGAGTAGCCATGGGATAGAGTAGCCATGGGATGGAGTAGCCATAGGATGGAGCAGCTGTAGGATGCAATAACCATAGGATGGAGTAGGCATAGGATGGAGTAGCCATGGGATGGAGTAGCCATGGGATGGAGTAGCCATAGGATGGAGTAGCCATTGGATGGAGTAGCCATAGGATGGAGCAGCTGTAGGATGCAATAACCATAGGATGGAGTAGGCATAGGATGGAGTAGCCATGGGATGGAGTAGCCATGGGATGGAGTAGCCATAGGATAGAGTAGCCATAGGATGGAGTAGCCATGGGATAGAGTAGCCATGGGATGGAGTAGCCATAGGATGGAGCAGCTGTAGGATGCAATAACCATAGGATGGAGTAGGCATAGGATGGAGTAGCCATGGGATGGAGTAGCCATAGGATGGAGTAGCCATAGGATGGAGTAGCCATGGGATGGAGTAGCCATAGGATGGAGCAGCTGTAGGATGCAATAACCATAGGATGGAGTAGGCATAGGATGGAGTAGCCATGGGATGGAGTAGCCATGGGATGGAGTAGCCATAGGATGGAGTAGCCATGGGATAGAGTAGCCATGGGATGGAGTAGCCATAGGATGGAGTAGCCATGGGATAGAGTAGCCATGGGATGGAGCAGCCATAGGATGCAATAACCATAGGATGGAGTAGCCATGGGATGGAGTAGCCATAGGATGGAGTAGCCATGGGATAGAGTAGCCATGGGATGGAGTAGCCATAGGATGGAGCAGCTGTAGGATGCAATAACCATAGGATGGAGTAGCCATAGGATGGAGTAGCCATGGGATGGAGTAGCCATGGGATGGAGTAGCCATAGGATGGAGTAGCCATGGGATGGAGTAGCCATAGGATGGAGTAGCCATAGGATGGAGTAGCCATGGGATGGAGTAGCCATAGGATGGAGTAGCCATAGGATGGAGTAGCCATGGGATAGAGTAGCCATGGGATGGAGTATCCATAGGATGGAGTAGCCATAGGATGGAGTAGCCATGGGATAGAGTAGCCATGGGATGTAGTAGCCATAGGATGGAGCAGCTGTAGGATGCAATAACCATAGGATGGAGTAGGCATAGGATGGAGTAGCCATGGGATAGAGTAGCCATGGGATGGAGTAGCCATAGGATGGAGCAGCTGTAGGATGCAATAACCATAGGATGGAGTAGCCATAGGATGGAGTAGCCATGGGATGGAGTAGCCATAGGATGGAACTGCCATAGGATGATCTAGCCATCAATGGGCTATTATTCAGCCATAGGAAAAACTGATGCTCGGACACTTGCTACAGCATCGGTGAATCTTGAGGATGTCATGCTCAGTGAAAGAAACCAGCCACAAAGGCCACATGCTGTACAAATCCATTTATGTGGAATGTAAAAACTGTAGAAATCCATATGGACAGAAAGTAGATTACTGGTTGCCTAGGCCCGCTGGGGGAGGTTGGGGGTGCAGAGTTTCTTTTCTAGGTGATGAGAACGTTCTAAAATTGTAGTGATGGTTCCATAACTATGAATAAATTGAAAACCATTGATTGTATACTTTAAGTGGGTAATTGTATGGCTCAACTAGAGGCCTGGTGCATGGATTTGTACACTGGTGGGGTCCCTTGGCTTGGCATGCGGGGATCGTGCTGAAACTGGCATCCAATGTCCCCCAAGGGATGTAGTAGTGTGCGAAGAGGCAGGTGGCCAGAAAGGAGCCGCTCCCGCTCATCCTGGCCCCGCTCATCCCAGTCAGCTGAGTGGCACTCTCACTGTGGGAGCACACTGACCACCAGGGGGCAGCTCCTATGTTGAGCGTCTGCCCCCTGGAGGTCAGTGCACATCATAGCAACCGGTCGACTGGTCGTTCGGTTGTTTGGTCGTTAGGTGGTTCAGTTGCTTAGGCTTTTATATATATAGATACAGAGATAGATATAGATATAGATATAGATATAGATATAGATATAGATATAGATATAGATATAGATATAGATATAGACATAGACATAGACATAGACATAGATATAGATAATATTATTTTTAAAACATTGTATAATAAAAATAATGAAAAAAAGAAACAAATAAGAAAAACAAAACCTCCACACTAATGTGCTAATAGGTGCCAAGGACGCCTCAGGACTGGGAGACAGGCCCGAGGTCACCTCCAGCAAGTCTCCATGGCGCAGATGGGTCTTGCGCAGTGTCTGGCTCTGACCCTTCGCGGATCCAGCTGACTCTGCTCTGCCTCGGCCCGAGATCTAGAAGAACTAGATTCCAGCCCTGGCTCTGCTGCTGGCTGTGTGATCCTGGGTGAATTCTTGCACCTCTCTGGTTGGTCTTCTCTTTCTTCACCTGCAAATTACAGACAGCACCCTGGGTCTAAGAGCATCAGACTTGATTATAAGGTTTTAGCCTTTTATGAATTGTGCTTTGTCTGTGAATCTGTTAGGGAATAATGAGAAAGTGTTTTGAACATTTCATTTCTCTTTCTTTTTAGAATTACCCTTTTTATTAGTTAACTAGAAGCCCGTTGCACAAAGATTCGTGCAATAGGCCTTCCTTCCCATGGCTGCTGGCACCGGTTTTCCTCTGGCACTCCGGACCCAGGCCTTTGGTCTGGCCGCAGCGGAGAAGCCAAGCCTCTTTAGTCTTCACTCTGGATGGAGCCTTCAGTCTTCGCTCCACGCCTGCGTATGCAAATCAACCGCCATCTTTGTTGGGTTAATTTGCATAGTCACTCTGATTGGCTGGTGGGCATAGCGGAGTGACACCAATTTGCATGTTTCTCTTTTATTAGTGTAGATAAGATATTTACCAGTTCCCATTTGTCAAATTTCAAGGCCAGCATTGAGGAAGTGAGCAGCAGGCATCAGGGGGAGATCTTCTCTGAGACCCTCAGCTCCAGAAGATGCCCCAGGGAGAGGTTGCCCAGGCCCCTGGCCAGAGCCCCAGGCTAGGGGAGGGGTCCCCAGGATGAAGCCACGCTTGATGGATCCCTGAACTCCTCACTTCCCTCTGCCTCCACTCCCTGCTGACACCCAGAGACCACTCACAGATTTGCTGTGGTTGTTTTGTATTTTGAGATCAACATGGAATAACCATGTTTACCCCTCGTGGGACTTCAGAAACATGTCCAGAGCCATCTCAGAAGACAGGAAAGCGGTGTCTCCTTTGCTTTTTGCAAAGCAGGGTGCAACTCCCTGCCCTTTCCTGGGACTCGTAGGAAGGACGCGGGGATGAAGACAGGCCCCCCTCCACGTGCTCCAAACCTGTCTCCCTACCTGCTCGATCCTCCTTCTGTTTCCTCCTTCTCCTACTCCAGGACTTTCCTCTGAAGACAAACCTCAGCCTTGCAGAGTTAATGACAAAATCGATGCGTGGGAGCCTGGCTAAAGGGGGTGGCGGGCAGGACCACCTGCAGAATTTGCAGAGCTGATGCAGGATGAAAATACAGTGTTCCTTGTTCAGAAAGCATTAAGGAAGTCACAACCTTGCTAGCAGAGCTTAACCTGTGTTCACTCCCTTCAGAGCCTGGGGCCTTGGGTGTGCACCCTCTAGTGGCGGGTCATAGGAGTTGTCAGCCTGAGGAGCGGACAAGGGTGGAACCGAGGGAGATGGTGTTGGTGTTTTGCATGTCCCATGGAGATGCGTGTTTTTGCAGCTAAGCAACACCAAGGGGAGGTGCTGCACCTGTCCAAACCCCTGCTCATCCACGTTCACCCCATGGAGGAGGCAGGCACATATTGACCTAAAAATAAAAGGGTCTTTCCAACTGAGAGGCAAAGGCATTGACTCGAGATCAATAAGAAGAGCTATTTGGAGAGCAGTGATTCAGGCAGAAGCCAAATAATGTTCCAACGAGGAGGCAAAGGCCAGGGGTATTGCTGAGAAAGGGGAGGGGGACTGTTACATCCATAGAAGGCAGGCCTTGCCGTTGGTGCCGATAAGCTAATATAGGGATGCTAATTCTAAGCGACGTTTTTAATTTTCAGTGTTGTCGTCACCGGTCCAGGAGTCATCACACCTGCTTTCTTGTTATCTTTGCAAGCAGTTCTTTGGGGCACAGTGTTTAGCCCAACCACAGGTTACTCTGCCCAGAGGAATGGGCCTCAGACGTGCCAGGCAGTTCCTCTGGCAGGGCAGCCCCTGCTCCATTTTAAAGGGTCTCTGCTTACATGATCGTTCACACACCGGGGAGGCGCCCAGCCCCAGCTCCTCACGGGGTTAGCATGGGGCCTGGCCATGGGGGGCAGTCAAAATCCAACGGATGAGGTTTCATCTAAGCCTTTCCTGCTTGGTCTCGATGTGATAAACGTTGTAGAAAACACGGTAAAAGGGATGTTTGTCTCTCTCAGGCAGCACTGAGGTGGGGGGCGAGGAGGCAGAGGGTCCAGGTGTTCCATGAAGTGAAGCCCGTCCTGGCGAAGCTGCAGAGTGAGCCTCGTCGCCGACCACTGCCAGCTGCTCTCACTCCCCTCTCCCTCCATCCTCAGGGGCGTCCGGAGCTGGGAGGAAAGTGGCGTCAACGCACGTCACTAAACCGAGACTGGGCAACTCACTGAAGGTCAACGGGTACTAAACGATGTGTCAGGAGATGTTTGCCAGACGTTTGGAGCCTCACGAGACAGTCTCCCAACCCGCAAGCGTGGCTCCTGAGGACGAGGCGCCGGAGCTCAGGGAAGGACCACCCGGGACAGCTCTTCCTGGGCCTCTGCGCCTCCCGAGATCAGGAGCTGGAATGTCCTTTCCAGAGTAAAGATAACAGGTTAGTAAAACTCAGCAAGGCTTCCCGATAAGTGAGCACCTAGGGTGTCTTTCACTGAGCTATTTCTTTCTTCACATGTGAAATTCTTAGAATTTGGGGACTGTCTCCATTTGTACCCAAAGAAAAGACAGCGACAAATAGAATTTCTGCCTTGCTTGTCGCCCCAAGCGTGACTCACAGAAACCAGCCATCAGATGAGGCAGAAGCAGGAATACTGTGTTCTGCCTGATGTGACCTGAGCGTTCTGATGGTCACGAGGAGGTGAATCCAGGGGCTGACGGTGCGCCTGGGGCTCCCCCGGGGGCTGGAGGCTCAAGTTTACTCAAAACCTGCGGTGGAGCTGAGGGAGGCCCTGGAGGCCTGCACTTGGCAGTTTTCTCCGGCTCTTCCTCCCACCCACGGCCCCATCCGATGGCGTCTCCCCTACATCTTTAGAACCTCTGCTGAAAAGACCGATTCAGTGAGGGCCTGTATCTTCCCGTTACCCCCAATGTTAGTGCCCATCCCAGCGAGGGCGTGCCCCAGAAAGCAGCCCCCAACCCTGAGCCTGGCCTTGCCCAGAGCAGGGCAAAGACCTCACTGCGAGGAGCTGTGGGCACCGAAGGGCCAGGCTGTTTCACCTGCAGTCGGTAGTTAGCTGCTTTGGACGCAATGAGTATTGTGCACAGAAAGTGGGTAAAACCACGCATGCTCAGGCTCGGCATCTGAAGTGCGTTCCCCCAGCCTCGGCACGTCTGGCTGGAAGACGAATGATTCCTTTGGGCCAGGCATGGTTTTCCCGGCTGCGGATCCGGAGAGTGAGGTCATCGGTGAGCTGCTTACTGGACTCAGGACCTGGGGTCTGGGTGTCTGACCTGCATCTGCTCCCGACTCATCACCCTACGGCCGGGTGACCTTAGTTGCACTTAGCTTATCCAGCCTGCATTTCTCCTCTGTACCTGGCGACAGCGACAGCGGGTCTCCAGCGGCCAGTTCTCAGCCACATCTGGCATGGTGGTTGGCTTTTTCCTGGTCGCTCAGGGTGGAGCCTGGCCTCACTCACAGCTCTGCACAAGGACCACCTACGACAGGACACCCTGGAGACACCAGCAACCCAGTGGGCATGCGCCTTTTGTTCTGGTCTTTATTGAATGGGGTGTTTGACAGATCTGCTAGCCTCATATTAACTGGTGGAAAACTGATGGTGATGCAAATGATCCTATCTGGTGGCAACAAATAGGATTTTGTCCCACACAGATGGTAGTGGTTTATCAACCACAGACCACCAGCAGGGACTGTGTAGTGCACTGGGGAGCCCTGTGCAATGTGGCAACGGACCTTCTATCAGACACTGTAGTCTTTCATTGTTTCTATGGTTTGGGAACCAGCTTGACCATCCTGCTGGCTTCCTTATGATTGAGATCAATAAATCGTTGACAGCCCTAGCTGGTTTGGCTGAGTGTATAGAGTGCTGGCCTGTGGACTGAAGGGTCCCAAGTTCAATTACAGTCAAGGGTACATGCCTGGGTTGCGGGCTTGATCCCCAGTAGGGGGCATGCAGGAGGCAGTCGATCGATGATTCTCATCATTGATGTTCCTCTCTCTCTCTCTCTCTCTCTCTCTCTCTCTCTCTCTCTCTCTCTCCCTTCCTCTCTGAAATCAATAAAAAATATATTAAAAAAATAAATTGTTGACAGATGCTGACTCTGCACAAGACTCATCCTTTGACTTTTTAAAATTCTGCTTCAGTGCCCAGCCAGTGTGGCTCAGTGGTTGAGCATTGTCCCACATGTGGCTGTCTGCACCACGATTTCAGGAGATATTCAGGAATCAGAGGCCCTAGGGTCATCCTCCTACCCCTGTCCCCCAACCTCCGCGCCCCTGCAGAGAAGAAGAATAGAGTGTAGGTCAGGGTGATGAGAAGGAAGAAGGCCCTGTGGGCATGTGTAGGGCAGGACAAGGGGTTCCCTGTGAGAAGCCAGGGCACTGTCTTGCATTTATGCTGCCAGGTGAGTCCTGGTAGGAACTAAAGGCAGCCTGAGTTTATCTGGGTATCTCCAGCACCTAACACAGACCTGGCAGACTAAGCACTAAGACCTGGCATAGAAGGATAGCTAGGTCAATGGATGAGTGGATAGATGGGTAAGTGGATGAATGGATAGATGTATGTATGTATGAATGGGTAAACGGATATATGGATGAATGGATATATGGATGTATAAATGGATATACGAATGGATAGATGGATGGGATGAGGATAAATGGGTGGATAGATGAGTGGACAGATGGATGAGTGGGTGTATGGATGAATGAATGGATGGATGGATAACCTTTATTTCTGTGGCTTGAAATTTGAATTCAATGTTCCCCAGGGTCCTTGCCAGTTCTACGTGTCTGGGGTTCCCTCACTTTGGAGGCAAGATGCTCAGTGGGGAGAGTGTGAAGCTGGGAGTGAAAGTGTGTGAGTAACCTGCAGGGAGCTGAGATGAGAAAGGGATGAGGGGGCGGTGGGCAAGGGGTAGCAATCTCAAGGTGAACAGAGAGAAGAGGTTGAGAGGAGACAGAGAAACTGGGTGAAGTAAACTGAGTCTGGCCTCTTTGAAGGGTTACCCAATTGCAGACCAATTACTTCTAATAACATCTTGGAGCTCGGTGCCTTTCCTCTGGGAGCTCAAAGCCTTTTCCTGACACCGCGAAGCTGCAGGACATTCCATTGCGGGAGATGCTATTATCATCGCTGTTTAATAGGCAAGGCAATGAGACTGAGAAACGGGGGTGGGGGTGGCGGGGTGGGGGAGTGGGGTGGAGGCGGGGAACTTGCCCAAGGTCACAGGCTGCTCCTGAGGGACTAAGGGAAGGTTCCCTCTGTTAGCGTGTGCCTCCCGGCGGGCGAGGTGAGTGGCATGGCCTGCCTCACTCCCGCTCCCGAGAGCACTCATAGAATTAGCAAGTCACCGGTTCTCACAGTGCACTGGGCTCAAAGCTGTTTTTCGGGTGGAGGACGCCCTGGCTGGAGGGGTGGCGGCAGGTGACTCCTCCTAAGTCACTCGGTGTGTCAGGGCCGGGGTTGAGACAGGTACATTTCAGGACTCGGAGGCCAGGGTTTGTCCGCGGGAGGAAGGAAACGCACGAGGCACTGAGGACCCGCAGGCCCACGGCCCATCCTCTCTCTGCCTCACTGCTGGGGCTTCAAGCCACCTTGCTCCTCTGGGCCTCAGCGCCTATCCCCGCTCCCTCTGCTGTGGGGGGCTCATCCTCGCAGCCTGCTCTTCCCCGCCCTCCCTGCCCCTAATGCTTCCCCAGGCACCAGGCACGGGCTGAGGGGTCTGCCAGTCAGGTGGTGGTGGCATTCCTCAGGCTGAGTCAGAGGTAAACTTGCAAATAAAACCGCTCCCGCCCTCAAAAAGCCCCACCATCCCCAGCACAGCAGCCAAGAATGTACCTGAAAGGGCATGATTTCTTGGCTTCCTAGCTCCAGAAGTACCCTTTGTACCTTTATTAAAATGAGAAAAATGCGGCGCATTCCTGAGCTGCTGTGGCCTCCGGGGAAGTCCTGTGGAGACTGGCAGAGGCAGGCTGCTAATCACCATGGCCTCAGGCTCCAGTCCTCCTCCAGCGGTTCCCAGGCTTTGGAGCAGGGAGGGGGCGTGGCGGGGGTTGGGGGGGGGGGGGCAGGTAGAGGGGGTGCTCCCTACCTTGAATGCAGGGCTATTGAGAAACAGTCTGAGGAGCAAGAGAATGAAGGTGGAGGTGGCAACTCAGCACTTGTGCCATGCTTGTGACACTGCTGTACCCATGGCTACAGATGACACCCGTCAAACATGCTCCGGCTGCTTCCTCAGTAGACCACAGGCTCCATGGTGGTAGGACTCAGGCCTTGAACACCTGTATAGCTCCCGGGACAAGCACAGCTCCTGGCACATTAGCAGGTGCTCAGCACTTTCTATGAGAGGGATGAATGGATGGATAGTGGACAAGTGAATGGATGGTGGCGGATGAATGCATACATGGAAGATGGATGGTGAATAAATGGATGGAGAGATGATGGGTAAATGTTGGATGATGGATAATGAATGGTGAATGATAATTGGATAATGGATGGATAACGGGTGGATGAGGAATAGATAGAAATAGATGACGGATGGATGAACAAAGAAGATTCTGGGACATAAAGAAGAGATTTGGGATTCTGCCAAAATCCCCATTCAGGAACATGCTTACAAGATCATTCAGGAACATGCTTACAAGAGCCAGGCTTAAATATGGGTGTATAGGAAGGCACCCCCTTGAGTCCTACATAAGCAGCCCCCAGAGACTCTTGGGCCAACCCTCTACTTCAGGAGCCATGAGGCTTGGACGAACAGGTGGCAGAGCAAGGGAGAGAAATGAAGGAGGGAGACGGGGAAGGCCGAGAACTGGGGCAGCATGGTCTTCCTCTCCCCTGACCTCCTCCCTGCTCCACTCTGCCCCCCAAATCAGGCCAGCTGGCCCCAGCCGGGTTGGCGGTCCTTGTGAGAACCTAACCTGGGGGCTGGCTCTGCCCTGACGACAGGGGCCCCAATTACACCTGTCCGCTCCCTGGCACCTTTCATCTGGCTGAATCACAGAGCGGGCTGTGATTACATCCCTGTCTTAGAAGGGACATAAACTGGGGTGTCCAGAATGTGCCTCTCAAGCTGTGGCATGACTTTACAAGCTGCCAGGGGAGTTGGGGAGCTGGGGAGAGGGCCCTAATAGCATGTTGTGCTGAGCCCCCTCCGGTGTGGGGTGCCTGGGAGCAGGAGAGGGCTGAGAGGCAAAGGAGGAACCTGGTCAGTGCTGTCTGGCTGGGCCTGGTGACCTCCAACCTCCAGGCTGAGCTCCTTCCTGGGAGAGTCTGACACTTACACCCACCCCTCTTCTCCCTTCCTCCCCACCTGGCCTAAAAGCGCACCTCCTTTCTAGGCAGGGATGAATGAGGGTGTACCCCAGGACCCTCATCTGCAGGCCCCTGGGCGTGGGCAGAGCTGGGACCCATAGAGACCTGAAGGGGGGGAGGCGAGCAAAAAGCAACCCATGTCAGCCTGTCTGGTAAATTGCCTGAAGAGATTGCACAAGGAAGTCGCCTGAATTTCTAGGGCTCTAGTCATTTCTTGTGACCTATTTGCATTCTAAATAGGAATTCATATTTGCACCTAATTTTGATTGAATAATTTTTGTATTCTTTGCCTTAAAGAGGGCCCATAAATCATATACAAAATTATATAAGACCTGGCTGGCATCTGATTTCAGGTCCATTCACATTCCAACGGCACACCATTGCCAGCGGGAGGGGAGACCCACCCAGACGGCCGGCGTCCCTTCAACCACACAGAAGCACTGGGACCATGCAGGTCGCTGTCCTCCTCTGCCGGGCTCCTCCAGGCCCCGAGTGTGTGGCCACTTGCAGTCTGAGCCTCCTCGGCCCTGGCCCCGGCCCCGGCCAGCTCTGCACCTGTGGGGCCTCTCTGGCCCTCCTGCCACGTGGGGAGCCGAAGCTCCCTGGCAGCTCAGAAATGCTTTTCTGATGACACAGAAAATAGGGCTCCCTGCCACGCCGCCCCAGTCCAGCAGCTCAGCTGCTCCTATGGGCACCTTCCACAGGCCAGGCGCCCGTGCGCACTGTCCGTGCATGAACGCGTCCATCGCCCTTGCCCATGGACGTTTGGGGTTGCGTTGTGCAAGAGCTATGTCCATGCCTTACCCTCCAAACCAGCGGATGGGACCTAATTTAGAAACAGGGCCTTTGCAGATGTAATCGAGGGAAGATGAGGTCAGACTGCATGAGTTGAGCCTGAAATCCAATGTGACTGGGGCCCTCATAGAAAGAGGGAAACTGGGCACAGAGACGCACAGGGGGACTGCCACCTGAAGATGGGGCAGAGACTGGAGTGAGGTCTCGACAAGCCAAGGAATGCCGAGAGCGGCTGGCAGCCACCAGAAGCTGGGACAGGGACAGGGACAGGGAGCGGTCGGAAGGAGCCAGCCCTGCCCACACCCTGATCTCGGACTCCCGGTCTGCAGACTGTGAGAGAATCAGTGTCTACCCCTCTCCGCCACCCGCCGGAGGTGCTTTGCTACACAGCAGCCCTAGGAATCGAACTCCTTTTTGGGGGGAAGGAGGGGCCTAGAAACGAGAAATAAAACTCTAGCTTTGAAGGGAAACCATTGGGACCGTCAACGGTGCACATGTGGCTGCGGATCCATCATTTTGGTTCTCAAACTGTGGTTGTAGCGATGCTCGTCATGCTTGGTGCTGACGGTGGCGCAACAGTTTTAAATCCCCAGGAGAGTTGGCTAAGACGCTGTCAATACAGCCTGCAGGCCTGCGTGCTTTGGCTCCTTCAGGAAGCCCGGTGATGGGAACTTCTTGTTTTTTTCCTTTGTAGTCAGAGCTGCCTGGATTGCTCATCACTTCTTAGATGGCCCGAGAAGGGGGGCAGGCACGCTGCCTCACGCAGGTCTCCAGGTCCTGTGAGGAGCCGCGTGAGTCACTCGAGGGCTTTCGCGGGTGAATGCGTGGTGAGCGGCTTCTCAGGAAGATTAGCCGGTGGCACGGCTGTGCCTGCCAGGCTGGGCCCTGCAGACCCGACGCACGGGGACGGGGCACGTGGTCGGCGGCAGCCTGACCCAGAGCTCCGAAGGCCACCTTCCACCACGTCCACACCTGTGGGGCCGTTTCTCCATTTTGTGGTTTCCTTTCATTATTATATCCTGCGCACACTGTACAATAGAGGTCTCCCATATGCGTGGGTATTTATCAGTATCTGTATGCCTGTCTTTGTTCCTCTCCATCTCTCTCTGTCTCTCTCTCTCTCTCTCTCTCTCTCTCTCTCTATATATATATATATATATATATATATATATATACATACATACACACACGATATATAGGCATATTATATAGTGCATCTACTATAGATATGGTATAATAAGTGAAACTAAACCAGTGGTTTTTAGGTTCTTCAAGCTGGAGGACTTCATTGGGAACTATGATTTACATAGAAGAACATGCACAAAACAAAAAAGCACAACCCCATGAAATCCATGAAGTAGAGTGACCCCTCAGTGAGCTCCCCCAGCCTCCTGTGAGAATTCGTCGCATTGTCTTAAGGAAAAGAAAGCATGCTGGGAGAAAAGGACTGTGCTTAGGTGCTAAGCACCGGGATTCTAGTGCTTTCTGTAGTTTGTAGCAAGCAGCCTGTGGTCTCAAGGTCCGTAAAGGACCCAGTCTTTTTTGGGTGGATTCTTTTCTTTAAAAAATTGATTAGTTTTGATAGAGAGAGAGAGAGAGAAAGTTGTTCTACTTTGAGAGAAATGGAACCCCTGGGGCCTACACTTTGTCTCTCAGAACCCTGGTCTGTGTGGGAGAAAGGGCGCGTAAATTCTGCCACCTTTATGGGCGGCCGTTTGTTCCATTTCTCTCGAAGTTAAACATGTTCGTACTCGCTGCCTGGACAGTCCCCTCCCTGGAATCTGTTCTACAGAAATGCTACCCAAGTGCTTCGAGGTGAATGGACAGGACGCTCATTGCAGTGCTGACTGTAAGCACACAGCGCTGCAAATCCAGCCGACCCTTGAACAAGGCTGGGGTTAGCGGGAAAATCCGAGTATAACTTTTGATTCCCCCCAAAACTTAAATTGTCCCTCAGTATCTGTGGGGGGTTGGCTCCAGGACCCCTGCGGATACCAAAATCCAAGGATGCTCATGGCCCTAATACAAAATGGCACAGAACAATGCATTCAGTCTGCCCTCCCCGCCCACTGTCTCCCAACTGCGGATTAAAAAGACTGTTTTCTATCTGTGGTTAGTTGAATCCTCGGAACCCAGGAATATGGAGGACTGGCTGTAAATTGACTGGAAAAATTCCGTGTGCCAATGAACCCACGCAGTGCAAACCCGTGTGGCTCAAGGACCAACTGTAGTCTCCATGCCTCCTGGTCAGAGAACATATCAGCAGATCATGGCATGTGCATTCAGTAGACTTCCTGCAGCCATGAAAAGCTCTGAGGAGGCTGTCCATGGAACACGGCTTGGCGGGAAAGCCAGTTTCCAGGCACCGTGCGGAGCCCACCGCTTTGTTAGGAAGAGCGCCAGGCCACGTGCTGTGTGCACTGGGCCCATCAGAGAGCGCACGCGGCAGCTGTGTTAGCATTGCCCTTGGAAGGTCAGATGGTGGGTGAAAGAACCTTTACTTTTGTGATTAAAAAATAATAGTAGTAAATTCTAAAGGAAGAAACAAAGAGATTTTAAAAAACTCATAGATGAATATAACACCAAGAGTGAACCCAAAAGTGAACCATGGACTTAGTTAATAATAATGTACTATTAACATGTAAATAATGCAAAATTCGGTCCACCATTTGTAACACCAACGAAATTGCTACTAGCAGGGGAGTTATGTGTGTGGGGGGCTGTATATGGGCACTCTGTTAGCTGCACAATTTTTCTGTAAACCTAAAACTGTTCTAAAAATTTATTTTTTATATAAAAAAAGAGAAATAAAATGATACATGGATACCTGAGTCATGGAGCAATAACAGGGAGCCCAGTAACATTGGTCAATGGTATTGCAGAGTAGGGATTGGCAGATTTTATTCTGTAAAGGGCCAGACAGTTAATGGCTTGGGCTTTGAAGACCATACAGTCTCTCTCACAACTACTCAAATTTGCAGTTGTCGTACAAAAGGGGCCATGGGCCATGTGTCCGTGGGTGAGTGGGCTGTGTTCCAATAAAACTTGATTCACATAAATGGGCAGTGGGCGGAGCTGCAGTCTGCGGCAGGTGCATGAAGGGGTTTGGGTGAGTTTCACATCAGATCGACGAGGACGCTGAGGAGTCGCCCAACACCTCGGCGAGGCTGGCAGACCCAGGAAACAGTGCGGCTCTCCTCCTGAAACTGCACATGGCTTTTACCGGGTCAAAGGCGAAATAGATTTTAAAAGGTGACTTTGTTTAAGCTCAATTTGATCCCAAAGAGCAGAGGGCCAGCATTAGCGGAGGATGTGGAGAGAGCAAGTGCTGGTAATTTATCTGAAAGAGCTTCTTAAAAAAACCAGCTGCCCTGCATCCTCAGGCAGCAGGCACAGTGGCTATCTATGGGTATTGCTCCTTCTGCAAACGTAGCTGGTGATTTCCAGGCCTCGATCCAGCCCTGGCTGGCCAATGCTCTTCATTTGAGGACCTTGGAAGTGATGCTGTAAAGGTCAACAAAAAAATGCAATCATTTAAGTATATGATTGTCTAACTGCTATGCTCTACACCTGAGACTAATCTATAATAATAAAAAGCGTGATATGCTAATTAGACCAGACGTCCTTCTGGATGTCCTTCCTTCCAGACAAAGCCCTGGTGGGTGGGGGCCAAGGCAGAGGTGGCTGCTGACACAGCAGGAGCCAAGGCCCTTGCATGAATTTCCTGTGCGCCTCTAGTCCTATATAATAAAAGGCTAATATGCAAATTGACTGAATGGCGGAACAACCAGTCACTATGATGCGAACTGACCACCAGGGGGCAGACACTCAATGCAGGAGCTGGGCTCATGGCTGGTGAGTGCAGTGGAGGCGGCGGGAGCCTCTTCCGCCTTCGAGGCAGCACTAAGAATGTCTGACTGCTGGCTTAGACCTGCTCCCCGAGGGCTCCTGGACTGAGAGAGGGCGCAGGCTGGGCTGAGGGACTCCCCAAGTGCACGAATTTTGTGCACCAGGCCTCTCATACAAAATAATATTGAAAGTAAACTATAATTGAGAAAACATTTTTTTTTAATTTTAAAAGTTTTCATTTTATAAGAAAGATTAAAAAGAGAAATTATAGAAAATACTTTCTGCAAATAGGAAAGTCGTGGGGGAAGGGGAGAAAGGAGAAGCTGTAAGTGTTAGAGCCTCAGCATTGCCACGCTGCCCAGGACCGTGATGCTGAACCTGCGAACCTGTCCTCTCGCTGGAAGGGACAGAGGATGAAGGTCCCAGTTGGACTGTGACATCACAGGGCAGGCCTGAGCTCCGGGAGCTCAGTTCAGTGTCTTGCGTGATCCTCGCAGCAACCCTGTGAATTAGAAATTATTATGTCCGTTGTGCAGATGACAAATATGAGGCTTTGAGAAAATGTGTAACTTTTTTCATGAAAGTATAGCTTTAAAATCACTAAAGCTTGGAGCTGACCTGAATCCACAGTGGGTCTGCCTGGTCACTGCGGCCCCCCCACCCCCACCCCCGAACGCAAGGCCCTTGAAGTTGTGTCCCACGTCACATTAGATTGCTCTCAGGAGTGTGTGTTTGTGATTTTGTGAGGCTCTGGCTGAGGAACATTGGTCAATGGTATTTCCAGGTGCTATTCTGGGCTGGGGGCTTGGCCAGAGTCCCCAAAGTGACATGAGGAAAGTCTATCGTCTCTGTCTCCTTCCTCTTCAGGTTGTCCTCAAACCCCTGGGTTCTGGGCTCCGCCTGTGTGTGCATGTGTGTTACTCCAGCTGTGACATACATGTGCGTGTCACCACCTCAGGGGCAGGCCTGAGTCAGAATCTGCTGAGAGACAGCGGTGGGAGCTGCCCACACCCGCGGAGCTATGAGGAAGAGCGGAGGGAGTTTCCACGGCCTGACTCAGCCCGACGTGGAGGGAAGGGCCGCTTGGGAATGAGCTTTGGTGAACGAGCTAATGGTGGAAGGGGCAGGAGGTGAGCACTGGGAGAGGGTTGGAGACACAGGAGGCTCAGCTCATCATCACCAGTGTCGTCACCTTCTGTGACTGCATCTCTCTTGGGTAGCCACACACTGAGAGCGTTGGACCCAGGGCCACACGGCCCACGCCAATGAAGCCAGAGCGATCACAGCCCCTGACATGGAACGGGCACGTGGAGGGTGGGGCGCTGGGCACGTGTCTGCTGCACAGAGTGAGCATGTGCAGGACTGTATGTCTCTCGTCTCTCTGTCACCGGAGAGACACTGGCTTACATAGTGTCCCCCCAGAATTCATGTCCACACAGAAGCTCTGCATGTGGCGTCTTTGCCGATGTCATTAGTTAACTTAGAACGAGGTCATATCACGTTAGGATGGGCCCTAGGTCCAATACAACTGGTGTCCTTACCAAAGAGGAGACACAGACACATGGAAAGAAGACAGCGTGTGGCAACAGAGAAGGAGTGAGAGTTGGAGGAAGGCGCCTCCACGTGGAGTTCCAGAAACCGGAGGAGGCCAGGGAAGGTCCTCCCAGAGCCTCCAGACTCTGAGACTCCAGACTGTGAGAGTAAATGTCTGTTGTCCTCAGCCTCCTGGTTATGGTAATTTGGGGTGGCAGCCGCGGAACACTGATTCAGCATATAACACGGGCTCCTCTGAGAGCAACAAATTAAGTGTGTGGGTCCCATTATCCTGCCCTCTGACTTCTTTACAACTGGCCAAGTGACCGAGTTAGAAGAGAGGACAGGGAAGTGATGATGATAATCCTATCTAATAAAAAACAAAAAGGGTAATTGACTGTACCTTCACTACACTTCCCATTGGCTAATCAGGGCGATATGCAAATTAACCACCAACCAAGATGGCGGCCAGCAGCCATGCAGCTGAAGCGAGCAGGAGGCTTGCTTGCTCCAGTGATGGAGGAAGCCAAGGTTCCCCACCTGCCGTGGCCCAGCTCTGAGCTCCGAAAGCAACAAAGTTTCAATTATAGAAGCTAAACAAACCCCAGATACCTGCTTTCAGCAGGCTGTGGCCTCAGAGCTGGAGCAAGCAAGAGACAGTTCTCAGCTCCAGTGACAGCAACAAAGTTTCAATTATAGAAGGTAAATAAATCCCAGAATAAAAAAAGAAAGAAAAAAAGAAAGAAAGAAAGGAGAAGTTGTGAGCTTCAGTCGCCGGCCAGCCTGAAAATGGCCCTCAGCCCCTCACCCAGACTAGCCAGGCACCCCAGTGGGGACCCCCACCCTGAAGGGGTGTGACCAGCTGCAAACAGCCATCAGCCCCTCACCCAGACTGGCCAGGCACCCCAGCGGGACCCCCACCCTGATCCAGGACAGCATTCAGGGCAAACCAGCCGGTCCCCACCCGTGCACCAGGCCTCTATCCTATATAGTAAAAGGGTAATATGCAAACTGACCCTAACAGCATAAAGACTGGGAATGACTGGTCACTATGACACACACTGACCACCAGGGGGCAGATGCTCAATGCAGGAGCTGCCCTCTGGTGGTCAGTGTGCTCCCACATGGGGGATCCCTGCTCAGCCACAAGCCAGGCTGACTGCTGCCAGTACAGTGGTGGTGGTGGGAGCCTCTCCTGCCTCCTCAGCAGCACAAGGGTTGTCCGACTGCAACTTAGGTCTGCTCCCCGCTGGCAAGTGGACATCCCCCGAGGGCTGCCGGGCTGCCAGAGGGATGTCTGATTGCCAGCTTAGGCCCAATTCCCCAGGGAGCAGGCCTAAGCCAGCAGGTGGTCATCCCCTGAGGGGTCCCAGACTGTGAGAGGGCACAGGCCAGGCTGAGGGTCCCCCTTCCCCCGAGTGCACAAATTTTTGTGCACCGGGCCTCTAGTAGTAGTAGTAACAATAATAATAATAATGATGATGATAATGGTCTCAGCCCTCCTGCCCCTACTATAAAAGGAAGAGTCTAGACCACAGTTCGTCTTCACTGCCGTGTGGGAAAGAGCTTGCTCAGACCAGCTGTACTGTTCAGAGAAAATTGCCCCCTCGGAGTGTCCTCGTGTGCTGGTGGGAAATGGGCCTCAGCCTTGGGCAGCTTCCCAGGTGATGTGTCTGGGCTGTGGGTTTCTAAGAATGCCCTCAACAGCCCGTGGGGCAGCAGCTGTGGGGAGAGTGCAGAGGGTAGAGAGAGGCAGGATGGTGTGATGCTAAGGCTTGGTGGCCAGATGAGACCTGGGTTAAAATCCCACCACCGCCAGTCAGCATCTCTTGTACCTCAAAAATAAAGATAGCTGCCTTATCTGCTGCCAGGCTTACGGAGGATCTAAGTGAAACCCCTGGCACCTAATAGAGTCTTTAAAAAAAAAAAAAAAAAAAAAAAAAAAATATATATATATATATATATATATATATATATATATATATATTTTATTGATTTCAGAGAGGAAGGGATGTTTCTCTCGCCTTAGAGCAGCGGTTCTCAACCTGTGGGCCGGACCCCTTTGGCGGTCGAACGACCCTTTCACAGGGGTCGCCTAAGACCATCCTGCATATCAGATATTTACATTACGATTCATAACAGTAGCAACATTACAGTTATGAAGTAGCAACGAAAATAATTTTATGGTTGGGTCACAACATGAGGAACTGTATTTAAAGGGCCAGAAGGTTGAGAACCACTGCCTTAGAGAGAGAGAGAAACATCGATGATGAGAGAGAATCATTGGCTGCCTCCTGCACACCCCACACTGGGGATTGAGTCCACAACCTGGGCATGTGCCCTGACCAGGACTCGAACTGTGACCTGCTGGGTCGACGTTCAACCACTGAGCAACATAGGCCCAGCCTAATATAGTATTAACAAAAGATAGTTTTCAAAAGATTCCTCATGAAGCAACAGTGCATTGAATGGGCAGGAATGATTAAATCCTCCTGTAATGTAATGAGTCAGGTCCCTCTTGCTTTTTGCCCATGACCCCAAACCACGTTCAGGTCCCGGGAAGGGGTAGACAGATAAGGAGACGTGCTCCTATCCCTTCCTGAGCAGAACCGACGGCTACTGTTCCCGCACCAGCGGAAAATCCGCCCTCTCTTCTCCTCTGGGGAAACATGGGGAAGGTGGAGGAGGACGGATTCTGCCTCGGAAGGCTGTCACCACCATTTTACTCGTGCCCTGTCCTCTTTAGCGCCGTACCCACTGGTTTGCCATCCCAGCACGTGCCACTCCTGCATTCACCCCCTGTGTATGGGCTTATTGTCTGTCTCTCCAAGTAGAACATCCACCCACAGGGCAGGGCCGGCTGGTTAGCAGAGAGCTGGGATTCGAAGCTGGGTCTGCCGGACTCCAGCACCCACGCTCCTCATGCGGCTCAGGGCCTGGCTGGGGAAGCCACCTGCCCTCCCTGCCATGGACCTACCACCTACTCCTCGCCCCACCCTGTACAGACAGCTGGTGACGGAGCAGGGAATACCTACTACCCCACCCTCACGCACAGAGGGCAGGTCTTGTGGGTTTTCAGTGTCCCTGTTCATAAGCATGCTTGTTCATTTCATGGTTCTGTGCTCCACCTTAGACAAGGAGAAAGTGGTTTTGTCGGTGTGCATCAGCTTCCTTCCGCCGCTATAACAAGCTAGCACAAACTTAGCGGCCTGAGCAATGTATAAGTATCACCTTACACGTCTGGAGGTCACAGCTGCCGTGGGTCTCCCTGGGCTAAGGTCAAGGTGTCTTCAGGGTTGGTGCCTCCTGGAGGCTCTAAGACAGAGCTGGCTTCCTTGTGTTTTTCAGCCCCCCGGGCTGCCCACATGCCTTGGCTCCTGGCCCCATGCCTCACCTTCATACCAGAGACGTTGGGTCGGGTGTCACACTTTTAAGGACCCTGTGGTTACATTGGACCCACTGGAATAATCCAGGATCATCTCCCCGTGGCAATGTCAACTAGCTACCTTAGCTCTGTCTACAACCTGAAATCCCAATGGCCATGTAAAGTCACGTATTCACAGGTTACAGGGACCAGGATGTGCGCATCTTTGGGGGTCATTACAGGGTTCCTGGGGGACTGGACCAAGCCAGGCTGTTGCCACTCAGGATCTCAGTGGTTCTCTGCCAGGACAGCTTCTCCCTCCTCTACGTGGCTCCTCCTATCCAAGGGCCCATCCCAGGTGGGCTCCCCACTGCATCACTTTCCCTGGATCGCACGCTCTGGAGGCAGCAACCCGCCCAGCCTGAGCAGGCCATCCTGGTCAGCAAAACCGACAACAATGTATGCGGCACATCCTAACTTTCCCAAATACCACCTGTCACTTTGTCTCAGGTCTCTAGGCCACCTCCCAGCACCTGTCGGGGAGCGCAGCAACTTGCCATCCCGCCCCGCCCGCCCCCCAGCTGGCGTGTTCTGCTCTCCCTCAGCCTCCATCACGGGTGCTGTATCTTCTCACCTGTCTCCCCTCCTATTATTATTGATGGGATGAGAGCCGAGAACTATATATGTTAAATAAAATAACAAAAATGTGTTTTAATTTTACCAAGTAAATGGTCTTGCTATTATAAGACAGTACTATTCCTATTCCTTGTCTCTCTCAAGACCTTACATGTAATTTCACAATTAAATCATTCCCTTTTAATTCTTTTTTTTCCCATTGCCAACATTTCCTCACAGACCAAAGGTGTTATCTGCATTTACCCTGAGATCAGTTGTCTATTGCCTCAGTAAGAACAAGAGGGGGGTCAGCAAGGGGACGGGAGGTGTACTGCCTGGCTGTGCCCTCTGCAGGGCTCTTGGGGTATTAGCCCCTGCACCACCCCACTGCCGCATCTGTGGACTGATAGGCCTCCCATAACCTTCACTTCTGTTTTCTGGGGTAGCACCATTCAGGCTGCTGTACCTGTTTGCATGGCATTTTCTGGAATACCCAGGTGCAGTTTTTCAAGGCTCATTTAAAAAACCAGTGTAATGCAAAGTTCTATTCTTATTCTTTTGGGAGTGGTACACCTTCTTTTCTAAGTTTTTTTTATTCTTTTGTATTAAAAACAATATATTGTGTACATGTCAAGCAGTCTGTCTATTCCTATTCCTTTCTCTCTCAGGATCTTACATGTAATTTCACAATTAAATCATTCCCTTTTAATTCTTTTTTTTTCCATTGCCAACATTGGAAAAATGTGTTTTTTTGGTGTCTGGCAGACCTTACCGGTTGGCTAATATAATTTTCATTGCCCTCCTTCCACATCCTATGTGATCAGGGAAATGCAAATCAAAACAACCATGAGATAGCACTGGACGCCTATTAAAATGGCCAAAGTCCAAAACACTGACACCACCAAACGCTGGCGGAGATGTGGAGCAACATGGACCCTCAGTCCCTGCTGGTGAGATGCACAGCGGTGCAGCTGCTGTGGAGGACAGTTTGGCCGTTCCTTACAAAACGGAGCAGTTTCTTACTATACGATCCAGCAATTACGCTCCTTGTTATCTGCCCATCAGAGCTGAAGACTTATGTCCACATGAAAAATGCACACAATGTTTATAGCAGCTTTACTCAGAATTGCCCAAACCTGAAAGCAACCAGATGCCCTTCAGTAGGTGAGTGGGGAAACCGCGGTGCATCCGGACAATGGGATGTTATTTGGTGCTGAAAGGAAGTGGGCAGTGGAGTCATGAAATAATGCGATGGAGTCTTGCATATTATTAAGTGAAAGCAGCCAATCTGAGGAGGCTTCCAACTATAGGGCATTCTGGGAAAGGCAAAACTATGGCAACAATAACAAGATAAGTAGTTGCCAGAGGTTATGGGGGAGGGATGAGTAGGCAGAGCACAGAGGCCTTTGGGGGCAGTGAATATTCTTTTTTTTTTTTTTAATATATTTTATTGATTTTTTACAGAGAGGAAGGGAGAGGGATAGAGAGCCAGAAACATTGATGAGAGAGAAACATCGATCAGCTGCCTCCTGCACACCCCCCACTGGGGATGTGCCCGCAACCAAGGTACATGCCCTTGACCGGAATCGAAGCTGGGACCCCTGAGTCCACAGGCCGACGCTCCATCCACGGAGCCAAACCGGCCAGGGCGTGAAAATTCTTTGTATGATACCACAGTGGTGGGTACACGTCATTATACATCTGTCTGAACCCATAGAATGCATGGCACCAGGAGTGAACCCTAATGAACGCTGTGGATTCTGGGGGATGACAATGTGTCAATGCAGGCTCATCCTTGTCAGAAAGGTGCCACTCTGGTGAGCGCTGGTGATAACAGGGAGTCTATGTGTGGGGCAGGGGGATATGGGACCTTTCTGTATCCTCTTCTCAATAATATTGGAAACCTAAAACTGCTCTGAAAAGCAAAGTCTTAAATTTTTATCTATTCATTTCAGAGAGGAAAGAAGCGGGAGAGAGAAACATCAATGATGAAAGAGAATCATTGATTGGCTGCCTCCTGCACGTCCAACACTGGGGATTGAGCCCGCAACCCGGGCATGTGCCCTGAGCAGGAATGGAACCCTGACCTGGTTCATAGGTCAACACTCAACCACTGAGCCACACTGGCCAGGCCAAAGTCTTAAATTTAGTAATAAATTCCATTCCCAAGCATATTCTGCCTCATACCAACTACGGAGGCTAGAAAAGTCACTCTGAGCACCTCCACTCTTCACACATCTTCAGGGCTCGTCATGCTTCTTCTGGGTTCTTCACATGTCTTCTGGGCTGGGCTCCGAGTGCTCACCTGGCCGGAGGCTCCGGTGGACCCTTCTCCGTCCCAGCATGAAGCCTGGCACCTGGGGAGTGAATGACACATGGAGGGGGAATGAAGGAATGACCAGTGGGCAAGGGCTGATGTAATAAGTGACAAGGAGAGGGACGGAGGGGGCTTCCATTCTGTGGACCCGTGGAAATGCATGAAAGCTCTCAAATCACAGGAATCTCTCAGAGTGCCCAGGGCCAGAAGCTAGAAGGCGGTTTGCACCTGGATGTCTGAACCCTGGTCCTATGAGAGGGGCGTCTCACCCTGGTGCCTGGGGCTGGCCTCGCTGCCCCTCCACCGAGGAGGGCAGGGGCGGAGTGAGCTGGAAGGCCTGGGCTTGTCCCGAGGCCTGAGGAGCAGCGAGCTTCCCAGTTCCAGGATCCAGATCAAAGCCCCATCCAGGTCCCAGGGCTAGCGTGGCTGCAGGCGGGCGTATATTGGCCGGGAGACTTCCCGGCAGAGGGCAGGGAAGGAATGTGGGAGGCGCTGCCTTTCTGAGGAGGAGGATGCGTTCTAAACCCAGCTGCACGGGTGCCCTCTGCCAGGCTGAGGCCTGGCCCTGCAGAGGGCACGGGACTGTGAGTGACATCAGGGCCTGTGGATTATGCTTTCACAGCGCCCCCTACTGTCAGTTCAGCCCAATGCTTTCCACCATCACACCACTGTCCTTGTGTGTGTGTGGGGGGGGGGGGGGCAGGGAGAATAGCGGTGGGGGGCTGTTAGATCTGTGAGACAGACCCTCCGTCCTAATGCCGGGTCCCCAGAGAGCTCGGACTGCACTCCTGCTTTGCTCACGCTCAGCTAACCTTCAGCAGCTGCAGGAAAACAAGGACTCCAGCAAAGGAAGTCAAGGCATTTAGTAAGGGCCAGTTTTGCAAATTAAAATAAAATAAAATAATAAAATAAATAAAACAATAGAATACATAAAATAAATAAATAAAATAAAAAATATAAAATAAAATAATAAAATAAAATAAAATGCCTCTTATTGCTGCGGTGCTCATGACAAGGGCAGGGAACACCCAGGAATGCGGAGCTGTGCGCGGAGAGACAAGAAGGGGGCCCCGTCTCCCGGCAGGGGTGCCGCTTCCTGTCCGCACCCCGTGTGGGAGCTGAGGCGGCCCGGAGGGCGGGGCACTGCCGGCCTAGCCCGGTGCTGGAGGTGCAGAGCTCCCTCGTCTGGAAGCTGCAGCTCAGAACCCAGGTGTGTCTGCTCCGGTTCCGGTTCCGCCAGGCCCCAGCGAACGGACTCACTGGAATCAGGAGGGACCTCTCCCTCCGTGTTCGGACAAGTTGCCTTTGGTGCCTCTTCCCGGCGGGGCGAACCGGCAGGTCCGTTCGTAGCGCGTGTGTGGTGGAGCCTGGGCGGCCGGGCTGCACCCCTGGTCCCGAGGGGTGCCATGGTGGGGGGCCTCTACCTTTGCCTGTGGGCCGCCACACCTCCCCCTTACACCGAGACCCTCAGACCCCTTTCCCAGGATCCAGATGTGCCTCCACTGGCCGCAGGCTCGGGGCAAGAGCTTGTCCTCTTTATCCTACGGTGCTTGTACAGGGCGCAAGCATTTTATTGAGGCCCCCTGCTCTTGTAAGCATTAGAGGCAATTGAGAAATCAATTGCTACACACACAGTGCAACGCACACCATGCCTTACAGGGGTCACCCACTCAGGGAGTCCTTAGGCAGGAGGCTCCCTGGGCCTCAGGCCGACATGGTCCCGGGTGCTGTGTTGGGAAGAAAAAGCCAGGATGAAGAAGGGCCATCGGGTGCTGAAATGTGTGTGAGAAAATTGCACCTGAAAGATGAGCAAGAATTTATCATTTTTTAACTCTCTTGGCCTGGAGTCTGATGTTTGCGCCTTTGTGCCCCAGGGGCACCTTCTGTGCAGGGGTGAGGCCGGCTGAGCTTCCTGCTGCCCACAAACCCTGTGGGGAAATGCCCGGCGAAGAAAGACAACTTCCAAGGCGGGATTTGCAATGCTGACTTGATCAATGAAAAATACGCAAACGAATGTAAAAAGACCTCAGAGACGTTTCTGGGTGTCCCAGCAGAACCCACCCTGGCAGGGGAATGGGCAGTCCTGGGCCTAAGTGTCTTTCCCCACCAGCCAGTAACTCTTTTTTTTTTTTTTTAAATATGTTTTATTGATTTCTTACAAAGAGGAAGGGAGAGGGATAGAGAGTTAGAAACATCGGTGAGAGAGAAACATCGATCAGCTGCCTCCTGCACACTCCCTACTGGGTATGTGTCTGCAACCAAGGTACATGCCCTTGACCGGAATCGAACCTGGGACCCTTGAGTCCGCAGGCTGACGCTCTATCCATTGAGCCAAACCGGTTAGGGCAGCGGCCAGTAACTCTTAAAACCCTAGTCCTTGAAGGGCTGGGCAGGTGCAGCTTACCCATGTACAAGGGGTCATTTTTGCACATTCTTCCCCTAGACCAGCCCTGGGCAAACTACGGCCCACGGGCCGGATCCGGCCCGTTTGAAATGAATAAAACTAAAAAAAAAAAAAAAAGACCGTACCCTTTTACGTAATGATGTTTACTTTGAATTTATATTAGTTCACACTAACACTCCATCCATGCTTTTGTTCCGGCCCTCCGGTCCAGTTTAAGAACCCTTTGTGGCCCTCGAGTCAAAAAGTTTGCCCACCCCTGCCCTAGAGTCTGAACCCCTTCTGGTTATTTCTCACAGCTCCTGGCTTAGGGGTGCCCCCTTGTCTTTCCTTTTTACTTCCTATTACCCCCTCATACTGTGTTCGTGCAGCCAGTGCTGCCGTGAATTCCTCTCAATGCGTTCCTATTTCACCGCGGCTCTGTTTTACTTTGAAACAGGCATGAGTCCTCTTTAGGAAGTGGACTGAAGTCACCTCAGGGTCCCTGTGATCCCTCCCCACCGTCAGCAGTGGCCTCAAAAAAACACACAAAAAAAGTGAGAACAAAACCCGCCAAGCACCACCTGCATCTTCTCAGTAAATGGCCCCTGCCAACCATCTGTTCTCACCGAACAAGGCCCAGGGAGGGAGCAGAGACGTACCATGCTGCCCCCTGCTGGCCGAGAGCACAAGTCTCCCCACTTCTTTAATTTCTCTGACCTTTAGTAGCTGGAGAAGGCTGGGAGCCTGTACCTCCAACAGCTAAAGGAAATGTCTGCTATTCACAGAAGTCTCTACAACCTGTTCTAGGCCCTCTGGGAAGCCAATGAGCTTGCCTGGCTGAACTTGTTCTGGTGAAGAAGTCACCAGCGACCCTGCCTTCTGTTGGCAGGCATTTGCAGACCACCTGCATGTACTCAGCGCGGTGCCAGGCCAGCTGGGGTCCTAGAAAGCCTGAACCCAGCCCTTGTCCTTCAGCAGCTCACAGGACTTCATGGCCTCCCACGGAGACCTGCTTCTATCGATTGAGGGAGCCTGGAGTGTCAATGAGCCAACACACGCCTGTTCCCTCAAGGTTGTCCGCCCTCCATGGAGTGGAGTGAGTGGAAAGAGAAGAAAGATGGGGACGTTGCTTCCTGGCCGGAGTGAAGGCTCCCCGCCGTGCGGGCCACCATAACTAAGGACATGAATAGCGCCTCTCCTCGCATGGCCCCGATCTAGACCCCGTTCCCAAAGTGAGGCGCCCTGGAAGCCTTGGGGAATGTGTGTCTCCCAGGCCCTACAAGCTGAAATCTTCCGTGGAGGCCTAGGAGGGCCAAGGTGAGGGTCCCCTCCTGCCTCAGTTGGGCCTGAGGGAACCTGAGGCCCTGCCACGGCCCCGTCTGGTGGAACAGGCCGCCCACCAAGAGCAGGAGCCACCAGTGTGATGTCGAGCTTTCTGGTAGGCACATCAAAAAAGTTAAAAAATAAAGCAAATAAAATTAATTTTAATAGTATATTTCATTTAACCCATATATCCAAAATATTATCATTTCCATATGTAATGATATGTAAACTATTCCCGCGACATTTCCCTGCACTATCTTTGAAGTCCAGTACGCGTTGTCCACCCATAGCGCGTCTCCATCAGGCCAGCCCATCTCAAGTGGCCCCTGTTTCCAAACAGCGGGGTCACATGATGAGGTGTTGGGTGCATATGAGTTTGGGGGACACTATGCAGTCTGCTATGCCGGGAGGGCACAGTCCCCATGTCTCCGTGGCAGGAAGCTGACTGCAGGCTCATTTCTGAACCCACTTCTCTGGTCAGAGGAATTCTGTGCATCGATGCCGTCGGCCAAGGGCATGGTCCCTGGGCTAACAGGGTAGACTCACCTGGCTGGGCTCAAACAATTGAGACCCTCCCAGCAGCTTGGGCACATACACCCCCCTCCAACGCGGGACCATTACATGAAGTGGGGAGTGCGGGACGCTGGGCATAAGCCTCTTCACCTTGTCTGGCACCTGGGTCAGGCCTGGCTCTGCTCCGGGGACCACCCTAGGCAAATGCTGAGAGATGCAGGAAGTGACTTATGCACAAGGATGTTCACCTTGGATTTCTTTTAAATCGCAAACAGCTGGCAAAGATCTAAATGAAACGGGTTAGTTATTTGACAGCATATTATATAACCATTCAAGGACCATTTAATCTCAGAGGAAGAGTAACACTAGCTTAAAGGAAAAGTGCCCGGTGTGAACTTAGGTGGATGTCTACACATGTGGATTCAAAAATGGAAGGACGTAAACCAGAAAGTGCGGCCTCTGCGCGCAGGATTATTTCCTTCTTCCAGATTCTTGTATTTTCCATATTGAGTCAGCTCAATAGGCATGAACTGTGGGTATGCCTGTATGCATTAGATGAGGACACAGATGCATAAACAATGAGTCATCCAACGGTGTGGGAAATGCCATACGAAGGCACCTTCCTGAAGACTGCCTGGAGGAGGCAACATATAGAGTTTTCCCAGCTTAGAGTTGGCTAAAGGGAGCGGTGGGCACAGATTGGCAGCATGGCCTCATCTGGCCGGACTAGGCTTCCCTTGGGAGAGTATTGGGAGATGGGGTGAAGAGGGCGGCTGGGCCAGGCTGCCGAGTGAGTCAGCATTTGTAATGTGGTCAAGGTCAAGGTCAAGGCTGGGTGGGAATGAGTGGGGAGGGGGGCACAGCCTGGGGTCAGTGGAGGGAGGCCTGGCCTGGCCAGCAGGGGACTATGGCAATGAGGGAAGGCACCTCCAGACTTGGGGGGAGAACCCCCCTCTGACAGCGGAGATGGCCCAGGACTGAGGAGGGCAAAGTGGGACAAGGGGCAGGCCTGCCTTGCAGCCACCTACAGCTTGAGGAGAGCAGTGGGGCGGGGCTACAGGGGGCGGGAGGAGGGGGTCGGGGAGGGGAGAGGACAGGAGCTTGGTTTGGGTTGTGGAGCTCGAGGCGACTCCTGGACACCCCAGTGGAAATGTCCACAGATGCCAGAGAGGAAGCAGGGTCCAGGCAGGTGGGACACAGAGCCCCAGCCCCAGGGACACCCGCACTCAGGGAGGCCAGGGGCTGAGAGGAGCGGACAGGGCTCCCACAAGTCCCTTCTGGCCTCTGCTTCTCACTCAACCCTTCTCCTTGGATGTTACGTCAGGGGTCTGTTGCCCCAAGGGGTCTGATAGTCCCAAGTAGCCTCTCCCACCCCCGCGCCGGGTTCTCTCCAGGGGGCCCGGCGTGTCAGAGAACACACCTGTTGCTCAATATCTCTTTTTCCTTCCTTCTTCCCTGCCGGGGTCCAACCCCAGCAGGTCCAGGGGTCCCCAAAGGCGTGGATGGAGTCGGCGAAGAAGGAAGGACACGGAGACAGTGTTCAGTTGATCGGCAGCCTAGCCAGGATCTCTAGCCAGGATCTCCAGCTAAGTTCTGGTCTGGATCTCCAGAGAGGTTCTGCTGTTTATTGTCTTGTTACATCCGTATTTATCCCAGTTGATTTTAATCCTGTCAATTTCTATTACAAAGGTTAGGGCGTTTCTTATCTCCATTCCAGGGAGTAAAGATTATGTAGCTTAAGCATGATTGTTTGTAGTGATTAACTACCCGCCTGGCACTTAGTTAAGGAGTTTCATCCCCTCCCTGACTTCAGGGAAAAATTCCTACCTGGGGAAACAACCTTTCTAGGAGAGGCATCCCCTCCCTGACTTCAGGGAAAAATTCCTACCTGGGGAAACAACCTTTCTTGGAGAGGTGACCTTGGTTAAAACACACAGCGCTAAGGGGAGCAAACATATTAAGAACAGTATGCTATATACGCCAGGTCCCTTGAAACATATGCTGTGCAGATGTTTCTTTCCTGCAGTGACTGTGTCAAGCAGCAAGGATGGACCGGCTTCCGGCACTTCCCCTGTATGACCCTTTACCCCTCTGCGTTTTCTCAAGTTCAAGGTCCCCAATGAGTCACCATAAACTCTGTTATGCTGTCTCATCTCAGGGACTCACAAAACTTCTGTGAACTTAAAGACACAGGTGCCCTGTGCCACATGGACCTGCGACAGGGGCTGACACCCCCGGGCTGAGCGGGCACCTTACCACTGTGGCCTAAGAAAGCCCAACCCCGTCACTGGTCACAGGAGCATGACAGGAGGATGGGGGAGAAGGGCCACGGAGATCTGGTGGAGTGGGGTCGGGTCAGGCTACGAGTGTCCGGGGCTGCCGGACCAAAGCACCCCTGAATGGGGGCTTGCACAGCAGAAGGCAATGGCCTCACTGTCTGGAGGCTGGAAAGCCAAGATCACGGTGTCTGCAGGGCCCGCTCTCTCCAAGGGCTCTAGGGCAGGACACCCGGCCCCTGTCCTCGCTGCCCATGTTGTGGGCAAGCTGTGGCGCTCCTTGGCTGGTGACTAGTCCTCCATCTCTGCCTGAGTCATGTGGGGCCCTCTCTCTGTGTCTGTATGTGCTCTTTTTAAAAAATATTTTTTTTTATTGATTTCAGAGAGGAAGGAAGAGAGATAGAAACATCATTGATGAGAGAGAGTCATTGATCAGCTGCCTCCTGCATGCCCTGCACAGAGAATCAAGCCCACAACCAGAGCATGTGTCCTGACCGGGAGTCGAACCGTGACCTCCTGGTTCATAGGTCAACACCCAACCCCTGAGCCAGGCCGCCGGCTGGGCTGTCTGTGCTCTCCTTATAAGGACCCTGATCATTAGATTAGAGACCTCCTTGCTCCAATCTGCCCTCATCTCACCTTGATGCCATCGGCAAAGACCCCATTTCCAAATATGATCACGTCCACAGGTACGGGGGCGGGGGGCGGGTAGGACTTGGATATATCTTTTGCGGGGGGCACAATTCACCCCACACGATGGGGGAGAAGCCTCACAGCAGGCAGGCACAGCATCAGGCTGGAGCCAATTGCAGAAACCAGCAAGTTTCCCCAGGGAGCGAGGGTGGAGAACCCGGCCAGCAGCTCCAGGGAATGGCTGTGAAACCTCAGGAATGCAGAGCCCCAAACTTCCTTAACTTGAGACAGTGAGAAACCTCAAATCAAAGCCATCCCAAACAACGCCCCGGGCTAGGGGTGTCTTCTCCTGGTGTCTCATGTCAGGTTCCAACACGTTTAGAATCTCAGCCCCCACTTTTAACCCCTGCCAGCCCTGCAGGGGGGCGGAGCGGGGGGGGGGGGGGGCGCGGGAAGGGGTGCGAGCAGCTTGCCCTGGTCATCCACAGCCCAACAGGCCTCTGCCTGTGGCTGACCTTGCCCCCTGACATGGATATGATACAGACTCTCCCCAGCTGGCTCCAAGCCAGGCGAGGGGCCGAGCTGGCACCGGGAGCTCATGGGTCTGAGTCCTGGCTGGTGGAGGGACTGGTAAGTTGAGACAGCGGGAGGCCTCATCCCCAGCCTCCAGATTCCCAGCCCAGCTCTGCCTCTGCAGCCTCAGAACTTGGAAAAGGTCCTCAGCCTCATGGTGCCTCAGTGGCCTCCTCTGTAAAATGGGCTCATAGGAGCCCTTCTCCATGGGCCTGGTGGGTTTAAATGACGGGCCTGGCTCTCAGCAGTACTGCTGCTCCTTTTATTAGTCTTGGCCTCACTTTCCTCATTTGCATATTGGGGCACTGACCTCAGGATCCCTCCCAGATCTGGTTGTTACCTGCTTCCACTCCCAGGGGGGGTTGTGCACAGCCCCCCTGGCTCCCGACACGGCGGCTCCCCTGTGTTAAAGATAAACTGAGGCATGTTAAACAATTTGAGTTTATTTGAGCAAAAACTGGATGGGAATGGGGCCCCACCCAACTGGAAGCCCAGAGGGTGGGGTGAGGGGGGAAGACTCACATAAAAAGGGAAGCAAAGGAGGAGGTGTGATTGGTTGTTGCTTAATGCCTGCTTGGCTGCTTGTCATTGGTTGTCCTTGGCGGTTTGATTTTGTGACTTTGAGGCATTTACAGGCTCAGGTTTGGTTTGCTGACGTAGGCCGTAGGTAGCCAGGCAGTAGGGCCACGTCAGTCTAATGCCTCCTTGTTTAATTAAGTTAACACCTGCTTGCTGGGACAGAAGCCAGGATTTCTTTTCCTTCAAACACTAAGCTACTCCGTGCAGCCTCCTGAGCGCTTGGTGGCATCCGACTCTGGGCTCGGGGCTCAGCCAGGCATCACCCCTGGGGAGACCGTGCACCTCTCACTTGGCTCTGCCCATGTGCCCTCATCGGCCCCCAGCTTGGACATGGACGGGGGGGGGGGGGGGGGGAATGTCTTCTCCTGTTTGACAAAAGGATCGGCAGGGCTATGGGTGGAGTGGGGAGAAGGTATCCCGGGCCTTTCCCATACCCGCTAACTTCAAATTGCGTGTGTCTAGCACAGGGGTGACCTCCCCGTCTCTCACTTAGCCAGGATGAGGCTCAGCCTTCCTACAGCTGCGTGGTACCGGTCATTGGCCAAATGGGTACTGGCCGTGGTGTGGTGCGGGAGGAGGGCCATAGGGACCCTCAGGAGCTGGGCTGACCTCTCTAGGGAGGTCCCCAGAGGGCCACTGGGGAGGCAGCTAGACCCTTAGTACTTCAGCGACAAGAGGCACTGTCCTGCCAGTGTGTGCCGCTGAGCCTCGCCTTCATCCTCAGCCCTGTTTGACTGTAAGAACATCCGCCTGCAAGCCGGCACTGGGCCTCACAGTTCTCTGTGGCCCGTCACCCCTTCGGCAGACCATCTCTTGGGGGGCTTGCCATTTCTGGAGAGTAGGACCAGCTCTGAATTTTTACTTTGCACGTGGCAGGTGTTAATAAACATGGGACGAGTGGAAGGAATGCATTTCTGTTGACTGAACAGACAACTCTGCAGGCACAGAGAGCGTCTGGTTCTGTATCAGTTAGCCACTGCTGCGTAACAAATTAGTGCAGAATGCAGCGGCTCAGAACCCGTTTCTCATCTCACAGCTTCTGTGGGTCATGAATCCGGGCACAGTGTGCCGGAATCTTCTTCAGAGCTCAAGGTTACAGTCCAGGTGTTGGTCGGGGTCACAGTCATCTAAGGGTTCAACGGGGACGCATCCACCTTCAGGCTCAGTCAGCATTTGCCAGCAGGACTCGGTTCCTCTGGGGCTGGCTGTTACCCGAGGGACTCAGTTTCTCCTCAGCTACTGGCCAGAGGCTGCCCTGAGTTTCTTGCCATGTGGGCGTGGCCTCCCTGACATGGGAGCTTCATTAGAGTTGAAGGCTGGGAAGGTGTGGGGGAAAGGGTCCACAGGATGGAAATCAGGCTTGAAACTAATCACGGAAGTAGCATCCTGTCACTTTTACTGTATCTGGTTCACTAGGTCCAGCCCTCACTCAAGCGGGAGGGATGCCACGGGACCTGAACAGCGGGGCCATTGAGGGCCTCTTGGAGCCTGCTCCCCCCCCCCCCCCCGCCCCCCCCCCCCCCGCCCCGCACTGTGCATCAGGGTGGAGGTGGCCAGACACAGCAGCGACTGACACTCACCGAGCGGAACTGTGTCCCAGCCCCTGCGGTCAGGCTCCGGGGCACTTTTGACGTTGTTCCCAGGTGGTCACCTTGGGCCCATTGACACCCACAGGGAGCAGGTCTGGGCTGGCAAAGGTGAGGGAACATGTGGGGATCCACAGATGACCTTGGGACCCCAGAGGGCACCCATCTTCTCTTCTCCTCCATTGTATCTCGAGGGCTTTGTGGGGCACCAGGGCGGCCACATGCCTACCCACACCCAGAACAAGCAACTTCACAGACCGGCTCTGGTCCTGGCCCAGAACAGGGGTGCTCCCTGTTCCCACCGCCATGCACAGAGCAGGGGTGCTCCCTGTTCCCACCGCCATGCACAGAGCAGGGGTTCTCCCTGTTCCCACCACCATGCACAGAGCAGGGGTGCTCTCTGTTCCCACTGCCATGCACAGAGCAGGGGTGCTCCCTGTTCCACCACCGTGCACAGAGCAGGGGTGCTCCCTGTTCCCACCACCGTGCACAGAGCAGGGGTGCTCCCTGTTCCCACCACCATGCTCAGAGCAGGGGTGCTCCCTGTTCCCACCACCATGCTCAGAGCAGGGGTGCTCCCTGTTCCACCACCGTGCACAGAGCAGGGGTGCTCCCTGTTCCCACCACCGTGCACAGAGCAGGGGTGCTCCCTGTTCCCACCGCCGTGCACAGAGCAGGGGTGCTCCCTGTTCCCACCACCATGCTCAGAGCAGGGGTGCTCCCTGTTCCCACCGCCGTGCTCAGAGCAGGGGTGCTCCCTGTTCCCACCACCATGCACAGAGCAGGGGTGCTCCCTGTTCCCACCACCATGCACAGAGCAGGGGTGCTCCCTGTTCCCACTGTTGTGCACAGAGCAGGGGTGCTCCCTGTCCCCACCGCCGTGCACAGAACAGGGGTGCTCCCTGTTCCCACCACTACACACAGAGCAGGGGTGCTCCCTGTCCCCACCACCATGTTCAGAGCAGGGGTGCTCCCTGTCCCCACCACCATGCACAGAGCAGGGATGCTCCCTGCTCCCACCGTTGTGCACAGAGCAGGGATGCTCCCTGTTCCCACCCCCATGCACAGAGCAGGGGTGCTCCATGTTCCCACTGCCGTGCACGAGCACTCGAGCCCGTCACCCTGGCCTGAGTCTCAGTTTGAGTTTGAATCTCGGTTTGAGTTTGACTCTCACGGGGAGTGTGATTTCGGGGCCTTTGGATCCTGTTCCCGGATCCTGTTCCCATGGCTGTGGTTCTCACAGTGGCCCCTGAATGCGGGTCGGCAGGGGCTTGAGAAGCAGGTGGCCGGGCACAGCCAGCACTGTCAGGTTCACGGTGCCCGTCAGACCAGGCCACGGCGGGCTCCTCCAGTAAAGCTGTTCTTCCCCAGGGGCCCGCAGGGGTCAGAACCCCACGATCCAGCTACTCTGAGCCCCGCTCGCTCCCCCCTGGCCTGGAGAAAGCGGTGGAGGCAGGCAGATAAGTCCCTGGCTGTGGGGTGGGCTCATTGCAGGGATCACACTGGGAGAACCAGCCTCCTCCCCCCTCATCTAAACGTGATGACATCCGCCAAGATCCTATTTCCAAATTAGTCACATTCACGGGAGGAGCCGGGAGTTAAAGCCTCAACTCATCTTTGGGGAAGGAGCACAATTCAACCCACAGTGACCCCCATGGCGCGGCCTGAGACAACCACCATCGCCCACTGGCATGTTCTGTAGGGAGCGCAGTTCATTCGTCGTCAACTTGGGGCAGAGGTGACTGTGCCGCAGCCCTGAGTCACGAACCACTGTCGTCGGCTCCAAGGGGGCTGCCTGACGGCCATGCCAGGGTTTCACCAGGAGGGGACCCAGGGCCCAGGGCAGGAAACGGGGAAACCAGAGGAGCTGCTTCAGGGGCCCCGTCTATTCTTGAGGTTTTGCTTATTTGACCAAAAGGGTCAACGTTCACGCTTTGTGAACATCTTAGAACATCACAGAAATGATCAGAACCACCCGCCTGAAATTTGGGGGAGCAGGTGTGAGCGGCGGGGTTGGCAGAGCTCCTGCCACCACCACCGACCGGGACCTGAATTCCTACTCCATGCGGCAGCTTGTTTTAAACAGCAAAGCGCAAAGGACTTCGAGGAGCCGCGAGGGGTGGATGAGGGCCGCCAGAGCATTCGTTTTTGCCCATAGATCTGCATCACAAACAAGGTTTTCTGAGAAAAATACAGGAAACGAAGTTACAGCAACACTAGGACCCCAACTTTATAGGAAGGACAAGCACACTTTCCCCCAGCACAACAGACACACACTGCACAAAAGAGAATTTTTAAAAACACACCAAAACCACCCTAGCCGGTTTGCTCAGTGGTTAGGGCGTCAGCCCACCGACTGAAGGACTCCTGGTTTGATTCCGGTCAAGAGTATATGCCAGGCCAAAACTGGTTTGGCTCAGTGGATAGAGCGTCGGCCTGCAGACTGAAAGGTTCCAGGTTCGATTCCGGTCAAGGGCATGTACCTGGGTTGTGGGCACATCCCCAGTGGGAGATGTGCAGGAGGCAGCTGATCGATGTTTCTCTCTCATCGATGTTTCTAACTCTCTATCTCTCTCCCTTCCTCTCTGTAAAAAATCAATAAAATATATATTTTTTAAAAAAAGAGTATATGCCAGGGTTGCGGGCTCGATCCCTAGTAGGGGATGTGCAGGAGACAGCCAATCAATGATTCTCTCTCATCATTGATGTTTCTATCTCTCTCTCCCTGTCCCTTCCTCTCTGAAATCAGTAAAAATACATAAAAAAAAAAAAAAAATACACACAACACCACCAAAACCTGTGCAGTGGTTCCCCAGGGAATGGGAATGTGGGAGACCCCTATCCCTCCCCTTTCTCTGGAGGTTTGACGCGCAGGGTGGGGGAAGTCCCTGCGGCCGGTCCTGCAGCCCGGAGCCTGTGGAGTGCAGAGCCGTGAGCGGTGTGAAGGCACCGGAATCTCTGTTCTTTGTGTGGACAAGTGGAGGGGTTTGGTGCCAGTTTACTATGAGAGGAGTGCGGCCAAGCTAGCTTTCCCAAGGGCGTACCTTAAAGTTCCCAAGATACCCGAGTGCAGGTAATCCCAAGCCTATCTAGGATCACTTACATGGCGAGAGAAACGGCTCTTTGAAAAGTCTTTCTACCGCTGTGTCCGCAGGAACTCCCGGTTAAAATGTAAACGATTAGCACATTCTTACAGAAACAGAGAGGGCAGGCCGGAGCGAGCGCTATATCACAGTTACCTGCTCCGCGGTCCTGGGCAGCCGCCTCATTTACTGTGTTTACAAAGCATAAAGCCGGCCGCGGACGTCAGGGGAGGCAGGCCGGCCAGTACCGCATTTGCACGGCAGCTTTACAGATTAGAAAGTAGATGGCATGGCTCCGATTTCAAAGAGTTTTCTTAACACCTATTGTCCGCTTGCCCAAGGAACCTGGCGGGTTTAGGGAGAAAGGTTCTCTCTGAGAACCGAGAATCTGGTCTAGGGCAGGCCCTTTCCCAAGGCCAGGCTCGAAGACCCCTCCTGCCCCTTGTGACTTTATAGAAGTCCTTTTTCTTTAAGGTAGGTAGTCGCCTCTCCAGGCTGCGCTAATCATCAGCCAGAGTTAAGTGTCGCAGGAGGGGAACAGAATCGTTCAAGGACGTCATTGCCCTTCTTCGGTTGCCAGGCAACACCTCCTTCGCAGAGATGGACAGAACAGGTTGGGGGAGATACCAGCAAAGAAGCCTTCGTATTCCAGGTCAGCGCGACTACCCCCTGGAAGGAGACAAGACAGGGGAGCCTCTCTCGGGGCCACCCACATAAGAGGCATTGTTGTCCTCGCTTCTCCCAGGTCCCCCAGTCAATGGAGTGGACCTTGGAGCCTGTGGGTGTGGCTGGTGTGTGTTACTGGGATAATCCCTAGAGGAATGCTGCTGTCTCATCATCCGCTATCGCCTCATCACTGCCGGGGACTGCGCAAGTGCCAAGTGTGGGTGGCTGACCGGCTCCATCAGTTTACTGGACGCCAATTTGAGAAATGTCGCCCAAACATGGGGCTCACGATCCCAAGGTTTCAAATGTTTGCAGCCACATCAGCTGGGTGGGGTGCTCTGCAGCCCCCTCCCCAGGATTTACAGTCAGTTCACTGCTCCGCCCGAGTCCCCAGAGCTGGAGGCAGAGAGGGAGAGGGAGCCTGAGACTCCCACTCAGCTCAGCACCGACTGTAGCCTTAGGCGGTCAGCCTTCCTCCGCCTGTTTCCTCTTCCTTTAAAAAGTGGGTGTTTTCTCTTGGGAACCAGCCTAACAGAAATGCTTGCACCAAGGCAGTTGTAAAAGGTGTTTAGGATCACAGTGTAAGAGCAACAACAACAAAAAGGGAGATAAGATGAGGACCATTAATAGAGGAATAAAGTCATTTTGAGAAAATCTGTTAATTGTCCTGGGGTGTTGCCTGCGTCCTGGGTTAGGCTGTTTGTGTGTTTAGGGTGTTGTCTACGACAGTCCTCCACCTCCTCTATTCCCTGTAAAATGGGAGAAGGTCTCAGTATGGCGAAAATGGAGTTTCATCTCTTTTGACAAGACCATTTCCCAGGAAGAGCTATGTGTCCAAGGGCTTCACCCCAAGAGGCCAGGGATGTCTGGTGCCTCAGTTTTGGGGTGTTGAGGCTGACCCCTGGGTCAGGTGCTGTCAGCCTGCTCCCCTGAAGCATTCAGCCTCTGAGAATCACGACATAGATCCATGCCACCAGACATTGCCAATGGTGATTGCCTAAGTTGGTTATTCTGGCTTATTATTTTTTGGCTGGAATTCTTCTACAAAAAATAACTTTACTTTGAATATTTGCTTACTTAAAATACTGTTTTTACAGGAAAGGTCAGATACATGATTCATGCTGTCCTTTTTATCAATTTTCAGAAAAATTTTTGGTAACCTCTATAGATCTCTAATTATACACACACAGATGTGTATAAATGTGTGTGTATATATATGTAACTAGAGTCCCAGTGCATGAAATTCATGCACTTGGGGCGGGGGGGGGGGCGCCCCTCAGCCTGGCCTGTACCCTCTTGCAGGCCAGGAGCCCTCGGGGGTGTCCAACTGCCATGGAGGCAAGAGAGGCTCCTGCTACCGCTGCTGAGCTCACCAGCCGTGAGCCCGGCTTCTGGCAGAGCAGCACTGCCCCTGTGGGAACCCACTGACCACCAGGGGGCAGCTCCTGCAATGAGTGTCTGCCCCCTGATGGTCAGTGCGCATCATAGCAACCGTTCTGCTGTCAGGCTGAATGTGAGAGGACACAGGCCAGGACGAGGCACCCCACCAGTGCCCGATTGGAGCCAGGGCGGGACGCGGGAGGTTGGCCAGCTGGGGAGGGACCACGGGAGGGCTCCAAGGCATCTGGTCCATCTCTCTCAGTCCCGATCGGCTGGACCCCAACAGCAAGCTAACCTACTGGTCAGAGCATCTGCCCCCTGGTGGTCAGTGCACGTCATAGCAAACTGTTGAGGGGGCTTAGCATATCATTAGCATATTACACTTTGATTGGTTGAATGGCCCACTGGATGACTGGACACTTAGCATATTAGGCTTTTATGATATAGGATTATACTTATGTAATGTATGTACTTTACATATAAAGGGTGTCCCAAAATTCACGCAAGAAGTAATTTTGATAGGAAACACAGGTTTATAATTAAATATTGTAAATTTTTTATTGATTCATAAAGCATACAGTATAGGGTTATGTACGGAATACCACATCAGGTAAATGCCTCCACCGCTTTGCTGGCACATACGCAAAGCCATGGTCTTCATTGGTCTTCATTGTCCCTGCTCCTGGGCCATAATTGGTACTTGGTAATGCTTATCAAATTGAAGGGATTGAAATCAAAGGGCAACAGATATTAGAATCTGATTCAATAAACCAAGTAAATTAGGCTTTTATTTTTTGTTATTGTTAATGCTCACGCCAAATTCAAATCTTGCATGAATTTTGGGACACCCTTTATATATACAAATATATACACACATATCCTATCTAATAAAAGAGAAACATGGTAATTAGCCGTGCATCCGCTACCCTTCCCATTGGCTAATCATGGCAATATGCAAATTAACTGCCAGCCAAGATGGCGGCTGGCAGCCAGGCAGCTTGAAGCAAACATGAGGCTTGCTTGCTTCAGTGACGGAGGACTCCAACATTCCCCGCCTGCCTTGCCGGCCTCTGAGCTTGCAGTTTGAAACATTGTTACAAATATAGAAGCTAAAAAAAACCCCAGAAACCTGCTTTCAGCCAGCCGGGATCTCAGAGCTGGAGTTGAAACAGTGTTTCGATTATAGAACCCAAACAAACCAGATACCTGCTTTCAGCAGCGGAGGCCTAAGAGCTGGAGCCAAGCCTCAGAGCTAAAATTGGCCCAGAATAAAAAAAAGAAAAAGAAAAAAGGAGCGGTTGGGAGCTTCAATCACCCGCCAGCCTGAAAACAGCCCAAGGCCGGGTCCCCTTTGTAAGCAGGGTGTTCTGGTTTGACTCTGTGGGCTCCTGGGGTTCCTCCAGGCCATTATTGTGCACAGAGCACCCTGGCTTGCTCTGAGAACTGTGTCCTTTTAGCCATTTGTGTCTCATGACCTTAGTGGAGACATGAGGCAGTCATGTAGGCTGAGCGTGTTTTCCGCACAGGAGGCATTAGAGCAGGACTCTGCAAACTGAAGTCTGCAGGAAGGATCTGGCTGCTGCCGTGTGTGAATAAAAGCTTTGTTGGACGCAGCCACGTCCCTGTCCCTGCGTCTGTCTAGGGCTGCTTAGACGCAAGCTGCTGAGCAGTTATGGGAGAGACCTTGTGGCAGCAAAGCCCGAAATGCTCACTATCTGCCCTTTGCAGAAGCTTTGCCCAAAGTCTATGCAGAAATTGACTTGTTTATGCAACAAACAGTCCACACCGTGTGCAGGCAGTGGGGCCATCCTGGCCTCAGGAGCCTTCCAGGGCAACGAGTGAACGCGCGGATGGAGAAATTAATGCACAAAGTGACTCCAGGGAGGAAAACAGGGCAGCAGAGAGTGAGGGTGCTGGCGGGCGGCTGGGCCTCTGTGAGGGGGCGATGCTGAGCTGCACTGGGTGAGGTGAGGGGTCGGGTGGCCTCCCAGGCCGAGGCACCTGGGTGTGCGGACACTGCTGCAGAAATGGGCTCGCTCAGGGGACGATGGGGAATCAGCTGTAACCAACATCGTGGCTGTAGGTTGAACAAAGTAAACTAACAAACAAAATAGAAACAGACTCACAGCTGTCAGAGGGGAGGGGCTGGGGGGCTGGGTGAAAAAGGTGAAGGGATTAAGCACAAAAGACGTGTGTTGACATTCCTGCATCTCGCTTTCCGTGGGTCAGGAAGGAGGTAGAACCTTTAAAATATTTAAAAATTGAACTAATTGTGGTGACATTGGTTAATCTACACTAATAAAAGAGAAACATGCAAATTGGTGTCACTCCGCTAGGCCCACCAGCCAATCGGCTGAGTATGCAAATTAACCCAACAAAGATGGTGGTTAATTTGCATATGTAGCCGCAGAGCGAAGACTGAAGACGGCTGAAGGCTGAAGAGGCTTGGCTTCTCTGTTGTGGCCAGAGTGAAGGCTTGGGTCCCAGATGCTGGTGGAAAACCGGTGCGGGCAGCCAAGGGAAGAAAGGCCTATTGCATGAATCTCTTCATGCAACGGGCCTCTAGTAACATTATATAAATTTAAGGTGTACGATTCTAGAATACATCACCTGTCTACTGTATTGTGTGTTCACCACCTCAAGTCGAGTCTCTCCATCACCATTTACCCCCTTTTACCCTCTCCTGCCTCCAACCCCCCTGCCCCCCCATTTCTCACTGGTAATCACCGTACTGTTGTCTGTCTATGAGGTTTTTTCTTTTGTGTTTAATCCCTTCACCTTTTTCACCCAGCCTCCCAGACCCTCCCCTCGGACAGCTGTGAGTCTGTTTCTATTTTGTTTGTTAGTTTACTTTGTTCATTAGATTCCACATGTAAATGAAATCATATGGCGTTTGTCTTTCTCTAACTGACTTATTTCACTTAGCATAATACTTTTCAGGTCCATCCATGCTGTCGTAAAAAGTGAGATTTAATTCTTTTGTGTGGCTGAAGAGTATTCCATGGTGTACCTGTCCCACAGCTTTTTTATCCACTCATCTACTGATGGCACTTGGCTGCTTCCAAATCTTGGCTATTGTAAATAACGCTGTAATAAACACAGGAGTGCATATATTCTTTCAAATTAGTGTTTCTGGTTCCTTTGGATACATTTCCAGAAGTGGAATCGCTGGGTCATAAGGCAGCTCCATTTTTATTTTTTAAATAGATTTTTATTGATTTCAGAGAGGAAGGGAGAGGGAGAGGGAGATAGAAACATCAATGATGAGAATCATTGGTCAGCTGCCTCGTGCACGCCCCCCACTGGGGACCGAATCCACAACCCAGGCATGTGCCCTTGACTGGAATCAAACCTGGGACTCTTCAGGCCGGCACTCTGTCCACTGAGCCACACCAGCTAGGGCCGTGGTGGGCAAACTGCGGCTCGCGAGTCACATGCGGCTCTTTGGCCCCTTGAGTGTGGCTCTTCCTAAGCCTTAGGAGTACCCTAATTAAGTTAATAGCAATGGACCTACCTGTATAGTTTAAGTTTAAAAAATTTGGCTCGCAAAAGAAATTTCGATCGTTGTCCTGTTGGTATTTGGCTCTGTTGACTAATGAGTTTGCCGACCACTGAGCTAGGGCAAGGCAGCTCCATGTTTAGTTTTTGAGGACGCTCCACGTGGCTGTGCCAGGAGGCATTCCCACCCACAGCGCACGGGGTTCCCTTCCCCCATGTCCTCATCAGCCCCAGAAACGAGGGAGCACCTGTCCCCACGTCTTTTTAGCTCTGTGCTCTGAAGAGGTCATCAGGCCTTTGTCCATGTATCTGTAAGATGGTCAGATATTTCTTAGAATTTGAGTGAGCGAGTAGCAGGTACAGGTTTTGAGTGAACTCAGCCCAGCTGAGGGATTTAAGAGTCAAGGCAGGCTAGCGGTCCAGCCATTTCCTTTTTCAAGGCCCTCTACGGTCTTCACTCCGTCCCCTCTTTCCCTGTGTAGAGCTTATGTGGGGTGAGGGCGGGGCTTATAGGCTCCCCTGCGCCCTCTCTCCCCATCCATCTTACAGATACATGGACAAAGGCCTGATGACCTCTTCAGAGCACAGAGCTAAAAAGACATGGGGACAGGTGCTCCCTCGTTTCTGGGGCTGACGAGGACATGGGGGAAGGGAACCCCGTGCGCTGTGGGTGGGAATGCCTACTGGCACCTCCCCCCCCCCCCCCCCCCCCGCCCCAAGATGTCTTCTGCTCCTGGTCGCGTCTGCTGGCCTCCGCTGTTCCCCTGCTTCTGTGGTCCTCCTGGGTGTGTTCCGGATGAGGGCATAGGGACAAGCAGGGCCCCCAGTGCTGCCTGGTCAGTCTGAATGGTGTCTCGACTCTAGTACTAGTGGTCCACTGAGACTGCAGGCTCACCTCCCCGCAGTCCCGAGGGATTGTTCACAGGCGTCTTTTTGCTCTTGCCTCCGCAGGCAGGCCTTGAAACCTTGAGCAGAATGAGCGATGTCTGAACTGAGCTCTGCGCCTCTCCCGGGACCCACGGGTCTTGTTGATGCTCAGAGCATCGGCCCCTGTGTCCGCGTGCCGGCGCTCTCTGTGCAGGCACCTCTCCTGGGGCGGCCAGAGCAATGCTAGGTGCTGGCCTGTCACCTCCTGACCAGCAGGGTTTCTGCTGCTCCCAACTGCCCTTCACCTGGACGGGCAGGTGGACAGACATGGGCAGGAGCCCCCGTCCCTCAAGCTCCAAGCCTCCAGCTCCCACGCCCGCCTCCTGGGCCCAGCCTTGGAGGGCTGCCCACTGCGGGGAGGGGGGCCGCTGGGTCGGAAGGGAGACAAGCGTGCAGATGGCTCCCTTTCAGATCTTGGACTGGAGAGCGTCTTTATTGTCTGGCTCCTACCAGACGGAGCACCCAGAGCCCAGATTGGAGTGGCCCAGGGGGCGCAGGGGAGGAGACAGCAAACACACATTTCCGGCACAAACATTTTATTGATTTAGCAATTGGCTTTTGTCACATGGAAAGCAAGCCACCAGTCCTGCAGAGGAGGCTCCTGGGGCCCCAAGTGCACCCAGTGAGGGATTTGTGGTTCCTCTCTGCTCAAAAACGCCTGGGGGGCATGTTCAAATCTGCATCAAGCGATGACTGTGGGTCCACGGGAGAGGGGAGGGCCTGGCAGCAGCAGAGGGGGGGAGGGGGAGGGCCTGGCCCCAGCAGAAGAGGGGAGGGGGAGGGCCTGGCACCAGCAGAGGGGGGAGGGGGAGGGCATGGCAGCAGCAGAGGGGGGGAGGAGGAGGGCCTGGCCCTAGCAGAGGGGGGGAGGGGGAGGGGGAGAGACTGGCCCCAGCAGAGGGGAGGAGGGGGAGAGCCTGGCCCCAGCAGAGGGGGGGAGGGGGAGGGCCTGGCACCAGCAGAGGGGGGAGGGGGAGGGCCTGGCACCAGCAGAGGGGCTCTGGGGGCTCCCAGGAGAGGAGAGCTGTGCTCAGGAGCAAGGAGAGCAGCTCCAGAGGCAGAAGATGGAGCTGCTCAGCAGCAGGATGTCTGGGCCGACGCGGGGACGCAGCAGGCCGGGCAGGCGGCAGAGCAGGGACATGCAGGAGGACGGGCATCAACAGCTGGGCTGGCAGGAGGAGGCAGGGCCACAGCAGGAGGAGGCGGGCACGCAGCAGGCAGGCCTGCACATGGGGCGGCAGATGAGGGACACGCAGGAGGAGGGTCTGCAGCAGGAGGAGGTGCAGGGGGTGGGCTGGCAGCAGGAGGAGGCTGAACAGGGGGCGGCCCCGCAACAGACAGGCTTGCAGCACACAGGTGTACAACAGACAGGTTTGCAGCAGACAGGTGTGCAACAGACGGGCTTGCAGCAGACAGGTGTGCAACAGACGGGCTTGCAGCAGACAGGTGTGCAACAGACGGGCTTGCAGCAGACAGGTGTGCAACAGACGGGCTTGCAGCAGACAGGTGTGCAACAGGCGGGCTTGCAGCAGACAGGTGTGCAACAGACGGGCTTGCAGCAGACCGGTGTACAACAGGCAGGCTTGCAGCAGACAGACACACAGCAGGCCTGCTGGCAGGGGCAGGAGGTGCAACAGGTGGGCTGGCAGCAGCTGGGGACACAGCAGGTGGGGGCGCAGCAGGAGGGCTCACAGCAGCTCTCTGGACAGTCGTCCACCTGCCAGGAGGAGTCGGTGCAAGAGTCACTGGAGCCAGGCAGGCAGGCGCAGCTGTCATAGCTCAGGTCGCTGGAGCAGACGGACAGGGTGGACGCGGCCATGGTGGGCGATGGGGCTGGAGGTGAGCTGGGAGGTGGGGTGTGAGTGTGAGTGTGAGTGAGTGTGTGAGGTGCTCGGTCTGTGGGCTTTTATACGCTCCCAGTGTGTGTGTGTGTGGCCCCAGCAGGAGGCTCCCACGCCCGCCCTTCCTCGTTGGTGTTTACACCGGTTGCAGGAGAACCCTCATTAGTGCTGGTTTCTTTTCTATAATTAGGTTTTACTCATTAAAGTTGTGAGTGTGTTGCCGGACTCTGTTTTCCCATCTGTTCTTTTTTTGGCTCCAGAAAACTCGTGAAAAATATGAGGAAAGTTTTTGCTGAGTGACTGCCACTAACGTCACATTCACGGAGGGACGAGGTGTGAAATAAACTCACAGCCACTGACAGCCTCGGTCACGCCGGCCGTGCCCGTGTGGGGACACTGTGGGAAAGCTGCTCAGCGCCGTCACCGCCCAAACCATACAGCGCCCGCGAGGACGGTGAGGAGGGTCGGGCATGAACGAAACAGAAAACACTCGACCAAAAAATACACAACGTATGTCCGTCCACTGGGGACCGGAGATAGTCAAGGGCAAAAACTCAGGGCGATACAGTGCTCCACTCTCCGGTCAGTCCACCATTGGTGTAATTTCAATCAAACTTAAAGGGAATCTTTTTGGCATAGAAATTGGAGATCTAACACTGCCAGAAGATATTTGCCATGTGCATGATAGATGAAAGGTTAGTGTGAAAATGAAAAAATCCTTACAACCAAACCAGGAGAAGACACACAACGACCAAATACAAAATGCAAACATTCGCATTCCCTAAAGCACACGGAAAGCTACTTGACCTCATTAATAATGATAATATCTCAGATTAGAACAGAGCTGTGTCCCCTGTAGGACCAAACAGGACTTACAGCTCTGACCATGTCCAGAGCCGCTGGTGCGGGCCTCGCTCTTATAACGCTTAGAGGCGTGTGGTTCATGCGTGCATGATAACACATGCTATAAAGCTTACCACTTTAGCCATTTTAAAATGTGTAATTCAGTGGCATTTAGCACAGTGATGGTGTTGTGCAGCCACGACCACTCTCTAGTTCCAGAACATTCTCATCACTACAAAGGAAATCCTATGCTATTAAGCAGTCCCTTCCTGTCCCTGCCAACCACTACTCTGCTCTCCTTCTCCATGAATTTGCCCATTCTGCTCATTTCACGGAAAGGGAATCAGACAAGATGTGGCCTTTTGTGTCTGCTTATTTCACTGAGCGCAACGTTTTCAAGGTCCATCACGTGCGATAATATTCCGTTGTATGGACATACCACATTTTATTTATCTATCTTGACTTGGGTCAGGGTGGGGGTGGGGGTGGAAGATCAGTGTCAGAGGCTTCTACCCCACCCCCCTCCCTATGACTGCTCCTCCTCCAAAGCCTAGTAGTGAATGGTAGGAATTGGATCAACTACCAACGATGTCCATTTTAATTATACATCCAGGGACCTAGGAAAGACTGGCTTGGTCTGTGAGCCCCATGGATTCACTCTGAGAGATGTCGCTGGGACTCCACTTACTACCTGCCCTCCCTATGTCTCCGTTTGACAGCGAGCCCATAATGATGTTTCAGGACTTCAGTATCCATCTGAACTTGAACCCTGTATTCAATAGTCCTTGTAATGCTAGGGTATTCCTTTTTTCTGGTGTATTGTTATATGTATGAATTCTGGAAGGGGAAGGACTATGTGCATTGGTCTTGATTGCAAGGTCTTTCCTTCTGGGGCGGGAGCATTTACACCGAGGAAATTGGCAACACTATAAATAATGACCTTTTTGGGAAAGGCTAACACAGCCCTTGCATACTCTTCAAAATCTGTAAAAAACAAAAACAGAAATCAAGCCTGAATGATGGTCAGAAAGGGGAGGGCAAGCACCCCAATAGAAAGTCCTGATCCCTCGCCCAGCTCCTGGACCCGAGCCAGTCCTCAGACTGGAAGACCTTGTTGCATCCAGTATACAGTTTCCAATCGTTTAACAACCAGCTCTCAAGCTTCTTGAGTATTTAATATTCAAGCTAGTACAGGTCAGCTCCAGCTCGCGCCAGCACACTCCTGGCAGGGGTCTCCTACCCTACCTCCGGGCGTGCTGTGTTCTGAAAACCACGTGTAACAGCTCCCAGCCAGGTCCATTCACAGAGGTCTGGCTTTCTTCCCTGTGCCTTCCCCCTCTTTGCTTATTCCCCCTAATGGTAATAGCTGTATTAAGTTTTGGTTTATTTTTCCTTTGTTTTTTAATATCACCAAAAATACGTGTGTACTGTTCCCCTTCCTTACACAGAGGGTGGCCTATTGCACACATTGGCCTGCACCTTGCATTTTTCACTTACCAATAGATCCTGGAGACCTTCCCCCTCCCTTCGATAGTGTATCTTTGGGATAGATTCCTAGAATTTATTTTATTATTTATTATATATCACCGGGTCATTATGTCAGTTTGCTGGACAGTCTCAAATCCCTCTTTGTATGGCTTGTTCCATTTTGCATTCCCACAGACAGTGTGAGAGGACGCCTTGGTACAGTTCTCCCAACTGGATGTGTCTGAAAGCCTTTGACTTCTTATCAATCTGACTAGAGGCCCAATGCACAAAAATTTGTGCAAGAGTAGACCTTCCTTCCCCCAGCTGCTGGCACCGGCTTCCCTCTGGCACCCGGGACCCGAGCTGGCTTCCCTCCCGTCCCAGCTTCATCCAGAGGACGTCCGGCCTAATTAGCATATTACCCTTTGATTATTATAGATTATTATAGATAACTGGGAAATAGAATCTCTTTCTTAAAGATGTACCTTTCTCTCAATGCGAGTTTGAGCAACTTTTTGTTCATTCAAGGCCACTTACATTCCTTTTTCTGTGACCTGCTGTTCATATCTCTTGCCCATGAAAAAAAATGGATTTGTTGGTCTTTTTCTTCCCTGATTTCTGGCAGCATTTAAATATCAGGAACATAGCATATTTTCTCTGGTATAAGTTGTAATTATTTTCCCCTAATTTGTTTTTTTTCTTATATTTTCCTATGGCATTATTTCTATCTATCTATCTATCTATCTATCTATCTATGTATCTATCTATCATCTATCCATTTTTATGTAGAACAAAGGGAACAAAGAGAGTTGAACAATTTTACAGCTCACGGGGGTTTCTGTCCTTCCCATTTTAGGTCAACTTCCTTTATGGTGTAATCACATCCTTGTCTCAGTAGTTGGTGAGCCGGATCCCACTTGCCTCCTCACCACCCGGTGCCCCTACCGGTTCCCCTCACCCACCCTTGCCTCGCTCTCCTCATCTGAGCTCAGAGAATTGCCATGATGCCACATCCCGGCCTCTCCTTTCTTCTGGAGTTTCACCCTTCAGGACCCAGATACCTTCTTTTTAAAATCTTCCCCGGTCCCGCTCAGTGTCAGCTGTCATTCCTTCCCGCTGAGCTGCTATGGCGGGTGTCTCCTAGGCCGACCCAGGTGGTCCCGCTGAGCTGCTATGGCGGGTGTCTCCTAGGCCAGTGATGGCGAACCTATGACACGCGTGTCAGAGGTGACAGGCGAACTCATTTTTTTTGGTTGATTTTTCTTTGTTAAATGGCATTTAAATATATAAAATAAATATCAAAAATATAAGTCTTTGTTTTACTATGGTTGCAAATACCAAAAAATTTCTATATGTGACACGGCACCAGAGTTAAGTTGGGGTTTTTCAAAATGCTGGCATGCCAAGCTCAAAAGGTTCACCATCACTGTCCTAGGCCAACCCAGGGGGTCCCCGCTGAGCTCCTGTGGCAGGTGTAGCCTGTGCTGACACAGGTGGTCCCGCTAAGCTCCTGTGGCAGGTGTGACCTGTGCTGACACAGGTGGTCCCCGCTGAGCTCCTGTGGCAGGTGTGACCTGTGCTGACACAGGTGGTCCCCGCTGAGCTCCTGTGGCAGGTGTAGCCTGTGCTGACACAGGTGGTCCCGCTGAGCTCCTGTGGCAGGTGTAGCCTGTGCTGACACAGGTGGTCCCCGCTAAGCTCCTGTGGCAGGTGTAACCTGTGCTGACACAGGTGGTCCCGCTGAGCTCCTGTGGCAGGTGTAGCCTGTGCTGACACAGGTGGTCCCGCTGAGCTCCTGTGGCAGGTGTAGCCTGTGCTGACACAGGTGGTCCCGCTGAGCTCCTGTGGCAGGTGTAGCCTGTGCTGACACAGGTGGTCCCGCTGAGCCCCTTGGCAGGTGTAGCCTGTGCTGACACAGGTGGTCCCGCTGAGCCCCTTGGCAGGTGTAGCCTGTGCTGACACAGGTGGTCCCGCTGAGCTCCTGTGGCAGGTGTAGCCTGTGCTGACACAGGCGGTCCCGCTGAGCTCCTGTGGCAGGTGTAGCCTGTGCTGACACAGGTGGTCCCCGCTGAGCTCCTGTGGCAGGTGTAGCCTGTGCTGACACAGGTGGTCCCGCTGAGCTCCTGTGGCAGGTGTGACCTGTGCTGACACAGGTGGTCCCGCTGAGCTCCTGTGGCAGGTGTAGCCTGTGCTGACACAGGTGGTCCCGCTGAGCTCCTGTGGCAGGTGTAGCCTGTGCTGACACAGGTGGTCCCGCTGAGCTCCTGTGGCAGGTGTGACCTGTGCTGACACAGGTGGTCCCGCTGAGCTCCTGTGGCAGGTGTAGCCTGTGCTGACACAGGTGGTCCCGCTGAGCTCCTGTGGCAGGTGTAGCCTGTGCTGACACAGGTGGTCCCGCTGAGCTCCTGTGGCAGGTGTAGCCTGTGCTGACACAGGGGGTCCGCAATGCTGGGTAGGCTTGGTTTTGACATTTATTTCACGTGTGTAAATCTGGTTTGTTCAACATGACATCACACACCAAGTCAAGAGCAACAACGCCTGTATTTCATCGATTCAAAGCCACATGTTAACATCTCTAATGAGACATCTTCTCAAAGATGTCACGTCCTGGTCCCGTGGACAGCGCTCTGTTGCTGAGAGGCAGGTGAAATAGCAGAGCATCTTTCTGGGGATGAGGGCTGAGTCTTGATCCAATAGGCCTGCCCGGGACTTGTGTGTACCCGTTAGTGCTTGGCCCCACAACGGCCCACTAGGAATGGCCATCAAGCCCCTTGTGATGTGAATTACCTGAAAGCCTCAAGCTAAATCAAGCTGCCTACTTACTGTAGCTTCGTCAGACCTCCTTTGGGTTTCAAAAGCAAAATAAAGAAGGAGCCCTTTTCTTCAAAGTCAAAAGTATGTCCTTATTTCAAAAATAAAAGGAATATCTCAATGAAACAAGCATTGAGCAACTGTATGCAAGCACCAGGCCTCGAGCCAGGGATACCACTTTAACAGGGTGGCCGGGGCTTCTCGTATGTGTAGCCCGGCGGCGGGGTGGGGGTGGGGGGGATGTGAGAGTGGTTCTCTGTTCTTAGAGAGAGGAAGCCATGGCCTCTTTCTTCCATCTCCCACCCCCAAATGTGCCAGGAGCAGTCGAGGCTGTCTACAGGACTAATGGAGATAGGAATTCTATTGATGACCATACAAGATACAGATGAGAATGCCTCCCTCTGCTGCATTTGGGATGCCAGGTCATACACAGATGAGAATGCCCCCCTTCAGCTGCATTTGGGGTGCCAGGTCAGATACAGATGAGAATGCCCCCCTTGGCTGCATGTGGGGTGCCAGAGGGGCTGGGGTGGGATAGACAGAACAGGGATCTAGCACAGATGTGCACTGTACCACCAACCCCTGGTGCCCTTCCTTCCAGTGGAGATGGGGCTTGGTTTCTCGGCCGCCCTCTAAGAAGCCCAGTGGGTAGAGTGTCGGCCTGCAGACTGAAGTGTCCCGGGTTCAATTTCGGTCAAGGGCATATGCCTGGGTTATGGGCTCGATCCCTAGTAGGGAGCATGCAGGAGGCAGCTGATCAATGATTCTCTCTCTTCTCTCTCTCTCTCTCTCTCTCTCTCTCTCTCTCTCTCTCTTTTCCTTCCTCTCTGAAATCAATAAAAAAATATTTTTAAAAAAATTAAAGAAGGCCCAAAACTCTTCCTCAGGGAGGCAGGAGGGCGCTGTGCATGTGACCTGTGACCCATGTCCCTGCTGGTCAGTTCGCCCTGGAAGGCACTGGGTGGGCTCTGCAGAGGCTGAGGGTTTGGAGAGCGCCCGGGAATGAGGTCACAGTGATTTCTCAGGAGGCTCACTGGGCACGTGAGGTCACAGGCTTCAGGTGACCTCCCCGTGGAGGGCAAAGCACTCCCTTCGAAGCCTGCACCTGCACGCCCCACAGTCAGTCATGAGAGCAGGACTCATCCACCTGGAATGTCAATATTTGGGTTCGGGATGACTGAGTTCATGCCAGCACCAGTTATACTTGTGAAACAGGAAGAAAAACCAAAACACGTCTCTGATAAAAACAGTGCTATTTTCGGTGGAAACACCTCCCCGCCCCACCCCCCTGGTTATCTTAGCACCCTTTGTAAAGGTTTTCTAATGAACTCTCTCTCCCCTTTGTCCTCCAGCCACTGGCCATCTTGTCTCCATACACTGGGTGTAGAGAAGATTCGATCAGGAATAAACCCTAATTTATGGTCAAACAAAAGAAAATCGATCAACAAAGCCAGGTCCAGGAAGCTGCGCTGCTGCCTCGGTTGCCAGCTCGTTGGCGGCCTCCACGGAACCTGGCGCCCCTCCCACTGCGTAAGCCCAGGCACGGGCTCTGGGGACAGAGAAAACCTCGCAACACAGCCCAGCAGCTGACTCTTGTCCAGGGGGTCCCCTCAGTGTCCTGATCATGTGCCTCCCATGTCCTTATCTGGAGCAACACCCCAGTGACCGTCCAAATGCCCTCTTAACGTCAAACCAGGTACATTCTCATCACATCATAAAGCCTCCGACCATCCCGGGAGCATTCCCTTGCAAATAACAAAAAAGCCTCCGACCAACCCCGGCCCCACAGGAGGGCAGTGGTCCAAGGATGCCATCAGGGACCCTTGCTCTTTCCTCTCTCTGCTCAACCATCCTAATGCTGGCCTTCACTCCCTAGTTCAGCGGTTCTCAACCTGTGGGTCGCGACCCCTTTGGGGGTCGAACAACCCTTTCACAGGGGTCGCCTAAGACCATCGGAAAACACATATATAATTACATATTGTTTTTGTGATTAATCACGATGCTTTCATTATGTTCAATTTGTAACAATGAAATTGGGGGTCACCACAACATGAGGAACTGTATTAAAGGGTCGTGGCGTTAGGAAGGTTGAGAACTACTGCCCTAGTTCATTGCTTTGTGATCACAAAGTGGCTGCTGCAGCTCCGGGCATTGCTTCTGTGTTTCAAAGGGGAAGAGAAAAATGGGAGAAGAAAGGATCGTACCTGTTTCAAAGAAGTAAACGTTTTCTCAGAAGCCCCAGCAGATTTCTGCTTATATCTTATTTACCAGAAGTGTCCCGTGGCCACCCCCAGCTTCAAGACAGTCTGCGAAGGTGAACACTTTCAGCTGGACACGGGACCTGCCTGGCTAATGGAAGCCCAGTTAGTCGGGATGTGGGGAATAGACATCAGGTTGACAATCCCTGTCCAGGGGTGAGGTCTGTGCTTTAAGAAGCAGTGAGCTCAGTGTGGGGAGGGGCTAGCACACACCATCAGGCCGTGTTTGCCTAGGTTCTTACTGCGAAACACTCCCACTCTTCGGGGGATGTGAGCATTTTACCCTGAAAGAACTGAGGCTGCTGGTGCACGTCAGCAGGTGACATTCTGCTCAGGTGACCTGGAGCCCCGGGTGCTGGGCAGCAGGAAGAGAGGGCCTGGCTCTTGGGGAGATGGCCTGGGTGTGAGGCGGTCTGGGGGTGCTCGCGGCTGCCCGGGGCCCGCTCTGCTGCATCCAGCTTCATGCGGAGCGTTCGTTTCAGGCATGTGGCTCTCACCGCAGTCAGTGGTAGAACCCACTGCCTCCCCCCACCCATAACAACTTCATTCTGGACCCGCCTTCCCTGACCCACTTTTATCCCTGAGTGGACACCTGAATCTCAGGGGTGTCTATTGTTTGAATTAAAAGCAATGACAAAGAATGGCAAATATTGACACCGGTGCCTGCATGCCAGGCACTGCCCTGGGGCTCAGCCAGGCCATGAGCTCTGTTTCGATCTCCACGCACACGGAGGAAACGGGGTTGTCGCCTGTCTTGCGTGAAGAGCTCTATCAGCGCCTCCCAACCCCCCGCTCACACCTGGGCATGTCCCCCAAGACGGGACTGCCTGTGGGCAGAGGCCCATCCGGGACTGTCACCCCACAGGCTCCGTCTCCGGGTGGCAGCCCCCGGGCGGTAGACCTGGCCCCGTGCACTTTTGTGGGCTCCCAGCTAGACACCCCTTTGGTAACGGCACTTCCGTGGGGCAGAGCCTGGCAGAGAGCAGGATGGAGGTGTCTCGGCGCCTTCCCGACCGCAGCCCCGGGGGGGACCGCCGCTTCCTCTGCTCAGCACACCTGTAAGAGTCGCCGCTCAGACAGGCCGGGGATCGGGCTCTGTCCACTGTCCTCGGTGAGAGGGACACTGGGCCCGAGCTCAGCTCTGGGGACAGTGCAGCCCCCACATGTCACTCAGTGGAGCAAACGGAACACAGAACACGGATGTGTGATGGGGACAGGAGCAGGTAGTTCTCCGCTCCCTAAATCAAGTTCACCCCTCAGCTCCTGGCCCCTGTGGGCTGGGCAGTGGGCGCCGGGAAGCCTCCCCCAGGGGTGGGCCGGGATCCCCCCTTCGAGTGAGTCTGCCCGCTGACTCCTGCCCAGGTCAGCCCGGCGCCTCCCAGGCGGCAACAGCCCCGGGGCCCAGGCGGAGTCCCTGACCCTCTGGCACCTCTACTGCCCTACCCGCCCCACACCCCCTGACTCGGGGGTGCCAGCTCCGGCCTTCACCCCCTACCCATCATCCCAGGCTCCACTCCTGGCCCCTCATCCCGTGTGAGAGTCTGGACTCCGAAACCAAGGCCTGGCCTGCTCCGTGGGGTAAGGGACCCCCCGGATTTGAGGCGTGGGGAGGCGGCCAAGCAGCTCTGACACAGGGAGTCGGGGTCATGTGGGAATGCCGTGTTTGGCTGAAGAACTGGTGGTTACGGAGTGGACGCTGGTCCCGGGTCCCCTCGCGGGCACGTGGGCAGTCCCTGTGGGTGTGGGCCCCGGTCCGACCTGATGCCCTCCCTCTCCTGCTATCTTGCTCCCTCCCTGGCTCCGCTTTTATCATTACATGTGAGAGTGTGCGAGCCTTACAGCCCTGGAACAAGGTAGATAGGTAATCAGAGCAGAGCTGTGTGGCCTGCGGAGGCGAGTAGGCCCCGGGCGGGCACCACGCAGGCCTCTCCTGCCCAGAAAGTACACAGGGCCCCAGCCCTCGGGCAGCCGCCCAGCACGGCTGCTTGTTGGGGTGGTTTGGCTTCTTGTGCTGGTTCTCCAGTGGAGCATGTCGGGTCACCTTCATACATGCAGAGAGAGAGAGAGACAGACGGACAGACAGACAGAGAGATGCATATAGAGCACAGAGACAGAGAGAGAGAGGGAGAGACAGAGAGAGAGAGACTGAGGAGGGAGCGCCTTTCTCTCTGTAGACCAGGGTGTGGAGGAAGCAGTCCTGAGTGGCCTCCCAGCGGCTTTCCCGGCAGTGCCAGTGATGCCATCGGCCCGCAGCTCACCCTACCTCACCCCAGGCCCAGGGCCCTTGCACTGCCGGCTCAGCCTTCCTCCTCCCCAGGTGGCAGAGGTGTGTTGTGTCTGGTCCGAACGTGGCTGAGTCACAGGGGAGGCCTTCCAGGAAGAGGGAACTGGGTCGGTGTCAGCACGGCAGGGACCCACGGGGACTGTCAGGAGCCTGAGTCCTTGGCGACCCTGAGGCCCGCTCTGGTCTGGGCTTCTCCCCTGCTTTCCTCCCTGCTGTCCAGAGGGGGTGCTCTTTCTGTCCCTCTCAGGGCAGCCATCCTCTGCCTGGACCCAAAGGAGGACGTCCTGGAGTTCCTCTCCGTCCACACCCCTGCCAGGTGTCCCACCTGGCCCCATGCCGGTCTCTCACACCCACAGCCAGTCCACGCTGGCACCCTAAGGCTCCTTCCCGCCCCATTTTCCACCCGAGCCCTGACCCCCGGGGCCAGCTCCTCCTTCCCGGGGCGGGCGATGCACTTTAATCGCTTCCCTCTGTCCAGCCCGACCCGTCGGACCCAGCTTCTCGGCTGCGGTGACGAGGTCTCACAGACACACTTCGGTGGAACCTGCCGTGGCTCCTGTACTTCTAGGACAATGGTTCTCAACCTTCCTGATGCCGCAACCCTTTAATACAGTTCCTCATGTTGTGGTGACCCCCAATTACATTGTTACAAATTGAACATAATTAAAGCATAGTGATTAATCACAAAAACAATATGTAATTATATATGTGTTTTCCGATGGTCTTAGGCGACCCCTGTGAAAGGGTCGTTCAACCCCCAAAGGGGTCGCGACCCATAGGTTGAGAACCGCTGCTCTAGGATAATGTAAAGTGAGTGCCAACTCGACCCTTCCCGATCCTTCTGTGCAGCTCAGCTTGGCAACGTGCAATGTTCAGAAAAAGGGAAAAGGTGTTTAATTCTTCCTGAAGTCCGCTAAACAGAATGAGTTATTCCATAGCACACGGAAAAACTTAACCCCCCTCCCCACAGCTGGCCCAAAGACCCCTGCTCCCTAACCTCCGTCCAGCTCACCCCTGCCTCAGTGACTGGCAACTCTGGCCTCTCTCTGAGCCCCTTTGTGCCCTCCCCATGAGCGATCCTGGGGGTTAAGCAAGGGCAGGCCACCAGCCAGGCCGTGGAAGAGCCGTTAGTTCCTCCAGCTGCCCCAGAGGTCGGCGGTCCCCTCGAGCTGTCCTCTCATCTATTAGATTTTGCTTTGTTTTTAACTCTAAAGACCCTTGAACTTCATGGGAATCCTGAATTCGTTTTCTATTGTCCCATCTCTCAGTGCCCCCAAATCACTAGACTTTGAGATGAAATCCTATTGCATTATGACGCCTCTCGAATCTCTCTCTGTCTCTAACCCCACAATCCCAGCTGCTAAAGAGATTCTCCTGACGTCGGAGAAACAACCCCCCTCAAGTGTGCGCTCCCCACTCCAGAGGAGTGTTATCCTGACGGCCACGCCCCTTCACCCCACCCGCCCAGACCTCACTTCTGCACTCTGACCCGTTAGTTCTCCCGAAGGCGATGGCTGGGGAAGGAAAGTGGGCAACAGGGCGGCAGGAACTTGGTGGGGCTGTGGGGGCGGGGCAGGCTGCGGAGCTTGCCGAGGACACGCCATTATCTCCCACCGCAGGTGCATCCACTTCAAGCCCCGTGTCACTGCCACCCACTGCCTCTGGGAGAGACTAACTGTGCCAAAGCCCCTCCTTCCACCCTCACCCCACAGCCTCCCACCCCCAGCAGGAGGCATGTAGGTAGATGTTTGCATTACAAACACTCTCTTAACACTTTGGGCCCGGTTCACCTTAAGAGACACAACTGCTCACTCAGACCCAGTCCCTCTGCCTGCGTGTTTCTGACTGAGATTCATAACCCCGCTTTCGGTGGGTGGAGAAGGACCGGTTATAGAACGTCATCTTGAACGATGGCAAAGAATACACACCGGGCATTCTCACACTGTTGCCGTGTGAGTCATGTTAACGCCGTGGCCTGGAGTTTCTGAGAGCGCTTGGCTGTGGAGCGTAAACTGTGATATAAACAGGTGGTCTGGAGCACTGTCTGACCAAGACCCGCAGGGCTGCGTTAATGAAAAGAGCATGCCCGCCCACCTTCCTTCTTCGGGGTCTTAAGTGAGTTCCACGCTGGCTATTGGGGCTGAACGGATGGTTTGGAGCAATGATCCCAGTGAAAACAACTATAAACTGGAGAGAGTGTCTTTTTAAACTGTTGGAAGGAACTGGAGCCCCAACAAGGTGGTGAAACGGTACAGATGAAGATCTAGGCAAAGGTGGAAAGCAGGGAGGTATGGCCAGCGTTGGCTGCTGCCCTTGTTGGGGGCGGCTGAGTCAGGAAGGGAGGTGAGAAGCTGAATGAATGGCCCTCTGGCCACCTGGTGAGACGGGAGGACAAGAGCAGGAGTCCAGGCCGGCCAGGGTTAGTGTCTTTAATTTTTTTAAATATATTTTTATTGATTTCAGAGAGGAAGAGAGAGAGGGAGAGAGAGATAGAAACATCCATGATGAGAGAGCTTCATCGATCGACTGCTTCCTGCACGCCCCACACTGGGGATCAAGCCCACAACCCAGGCATGTGTCCTGGTCGGGAATCGAACCGTGACCTCCTGGTTCATAGATCAATGCTCAACCACTGAGCCATGCTAGCCGGGCCAGGTCCAGGGTCTTCATGCTCCTGCAGCTTTGAGTTGGGAGCCCCGTGGGCCACACCCTCAGACTAGGAAGGGACAAAAACCAGACCTCGTGCGGACTAGAACTCAGGTTTTCTTGCTGCTTATTACTATAGAACAGGTACAGTAAGTCACCATGGGTCCTAAGAAGGTTAGTGATAGCAGCAAAGTGAAAGGAAAGCTGTGAGAACAACAAAAGAATTTTTAAAAGCGTGTCTGATCTGGCTACTGAGTATGGCATGATGAGCCCAATCTCAAAACAGAGAAGCTGTCAAGAGGACGAATGCTGTTAAGGGTGTGAAAGTGCTCATGAAACAACAGCCGCAGGCAATTGAAGAGGTAGAAAAACGGTTGATTTGGATCAATGAAAAGTAGCAGGCCGGTGATAGCATTTTGGAGGCAGTGATGTGCGCTAAAGCGAAGATGCTGCGTCTGACCTCCCTGGGACAGGGGTGGTTCGATAAATGTAAGAAGGGACGTGGCATTCATAGTGTAGTGAGGCCGCCAGTCCTAACCAAGCAGCTGCTGGTGATTCCGGGACAGAATTTCGGGAATATGTAGAGGCTGAGGGATTTGCTCCCCAACAAGTGTTCAGTGGTGGTGACACAGGCCTCTTCTGGGGGAAAATGCCCAAGAGGACCCATGTCACACAGGAGGGGAAGTCATGGCAGGACACACGCCATGAAGGACAGGCTGATTGAAGGACAGGCTGATGTTACCGTCCTGTGGGAATGGGAGGAGGGGCTTTAAATGGAAGCCTCTACTCACCTACCATTCTGAAAACCCGAGAGTTTTCAAGAAAAATTATATCATGAAAAACAAGTTGTGTATGATGGGGAGGGCTAAAAGCAAAGGTTGGGTAACCAGGCAATTTTTTTGAGTGGACGTTGAAGTGTTTGCCCCGAGTGTGAAGAAATACCTCTGGGAAAAGCAGCTGCCACTCAGGGCACTTGTTGTCATGGGGCGAAGCTGGTGGAGGAGCACAGCCTCATCACTGCTAGGTCCTCGCCACCCACCCCACTCCTCCCATCCAGCCCACCGACCAGCAGGTCATTTCTAACTTAAAAATACTCTACACATCACCAGGCCGGCGTAGCTCAACGGTTGAGCATCGACTCATGAACCAGGAGCTCACTGTTTGATTCCCAGTCAGGGCACAAGCCTGGGTGGTGGGCTCAATCCCCAGTAGGGGGCGTGCAGGAGACAGCCGTTCAATGATTCTCTCTCATCATTGATGTTTCTATGTCTCTCTCCCTTCCTCTCTGAAATCAATAAAGATCTATTTTAAAAGAAAGAAAGAAAAGAAACTCTATACAAAAGCCCTGTTTCAGGGGTGTTTTGAGGTGATCTCTGAAACTATTAAACCCTCAGGGAGTTCTGAAAGGAGCATTTTATTCATTTTGGAAGGAACATTTAATATCCTCACTCGCTGAGCTTCGAGAGCAGACACTTTGTGAGCATGGTGACCCACTCCTTGTATGGGAACCAGTAGTTCTGGAATGTATGAGTATGGCATGATTAGCACAATCTCAAAACAGAGAAGCTATCAAGAGGACGAATGCTGTTAAGGGTGTGAAAGTGCTCATGAAACAACAGTCGCAGGCAATTGAAGAGGTAGAAAAATGGTTGATTTGGATCGATGAAAAGTAGCAAGCAGGTGATAGCATTTTGGAGGCAGTGATGTATGCTAAAGTTGGTTGAGGTTGGGATTCCAAACACACTGGGGCCATAGACAGGTGCGAATGCTGACGAGAGACAGGAAGGCCTGGGAGACAGGCGCACACAAAGCAATGGGAGGGAGAAGAGAATGGGGGTGGGCCTTCCCCAGGAGGACAGAACCCGGGCAGGTAAGGGGGTCCCTCCTGAGGGTGAGGGGTAGGGGAGGGGAGCAGCTCTCCCAGGCTGGGGAGAGACACGCAGAGGGACAGGAGCGATGGGAAGGACACACTCCGGCCTCCCGAGCATTTCCTGGTGCATCAAGACGGCTCACGCAAGTTGACATCACATTGGACAACGTTTTGACCGTAACTGGGAGTTTCAGGCTACTTTACAGAGTTATAAATCCTAGTTTTGTTTCATAATGTTCCTATAAAGTAGATGAAATGCTATTTTCATTTTATGGAATGAACTGAGCAAACAGACAACTGGCTCCCGGTCACATAGCCAGTCAGTGACTAAGCAGAGAGGTACATTCCAGAACTACTGGTTCCCAGCATGTTGGCAAAGTCCTCAGGCTGGCACCCTGGGCTTTCCCCTCTCTGTCTCCTCCCCACTGCACACCCACCCCTGGGGCTCCCTGCGATGAGAGAGAGTGAGCAGAGGGCCAGGAGTGGGGAGACGGGCTAAAGGAGGGAGCAGGCAGGTTGGTGGAAATGAGGGGAAATGCTGCTCACAGCTCAGCAGGTACTGGACTGCGGGGAAAACACTCTCCCAGCTGCTTGTTGGTCACCTGCCTCTCAGGCTCACCCCCGAGCACAGGTGGCTCCCCAGTATTCCACTCATCACCTCCTGTGGAGCAGTCGATGTCACCCAGGCCCCCTCCAATAAATCTCCTCCTGAAACACATGCGGTATGTCTGCAGCCTGGATAAGGGAGGGCTGGCCTGGTCACTCTCGTCCTAGAGCCCATTGGCTCATAGACACACTACACTGCCTGGGGTCAGCCAAACCTCAGAGCAGGGCGACCGAGCACATAGGGGCCCCTTAGGGTTCCTGAAGAGACACACGGCCATGTCCCCTGGGCTGGGAGCCACCTGCCCCAGAGGAGGGAGTGGCAGGAGGGAGTTGATCCTGAAGCCAGACTTGGTCCTTCTGTGGTTCCAACTCAGTGACTCTCGGACACCAGGTCACTTCTCCGTGGCTTTCAGCTGAGGTGGGGCCAACCCAGTGAGGACTCTATGACAAAGATTGTGTTCAGGGCCCTTCCGTCCCCTCCTGCACTTTAGATCCCTCAGCCCCGTGGGACCCAGATGTCCCCTCAGCCTTCTTCCTACACAGCCAGCTGTCACCGAGCAGAAGGAGGGCAGGCTAATACCAATTCTCACTCAAGTAGAAAAGGCTGATGAGGATTGTAGTAAGTTGTCCCTCATGACAGAATCCTGCTTAACATAGAAACCAGTTTCTGAATGTAGCAGCCAGGCTCTCGATGCCAGGCTGGTAGAATTCATGGACTCACTCATCCATTCACTCATTCGTTTCACTGTGGAAGCTGCTGGAAACCCCTCCCACATGTGGGAGTATGCAGGACATGCTTTCCCCCTGTGTGGGACACGGCGCCCTTTCCCCTGCCCTCCACAGGACTCCTAGGGGCGGGGTCCTGGGAGCTGGTCCCCTGGCTTCTCCCTCCAGAAGAGCCCCACCTAGTCACTGAATAGAAGATGGGGGAGTGAGCTTTTTATGGCTGTCCTTTCCTCCCAGGATCAGCCTGGTAGGGCTCTGTTGCCCCTTTGCCTTCAAATCAGGGTCCAGAGTTCAAGGAGCCTGGACGGAAGTCAATTTTAGGACGACAGTGGGGATTACCCAGCCAAAGCCAGATCTCACTGAAGAAAAAGTGGGCAGTCATTAGCTCAATGGCTGAGTCTGGCTTTAGAATGTGGAGTCTGCCATTCACTAGCCCTGGGCCTTTGGACAACAGATTTGCTCCCCCTAAACCTCAACTTCCTCACCCACAAAGTGGGGTGCTGGTGGCCCAGTCACTCTCCTCCTCTGCACGTTTGTTGTGTGATCAAGTCACATAGCACTTTTGTTCATTGGGCAGCTCGGCCTCTGCATGGCCTGTGCCTGCTCCCCTGGGCAGGAGCCGGTGTGGAGAGAGCGCATCAGCAGGCAGACAGACATCCAATCCCACAGACAGACAGCACGGGGTGTGGGGTGCTGTAGAAGCAGGAGTCTGGGGATGCGGGCTCATCAGGAGGTCAGGGAAAGCCTCCCCACCAAGGAAGGAGGCCTCTGAGGCCAGAGTGGAGGCTGATTCAGGCGAAGAGGAGGGAGGAGAGAACAGCATTCAGGGGTAAGGAACAGCATGTGCGGGATTCCTGAGGCCGGAGGGAAGGAGCCATGAGCGTGGCTGGGGAGGGATGAGCTTGAGCGAGGGATTTCATTCTTATTCCAAACCACTGAGGGGGCTTTATCAAGAAGGGGACGCGCTCAGCATCAGAGTTCATCCTCCTTCCCCTTCTCACCGTCCGCCTCCGAGCATCGCCTCTGAAAGTCTGCCTGGGATCGGCACTGCTTCAATAACTTTTCATTGGACTGTGATCACTTTTCTGATGCTGTGACATGAGCAAATAACAGCTTTTCTAAATTTCAAATAGAGCTAGTGGGTCCCAGGACATAGGCAATTTGAAAAGCACTGGATTTTGTGTCATTTGAGGGGTGGTCCTGATGACAGGCGGAGAGTTGTGCCAGCTAATTTTAAACACAGCCTTTGGGAGCATAACTTAAAAGATGTGTTGAGCCCTGGCTGGTTTGGCTCCGTGGACAGAGCCTTCGGACTGCAGGGTCTGGGGTTTGATTCTGGTCAAGGGCACATGTCTGGGTTGTGGGCTTGATCCCCAGTGGGGGGCATGCAGGAGGCAGCCGGTCAATGATTCTCTCTCATCAATGATGTTTCTATTTCTCTCTCCCTCTCCCGTCCTCTCTGAAGTCAATAAAAATATATGAACAATAAAAAGATGCATTGACAATTGCTTGAAAGACTATAACAGACTTTGTACCATGAAACTCGGTTTGACTGCTTTGTTTTGGGCTGAAACAGCACAATTCACAGTACCGACATAGGAGTGATAACCCAGGGGGGTCTATGGCAGAGCTGGGGGAGAGGAAACTGGGGGCAGTGGGGGGAATGGACAACAGGTGGCAGTTCTGCACGGACGTGCCGTGTGTGAAGGGCAATGTGGTGGCACCAGGAAGTGCAGGTCCCTTGTCCTTGAACAGTCAGGGTGATGAATCCCGGGAGAGGAGGAAGACGCCGTGCAAACGCCCCAGGAAGTGAATGCTGTTTGAAGAGAAAGCTGTAAAACACTCCCCAAGCCCCACATTTAGCAACCAGGAAACATGCAGGCAATCGGGAGCTACACTCAGCTCTAGTTTCCAGGAACAAGTGAGTCATAAACACACCAGTCACCAGGGAAACCACGTTGCTGAACCCCGTGGAGAGACATAGGAAGGTGTCACCGAGGGGCAAGTGCACTCGAGACACTTCCTGTCGTCCATCCTGCAGCCATTACTCTAGTTCGGGGGTCCTCAAACTTTTTAAACAGGGGGCCAGTTCACTGTCCCTCAGACCGTTGGAGGGCCGGACTATAGTTTTAAAAAAAAAAACTATGAACAAATTCCTATGCACACTGCACATATCTTATTTTGAAGTAAAAAAACAAAACAGGAACAAATACAATATTTGTATTTGCATGTGGCCCGCAGGCCGTAGTTTGAGGACCCCTGGTCTAGTTTGTTCAGCAAGAAGCTGGACTGTGAGAGGCGCAGGTGATGGGGTCAGTTTAAACCCGGCTCAGGGGTGACGGCAGCCCCTGCCCCTCCTCCACCTGGCCGCTTCCTGCCAGAGGCCCACTTGCCAGAGGAGGAGGGGGCCTGCTGGGAAAAGCAGGTGAACCTGCAGGGAACGTGGGGTGCTCCTCAAAGCGTGACTCGGGCTTAAAATGCAGGTCCCAGGCCCTGCCCCACACACAAAGCCCGCCTTTGAGGGTAGACCCAAGGGATCTGCACTTTATACCACGCACCTGAGGGGGTTGCACGCGCATGAAGGTGTGGAAATCATGGGGAGGCTGGGCAGCAACGTCTGATTTATCAAAGGAAATGCCCGGATCCTTCACACGTTGGCCAGCTTTGATTTTAATGCGAAGGTCTCACCACGGCCCGACATGCCCTTGGTGTAGACAGCCGGGCAATGGCCGCCTCGGTTCGAGTGCCCCTACAGCCCGCCCCGTCCTAGGAGCTTGTCTCCAGGACCCGTGTGGTGTCGTCGCCTGACTCCTCAGGCAGTGACAGTGCACAACGCCTGTTCCAAGAACGGTTATTTGAGATGGAGATCGGGTTTCAGGGCAGAAATGCGGCCCTCCTCTTCCTGGATCCGTTTATGCCAGGGCAGGAGGCTGCGGCTGCTCTGTGTAAATGTCGAGATGAATTAAAATGCAATGCTTGGGCAAAGGTCACGAGGCTTCCATGGAAGCCGCAGGCACACACCTTATCTTTCATAGCCACCCCGACCTTCCTGAGAACTCGGCATCAAACAAACCCTTAAGGAAGTAACCCCACTGAGTAATAAGCTGATTCATTCCAAGTCCCCCTGCTGACAGCGCAACTGAGATCAGAGCTCTGAGCCCTGCTCACCCTCAGGGACAGTGGTTCCAGATGTGCAGAGCAGAAGAAGGCCCAGGAGGAGTATAAGGAAGCGGTTCTTTCAGTTATCCGCAAACTCTCTGGCTACCTCCCAGGGGCTCAGAAAACATTAACTTGGTTAACGCATGGATTCTTTGTCCAACGTCATTGTGAATGAGCCGTGTTCGTGCCTTTTAAAAGACTCAGCCACCCATGACCTCGAAGAGGCTCCAGGACAGTTCATCAGACTCCACGCCTCGGCCTTCTCTGCTTCTGCGGGGGTCCTTGGCCTCTCCTGGCGGTTCTCAAACTTGGCTGCCCCCGGGACTTGCCAGCTCCTGCCAGGGAGGCCTGACTCCTTAAGGCAGTGGTTCTCAACCTTCCTAATGCCGCGACCCTTTAATACAGTTCCTCATGTTGTGGTGACCCCCAATTTCATTGTTACAAATTGAACATAATTAAAGCATAGTGATTAATCACAAAAACAATATGTAATTATATATGTGTTTTCCGATGGTCTTAGGCGACCCCTGTCAAAGGGTCGTTCGATCCCCAAGGGGGTCGCAACCCACAGGTTGAGAACCGCTGCCTTAAGGATTAAAGCGGAACCTCAGGAAGGGAGCCCTAAGGAGAAGACATTTAAAGCTCTCCCCAGGGGGCTGCAGTGCGCAGCCGGGCTGTGACCCAGGGATCACAGATTTGCACGACTGAACTGACCTTCCTCTTCAAAACAGGTGTAAAGTACTTGACACATGAATGAACCACGCGAAATTCAGATTGTCCCAGAACTACCTCACCGGAACCAACGACACGGTTGAAAGGGTTATTTTCTGCCCCCCACCCCCATCCCCCGATCCCAAACAATAGTTAATTACAGGAACTGACGAAGGTGGCAAAATCTAGATTTGTTTTCCATCTGCCTGAAGTTACCAGGCAGACCAGTGATTTCAGCCCTGGCTGGACATTGGCAGGACCGAGGGAGGCTGAGAACTGGCATGCGGCTCTGGTTTAATGAGCATCCAAGGCTGAGAGCCACTGATTCTGTGGTTCTTTCATCAAGGTCTGCATTACGCTCTTCGGTCTTTCTAAGTCTAAAGTGCTTATTGTACATTCAATCTTTAAAATATCTATATATATAAAAGCCAAGCGACCAGAACGTGGGAACAACCAGAATGACTGGTTGCTGTGAGCATTGCGTCTGGCCAATGGCCCAATCTGGGGGGTGGGGGGTGGCGCAGGGGGGGCCTTCCCCTGGTCAGCCCCAGCCAGATCAGGGGAGGGGCCAACCGGCCAACCTCCCGTGGCCCCTCACCCTCACCCCCTTGCCAGCCTGGTCCAATTGGCCCCCATCAGGGAGGGCTGGCCAGACCCCATCCATGCACAAATTCGTGCACCGGGCTTCTAGTATATATACGTTTTTATTGACTTTTAGAGAGAAATGAAGGGAGAGAGAGAGAAACATCGATGACAGAGAAACATCTATATCCCCTCTGGGGATTGAGCCTGCAACCCGGGCACATATGCCTTGACTGGGAATCAAACCAGCGACCTCTTGGTACATGGGTCAATGCTCAACCACTGAGCCACACCAGCTGAGCGTGCATTCAATCTTGATAATAGTGTGGTTGCTTATAGAATTCTAGCTTGAAAGCCATTTTCCTCTGCCTTTTGAAAATTTCCACTCACCACCTTCCATCTGGGTGTTGAGATGGCTAATGATTGTTTGTGTAGGTTACCTTTTCTTTTCTCTCTGGAAGCCTTTAGACGTTCTCTTTGTCCTTGACGTCCTGCACTGTTACTGCAATGCGTCTGCCTGTGGGTTTATTTTTAGGTATCTTGCTTGCTCCACAGTGTTATCTTTCTATTTGGAAAATTATGACTTTCTTCAATTTTGAAAACTCGTCAACTCTTATGATTTGGATATTTCTTCCACCTTTTCTGATATTCTCCTGTCCTGGAACTCCTGTGAGATGTATGTTGGAATGTCTCATTTTTATTCTCCTTATTATTTAACTCTCATATTTTTCATTTCTTTGTCTTTTCTCTGTCCTATTAGCATTAATTCCTTGGTACAATCTTCTATTTCTCTAATTTTCTCTTTAACCGTATCCACGTTAGTGTTTATCCTGTTTTTTAAGTTGTTTATCTCAATATTTACAGGTGTGTGTTTTAAAATTCCAGTCATTTTAAAAATCTACTTCTTGATTCATAGCTGCTTGAGGTGTTCTGTGATTTCCTGTTGTTCGTTTGCTTCTGTTATTTTCCTTTCCTCTGCCTCTTCTCAGATCACACTCAGTCAGCGGAAGTCCTTTGGTGATTACTGTTATTTGGATTTCCTCAGGAGCAGCTTTCCACCTGTTGCACTCGGGGGGAATGTGTGGAAGGCGTTTATTTTTACCCTTCGCTTTGAGTCATTATTTTGCAATCTCCAATGTTTTGTTTGTTTAGGGTTCCTCTTTCTTCTCTCATGTAGTATGGCGGGTAGGCTTATGGTTAACTCCACTCCCTTCCAAGGTCAAGCAAACAGTCTTTATCGCCAGCAGTCCAACTTTGTGTTCCTGGGTGGGAAACCACGCCCCTGCTCTCGTTCCTACAGTGAGCTGGCTCCTGACACACACACAGGGCCATTGGTGCCTCTTCCCACGTAGGAGGCGACATTCTGATGGCACTGCCAGTGTCCAGGCCTGAACACCAATAAGCCAGTAGCTTGTGCCCCTTCTATGAGTTTTCTCATTCTCTTTCTAGTCCATAACATTACTTTGTTTTAGAGTAGCTATGTGCATAAAATATTTTGTGTATGTATATGAGGGTGCTTTGAGGTGCAAGAAAGAGAGAAGTGAATTTCAAACAAAAAGACAACCTACTGAATGGGAGAAGATACTCATCAATTATACATCTAATAAGGGGTTAATATTCAGAATATATAAGGAAGTCATGCAAGTTAACATTAAAAGAGCAAACAATCCAATTGAAAAATGGGCCAAGAAACTGAATAGACACTTCTCCAAAGAGGACATACAAATGGCTAATAGACATATAAAAAGACTAGTGGCCTGATACATGAAATTCATGCACTTGGGGCTGGGGGGAGGAGGAGGAAGTCCCCCAGCCTGGCCTGTACCCTGTCACAGAGCGGGAGCCCTGTGAGCCATCACCCCAAAGAGGTAGGCCTTGCACACCCATCCGGGGCTCCTTGATGGGTTGCCCCAAAGAGGTAGGCTGGAGCTGGGGGAGGCCTGCGGACTTCCATGCACCCGCGGACCCCTGGCTAGGGCCACGGCGGAGGGGCCTGTCCACGTGACTGCAGACAACCACCCCCAGGCTGGGCCTGTGGTGGAGGGGCCTCTCTGCCATGGCCATGCCCCCAACCCAATGCTGCAAGTCCCTGCCCACCTGCGCCTGCTGCGCACGCAGTCTGCTGATTGGTTGTTACTGTGAAGGCATCCCGACCAATTTGCATATTACCCTATTATTAGTGTAGATGCTCAACATCATTAATCATCAGAGAGATGCAATTCAAACCACAATAAACTATCACCTCACACTTGCCAGAAAGGTTATCATCAACAAATCAACAAACAGTAAGTGTAGGTGAGGATGTGGAGAAAAGGGAACCCTCATGCACTGTTGGTGGGAATGTATGGAGGTTCCTCAAAAATAATTAAAAATAGAACTACCATGTAACCCAGCAATTCCAATTCTGGGGATTTATTCAAAGAAAACAAAACAATAATTAGAAAAGATAAATGCATCCCTATGTTTATCGCGGCATTACAACTGATAGACAAGATATGGAAGCAATGTAGGTACCCACTGATAGATGAATGGGTAAGAAAATGTGAGAGAGATATTTAATGAAATATTACTCGGCAACAAAGTAATATTTGCAACATGGATGGATCTAGCAGGGGTCCTCAAACTACGACCCGCGGGCCACATGCGGCCGCCGAAAACATTTCTCCGGCCCGCCGGGTGTTTTTGCTGCCGCTGTGTGCATAGGAATTTGTTCATAGTTCTTTTTTAAACTATAGTCCGGCCATCCAATGGTCTGAGGGACAGTGAACTGGCCCCTTGTTTAAAAAGTTTGAGGACCCCTGATCTAGAGGGTATTATACTGAGTGAAATAAGTCAGGCAGAGAAAGACAAATACCACGTGATTTCACTTATATGTGGAATCTGGACAAAACAAACAGAACAGAAACAGACCCACAGATACAGAGAACAAAGCTGGCGGTTGCCGAAGGGCAGGAGGGTGGAGGGTGGGTGGAAAGAATATCTGAAAGACTCTAACAATTACCCCAAACACTCAGGCTAAGTTAGTGAGCAGGAGGCAACCAAAAACCTGGCATCTGCATAAGAAGTGGATCCTAGTGGGGCATAGGCTATAGGGGGAGTATTTTTAAAAAGAAGAAAAGAAAAAAAAATAAACCAACGTAACAGTGACTTTAAAACGAGGCACTGCACCATGCCATGCAGCTGCAGGTCCAGCTGTCCCTGTGGACCCCACACCCAGTGGCCTAAGGGACTACAAGGAGCTGGATGCTACCCCGGACCCCGCTCCCCCATGGACTGTAACCTTTCCCGCAGCGCTGGAAGCAGGTCTTGTGTGAACAGCCTGCTTGTGTTGCCACTGCTGACATGGGGCAGAGCTGGGCTGAGCCAATCCAAGGACTTGGGAGGGGATGGGGTGGGGGGGGAAGGACCTGCACCCAGTTCCCAATCCCCGCCAGTCTGGCTCCCTGCACCATTCAGCACTTTCTTCCCATTTCAAAGCCCCTTCTGGTCCGTTGCTCCCTGGGATCCTCAGTGAAGGACGGATCACCTGGTCCCTGCACAGAAATGGATACTGGCCAAGGCTGGGGCCACATTGTTGGCAGGCGGACACCCCGCTAGAGAATGGGGGCCTGGAACCCCAGCCCAGATTTCCTGGGGACGTCAGTCGCTGGCTGCATGTAGGTGCCTAGTGAGGGCCGCATCCTAAAATCTGTGCATGAAGCCCAGGGGTTAAGGTGCCTCTGCCTGCGTTTCTGGTCCAACAGGAAAAACCAGGCCCGTGGGCTCTGGGTGGCTGTGGCTGCCAGTGGGGAGAGGACTGTGTCCCCAGGGCGCCGGGAGAAAGGGAAGAAAAGGGGAGCAATCATTCAACAAGTACGCAGACCACCCTGGGGCAGCGTGGGCCCCTGGACCCAGCACCCACTGTGGACGTGACCCTGCAGGCCCCTGCAAGGAAGGGTTGGGTCACTTTGAGTTTCTGTCTCTTCTCTCCCTCACTGAGCCCTGACTTGTGCCAGCTCCCCCAGCTCCTCCCCGCCTCCCACTATCACCAGCTCCAAGACAGTGAAATAGGAATTTTTAGGGGTGAAATAGGCAGGTTTAGGGAATTTTTTTAAATTAAGGAGGTCCATGGAAAAAACACAGGGCTACAGAGTTGCAAAAGGGCACATTATTTCCATAAGACAAGGAAGCTGGAAGTGGCAGAAGTTACATTTCCATAAGATAAGGGAACTGGGAGTAGCTACAGGTCTATATCCTATATAATAAAAGGCTAATATGCAAATAGACCATACGGCTGAACAACTGAAACAACCAAACAACTGAACAACCGGTTGCTATGATGTGCGCTGACCACCAGGGGGCGTGTGCTTCCAGAACAAGGCAGGCATCAGCCTTGGTGGGATGGTGGAGCAGGTGAGCAGGGGTGTCAGACCAAGGCGGGGTGCCAGTCACTGTCATTAGGGTGAGCCTCTGGTGGTTACTGAAAATTCTTTGCTCCTGTGTGCCATGGTTCTTCCCAGTGTTTGCGCCCTCTGCCAGCACCAAAGCTGCTGCTCGCACCCACTGCCGGTGCCCAGTGCCAGTCCCAATCACTCGGCACCATCAGAGGGTGCAAGCGGTGGCTGCCGGCCCTGATTGCCTCTGAGGGTTTCTCCACTACCCCCTCTCCTGAGGGGTGATCAGGGCAGCAGCCACCGCTTGCACCCACTGCTGGCTCCAGCCCCAGTCGCTCTGCACCTTCAGTGCATGAGAGCTGCGGCGGTGGGAGCAGAGCTGCCAGCAGACAGGGGACTGGGGCCCACAGTAGGAGGGGCTGGGAGGGGGTGTGGAGGATGGGCTGAGACCCACCCCTGTGCCTACCACAGCCTCGTGGCCCACAGTTCCTTTCAAGGTGCATGAATTTGTGCACTGGGCCCCTAGTCCTAATAATCAAAGGCCAAGAGGCATCACGACCGAAACAACTAAACAACCAGTCACCATGAGGGTGCTCCCCACACCCGCCCCACCACAATAGGGGGTGTGGCCAGCCTGCAAACCACTGGGAGCCCCTCGCCCAGGCTGGGGCGGTGCTGGGGGCTGGGCGTGTGTGGCACAGTCTTTTAAAAATAAAGAAAGACCCACTGGGGCTCCGAGGCACGGTGGTATTATTCACGGTTTCCCATGCGGCTAGAGTAGACTGAGATATGAGTTCATATATTTCCCTTTCTTTTCCCTCCCGTGTCCAGACGGGAGCTGCTCTGGGTTCTATTTCTCAGGAGATAGAGGTGGCAGGTGCAAGGAAGTGGCCAGAGTGGTTCTTGGTGGTTTTGTGAGGCCAAAAACCCTAGAAGAATCTTCTAGAGGGTGTACTCTAAAAGACTGAGGAGTGAAGGGAGGAGAGAATTTGCTGAGAGGGCCAGGAGAAGGAGAGAGAGGCTGGGGGAGGGGGTGTGTTGCCATGCACACTGGGCCCTTTTCTAAGTGGAGACTAATTGTTTCAGCTTCCTCTGGTATAGACGGCTGATTGCCTTCCCCCGAGGGGATGTAACTTTACCCTGCACGCGGCCATGCAGTTGGGTATCCCAGTAGAAGTGGCTGTCCTCCGTCACTGCGGGGCCCGCGGAGGCAGCTTCTGCCCCATCTGGATGGTGGGAGCGGAGTCAGGCCCATCTCCCGAGTTTTACAGAAAAGCTGGAAGCTGGATTTGATGTGAACTCTCCCAATTTTAAAATGTGAGTTTCAGTGTTTTTAGAAGTCTCTGTGTTTCTTTGTAAGATACATCATACCTGGCTGGCCCATGGCAACCAGTAAGGACTGTGTTCTAGATCAATCTAACAGTTGCTTGACACATTTTTGAAATCGACTGATGCTTTTACTTTCGGCCTCTAGCCATACACTTAAGTCAAAGGACAATTAAAATGCAAAACTGTGATTCAGTTCTACAAACCACCTGTAGGAGAGTGCTGCCTTAGGGCTAGTTTCTCCCATTGGACAGTGGTGCCAGGACAGGTCGGTGCCCAGACCTGGACAGGATGGTGGCCAGACCTGGACAGGATGGTGCCCGGACCTGGACAGGACGGTGCCCGGACCTGGACAGGATAGTGCCAGGACCTGGACAGGATGGTGCCCGGACCTGGACAGGATGGTGCCCGGACCTGGACAGGACGGTGCCCGGACCTGGACAGGATAGTGCCAGGACCTGGACAGGATGGTGCCCGGACCTGGGCAGGATGGTGCCCGGACCTGGGCAGGATGGTGCCAGGACGTGGACAGGATGGTGCCCGGACCTGGACAGGATGGTGCCCGGACCTGGACAGGACGGTGCCCGGACCTGGACAGGATAGTGCCCGGACCTGGGCAGGATGGTGCCAGGACGTGGACAGGATGGTGCCCGGACCTGGACAGGATGGTGCCCGGACCTGGACAGGACGGTGCCCGGACCTGGACAGGATGGTGCCCGGACCTGGACAGGATAGTGCCCGGACCTGGGCAGGATGGTGCCAGGACGTGGACAGGATGGTGCCAGGACAGGGCGGTGCCTGGGTGGGACAGTGCCCAGACAGGACGGTGGCCTGTACAAGTAGCCTCAGCATGAGCTTGTCTAGCGGTTTCGCTAGAATAAATCATCCCTTCGCCGAGACACTCTCTGGCATCAGATGTCATGGCCCAGGCCACATCCCTCGTGACCACCAGCGTGAAAGCGCGCCGGGCGTCCCGCAGCACAGGCTGCACACTAGCCAGGACCCCTGGCGCGATGTCTCTCCAGCCCTATCCCTCCCCACCCCCCCCCCCCCCCCCAGCCCTGTGGTGGTTCCATTCATCTCAGTTCTCCACTTGCTGGGGCAGATGCTGCCTCGCATTTGCCTAGCTCTTCACATCCACAAGCCTCTCCCCATTCACTCGCTAATTTAATCCGCCAGGATCCAGGAAGGTGCTGTGGTTCCTGATTCTCAGAGAAGTTAGGCAGTTGCCTGCCAGATTTCCAAGTGGTTAGACGTGAACCCAAAGCCTCTGGCCACAGGTCCTGGTGCTCTCACTCCCACCGCAGCACCCACAGCCCCCGCTGGGGTCCTCCCCAACCCCTCCCAGGGCACTGCCTGCGGGTTACTGTGTCGGGTTCTGAACGAGTCACCTTCCGTGGTGCCTCTGTGGTCTGTGGGTTATTTTGAGCTAAAAGACCCTGTGGGCTCAAGAGCAGCTTCTGCTCCTCCCTCAACTCCCTAGAACAGTGGTTCTCAACCTTCTGGCCCTTTAAATACAGTTCCTCATGTTCTGACCCAACCATAAAATTATTTTCGTTGCTACTTCATAACTGTAATGTTGCTACTGTTATGAATCGTCATGTAAATATCTGATCTGCAGGATGGTCTTAGGCGACCCCTGTGAAAGGGTCGTTCGACCGCCAAAGGGGTCGCGACCCACAGGTTGAGAACCGCTGCCCTAGAAGAACTTAATTAGGAGCCTGGCCCCTGATAAATGGATCAATAGGAATGACTTTCTGCCTGTCCATGGGGCAGGCAAGCTGCTAATGCCTACACCTTCTGAAGCCCCACCGTGGCTCACCTCATCCCTAGCTCAGAACGTCACCTCACCCCTGGCCCCTTTCCGTCTCTGAACCTCTCCCGCGTGTGGGGTCTCCGACTCTCTCCTGTGTGCGGGGCGCCCCGACACATATATGTGACTGTTGTTGGTGAAGGTGGAGTTCTTGGGGTGCTGCGAGGAAAAGAGTTTCCCGAGCCCCTCCCCTCCCGGAGGATGGCGTTTCATGGAAAGCTTTATTGACGGCGTAAACTTTAAGGGGTCCCCCTCCAAGGCCCCATCGCTGTCTGTCTCGCCACGGAAGACGTGCAGCGGGGCCTGAGTGAAGGCTCCTGCGCGCAGTGTCTGCCCCAGTTGAAAGCACAGTCCAGCCCAGCGTCTGGCCGGCTCCGCTTGTGTCCCAGCTGCAGTCCATTGCCTGTGGCAGGCAGAGCAAGAGCAAGCCGGGGGGCGGAACGCTTTGCTGGGGAATTTTACCTTCCCTGGGTTTCCCACACTCACAGTGGCTCCTCCCTCCCGGCCGTCCATTGTTCCCCAGCTAGACTGGCAGACAGGCCCCTTCTCTACTGTGCGTGCGCCCATCCGCCCCTTTGTTCCATCCCTTCCCCAGGGATCGGCAGGGACTGGACGGGTGGTCCCCTGGGGGGCATGAGCCGTAGCTTCCTGGTGAAGCTGCCGGAGGACCAGGCTTCCAACGTCTGGCCTCCCCTTTGCTCCCTTCCTATCATTAGTGTTAATAACTAGCTAATGACCAGGGTAACAGTTCAACTGGGCTATTTCTCTCGCTCATCTGTCTTGTGTCCTTTTGATTAATAGACCAGCGGGCACAACCTTGAGGGCAGAGGAACTCCTTCCCACCCCGGGCACCCCTGTTCCCCGCGTGCAGTCCCCTCTTCAAGGAAGGGGTTCGTAAGATGAAAGTGGGTTTTTGTCCTCTGCCTCCTTTTTAGCAGAATAACCTACTGTTTCACAGCAGCCATTTTGTGCCCAGGACTGAAAGGCTTACAGACGGCTTATGACCACTGTTTTATCTTCTTTATTAGCTCTACTGAGTGATTGATCGCTGGGTATCTACGTGCCATTGGCCCATTATTGTCAAGACCAGGCTCCCCAGTTAGCTGCTGAGACACCAGCCAAAGCCCAGGTTATTAGACATGGGATAAGGCAGAGCTCCTGGTGGCTGGGAGGGGAGGCAGGGGGTCTGCTGAGAGCTGGGAGTTTGGGTGAAGGTCTGGCTAAGGGGGTCGGGGGGTGCAGGAATGGGTTGATGAGGACCACAATAGCCAGCCCCGGTGGAAACAGCCAGACAAGGAGTTTGAGGCAGCCATTAAAAGATTCAGAGCGGCCCAGTGGTTGAGCATCAACCTATGACCCAGGAGGTTGTGGTGGTTCCATTCTGGTCCGGGCACATGCCTGGGCTGTGACTCAATCCCCAGTTGGGGGCCTGTGGAAGGCAGATGATTCGCTCTCATTACTGATATTTCTATCTCTCTCTTCTTCTCCCCTCCTCTCTGAAATCAATAAAAACATATTTTTAAAAAAGACTCAGAGGGAAGGCGGGCGGGGGCGGGGGGGGGGGGGAAGAGATCAACCAAAGAGCTTGTGTGTGTATATGCATAACCCATGGACGCAGGCTATAGGGTGGTGGAGACCTGGGGTGCGGGATGGGAGCAGACAGTAAGGATTCAATGGGAGAAAAAGGGGACATGTGTAATGCTTTCAACAATAAAGATTTTTTTAAAAAAAGACTGTTGGGTGTAAATTGCTGCTTCTTTCCCCTGGAGCTGGTGGGCCTGTGGGTTGCGGTAATGAGTGATCAAGTCATTTGCCTGAGCCTCCTGCAATAGGAAGTTCATGCTAATTGAAGACAGTGAGCTGATTGAGGGGGAGGGGTGGGTATGGGTGGGTTCAGTTCTCATTTTGTTGGCTTGTTTTTGTTTTTATTAATCCTCACCCGAGGATATTTTTCCATTGGTTTTTTTTTTAGGGAGAATGGAAGAGTGAGGGAAAGACAGAGAGAAACATCGATGTGAGAGAAACACATCAGTTGGTTGCCTCCTGCACGCACCTTGACCAGGGCCCAGGGCTGGGGGAGAAGCCTGCAACCAAGGTACGTGCCCTTGACCGGAATCGAACCCAGGACCCTCTGGTCAGCAGGCGGAGCTCCATCCATTGAGCCAAACCAGCTAGGGCCAGTTCTCATTTTTCTTTAAAGCACAGACTCACTAAAGCAGCGATGGTTTCTAAACTCCGGTGAGAGGAAGGAGTGCCTGTGTACGTGGGTATTGGAAAATATACACACCCTACATGTGCAGGAGGGGGCAAAAGTACGTTTGCAGTTGCGAGTACCTGAAACACAGTTTATTCGTATCCTGTGATGTGTGAATTATTGTATTATTTCCCATACAAACAACTGTAGGCCTCCTTTTGCGCCCCCCTCCCGTGTATATATGCACATGCAAATCCATGTATACACACACACACATATAAGCATGTATATGTAAGCATATTCAGATTGTGCTTAGTATGTCATCTACTCAAAATCAACTGAACGAGAGGCATTCAAAGCCAAATGACGTGGGCTGCTTATGGATCAGGGACTGTTCCTGTCTCGGGGGGACGTAGGTGCTGATAACTAAGTACAGTCACCAGTGACGCATCCTCGTGCCCCAGGAGATGGAAGGAGGGCCAGCCGTCCCTGCAGGCTGCCCGCCACCCAGAAGGCCCCGGTCAGCCGGAAGCACTTGTCACTCACATCTGCACCGCCTCTCCCTGGCTGGGTGTGCGTTTCTCTGGCAGAGAGAGATTCAGGGCTTTATGAATCTTGCATAACCAGGAAAAAAAACAAACCAGAAAAGAAAACAGTGTAGCTCCCTGCATGGACTTCCTGCCCAGCCAGAGCAGCCGGGGCTGGCGTGGGAGGGGCCTGGCAGGTGGCGGGCGCTTCAGCGGCAGGACCTGGGATGATCCTGGCTGGATACATCTTTTTCTTTTAAACTTAATTTGAGTGCATTTTCACCAGAATAACGAAAACATGTATAAGCATAAAAATAAACATGTTTTATTATGAGAAAAACTTGTGCAAAAAAATGTAAATTTCAGATTTTTAAGCACTTGCTATGAACAAAATCATATTTTTAATATCTCTTTTCAAAGAAAGCAATGATTCAGATCATTGGCACCCCTAAGAGGACTTGTCTGTGTTGGGGGGCAGAAGGGTGAGCGCCCGGGCTTACATCCGGGGCCCAGTGCGACCCATTTCATGAAGAAACTTTCTGGAAATGGTTGCATTTGGTACTGTATTTGATTTCACTTGCGAGACCTAGGTAACATGCATTCTGAAACGAGCAACAAAAACTGCACTACTCGTTTAGAAACACAGTTTAATAAAATTATTTTTAAACTATTTTTTTTAATCTTTTTTTTTTAAATATATTTTATTGATTTTTTACAGAGAGGAAGGGAGAGAGATAGAGAGTTAGAAACATCAATGAGAGAGAAACATCGATTAGCCGCCTCCTGCACATCTCCTACCGGGGATGTGCCCGCAACCCAGGTACATGCCCTTGACCGGAATCAAACCTGGGACCTTTCAGTCCGCAGGCCGACGCTCTATCCACTGAGCCAAACCGGTTTCAGCTGTTTTTAAAAAAAGAAGGGTAGATGCTTGGCTGTGCAAATCAAGCTTAAAACTAGTCCCCTGGGCTCTGTGAGCACCCCTCTGAGCATCTCCCCCACCCCTCCCCTGCTCCCCCACAAACATGCACACACACTCACAAACATTTCCCTCCCTACTGTGTGCCTGGGGGTGGGCAGGCAGAGGGCACACCCCAGAGGTGTGAGTTATCTATCTCCCCCGCAGCCTCAGGAGCCCCTGCACTGATATCAGGACACGCACACATATCGGTGGGCTCTGTGAGGCTCCAAGTCCTGACCCAGCCCACAGACGTCTTCCAGCATCAGCACAGGCTCCTGGGTGAAACCTTGCACCCCCTCTGCAAAGCGGACCCGGGCAGAGGCGGACAAGGACAGTGCTCAGACCCGTGGGGCCCTCCCCACCTGGGTCCCCACCCCCACCATCTCCTCCATGGCGCCTGCCCCACAGCTTACAGGGGTGTGTGTGCTGATGGGGAGGAGGGAGAGGAGCTCCCTCTGTCCACACCGCAGCCGCTCCCTGCCTCCCCCTCCGCCGTTCCTTGCCAAGACTGCCACGTTGGCTCTAGTCTTGGGTCTTGTTCTCCTGGGAATCACGTTGCCCACACGGAAAGGGCTCCTGACAGCGGTCTCACCGTTATGCCTCATCAGCCCTGAGTTATCCTACCTGTCATTCGTGGGGCTTTTCAGAAAGCCCAGGACGTGGACTTGAGATAGAATGTGTAGAGGCTGACCTTTAATGGAGTTTGCTTAACAGTAAGCAGTTATTGTCGGAGCCAGGGCTTGTCTATTAAAACACTAGGAAGGGCACAGCAGGCACCAGGCAGGCTGAGCATTGGCACTTTACCTGGAAGTCTGCAATTATGCCGCCATTCATTGTCCAAAATGTTGGCATTCAACAATGTCATGAAAATACTAATCTTGACATGATGAAAAAAACTGTTTCACTCTAAAAAAACCACACACACAAACACGCATGCACACACCACCGTTTCACTCAATGAGGCAGAAGAACACGACCCGCTGGGCTCCCGAGGCGGGCAGGCACTGGGGGCTCTGGTGGTAACACAGCTTTGACGGTCCCAGGTGACAGTGCAGTTGGACAAGACACAGAGCTGGACACTCACCAGGCTGAGTCTCACGGTTCATCCGTGGGGGCAATTCTAGAAATGGATTCATTCACATGCGCATGAAGTGAACACCTTTAATGGACGGTTCTTAGAGCCATGGCAGCCACCTTGAGAGTCTAGACTACATCACTGTGATGACGTGGGGCTTTGCTAAAAGCTATAGCCGGTCATGTGTTAGAAGAAGGTGGTGTGGCGAGCAGCAGCAGCTGGAGCAGTGGCTGTAGCAGCAACAGCTGGAGCAGTAGCTGGGGCAGCAGCTGGAGCAGCAGTAGCTGTAGTAGCAGCAGCTGGAGCAGCAGTAGCTGTAGTAGCAGCAGCTGGAGCAGTAGATGTAGTAGCAGCAGCTGGAGCAGCAGTAGCTGTAGCAGCAGCGGCTGGAGCAGTGGCTGTAGTAGCAGCAGCTGGAGCAGTGGCTGTAGTAGCAGCAGCTGGAGCAGCAGTAGCTGTAGCAGCAGCAGCTGGAGCAGTGGCTGGAGCAGCAGCAGCTGGAGCAGTGGCTGGAGCAGCAGCAGCTGGAGCAGTAGCTGGAGCAGCAGCAGCTGGAGCAGCAGTAGCTGTAGTAGCAGCAGCTGGAGCAGCAGTAGCTGTAGTAGCAGCAGCTGGAGCAGCAGTAGCTGTAGTAGCAGCAGCTGTAGCAGCAGTAGCTGTAGTAGCAGCAGCTGGAGCAGCAGTAGCTGTAGTAGCAGCAGCTGGAGCAGCAGTAGCTGGAGCAGCAGCAGCTGGAGCAGCAGTAGCTGTAGTAGCAGCAGCTGGAGCAGCAGTAGCTGTAGTAGCAGCAGCTGGAGCAGCAGTAGCTGGAGCAGCAGCGGCTGGAGCAGTGGCTGTAGTAGCAGCAGCTGGAGCAGTAGCTGGAGCAGCAGCAGCTGTAGTAGCAGCAGCTGGAGCAGTGGCTGTAGTAGCAGCAGCTGGAGCAGCAGTAGCTGTAGTAGCAGCAGCTGGAGCAGTGGCTGTAGTAGCAGCAGCTGGAGCAGTGGCTGTAGTAGCAGCAGCTGGAGCAGCAGTAGCTGTAGTAGCAGCAGCTGGAGCAGCAGTAGCTGGAGCAGCAGCGGCTGGAGCAGTGGCTGTAGTAGCAGCAGCTGGAGCAGTGGCTGGAGCAGCAGCAGCTGGAGCAGTAGCTGTAGCAGCAGCAGCTGGAGCAGTGGCTGTAGTAGCAGCAGCTGGAGCAGCAGTAGCTGTAGCAGCAGCAGCTGGAGCAGTGGCTGGAGCAGCAGCAGCTGGAGCAGTGGCTGGAGCAGCAGCAGCTGGAGCAGTGGCTGGAGCAGCAGCAGCTGGAGCAGTGGCTGGAGCAGCAGCAGCTGGAGCAGTGGCTGGAGCAGCAGCAACTGGAGCAGTGGCTGGAGCAGCAGTAGCTGTAGTAGCAGCAGCTGGAGCAGTGGCTGTAGTAGCAGCAGCTGTAGCAGCAGTAGCTGTAGTAGCAGCAGCTGTAGCAGCAGTAGCTGTAGCAGCAGCAGCTGGAGCAGTGGCTGGAGCAGCAGCAGCTGGAGCAGTAGCTGTAGCAGCAGCAGCTGGAGCAGTAGCTGTAGTAGCAGCAGCTGGAGCAGCTGTGGCACCAGCACTACTAGGAGGAGCAGCAGTGGCAAGTACCACTGGGAGGAGCAGCAGCAGCGGTAGGAACTGGGCATTTACTAGGTACCAGATGCTCTTCTAAACCTTTATGTGCCGTCACTCATCTCCATCTAACTAAGTTGCCTTGAGGCTTTACAAAGGAGGAAACTGAGGCACCGAGAGGTTGAATAGCTTGGGCCCTGTGTCAAGATTCCTGGGCGTGGGGGGCTTCTTGAGAAGTCCCTGGGGTCAGCCCTCTGGAGAGGGAAGGAGCAGAGCTGGGCCAAGGAAGGCATGGAGCAGCGGGGCAGTGCCTGCAGAGGCCTCAGCCAGCATGGGGGAAGGGTGGCTCCAATCTGCCGCATTGGGTGCAGACCGCCCGCAGGGGGCAGCGGTCCCAGGCGAGAGGCCTGGTGGCTCCCTTCAGGGCCGTGTGTTTTGTAGGGTGGGGGTGGGAGCCGATGGCGGTGGATTAGGAATCAGGGCGGGTGTTGATGCTGGGCGTTTGGGGAGAGCCCAGCTAAGAGTCAACCTGATATACTAGTAATCCAAGAGCCTGAATGCTGTTTTGTTGTTGTGGTTAATCCTCACCGAGGATATTTTTTCCACTGATGTTCAGAGAGAGTGGAAAGGCAGCGGGAAGGGGGAGGAAGGAAGAGGAGGAGGAGAGAGAAACATTGATGTGAGAGATAAACATTGATTGGGTTGGTGGCCTCCCATATGTGCCCAGACCAACTGGGCTGGGATTAAACTCCAACCCAGGTACGTGTCCTTGGCCAGGAATCGAACCCACGCCCCTTCAGTGCTCGGTGTGTGTGCCGACGCTCTAACCACTAAGCCACCGACCAGGGCCAAGCACCTGTGTTCTTGGAGGTGCCAGGATGTGTCGCTCACCCCCTCAGCTGAACAAGCCTATTAGCTATGGAATTCATCGTCTCCAAAGGAGAAAGGCTATCAGGCAAGAAGTCACAGAATCATGCAAGAGGCCAAGAGTGTGCTGTGTCCACCTGGCCTGGCTGGGGCAGTGGGACCTCTACCCAGCACCCTTCGCTCTCTGTAACAGGACACGGGCTGTGGGGACCAGCAGGACCAAGCCTGAGTCTAGCCCCGAGGAGCTTGTCTGACCAGAACTCTGGCTGATGGAGATCAACCCCCCAGGAAGCCCCCACAGACCTGAGGCTGGAGAAGCTGGTCCAGCAGAGCAAAGCCTGTGACACTGCACCCTGAGGCAGCCCTGGATCGGCAGCAGGGCCACCAGGATTGCACTGCCACTGAAGGAAGTCCCCGAGGGCAGAGCTGGGGGCCGCCACCGGCATCTCCAGGACAGCAGGGTGCCTCGTCCTTCCTGCTGGACCAGGTGTACAGAAGGCAGCTCACCACCACATGCTGCTTCTCCTCCTCCTTCCAAGGGGACTTTTTAAATTGCAATTACCCCATTTTTCCCTCCACCATTAGGAATTGGGCGTGTTGGAGACAAAGTTATAACTTAGCCCCCAGCGCCAGGCTTAAGGGGGCTGCTGGTCTGAGTGCATATCAGCCAGCATCTGTCCCAGGCCCCTAGACGTGGAGTGTCTGTCGCCTGTGGAGGTGAGAGCAGTGGGGCGGGAGGACCAAGGTCAGATACTGGGACTCCAGGCCCTAGAGGAGCATGTGGAGAGGGAAGTGCCGACCTCTGTTGCCCTCCCCACAGCCCTGTGCACCCTTCCCTACAAATCCTCCCTCTGGGTCTGGAGCCAAGGGGGCTGTGGGATTTGGGGTCCCTGGGGACAGACTGGGAGCAGGGGAACCTTTCCAAGTCTTCGTGGCAAGAGTTCAGGCCCCTGATTCCTATCCAGCCGCCCGTGAGCCGGCAGTGCCCACAGCCCCAGTCTGGCCTCAGGTCCCCTCCCTCCTTCGCCTCCCTCCCCTTCCCCCCCCCCCTGACTCCCATGTGACCAGGCAGGTCAGGCGCTGACCCCAAGCCGAGCCCCAGCGACCACTGCTGCGAAGCGGAGAAATCAATGTACCTATCTCACAAGCACGTGGGGGCAGACGGGAGTGTGGTGACTGGCACAGTAAATGTGTAATAAAAGGTAATTGTCCCTTTTATAGCCTGAGACCCAGGACATGCTGCACCTCGGGGCCAGGCCTCATGACTTGCTCCAACCATGACAAACAACAAATACTGAAAACCTGTTCCTTGTTTGAGCCACTGGGATCTGCATTCCTCCAAGGACTTGCCAAAAGCATGGTGACTGCGGAAAGGGGCCCAGGGAAGGTGAGTTAATTCTCTCACCCGCTGTGAGTGGGTGAGGGGCCTTGTCCGTCCCTTGGGGACACGCCAAAGGGCTGGGCTCACTGAGAGGTGGCTTCATGTGGCATCTGAGAGTGCTGAGCCTCCTCTTGCACCTTCTCTGTGTCCCACATCCTATATTCCAGGGACTAGTTAATTCTCTTTTGCTCCTCTGAGTATGGGCATCTGGGGGACTCAGAACCGCTTGAAGTACAGAACCGAAAGCACAGAATTATCGTCTTAAGCAGCACGGGGCCAAAGATCGTCTTCTTACTGCCAGGTGGTGACTGGTTCCCTTATTCCCCTCAAGGGACTCACTTTCCGACACAGGCATTTTAAAATCAGTTCGTTAATGATTAAACATACATCATTGGTAAAATTACGCAATATCCCATATCCCTATATTTCATGCAAAAAGGTATAAAGAAAAATAAGTGATCAGCTATAGAGTCACTGTCCAGGGTAAGAAACAAATTGTCACCAATGCCGCCAGGTCCAGACCCCAATTTGTGTTCCCCCTCCTTGCACCCCCAGTTACTCCCACTAGTGGAAAACACTATACTGAATTGTGTGTTTATCCATTTTTTTTTTTTATCTTTTACAGTTTTACCATATAGGTACATGCCTCTAAACAAAATCTTATTTAATGTTGAATGTTGAGAACTTTATATGAATGCAGTCATCTGTGTGTGTTCTGCAAATTGCTCTCTAGCTCAGGGTTTTGAGAGCTTCATGCGTGGGTTGAGCTGTGGTTTTCTCATTTTCATTGCTGCATAGTATTCCATCTATGAATACACCCCGATGTGTTTATTCCGTGTCCTACTAGAGGGAACTGAGAGCAGTTTCCTGTCAGTATTTGGGTTGTTTCCATGTTTTTGCAATAGAAATAGTGTTTCCGTGAACATCCCCGTGGAAGTTTCCGGCACTTTGCACATACTTTAGGGCACATACTTAGGAGTGGAATTTCTGGGTGGAATTTCTTAAAGTTTGCATATCTTCAACATTACTGCAGAATACTGAAGAGTTTTCAAAGTGGCTGTACCAGTTTACCAGTAGACCCTCCCCCTTTCTCCTCACCTGCCCTCCACTTGACTATATTTTGGCCATACATGGTATTGGGTAACTTTATTATTTTGCCAATTTAGCATTTGGGTGTTTTTGTGATGAAATACACATTACATAAAATGTACTATGGTAACCATTTTTCTTTCTTTTTTAAAAAATATATTTTATTAATTTTTTACAGAGAGAAAGGGAGAGGGATAGAGAGAGTCAGAAACATCGATGAGAGAGAAACATCGATCAGCTGCCTCCTGCACGCTCCCTACTGGGTATGTGCCTGCAACCAAGGCACATGCCCTTGACCGGAATCGAACCTGGGACCCTTGAGTCTGCAGGCCGATGCTCTATCCACTGAGCCAAACCGGTTAGGGCTGGTAACCATTTTTCAGTTGTTCAGTTCAGTGTTATCTATAATAATAAAAGCATAATATGCTAATTAGACTGGACGTCCTTCCGGACAACCTTATGGACAAAGCTGGGGCTGTGAAGGAAGCCCGGGTCCTGGGTGCGAGAGGGAAGCCAGTGCCAGCAGCCAGGGGAAGGAGGGCCTACTCTTGCACAAATTTCATGCATTGGGCCTCTAGTTAAGTATATTCACATTGTTGTGCAACCATCACCCACCTCTCTCTCCAGAACTTCCCATCTTCCCAAGCAAACCCTGTCCCCATTAAACACTAACTCTCCCTCCCCATCCCCAGCCCTGGGCACCCACTCTTCTACTTCTTGTCCCAGGGGCCTCCTGTAAGTGGAACCACACAGTGTTTGTCTTTTGGGGTCTGGCTGGTTTCTCTCGGCCCAGTGTCCTCAAGGTTCCTCCGCCTCAGAGACCTCACGGGTTCTGATCTGTGCTCCACATACTACAGTGACGTGTGTCTGGGTGTTTGTAGAAGGGGCTGGTTAGAGGATTGCTGCCTAACCAGTCTCTGTCTGACTCCGGTCTTTGCCTCTGGGGCTGTAGCTTGAAGACCACGGGGCAGGGAGAGATGTTGTCTGAGCCTGCTGGGCTGCCACGACAAAATACCACAGGGTGGGGGGCTTAAACAGCACACATTTATTTTCTCACTGTTCTGGAGGTTGCAAGTCTGAGGTCAGGGTGCCAGCCTGTTCGGTACCTGGTGAGGGCTCCCTTCCTGGTTTGCAGTGGGCAGCCTTCTTGCTGTGTCCTCACATGGCCTTTCCTCGTGGTGTGTACATCAATCTTACCACTCCACCAATCCACTCTAGGGCCTTATTTAACCTTAGTTACCTAACAGCCCTATCACCAAATCGAGTTACATTAGGGTTATGAATCTGGGGGGGAGGGGGGTCATCATTTAATTCACAGCAGATGTAAAATGGGGGAGACCAGGACAAGCTGGGACCCATAGGCATGAGCTCAAGCCCACAAGGCCAGACTATAGCCCTGACCTCGAGGAGGGTTTCCTGCAGACATTGGGATCGGGCTCATCACTGCAGAGCTAAACACATGCCCAGTCCAGAAGCTGGACAAGCTGGAGGATCTGGGGGAAAGGGGAGTGTTTGCAAGGAGGTGAGTCTGCAGACCAGCACCAAGGCGTGGGAGCAGAAACTGGCCCTGCTTCATTTCTGCCCTCGAAATCTCCAAGATCTCTCAGGGTCCAACCTAAGCAGAAACACACTCTGGCGAAGCTGTCACAGCCCAAAGCCACCACATCTCCTGAAAGTTGTAACACTTTACTTTCATGTGTGGCCTTTAATTCGCCCGTGCTGAATCACAGGGATGATGTGATGTAGGGTGCTAACTCCACCTCCTTCCATGTGGATAACGGGTTTTCCCATTAGACTTCTGCACTGACCTGCATGCCCACCAGTAACCTCCATGTCTCCTCGTATGCTGTTTCTATGCTCTCCTTTCTTTCCCACTCATTGTGTCCTCTTTTCGCTACGCCAATACCGTTGTACAGCTCCCGACAATGACGTTAACAGACTCCATCTCTGACAGTCGGTCCTCTGAATGGGACTGTTTATTTGGGAATAATCCTGCTATGTCTTCGCTTTTCTTCAGCGATGTCTTGGTGACTCTTGGTCCTTTATTCTCTCATGCTCTTGCATATTTATTTTAGACTAAACTCATCAGTGAACTCCAATACACATGTGTTAGGGTCACGGAAAGAGGAACACACAAGGCCAAAAAGGGGAAAGAATTATGAATTCATTAGGTCATCAGAAAACCAGATGGGCTGAGCCCCAAAATGGTGCCAGCACCCAGAGACAGGGAGTCGGAGGTCTTAAAGGACTCTAGGTGGGCTTTTTCTGGGCGGAGAATTCTCTGGGCGGGTCCTGAGGGGAAAGATAATGTCTTAGCAAATGGAATGTGGTCTTAGCAAGTGAAACGTGGTCTAAGCAAAAGGGAATGTCTGTTGTGAAGTGGTCTAAAGGTCAGTTCCCGGGAGGGGGTGTTGATTCAATTATTTGATCAGACCTAACAACATGTATTAAAATTTTGGTTGCAATTGTATTAAATCCCTTATGTCAATTTAAGGAGACAATTGATATAACATGGTAGCTTCTATAACATCGTATCTTCTATACATGAATTGCTATCTCTCCATTTATTCAGTCTTTACTGCCTTTTAGTAAAGCCTTATCATTTTCTCCATAACATATGTTGGTTGATCTATTCAAGGTAACTAATTTTTTGTCGCCATTTAAGTGGTATACCTTTGTAGTTTTTCTCAGCTTTGTATGACCACACATTTCAAAGATACAGAAAATATGAAAGATTAGTACAATGAATACATTGTCCTCCACCCAACAATTATTGACATTTTTTCCATATGTGGCTTTTCCTTGATGAGCCATTTGAAATTAAGTTGCAGACATTGTGGCATGCCTCTTCAAGAATGGCATTCTCCTACAAAATCTCACTGCCATTATCACAGGAGGTGGGACATTTAAAATGTGCATTTCCAAACTGACAAACAAAATAGATCCAGAGACATGGAAGCAAGCAACAGACTGAGGATCCTCAGAGGGAAGGGGGGGGGGGCGGGGGGAGATCAACCAAAGAACTTCCATGCATATATGCATAGCCCATGGACACAGGCAATAGTGGGAGGGGAAGGGAGTGGGGAGGAGGGGGGCATCTGTAATAACTTTCAACTATAAAAATAAAATTTTAAAAATAAATAGAACATTTTTTAAACTGTGCATTTCCAATGGAATGCAGTTATTTTTGTGTATTTCCTCTGTATTTATCAAATATAGGTAGCTAAACTTCATTCTCATGATTGTCTCTTTAATTCTTTGAGGTTTTGTAGGTATACAATCATATCTTCAAATACTGACAGAATTGTTTCTTCTTTCAGTGTAATTTCTGTTGGGGTCCAACCCCAGCCGGTCCAGGGGTCCCCAAAGGTGTGGACGGAGTCGGCGAAGAAGGAATGACATGGAGACAGCGTTCAGTTGATCAGCAGCCTAGCCAGGATCTCCAGCCAAGTTCTGGTCAGGATCTCCAGCCACGTTCTGTAGCCATGTTCTCTAGGTTCTCCAGCCAGGTTCTGTCTAGGTTCTCCAGCCAAATTCTGTAGCCAGGTTCTGTCCAGGATCTTTTGCCATGTTCTCTAGGTTCTGTCTCTAGGTTCTGTGTCCTGTTGTCTTGTTACATCTGTATTTTTACCAGTTGATTCCAATCCTATCAATCTCTATTCCAAAGGTTAGGGTGTTTCTTATCTCCATTCCAGGGAGTAAAGATTATGTAGCTTAAGCGTGATTGTTCGTAAAGTGATTAACTACCCGCCTGGCACTTAAGGGGTTTTATTCCCTCCCTGACTTCAGGGAAAAATCCCTACCTGGGGAAACAACCTTTCTTGGAGAGGTGACCTTGGTTAAAACACATAGCGCTAAGGGGAGCAAACATATTAAGAACAGTATGCCATATACGTCAGGTCCCTTGAAACATATGCTGTGCAGATGTTTCTTTCCTGCAGCGACTGTGTCAAGCAGCAAGGATGGACCGGCTTCCGGCAAATTTCTTTTCCCTCGTTGACTACCTAGCCTAAAATATTCAGTATGATGATGAGCAGAGTGGTGCTAGAAGTAATCTTTTTCATTCTATCATTAAGGGCATTTGGGGGGATTTTTATATGTCATGTAGGAAAGTTTCTTTTTACTTCATCTTTGCAAAGGACTTTTTTGCCAAGTTCTCATGAATGCATGTTGAATTTCACTCAATGCTCATTCTAAGTATGTTAAAATGGCTTCATGATTTTTTGTTTTAATGTGTTACTGGGTTGAACTATAGTGAACACTGCTTTTCTGATGTTAAAGCAATATTATATTCCTAGGATAAACCCAACTTGGTCATAATCTTTTTATACATTATAAGATTAATTTTCCTACTATTTGTTTGGGATTTTTATATTTATATTCATGAATAAGATTGGATTGTAATTTTCCTTGAACTATTTTCCTAGGCTTAGGCACAGATAAGTTGGGCAGTATTTTCTATATTTCTATCTCCTTGAAGAATTTTTGAAAGATTGGAATAGTATGTTTCTAATAACTGTCTCTAAGAATTAACCTGGAACACCACCTGGCCAATTATTTGGTATAGGTTTCTATATATGCCCATTAATGAAGCTGGTTCATTGTGTTGTTCAAATCTATATTTTTACTGGTTTTGCTTGTTTGTTGGTTAGTTGGTTGGTTTGCTTGAACACCTCATGACTAAGAGAGAAGATGGTGAATTTGTAAAGATCTTGTAATTTTCGAAATATTTTCTTTATTCATTTTTTTGAGACTATGTTGTTAGGTATACATAAGTTCACAACTGTTTATATTTTCCAAGTGATTTATTTACCTTATCATTATTAAGTGACTCTCCTTATTCTCAATGCAACTTTTTATTCTAAAGTTTATCTTGTCCACTATTGATATAGTCAAGCCAGCTTTCTTTTGTATATGCCCATTCTACATGTTTCATAAATAACATATAATTATCTTAAAAACGAAATAATCTGATAATTTATATCTTTAAAAAAGTATATCCATATAAATGGAATCATTTGGAGCACTTGGATGTATTATGGTTACTGGTATATTTGTATATATTTCTATATTTATATTTGTCATTTTTATTTCTAGGTTCAACTTTACTCCTCTTCCTGCCTTCATCCTTCTTCTTTGCTTTATGTCACTTGGTTTTATTGAATTTTCCCCATTATCTGATTGTTTCTACTTTTTTTTTTTTTTTATTGTTTCTACTTTAAATGAACCATTTGAAATTAAGTTGCAGACATTGTGACATTATTTAGACACAATCAATATGTACTCTATTTTTATTCTTTTGTAATTCTCTTTTTAACAAACATATTCAACAAAGTCTAAAGTTATTCAGTATGTTTATTCTCCTCCAGAATAATACAATAATTGAAATACTTTAATTTTGTTCATTCCACTAGGGATAATATTTGGTTTTCATGCTATTATTTTCCAATATTTTAGTTCTACTTTTGTTGCTGTTGTTACTCTTACAAATTAAACATTTTCAGTAGTATTATTTTATGTTGTCAACATTTGGTTAGACTTACCCACATTTTTACCATTTTCTTGACTTATCATTTCCTCTTGCATTTCCTTCTGGAATTATCTTGACTTGTCTGGAAATGTCTTTTTCCTCTTTCTTGAAGGATACTTTTACAGGATATGAAATTCTAGGTTGACAATCACTTTTCCCCAACACTTTAAATATTTAATTCTATTACAGTCTGCCTTCCATTTGAGGACATTTTGTTTCAGGATGCTTTTTAGATCTTGTTTTTATTTGGGGGTTCTGTAATTTCACTATACTATATTTAACTGTGGATTCCTCCTTTTTACTGCTTGGGAATTGTTTTAATAATCTGAAGATTCATGACTTTCATCAGTTTTGGAAAATTATCAATCATTATTACTTCAAATATTGTTGTACCTTTTTCTCTCTATTATCACATTTGGAGATCTAATTAGACATATTTTAGATTGTCATACTCTATTGTCCATACCACTTAGCTTCTTTCTTATATAATTAAAAAATAACTTAGTATCTCTATGTGAATTTCTTCAAATCTATATTTCATGTCACTGATTCCCTCTTCAGCTAATGAAAATCTACATTTTTTGTTTAATTTCTGTAAGTTCTCTTTAGTATTTTCTCCTTATTTCTGCCAGGTTATTTATTTATTTATTTATTTATTTATTTATTTATTTATTCTAAATATATTTTATTGGTTTTTTTTACAGAGAGGAAGGGAGAGAGAGAGTTAGAAACATCAATGAGAGAGAAACATCGATCAGCTGCCTCCTGCACACCTCCCACTGGGGATGTGCCCACAGCCAATGTACATGCCCTTGACCGGAATCAAACCTGGGACCCCTCAGTCCGCAGGCCGATGCTCTATCCACTGAACCAAACTGGCCACGGCTCTGCCAGGTAATTTTAAACAATCTTTGCTTCTTATTCATTTTTGGATTCTCTTATTTTTTTTAAATCATAAACATGCTTATTTTCTCATTTGTGTCTAATAATGGCAATATCTATGGTCTGATAATATTGCTTGTTGTTTCTGTCTACTTTTAGGTCTTATTTGAACTGTTTTTAATAAAGTCTTATTATAATTGTGACTGTGTGGGAATTTTTCCTGGGTTAAGTGGTGTATTAGTCAGGGTTCTCCAAAGGAAACACACTGATATTGTGTGTGTGTGTGTGTGTGTGTGTGTGTGTGTGTGTGTGTGTGTTTATTATAGGAATTGGGTCACATGATTATTGAGGCCAAAAAGTCCCATGATCTGCCATCTGGAAGCTGGAGGACCAGGAAAGCTGGCAGTGGAATTCAGTGTGAATCCAAAAGTCTGAGAACCAGAAATGCTGATGACGAGGGCAGAAGAAGAAATATCCCAGCTTAGGCAGAGAAAACAAATTCACTCTTCCTCTGCCTTTTTGTTCTATGCAGCCTCTCAAAGGATTGGGTGATGTCCACCACATTGGGGAGGACAGATTTTCTTTACTCAGACCACTGATTCAAAGGTTAACCCCTTCCGGAAACAACCTCAGACACACCAGAAATCACATTTACCAGCTATCTGGGTGTCCCTTAGCGCAGTTGAGTTGGCACATCAAATTAACCATCACAAGCAGCAGTCCGCTAGAGGGGATATGAGTTTGCTTCTGCCGTGTGCCTGGGGCATTGCCAATCTAGGACCACTTTAAATTTGTGGCTTGACATTTTTCTGACCACAAAGCTCGTGGAAATTTGGGTCTAAAATCTAAATTCTCAGGAGAATATTATTCTTCCTCTACTGAGAGCTAATACTAAGATATAGACAAGTTTATTAGTCATCACCCTCCAGTGGGGTAGATATAAAATTAATTATTATTATTTTTTTACTAGAGGTCCAGTGCATGAAATTCACACATGGGTAGGGTCCCTAGCAGCTGCCAGCTGCTGGCCAGGCGTTCCTTCATTCCACACCGCCCCCTGGTGTTCAGTGCACATCATAGCGAGTGATCAAACTCCCGAGGGGACACTTTGCATATTAGGCTTTTATATATATAGATTTTAAATTAATTTTAGAGAGGACAGGAGAGGGGGAGAGAGAGAGAGATAGAAACATCAATGATGAGAGAGAATTATTGATTGCCACCGAGCCATGACGTCTGGGTGATATAAAAAAAATTTCTTTTAAACATTATCCTTTGTCTGAGAGATGTTGACTTGATGTGGTGATAGCCTAGCCAACTTCCCAGTATGCAGAGGCCCTTGACCTTGACTGAGGTGGTTAGATGATTTCAGATGCCTTGCCACCAGGATTCTTTCTGCATTTCCAATTTAACTTTTGTGTCAGAGGATTTCCTAAGTTTTCTTGCAAATTTGGCTTTAATTTTAAAGGATATTAACATATATTCTACCCAGCTATTTTTGCTGTTTTGCAGTGTGAGCCTTATTTCAGGATATCGAGGTTGCCTGTTGCTTGTTTGTTTGGTGGTTTTTTTTTTAATATATTTTATTGATTTTTTACAGAGAGGAAGGGAGAGGGATAGAGAGCCAGAAACATCAATGAGAGAGAAACATTGATCAACTGCCTCCTGCACGCCCCCCACTGGGGATGTGCCCACAACCAAGGTACATGCCCTTGACCGGAATCGAACCCGGGACATTGAGTCCGCAGGCCGACGCTCTATCCACTGAGCCAAACCGGTTCTGGCTGCTTGTTTTTAATATATAATCATATTGTTTTGTTTTCATTGTATTGCAGCTATTCCCCTTGGTAAACAATTCTGATTTTCCATTTCTATTCATGAAAGAAGACATAGAGGGGGCTTAACTGCAGACCTGGTTTGGCTCAGTGATTCCGTGATGCCAGGAAGAATTGGGTTTCTGGTCATCTCTATGCTTTTTTTTTTTTTAATATATTTTTATTGATTCCAGGGAGGAAGGAGAGGGATAGAGAGATAGAAACATCAATGATGAGAGAGAATCACTGATTGCCTGCCTCCTGTGTACCCCACACTGGGGATCGAACCCTCTGGTACATAGGTCAATGCTCAACCACTGAGCCATGCCTGCCAGCCTCTATGCTATGTTTTTGATAGAGGAGCTATCTTTAACCTGGAATCAGCTCCCCATGATGGAAAGATGGCAACCAACAACTCAGAGACCACTTGCTTCTCCTTCCACCTGGCACAAGGAAAGGGGATTCTGGAAACTTCCTTAGAAGAGTGGGAAATTTTCCCCTTCTCCCCCAAGCCCAGGAACCCTCTCTTCCACATCTCACTGGCCAGAGTGGGGTGTGTTCATCTCTGAAGCGGGGATCTGGCAGAGAACAGGATTCAGCTGCTAAGCCAAGTGACCGTATGCCCACCTTCTGCACTGGGTAGGGTTGGCTCCCCAAGCTGGTGGTCTGCTTCCGGGAGGTGCGCATACCCCAACAAAAATTCCAGAATGTTGCCCAAAGAGCAGGGAATGAATGCTGAGAAAAAGCACCACAGGAGGGCTGAACGTAGACTCACAACTCCCGGGTGTGTAGTGGCCTTGGGGGTTTGGGGAACACCCATGTCATTCCTCACGGGCTCCAAGCACACCATTCACAGCAAATTAGTGACTTGCCACCAGGAGAGAACAGCCCTGACCTATTTGCTAAAGATGGTCTTGGAGGGTCTTCTCCTTGGAATAACCTGGACACAGGGCAGTAGGAGAGAGGGCAGGACTGGGGCATGCACAGCACAGTCCCCTATGGTGGATGTAGGGGCGAGGGCCAGAGGAGAGGGTGGAAGAATTACCAGGAAAGTCCAGCTCCCAGGAAACCTGCCAGGAGGGAGCCACAGCAGCAGGTGACCGGAATGAAGTAGGTTTTCTGGGCTTCCCCCTCATCCTAAACCGGTGGTGGGCAAACTCATTAGTCAACAGAGCCAAATATCAACAGGACAACGATTGAAATTTCTTTTGAGAGTCAAATTTTTTAAACTTAAACTATATAGGTAGGTCCATTGTTATTAACTTAATTAGGGTACTCCTAAGGCTTAGGAAGAGCCACACTCAAGGGGCCAAAGAGCCGCATGTGGCTCTCGAGCCGCAGTTTGCCGACCACGGTCCTAAGCAACCCACTGGGTGTGTTGCAAACAGCATTGGCGAGAGCCACTTAAGGAGGGAGTGGTGGGGGTGGGAACCTGCCTGCTAGACCAAAAGTTTATCTCACTCCCTTTCCTCAGGCCCTGTCCCCTGCCTTGGGTGGGCGGGGACTCCTGGCGCCCCCGGTGGGACGTCCCGAGGAGGGGGAAGGGACTTGGGACCCAAGACAGAGAAGGGGGGCTCAGGAGGACTGGGGGGTGGAGGGGGGGCGTCCTCGGGCGCTCGTGCCTGGGTCAGCGGTCCCAGGGCCTCGCCGAGGACACAGGGGCCAGGCAGGGCTGGGGGCAGGGCTCGGGCAGCGGTTGACAGCAGCTCGCGAAGCAGCAGCTCCGGGATTACCAGGGGTCCCGATCGGCGTTCCCGGGAATCCCCTCCTTAGTTCAAATCGAGTCCTCGGGCTGGAAGCGCCCACAACCGTCGAGGTCCAACGGACCGGGAGGGAGACGCTCCCCTCCCCGGCCCTAACGTGCCACGGGGAGACGGGCCGGGGAGCGTCCCCAAGTTCCCTCTGGGCCCCGCCCCGGGCCAGGTCTGGAGCGCGTCCCGGTCCTTCCCCCCGGGACCGCCTCCCGCCCCTCCCCGCCCCCTCCCGCCCCTCCCGGATCTGCCCGCGCTCCGGCCGCCCCGCCCCGAGCCCGGAGACTGGGACCCGCACTGGGGGTGTTGCCTGGGCACTCGGACGCCGCCTCCCAGGATTAAAGCGCGAGCCCGGGAGGACCGGAGACTCCCGCGCGGGATCGAGGAGGACACGAGCTCCGTGGGAGGCGTGGAGCAGGAGGAAGGGCGAGGGGCGGGGGCGCCGGGCCCCGGGTGCGGCAGGTGAGCGTCCCTGTGCGGGGTGCGGGGTGCGGGGTGCGGGGTCCCGGGCGCAGGAGGGAGAACCTGGTCGGCTAGGGCGACCCGTGCGCGGTGGGGATGGCGGCAGGTCGAGCCGGGTGTGCGCAGGGCGAGCGCGGCCGGTGCGGGACGCGCGCGGGGTTGAGCGGACGAAGCGCTGTCCGTGGGGGCAGGGAGGGTGCCATGTGCCGGGGGCCCAGGGGCGCGCCGCTCGGAGACCCCCGGCAACACGCGGCTGCGGGGCTGGGGCAGACTGCCTGGGGGTCCCTGGGCAATTGGCCGAGGACGAGGGTGCCTCGGGGCCCTCGGGTGGGTCCCCTCGGTGGGAACCGGCCCCGCTCCACCTGTCCCCTGGGCCTCGAGCTGGGGGCCGGGGTGCGCCTTTTCCCTTTTTCCTCCGGGAACGAGGAAGAAGGGGGTACGTCGGCCCGTTTCTTTGTTTCGGGAAAATCTCAGCAGCCCCGGAGTGTTACCTGAACTCCTTCTGCTTCTCGGTTCCCTCCGGGGTCGGGAGAAACTGGAAACTCGCTGAGATGCCCGGAGCGATACGGCCGGCGCGGCGGGGACGGTGGGGAAAGGCCGCCGGAGGGTCCCGCGCGAGGCACGGACGGGGGAGGGACCGTCCGCCGCCCCAGCCGACGCGGCGACCCTGTAGCGGCGACGGGAGCCGGCCCCCCCCCTCCACCGCCGGCCCCGGGCCCCGCAGGAACCGGTCGGGCGGAGCGGTCCTGGACCCGGGGCGCGCGCTCCCTGCAGGAGAAGCCGGGCCCCGGGCGCTCCGGTCCACCGCCTGCCGGACCCGGGACCGTGGCCGGGCAGCCAAGCGCACCAGCCGGGCAGTGGGCACCTTGCCCGCGGCCCTCGGGTCCTGCGGGAGAATTGCTTTACGGCCTCAAAGTTGGTGCGTCCACATCGCAGACGCCTGCTCGCACGTGGCCACCGGCCCTGGCTCAGGCCCGGGCCTGTGCGTGCCCGCAGTCCCACGCACGCAGGTGTCGCGCGGGGCCGCCCTGCCCGAGGCACAGCGCAGTGGCCCCCAATTTCTTTTCCGGGTGCTCAGGCTTCAGGCTGCGGGGGAATTCTAGTGGCTCCTTTGGGAGGGAAATAAATGACGGCACAGCGTTCGAGGTCGACCTGGTCAGCGGGGTTCCCCAGGGCCCAGCCTCAAGGCTGCGTACCCCTCAATTCAAACTCGCCGGGTAGTCCCTGCGCTACAATAAGGAGGGACACAGGTGCATGGATCCTTGCGCTCCTGGCGCCCACAGCTGTGGAGAGTCACTCACAGAATGGAAAGTTACAAAGGCAGCAAGGCGAGTTCTAAGATATTTAGGAAACCTAGAGTGGGGGAGGGTTGTTGACTTTGCCTGGGAGGTGGGAGGGCTCCCCACGTGTGAGAAAAGAGCCAACCACCGGGGACTAAGGGTGGGGTCAGGGAGTGGGGCTGAGCTGACCAAGGCCAAGGGACCTGGGGACACAGGCACTGAGGGAGCCAGGGTCCTCGGCTGCTGCTGCTGCTGGGTGAGTTGGAGGGGTCTGGTGGGCCAGGTGATGGGGATCCCCCTCAAGAGGGTTGCTGGCTGCTCCCCCAGCTTTACCAGAGGTGGGGCCTGCCTCCATCCTGCACCCCAGCCCACCCTGCTGGGCAGATGAGGTTAGAATGGAAGGCAAGGGCTCCAACTGAGCGAGCAAACAGGAGGTGGGTCCGCTGGGCTGGGACCTCCTGGTTGGCCATTCACACCTGGTTCTGTCTTTCAAAAATAGCAACTGCTGAGCAGCATGGGCCTTTGTGCCTAGGTTGGCCATTTGTTTGGTCCCCAGTGACTTCCTTCTCATGGATGCCCCCAAGGTCAACCTTCTAGCAACAGGGTTGTGAGTGCCTTGGAGCTTGGCACCTACACCCTGGCTGCCCTGCCCCGGCCAGTCACCTGAACTGTAGGAGCAAATTTGGCCGCACTGGTCTTAGAGTAACAGCAAGTCAAACATGTGGCACTTCCTTCTAGCGAGGTGTCGTTCCTTACCTATTTAATGCAGTGGAAGGAGCTGAGGCAGGGAGGTGAGGTGACTGTCCAAGGCCCTGTGGAGAGAACTGGGGGTGAGGGCAGGCCCTCTGGCTCTGGGCTGGCACGGGTCACTTCCCTTGCCTTCCTCCAGGAGGTTTGCATGTGTGAAAGCCAGAGGAGAGAGGAGAAAGGGGAGCTGAGGCCAGGCCTGGGGGCCTCAGGTGAAAAGGCCGGACTAATGTCCCCCCTGGGATGTGTGCTGACCCCTTCCAGAGTGACCCCAGAGGGACTCCTCAGGGGCTGACCTCCTTGGGTGATGAGGCATCGAGGGACAAGACGCTGGTGAAACGTCCTGTGGATGGTGCAGCCTAGTCACATGCGCAGGACAGCATGCCCGTGATAATCGTCCTCTTCCAGGCGCACTGACTGCCTCTGGGTCCAGCCTGTGGGGAGGGGGCGGTCCACCAGGAAGCGTAGACCAGGACCCGGGCTGGTGATGGAGTCCTGGGGGAGCTTTGTCACAGTATGGGGTCATTGCCTTGGTTCAGTTACTGCATTAGACTCTGGAAGCAGCGAGTCTATTTCTCTAAACCTTACAGAAAATTCGCGGTTTGGGAACTGCCTCTCAAGTCTAAGCCTTGGGCCTGGAAGCAGAAAGGCAAGGTGAGCAGGTTGATTTATGGTCGGTTTGGGTTACTTAAGGCTTGGAAGCCATGCCTGCTGGGGAGGAAGGGGGAGAGGGGTCTGGAGGGGCATTCAAGGCCCTCAAGGCTTTCCCACCTCTGTTCTCTCCCACTGCTCTGGACCCCCAGAGGGGTCCCCCTTCCCACACTCGCTGGACCCCTCCTTACTCTCCAGAGTACCTGCTCTGAGGTGGGGTCTGCCTCAGAACATCAGGTGGCCTCGGGGCTTGGGTACAAAGGTGTCAGGACCTAAGAGCAGAGATCTGCCCTGGGCTGGGCTTGGTGAGCCCCTTCGGCTCCGCTTGGGGTAGGGGAGCACCGCAGGCCATCTTGGGGAGCTCTGGCTTGCAAGTCCCCAGGGCGATGGGCCCTGGTATAAGGAAGGCGACATCCAACTACATGCACCATCCCCGAGACTAGCCGAGGCCGGGGCTGATCACACAAGCAGTTTTGGGAGACCGTCTAGAGGAGGAGTCTGAGGTCAGGCAGCCTGGGACTGGCTTGTCCTCACCCCGGACAGTGGTTGGAAGAGGAACTGGAACACGGGGGACATGTCACAGGCGGCGGCAGAAGCGCCTTGGGAGAAAGGCAGGCAGTGGTTTTCTGGGGAGGGTGCGGGCAGTCACTTGGATTGTAAACTGGCGTGGGAAGAAGGGAAGTGACTCAAAGACAGGCTTTTGCTCTTATTAGAGGCGAGCCAGGGAGGAGGAGGAAGGGACTTGCTTTGGGTGACCATCTCCAGGCACTTGGTCTGTGTGTATAGAATAGACGGTGGTCAGGCATCAGGCATCAATGGGGGATGTGTGCGTGCACGAGGGGGATAGTACAGGAATGCAATCAGAGAGGAAAATGTTCGGAGGGCTCTGCGAGCTCGCGGCTGTGGCTGCTGATGTCTGGAGGTTCACGCCAGGACAGAACAGCCGGGAGAGTGGGCGCCTGAGGAGGGCTGAGAGGAGCGGGCATGGCGATGGCCGGCCAGTGGACGTTAGTTAGATAAATATTTCCCAGTGAGAGCCGAATTGGAAGATGGAACAAAGCGCGGTCTTTATTATTGTTGGTTCGTGTGTGGCTTGAGACCCAGTGTCAGGTTCCCTTTAAGGTCGTTGCCTTCCAAGGGGCCTTCCTGGCAGGATGCCGCAGCTGACCTCATTCCAGCCCTTGAACTGGGTTTTCTAGGGACGAGTTTAGTGTTCCTCCTTCTCGTTTCCGACCACACAGCATACACGATCATGATGTCTGGCCTCCCAGCTACACCCTCCCCAGGTCTGTTCTAGAATATTCTTGAGTAATGAGCTTCCAGTATTGGATCAAACAGTCTTAAGTGTGAGAACTCTGCTCTTTCCAAGACGACCCAGTTGGGAAACCATTTGAACATGGTTTCCCTGGGTTGAGTGAAACTTGGCTTTCTGATATTTCTGACTATTTTGGTCCTGGTTTTGTCCTTTGGATTTGCACAAATGGAGTCCCTCTCCACATAACAGCCCCTTGGATACCGGGAGGGAAATCCTAGCACCTGTCACTGTTACCACGGAGTGCTCATCACGGCTGGGCATGGCGCTGGGAACTTACACACTTCCTCCTGGCGGCAACCTGCTCATGTGTTAGCCGCATTTCACAGACCGACTGGGCCAGTTCCCTAAACCTCAGCCAGTGGCCTTTGCACACTCCCTCCTGGAGAGGCCTGGACCCGTCTGTCCTGTTGGGCGTGGCTCCGTTTTGCACACCTGGACCTGCGGGGTTTTGTCCAGGTGCAGGCTCTCCGGCTCTCTCACCCTTACGTTGCCTCTTACTCATTTGGCCTTTGGAACTCAAAATATATCGGAACAGTTTCTTTGTATGATACCAGCTAGATTTTAAAAATAATAATAAAGGACCACACCCAGTTCCTGCCCTAAAAGGTCTGTCAGGACAATGAGGCATTCATTGAAAAAGAAACTTGGATGCTGCAGTGCCTCTCCTGAGGGGTTCTCTCTCTCTCTCTCTCTCTCTCTCTCTCTCTCTCTCTCTCTCTCCCCCCCCCCCCCATCACTGAATATGCCATTTGTCTGACCGCCTTATACTGTTTGTGTTGAACTGCTGTTTAAATCTACGCTGTTAACTTTAGCAGTGTGCGCTGTCCCCAACAGGCATGAGAGCATCCTTGTGTATAAGGTGGTTTTGTGCAGCGGTTGAGGCATAAGGGGGCCGTTTGCTCGTTGGATGGGGAGTGTCTCCTGCCGTTGCTTGCTTTGGCATTTGAAGAAGGGACACCGGTTCTGAGGTCCAGGAAGCTGGGCCCCATCGGTGCGTCACACCTGTGACCCCCGGGCCCCATCGGTGCGTCACACCTGTGACCCCCGGAAGGCGCCCAGTGGGGGGCTGCACCACAGCACATGCCTGAAGGGGAGTGTGAGGTGAAGTCAGCGGACCCTTCATTGTAGGGAACACCTGACCCCCTGGCTGCATCTCTGAGACTGAGCCGATTTGCATTAGTTTGGTGGTTTTTCCAACTGGCCTCTAGCTAATGTAGGCAGAGGTGTCCAGAGGACAGACACCCGAGAAGAGATGATGCTTGTTCGGGACCAGCTTTGTTATTCTGTCGTGGGGTGCCGCTAGGATTTTACCGCAGGGCCGCAGGTGACTCGGGCGTGACTCAGCTCCCTGAAAGGAGGCCCACAGTGGACCGAAGCGACCGGGCTCTGCTGTGTGCAGTGGACGAGGAGCCGGCCGGTTAGGAGCTCGGAGGCATATTCGCTTTTTTGTCACTTAAAGGAAAAGTGCTTCATTGTGGCTGGTGTTCAGAGGGAAGAACAATCGTCGGTGTCCTTTAAAGGGCACGAGAGGCCATTGGTGGCACAGTGCCGTCTCTAGGTTGCCTGGCTACTTTCAGAAAACAGACTCGCTATCCCGCGTGGGCGCGCTCGGACTTGCCGTTTGAAGAGGAGCAGGACCGAAGGTGATCTGCGGGTTTCCTTCCGGACCCCGTTCCACCGGGAAAATCTGGTCCCTTCTGGGCCAGAGGAGATCCTAGGCATCGCGACCCTCGTCTTCTCCTCCACAGTCGGGGAGCTGATCGGGGCACACTGGGTGCTTTTGGGTCTGAGGCTTTGTGGGCCGTGGGTGGCTGGATGAGACGGGACACGCTGCATTCGTTCTGGGTCCCTGGGCTCTCAGTGGACCATTCATGGCCGTGGCTCCCCGCGCTTCCTCTCCGGCCTCCTCGTCTCGCTGTTAGGGATCTGGAATGAACAGGAAGCCTGGATTTTGAGCACCGATGCCTCACTCTTTTCAGAGGGCTCCTCACCTGGGAAAGCCGCCAGTGGATCGAATGTTCATTTCCTGAAACTTCATCCACACCTGTAACTGGGGAGCTGGCTCAGAGGCCCCCCCCCCCCCCCATCGCGGTCGCCGCAGGGAGCAGAGCCACCGGAGGGGTGAGAACGCCCGCTCAGCCGGACTCTGTTCTAATTAATCTCAGGAAGGTGACGAGTTTAGTCCAGCTTAGGCTAGAGCGGAGTGGAGTTTACTGAGCGGATGTCGTTTTAGAAGGCTTTTGCTTCACGGGGCAGAGGCAGGGAAGGTATATGAATATGTGATAATCGCGCCGTTTAAAGGCTTAAATGTCATATGTACCCTAAATGGGATCCCTCCCCCCGTGTATAGAACAGTTCTCTTGTCTCTTACCTGGAAAGCTGTTGACTTCTTTTTAATCGTACAAAAGCCTCAGCGCTATCAACGTGACCTGGTTCTTAGGTTTTATCCTGACATGAAGAGTAAATGGACAATCTGGTGCATTTGGGGGGACCTAGTCAACGAGGTTTCCCAAGATTAAAAAACCACCCTCCTGTTTTATTCAGAGCACGCTGCTGTTGTTAGATTCATAAGTCAGATGGCAATTCTGCTCAGGAGACAGCAGGGCAGCGGTTGCTGGAGCAGGCTCTTCCTCCTCCCTGTGTTTTCAGAGCTGGTGGGTTTCATGCCCGTAGCTTACCAGAGGCAAATTGCAGATGCCATGCTGAGCGCCCCAACTGGCTGCTCAACATTTATCAGCCTTACAATCGCTTTTATTTAAAGCAGAAATGTATGTAGCACTTACTGTGTGCCAGGCACTGAGAGCGTCACTAGCATCAACTCATCTCATTCCCCGACGACCCTGGAGTGGGCGTTACTGTACCTCCTTTTGCAGATGGGGAAACTGAGGCAAAGAAGCGTTAACTGACTTGTCCCAGTCACAGCCTGTGGAAGACCGAGCTGGGTCAGGACCCAGAAGCTGGCCCCAGAGGCCCTGGGCTTACCCACGTGCCTGCTGCCGCTGTGCGCCTATTGCGTGCCAGGCACCGTGCAGATGGAACACCTCCGGACCTGGTCCCAGCCTTGAAGCCCAGAGCTGTCTCACTGGGACACGGTCTGTGTCCGCATGATGGCAGAAGCCATTCCTCGAAGCATTCTTTGGTCGTTGCCAGAAAGCAGGGAGGGCGGGTGAAAGCCCTCATTTGCCCCCAGGAGGGCGAGTGAGGTCAGAGGGGCTTTCCCACAGAGCTTTGTGTTGACGGTCTTTCTAGCGATTACTGTGAGCGCCTCACAGACAGCAGACAAGTGACCCAGAGCTTCCTTTTCGTTAGAAACCGCCCAGAAGATGACTTCTGAATTTCCTCTCAGGATTTAGGCTAGGGTGGGTGTGGATGTGTTTCACAGATTTTTTTTACATGTGTGTTTATTAAGAAATGGAAGATTCCATATGGCTTAGTTAAGAAGCCAGGTGTGGCCTCTACTCGGCACTACGTTCTAGGCCACCTGCTCCGGTGTGGGCTGCTTCCTCGTGCCGCTGGGCGCTCTCTCTCTGCAGGTGCGAGCCAGGTCTCGTCGGATAGATGGATGCCCACTGTCACTCGGTGCCCGGCACTGCCCGGTGACTGTGTCCACTCGGCCTGAGGTTTAGAGAGGTTTACTTTTGGCCCAGGGAGTGGACCTGCCAGGAGTTGACTCCAGGTGTGTGCCCACCTGTCGCCTCTGCTGCACTTGAGGCCGAGCCTCCTTGTGTGTTTCAGTCCCTGGATTGTCCTGTGGGTGGAGGTCGCCTCGCCGGCTGGCCTCCTGGCTGGCGGGAGCTGCAGCCCCGGGCTCCTGCAGTGGCAGCTGAGGGGAGGACTCGGCGGCCTGTTCTGGAGAGAGGTAGCTCTCACCTGGACAGTTTTCTAGTTCTTTCTCAACTGATCTGGAAACTGACTGGTATGGAAAGATCACAGTCTTGTCATCCTTTCTTCTAGGTCATCTTGAACGTCCCAAATACCTCCCGTTACCTGATGCTGCTGACGGAGTCAGGATGGCGTTAAACTCAGTAAGTGGTGGACTGCCGAGTGCCTGCGCTTTTCCTTGCTCCCTCGTTCCTTCTGGTAGTTCCCGGTGGGGGGGTGGGGGGGAGGTGGGGGGGCGGGGGGGGCAGGAGGAAGGGAGGGAGGTCAGCACATTAAGTGCTGTTTGTCGGGACTGTGTGTGCTCCGTGGAGGTTGGTCGCGGCCTTCTGTACATCACAGGTGAGCGGGAGGCAGGGCGTGGCCCCACAGCAGCTGCTCAGAGAAGAGTCCTGAAGCTGTTGGGTGGGTGTGGGGAGAGGAGGGTTCTCACCTTGGCCTCTTCTCGTCCTGCCCTAAGGGTGGGAGTGGGGCAGGACAGGGGTGGTGTGGGTACAGATGGGGGCAGGATGGTGCTCAGAGGGGTAAGATGGGCCAGCAGACGGTCGTGTAGCCTCGCTCCTGATACACTGGGACAGGTCCTCACTGACGGGGGTGCTGGGCTGGCTCTCTCTCTCCCTGGAACCCCCCACTGGAGGCAGATGCACTTCCCTCATTCGCCATCGTATCTCACAGGTTCATCTTCTTCCTGGGATAACTCTTTAGTGAAGAGTTGTGGTTACTAACAGTTTTCTAGGTCCTGCATATGGAAAATAGACCCGTTGCTCCCCCGCCCTTAGTTGCTACTGGTGTATATATTCCTGGTCCATTTTAAATTCCAAGTCCGCGGCACGGGAATCTGCCAGGACGGATGCCGTGCTTGCTGCAGCCTTTCCTGGTGGACGGCATGTTCTCAGATGCTTCCGATAGGGCCGGACACGCGTGCCGCTTGCTTTGCCTCTGGCGGGAGATTACATCTCGTTTTCTCTCTCTGCCTGCTGCTTGGTTTAGACTTATACTCTTTAGACTTTAGAAGGGGAGCATTGGTGAGTTATTAAGGGAAGGTGGACTCTGGGAGCCTGCATTTGGCTCACTTCTTCATAATCACATGTCCCTGAAGGCTCCGTTTAAAATTCCAAGCGTTGAGTTGCCTCTGCTCAGAGTACGGGTCCTCTCTGAGATCACAATCAACAAGACCTGAGGGGAGAAATTAACCAGGGGAAGAAAGGTTGCCTGGGGACCTCCCAGCCAGCAGGTGACTGAAGGTGCTGACATGGTGAGGCTCTGAGGGTTGAAGGCTGCTTGGGAGGGATGTGTGGCGGGGCCGGGGGGGAGGGGGGGAGGTCTTGAAGGGTAGACCTGGAGAGGCAATCTTTAAAAAATATATTTTTATTGATTTCAGAGAGGAAGGGAGAGGGAGAGAAACATCAATGATGAGAGAGAATCATTGATTGGCTGCCTGGCTGGGCCTGGAGAGGCAATTTTTAAGTAGAAAGAGAAGGGCTTTCTAAGAATACAAACCAGCCCAAGGCTGCAGCTGAGAATAAAATTCGATGGCTGGGGCCGTACCTTCCACTTTTGGACCCAGAAAATCCACAGACTCTCCACAAAATATGTGTGCTGCATAAGGAAGTTTTTATTTAGGCAGAACTGCTAAGCAGCCCCCAATTGTAAACCAGGTACAGGACCTTTAATAAGAGATGGTGAGTACACGTGATATACTTTTATAAGAGAAGAGGAGATACAAAAGGAATTTGCAAGTAACATGCATAGGTAAATTTGGTAACCTCTCACTCACGTGTCACTCTGTTTAATGGGTCTATTCATAATTCTGGTATCGCTAGTTGATAACTTTGTACCCCATTCTCATGGTATTGACTCATTCCCAGACTTCCACACTTTTTCTTAAAAAGGGACTGTGTGGCCGAAGCCGGTTTGGCTCAGTGGATAGAGCGTCAGCCTGCGGACTGGAGGGTCCCAGGTTCGATTCCGGTCGGGGGCGTGTGCCTGGGTTGTGGGCACATCCCCAGTGGGAGATGTGCAGGAGGCAGCTGATCGATGTTTCTCTCTCATCGATGTTTCTAGCTCTCTATCCCTCTCCCTTCCTCTCTGTAAAAAATCAATAATATATATATATATATATATATATATATATATATAAAGGAATGTGTGAAATGGGTGAAGGGGGTCAAAAAAGTACGAACTTCCAGTTAGAAGGTAAAAAGTCCCAGGGATGGAATGTGCAGCACAGTAACTGTAGTGACAATACTGTACTGCACATTTGAAAGCTCTTAAAAAAATACATCTTAAAAGTTCTCATAAGAAAAAAAATTTTTAACCATGTATGGTGATGGAAGTTAACTAGACTTATTGTGGTAATCATTTTCACAATTTGTACAAATATCAAATTATTATGTTGTACCCCTGAAACTAATATAATATTACATGTCAATTATCTATACTAATAAAAGGGTAATGTGCTAATTAGACCGGGTCGACCAGATATCTTCCAGATGTCCGACTTCCTTCCAGACAAAGCCACGGTGGCGGGGGCTGAGGCAGAGGCGGTTAGGGGTGATTAGGCTGGCAGGGGAGCAGTTAGGGAGCAACCAGGCCAGCAGGGGGGCAGTTAGGGGGCGACCAGGGCAGCAAGGGACCAGTTAGGGGGCAACCAGGCCAGCAGGGGGCCAGTTAGGGGCAATCAGGCAGGCAGGCAGGCGAGCAGTTAGTAGTCAGCGGTCCCAATTGTGAGAGGGATATCAGACTGTCAGTTCAGGCGGGATGGGGCCTAAACCAGCATTCGGACATCCCTTGAGGGGGTCCCAGATTGGAGAGGGTGCAGGCCGGGGAAGGGACCAACCCCCTGCCCCCTCCCCCTTGCATGAATTTCGTGCATCGGGCCTCTAGTACCTCAATAAGGAAATGAATATTAATTGAAAACTTGGTTAGCCTTTCTCCTAGGTAAGGTTGGCTTTTGGTATAATTAGAGTCATTAGGGTTGCATATTATTCATCTTCTTTTTTATTGTTTAGGGATTACCACCAGGTGTTGGGCCTTACTACGAAAACCATGGGTACCAGCCCGAAAACCTGTACCCACCACGGCCCTCTGTGGACCCCAGTGCCTACGTGGTGTATCCAGCTCCCTACTACCCGCCCACGGTGCCCCAGTATGCCTCCAGGGTTCTGACGAACACCTCGACACCTGCTGTCCGCACGCAGCCCAAGTCCCCATCGAGGACACTGTGCACCTCAAGTAGGAACCTGTTTTTCATTTATTTCCTATACTGGACCCCAAGTTTGGGGTCGGCCTTCTCTAGTGGGCTCTCCGCTCCCATCAGCTCTGTGGCCAACTCTCCTCTGCTTGGGGCTGGGCTGTATAACATGCCTTTCCTTTCACCCTTCGCCCTGCCCTTCCCCGTGTCAGCTGTCAGCTGCCAGGTGTCACCTTCTGCCCCGGGGCCTCTCGGAGTACAAGGGCCATTCTTGGACTCAATGTATCTGTTTGCTTTACCACAGTGGTTCTCAACCTTCCTAATGCCGCAACCCTTTAATACAGTTCCTCATGTTGTGGTGACCCCCAACCATAAAATTATTTTCGTTGCTACTTCATAACTGTAATGTTGCTACTGTTATGAATCGTCATGTAAATATCTGACATGCAGGGTGTATTTTCATTGTGACAAATTGAACATAATTAAAGCATAGTGATTAATCACAAAATCAATATGTAATTATATATGTGTTTTCTGATGGTCTTAGGCAACCCCTGTGAAAGGGTCATTCAACCCCCAAAGGGGTCGCGACCCACAGGTTGAGAACCGTTGCTGTAGCAATAGCCATTGCCATCGGTGGTATTTCCCGTTGAAGCACAATGTGTACACATCCTTCAGTAGATTTTGGAGAATGAGGGTCAACAAGCCTGTGGTGGGAACCCTTGACACCAGAAACAGCAGGGCTGAATCAACAATAGACTAAGTGGATGAGGATGAAGGTAAAGGGACAGTAAGTTATGATTAAACTCAACAACAGATGCAGGGGCAAACCAGCACTCTGGACGGAGCGGACGCTGATTCCAAAGCACTTGCCCAGCAAAGGTAACACCAGGGGAGCCGCTGCCCGCATGCTCCTCGCGAGAGCTGGGCAGATCGCCCGCCACACACTCGAGAGGTCAGGCCTCCCCAATTTAATATTCCCTAACTCGCCAGGCAAGCTGTGTTTTTCTTAGATAAAGTGACACACATGGAAGTCGCCCAAGGGAAAAGATTATCCTTGGCCAATGGGTAGGACTGGCTGTTTGGAATTTCCCCAGGGAGAGCGGCCTCTTTCACGCCGCTCTGCCTGCCCAAGACGTAATCCCTGTCGGCTAAGGTGGCAGGGTGGCACTTGGCGCTCCCGGACCGGTGACCTTGGCCTCACCTGGGAGCCTGTTAAAGCTGCACAGCCAGGCCTCCCTCTCCCCATCTGCATCAGGGTCTGGGTGGTTACCAGGCTCCCCAGGTGAGCCTCAGCCTGTCACAGTTCACAGGTTGAGAGCAGACTGTGGAATTCGCAGAATGCTTTAACAAAACAAAGGCCAGAGGCGCGGCTTTGAGCCCTAGTCCTGATCTCTGGGCTCCAGAGCTGGACTTGCCCGGCGGAGCCCAGAAGCACTGATGTGTACCTCTGGGTGCACCAGGTCTCCCCTCGCCGCGCCCTCCCCAGCCCGGTGTCCTCCTGAATAAACGAAGGGGGTCGGAGGGTCTGTTTAAATGTGTCCTGCTCACCCTCCCCTCCACCTCTCCTCCTTCCTCCAATGAAAGCTCCCTGTAGGAATTGGGGGTGGGGGTGGGCGTGTGGTCCTGTCCACCCCACTTGTGGCTTACGCTCTGACCCACAGTGGCACGTCAGTTCGTTTTGACTAGAGAACATTGGTTTCCTTTTCCAAAGTCTTTTGTTTTTTAAATATGTTTTATTGATTTCAGAGAGGCAGAAACATCAGTGATGAGAGAGAATCATTGATCGGCTGCCTCCTCCTGTGAAAAAAGCTCCTAGGTTTATTGAATTTCTAGTCCTGGCCGGGGGGGGGGGGGGGGGAGCTGGAGAGGGGTGCCTTGGCAGGGCCCGACCAAATGATTTCGAGGGTCTTATACGGCCCGTGGGCAGACGTTCCCCACCCCTGCTTCGCATCATGGCTTTCTGCTCTAGCATAACGTTTAGTGCTATGGAACAATGAAGACCTCCCAGGATATGCGTTTGAAAGTCACATTTTTAAGTGCATGAGGAATTATTTTTGGATATGTGATATTATACAGGTAATGGATCGAGTCTGAGAGCGTGACTTCAAAAGCCTCCGCAATGAATTGTGCACGTGTTTCTTTTTCTCAGAGACGAAGAAAGTGCTGTGCATCACCGTGGCCCTGGTGGCCGTGCTCGCCGGGGCAGTGGCGGCCGCTCTCCTGCTCTGGAAGTTCAGTAAGTGGGGAGCAGCCCCTGACTCCGGAGAGGGCGCGATTGAGGCCAGGCGCTGGGTGCTCGGCTGGCGCTGGGGCTGGGCGCTGGGTGCTGGGGCTAGTGTTGGTGCTGGGTGCTGGGGTTGGCACTGGGTGCATGGCTGGGGCTGGTGGTGGGGCTGGGCGCTGGGTGCTGGGGCTGGTGTTGGGGCTAGTGTTGGTGCTGGGTGCTGGGGTTGGCACTGGGTGCATGGCTGGGGCTGGTGGTGGGGCTGGGCGCTGGGTGCTGGGGCTGGTGTTGGGGCTTGTGTTGGTGCTGGGTGCTGGGGTTGGCACTGGGTGCATGGCTGGGGCTGGTGGTGGGGCTGGTATTGGTGCTGGGGGCTGGCCCTAGGTGCTGGGGTTGGCACTGGGTGCATGGCTGGGGCTGGTGGTGGGGCTGGTATTGGTGCTGGGGGCTGGCCCTAGGTGCTGGGGGCTGGCACTGGGTGCTGGGGCTGGTATTGGGGCTAGTGTTGGTGCTGGGTGCTGGGGTTGGCACTGGGTGCATGGCTGGGGCTGGTGCTGAGGCTGGTATTGGTGCTAGGTGCTGGCGCTGGGGGCTGTGGCTGGTCCTGGGTGCTGGGGGCTGGGGGCTGGCACTGGGTGCATGGCTGGGGTTGGTGCTGAGGCTGGTATTGGTGCTGGGGGCTGGGGGCTGGCACTGGGGGCTGGGGGCTGGGGCTGGCCCTGGGGGCGGGGGGCTGGGGCTAGCCCTGGGGGCGGGGGGCTGGGGCTGGCCCTGGGTGTTCGGCTGGCGCTGGGTGCTGAGCATTCGTGGCCCTGCTGTCTGGGCCGGAGCTCCCTCCCTCAGCCCTTCCTGAGTGTCCCTCTTACATAGCGAGCTGCTTCTCTTTGCTCCCGTTTAGCCGTGACGGTGCACAAATAACCACTCTTGGAAGCAGGCAGCCTCCTGGCCTGGGTTGCATGCTTCCTCCTAATCTGAGGATGGTCACAGCCCGTGCCGTTTCCGAGGTGTTGACATTCCACATTTACCCAGTGGTTTGGGGCACTGGGTGCAACCTGGCACTCTGAGCACAGGCTCCCCGCCTTGGGCCCCACCTGGTGCCCTGTGACACGGTGGTGGCTGCAGGCCAGCCTGCCCTCCTCCTGCTGCCAGGCCTTTCCCAGAAGCTGAGGGCCCATGGGAGTCACCTGTGGGGCAGAGAGGGCGTGGAGTCTGCCCGAATCGAAGGCCGGGAGCCATTCCCCTGGCCTGAGAGGAGCCTGACTAGGGGCTCTGCCTTGCTGGCCTGCGGCCGGTTTCCTTTTCTTTTTTTAAGGATTTTTTAAAATAATTTTTATCCATTGATTTGAGAGAGAAAAAGAAACATCAGTGTGTTGTTCCATTCATTGATGCCTTCACTGGTTGCTTCCTGTATGCGCCCTGACTGGGGATCGAACCTGCAGCCTTGGCTTATCGGGACGACTCTCACCTACTGAGCATCCGGCCTGGCTGCAGCCCCGTTTTCTTTGCTATGTTGCAGCTAGGACACAGCCCCTCCTTAAATGAAGGGGGACGGGTGCTTCCGCTTTGTTGCGTGGGGCGGATGACACGCTGTGGTGGGCGAGGGGCAGCTTCCCTGGTTCCTGAGCCTGACGGTGTCTCCCTCCCCTCTCTCTGCAAGCGGAGAGCAGGTGCACGGTGTCGGGGATGGAGTGTGGCTCCTCGGGGACCTGTGTCAGCGCCTCCCTCTGGTGTGACGGGATCCTGCACTGTCCCAGCGGGGAGGACGAGAACCAGTGCGGTGAGTGGGAAGCTGCACGTGGCCAGGGGCTGGGCGCCGGGGTCCACCGTGTCCGGGGTCCACCGTGGCCAGGGCATGATGGTGCAGGGCATGTCCACTCCATCGTGAGTCCCTGCCTGGAGCCTTGGGTTAACCCCGATTTTCAGATGAGGAGACAGGCTCAGAGCGGGTGTGCTCCTCATTCTGCATCACACAGCGGCGGGAGGGACATGACAGGGCCAGTCCCCGTGACAGGACATGCCCACTCCCATCTGCCACAGACGTCCCACACGGCAGTAACAGTGAGCAGCCGTGTACAATGTGAAGTTGAGCGCACACTGAGTTTTTGTGGCTGTGAGAGGGCGAGTGACGCTTGGGTACCGGAGTGGGGCTAACGTCACTGGTGCCCAATCCTGAGTAAAGGCTGTTCCTCTGAGCTGGGAACGCTTCGTGCAGTGCATGCCGGGAGGGAAAGACTGGGCATCGTGGTCGTCCTCCTGCCCCTGTGGCCCCCTCAGCAAGCTTCCCTTCCTGCTCGTCCCCACTTCCATGTAGACACACCATGTATGTACACATGCACACACATGCCTGGGCCCCAGGCTGGCCTCAGCCGCCGCATGTCACCTGTGTCTGCAGGCGAAGGCCTTTTCTCTGCCAGGAGCTCCCGGTCAGCAAGTGGCTCACGCATGCTTCAGACTTGGGCCAGAGCGCCTGCCTCTGTGTTAGCGATGGTGTTTGTCACCGTTTCTTACAGAAAGTGGGGCGTTTGTGAGGCTGAGTGGAGGGTGGTGAAGATTCCGGGTAGAATGGCTTTTGGTATTTCCCATGTGCATGTGCGAGACAGACTCGTGTTACCTGGACAGTCTCTTCCTCGCTCTCCTTTAACATGTAAGTTGTATGTACTTAAATACCTGCAGAGTTAATACATTCAAGTGGATCAGAATTCAGGAAGTCCCAAAGGAGAGATGTCATCCCCCCAACTCTGCTCACACACACACACTCATACACCAACTCACACACCACACACACTCTCATGTATGCACACCACTATACAAACATACAGGCATACACACACACTCTCATATAGACACACCACATAGACACACTCTCATGTACACACATAATCAAATACACACACACACACGTACACATTCTCATGTAGACGCACCATGTATGTACACATACACACATGCCTGTGCACCAGCCTTGCCTCGTTTTTCAGGTGCAACTAATATGAGTTTCTTGCTTCTCCTTCAGGAGAGATTTTGCATAAACAAGCACATATTGTTTGCATGTTAAGGCCATTTCCCCGTGGCTGTCATCCAGCCGGCACGCAGCCTGGAATCGGGCCTCAGCTCCTTCCCGTCCCCTCTGCTGCCCAGAGTCCCTGCGTGAGGCCGCGCCCTCCGTCCCAGTCTCCTCCTGGGGACAGTTAGTTCTGCCACCACTTGTTGTCACACACATGTGCCAAGCACGTGAGCACCTCGAGGACCATTTCCTGCTGGGTCGGAGGGTCGTGCGTGTATAATTTCTAGGTCCCCCTCAATGTGGTTGTGCTATTATCTAGTTTTCATATCAGTGATTCACATAAAACAATGTAGACGGACGCGACGTGCGTGGTCTGTACTCGAGCAGGACACGCATGCGATGCGCTTTGAGCCCGTCCTCCCCGGGGGAGGAGGGAATTTTCCTTGGGGCGCACGGCTCCGGACGTGGAGACCACCCGCCGCTCATGGAGAACGAGCAGCGTGTGGCGCTTTCCTCCCACGTTGGCTCACTTCCCACGTCCACTGCTGTGCTTTCTGTGAGCTTCACCCTAGCGAGGGGAACGGGAGAGCCGTCGAGGTGCCGCAGCCACCATGCTGGCTGCACGCCTGAGAGCGGCGAAGCGGGCAGGCGAAGTGTTCTCATCGCCACAGGAAGCAGGAAACTCGGGCCGCGGTGCTGGAGACGCTCATCACCTTGATTGCAGCCTTTCTTTCACATGCACACGTACGTCGGAACAACATGAATATACACACTTGTACGTCTTAAATACACACACTCTGTATGTGTCGGTGCTGCCTCAGTAAAGCTGAAACAGGTCACCATCCTGAAAGCACACACTGCTCGCGACCGGCTGGGTGGGCTCTCGGGTGCGCCCCGTCCTCTTTCCGAGTTAGCCCTTGAACGCAGATGGTTGGAAGGGAAAATAAACCCCCACGTCACCCACAAGTCAAGACGGACTGTCTCCCTCACTTTCAACCACGTCTGTGTCAGTTTTACTTTAATTTTGGAAGTAGTTTAATTCTGGTTACCTTCTGAACACTGGTAGACTTTATTTTTGGAGCAGTGTTAGGTGTACAGAAATCGCGCAGGGAGTACAGGGTCCCATCCCCCTCAGAGTTGTCCCGGTCTGTAACGTCCTGCGTTAGGGTGGTACGTGCGTTACAATTGATGAGCCAATACCCATATGTCATTATTAACTGCAGTCCTGAGATCACAGTTGGGTTTGCTCTCGATACTGTGGACAAGTGTGTAATGTATTTACATTTGGGCATTGGGTTTGGACAAATGAATAATGATGTGTCTCCATTTTTGAAGTGTCGTACCCAGTAATTTCACTGCCCTAGACTTCCTCTCTGCCCCACCTGCTCATCCCTCCCCCAGCGCCAGGCAACCCCAGGTCTTTTCACTGTCTCCATGGTTTTGCCTTTTCCAGAATGTCCTATAGTTGGGATCATACATTATGCGGCCTTTTCGGATCGGCTTCTGTCCCTTAGTAACACGCATTGAGGTTGCCTCCATGTCTTTTCATGGCTCGATAGCTCATTTCTTTTTAGCTCTGAATCATCTCCCATTGTCTGGGTGCAGTACAGGTGGCTTATCCACGCACCTAACACGTGGCACCTGGAACCACTCATCACGGAAACATTGGGAAGTAATCAGACCGAGGCTGGAATTTCACGGAGGAATACTGTCAGTCAGCGTGTCCAGCGAGTCAGGGGCACAGATGGGAGGCGAGAGTGAGGCCTGAGAATAGTGGGTCCCTCATTTTACACTTTGGGCTCACAGACACACCCCAGAACACACCCCCTCAGAACACAGAGTGCGGTTTTACATGGCATCGCCACCCGACTTCTCTCCACACAAGATGTTCTCGGAATTCTTTTTTTTTTTTTTTTTTTTTTTTTTTAATTAACTTTTTATTGTTCAGATTATTACATTTGTTCCTCTTTTTTTTCCCCCCATAACTCCCCTCCTCCCAGTTCCCGCCCCACCCTCCGCCCTCACTCCCCACCCACTATCCTCATCCATAGGTGCACGATTTTTGTCCAGTCTCTTCCCGCATCTCCCACACCCCTTTCCCCCCCAGGAATAGTCAGTCCATTCCCTTTCTATGTCCCTGATTCTATTATAATCGACAGTTCATTCTGTTCATCAGATTATTTATTCACTTGATTCTTAGATTCACTTGTTGATAGATGCATATTTGTTGTTCATAATTTGTATCTTTACCTTTTTCTTCCTCTTCCCCTTCTTAAAGGATACCTTTCAGCATTTCATATAATCCTGGTTTGGTGGTGATGAACTCCTTTAGCTTTTCCTTATCTGTGAAGCTCTTTATCTGACCTTCAATTCTGAATGATAGCTTTGCTGGATAAAGTAATCTTGGTTGTAGGTTCTTGGTATTCATCACTTTGAATATTTCTTGCCACTCCCTTCTGGCCTGCAAAGTTTCTGTTGAGAAATCAGCTGACAGTCGTATGGGTATTCCCTTGTAGGTAACTGAGTTTCTTTCTCTTGCTGTTTTTAAGATTCTCTCTTTATCTTTTGCTCTTGGCATTTTAATTATGATGTGTCTTGGTGTGGTCCTCTTTGGATTCCTTTTGTTTGGGGTTCTCCGCGCTTCTTGGACCTGTAAGTCCATTTCTTTCACCAGGTGGGGGAAGTTTTCTGTCATTATTTCTTCAAATAGGTTTTCAATATCTTGCTCTCTCTCATCTTCTGGCACCCCTATAATTCTGATGTTGGTATGCTTGAAGCTGTCCCAGAGGCTCCTTACACTATCCTCGCATTTTTGGATTCTTTTTTCATTTTGCTTTTCCGGTTGGGTGTTTTTTGCTTCCTCGCATTTCAAATCATTGACTTGATTCTTGCGCTCCTCTGGTCTGCTGTCGGGAGTCTGTATAATATTCGTTATTTCAGTCCGTGTATGCTTAATTTCTAGTTGGTTCCCCAATATAAGATCGAGGGTCTTATTAGTTTTCTTGTAGATCTCATTAAGTTTATCGACGGCTTCTAAACAGTTCTTGAGAGACCTTAAAAGTGTGGTTCTGAACTCTATATCTTCCATTGACAATTTTGTCCTGTTTCTTTGTCTCCGCATTTTGTTATGCTTCCTTGGTGCACCCCCTAGTGGTCTTTGTTCGCAGTCTTATAGTTAAATCTTGATTGTTGTAGCTAATTCCAGGGAGGGTTTGACCTCCAGGCCAAGTGGCTATGAGAATCAGCTGTGTCAGCAGTGAGAGAACTTCTGTCCTCTAGGGAGGTGCTAATCTGGCGTTTGCCTGAGGCTATCCGGCAAATGCCTGTGTGCAGGGCTTGGGCGGGGCGGGTCGCACAGGATCAACAGGGTGGGCCAGAGAGAGCAGTTATGGCGGCTCTCAGTCCTGTCCCCAGGGGCTCTGCCTCTCTGAGTCCCAGCACCCGCTGCAAAGCTCAGAGAGAAAGCTGCACTCGCTCTGACCGAAGCCAGACAGTCCCGCTTCTCCCGTTTGAGTCTGGGTCCCTAAAGACTCCCCCGGATCTGGAGCTCAGAGTCTGCGACTCCCTCCCGATTGAAAACGCCAACCGCGCCCTCCACCGCCAGCCTGCTCGCGCACTCCGCACCTCAGAATTTGACTTCAGCACTGCGCCTCCTCTGAGTGTCCGTATGCGTTTCTCTTTCCTCCTAGTTGTAGGACTTCCACTCAGGCAGCGTTCCTGTGGTTCTGGGTGATGTCCCTTCCGTTTTTTGGTTTCACTTTTGAAGTAGTTGTTCAAAGCAGCAAACTCCAGCGTTAACCTATGCCGCCATCTTGGTTCTCCCGGAATTCTTTTTTTTGTTTGTTTTTCAAATATATTTCTTTATTGATTTCAGAGAGGAAGGGAGAGGGAGAGAGAGATAGAAACATCAATGATGAGAGAATCACTGATCGGTTGCCTCCTGCACCACCCTCCCCCTCCTCCCTACTGGGGATCGAGCCGCAACCCGGGTATGTGCCCTGACCGGGAATCGAACCCGGACCCTTCAGTCCGCAGGCCGACACTCTATCCACGAAGCCAGATTGGCTAGGGCTGGTCTCAGAATTCTGAGTTGTGCTCCCTTCTAGGGAGAGAGAGAAAAGAATGGAACTGGGGGTGGCTCACGCTGTATTTATAAAGTTTTGTCTGTAAACAAAAGAGCTGCAGTTTTGGCAAAACGTGGATGGATTTAGGGGCAGAGCCTTGCACCAGGAACTGGGCACATCCCTGGGTGCTCTGCTCGGCCCAGGGTTTGGGCCAGAGATGGTCACGTGCTGCTCAAAGTGATGGTTGAAAGAGCAACTCTCAAAAGTAGTTGTATTGCGATCTAATTCACAGACCATAGCCTTCACCCTTTAAAGCAAACCATCCAGTGGTTTCGCGTATTCAGAGATGCACAGCCATCCATTGCCGCATCGATTGAGGGGTGTTTCTGTCACTTCAAAAGCAAGCCTCACCCCTTACCCCTTCCCCACCCCCCAAGCCCTTTGCAGCCTCTAATCTCCCTCCGGGCCTTGCTGATTTCCCCTGGACGTTTCCTAGACATGGATCCAGACGGTGTGTGGCCTGGCGTCTGGCTTCTGTCAGTCAGCGGTGACAGCGCTCATGCTGTCCATGTGTCCCTGTGTCCGTGCGTCCTTCCTTTGGTGGCCGAGGACCCTCTATGGTGCCTCTATCTGCTGACGGACACTTGGGTTGTCCCCCCTCTGCTGTTGGGAACAGTGTCCCCAGGGAACGTCTGTGCACAAGGTTTTGTCTGAGTCCCTGTTCTCAGTTCTTTTGGGTAAAGAGCACTTCTTAGCAGGAAAAGGAGACGACGATCCCTCGTGTGTGGTGGGCGCCTGGGGGAGAGGGACCTGCCGCCTCGAGTGGCATCCAGGGGAGGGTGGGGCCCTCGCGCAGCTGGGACGATGGTCTGAGACTCACGGGCCTCTCTCCTCTGCAGTGCGTCTCTACGGACCCAACTTCATCCTGCAGGTGTACTCGTCCCAGAGGAAGTCCTGGCATCCCGTGTGCCGAGACGACTGGAGCGAGAGCTACGGGAGGGCAGCGTGCCAGGACATGGGCTACAGGTGAGTTCAGGGCCCCCGGCTTCGCGGCTGGAGCTGGGCACCATGGTGACAGAGACAGGCAGAAACTTCAGAAAGACCAGTGGTTCTCGCTGCCCTTCCCTGGGCATGCCAGCCCACGAACACCACCTGCCGAACACCGCCCGCTGTGTCTCCTTCCCAGGGCTGCTTTGGGAAGCCAGCAGGTGGCTCTGCTGCCCCCCCACAGCACCCCTGCTCTCCCCCACCCCCCCCCCGTCTGTCTCCGGCCACCCAGCCCTGCCTTGACCTCCATCCACTCCTGGTTACTCAGGACCATCCTGAGCTGAGGTCACCAGGGCCCAGGATGTTGACAGAGGGCCACCTTGGTGGGGGGCTGGGGTCAGGGTGCCTGTGGAGGGCTGGACGGGGAAGGTCAGCAGGAACAGACGCTGCACAACCTTCACGGCATGCACAGGAGGCAGCGAAGGCCACTGAATGTGGGAGCACTGATCATCAGACATATACAAGAGAATTCCTTCCTACGCGCGGCCACAGGGAAGGAGGGAGAGGAGAGGGGGTGTCCCCATCCAGAGCGTCCCAGCCAGGGCTCCCAGAGCACCCCTGGGATACGCAGGGCAGCCCCCTGCCCCCACGAGGCAAGACCGTGTGATTTGGTTACCACCGCCCCTTGCTTGGGGTGTCCCTGTGTGGCTTCTCTGCAATTACAGGGTGTTCTCTATGTGCCAAGCTTCAAAATGAACCACCACTTGGTAGAAACATTGGCAGCTTAGCTAATGAAGTACCTGAATGCCACCCCACTGCAGGGTGGAAGGGCGTAGCGAAGCCCCGTCACAGCCCGGCGCCTGAATTTATTTCTAACTGGGGCATTTTACCATCCGTCAGTTTTGTTAGGCCGCATGTGCGTACACACCCCCTTCTCGTTTCCTTGGCCTAACCCAGTGGTCGGCAAACTGCGGCTCGCAAACCACATGTGGCTCTTTGGCCCCTTGAGTGTGGCTCTTCCACAAAATACCAACTTCTGCGCATGGGCCACAAAGTTTCAATCGCACTGTATGTGCGCCCGCACGTGGTATTTTGTGGAAGAGCCACACTCAAGGGGCCAAAGAGCCGCATGTGTCTTGTGAGCCGCAGTTTGCCGACCACTGGCCTAACCCAAACTAGATTAGAATCACCACCGGTGGGGGACTTGGTCCGATCCTCAGGGTTATCGGGTCCAAAGATGCTTATAACAGTCCCTTGTCCATGTTTGTGATGCTGTTTTCCAGCCTGCTAAGGCGTCCCTCTTCATCTCAATTTCATGCAAGGGGAGTGTTAGCACAAGGTTTGTAATCGCTTGCGACTTAACCATCATTTTGAAGGCGATGTTCTGTCTTTTTCAGGAATAGTTTTTATTCCAGCCAAGGAATAGTGGATGACAGCGGGGCCACCAGCTTCCTGAAGCTGAACATCAGTGCCGGCAGCACCGACCTCTATAAAAAGCTCTACCACAGGTATGTGGCGGCTGCCGCTCCCCTTTGAGACATTCATAATGAGAGCAACGGCAGGGACGTCACGGCAGCGCCGGCCCGGGGCTGACTTTTCTGAGCTGCGGCTGCGGGTTGGGCCGGTTCTCACTCCAGGAGCATGGGCCCTGGGCAGGACCACTGCCCCGAGCAGCCCTGGGTCCATTCTGGGGAAGGTTTGTGTGCCATCTCGTTGTGCCCTGTGCCCTCTGCGCTATTAGATGACATTGCAAAAAGGAGAGTCCACGTCGTTTCTTCACTGTCTGGATATTAGAGCTGAGCCTACTGGGCGGTCAGGGGAGGTCTCTGGAAACGAAGAGAGCGCCTTGGGTCACTGCAGGGTGACCACCTCTGCTTGCCTGCACTTGGCTGGTTTTAGCACTGACGTCCTGCTTCCAGGATCCCCGCCGCCCCAGGCAGCAGGGTGGTTGGTCCCCAGCCCCAAACCCAGGGTCACAGGATGCCCTGGGAGGGCCGGGAGGCAGCAGCTCAGTTCAGCCATCATTTCCTGGACCTCCACGCTGACTTGCAGTCCTGGGTGGGTCACAGTGTGCCCTGTGGGTGGTAATGAACCCAAACGCCAGGTCACAGGATCCCCAGGTCACATGATCGATGGCTTAGCTGGTTAGGAAGGTGGGGAGGGGTGGGCTGAGCTACGTGATTTGTTTTGCGTGTATTTAAGATGTTGACAGTCTCCCTAGTCTGGTCATTGTCTGAATGCTCTTTAATGTGAGACACAGTGTCCTTTGTGCACGAGCCTCCCCCAGCTGCCAGGTCCCGGTCCCTCCCCCCAGGTGTCAGCCGGCCGCCACCTCCCGCAGGCCAGGTGCTGCTGGAGGGAAGGATGGATAATCACGCCGTCCCTCCTTCCCATGAGTGGGAGGCCGGAAGCTGGTTTGCATTCCTGGTGGCCGCTGGCTGAGGTGTCTGGGGGGGCCGACTTCCTCTCGAGCCTGGCTGTCCCTGGGAAGGTGACAGGGTGCGCCCAAGAGGCAGGCTGTGCCCGGCCAGGTGTGCCCATCAAAACAGCGGGGCTGCGGTCTGGCCACCAGGGAAGCCAAACACAGCTGCCTGGGCCCTTTGTACCTGCTGAGTGCTGCCTTGTCCCCCTGGGTGACCGCAGATGGGGCTGAGCAGGGGCGGAAGCTGCCACCTTGCCTCTGTGAACCTTGGGAGCTCAGGAGGGCCGCGGCCTAGGAGGGGAGAGAGAAGGCATTGGCCTGGCTCGTGGTGTCTCTACGTGGCAGGGGTGGGGAGACTTCCCTTTTGCTCTCAGAAGGTGCCCTTTGTTATTGTGGACGATAACAGACCCCAGGAGTTCACTAAACCCCATGCATACTAAACCCCAGGAGCTCAGGGACTGGAAGTAACCACATAGGGTGGTCGGGAATGAAAACTTCCTAACCACAAGTGAGCCATGGCGATAGTCACGTCCTAGGCCGGTATTCTTCTTTAACAAAGGTCAGTCTTTGCCTTCACTGCGCCTGTCTGTTGTCTTTTTTTGCATCTACAATAACATAAATGATAACATACCTTTGGAATATCAACGTAATTTCCTCCCCTTCCCCCCTCAAAGCACAATCAGAGTGGAAACCATGATCCCCTCATTGTTATTATCATGTTAATTGCTAACTGTAAACTGTCCTGTACCCACCTCTGTAGAAGAAGCATGCATTTATCATTTCACTTTTTATCCAATCCCAGAGGTTTCCTTGCTTTGCTTTCTCCCGCCTCCCTAATCTATCACCAGTGGATTTCATGTGACCCACTTATATCTCCTCCTTTGGTTGTAATATATAAAATAAGCCAAATCCATTGTGATTTTGCTTCCCAGCAATTGTCGCCAGTTTGGCTCAAATGAACTCATAAAAAAATTCGTACAGGTTTGGGCATTTCTTACATTGTTGGTCTTACATCTGAGCCGCTGGTGGGGCCCGTCAGAGTGGCCGCAGCGAGCCCAGAGGCTGATGACTGCACAGCCAGGTTCCCCTGGAGAATCAACCTCACGATTCTTAGAAAACACTTTTTCGTGGGAATGTGCTTCTCGGCATTGCCAGTGCCTCTCAGCCAGGACCGCCGGGACACGCCGTGGTCCTTGGAACGTGGGTCGTGTGGGCAGGAAGGTGTTGCAAACGGCTTACAGGATTTGGGCTTGTGGTGGGTCATTTGGGGGATGATTCGAAGAAGCAGGGATTGGCTCTGGATTGGATGCTGGCAGGAGTCGAGGGTGATTCTTGGATTGGCATCTCAGCACTTTTTTCCCAGCAGGTGGGCGGCATGAAGCCCGGCTACCCCAGGGTTGGCATGGAAGCTGCCGTCACTCAGAGTAGAGGGTCCTTGATTGGGACCAGGCCCACGGTGTGCCTGCCCCGGCAGGACTGTGCGGTGGGCTTGTGTGTGCTGTCCTTGACGAGCAGTGGCTGGCCCGGTGTTGGTCTCTGAAGTTGTTTGTGTGAAGTGGACCGTGGCCAGCTGTGAATGCCCAGATGTTGAGGCTGCTTCTCTCCTCCTCAGCATATTAGGGGAACATTCAATATACACCAGGATGCATCGGCAAACCTCGAATGTTTGCCTCCCAAAGCAGTAACTCTTTTTTTTTTCCCTTCTGCTTCCGGACGAATAATCGCTTGAATTGTTGTCTGTATGACAAATGTGAAGAAGCAGTCATAGGAAACCAAAGTTTACAAATGGCTCCCTTGAAAAAGTAGAGGCTGATTTAAAATCCCAGAATAAACATAATGGCCGATGTTGTTGCATGCTTACCCTCAAAGCCATCCGATGAGTTGGTGCTGTCATTAGCCCATTCTGCAGATGGGGAAACTGAGGCACAGAGGTTACGTAACTTGCCAAACTGGGGTTTGACCCACTCTCGGTGTCTGCTCTTCACCACTGTCCTCTAACTGGATTTACTTTCCTGATTCAAGCCGTTGGTCACGGACCCCTCTACGTCTGGGGAGGCAGGGGAGTGAGAACGTTGGAAAACACTCTTAAGTATTTTGAGAGTCAAATGGCTCACCGATTGTGACCACAGAGGTCAAAAGTGCAGATGAGAAATCGCCCTGCCCACTCAGTACACTCATCTGTCTGTCTTTCTTCTTTTGTAGTGATGTCTGTTCTTCAAAAACAGTGGTTTCTCTACGCTGTATAGGTAAGTGAGCCTGGGTGTTCCTGTTTGGTCCTGTATTTTCGGATACAGATCCCGTGTCTGGGAAGGTGGAGAGAGAAGGGGGCCCCTCTGGACCACCCCGAGGTGGAGCTGGAGGCCTGAGGCTGCTGTGTTTGCATTACTTCTGCTTGCAAACCCCTTAGCAGCAGGGAGGCTCTGGCCTGCACTCCGCTCGGGGACGCCTGTCCTGTTCCTTTACGGGCTCTCGGTCCTGAAGCTCAGCTTCTCTGATCGAAGGGGCGAGACTAGCAGATGCTCCCAGTGGTCCTGGCAGTAGCTCCCCAGCCCACTGGGCTCAAGCTTCTTCGGGTACCAAGGGAGCCAGGTGCCCGCCCCGCCCTCCGGCCCCGCCAGCACCGGGTGGGCAGGTGACCAGCACACAGGCGGATCCGTCCTTCACTTTGTTCCATGATCTTGGGCCTCTGAGCATCCAATCCCTCCAGGACTGGGGAGATCCAGGGCCTTTGTCACCCAGGACCCACGCTGGGTGTCTGGAAACACAGTGGCAGTAAAAGAGGTGCTTGGAGGGGGTGGGGGATCTCAGGGTGACTGGCATGTCCCTCACCACTCCAACCTAAGAGACCAGGCCATGTTCTCCAAAAGTCAGACCCCAAACAACCTGGAATGAAAGGTGGGAATAGTTGTCCACCAGCCTGGTGGGGCCTGAGGGACGGGCGCGGTCCGGGCGCACGCTGCATGGGTGGATATCGGGGTGCAGGATGGCCCGTGTCCTGCTCACTGGCTTGCTCTGTTGTGCTTGTCGCTTCCAGAGTGCGGGGTCAACTCGAAGATGGGCCGCCAGAGTCGGATCGTGGGCGGATCGAGTGCTGCCCCGGGGGACTGGCCCTGGCAGGTCAGCCTGCACGTCCAGGGTGTCCACGTCTGTGGAGGCTCCATTATCACCCCCGAGTGGATCGTGACGGCTGCCCACTGCGTGGAAGAGTATGTTCACGGGGAAGCGGCTCCTGGGTTGGGAGGTGGCTCTGTGGCCCCGTGACCTTGAGCGACGGGTTTTGACCTCTTCGAGCTCCAGTTTCCTCATGTATAAGTGGGGCTCTAATGGCGCCCCCTCGGTCCCTGAGAGGGTCAGATGAGCCACTGCACGTGATGCCTCGGCCACACCCATCCCTCAGCAAGCGTGCATCGGGCGTCCACTGAGGGCAGGATTCTGGGAGCAAGGACGCAGGGTCGGGGTGGGGTGTCACTGCCTTTCCTGCCCTCGAGGGAGCTCTGGTCTCTGGACGATCGTCTTGGGAGAGGCCACACTCAGACACTCTCGGGGATCGCACACGGCCCTGCTGGAAGGTTCCCTGTGGCCTCAGTTAGGTTTCCTTGGCCACATAGCCGGCTGGGAGGGGCAAGGGGAAGGCATAATTTATAGTGCTGGCTTTTGTGGAAGATACTGTCCCCATCCCCTTTTATTCCTTAAACATAGAGTTGTTGTTGTTGTTGTTTTTAATATAGTTGTATTGATTTCAGAGAGAAAGGGAGAGGGAGAGAAAAACATCAATGTTTAGAGAGAACCATTGATCAGCTGCCTCCTGCACGCCCCCTACTGGGGATCAAGTCCGCAACCTGGACATGTGTTCTTGCCCGGAATCAAAACTGGGACCCTTCAGTCCGCAGGCCAATGCTCTATCCACTAAGCCACACCGGCTAGGGCTTAAACATAAGAGTTTTTGCTCACATGTCGGTTTTGGAGGAAAACTCACTCATCAGAGCTGTTTTTCTGGTTTAGCGTGAGGCTGGGCCTGGCCCCGCTGTGTGGCCTCAGGCGGGGCCGTCAAGATGTCTACACATGACAGGTGTGTGGGCTGCTGCCAGGGCTGTGGTGGCAGCAGATATGTGACACGGCACCAGAGTTAAGTTAGGGTTTTTCAAAATGCTGACACGCCGAGCTCAAAAGGTTCACCATCACTGCTCTAGATAAAGGTGAGGGCTAGAGACCTAGAGGCTATTCGCCACTACACATTCATAAAGCACCTACTGAGTGTCAGGAAATCCCTAGCACATCAAGGTAGGTAAGACCCGGTCCTGCCAGAAACGAAGTTTAAAACCTCAGAGAGGCAGGTAGGTCCAAGAAACAGTGTTCTCAGAATTGCGGGGCTCCGTGGGCTGCTGCCGGGGCCCACGGGGCACAGGGCTCAGCCAGGAGGCAGAGCAGGGGCTAGAAGGCGGTAAGGTGTGCAGGTGAGGCCGGGCCGAGGCGGGGACTGGGGAGGCCCGACTCCTGCTGGCCAGTCTCGCTGGCTTTGGTGGACCTGTCACCCCCGGGGACGCTGGGCTCCAGCGTCTGACTTCTGCTCCTCCAGTGAGTGTTTCGCGTCTGCGGCTCTGAGACGCTGAGCGGTGTCCACCTTTGCCCCCAGGCCTCTGAACAATCCCCGGTACTGGGTGGCCTTTGCGGGAATCCTGAGACAGTCCGCCATGTTCTACGGAAACGCGTACCGCGTGGGCAAGGTGGTTTCTCATCCGCACTATGACTCCAAGACCAAGAACAACGACATCGCTCTTATGAAGCTGCAGACGCCGCTGACTTTTAACGGTACACCCCTCTGTCCGCGGGGCGCGGGGCGCGGGGGCCGTGCCGGCCACAGCTGAAGGAGAGGCTCGCTGGACATAAAACCTGGGCTGTGAGCCCTGGGAGGCAGGGGAGGCGGGCGGAGGGGTGGCTGGCAGGAGTGTGCTCAGCAGAAGCCAGATCACCGGGAAACGTGCCGTGTGTGTTGAGGGAAGCAGTGACCACCACACTTTCCTCCACGTAGGGGGGCAATTTAACCAACACGGGAGAGTGTGGCATGTTGGCATCGGGGGCTGGCAGGCTCTTTGGGGGGCATCTGTGCACTGTGGGGCCCCTGCCCCTAGATGCCGGGAGCTGCCTCGGTTGTGCAGGCAAAGGCTGTCAGACACTCCTTGGGGGCAGCGTCACCGCCAGTGAGGCCAACTGGTCTCTGGCTTGTAAAGATGCTTTAGTTTTCCACATTATTCTGGAAAGAAAATACTTTAAAGTAATAACAACTTAAAACGATATGAAAACCAACCAACATGCGTTCCCTGCGCTTCTTAGCTGGGCCCCGATCTAGTCCATCCAAGGGTCCAGAGCCCTCTAGCGCCCCCTCTCACCCTGACCCACCCCCAGGGAAGAAGACGCAAAACCACGTCACTGCCCTCCAGGTGCTTACATTCCAGTCAGGAAACAAGGCAGGTGGAGGCGGGTCCAGCACGGCCCCCAGGAGCTAGAAGTGCCCTCTAGCCTCCTGGCCACTGGCAACTTCCATTGGTCTGTCTTTCTTACCGTCTGTCACTTGGAGACACTGTGTATTTTTCATTTCTGTTTCTGGAAGACTTCGTTTGAAGAAAAGTTAATTGTGTGTGTTTTGAAGCAGAGCTAGCCAATTGTTCCCTTTGTAAGTCGCACAACTTCCGGAGGCGAGCGTCCTGCCTGTTGGAAGGAGGGCTCCGGCAGGGGCAGAAGGCGGGGTGCCAGGACCCGCTGGCACCCGGGCTTTCCTCGGGCAGAATGGCCCAGCCGTGGGCACACGGGGAAGGTCCAGAGGAAGGCCCCCGCCTTCGTCAGAACAGATGAGCTCACAGTGCTTTTTCTTCTCGAAACAGACAAAGTGAAGCCGGTGTGTCTGCCCAACCCGGGCCTGATGCTGGAGCCGAGACAGGCCTGCTGGATCTCCGGGTGGGGGGCCACCTACGAGAAAGGTGAGGCTCCTGGGCACTCGAGTCTGCAGTCCCGTGAGCACGGCCCTGGGTTTGCAAGGGGGAGGCCCGAGGCCCGGGTTTCAATCCTGGGTCTACTCCCGCGGGCTGGGTGACTGGGGGCAGTTCACACAGGCTTTGTGCCTCAGTTTGACGAGTGTACGAGGAGGGTGTGGGATGGAGAAAAGCCGGATTGTTTACGGAGGGAGACAGGAGCTCCTGGCTGGTGGGGTCGCTGGAGAAGAGGGAGCAATGACTGGGGAAGGTGAGCCTGCAGAACCCAGTCGCTGAGTGATGACGAGGGCGATTCTGGAACACGGCAGGGGGTGGGGGTCGGGGGGGGGGAGTTCCCTGGATCCAGGGGCAGGACGTCTTCCCCCTGAAACCCAAACCTAGAGCTGCACTAAGCGCAGACCCACCAGCTGCAGGGTGACCCGGGCTCCCCGGGAGACGGCTTAGGAGGTAGGAGGGAGGAGCGAGGCAGGGCCACCTGTCTGTCCGCAGTGGCCTGTCTCCAGGAGGGGGTCCACCCCTCCCGTGGGAGCCCCTGGCTGCACTGATGGCGCGATGACCTGGTCTGTCTCAGGGAAAACGTCGGACATGCTGAACGCCGCGATGGTGCCCCTCATCGAGCCCGGGCAGTGTAACAACAGATACGTCTACAACAACCTGGTCACGCCCACCATGGTCTGCGCCGGGTACCTGCAGGGCAGCGTCGATTCCTGCCAGGTGTTTGCCGTTTTCTGCTCTTGCCTACCCCACTGAGTCCATGAGTCCCTTCTCCCCGCTGAGAGAGAAGGTTCCATGTCCCTGGGATACAGGGTTTTATATTAGCTAAGTGTCCATGGAACAGAAACAAGTATTGGACTGTTTTAAAATACAGACACTAATTGACTTAGTGACTCTTAGCTCATCTACTAGTAGACTAAAATTCATCGCTGGCATAGTCTCTCTTGGGGATTCGATTACTCTTACCTACTGGAGGAGATATGACACCCACACACCCACTGGGACCCCCACCCTCTGTGCAAGGTCATGGCATGTGCGGTTGTGGCTTGACGTCGCTCCGTTGCGTGCTTGTCCCCCAGGGCGACAGTGGCGGCCCTCTGGTCACGTTGAAAAACAGCATCTGGTGGCTGATTGGGGACACGAGCTGGGGGTCCGGCTGCGCCAAGGCGAACAGGCCAGGAGTGTACGGAAACGTGACGATGTTTACAGACTGGATCTATCGACAAATGAAGGTGATTTCCCTGTCCTCCTGGCTCAGAGCTCGGACACGTGTTACCGCCCAGGTGTCTATGAGCCGTGGTCCTGCTGCCAGGAGCTGAGGGCTGCCCACATCACCCTGCATGCCCGCCCCTTCCCCCCACCGTGTCCACCCATCACTGCTGGGGGCCTCGCTTGCACACCGCCCAGTGGGTGTGGATGAAGCAGCCGGGCTCAGCGTGGCAGGGCTGATGTCACACAGGCTGTGCTCTGCTGACCACAGTCCGGCTCAGCTGGCTCCACCCAGACTTCGGTGCGGGCAGAGAGCACAGGGACGCAAATTAGCTAGTGGAGTCGGGACGGTGCCCTGTCCTTTTCTGGGCCATTGAGTGCACCCCGGGCAGGTCCCGAAGTCCGGGGGTGGGGGAACAGCTGGGGCTCTCTGGTGCACACAGAGGCGGTGAAGGCGGGAGGTCCCGGGGGCTCCCTGCCATCCTGCCCTCTGGACTCCGGGCCTGACCACGCTGCCCAGTGGGGACCTCTCCCTGGTGCTGCCTGGATCCCGGGCGAGAGCCAGGTCCCTCTCCATCCCGGGCCCCTGCCAGGGCTGGGCTGCCCGTGAGAGAAGTATTTTCACTTTGTGTCCCCCCAAGTCTCCAGTCTGGGGAGGGGGGCAGGACCCGAGGGCATTGTCTGACATGGCCCCCAATAAAACCAGAGGACCTCATACCTTCTAGTGGCCACAGCAGCTGGCCGAGTGCTGGAATGGGCACCCGGATGTCCTGTTGGGGGCTGCCCGGTGGAGGGACGCGGGTGGGGCTTGGCGGGGAGCCTGGCCCAGGGGGGGACAGTCTGCCGGGTCTGTGAGAGAGCAAACTGCACGGGTGTTCGGGGCATGGCCAGGGCCCAGCACCGGAGCATCAGGCGGAAGGCTGGGTGCAGGAGAGGCCACGGCAGGGAGCCAGGCGGTTGAACACTGATGTCTCTCGGTGGCTGTGAGGAGCGAGATCTCCCAGCCCAGGCCTGTGTCCCGGCCCTGCTAAGCGGTTTGCTTCCGCACACACCCTGCTCCTCCCTCCCTCCAGGCCCGGGCACACGTGGTCCTCAGCCCAGCTGCCCGCCGCCACGGTCAGCCTCACCCCTTGACCTTCGTGCCGTGGGGAAACCACGTCCCTTTGTCCTCGGGGGCTTGCTCAGCTGGTGTATAAGTGCCTTGTCGACCTAGAGAGAAAAGAAGTTTTCTACCCATGTTTATCTTAAGGAAGTAACATCCTTTCTTCTCCCTGTGAACAGGCAAACAGCTGATCCGCCCGGCCTCGTCCCCAACACCGTCAACCAGAAAACGGAGGGGCTGGTCTTTCATTCCCTGTGCCTGGTGTATTTTAGAGATGACCCAGAGGTCCTTTCGTTTTGATTAAATCATGAGCTTGTCTGTCTTTGGCAGTCTCCACCGTTCTGCGCAGGCCACGTGGGGCTCCTCCCCGGGCCCTGCTCCCTGAGCTTCTGTCCTAAAGGGGTGACCACCCGGGCTGTGTGTGGGTGTCTCGGGCCAACGCAGGGCAGAGGGCTGGAGTCTGCCCACCCGCATCTCCCTCTGAGCCCGTCCAGGGGGTGCCCACGGGGCTGGTGCCCTCTCAGCTGTGGACGGTTAGAGATGGGAAGGGCGCTTCGCCCTGGGCCTCCGGTAGGGAGGCCCCTTGGTAGCCCCGGGCCGGTCTCCCCACAGGAGTTCTCACTCATCATGTTTAACTGACTTAGCAGCCTCGGGTGGTGGCTGGAAATCCAGGGACCCGCCCTTCATGGGGGATGACTTGATAATCACGTGAAAGGGCAGAGAAACCTTTTTTCTTCTTGTGGGTGAGAGTGCATACCAGTGGTTTTCAACCTTCCTAATGCCGCGACCCTTTAATACAGTTCCTCATATTATGGTGACCCCCAATTTCACTGTTACAAATTGAACATCATTAAAGCATAGTGATCAATCACAAAAACAATATGTAATTATATATGTGTTTTCCAAGGGTCTTAGGCGGTGACCCCTGTGAAAGGGTCATTCGACCCCCAAAGGCATCGTGACCCACAGGTTGAGAACCGCTGGTGTAGACAGAGCCCTTGGAGCACGGCAGCCATTATACGGGTTCGCTCCTGAGCGCACTCGGTGTGGCCACCAAATATCAGGTGGGGCTCCGCCCGGAGAGACCAGCCTGGCTCCCGGCCCCTAGGGCCTAGGCCAGTGGTCGGCAAACTCATTAGTCAACAGAGCCAAATATCAACAGGACAACGACTGAAATTTCTTTTGAGAGCCACATTTTTTAACCTTAAACTATATAGGTAGGTCCATTGTTATTAACTTAATTAGGGTCCTCCTAAGGCTTAGGAAGAGCCACACTCAAGGGGCCAAAGAGCCGCATGTGGCTCGCGAGCCGCAGTTTGCCAGCCACAGGCCTAGGCGATGTGCACCTCAGGGAGGGCCAGGTGCGCTGCCATGCTGCCCTTCGGCCTGCTGATCACCGGGAATTGAGGTTACGGGGGAATCAGGGATGTGTGATCCAGCGACACTGTCTGCCTGTACCGTTTCCACGTGCTACTCTACCTCAGTGCTCATGGCGTCTCGGCTGTGAGGCTCCCAGTAGTTGCCACATTGGGTTCCGTGGAACTGCTGTCCTTGCCACGGGTGAGCAGCGGCCTGTGGGAGCTGCTTTCCCAGTGCCTGCGTCTGGTTTCACGTTCTGTAAAGGAGTTTGCTGGAGAGCAGCACTGTGCTTGCGGCGAAGAAGGGAAAGGTGAATTGTGGACTCCGCGTGGGTGGCCCCTTCGGCCCCTGGGTGTCCCCCGGAAGGAGGGGCCACGCTGGAACTGCGGGGGGCGGTCAGTGCTCAGTCAGGACGTTGGGTTCCAGGAATGAAATGATGCTCCTGCTAGGACTTGACCTTGGAGTGGCAGGTGGTGTGACCGCCTTCTCAGATGCTGGTTCCATTGGCCTCCGTGGCAGCGGCATCCCCGAGGTCTCCCAGACCCACGGCACGGAGGCGCCCGCTCCCCACGCCGGAGGTTACCCGGTGTGAGAACGGGCTCCTCCTTTCCTGCTCCCTTTTATTTATGTGACCCCCGTTTGTCTTGTTTTGTATCTTTTTTTTAAACTGTAAATTGAATTGTGAAATATTGTACAAATAAATTATACTCTTTTTCCAAATACGTGTTGAGTCTTGGGTGTCCTATTCCCCCTCGGCTGAGGGTTTCCTGCCACGTTCACAAAAGCGCTGCTAGTTCTGAGTCGGGGTTACCCCAGGTTTTAGCGAGTAGGCCACTTCACAACAAGGGGTCGGGTCTGATGACGGAGTCTACACCCAGAAGTGTCCACGTGGGCAGTGCCAACCTTTTCCGTTACAGTTTTCATTTTGGATTCACTTTGTGAACAGTTTTCCTATGGGATGAGGCTGACTCCACTTCAAGATGTAGCCGGAGAGCTGAGACTAGGGACATACAGACATGCTTGTATTCATACTTTTATAAAGAGAAGGTAGGCCCTAGTCAGTTTGCTCAGTGGTCAGAGCATCGGTCCCAGGTTTGATTCCGGTCAAGGGCATGTACCTCAGTTACAAGTTTGACCCCTGGCCCTGGTTGGGGCGCATGTGGGAGGCAACCAATCAATGTGTCTCTCTCACATCAATGTTTCTCTCTCTGTCTCTTCCACTCTCTCTTAAAAAAAACACACACAAAAACAGCCCTAACCGGTTTGGCTCAGTGGATAGAGCATTGGCTTGTGGACTGAAAGGTCCCAGGTTTGATTCCAGTCAAGGGCATGTATCTGGGTTGCAGGCACATTCCCAGTAGAAGGTGTGCAGGAGGCAGCTGATCGATGTTTCTCTCTCATCGATGTTTCTAACTCTATCCCTCTCCCTTCCCCTCTGTGAAAAATTAATAAAATATATTTTTAAAAATCAATGGGGAAAAATAGAAAAACAAAGAAGTTAATTTGCTTAAGATAAAATGACCCAACATACTTATGAAAACGTAAGTATTAATGACAGTGCATAATTCGTGCCGCTCATGTTGCTTCATGCAGCTGGTCAGCAGGTGAGTCCCTGCATGGGTTCCCCTCCCGCTGCGTGGCCACAGGGCAGCCCCGCTTCACGCTCGGGTCTGGTCGGCTCCCAGCTCTCTGTTTCATGGTCCCCTGGTCCTGCCCGTTTCCCAGCCTTTGCCCCTCGGCCCAAGGCTGCGTCGGGAGCCCGACTTCGTAAACAGCCACAGATCCCAGCCCCGCAGCCTCGGCTGCTTTGGATGCAGAGCGAGGGATGCGAGCCCTGAGCGCCCTCTCCCAGGCTCCCAGTGTGTTAAGGAGAGGCTGGAATTAATGCTGCTTCTAAAGGAACATGTACGAAACTCACCCACGTGCCAGCGATCTCATTGTAAATGAGTCAGCTCCTTAACTAGTGGAGCTCGGGCCGTCGCTTTGCTGGGGCCGAGGAGCCTGATCTTATCCTTTTCCCTGGAAGGAAAAGTGAGGTGGGATCTGACCACTGGAGGCCAAGCCTTCCCCTGGCTTCCCCTTTGCTGCTCCTGCTGCTGCTGGTGGGGGACTTGCCGCTCAGATTGGGTCCTCGGTTCCCAAACGCACACAGACCCTCGGGGACTTGCCAGCCTGCCGGGTGCTTCTGGCTTGGCCTTGCCTGGGGAAGGTAGTGATAAAGGCAGGTGCCCCGCATGGCATCTTAGAGGACAACCACACACCCAGGACGTCCTCTGGACAAGCGCCCGTGTCTCCCCCGCCACCCGCCCTCCCACAGCATCATTGAGCACCTGCAGCGGGCCAGACCGTGCGTCCTGTCAGCTCAAGGCTTTGGTCAGTTCCATTCTCTCCAGCCCTTCATCTTGCTCTGCTCCAAACTCAGCCCCATCCCACGGGACAACCGAGCCCGACGTGCCTGGAGTGAGGGCCCATGAGTGGGCATCACTGTTATCTGAGCACATTGTGCACGGCCGATGGGCCTCCCGGCCGGTGCTACCGCGTGGGCAGCGGAATCTGGGGGTGTCCCTCAGGGGTGTGGGGCAGGGCTGGGGGACTTCTGGGCGGTTCAGCCCCTTGCCTGAGCCCTACTGCTCTCTGAAGGAAGCCCCCACATGGACTCCAGCTACTTCTTCCTGTGTCCTGACCACCTGGGAGGGACAGTGCACTCCTCCCCTGCTGAGATCCCTGGACACCTGCTCTTTTTGGCCAAAAGGAAAGAGATTGTGAGTCCTCATCAGCTTTACCCTCCTCCCCCATGCCGCTGGGTAGACTCCGCATCCGGAGCACAGACTGTCAGCGTTCTTCCTCCGCCCTCTCTGGGACTGTCAGAGAAATGATAACAGCAAAGAACCCTGGGCAACACTGCCACCTGTGCCCCTGGTCCCCAGGTGTCTGCTCAGTGGCAAGAACACCTGGGACTGGAGCAGTTACTTGTGCCGGCCACAAGGAGGCGCCAGCTCTCCAGCTCCGAGGTGAGAAGCTGGCCCAGTCTCCTAAAGGGACACTGCCTAGAACTGGACTGGGAATGTGTGCCCTGCCCGCTTACCCCCGTTCTTACAAAAGTCTGTGCGTACTGGTATAGTGATCTCTTTAAATATGAGTCACACTGGCTCCTGGGAGCGCTCCATCCTGCATCAGCCTGCAGGTGTTTGGCCCTGAGCGCGGCACGAAGGTGCTGCCCCATCGTCTTGGCATTCCCTCTGGTACATAAATTCCCAAATTGTCCCCAAGCATTGAGGAGCTTGGAGTGTCAGGAATGACGGCAGGGGACAGCGTAACTAGCCCTCTCCCCGGCCCTGACCAGCGGTTGCCCAGCGTGGCCGGAAGCCCCTCCTTTCTGGACACGTTGGGAGAAAGCGCTCCTGCCGCTCAGGCTGGTTGTGCGGAGTGGGCCTCCCTGAAGGGCGTTCGCTCGCGAGTCCTCCCCCTGGCAGCTGGCTCGCACCTCGTCGCTCTGCCTGCCCCCTGCCTTCCCTCCTCCGGGCCTGCGAGGCTTCAGCTCCCTTCAGAGGACATGGTGCGTCCAGTGTCCTGCCCTGAGCGGCCGTGGCGGGGTGTCTGCGAGCGTCCACCCCTGGCGAGACCAGACAGCAGGACTGCGGTGCCCCTCCAGGCGATTCGTGGTCAGCAGTCCTGCCTCTGCTCCCCCGGCCACGGCCAGCCAGCGCCTCCGCCTGCTGGGCCACCTCTCCCAACTCGGCCTTCATCTTCAACTCCAAGCAGGTGCCCAGGGATTGGACAGTCGGACAACTGACCAGGGCACAGGATAAACAACTAAGGCTGGTAGCTCTCCCCGTTTCACTTCCCCGCATTTCCCCTCAGCCTCTTATCAGTAACCAGACCACGCGCTTTTACTCAACTTCCTCATTCCTACACCTGGCCCCACTCCCCGGGTCCCTGCCTGCTGTCATTTCCAGGCTCTCCCCCCAAATGAAAAGGGTGCCAGCGAAACGTCTGTTAGAAAAGAGTTTATTACAAACAGATGAAGTATGCCTTCTACAGCATTCATGCAGCGGGCACTCAGGGTCCTAAAACATCGGGCACATGAACAGTCGGAGAAACCGGGCAACAGCCCTGCTATGGTGCTCAGGGGCGTGGGTCCCTGAGGAAGACGGGGGAGAGCCGGGGAAGCGGGGACGACATGATGGGAAGATCAGTTTCCTCACCAGGAAGACGGTGCCAGCCGCCCAACCTAAACCACATCCTGCAAGGGGGCAGGGGGGTCGCGAGTCTCACGCTGGAAACCACATCTGGAAACCACAGCTTCCTCCTGGTCCCTCCCCTCTACGGGGATGAGCAGGGGTGACTAACGAAGGGGACCCCGGGAGGTGAGGCGCAGGGGAGACAGCCCTTAGCCCGGGAACTGGGCCAGCCGGCGCCGGGCCTTGGTGAGCCGCGCCAGCCGCTCCTTCAGGAACTTCCTCTTGTCGCTGGTGTCGCTGTGCTCCTTGAGGAGCCAGTCGTACCTCTCCTTGTCCTGCAGCAGCTGGAGCATGGCCTTCTGCAGCTGCTGCCCGTACGACCGGAGGATGAAGAACTGGATGACCAGGGGGATGTGGCTGGACAGGCGGTTGCTGGCCTCCTGCAAGGGACGGTTCACAGAGGGCTTGAGGGGACCCTGAAGGAAAGTCCCCCCTCGTGACTTTCGCCACGTGAGCTCCCGGCGGGACCGGGCCCAGCAGGTCTCAAACCTCGGTGCCAGGGGCAGCGAGGGAGCCCACACGTCCCTGCGGTGCAGAGGGCGCGGCTGGGGGCTGGGGTCAGGGCCAGCTGGGCTCCCGCTGGCTTGTCCTGACGATGAAAGGGTCACTTCTGACGGGAGACGGTCAGAGGTGCCCCAGAAAGGGAAATGGGGGACACGTTCACACTATTTACAATTCTGCCCCGAAGATTTTATGCTGTTTTTTGTTTGTGTTTTTAAGTCAACACTAAGATATGTAGCAGAACAGAGGCTGGGCTATCAAAAGCCACAGAAGGGCCCAGGGAGTTCCAGGCAGATGGACAGGTAGTTCCACCCCTGCTCCTCACCCTTACCCCTATCCCCCTCCCGCCTGTGAGTGAAGAGTTTCTCTTTCCTGAGACAGGCCATCTCTCCGGCAGCTCAGAGAGACTGGCACTGAGCAAGGGCTGTGACCTCTCGGCGCCTTGGTTCCTTCTCTATAAAATACCAGCACCGGCCACGGGATGGTTAGAAGGTGACAGTTTGGAAAGATGCCAGGCGTGGAATGAGTCTAGAGCAGCGGTTCTCAACCTGTGGGTCGCGACCCCTTTGGCGGTCGAACGACCCTTTCACAGGGGTCGCCTAAGACCATCCTGCATATCAGATATTTACATTATGATTCATACGAGTAGCAACATTACAGTTATGAAGTAGGAACGAAAATGATTTTATGGTTGGGTCACAACATGAGGAACTGTATTTAAAGGGCCAGAAGGTGGAGAGCCACTGGTCTAGCGGGTCAGTGACGTGAAGATGGCACACAGGCTACGTGTTCTAGAGGGGGCGTGAGCCAGGAGGGCGGCCTGTCCCCAGACAGAGACGGAGGAAAGAAGAAAAGGGACAGGCTGGCAGAAGGCATGCAGGCGGGATGCTGGGGGCCACCAGCACTGAGGTCTGATGCTGGAGAACGGACAGGAGGGACGGCTAATATCTGGAGCGACACAATCAGGCACCCGAAGCAGCTTCCTGCAGGTAACACGGATCGATCTGAAGCAAGTGCTAGGCCTGCCCCCGGTCTGATGGTCACGTTCATGTGTCAGCTGGGCCAGGCAACAATCCCCAGGTATTCGGTCAAACACGAATTGAGGTGTCCTGCAGATGTGGCTAGCATCTACAACCAGCTGGCTTTAATGAAGGAGGCTGTCCTCATCATGTGGGTGGGCCTGTCCAACCAGCTGAAGGCCTTACGAGAAAGACATCCTGCCTGTACACAGCAGTTTCGACTCCTGCCCAGGAACCTCCCACCCACCTCGCCTGCTGGCCTTCCTACGAACCCTGGACTTGCCCCGCCAGACCCCACAACCCATCAGCCAGCTCCTAGAAACACATTTCTTTTCCTTTTTTAATTTTTTAGATTTTTTGTTTGTTTTTGTTAATCCTCACCCGAGGATACTTTTCCATTGATTTTTAGAGAGAATGGAAGAGAGAGGGAAAGACAGAGAGAAACATCGATTTGAGAGAAACACATTGATTGGCTGCCTCCTGCAGGAGCCCTGACCAGGGCCTGGGCCGGGGAGGAGCCTGCAACCAAGGTACATGCCCTTGACCGGAATTGAACCCGGGACCCTTTGGTCCACAGGCTGATGCTCTATCCACTGAGCCAAACCGGCCAGGGCTAGAAACACATTTCTTTACCTACATCTATCCTATTGGTTCTGTTTCCCTGGTACAACCCTGACTAATACACCAGAAATCCCATTTATCCTCCAGATATATGATGCATGAATAATTCCAAGCACTGCAACATCCCTGTGGTAGCAAAAGACTGGAAACACACTACGCCTGCAGCAGCACACGCCCATAAAATGAGACTCCGCTGCCATGACAAAGAATAGGGCAGCACCCGTGAGCGGGAATGGGACAATCTCCAAGGTGCAGCAAAGGAAGCAAGATGCCAAGCAGCACACACGGCTAACCCTGGTGCAAAAACAATTTGCATATACACATACATCGCGCGCACACGCACACACACAAACACACACGTGTATGCTGTCCCTTGGAGGACATCGAGAGCCTGGAGGACTTGTCTGCTGCTGCTGGGGAGGGGATGGCATGGCTCCGGCGGGGTGGGCGGGAGGCCCACTCTCCACCGTCACTTGCTGTTCTGGATTTTGTGCGTGTGTACGCATGGCCTGCTCTAACAGGTTCTGTGAGGCAGGGGAGCAGACACAGGGTGAGTGTCGCTGCAGGAGAGGCCAAGGCCCACAGGCGTCCTTCTGTCTTGCCCTTCACTGGCTTCGCTCACAGGTGTGCACCTCCCAGTGTTAGGGGACACGGAGGTTAGAGCCCTGCGGCTGGGGGCGCGGCGTTCCCCCGGGAGCGTTAGAAATGCGGCATCTGGGCCCAGCTCAGACCTGCGATCCGCCCCTGCATGTCAACAAGACCCCGGAGGTCAAGTCTGAGAAGCACGGCTTCAAGCACAGGAACGGTGAAGGATGGAGACACCTGGGAAAGCGAGGGGTGATTATGTGCTCTACGTGTCCAGGTTTCTCGTGTCCCAGCGGTTCTAACTAAGGTGGCTCAGCTGCCGTGTGCAGCCTGCCCAGGATGCGTCAGATGCCCCTTCGTGTCATGAAACACAGAGAAGCAATCAAAGCTCGCGTCTCCAGGAGCAGCTTCTGTGTGTGCAGCCGCCATTGCATCCCACGGCTGCGCTAAGGGAGTTACACCCGCTCATCCCCCGAATAGTCACTGGAAACCTACGAGGAGGAGCCATTTTACAGAGAAGAAAGCTGAGGCTCAGAGGGGTTAAGGAACTTGGCCAGGGCCACACAGCCAGTCAACACCGGGTGTGAGTGGCTCTAAGCCACAGCCTCTTCTCGTCATCAGAGGCCGAGTTGCTTCTATGGAGGCGAACAAAGGGCAGAAGGATGGAGCTGGCGGTGGGCAGCTCACGGAGACACTACGTCAGGAAATGAGACAGAAAGCGTCTTTCGGAGACACGCGCAGACTCACCAGGCGGTAGGCCAACAGGTGTTGGAGGATTTCAGCGAGGGAGCAAGTCAAAGGATCCGCCAGAGAGGACGTCTGCTCGCGAAAAATCCCCTTCTGCTCGAGAGAAACCCCCTTCTTCTCTTCTTTTGATTCCTTCTCTCGGACCTTCTGCAGCGCACCCCGGTACGCTTGGTCTTGGCAGTAGACAATCTGCTCCATCTGGAAGTGCAGTCGGATGGACTTCTCCGCTTCTTTTTCTTGTTCTGACTTAATGTCTTCGATTTTGGACTAATGCGCAAGAGAAACACAACACCATTTCCCTCCAGAATCAACCCCTGGGTCAGAGGAAGCTGGGTTAGACACAAAGCCCCCAGCTAGCAGGCTTTCCCGCTGGAATTAAAACAGCACGCTGCTCGGGGCAGCCTTCTTGGCTTATCTAAGATGGGGTTCCCACCCTCCACAGAGGCTCAGAATACCTGAAGAGCCTGAACCGCACACGTGACCAGACCCCTCGTCCCCAGAGCCTGAGGACTCAGCCTCTTTGGTTTCTCGTTTCCTGGCCTTTCAAGTGGTGAGTGTACACCCATCAGAGAGCTCCCGGGATAAGAGGGATGAATTGAAGTCAGTCAAGTAGTCAAATTCCTCCCCCTCCCCCTCCCCCTCTGGTTTGTTCCTGGGACTTAGAGAAACTGGCTACCTGGGAGCCCGGGCATCTTCACACAGAAAGCACCGGGACCCCCACCTCACTGAGCGCCAGGAAGTGGGACGCGCCCTGCCAGTGCGGCCTCACGGCTTCCTCCTGTGTTCACACAACCTTGTGAGGTGAGGACGCTGCTCTCAGCCGTGCGCTGTGGAGAAGGAGCTGCAGGCCAGGCAGGCTATGCGGCCGCCGAGCCCTCCAGCTCCTGCACAGCAGAGCCGGCCTCCCCGTCTGTGCTGGGTGCTCGGGACTGAACGTCTGTGTCCCCCAGATTCACACGTTGACATTCTAACTCCAATGTGCTGGTTCTGGAGGGAGGGCTTTCGGGAGCTCTAGGTCAGGAGAGTGGAGTCCTCAGAATGGGACTGATTCTCCAAATATACAGTAAAGTTGCAACGGTCTTAAATCCAGGAAATCTATTTTCTAGCATCAGGGTTAATTATTTTCTTTTTAAACAAATGGTTGGTTTTACCTTGCAGGTTCTGAAAAGGTTGAAAAACTCCTCATAATTTTTCTTGGAAACATCTGTGAAGGCAAGCCGGACCATATCTGATGAAAGAAAAACAAAAAAAAGCCCAGTATTAGTAGGATTATTATCATCTTAATAGATTGCAAAAAAATAAGAGGATAAGATGACAAGAACAAAAGTGCTCTCCGTCCCTCCCTCCTCCCCCATCTCCCTCTCTTCTTTGCATTAAAGGAAGAAGGCGTGCTTTTTGGCTCAAGAGCTCCCTAAAAGAATTTTAAATATATTTTTTTGTTGATTTCAGAAAGGAAGGAAGAGATAGAAACATCAATGATGAGAGAGAATCATTGATTGGCTGCCTCCTGCACGCATGTGCCCTAAGGGGAAATCAAACCCATGACCTCCTGGTTCATTGGTCAATACTCAACCACTGAGCCACAGGCTGGGTCCTAGATTTATAAACCTAATGTCCCCAGCATCCTTATTTAACATTTAAAGTTTTCATCCTAAGTTTAAATAGTTGCAAAGAATATGATTTCTAGTAAGATATAATATATATCAATATTTAAGTCAAACCTCACATCATTCTTTTAAATACATCAATGAGATCTAAACATCCACATTATCTATTTGAAAAGATATACACAAATAAGCTTAGTTAATCAGAAAATGTACATTATTTTCATTTCTGGAACCTGTATTTCCATTTGACTTCCTCACAGAATTTATCCTAACAGTATCTTTATGCTTGAAAATCTTTTACTGACTCCACACTTTATCTTTCTAAAACAGAAGTTTATACATACACTAGAGACCCAATGCACGAAAATTCGTGCAAGAGTATGCCTCCCTTCCCCCGGCTGCCAGCACCGGCTTCTCTCTGGCACTCGGGACCCCGGCTGGCTTCGCCCCGGCTCCCAGCTTCCTCAGTAAGGATGTCTGGAATAATGTTCAGAAGACGTCTGGTCTAATTAGCATATCACCCTTTTATTAGTATAGACTAGAGGCCCCGTGCATGCAGGAGGTGGCGGGGGGGGGGGAGTCCCCTCAGCCGGCCTGCACCCTCTCTAATCCGGGACCCCTCAGGGGATGTCCAACTGCTGGTTTAGGCCTGATCCCTGTGGAATAGGGGACTGCTGGCTTCTAACCACTCGCCTACCTGCCTGCCTGATTGCCCCTAACCCATCTGCCTGCTGGCCTGATTGCCCCCTACTGCCCTGCCCGCCTGCCAGCCTGGCTGCCCCATAACTGTCTGGAAGGAAGTCGGATGTCCAGTTGACCTGGTCTAATTAGCATAATACTCTTTTATTAGTATAGATACTTCTATGACTATAAGTCTCTAAACACAACATATTTTCTTCAGGAGTGAATTAGAAGGGCACAACTGGTCAACACAACACAAGAACAGATTTTGACATATAATTATTAAGCCTCAAGTAAAATTTTATTAGAAATATACCCCTTAACGAGACAGTGGAATAGCCACAGCAGTGGGCGGAGTGGAGGTGTTGGGTCATAAGAAACGTGCATTTGGTCTTTGCCCCTGGTTCCTGACACACAGCTCTCCCATTCTTTAGGCCTTCCTGGGGGTAGGAGCATCTTCTGTCCTAATGAGGGGACTCTGGGTGACCCTGGGTAGCCCAGGATGGAGGCTGGTTGCCAGGAAGCCGAAGGCTTGATTGGAAACCTGGAACTTTCAGCCCAACCTCCCCCAAATTTCCAGCATCAGGGGAGAAGGGCAGGGAAGAGGGATGGAGACTGAGTTAATAATTGTTTATGCCTACATGTGTGATAATTGATTATACCTCCACAGAAACTCCTAAATGACAGGGTTCGAAGAGCTTCTAGGTTAGTGACCAAATACCTGCCAAGAGAGCAGTGGCTCCCAACTCTGTGGGACCTGATCTTGGGGTACCCCCAGACCTGGCCCATGTATCACTTTCATTTGCTTCCTCTGTAATAATCAGTCCTTTCTGCGACGTCAGTAAAGGTTTCTGTGAGCTGTTCCAGCAAATTACCTGGCCCAGTGGCCGGCAAACTCATCGGACAACAGAGCCAAATATCAACAGTACGACTGAAACTTCTTTTGAGAGCCAAATTTTTTAAACTTAAACTATATAAGTAGGTACGTTGTTATTAACTTAATTAGGGTACTCCTAAGCTGGCCTTTGCTAAAAACGTCCTCAATCTGACTGAGGTATGTTCGCTGAGGTCGACCCCTTCCAACTCTCCCATCCACACTCGTCTTGTATACTTGTTTCAGATAGATGAGTGTGGAAGGGAGAGTTGGAAGGGGTCAACCTCAGCGAATGAACCTGAAAACAATGTACCTCCCCCTTGCTGCGTATCCCATCGCCCAACCGACCGACACCCCCCACTTCTTCTAACGCCACTTCTTCAAAATAGACTTGCCCAGGCCGAAAACCGACTTCTGTGCATGGGCCACGAAGCTTCAATCACACTGTAGGTGTGCTCCCGCACGTGGTATTTTGTGGAAGAGCCACACTCAAGGGGCCAAGAGCTGCATGTGGCTCGCGAGTCACGGTTTGCCAACCACTGACCTAGCCTGAGGAGGGAGCTGTGGCAACTCTGATGTATAGGTAGCTGGCGACTGCACCCGAAGCCGGCGTCTTGTGGCACGGAGCCCTTGAGCTGTGCCACCTAACTCTGGGTAGTTAGAATTGGAACTGAATTGAATTGCTGAACACCCAGTTGATGTCCCAAGAACGAGAGAACTGGTCGGGCTTGTTATAAAAAATGTGTATACACACACACACACACACACACACACACACACACACACTCTAAAGGCCCGGTGAACAAAATTCGTGCACTGGGGGAGGGGGTGGTGTCCTCAGCTCAGCCTGTGCCCTCTTGCAGTCCGGGACCCCTCAGGGCATGTCTGCTTGCTGGCTTAGGCCCGATCCCGCTGGGCCTAAGCCAGCACTCAGACATCCCTCTTGCAGTCCGGGGCTCTCACCGTCCAGGACCCCTTGCTCCTTACTGCCCACCAGCCACAGATGTGGGAGAGGCTCCTGCCACTGCTGCTGCGCTCGCTAGCCATGAACCAGCTTCCGGCTGAGCGGGCGGGGGGAGGGAGTGCCGCTCAACCAGAGACTGGCTTGCTGCTACATAGCGCTGGCCCCACCCCCCGCCCACTGGGTGTTGAGGGAAGTTGTTCTTGCCTCAGCCCTTGCAGCCCCGGCTTTGTCCGGAAGGTCATCTGGAAGGATGTCTGGAAGGACATTCGGCTGTCTGGTCTAATTCGCATATTAGCTCTTTATTATACAGGGTAAACAGAGCCACTTTAAAATGGAGAAACTGCCTTGCTCGCCTTATGCCTCAAACTGTTGAGATGTTAGAACAGGCAAAATGGCCTTTGATCTGGGCCGAGGGTAACACTGTGTCCCAAAGCACTGACTGTAAGGATCACAAGAAAGCAGATAGGATTTCAACTGGACTGGAAATTAAAAACTGTTTAGAATTAGCGTCGCTGTATCAGCTTATCAGCACCAACAGCAATGCCTTCCTTCTATGGAGGCAACTGTCCCCTTCCCTTTCTCATCGACCCCCCTGGCCTTTCCCTCCTCAGCGGAACACCATTTGGGCTTCCGCCTGAATCAGTGTTTCCCAAGTAGCTCTTCTTAATGATCTCAAAGAACTGCGCTGCCCTACTTTGGCCTTTTATTTCTAGGTGAGCGGGTGGCTGGTGCTGGGACACCCAGGGGAGAGCTCTGCGGCCTGGCACTGGCCTGAAGGCAGACCTGGGAGGACTCACCAGTGATCTTATGCAGCATTTCCACCGCCGGCTCCTCCAGGGTCTGCACTTGCTTCTTTATGATCGTCTCAAACGTCTTGTAATTCACGAACCCTGGCAGCTCTCTGCCGCGATACTGATTTTCAAATTTCCTGATCTGTCTAAAAATATCGTCATAACCTACCGTGGGAAGGAAGAGCTCTGAATTATTTCACAAAAACAACACAGCGCCATCCTGGACTCTCTGAAAGCACAGAGTGGCACGAAAAAAAAATCACATCTGATTTGCAAATCAAAAAACAATCAGGGGTTGCAATCGCGAAAGAGGCCTTAATGTACTTTCCCTTGGTCATCTTGAGAGGGCAAGGATAGAGCCAGGGATAGGATAGAGCCAGGGCACGACGCCAGCGAGCAATGACTGCAGACCTATTCTTTAAAAGGTACCTGAGTATGAAAGATTGTCCATCACTTGGGTTTTTACCAAAGCAATTGCATCCTAATAGAACATTATGACTTTCAGGTCCTTAAGAAAGTGGGATTGGCCGTGAACACCACCTGGAATTCCCTAGGCATCCCTTCTTCATGTGCTGTTGCATGAGGAGGAGGACTGTGCAGATCAAGTGGGGTCATACAATACCGGCACATAGGATCGTATTAGTGTGGTATGTTTACTATATAAAAACCACTTGGCTTTTTCTTCATATGTTTGGAATTCTTTGTTAAAAAAAAAAAATATATATATATATATATATATACATACATACACACTAGAGGCCCGGTGCACAAAAATTTGTGCACTCGGGGGGGAGGGGGGTCCTTCAGCCCGGCCTGTGCCCTCTCACAGTCTGGGACCCCTTGGGAGATAACGCCCTGCTGGCTTAGGCCTGCTCCTGGGTGGCAGAGGGCAGGCCCAATCCCTAGGTGCAGCCCCTGGTTGGGCTCAGAGCAGGGCCTATTGGGGAGTTGGGGCACCGCCCCCTGTCATGCACAGAGCAGGGCGGATTGGGAGGTTGTGATGCCACCCTCAGTCACGCTCAGGGTAGGGCCGATTGGGGGGTTGGGGCACCGCCCCGTCACACTCAAGGCAGGGTCGATGGGGAGGTTGCGGTGCCACCCCATCACACACAGAGCAGGGCCCATCAGGGGGGTTGGGGCTCCGTACCCAGTCACGCACAGAGCAGGGCCAATCAGGGGGTTGGTGCGCCGCCCCGTCACACACAGAGCAGGGCCCGTGGGGGGGAGGGGGGGGGCGCCGCACCCTGTCACACACAGAGCAGGGCCAATCAGGGGGTTGGGGCACCGCACTCTGTCACACACAGAGCCGCAGGGCGATCAGGGGGTTGGGGAGCTCCCCCCTATCAGGCACAGAGCAGGGCTGATCAGGGGGTTGGGGCGCCTTCCCCTGTCACGAACAGAGCAGGGCGGATAGGGAGGTTGTGGCCCTGACCCCTGTCACACACAGAGCCGCAGGGCGATCCGGGGGTTTGGGCGCTGCCCCCTGTCACGCTGATCCCGGTGCCAGGAGGCCTCGTGGCTCCGCTGATCCTGGTGCTGGGAGGCATATTACCCTTTTACTACATAGGGTAGAAGCCTGGTGCATGGGTGGGGCCGTCTGGTTTGCCCTGAAGGGTGTCCTGGATCAGGGTGGGGGTCCCCACTGGGGTGCCTGGCCAGTCTGGATGAGGGGCTGAGGGCTGTTTTCAGGCTGGCAGTGACTGAAGCTCCCAACTGTTCCTTTTTCTCTTTTTTTTAAATTCTGGGCCAGCTTTAGCTCTGACTCCAGCTCTGAGGCCTCTGCTGCTGAAAGCAGGTATCTGGTTTGTTTGTGTTCTATAATCGAAACACTGTATCTACTCCAGCTCTGAGATCCCGGCTCGCTGAAAGCAGGTTTCTGGGGTTTTGTTTAGCTTCTATATTTGTAACTATGTTTCAAACTGCAAGCTCAGAGGCTGGCAAGGCAGGCGGGGAACATTGGTTTCCTCCGTCACTGAAGCAAGCAAGCCTCATGTAAGTTTCAAGCTGCCTGGCTGCCGGCCGCCATCTTGGCTGGCAGTTAATTTGCATATTGCCCTGATTAGCCCACGGGAAGGGTAGCGGACGTACGCTAATTACCATGTTTCTCTTTTATTAGATAGGATATTGACTGATTTCAGAGAGGAAGGGAGAGGTAGAGAGAGAGAGAGAAACATCAATGATGAGAGAGAATCACTGATCAACTGCCTCCTGCACGCCCCACACTGGGGACCGAGCCCGCAACCTGGGCATGTGCCCTGACCGGGAATTGAACCATGACCTTCAGGTTCACAGGTCAACACTCAACCACTGAGCCATGCTGGCCAGAATTCTTTTTATTCTCAACATACTAGCTGTGAAGGAAAACACGCCACTGGGGGGTATTCAGCAGGACTCTGGGTCCTCTTTTGGGAGAACTAACCAGGGGTCGTAGCCTGGGTTCCCTTTCTTGGTCAGGAGATACTTTCTCATAGAAATGTTTTAAATGAAGATGCAAGCCGTGTATTGTAAAATTCACCTATTGGAGTGTACAATGTGGCGGTTTTGGGTATATTCACAAAGCTGTGCAGCCATCACTACTATCTAACCCTCAAGCATTCCCATCGCCCCCAGGAACCCTGTGCCCATCGGGTCCCTCCCACCCTCCTTCCTCAGCCCCTGGAAACCACAGCTCTACCTGCGGCCTCTGTGGATCTGCCCACTATGGACATATCCTGTAGAAGGAATCATAGGGCACGTGGCTTTTTGTGTCTCACTTCTTTCACCGAGCATGAGCCTTCACGCTTAAGCCACGCGGTACCCCGTGCCAGCACTCCAGGCCTTGCGATGGCTGAGTAACATTCCATCATGTGATGCTACAGTCTGAATTCTGTCTCCCCCAAATTAACACGTCGAAGCCCTCGCCACTAATGCCTCAGAACGTGGCTGTGTTTGGAGCGAGGGTGTTAAAGAGGTGACGGAGCTGTGTGTGTGGTGGTGTCTCAGACTCACCTCTCTGGAAACTCTTTTCGATCTCAATGCTCCACTTGCCGAACTCCATCCGGATTCTGGTGAACAGCCGGCTGTCGTCGCCCCACACAGACTCCTCCCCCTCTACTAAAGCTTGGATGTCCTGATTAAATGTATTGATTTTCTGTGAAGAGGAAGCACGAGTGGAGCTATGTCAGATGCTGGCGTGGCGGGATCTGAGATGAGACGCGTGCTGAGGGGCAAGGCACTCCTGCTGCCTACGGGCCACTCTGGGAAAAGGGCACCAGGCCCCCCACACACACTCTTTCCTTAAGGCCTTCGGGGTCTTGGGTGAGTCCCATGATGAGGAATCTAGGAGCAATGTGACCCTCCACCCTCCACACCCCACCTCCCTGCTCCTCGTCCCTCAAACCCGGCCCCTATCTGGTGCTCAGTGGACAGAAAAGAAAGAAGCGCATAAGGCACTCAGCCCCTTTCATATATTCAGGGTGTGACTCTTCAGCGCGATGCCACGGAGCTACTCACGTCAATCAGAAAGAACATTTTCTCAGTTTCTTCTTCCGGGATGTCCATGCCATACTTCTGCAACTGCTCTGTTATACTCTGCTGGTTCTCCTTTATTTGATTTTCTAACAGGGGCAGAGATTTCTGGGGAAAGGAGGAAGAAAGTCATGGAAATACAGCAATGTGAACCGGGAACGAAAAGATGGCCCAGGCCTCCCTCTGCGAGGTGCAGGGCAGCTGAGCAGTGCATCTGACTTCCCGGCTTCCTCTAGAAGGACTCTCCTGCCTGGAGAGACGGCACTGCTTCCCACCCGGGCCTGCCCACTCTCCCGCTCACGTGCAAACAGCCTTGCCCATGCCAGGCGACCCCTTGGCATGGCTCCTGGGCCCTGGAAAAGCAACTTGTCTATTGGGTTCAGAAAAAGTGCAGCTGCAACAATTTGAGATTTAGCTACTTTCATGCTGTTGTGCAAGACGGAAAGTGATCAGGCCCTTGTGTCTCTAATAACAACCATAAGGTGGAGTGCACGTGCCGGCTCAGCCTTCCACGGCGAGCATCTAAAGACGCCGACTAACATGTCACACGCAGCCTTTAAACGTGTCAGTGAGCTGGCAGGTGTTCACAGACACCCAGCAGCCAAAGCCGGCTGACAGTGGGCGCCCATGGATGCCAGAGGGGAGCCACAGTGAGGCTCGATTTGGCCTCAAGGGCATTTGTGAGAGAGAAAGCTTGAACTCGCCTGACGTGATGCTGAGGCGAAGGAGAAATCCCCGGGAGCTTGCTCCAGGCTGGAACCTAAGGGACGAGCACCTTCTTTCTAGATAAACCCAGGGTCCTAACAAGATGCCCTCATCATAGCAGGAGGCACAGCCTGCCCACCAGCCCATTCCTGGGGGACTGCGTGCCATGTCTGGACTCTGTGCCGAGTGAAGAGGAAGACAAAATCTCCATGGAGCCGAGACCGGTTTGGTTCAGTGGATGGAGCGTCGGCTTGCGGACTGAAGGGTCCCAGGTTCGATTCCGGTCAAGGGCATGTACCTGGGTTGCGGGTGCATCCCCAGTGGGGGGTGTGCAGGAGGCAGCTGATTGATGTTTCTCTCTCATCGATGTTTCTGACTATCTCTCTCCCTTCCTCTCTGTAAAAAATCAATAAAATACATTAAAAAAAAAAAATCTCCATGGAGAGTCTGTACCCACAGCCAGCACTCAGACAGGTTTGTTCCCCAACTTCACACTTGCTGAGGGGTCCCCAAACCTCCAGCTAAGAAGCTAACATGGTGCCCTAGCTGGTTTGGCTCAGTGGATAGAGCGTCGGCCTGTGGACTGAAGGGTCCCGGGTTCGATTCTGGTCAAGGGCACATGCCTGGGTTGCAGGTTCGATCCCCAGTGGGGGCCGTGCGGGAGGCAGCCAATCAATGATTCTCTCTCATCATTGATGTTTCTATCTCTCTGTCCCTCTCCATCCCTCTCTGAAATAAATAAAATATATTAAAAAAAAAAAAAAAAGAAGAAGAAGCTAACATGGTTCAAGCTAGAAGCAAACGCTGCCTCTCCCCGAAGAGCCCCATTGAACTCAGGCTTCTGCAAATCCCCACAGACCAAGTTCCAAGAAACTCAGGCTCCCAGTCAAAATTCCTGCCCAAGGCCCTGTGGGAACGGCCCACAGAACCCAGCACACCCAGCTTCTGATTCTGGAACCATCGAGTTCAAGGCACAACAGAAATACATGCAAAGGCATCTTTTAAAAGGATCGAAAATGGGAAAGACCAAGAGACTGTGCGGACCGATTGGAAAAGAAGCAGAGAAATGTTAAGAAATGAAATACGATCATTACAGTTACCAAGGCAGGCTGGCAGTGGCAGGCGGTGAGAAAGGAAGAGTTAGAACAGTGCTCAGAAGGTCTTGATTTTTAATTCGACCAAGTGGGCACTGTCAGCATCCCTCTCACTGTGTGGTCCTCTGACAAGCATCGTGCATGACCCGGGCCCTCTCTAGAAACGGGGGGTGTTTCAGACCACACTCCAGACCCGCTGAGCCTGGGCCTGCGTCTCCACAGACGCCCGGGAGTTCCGTGTGCTCGCTGACAGTTCAGCGTCGCCATGCCACGGTCCAGCTTGCTGTTTGTAGGATTCTACCCAGAGAACATTCAGCCCTCCCTGTGCTTACACTGATGTGTGCGATGAGCTCATTGGTCAGTCTTTCTGCCAGGCAGGGGATCGTGGCCTTTCCCTCCTCCAGGAGATCCCTGCAAGAGAAGACGGCACACACACCCATCTTAGTGTTGCCACAGAAGGCTTTGTGCGGCTGCCTGCGGAAGTCACGGCAAATCCAGTAACTTCCAACTGGAGAGAGTGCCCTGCTGTTGGTAGGTGCCCCGCCAATGTTCAGAATTGGATCGTATAGAAGGATGACTGCGTTTTAGTCAATTCAGATCATTCAAAAGTAGTATAGAATGACCCCTTCCAGTTGACGTGTGAAATGTGTCTTTACAAAAATACAGCCACCTACAGATACGTTTTCATCACACACACACACACACACACACACACTTCTGTGTGTACCACACATGTAAATATACATAGTGCATATCGGTAGAGGACTTCATAAAATTATATTGACCCGTATTTACATAGGTGTGAGGGTGAACATGGAAACAGGGGACACGGCTTCCCCGAGAGGAGGACTGAAACAGTGGCTGCTCGGGCGAAGGAAGCCAAGCCCTCCTCTCAGTCCAACTCTGAGTTCCAAGGGTGAGTTACGACAGGGTTCTGATACTGCACAAAGCTTGGCAGGATAAAAGGCAAGAAAGCATGAGTTGACATACCTATTAGTGAGATTACACACAAGCTCAAGTTCTCTTTCCACACCTGTCCATTTGTCTAATTGTCATAAAATACACATCTCATAAAATTTACCGTTTTAACCATTGCTAAGTACCCAGCTCAGGGGTATTAAGCACATCGACACTGTTGTGCAAACATCTCCACCATCCAGCTCCTGAACGTTCCATCTTCTCAAACTGAAACCCTGTCCCCATTGAACACTAACTCCCCATCCCCCAGCTCCAGGCCCTGGCTCTCACCATCCTACACTCTGTCTCCATGACTACGACCACTCTCGGGGCCTTATGTAAATCATACAGTGACCAGCTTATTTCACTTAGTATACTGTTCTCAAGGTTCATCCATGTTGTAGCAGGTGTCAGAATGTCCTTCTTTCTTAAGGCTAATATTCCATCGTATGAATAGATCACATTTTGTTTACCCATTCATCCATCGATAGATACTTGAGTTGTTTCATCTTTCGGCCTTTGTGACCAGTGCTGCTATGCTCAGAGGTGTGTGAATACCTGTTTACACACCTGTCAATTCTGAACAAGACTCTCCACGGGCTTCTGGGAGAATTGATCATGATGATATTAACAATGTGCGTGGGGCTCCACCTGCATACACAGGTGTGCACACAAGGGCCTCAACATCCCATAAGCACCTTTTCATTGACAACTTTTTGGCCGGGTACCAAAGCGCCCTGCAGAGGCTGTGCCAGAAGGCTCCCTGCCCCGGGGACAGAGCCAGGCTCCTTCCTTCCCGCCACCTCTGCATCTTCTCAGTCTTTTAAATCTGACCAATTTATCTGTCTCTTCCTTTTAAAAAAATTCTTGTCTTTGGCCTTAGAGTTAGATCTCTATCATGGGATTCTAAACTCTCCATCTATAAGCTTCAACCAGTATTTATTTTGGTGTAATGTGAATGTTAACTTTTCCCCCAAACATTAAATGATTTTTTCAGTGCCACTGATTAATCATCAAAATGACATTGCCCATGGATTTGAAAGGCCACATTTATCATATATCCAATACATGTATCTGGGTCTATTTTGGATTTTCTACTTTTTCCCTATTTGTTGTATTTATGCTTTTATTCTGGTTCCAGCACCATACTATTTAAATTATTGTAGCAAGTTCACTCCTTAATTTGATTTTTTTACAAGTTTGTGGGGTTTCTGTTTTGTTTTGTTTGCCACGCATGTGAATTCCTCCATCTTTCTTCCAGGGAAATCCCACAGTCACTCTCAGGATCAAACACTCACACATCGACCCCAATATCCGCTTTTGGAAGAGGTGGTTTTCCCCGGGGAGGAGAGGTCCTTGGTTAGGTTTGACCTTGGGAAAGCGGAGCTGGGCGTACCTGAAATACGGATGGTCCTCAAAGAAGGCCCTCTCTCTCTGCAGGGCCTTGGACAGGCTCATCTGGTACTGGATGTCCTGTTGGCCCCGGCACTTGACAATCATGTAGCCCTTCTTCAGGTGGTAGACGAGGTTTCGCACCACGTCAACGACCTTGTCTTCCGTGCCTCTGTCCACCAGGTCGGGCTTTGTCAGGATCCCTGTGAACCAAAGACTTTCAATTAGGGGACAGTCACAGCTCAGGGACACTCACAGCTCCGTTGGAGCGAGGAATGGTCAGCTCACCACCTGGGGGAGGAGAGTCTCCTGGCCACCCGCTTCCTCCCAACCTTGCTGGAGGGCAGACCATAGGGCTTGCAGAGCCCAGGTGCAATGCATGGAACTTTTCATCTTCCCCGTCTGACACTGTCCCCATTAAACACTAACTCCCCATTCCCCCCTCCCAGCCCCTGGAACCCTCCATTCTGCTTTCTATCTATGAGTCTGACTCCTCTAGGGACCCAATATATGTGTTATTTGGCTTATTTCACCTGGCAAAATATTTTCAAGGTTCATCCCTGTTGTGGCATGTGTCACACGTCCTTCCTTTTTTCCCACCCTCAAATTCACTGTTAACTGACAACTGCTTTCAGGTTTTGCCCCAATCCCTGAACTCACCAGGCCTTTTGTAAGCAGGCAGACAAGGCTTATGAGCCCACTTGTGGCCAACAAGAATCCACGTGACCCGCGCCATCAGGACTCAGTGGGCACCAAACCTGACACCTTAGCAGTCTCATCTGCTGGGTGCAGCCCCCTCCCCACCCTGCATGTGTGCCAACAAACACCCATTTGGATTCAAGGGATGCTTTCCCACTATCAGACCCCCTACCATTTGTCGGTTCGTCCCTCTTCTTACCTATGGTCCTGTCTCCATCGGGGTCCACCTCCTGAGCCATGCTCAGCGCCTCTGTGGTGGCGATGTCCACGTTACTGGGCACCACCACCAACATGATGGTCTGTTGCCTCAGGATGTACTTCTTGATGAGTGCTATAATCTGTAAGAAAATGAGAGGATGTGAGAGTTGAGATAGGTCCTTGGAGTCCCAGGCGTATCCTCCCCTCAACACAAGCCTAGCAGCTCTTCCCGAGCCAGAGTTTGAGGAACTCAGTTCTCTGTGGCAGAAAGAGCTCTGGGGTCAGGGAAAACCGAGGTTTCTGCTCATTAATCATCTCCTAAAACTCAAATCTGATGGTCACAAAAAAACAAGATGCTACAAGAATTGCCCAAGTCTTGCCTAAGTCATTAATCCACAGGGTGAGAGTCATTGATAGGGAAATATCATTATATTGTTTCTAGTGCTCTCTCTTCCCACGTAAGATCCTTCTCTAATACATGCCAGTTTAGATATGCCACAAAATGTGACTATACCTAAAAATGCATCACCATAAAAAACATAAAACATAGAAAACATATTTCCAATTTTGCCTGTTTGCCTCACTCTCTCCAGAGAAGCCTCTACCTGACTTGGTGGAGAAAACTGCAGCCATCATGCGCTCTAAAGTCCCTAATCATACCTCCTAATATCCAACACTCAGCCTCAGCCATGAATTCTCTATTGTTCTAATGAAGTCTCCCTCCCCCCCAAGACCAAGGTCAAGATGAAGCCTGATGTTTCACCTGACGTCCGATGTCAGCTGGCTGATTGCCCACAGCCACCCTGGTGATGCCAGGAAGGTCTATCAGGGTCAGATCTGGCACGTGAGGGGAGCTGACCTCCAGATTAATTAGCTCTTGACTGATTCCCACACCTTCACCAGCAATGGCATTCTGGGCTAGAGAAGAAGAAAAAAAGAAAAACCAAATAGCATTTAGGATGAAAGTTACCCATTACAGCGAATCCTCTGAAGGCAACACCTACCAGTCACTTTTGTACCTTCCCCAAATGACTGAAACTTAAGTATGTGACATCGTAGGAAGAAATTAAAGTCAATAAGGAAAAGTTATCTATTCATCTCAATCACAGTTAGCAGCGACTAACTGTGTTACTCCTTTGTCTTTATCAACTTCAAGTCTGATTTCTCCCTTTGGATGTCTCAAATTGGTCAAATGGACTCTGTGGTTTACATCTACCGAGACCTTCCATAAATTAGTCTAAACAAGGATTCTGTAAACACATCTATTCTGCTCCTGGAGGAAAAGGCCCACCCAGATTTCTCTTCCATCAGGTCTGCAGAGTGCGGAAGCCCTTAAATAAAAAAGACTCAATATTTGGAGACAAGCTTTCCATTTTAAAATTCACATCATCCTCAGATACTTAACGTGTATACTCAGCAATACATTACTGAGGTCAGAATCTGCTCAAAACACTGTCTTAATGAGGGAAAAGAAGATAAAATATGAGAGAGCTGGGGCCTGATGAGCAGGAGGGAGAGAGGGATGGATGGTTCCCAAGGGTGCCAGGTGGACCCAGAAAGGAGAGAGTGGGAACATGGACAGGCAGACCCCACCCACTTCACCTGGTTTGACCTGACATACAAATAGGTGAGGATGAATGAATATGGGATACTTACCTTTCCTGATTTCCTGTTCTACCTCCGAAGCAGTTGAAAGCTCAATCTCCAGGTCTCGGTAAGTGACTTTGCCTTTCCACTCATCATCATGCCTAAGTTTTCTCAGTTTCAGCACCAGGGGACATCTTGTAACAATACCTAGGAAGCCAGGTGCATATCAGTTCCATACTCTGCTCTTAAAAGTCCTATATGGTGGCCTTGGATCAATGGCTCTCAACGTTTCATATAATCTTGGAGACTGTTCACACTGCTAACGTTCTGGTCTCACCCACTGATACTCTGATGCATGACATCTGTGATAACCTCAGAAATGTGCACTTAGAATATACATCTGAGGTGATTTTTGGCTTCTTAATGCTTGAAAGCCTCTATTTTAAGTATCTTGCTTCATCCCAGTGTTTTGTCCCCAACTCAGGTGGTAAATAACAAACTTATGCAAACATCCTCCATTATCCCCTAATATACACACTACTCCTGTCAGAAAGGCATCTATCCAGAAAGACCAAGACCAAAGATGGTCTATCCAGCTTCCATATCCAGAGCATGTCAAGACCCATTTCAGGTCTGTCTGTGTCCATGAGCCCCCTCACTGATATCCTTGGTCTTATAGTTCAAACAGCACCAATGATCAGAGAACCAATCTTTGCCTCTCAGATGGAGGGTCAGCTCTGGGGAAGGAGCTCAGGAAAGACACCCACATGCACAGAATCCTGGGCTGGAGACTCATATGCACTTACTCAAGACCTTCCACACAGTGCAGGTTATGTATAAACCACACAGAATTGTGCAGTGAGTGGGTATTATGGACTAAATGGTGCCCCCCTCAAAATTTACATGTTGAAACCCTAACCTCCAATGTGACTGTATTCGAAGATAGGACCCTCCTTTAAAGAGGTGATTAAGGTTAAATAAGGTCCTAAGGGTGGGTCACTAACCAATATGGCTGGCATCCTTCTAAAAAGAGGAAGAGATACCACACATGTGTACACACAGAGAAAAGGCCATGTGAGGACTCAGCGAGAAGATGGTCATTTGCACAAGGAGAGCAGCCTTGGGAGAAACCAAGCCTGTTGACACCTTGATTTGGAACTTCTGTAGCCTCCAGAACTGTGAGAAACAAATTTCTATTGTTTAAGTCACTCAGCCTATGGTAGTTTGCTATGGCAGCTGCAGCTGACTGATAGAGAGGGTAAGTTCTTACCGCTGCCTCTGGGGAGGGAGACACCAGACAGCGCCTCCAGCACGGAGCTCTTGCCCGAGCTCTGGTCCCCGATGACGGCGATGGCAGGCAGGGCCAGGTCCTGCTCCACGCCCAGGGCCCGCAGGGAGTCAATGAGGTCGATGCAGGGGCGCACCTTCTCCTCATACTGGCTGCATAGGCTATTCTCCAACATCTAGCAAAAGCAGAATCAGAGAATTTTGTCAGGGCTTGCAGGTCATGCACCATCAAAGATGGACAACTTCAACTTGCCCAATATACAGGTTATTCAAGTTACCAAAAGAGAGTGGGAGAGGAACAGAAAAAAAAAAATGATAGATTAACATTTTCCCAAACTTGATGAAAACTATTAACCCAAAGGTCCAAGAAACTCAATGAACCTCAAGCACAAGAAACTATTGTGAACTACATCAATCTAGTCCAATTGCTCAAACACAGCGATATTGAGAAAATGGTTAAAGCAGTCAGAGAATGACATGTTACGTATAGAAGAACACAACTGAGATTTCAGCAGACTTCTCATCAGAAATCATGCAAGTGAGAAGACAGTGGAACAGCATTTTTAAATTACTGAATATGCCTTTTAAAAATGAAAGTGAAATAAAGACTCTTTCAGATATACCACAGGTGAACAAATTTATCACAAGCAGACTTGCACCACAGGAAATGTTAAATTCCTTCCAGCAGAAGGAAAATGGCACTGGATGGGAATCTTAATCTACACAAAGGAATCTACACTAGAAATGGTAACTACTATACTTTTTTAATTACTTAAATACATTTAAAATAAATTTGACTGAACAAAAATAACAATGTATTGTGGGGTTTATGATATAGGTAAAGTTAAAATTCATGGCAAAAATAGCATGAAGGCCAGGAGGGGAGACATGAGACCATACTATCGTCAGGTTCTTATATTAGACATGAAATAGTATAATATTCCTTGAAGGTAAAGTTAATAATGTTTAATAGAGACACTCAGGCAGTTCTATGTAATAAGCCAACAAAGAAGGTAAAATAGAATCATAAAAAATACTTGATGAACTTAAAAGAAGGTAGAAAAAGAAGAAATGAAAAACAGATGGGGTAAATAGAAAATAAATAGCAAAATGATCTTCTCAAAACCATTAATACTAACAATCACAACAAATATAAATGGTCTAAATACTCATAAAACAGTCAAAATGACTTTGAAAATAAAGAACAAAATTGGAGGGCTAACATTACTATAATTCAATAATTGTTATAAAGCTTCAGTAACGCAAACAATGTAATCTATAATAATAAAATCGTAATATGCAAATCAACTGAACCACTGAACAGCAGAACGACCATCTGGACAACCTTCCGGACAACCTTGCTATGGCACCCCTGGCACCACCAGCTAAAGTGGGTGTCATGCGATTGGTTGGGGGCCCAGCCATCACCCCATGATGGCTTTGCAGAGGGAGGCCCAGACTACCTGGAGGCAGCGCTGTGGCGGGTGGGCAGGGCCTCCCTCTGTTGGGGTGATCTATCATGGAGCCCTGCCTGGGTGGGCAGGGCCTACCTCTTTGGGGTGATCAATCATGGGGTTCCTAGACTGTGAGAGGGCACAGGCCAGGCTGAGGGACCTCCACCTCCCTCCCCCCCCACCCAGTGCACAAATTTCGTGCACTGGGCCTCTAGTACTGGTATAAAAATGGAGAAAGAAATTGATAGAACACATACATTTCCAGAAATAAACTGACACATATATGAATAACTGAGTTTTGACAATAGTGTAAGAACTATGCAGTGGAAAAAGGATAAGCTTTTCAACAAACGGTATTGGGATAATCTAATTATCAGCATGCAAAAAAACAACACACACACACACACACACGCACACACCACCTAATATCTATCACACCATATACAAGCATTAGCTCACAATGGGTCAAAAAACCTAAATGCAAAACTTAAAGCTACAGAAGTTCTAGAAGAAAACATGGAAGAAAATCTCTGTGACTGTGGATTAGGCTATGGTTTCTTAGGTATGGTTCCAAAAGCAGAATCCATAAAGAAAACCAACTGACAAATTCAACTTCATCAAAATGAAAACATTGTATGTTTAAATGAGGCTGTTAAGAGAATGAAAAATAAGCTACTGTCTGGGAGAATATGTTTGCAAAGCATATATCTGACAAAGGACTTGTACCCAGAATTACAAAGAACTCTCAAAACTCAACAATGAGAAAACCACCCAATTAAGAAAAAGAGAAATTAATTTTATCTTTTCCTTTTTTAAAAAAAATATATTTTATTGATTTTTTACAGAGAGGAAGGGAGAGGGATAGAGAGTCAGAAACATCCATGAGAGAGAAACATCGATCAGCTGCCTCCTGCACACCCCCCACTGGAGATGTGCCCGCAACCAAGGTACATGCTCTTGACCGGAATCGAACCCAGGACCCTTCAGTCTGCAGGCTGACGCTCTATCCACTGAGCCAAACTGGTCAGGGCTTATCTTTTCCTTTTTAATTCCCATTTTTGAGTGTGTTTTATAATATACATAAATTTTACTAGAATATTTCCTTTATATTGTGGTAAGAAGCTACTTATATTTTGGGGCAGACAAGTCTTTGTGGTGGGGGGCTATCCTGCATTCTAGTATTATAAGGAGATTTAGCAGAATCCTGGGCCTCTATTCACTATTCTTCATGAGTTGTTTTTTTTTGTTGTTGTTGTTATTGTTTTTTAATGGTTCAAAAATTTTTAAGTATATTTTACTAGAGGCCTGGTGCACGAAATTCATGCATTCATGGCGGGGGGGGGGGGGCGCCTCAGCCCGGCCTACGCCCTCTAGCAGTCCAGGACCCCTCACTCCTCACCACCCACCTGCTCGTTGCACTCGACTCGCTGCTTCTTAGCTTTGCTGCGGAAATGGGAGAGGCTCCCACCACCACTGCTGCGCTCGCCAGTCGTAAGCCTGGCTTCTGGCTGAGCGGCGCTCCCCCTGTGGGAGCACACTGACCACCAGGGGGCAGCTCCTGCATTGAGCATCTTCCCCCTGGTGGTCAATGTGCATCATAGCAACTGGTCATTCTGCCGTAACGGTCACTTAGGCTTTTATTATATAGACTAGAGGCCCAGTGCTTTTATTATATAGACTAGTGGCCCGGTGCACGAATTCATGCACCAGTGGGGTCCCTTGGCCTGGCCTGAGGGATTGGGCCGAAACCTGCTCTCCGGCATCCCCCAAGAGGTCCCGGATTGTGAGAGGGCACAGGCCAGGCTGAGGGACCCTACTGGTACACAATAGGGGCTGGGGAGGGATGCAGGAGGTTGGTCACCTGGGGAGGGATCGCAGGAGTGCTCCAGGGCATGTCCGGCCCATCTCGCTCAGTCCCGATTGGCCAGACCCCAGCAGCAAGCTAACCTGTCAACTGTCTCCCCCTGGTGGTCAATGCACATCATAGTGAGCGGTTGAGCGGCCTTAGCATATCATTAGCATATTATGCTTTAATTGGTTAAATGGACAACCAGATGACTGGACACTTAGCATATTAGGCTTTTATTATATAGGACTGATTTTTACAGAAAGGGAGAAGGAGAGTTAGAAACATCAATGAGAAAGAAACATCGATCAGCTGCCTCCTGCACAACCCCTACTGGGGATTGAGCCTGCAACCAAGGTACATTCCCTTGACCGGAATTGAACCTGGGATCCTTTAGTCTGCAGGCCAACGCTCTATCCATAGAGTCAAACCGGTTAGGGCCTCCATGAGTTTTGACAACCAAAATGCCTCCAGACTTTGCAACATGTTCCAAGAGGCAAATTTGCCTCAGGTTGCAAATCACCGCCTTACAGAATATGCATGAGTTCAAAACTTCATATATGGGAATACTGACAAATTCAGTAAAAAAGGGGGTACACACTGGCAAGGACTCCCTCAACTAACCTTGAGTGGGGCTCTATTGAGTCCTCTCCTCAGCCTGCTGCTAAGCCAGTTCATCCAGAATCCCTCACCTTTGATAGCTCATCAAGTCCCTCCCCCTCCCCCACCCCTCAATCTTAGCATTTCTCCCTCCTCTCTCTCACCCTGCCCGCTGGCTAGAAACCCCAGTTGTACTTATATTCCACACTGAGCTCAATCTCTCTCCTCCGTTGCAATAGTCTTGAATAAAATCTTCTTTGCTATTTTTTTTAAGTATCTAGTGCAATTTTTCTTCATAAGAACACTTAAGAAAGCAGAACACCCTGCCACAGGGAAAGCCCATGTGTCCATGAGTAGCCTCAGTATCCCTTATTGCTTATTTTGGTTTTCTTTTTTTTTTTATCATCCCTTCACAAGAGTGTATAGAAGATGAATCATTAGCAAATGCACATGTGCCAATCGCCTGGGTTAAGAAAACACATATTCTCAGGATTTAAGACACTCCGTCCACCCCTCCCCAATCACCGGCCTCCTATTGCCCCTTCACTGCCCAGAAGGTCCTTCTACCCTGAGGCGTGTGATAACCATATTGGCTCTTCTTCATCGCTGTACCACCGAACCATCTTTCCCCGAACAACACATTGCTTACTGTTGCTTGTTTTGGAACTTCACATAAATGAGATCACACTGTTCATTTCTTCTATGACGTGATTCTTTGGCTCACCACTGTTTCTTAGACGCAGTTATCTGGATGTCTGGAAACCTAGTTCATTCATTTCACGGCTATATCCTAGTAGAACTCTGCTGCATACGCATACCACAATCACACATGGCACTTGTGTTGGCCCTGGGTTTTGCTATTTATAAACAATGCTGTTAGAAGCACGGCTCCCAGGGGGAATGGGCAAGCGTTTGCATAGTGGTTTTCAAACGTAAACCTGAAGTAGAATCATCTGGAGGGCTTGTTAAAGGCCCCCTCCTGGAGTTTTAGTTTTCTAGGTCCAGGGGAGGAGTGTGTGTGGGTGTGAACATTTGCATTTCAAATATCATCTGCATAGTAGCATCCCAGGCGATGCTGATATCACTGATTTGGGGACCACACTTTGAGAACCAAGATCGGCACCTAGAAGTAGAATTGCCAGATCACCAGACACACTGTTCAACTTGCCTGCAGGAGGTCAGGCTACTTCCTAGCAGGTGGGTGTGAACTGTGCGAATTCTTACTGCCCCCTACACCACCAGTTACAGCCAGGCCCAAGACAGTTAGTTACACAGTAGGTCCTCGGATTACGTCGGAGATCCGTTCCTACGGCACAGCCGTAAGTCGGAACCCACCTACGTAAGCACCTACGTCACTCACATGGAGCACATCCACAGCAGTGATGAAGTGAAACAGTAAAAAAATTTAAAAGAAAGATAACAATTCCTGACCTTTACTTGTGGTAAATGATAAAAAACATAAAGCACGTATGTACATACGTCAACATGACAGAACTTTTTTTTTTAATAAATAAATGGGAGATGGTGACGTAACCACGAAACAATGTGCATCAAGTCTGACGTAACCTGAGGACTGTCTGTATTAGGGTGGGAAGATGGGCAGACCTTTTCATTTTCCTATGTCCTTCAACATGGTTTTTAATATTGTTTAAGATACTGATAACACTGATCATGAAAATGGAGTCAGCTTGAAGGAGCTGATCCGTGGCTTGAAAACATGTAATAGCAAGAAAAGGAGCTTTTTCTAAGTGCCCAAGCTACCTGCATTCACTCCTCTCAACAGCCACCTGAAGTAAATACTATTCTTATACCCTTTAAAGATGGAAAACCAGGCACATAAAGGGAGGAATAACCGAAGATCACGCAGCTGAAAGTGTCAGTGTTGGGATCAAATGTAGGCCAACTGATTCCAGAAGCTAAATTTGGTTCCCAACAAAAATATGTCTTGATGCTGGGAAAACAGACACCACAAGGCTGCCCTGTGAGGGAATGTCATGATGACACCTCAGAGGGTTGCAGTTTGAGACTGAATCATGACGTGAGCAACTGGTAACACAGGGTTCCTAGCGCCCAGGGCCCAGGCCAAAACTGCACCCTAACCAGCATCAGCTAAGGCAAAAAGTCTACATTCAGTTGCAAGAAGGGCTCAAGCTGTAGGATCTACATCCTTGTTCTGCTCCGAGAGACGTGAGGGAGCGAGCCTCTCCGGCCACTGTGGCATCGCCACGCTCGGGGCAGCTCTGAAATGGACACGGCTCACATCCACACGGACAGTGACTTCCAGGCAGCAACTTACTGTCTCCAGATCTCCCTCCGGCGCAACAGCATCTCCATTTGGTAAGGGATGACTGGATGCAGGGGTGGAATCAGGAGTTGCTGTTTCCATGTTAGAATGAACTGTCTTCTCCCTTTCCCGGTTCAGCTTAAAACCAAGCAGATCAGGATGAACAGTCAGAAGCTGGGTACATTCAATCATGCAGCCAAGCCCACCACTCTGCTGACTGAAAAAGAAACGGCAGCAGGAGCCGGAGGAAGCAAAGGTCCGATGATGACAAAGGCTGCTTCCCAGCTCAGTGCTCTACAGAATATGCTTCTAGACCCCAAAAGATTTTTTTAAACTAGGTATTTCCTGTCATAATTTTAGGTTGAACATCAAACGTTTTTTTTCACCATGCCTGGCTGGTGTGCCTCACTGGTTGAGTGTTGACCTATGCACCAGAGGTCATAGGTTTGATTCCCAGTTAGGGCACATATCAGGGTTTTGGCTCAATCCCCAGGGGGGGGGAGGGGGGGCGCGTGCAGGAGGCAGCCTATCAGTGATTCTCATCATTGATGGTTCTATCTCTCTCTCCCTCTCCTTTACTCCTCTCTCTAAAATTTAATAAAAACATATTAAAGATTTTTTTTCTCACCATAAATTTAGATAGTGGCAAAGAATGAAATTTATGATATATTTTTTAAGTTTACATTTAAAAATAAAATTATCGTAGAATTCATTCTAAAAAAAAATAGAACTCATTCTAATGCAGCTGAAGGAATCTAATTATGGTAATTTGATACCCAAACCTATCGTTTAAAAAAATATTAACTCCAAGTCATTTATTCTTGATCCCTGATTTCATATTTTCATTCCATTTCTTCCACATAAGTGTATCTCAATGTTATTCATTTTATTCTTGAAAGTATTTAACTGATCACTTTATACTTGCCTGCACACAATAACTATATATGTATATATTTGAAATTCACTTGAAAAGTTTTCTGAGACCACAAGTCTCCAAACATTAAATTTTACACAACCAATAATCTTGGATAAACGTAAATAAAAATATCCTCCTTTGGTTTAAAATAAATGTTATAAAAAATATAAAGCACCTACTTACGTCCAATGTAACTTCCTTTTCCTTGACGATGTAAGTTGACGAGTTGGACAGAAAGGCAAAGCTGTTCTCCTACACCGCCTTCAAGTCGTGGAAAACACACAAATTAGACCAAAACCCTGCACATAAGTGAGAGAACTCATCTAGGTCCTTTCCCATAGCTGCCCATGGTGCAAACACAGAGGGGACAGAGGGACCCACTTTGAGGCCCATTCGTGGTTCCCGGAATCCTTCTTGTAAATCCTGAATGTTTTAATTCTGAGACAGATGGATAAGGTACAGAACCTTGCTGTAAATTTACTGCCTGAACCAAAATTTTTTTCTGATACTCTCTATGCTTCTTCTCTGATCTCCCAAGAGCTATGCAGTCTTTCTCAATATTAAAAGGCAAGATTAAAAAAAACACACAAAAGGGAGACTGGGATGAATTCCTTTTATGGAAAAGTGGGAGAAAGGTGACCAGGAAAGGCGATCAATTTTAGAGTACTACGGGCTTTTGCAATCTGTAAGTGTACCCCTAACCCCATGCCTTTGGAAAGACTTCTGTGCTCAGAGGGATCTCAGGAATTGTATTTATAAATACATTCCCTTCCTGTGTTTTTGTTTGTTTTTCTTGTCATGATTCTCTCTGGCTATGTATATCTTGTCTAGGTCCTCTGCGGACAATTGTTCAGTTCAGGAACCACAACTACATTTATTTAGAGCGTTAGAGATGCCAGAAGGTAATACAATTAAAAAAAAAAAAATCGCCCTAGCTGGTTTGGCTCAGTGGATAGTGTGTCAGCGTCCAGGGTTCGATTCCAGCAAGGGCAGTAGGGGGCGTGCAGGAGGCAGCTGATCAGTAAGGTCTCCTTCATCACTGATGTTTCTCTCTCCCTCTCCCTTCCTCTCTGAAATCAATAAAAACATATATTAAAAAAAAAAATCCCAGTGAAAGAGCCCCAGCCATGGGGGGTCAGGGCTCCTTCCTGCCTCCTCCGCATTTCCCTGCCGAATGCTTGCGGTGCTTTTTTGGCTTCCCTTCCCTACAGGCTGTTGTTTCCTCTGAGGACCGGACAGCCCTGAACTCCAGAGACGCCCCGAGCCAAGTCCGCTGGGCGAGGCGTGTCTCGTTGCCAGCCATGGTGACGCGGCGCAAAATGCCAGGACGAGAAATGGAAACTATGTCGTGCAAAGTTTTTGCAGAAAAGCCGCCGGTTGGCGGGGCTGTTCTGGGTCGGTCTCCCGGGAGCCTGGGCAGCCGGAAGGCGACCCGACTGTGCTCTGGCCCAGCGAACAGCGTCCTTCCCATCAGGACTGTTATTAGCAGCCCCGCAGCGACCACACCCCGGACGCCCGAGCCGCCCGCCGCCCAGACGCCCCGCTCCGAGCCCGGCGGGGGGAGGCCGCGCACCCGCACCCGCACCCGCACCCGCACCCGCACCCGCACCCGCACCCGCACCCGCACCCGCACCCGCACCCGCACCGGGCAGCGCTCCACTCACCTGCCTCCTCGCCGCGGTGTGCCTGCGCCCCGGAGGCTCCTCCGCTTTATGAAGCCGGTGCTCCGCCCCTTCCCCACCCCCCCCCCCCCCGCCTCCTCCGTTCCCCCGGGTCTCGCGGAGAACTGAAACTCCAGGCGCTGGAAGGGCCGGCGAGCCCAGAGCCCAGAAACGAAACCGATGCGCCTCCCCTGCGCCCCGCGCTCGGCCGCAGCCCCCCAGGCTCTCCGAGTGCGCACACGCCGGCTGGGCCCAGAAACCTGAGGGGGTTTTGTTGGTTTGTTTTAAGTAAGTTTGTATTGATTTTTTATTTTTTTTAGGGGGGAGGGGAGAAGGAGGAGGAGAGAGAAACTAGGATGGTTTGCCTCCCGCACGCAAGTACGCACGCGCCCCCACTGGGGATGGAACCCTCAACTTGGGTATGTGCCCTGACTGGGAGTCCAACCGGCGGCCTTTGGGTGCGCGGGAGGGTGCTCAGCCCGCAGAGCAGCAGGGGCCAGGGCACCTCCTGAGTTTCATCAGGCAGCGCAGAGGTTTCTGGGGCGCTGTTTGAGAACTGCTGCTCTAAAAGCCTTGAGAGATAGATAGATAGATTAGATAGATAGATAGATAGATAGATAGATAGATAGATAGATAGATAGATAGATAGATAGATGATAGATAGATAGATGATAGATGATAGATAGATAGATAGATGATAGATAGATAGGTGATAGATAGATGATAGATAGATAGGTGATAGGTGATAGATAGATAGATAGATAGATAGATGATAGATAGATAGATGATAGATAGATGATAGATAGATAGGTGATAGGTGATAGATAGATAGATAGATAGATAGATGATAGATGTTAGGTTAGGTGGCTCAGGAGGCGGCACAAGAAATAGAGTCCAGTGAATCAGAAAAGAAAGGAAAGGAAAAGGTTTATTCTGCGTCCCCGGGAGACCCACGTACCCCAAGGACAGGGCACGTGGATTCACCCCAACAGGGAGGGGGGCGCTTTTTTTATACTGCGGTTGGGTGAGGGGCAGGGACAAGAGCTGAGGAATTCTCTGCTGCAGGGAATGGGCGGAATATTCAGGATGAAGTTCTTATCTGTGTGGGGGTATGTGAATTCAGGGAGAAGAAGCTGGTATCTGTGTCTGGCACCTTGATCTGTGAGAAATTCCAGGGGAAGTCCATTATCTTGTCATGTCTGCATGTATCCGATCCTGGGCTCTCTCCGACCTAACAATAGATAGATAGGTTGGTGATAGATAGATAGATAGATAGATAGATAGGCCTTGAGTCCTGCAAAGCTGAACTAGCCTTGAACCTAGAGCAGCGGTTCTCAACTTTGGCTGCACATTAGAATCACCTGGGAATCTTTTTAAAATCCTGATTTCTGGGCCTCATCCTCCGGAAATTCTGTTTCTTTGTTACTAATGTTGTGGCCCCACCCCATAACAAAGAAACAGAATTTCTGGAGGATGAGGCCCAGAAATCAGGATTTTAAAAACATTCCCAGGTGATTCTAATGTGCAGCCAAGGTTGAGAACCACTGACCTAGAGGGTCCCTTAAGCCCTGGTCTCAGAACAGAGGCACTGACAATAATTGGGGTCTTCCTGCTGGAGGGTCTCGGGGATCCTTCCAGCATCAGCAGGGCTTCTTTTTTTTTTTTTTTTTTTTTTTTTTTTTTTTTTATTAGTAGCTGTTTATTGATCAACGGTTTGATATAAAGTTATTTCAGATCTTCAGAATTTGCCCAAATGGAATCACAAGCATTACAAAGTTTTCTTTTTCCCTTAAAAAAAAGGATAGGGGGCAGGTTGGGAGTACTAGCAGTAGTGACATTTGAGAATAAATTAACAAAAAAAAAAATTTAGTCTTATCATTTATTGGTGACAAACACTAAGTTTTACTTACATTCCATGGGGAGAAAAATTCCAGCGTAAACAATGAATCAAAGCAGTACTTAACTTGCAAGCTACCGTGCTTTCCATCTGGACCATGGGCAGGACCTTACTGCACACATTTCTGTGCACAGTAACAACATCAAAAGCAACAGTTTTAGAGATAAACATAGGTAGGTGATTCTTTTCAGCCCTACAGGGAGATGTAATCAACAGTATAAAGCACTCAGGAAAACGAATCTGCAATTTTATATGTACTACATGGAGATCATATCCTGTAGTGTAGTGAAAGCTGTGTGTCCTCAAGAGCCATATGTATATACACACAATTTTAATAACCTTTAAAACAAAGATCAAAGTTCATTTAAGTCCTGTTGCATTAAAAATGAAATAGCAAAGGAGCCAAATGATTGTTTAAAGTTTAAAATTCCTAAACTGTCCAATTTATACAACTGTGGGAGACTTCATCAAGATTTCTGAGAAATCCAGGACTGTTTCAGCTAAACCAGAGGGCAGACAATTTACATCACTGAAATGGTCCTGGGTTAGTCCAATAAAATAAAAATGTATAACCATATACACATGGATTTAATCTTTGCCAGTTAGATTATTGATAAAGTCAGTCTCAGAAAAGTTTCTAAACTGTGCTATGTAACTAGATACAATTGAGAAACTCAAATGAAAATTTATATAGTGTCATTTCAATGGAAAGAAAATAATGAAACACAGAATATATATCTCTTTTGGAAAAGAAAGCAGTGGTGATTGTGATGGTGTAGGTACCACAGAAGGTGATGGCCAGCACGCTAGAAAGATTAGTTTGCGCTGAGTAGGAAGCATTTGATTTTTCTCTGGTGCTTTCGGCTCTGGGCCAGCTGGTCCAAGGCCTCTCTCTGGCGTGGGTGTCCAGGATTTGTCCCAAAGTGTTTGAGTGAGCCAGTTTGAGAAGGGGTCGTGCTTTCTGCTTTCTTTTTCTTCTTTCACACAGCAAAAAAATACAAACAAAAATGCACCTCAAAACCAAGCAATGAGGTGCCTAGGGCATAGACCTGCTGGTTTCCAATTGAGCCAGGGCTGCTTGGCAGGCCCCATCTTCTCTTCCCCTACAGCTGCTGCTGTGTGAGGACAAACCATAGCACACGTGAGCACAGCCATGGCCACCTCCTTGCATTCCCGCCTTCGTCACCACTGCTGTCTCCAGTTCTTTACCCATCATGTCTCTCGGCCCACTGGAGGTATCAGAAATTCCAAATTTTCAAAGCAGTTTCAGTATTTTCAGTATATGTTGGGGATTTTACAATGGTTCATGGCCAGAAGGGATTCAGCACCTCCCACACACAGACATTGGTCCATTTCCTGTTCTTGGCATCTCTGTACTTTGTTGGTCCAACTCAGACAGCAACTTTAAAATATTCAGTGCAGCCATGTCATGGCAGGACTCCAAATCCTTCCCAATACCGTGGCTGATCAGAGGTGGCTGAGAGGAGCAATTGATAAGAGATACAAACTCATTCTTGTTGTTTTTGGGGAAGTCTTTGTATTCAACCTGGAATCCCTGGACTCTGGAAAGATAATCCAACTGCTCAGAGGGTCTTGTGAGAGGTCCATGGGGTACGTGGCCTGAAGAGATGTTATTCTTTAAAATGGTCTCAGCTGTGGGCGAGGTGCCCCCATATAACAATTCACGGGCTATCATGGCAGTTACTGTGGCCTTGGCAGGATTCGGAGCTGCCCGGGTAAAATCTTTGGTGTGATGTCCTTGACTGACTCCTACGGCCTGGGCAACCTCGGGCACCATAGGAAGAATTCCAGCAGGCAGCTGCTGATGACTAAGATAAGGCATCCTAAACTCGTCCTCTTTATTGCTAGTCCCATTTTCATCCCCAGAGACAGGTTCAAAAAAGGTTACTTTTCTTCCATCCCCTGGTTTCTTTATCGGTGTCTTCTCTTCTGATTTGAGGGCTGGTTTGGTGGGCTGAGCCTGCGGGACTTTGAAACCAAGAATCTCCAGCATGTTCTCAGCTGCGTTGCATTTGGCCACCTTCTTATTGGTGCCTGTTCCCTCCGCAGTATGGTTTCCAACCTTCATCTGCATCACAAACTCCCTGCGGCGCGGGAGGCCTCGCTCTGTGAGAAGCATGTACTCCGGTTCCTTCTCCTTTTTCGCCTGCTGGATCTGGGCCAGTCTGCTAATAGGGTTCATCACCTGGCCATGTTCTGGGCCACTCTGTACCCTGACTATGGGTTTTGTTTTCTTTTTGATTCGGGGCTTCACCCGCTCAACTACAGGCAGGGGTGGTAACTTCTTCAGCTCCTCAAGAATAGCTATAGCAGCGTTTTTCTTTGAAATCTTCTTGCTCTTCCCTTCACCTTCCCCCACAAACTCCCCAACGGACACCTTGGTCACAAAGCTCTTCATGTGGGGTGGGCCAGTCTCCCGGGCGACCTCAAAATTCACAGGCAAGTTCCGTTTAAGTGCAATCTCAAACACTTGACTTATTTCAGATTTATTGAGATTTTCTTCCTCTGATTCTCTTCCATTCACCTCCAGTCTCTCAGGCGGGGGCTCATTCTGCAGGATCCTCAAAGCTTTTGCAGCAGCATCGTGTTTTGCAGCTTGTCTTGTCTTTCCTTTCCCATTAAATTGCTGTCCTCCCACAGAGAGTTCAACTTGATAAAGTAAGGGTGGTACTGGAAATGGGTAAAAGTACCTTGGGGGATAAGCACCTCCTCTCATGTTGTAGTTATAGGTGGACTGCATCCGAGAATAAGGGTCAACAGGCTTATACATTGGTTTTTTTCCAAGTTTCATGCACAGTGCATTTAGCTCTACAGTAGGGGTTATGCTGTCTGGCTGCTGCCTGGAGCTTGTCCCCCCCGACCGGCGGTCCTGGGCGGCGGCGGCGAGGAGGGGAAGAAGGAAGGAAGGAGGGAGAGAAGGAAGGGACGGCGGGAGGGAAGAGGCGGAGTGGCCGCGGAGGAGGCTGGCGCCGCCGAGCCGGGGGTGGTGAGAGGAAGGGGGAGCCGAATCTGACGCGGCCACCGCCGGCGCAAACGCTGAGGAGCCGCTCCGGCGCCCGCAGCCCGGCAGGAAGTCTCAGCAGGGCTTCTTAAGCATTTTTACCGCAGTGCCAGCTTCCCCATCGCGCCCTACCCCTGCAGACCCACATCAGCTTCCTCCTCCCCCACTTCTCCGGGTCCACCTCAAGCCTCCCTGGCAGTCTGATTTCTCTGGGGCAGAAATGGGTGGAAAGTAGGGACTGAGGTCAAGCCAACCCAAGAGTGTCCGGGTCCCCCGTCCCCCCCCCGCCCCCCCTTTTTTATTTTTTGGGACTCTGGGAGTGAGGAAAAACATTCTGTTTGCAAAGGGCATCCACTACCTCCATTCTCCTTAGTTCAGCTCAGAGTCCTGGACAACAACACACACACCCCCAAACACATATACACCCAAATACTCCTGTGACTAGGAGGGGCCCCCACCTCATTCAAAGGCACAAAACCAGGCCTAGCTCCAAGTGTTGGGGTCAGGAAAAGCCTGGCTGGAACCACATTCAATATGGCCACCCTAGAGAGACTGGGAACAGGCCACAGTGCAGCCTGAGGCCTGCCTTACTCCGCAGGGGACATTGCTGGTCTGGGCAGTGCCACCCAGGGCGGCTTGTTGGGAGAACACTTGCCCTCCCAGTAATTAACAAGAAACCTTTGTGAGACCACTCACCTGCGGGGCCGAAAAAAGCAATACATTTCCTCCCACCTTTTATGTTCTAGTTTGGCTAAGACGGATTAACAAGAGAAAAATCGAATCCTAATACATGGGCATGCTGAATTCACATAAGCATGAAAATTCCAGGCAGCCAGGCAGAATTGGGTAATATATATTTTGGAAAAAAGGAGAAAAGGGGTGGAATAGCGTCTTAGATCTCAGAAGTGAAAATGGGGGACTTACGGGTAGTTGAGGGAGAGCAGGACACGTATGGCCGACAAATTCTTCCCGGGAAACCCAGAAACAACGGGACAGGGTGCCGAGCTAATTCACACCAGACAGAGGTGAACAGAACATCCTAAGCTTTCCTTCCGGGAGGTGCCTTCCAGCTGAATCGATTAGGTAGGAAGGGGGAAGGTCAAAGGTTCTTTCTGAGATTTTGGTTTTTAATAGCCAGCGTACAGGCAATATCCCCAAAGCCAGCAGCACCAGGGTGGCAACGCATTGGCCCCCTTCACCCCTTCACTTGCTTCCTAGTGACAAAGAGTGACAGCATTTCCTGGTGGGCTGTGACCAGGAGGCCCTGGGGCTGCTGAAGGGGTGAAAGTGCTGCTGAAATGCAAGGTTAGGCGGGAGCAAGGCAGACGTGGACAGAGGCTTCACTCTGAGGAACTGCAGGGGGCTCTCCCCAATGCCTCCCATTAGGACAGCGGTTCTCAACCTGTGGGCCGCGACCCCTTTGGGGGTCGAACGACCCTTTCACAGGGGTCGCCTAAGACCATCAGAAAACACATATATAATTACATATTGTTTTTGTGATTAATCACTATGCTTTATGTTCAATTTGTAACAATGAAAATACACCCTGCATATCAGATATTTACATGACGATTCATAACAGTAGCAACATTACAGTTATGAAGTAGCCACGAAAATAATTTTATGGTTGGGGGTCACCACAACATGAGGAACTGTATTAAAGGGCCGCGGCATGAGGAAGGTTGAGAACCACTGCGTTAGGGGGTGAGTTCAGAAGGAGCCACAGCCAGCCCAGAGTCAGGGCTAGGAGAAGGGAGTGAGGTGCCCGAGGTACCACATTTAAGAAGCCACTCACTCTCCGTAGGTGCAAACGCCTCCTAAAATCTGGTGCCTCTGCCCCTCCCCAGAGCCTCCCAGGCCTTTGGTACCTCATTGTTTCTGACATGCCCATTACATGATGTTGGGTGTGATTCAGTAATAATACAGGAATAGGTGTCAACCAATGACTGTTGGTGCCCACTCAATGCCAACAGGAAGTTCCCAGTTCGTGTGGTGAAGAAGGAAACTTGATTCCCTGCAAGCAGAACAGTGGTGCAGCGGCTCCCCGTGGTTTCAGCCCCCTGTGAAGCAGCCCTGCTGTGGGACAGCGGGCCTGTGAGGAGGCCTGGGTGACATGGCCCCGGCGCTAGGCCCCTCTCTGGCCACAGCCTGCACACTGGCCCCTTTGCAGATGCAGCCGCTCTCCGCCCTTCTCCACGGGGGCCCATGCTCCCTCCCCATCCCCAACCCAGGAAGCAAGGCCACATCACACAGCCTTGGCCTCTGTGACTCTGACCGTCCATCCTGCCACCAGGCTGTGGCACTTGGGATCCAGTGTAGTTCCTGGCATAGGGATTGCGTCAATGTCTAGAATGAATGAATGAATGAGAGGACTGCCTCTGGTCCTGCAGAAGGGGTTTCCCTAAGCCTCTTGGTTTCCTTCATAGTCTCCTCCCGGCCCCTCCTCCACACCCCCCCATGCCCCCCCACGCCCCTCCTCCAAACCCCCCCATGCCCCCCCCCACGCCCCTCCTCCACCCCCTAGGGTTACCTAATTATCTCGGATTCTGTTTCAGTTTCCTCTCTCTTCCTTGGATTCCCAAATCCTGGCGCGGGGAGGCGGGGGCGGGTTGGTGCCTGGGAGGGGTGGTGTAGGGAGTGGGGCGGGGCCCGGAGGAGGGGCCGGTCCCGGGGGAAGCGGTCTGCTCCCGCTGTGGCTCAGGCTTCAGGAGGAGCCTGGACGCGGTTCTGCCGAACCGGTGGTTCCGCGCGGAGAGGGGATGCGGACTGCAGGGCAGCCCTTAATTGCCGGAGCAACGCTCCCACGTCGGAGGCCTCCGGCTACCGGCAGAGCAGCGCGCCGCGCCCAGAGCCCCCTCTGTCCTGCCCGGAGCACCAGTCCGGGGTCAGTTGTCATTTGCCCCGTTTCGTTTTTCTCCTCCGTGTTTGCGACCTAGCCCAGAGCTTCTCGAACCAGCAGTATTGGCTTCAGGGCCTGCCCCCGCGCCCCCAACATAGAATCGATCCTCATTTTAAGGGGATCCTCATGAGGATCGTCGGGTGTTTCGTTTGCAATTCAAGTGCGAGAAGGCTGGCGCCTGCAAGGCTGCTGCTATTCATCTGGTCCAATTGCAGACCCGGCTTTGCAGCCAGGAGACAGGGCCAGCTGCTCCTCTGGCATTAACCTGGCGCTTCGCAGGGGTTTCTGTTTATTGATCTTCACAGTCCTTTTCACACATCCATGCGGGCCTGTTCCCCCTGTTACCTGCCAGCCATCGCGCATTGCTCCAAAAAAGATTCCGACCGTGTCTGCTGTGTGCCCGGTACCATCATAGAGCCCACTTCTTTTGCATTGAAGAGCCATTGCCGCACTTGCCAGTCATCACAATCACTTGGGCAGCTTTAAGGAAAATTAAATAAAATTCATTTACAAAATGCCATCTGGGTAATTCTATAGGCCTTTCATTTCGGCTGCAGCATTGTGGCCAAGTCCCAGTCCATGGCCTGATGATAAGGAACTGATGTCTGCCCCCCAGCCATGAGGGCCTGAGCCCCTCAATAGCCTGGTGAGTGAGCCTGGAGGCCGCGGAGGCGTTAGCCTCCTGTGGCTGCTGTAACAAATGACCACAAACTCAGAGGCTTAAAACAGGTGAAATTTATTCTCTTGAGGTTCTGGAGGCCAGAAGGCCAAGATCGGTTTCTCTGGGCTCAAGACCTGGTGTTGACAGGGCTCACCCCCTTTGGGGCTCTATGCCTTTTCCGGCTTCTGGAGCTGCTTTTCCTGCATCTCATGGCTTGTGGCCTCTTTTTCCGTCTTCACAGCCAGCAGCTTAGCATCTTCACATCTCCCTCCTCTGTTGCATCTTTATGTTGACTTCTCTTCTGTGGCTAGAGTTCCCTCTGCCTCTCTCTTATGAGAACATGTGCTTCCATGGGGGACCCGACCCATCTGGATAATCCAGGATCATCTCCCCACGTCAGGATTTTTAACTTGATCAGATCTGCAAAGACTGGCTCTCCATCTAAGGTGACATTCACAGGTTCCAGGGAAAAGGACTTGGCTGTGAAAGGCCAGAATGGGCCTGATAGCTGTGTCCCTAACTCCTCTTCCAAGAAAAAGCCGCTGAATGTATCAGTTACTCAGCCTGCCCTCATCTCAGCCAATGGGAAAGCAAGGGAAGCTAGCCCAAGGCCAAAAGTATGCTAGCCACCCCCTCCCCCTGTATTTGTGTAACCAGACCCTATCAGGGGTGGGCAAACTTTTTGACTGGAGGGCCACAATGGGTTCTTAAATTGGACTGGAGGGCCAGAACAAAAGCATGGATGGAGTGTTTGTGTGAATATAAATTCAAAGTAAACATCATTATATAAAAGGGTATGGTTTTTTTTTTTTTTTAGTTTTATTCATTTCAAATGGGCTGCATCCGTAGTTTGCCCAAGGCTGCCTAGCTGCACCCTGCCCTTAAGTCACTAGCCCCGGGCCCTCACTCAGCCAACTGGAATTGGCCAAATCTGTGGCCCGAGTGAGCCCTCACCGCCCCCTCCCCCCCCCCCCCAAGCCCTATAAATTCTTTGTTCTCTTGGTACTCCGGGCTCTCTTGCATCCTACCACTGCACCGGTAGAAGCAGAGGGACCAAGCTCAGCTTGAATAAAGACTCTATGCTTTTGCATCGGACTCGGCACTCCCTGGTGGTGTCCTTTGGGGGATCTTGAAATCTGGGCTTAACAGCTGTAAGTTACCGCCCCCCCCCCCCCCCCCCAGATAAGAAATTCCAGGGGCAAGGTTCAGGATCTGAAGGAGGGGCTGACGCACAAATGAAAATGCTATACAAGAAATATGAATTTAGAAGGCTTTGGGGGGCCAGGTGGAACCTCTTTCCTGAAAAGGCACACTGGGACCTGGCCTAGTCCGCTTTTTATTCAGTTTTAGATACACAGCTTGCCCTCAGTAAAACACAGCAAACAAGTAGCAGGCAGACAGTCTCAAAGGTCAGTAAAGATCAGTAAAATCCAGTAAACATTTACTTGGAGGCCATCAGGTCAGGAAATTGCTTCAAGCCACCGCTATCTCAACACAAACAATGGGTGCTTATTGTCAGCCCCGCTAACTGCTCAAGGTGCATGGCCTCCCATGTTCCTCAATGTACACTCATGACAGTCTTGGCAAGCAGTGGCTTCCCATAGGAAGCATAGGAAATTCAAACTTGTTTACCCCATCTGTTGATACCTTTTCATGGATACTCTGCGGTTGTATTGCTACACCATTGATTAAAGAAAACACACCTTCCTCCCAAACCCCCACCCCAAATAGCAACTTCCAGCCCTGTGGGGAATCTCAGGGTGGCCTAATGAGGGGAGTGGAGGAGGGGGGGGACATGGATCATGTGCATAGGCAGACTGCCAGATATTGATCCAAGCAGATATTCCTGCAGGAGCAGGTCTGCCGTGTCCCGGGCAGAGGTGAGAGGAAGGCCCCACAGGGTAAGGTCAGCTGTGAGAGCCTGAATATACACACGGACAATGGCCAAACCATATATAAAAACAGAACTCCGAGCCTGCAGCAACCTGCCCAGGAAGCCAACCCGTTATCTGCAGTAACCAGCCCAGGGAGCCAAGTGCTGTAAGTCAGACATGTAGGAAGTCAGACTGCTATCTCTAGTAACTAGTTCAGAAGCCAAATGCTAACCCCCGTAACAACTGGCCCAAAGTATATAGGACTTGATTCATAACGGATAGCTTCTCTAATTTGTGTCCCCACTTTGAACTTAGGACCAACCAGAGAAAGGTAAATATGCACCCTAACCAATCACACAGGGCACACGTGATGGGGGCTGACTCCTTGCTGGTCAGCTGTGAATAAATAACTTTGTATGTTCACATCCGGGTGGTTTTCCTTTTATTTCCGCACTTGTTAGGTACAAAACCCCAGTTCCACAGTAACATTGGAGGAGGAATCAGCTGTGTGTGTGTGTGTGGGGGGGGGGGTGTTGGGGCGCGGTTGGGGGGGAGCGAGCAAGCCTGGGATGAGAAGGAAGAGCAGGAAACACATCTGTTAGAGGGACAGGTGTGGCAATGTGCAAATCCCATTCCCTCTTTCTCCCGCCTGGCTAGCTGGACCACATTTCCCAGCCTGCCTTGCAGTTAGGTGTGGCCACTGGCCCAAGTTCTGCCCAAAGAATGTGAAAGTAATGTATTCAGCTCCCAGGCCTGGCTCCTGGAAACCGCCCTTGCAGTTGTCTGCTCTCTTGCCTGATACAGAGAGTCTGGTGGAGGCTCCAAGGCCCCCACGATGGTGGGGCCACTAGATGGAGGGAGGCTGGGGGCCTGAGGGCCCGAGTGGCTCAGGACCCTGCCAACCCACCTGACACTGCATGATGTGAGTGGGGAACACACTGTGTTATGCTGTGGGGATTTTTTTTTTTTTAGGAAAGAAGAGAGAGAGAAACATCACGATGATGAGAGAATCATTGATTGGCAGCCTCCTGCACGCCCCCTACTGGGAGTGGAGACCACAACCCAGGCATGTGCCCTGACCCGGAATTGAACTGTGACCTCCTGGTTCATAGGTTGATGCTCAACCACCGAGTCACGCTGACCAGGCAAGCCACAGAGATCTTAAAGTGTTCCTTGCCGCAGTTAGCTTGTGTGTGTGTGAGTGAGTATACATATGTGTGCCCCATATTGAACATTTAGGGAAAGATTGAATATACAATTTACGGAGCAAATATTAAGCACCAGACTTTATTTTCTCAGGCTGTTTTCACAACAGTATTTATAATCCGAGGAGATTTGATTCTTCTCTTCAGCTTTGCCACTGACTCTCTGTACTTGACTAACTCATACAATAAGGGGAGAAGCCAAATGTTTTTAAAAAGCAAAGAATACCTAAGCTAATGTTTTGTCTTTTAAATTCTCTTCATCTTTAGCTTCAATATGACAACAGTTCTTTAGAACCAGAACAGCTTTACAAGACAAGAACCCCCACTTTGGGCACTTTCATTCCACATAGTATTGAAAGTTCTAGCCTGAGCAATTAAGCAAAGTAAAGAGATAAAATTCAGATGATATGAACGTGTAGGTAGAAAGCCATAAAGATTACACACACACACACACAAATAAAACACCAAAAAACTGTTTTAACTAATAAATGAATTTAACAAAGTGGCAAGGTACAAATTGGACACATAAAAATCAGTTGAATTTTTGTAGATTAATAATGAATAATTAGAAAAGAAAATTAAGAAAACAGTTATATTTACAATACCATCAAAAGGAATAAAAAACGTAGGAACTAACTTAACCAAGGAAGTGAAAGACTTGTACAATGAAAACTACAAGACATTGCTCCAAGAAATTGAAATAGATATAAATGAGTGGAAAGACATCTTGTGTTTATGGAATGAAAGACTTAATATTTTTAAAATGCAAATACTATCCAAAGTGACCTGCGGATTTAATGCAATGCCTCTAAAATCCCAATGACATTTTCTGCAGAGATAAGGAATAGCCCACCCTAAAATTCACATGGAACCCTAAGGCACCACAGATAACCAAAATAATGCTGAGAGCGACGGACAAAGCTGGAAGGCTCACACTCCCTCATTTCAAAACGTACTGCAAAGCTACAGTTATCACAGCTGTGGTGCTGGCATACAGACAGACATATAGACCAATGGAATGGAACAGAGAGCCCAGAAATAAGCCTTCGTACATATGGCCAGGTTCTTTTTGACAAGGTGCCAGGACAGTGAGGGAAAGGACAGTTTTTTTCCAACCACTGGGGCTGGGAAAACTGAACATCCACATGCCCAAGAATGAAACTGGACTGTTATCTACAACAATTGGCTCAGAAAGTATCAGAGAACTAAACATAAGAGCAGGCGGAAGAGCTGCAGTAGTGGGGGCTGCTCTGTGAACATAGAAATGAAGAAAAAAAGAGGTCTTTGCTGGAGGGAAGAATTGCTGGCGTTTCTTAACCCAAGCTCCTGGGGCAGGTAGTTTGTAGAAATGGTTTCAGGGAGCTTGTTGTAACTAGGGAAACAATATAATTGATAATAGTATCTATCGTTCAGGTCCTTCTCTCCCAGGGGGAGCTGGGAAATGTGATCACAGCAGGTGGCATGACCCCATTCATCTGAAAGTGACCGGCTAAGGGACACCATCCCCAATAAGCAAAGTCTGATTCCAGCCATGGCCTCAGGTAATCGCCATCATTCCTTTGTGCAATGAGACAGCATTTATTGAGCGGCTACTGTGTGCCAGGTGCCATGCAAGATTCTGGAAATACGGAGGAAGACTATAATACTGACTTTTCCTCTCGAGGGCTCTCCTAATGTGATGGGTGGGGAGAGACAAATGCACAAGGAGTGACAGCAGTAGTTAGGAAAGCTGTAACTGGAGGCAATGGGGTCAGGGACTGGAGAGACATCTGTTCACACAGGTGCAGGTGACAGCTCTCAGCAAGTGTAGACTTCAGATCTAAACTCTGGGGCAGTTCAGTGAAGATGGACAGACAGCAACGGGAAAGGCGGGCCCCGAACCAGAAGCCACTCCCTGCGCCACATCCCCTTCCAATGAACGCACAGAACATAAAACTCCCAAGTATTATTGCCCTCCCATCTATCTGCCCCCTTTAAGAGGAGAATTTATAGAGAGCGCGCCGCGCCTGGGTGAGCCGGTAAATCTTCTCCTTAAGGAATTTCCTCTTGAGGGCGGTCTCGCTCTGCTCCTGGAGCAGCCAGGAATACTGATCCTTTTCCTGCAGTATCTGCATCATGGCTTTCTGCAAGTAATCGCCATTCTCTTGGAGCATAAAATACTGGATTATGAATGGGATCTGGTTGGCGAGCCGCTTGCTGGTCTCCTGGAAGAGGGGAGAGGAAGGGTCAGCTGGAGGGGTCTGGCCCCAAGGCCTGTGGTTGCAGACAGAAGCCTCGGGGTTCAGGATGCACGCATGGTCGCCTTGCTAAGTCCTGGTGATCCCGTCCACCCCATCCAGTGTTCAGTATCAAACCGCGAGGAGCTTCTGTCTGGGATGCCCAGTTTTCCCACCTTGGCATTCCCTCGGCACTAAGAACCCACCGGGCAGGCCAGCAAACCCCAAGCACCTGGTGGGCATCCCAGCCCTCCCAGGAGCCCCTCCTCGGCCCTGCTCCACCTCTGGCAGAGACCTCCTGGCCCCGTCCCGGGGACAGATCAGGACCTGCTTCAGTCCGCGCCTCGCACCCTCTCTCCACAGGCATGGCCAGCTTGCCTGGCAGCTGGACTTCACATCTGGGTAACTCAACTTCTTATTCTGATTATGAAAAGGCTTCAGTAGTTGGGTTTCTTTGCAGTTTAGAAGCTACCTTCCATTCTGTATGCCCTCATTCTTTAGTCTGGTGATTTCAACCTTTCTCATCGCATGGCATACATAAACTAATTACTAAAATTCTGCAGCACACCAAAAAATACATTATATTTTCTGCCGATCTGACCAAAATATAGGTATAATTTTGATTCATTCAACACAACAGCTATGTTGTGTTGGCTGTTGTCATTTTTTTTTAATTGACTATCTAAGGGAAAAGAGGCCAGTGCCCCTGACTAAATAGTCAGGTATTGCATGTTTTAAACATTCTTGTGCCACACCAGGCCAGCATGGCTCAGTGGTTGAGCATTGACCTATGAACCAGGAGGTCGAAGTTTGATTCCTGGTCAGGGCACATGCCTGAGTTGTGGGCTCAATCCCCAGTGCACGAGGCACTGGTCAATGATTCTCTCTCATCACTGATGTATATATATATATTTCAGAGAGGATGGGAGAGGGAGAGAGAGAGAGCAACATCAAGGATGAGAGAGAATCATTGATTGGCTGCCTCCTGCATGCCCCCCACTGGGGATCGAGCCTGCAACCTGGGCATGTGCCCTTGACCGAAATTGAACCCGGGACGCTTCAGTCCGCAGGCCGATGCTCTATCCACTGAGCCAACCTGGCTAGGGCCTCACTGATGTTTCTATCGCTCCCTCTCCCTTCCTCTCTCTGAAATCAACAAAAATACATTTTAAAATATTTTGTGGCACACCTGTTGAAAATTGCTGCTTTAGTCCATGAGTGGGGTTGGGTGGTGGGGGGGTGGGGGCTGTGGTTAGAAACCATGAAGCTGATTGGGCCCCACAATCTCAGGAAAGAAATCTCATTCCTGTTTTGTGAACCTGGTGGGTATCAAGCATGTCAGGAGCTGAACGCCTTCTAAACATCGAGGAGAGCTAAGCATGACCAGCAAGGCGAGTTGTATTTTGCTGTCTTCTGAGAAATGTATTTCCTGCGCAGCAGAGAATATAAAGAACTTCGGGGTTGGAGTTACTTTTGAGTACATGCTGTGCCACATGAAGAACCTGATTTGGGGCAAATTCATTAGAAGTGTCTGATAGGGTTCCCGTAAGATGATAGAGAGTAAATGAGTCGTTTATCAGAGCAGAAAGGGCCCCTCCCTTCTTCGCCCAGGTAAGCACCTCGCAATCAGCGTGCCCCCGCACGGGCCACGTGCACCCACACTCACCAAGAAGTATGCGTTCAGGTGCATCCCGATCTCAGTGATGGAGGAAACAGAAGATGGATTATTGGACGCAGACAGTTTCAGGGACGGAGCCTGTGACATGCTTCCGTCCGTGGTAAAAACCTGCTCCCGAATTCTTTGCAGAATCTCGCTGTAAATCTGGTCTTGGCAGTAAACGAGCTGCTCCATCCTGAACTGCAGGTGGATCATGTTCGCGGCTGCCTCTGCCTGCTTTGTTTTGATGTCTTCAATCTTGTTCTGGTTGGAGAAGAAAGAGAGGCCCGTCACTGCTGTTCGGGTCCCGTTCGCTGTTCAAACAACGCAGGGAGCACCGTGACGCTGAACACAGAGTTAGAAATGACTTAAGGCTATTCAGTGATTGAGCGTTGACCCAAGAACCAGGAGCTCAGGTTCTTCGATTCCCTGTCGCCCAGGTTGAGAGCTTGATCCCTAGTAGGGAGCGTGCGGGAGGCAGCCGATCAATGATCCTCTCTCATCATTGGTGTTTCTATCGCTCTCTCCCTCTCCCTTCCTCTCTCTGAATCAATAAAAACATATTTAAAAAATAATTTATGGTCAAAGGAACCCTGATGCTTTAAATGGTGACTTTCCGAAGGTCCCTCCTCCGTCTTTTGCTGCTGTCCTCACTGATCCCGGTGTGTTCCTCCCCCGCTTGCCCAGCCAGTCCCACCTAGCTCTACCCATTCTTTCTCTGCGCCCGGACCTTCATTTTCCCGCATCACCCCCTTTCTGCTTCCTTGACCGTGGCTCAGTTTCCGCTTTCATGTCCATCACTCTTGTATCTCTAGTTGGCTCAAGTCCAAGCTTTCAAGGATGACCCCAGTGCCGATGAGCACAGTGGGGTAAGCGCTTGGTATCTTTGTTTGCCAGAAACCCTGTGACTCCTGCCTCACCCACACAGTCAAAGGCATTCTGGGAAAGGAATGGATGACAGTGGAGAAAAGTCACTTCCGTGGCTTTTGAGTTTGAGACTGTTGTGCACTGAAGGCAGAGGTTAACCTCAGAGGAGAGAGAGAGAGAGAGAGAGAGAGAGAGAGAGAGAGAGAGAGCCGCAGGTGGGTTTCACAGGGACTTGGTTCTTCTTTCTATGGGGTATATGTGGCAAACAAGAATATATGCTTTATACCCGCGTGCAGATTTGGGGCCTGAACATGGAAATGGCCCGTGTATCACTCCCAAGAGGCGTGACATGGGAGGTGACAAGGCACCTGGCTCTGACCAGGCTCCGGGGGAGCGGGAACAATGGTGGAGGGTGTGTCTGGGATGGTGGCCGGGACAGCCCTGCACGGCACAGGCAGCTACGGTGAGACTTCTGAGCTCTCAGAGGACGGCGCCAGGGGGTGGAGCCCTGGTGGGCGCTGGAGGTCCCTGGGCCCCAGGGTGGCCTGGGGGTGCAGCAGAGCTCCGGTGCCCAGGCCGGCCTGGAAGAGCTTAGGAGAACCAGCCCTGCACCTGGGAGCACAGGGGACCCGGGGCCAAGCGCCAAGGCCTGGGAAGCGGGGCGCACATCCGGGAAGCTGCCGGCAGGGAGCCGTGACTGCCAAGGACCAGGCATGTCAGGGCCCCGCGGTGAGGCGCCCGGGGCTCGGACAGCCCCCTGGGGACGTTGGAGGGCTCAGAAGTGAGGTTTAATTTTCACCGACTGGGTGAAGAGGGGAAAGAGAAATTAAGTTGTACCCCGGGAGAAGGACAGAATCCTTGCCTTGCCCACCTGAATGAGAGTGAGGAATGAGATTCTGGCCACAGCCGAGGCCGAGGCCGGGGCAGTTTTATCTAGAGCCACTCTCTTCCCGGTACTGTGACTGGGATTCAGGCAGAGTGGCTAAGTTGCTAAGTGGAAACCCACCCAGCTGTGGCAATATTTTAAGTCAAGCTAATAAAAATGCTGGACAAGGACTAGTAGACAATGCTGTCCTTCTGGTAGGAAAAAGGCCCAAAATACCCGCCAGTCACTAGGGACAGTCATACATTCGGTTACACCCTGCCAGGCCACAGGGGACCGAGAGAACAAAGACAGTGCTGTGTTTCACTTCTCCCAGAAAGGGCCCCCCAGCTCCCCGGCAGAAGCAAAACAGCACTGCTGCTCGCATCGCCCGCCCAGCACGCCCACAATGCTATCCCCAGCCTCATACGTCTAACAGGCAGTACACACCTGCCTTCTTTCGAAGGCTAGACCCTAATAAACCCACACAGGTGCCCAGCAGGAGAACTGGGGGTACTCACCCGGGCTGTTTGGTTAAGGTTGGAAAATTCGCCAAAATGTGTTTTGGCCGTGTCAATGAACGTTTGCCGGACGGTTTCTGACCAAAGGAAAAACCAAACATCAGTGAAATGCAAGCAGGAATCAAATGGCTCACTGGCACAGGGCGGAGAAATCATGGCACGTGCCCCTATTCAGATCTACAGGCCGTGAGAGAAGGAAGGGATGGTACCTAGTCCCGGGGAGACACAAAATCCATGGTCACCACCCCCCCTGAGCAGGTGCCCTCAATTTCCTGTCCTTCCGTGGCGTGTGTGATCCCCCTGGGTGAGCATCCGACTCCTCCTCACGCAGCTGCGTGGAGGGGTAGGTCTGGCTAGGTGTAGCCCACATGCACTGGTGCCCTTCTCCCCAAAATGGGCAAAGGAGATCTGTGACTGATCATTCCATCCCAGTCTCTCCCTCAAGGCGAGGCGACCATGGGCGGTGCTGGGAGCGGGCCTCACCCACAGTCTTCTGGAGCATGCTCAGGGCGGGCTCCACCAGCTGCTGGATGTACTGCTGCACGATGGTCTCGAATGTCTTGTAGTTGACAAACCCAAGAAGTTCTTTGCCCCGGTACTGGTTTTCATATTTTGAGACTTCTTCATGGATAATATTTTTAACTGCAATGTGAAACAAACCACGGGCATTTTAAAGATAAGAGCAGTTTTAAAAGGCTTGCTCATCGACTGTACGTACCCTAAGGCAATGCTTCTAAATGGAGTCCTTTTCATAATGGAAAAAAAAAAAAAATACAAGATCTGACAGTGACTTTTCAGGAACAAAATCTGACTCTAAAAGAAATGTATTTCAACTGAGAGTCATCAGCCTGAGAGAGACGCTGAGTGTGTACAGTTGACAGAAAGGAAGCGGATGAGTTCAATGAACATAAAAGGTTAGATGTTGTTTCACTTACAAGTCTCTCAAAAATTCAGCTAAACTAGGGCTGGAGGAGTTCTACCATGGAAATGAGTAGTGCTGTTTCTTGTTTGTAGGGCGAGGCGATAGGGTTAAGCCTGGGACTGACCTGTTGGCAAAGCCACAAACCTCTTAGCATAATTAGCCTTGACCTAATGACACTCCCTAGATCTTATCTGGGAAGCTAATGGGCTGGGGGAGGTGCAGCAAGTGCTGCCAAAACAAGTGGAACTCACAAGCACACTAGGACTATGGTGACCACTACCTTGTTTACCTCTGGCTATAAAGTAAAGGCTCAGCTTGCCTCTGGATCTCCCTCTGTGGCCTCAGCCAGGCACAGGAAGATCCACCTAGGCCCAGCTTATTCTCTCTGTCTGTCATTTCTTCACCCTTTCACCGCCCTCACTCAGGCTTTCAAGCCCTTGGCTGAGCTGACTCGGCACATTTGTTATTGCTAATTTTTGTTTTTATTTTTTTGAAAGAGGCAGACATTTAAAAAAAATTATTTTTATTGCTTTCAGAGAGGAAGGGAGAAGGATATAGGAACATCAACGATGAGAGAGAATCATGGATGGCTGCCTCCTGCATGCCATCCACTGGGAATTGAGCCCACATCCTGGGCATGTGCCCTGACCAGGAATTGAACCATGACCTCCTGGTTTATAGGTCGACACTCAACCACTGAGCCACACCGGCTAGGCAATAGTGCTGTTTTTATCAAGTGCCAAAATGGACAAAGACACAACACACACACACACACACACACACACACACACACACACACACGCAGCCTACTTCCATCCTGGCTGGAGCAGAATGGAAGTTGGAAGCATGCCAGATAGAGCCAGAAGACTCTTATCAAAGCCTTCACCTCTGGTTTCGGCTTAGGGGTTACTGGCAGGGAGAAATGGGGGAAGTGGGATTGTCTAGCCCACTGTTCGGCAAACTCATTAGTCGACAGAGCCAAATATCAACAGTACAACGATTGAAATTTCTTTTGAGAGCCAAATTTTTTAAACTTAAACTATATAAGTAGGTCCATTGTTATTAACTTAATTAGGGTCCTCCTAAGGCTTAGGAAGAGCCACACTCAAGGGGCCAAAGAGCTGCATGTGGCTCGCGAGCCGCAGTTTGCCGACCATGGGTCTAGATGCAAGAGAGAAGAAAGTCCATGATGTGGAGCTGCTTTCTGCGGAGTGGGTGAGGGCAGGCTCCCTTGGGCCAGGGTCTCGGTGTGGGCAGTCAGCTCCGCACACTTCCTGTCCGGGAGGAGCTCCTGGCCGTGGTAAATAAGACACTGCTGCTGGGGCAGCCCTGTCCCAAGACTCACCTTTTTGGGAATTGGCTGCAAGTACGAGGACCCAGTTTTTAAACTCCTCCCTGAGCTTGTTGTATAAGCGGGTCTCTTTTTCCTTCACGACTTCTTCTCCATCTACTAACCTTTCAATGTTCCGATTAAACACTTTAATTTTCTGAAAAAGAGGTAACGTCATTCAACTGTGCTGTGGTTGAGAAGCCGGGCCCGGGCACAGGGTGGCATGGGGGCTGGCAGTACATCACCCACCCACCCCTCCCCTCCCAGGTGACACTGGAGGGAGGACAGGGCTCCCGCGGGACCCAGGCAGGGAGGCACAGAGGCCACCTGGAAGGGTGTGGCCACCGCAGGGAGCCACCAGATTCTGGGCCCGAGTGTCACGTGGAGCCCCCAAGTCCTCACCTCGACCAGAAAGAACATTTTGTCGGCGTCGGTGTTGGGGATGTGCTCCCCGCACTGGCGCAGCTCCTCCGTGGCGCTCAGGTGGCTCTCCCTGATCTGATTTTCTAACAGCGGGAGTGATTTCTGAACAAAATAAGAGCGAACAGTGAACCGCCACAGCCTGACGTGAGCTGACAGGTCTCCTGGGTAGCAGAATCCCGCTGGGAGGCCAAGGGGGGAGTGTCTGTCCCTGTGTGAGGCGCTGAGCGAAGGCCCGCTAAGGGGCCCGAGGAGGCTCTGCAGGCAGCCAGGGCGCCGCCCAAGGCCTGCGGAATGCGTGGTTCTGTTATCCAGGGAGGAACGCTGTTTGGTTCTTGTTTGGTTTAGATAAGTGTCTTGTATCTCCAGATCAATTACACCCGAACACAGCGTCAGCCTTCTCTAGTAAGACGCTGCTGTGGTGAGCATTTGAAAGCCATAAACCAATAAAGGGCACTTTGCTGGAAGATATGTCATGGGGGTTGGTGTCAGGCTGGGTACAGTCCTAACCAATCACGATGCAGATGATGAGAACAAGGCGAGGAGAACAGAGGCCCTAGAGCGCACCATGAGGGCTGCTTTGGCCCATGCACTGTGTCTCAGTGACGTCCCCCCCCCCCCCCCCAGCAGCACCGGCTTCGTTGCCTTTTACAAGACAGGAACCTGAGGCCCAGAGAGGCCAATAGCTTGAGGTCATGCTGAGCTAGTAAGTGGCAGAGTTCCAGTCTGCACCCTGCTCACCACCCCCAAAGCGCACGCAGGCGGACACTGCAGGTAAAGATGCCTGAGTGAGCCGCGCCCCAGTTCTGCTTCGGTGCCTGAGGTCGCTGCAGCCAGCCCGGCAGGAGGCGTTCATTGGGACTGAGAGGCAGTTTGTCACGGCCACACAAAATGGCGATAAAGGTGGGGGACACCAAGAAGTTAATAGGTCTCATGGGCTCTTTAAAACAAAACAAAACCAACAAACAAATATATATGTTTCAAATTATAATTACCATATTTGAATCTTGATATACATTTAAAAATTAATTTAAAGTATTACAAATTTTAAATTCAAATTCTAACAAAAATTTAAATGCTGAGAAATGTGTCAGCAAAATGCAACATCTTTTTGCAAAAACATGTGTTTGTTTGCTTTTTCAATTAGACAGGGTAATATCTTTTGGTGCCTCCTTCTGCAAACTGAGGGGATTCCACTAGAATCAGTCCTTCTCAAAGTGTGTTCCCTAGGTCACCTGGGACCTTACAAGTGCCAATTCGGGGGCCCCAACCTAGACCTGCTAACTCAGAAACTCTGGGTCTGGGGCCCAGGGTTATGAGCTTTAACCAGATTTCAGGTGATTTTTGTGCGCACTACAATTTCAGGTCCACTGCCTCCTTCTCACCAAATATGTCTTTTTTTACTTAGTTGATTTTTTAGAGAGAGAGGAAGGAGGAAGAGGGAGAGAAACATTGATGTGAGAAACATTGATCAGTTGCTTCTTGTACACGCTCTGACCGGGGATCGAACCCAAAACCTTTTAGTGTATGGGATGACTCGCCAACAAACTGAGCCACCCAGCCAGAGCCCACCAAATATGTTTTGAGTGTGTGTTTTCTGGCTCAAAGGTATTCATTGTCTTGGCCTGACTCCCGGTTGAGCAGTTTAGCATGGACGAAACCCGGGCCCGGGGGTCATCTCTGCTCTGAGTTAACCTGCAGTCCTGCCTGTGGTTCAGCCTCATGTGCAAAGGCTCAGGCAAGCTCCATGAGTATGTCTCAAGAAGCACTAAGCCACGCTTGTACCATCTTGAACAACATCATGAAGAGTTTGTCTGCGGTTGCCCATTTTTGAGAATCCATGGAAACCAAACACGTATTCCTGACAAGCTTGAGGCTGGGAAAACGTTTTATATACTGTGAAGTGTTGAGAGACCATTGAAAAAAGAAAAATCTGCCACCTTGGCGCTCATTGCTTTTGACCGCGCTGAGCTGGTACTGCGGGTTTTCTTTCTGCTTCCCACACGCTGACCGATTCCCCTTTTTATTTCCAGGTTATGCCCTGTTCCTCCCGTTTCAGACGCTCTCCTGGGAGCCTCTGGCCGGGAGCCATTTGGTTTATTTGGTTTCCAGAATGTGCTTGTTTGCTTATTTGGAGAGTTCAATGCAGTGTCTTAGCCCTTTCGTGACCAAGAGTGACTTACGCAGGCTGCAATTTTTATAACTTGCAGCCACCCCTTGACTCACGTTGATGTGCCAGATGAGCTCGGTGGTGAGTCTTTCCGCCAGACGGGGCACCGTGGCCTTGCCTTCCTCCAGGAGGACTCTGAAACAAGACAGCGCACGTGAGTTCGGGAAGGCCCACGCGGTCCTTTCCCAGGCCTGGGCTTTGTGAGCGGGTGGGTGAGCTCCCGCAGCTCCCGGGGGACGCATGGCGCCAGAGAAGCCTGGGGGCGGGTGAGAAAGACAAGTGCTCCTTATGGGGTGAGCCTAACCGAGGCAAGCACGGCGCCAGGAAGGTTACATTCACCTTCGCTTTTTATCATCCCAACAAAACGATGAAGTAGGTGATCTTTTTATCCACAGGAAAACAAAGCCAACCTCACTTCGTAGCAGTGCAGTGACTTGTCCAAACTCGTATTTTATTTTTTGTAACCAATATTCATCCCTGAGTAGCCAAATCAATCTTGAGAAGAAAGAATAAAGTGGGAGGTACCAGCCCCAGCCGGTTTGGCTCAGTGGACAGAGCGTCCGCCTGCGGAATGAAGGGTCCCAGGTTCCAGTCTGGTCAAAGGCACATGCCTGGGTTGCGGGCTCGATCCCCAATAGGGGGCGTGCAGGAGGCAGCCGATAAATGAGTCTCTCTCATCATTGATGTTTCTATCTTCCCCTACCCCTTCTTCTCTGAAATCAATACAAATATGTTAAAAATAAAAAGTGGGAGGCACCACATTTTCTGATTTCAAAATATATTACAAAGCTACAGTTTATTATTACGAAAGGGTACAGTGCTAGCACAAAGACAGACGTGTACAGACGAGAGCACCCAGAAATAAATCTGTGCATATACGGTCAACTCAATTTTAATAACGGTGCCAAGATGCACAATGCGGAAAGGATAGTCTCTTCAACAAAGGATGTCGGGAACACTCTATGTCTGCATGCAGAAAAAGGAAGTTGGATCCTTATCTCATACCATCCACAAAAGTCAACCAAAAATTTATTGAAGGCTTAAACGTAAGACATGAACTGTAAAGCTCTTAGGAAAAACAAACAAACAAACAAACAAACAAACAAACAAACACAGGGGAGCCCAGCCAGCGTGGCTCAGTGGTTAAGCATCCATCTATGAACCAGGAGGTCACGGTTTGATTCCTGGTCAGGGCACATGCCCGGGCTGTGGGCTCGATCCTCAGTGGGTGGCGCAGGAGGCAGCTGATCGATGAGTCTCTCTCATTATTGATGTTTCTATCTCTCTCTCTTCCTCTCTCTTCTTCTCTGAAATCAATCAAAATATATTTTAAAAAAGAAAAGGAAAAAAAAAAACCACAGCGGAAAATGATTTCCCCAAAAGCAGAGAGAAGAAAAGCAAAAATAGACTAAGGTGGGACTACATCAAACTTCTACAGAAAGTTTGTAGAAAGGCTTCTACAGAGCAAAGAAACAATCAACCTACAAAATGGGAGAGAACCTACAAAATGGGAGAGAACCTACAAAATGGGAGAGAACCTACAAAATGGGAGAGAACCTACAAAATGGGAGAGAACCTACAAAATGGGAGAGAACCTACAAAATGGGAGAGAACCTACAAAATGGGAGAGAACCTACAAAATGGGAGAGAACCTACAAAATGGGAGAAAATCTTGCAAACAATATATCTGATAAGGGGTTAATTTTTAAAAAAGGTAAGTAACTCCTACAATCAATAGCACTCCCCACCCCCGCCACACACACACAAAAACCTAGTAACCCAAGTGAAAAATGGGCTAAATAGTTGGATCGTGATTTCTTCAAAGATGACACGCAAATGGTCAACAGGCACATGGAAAAGATGCTCAACATCACGAATCATCAGGAAAATGCAAATCAAAACCACAATGGGATCTCAATCTGTTAGGATGCATGTTACATATATAAAAAACAAAAACAAAAAAACCCAAGGCAGGTGGTGGCTAGGATGTGGCGCAACTGAAACCCTTGTACAATGTTGGTGTGATGCAAAATGGTGCAGCCACTAAGAAAAGTAGTATGGAAGCTTCTCGAGAAATTAAAAATAGAACCACCATGTGCTCCAGCTCTCCCATTTACACATATCTACCCAAAAGCATTAAAATCAGCATCTCAGAGAGAGTAGCCCTCCTCTGCTCACAGCAGCACCAGTCACGCTCATCATTGATGTTTCTAGCTCTCTTTCCCCTCTCCCTTCCTCTCTGGAATCAATTACAAATATATTAAAAATAAAAAGTGGGAGGCACCACACTTCCTGATTTCAAAGTATATTACAAAGCTACAGTTTATCATTACAAAAGAATAGAGTGCTAGCACATGGACAGCCATGGACGGAATAGAGCACAGGATGTGGTAATAAAGACAGATTATGTACAGAATATAGCCAGGATGTGGGAATAACCGACATGTCCATGGCAGACGAGTGGGTGGAGAAAATATGGTATGTACATGCTGTCAGACGTTCAGAAAAAAACAGAAGCACAACCAGAGGCTCACCGAGTAGTAACCGGTAAAAGCGTACTGTGCGCACAGCAGCAAGGCAGCTTGCCACCCAGGGGCACTCGGACCCAAACATGGAGTGAGGCTCAGGGACACGTCGCCAAGCAGCGTGGAGTGAGAAAGCAGTGGCAGCTCCTTCTGCGTGGTGATCGGTTCTAATATTAGAGTATCCTTAAAGCTAAGGAAATTGGTTAGTGGTTACCTCATGTCAATTTGGGGGAACAACTTAAGTTTCGTTTATGATTTTCAGAAGCAAGAAGAGCACGCCTGTGGGCACTGGCTTGTCTTGTAAACTAAGCTAGGTTAAGCAGTGCCTGTGTGACCGATCCCCTTCTGTCTGCTCAGGGGATTCCCACGTCTGGCCCCCGTTTGCGTTTGTTTTAACAATGCAATGGGATCCGAGTCAGCCTTTAAAAAGGAGACTATTCTGTCATATGTGACCACAAGAATGAACCTTGAGGACGTTATGCTGAGGTGACAGAAGCCAGTCACAGAACAGACACTGCCTGATTCCACCTGTGTAAGAAATGGAAAACAGCCAAACTCACACCACCCGAGAGTGGAATGGTGGGTGCCAGGATTGGGGGAGGGGGAACTGAGGAGCTGATAAAGGACATCACATTTCAGGGATGCAGGTGAGTGAGTTCCAGAGACCGCAGAACAACCTGGGGCCCACAGTTGACCTCACTTTCCCCAAACCCGTGAGCAGTGGTTTGCAAAGTGTGGCCCCTGGACCAGCACTATCAGCCTCAACTGGAAACTTGATAGAAACACAAATTCTTGGGTGCCACCCCAGACTCTGAAACCCTGGAGCAGGACACAACCAGGAGGCTTTGCTGCTCAGGACTGAGAACCGTGGGCGCGATTACCACAGAATCTTCTTCCCATTTAGCGAGCAGTTCCCTCTCCCTGCGGGCCCCCAACGCTATCGAAAACGGTCTGTTTCTGGCGTGGCTCAGTGGTTGAGCCTCAACCTATAGTCCAGGAGTTTATGGTTTGATTCCAAGTCAGGGCACATGCCTGGGTTAGGGGCTTAATCCCCAATGTGGGGTGAGCAGGGGGCAGCCGATCAATGAATTTCTCTTATCATTGACTAGAGGCCCGGTGCACAAAAATTTGTGCACTCAGGGGGGTCCCTCAGCTTGGCCTGTGCCCTCTCACAGCCTGGGACCCCTAGAGGGATATCCACCTGCTGGCTTAGGCCTGCTCCTCAAGGGATCGGGCCTAAGCTGGCAGTCAGACATCCCTCTGGCAGCCTGGGAGCCCTCAGGGGATGTCCACTTGCCAGCGGGGAGCAGGTGTAAGCTGCAGTCCGACATCCTTAGTGCTGCTGAGGAGGCAGGAGAGGTTCCCGCCACCACCGCTGTGCTGGCAGCCGTCAGCCTGGCTTGTGGCTGAGCAGAGCTCCCCCTGTGGGAGCGCACTAACCACCAGAGGGCAGCTCCTGCATTGAGCATCTGCCCCCCCTGGTGGTCAGTGTGTGTCATAGTGACCAGTCATTCCCAGTCATTTTGCTGTTAGGGTCAATTTGCATATTACCCTTTTATTATATAGGATGTTTCTATCTCTCTCTCCCTCTCCCTTCCTCTCTGAAATCAATAAAAATTTATTTAAAAGCAACAACAACAAAAAAACAAACAAACAACAACAAAAACGGTCTGTTTCTCCCTCCAAGGCGGGGCAGAGGGGAAGAAAGAAGGAGCCGCGTGGTGTTCATGGAGTGCTGGCTCTTGGCGCACCGGGACCTTGGCGTGGGTCCTATCATTTAACCCGAAACGCGATCCTGTGGAGCAGCTGTGTAGCGCTCCCCCAGCTGAGGAGAAAGGCCGAGCCGCTGCCCAAGGGCACATAGCGAGTAGCAGACCTGGTCTGCGCCCGCATCTCTCCTTCAAGCAGGAGTGGCTTCTGGGGCTCACTGGCTGCTCCCCCACTGCTCAGGACCATCAAGGTCCTGCAGAGCACGAAAGGGCAAAGGGCCCAGCTCAGCGGGAAAAGCCTCAGCGTCCTGCAGGGCCATTTGTATTTAATAAAACTGTTAGGGTTGCCGAAGGAAGAAGGCTCGAGGCCAAAAGAGGTGAAGAATTAGGAACTGATTAGGTCCTCTGGAAAACCAGATGGGCTGAGCCCCAAAATGGCGTCAGCCCCCAGGGACAGGGAGTCAGAGGTTAAAAGGACTATGGCGGGCTTTTTCTGGGCAGAGAAGCCTCTGGGTGGTCTGGATCCTGGAAAGTCTGGAGGGGAGAGATAATGGTCTGAGCAAGTGGAATGTGGTCTATCTAAGCAAAAGGGACGGTCCACTGTGCAGTGGCCTAAAGGTCCGTTCCCAGGGGAGGGGGTATCCATTCAATTATGTGATCAGACCTAACAGAAACCCGTTCCTTTGCAGGCTCTAACGCAGTGGAAGGAGTCCTACAGCAGCTTTTAATGTGTACCATTTACGATGATCAACATCGGTTTCTGGAGCCTCGGAGATCTGTTTCCGGTCCTGTCCCCTCCACTATTGCTTTGACCTCATCATCCTGGTCTATAGAAGTGGGAAGACCCTCACTTGCCATGTGCATCTCCTAAGATTTGATGGGATGCTAATGAGAAGGCAGGTGAAAACATGTTGGAAAACCCAAGTGCCCTACGCCCTGTGGAACACCAAATTACAATCTTTAATCAGCACCATCATTACAGTCCATGAAAAAATGATTTGTTTCAATAAGCCAATGAATTCCACACTAAAAATAAAGTCAAGGAGAGGTTCCGCTACACTCTATAATTTATATGCAATTTGGTTATCATGTTGGCCAGTCGTGGGGGGGGTGGGGGGGGCGGCTCCCATGGAGTCCAGCTCCAGGTCCTGCAGGCGCTCACCTGAAATACGGGTGCGTCTGGAAGAACATCGTTTCTTTCTTGGTGGCCTCCGCCAGGCTCAGCTTGTCGGTGATCTCCTGCTGGCCCCGGCACTTGACTATCATGTAGCCCTTCTTGAGGCGGTACGTGAGGTTCTGCGCCACGTTCACCACATTTTTTTCGGCGCCCTTGTCCACCAGGTCCGGTTTGGTCAGGATCCCTGTGAGATGATAAGAAGGGCATGGAAAGGTCAGTTCTCTTCTCAAATACACTTGACCCCTGCGGGGCTATGGGATCCTTTCTTGGCGAGGACCAACAGAGCCTTTTGCAGCCTTGATTGCCCAGTACCTGCCAGTCATTCATTCATTTCATCATCACCCCTCAGATTTGCTCCCCCACTCACTCAGTTCACCCACTGCCTTGCGTAATTGACTTAACAAACGTTTGCTGGGTGCCTGCTGGGTGCCAGCACTGGGTAGCAGCGTCGTCACAGGTGGCCGGCTCCATCACCACGTTCCTAAGAAGCTGCCCTGGTGCTTAAGCCGCTTCATTTCTCTTCTGTTCTATTACCAGAAGGTGTTATGTAGACTCACGACAAGGTTTGTGTGAGCACAGACCTTCAGGTGACTAACAGAGCCAAGTCTTGTCTGAACCTGCGTTTGCACCTTCCATTGGTAAAGGAGAGGGCCTTCCCCTGGGAGGGGAGATAGCAGCCGGGAATGCCCTTCCCTGGAACCAGAACTCATTCATGGAAGCCTGGGTCATTGTACTCTATTCTGAGAAAAGGGTGTCAGATCATGAAAATGGAAGCTTGCAATTCGAATCCCCCTGGCCGGGGAGACAGGGCCTTCTACTGTGCCTCAGTTTGAAACACATGCCTCCAGCTACAGAATCAGCTCATAAGCATCATGTAATGACCCCACTGTTGGGCCACAGAGAAGGCCACTCTTAGCAATGTTTAGATGCTTGAATTTTTTCTCTTTTTAAGTGTGTTTATTCCTGAATGCGTTATGCATACATATTAAATTAACAAATGCTTATTAAGCACACTGCTGCAGGTGTTGAGGAATGAGTAAGACTGCATCGTTCCTGATTTCATGAATATCCCTCCACCTTCTAGTGGGAAAAAGCCAGATAAATTATCCTAGTAATATATAAGAAATAAACAAAAATACCTAATATTGATAAGCGTCATGCAGAGAATGAAAAGAAAGGCAAATAAATGACTACAGGCTGGGCGGCTGGACAAGTGTAGGCTGGCTGGACAACGAGGGCCAGGAGGCAACGTTTGGGCTGTGACCTGAATGAGAGGAAGGAGCCAGCCCTGTGGGTGGAGAGGGAGCTGGCTGACTGAGCTGCACTGGACAGTAGTGGACGAGGTGGGGAGTGATGGGAGCCGTGGTCTCAGGGGCATGCAGAAACCAGGTCCCAGATGCGCTGTGGTCCAGGCAACGTGGTCTGGGTTTGACTATGGAGACCGAAGCATTGGAGAGTAAAAGCAGAGGAGGGCATGGCCTGCTTTACAGGTCTAAGGCCAGGGGAGGGTGGACTGTTGTGGGCAAGGTGAATGCCAGGAGACCTGAGCATATCTGCGTAGCCCAGGCAGGCGACGATGGAGGCTGGGTCTAGGTAGTGACTGTGGGGATGGAGAGGGGCAGACAGATTTGGTATTAGTTCTGGAAGCAGGGTCGCCAGGACTTCAGATGAATTAGACACAGAAGCAAGGAGAAGGAGGAATCAAGAGTGACTCTGATTTGGCTTTAGACCCGGGCGGGTGGATGTGGGGCCGTGAAGGGGTGGGGAAGCCTTGGGGAGGAGGAGAATTGGGTTGGGGGAGGGTGATACCAAAATTAGTGCTTTGGTCACAGTACCTAGGAGACACTTAATGGACATCCAAGTGGAGACATCAAGTCTAGGGAAAGGTAAGTTACAGATATAGACTTGGGAGTCACTGGCACGTAGAACGAATTCAAAAGCATGGACAGATAAGGTCACTTCATGAGAGTGTGTTGATAGAGGGAGAGCTCAGAACCAAGTTCTGGTTTCCAATATTTAGAGGTCAGAGAAATGAAGCAGCAGCCAGCCAAGGTGACTAGGAATGTGACTTGCAGGTGGCCAGCGAAGGAGAGGAGAACCCAGGGAGAAACTGTGCACACGATAATTCTTCATGTAACCCTCCCAACAACCCTAGCAAGTGGTTGTGACTTAGCACCATTTATAGATGAGGACAAGAGGCAGGCGAGGAGAGGTTAAATGCATTGCCCAAGGGTGTGGAGCCGGTAAGTGGTAGAATGAGGATCCAAACCCAGGCAGTCTGTGCTCTTAAACCAAGTCCCTATAACGCCATGGAGGGTGACATTGAAGAAAGGACATTTAGGAGAACACAGTTTCCCACAGAGTTCTGCTTGAATTTAAATCCTGCAGATGCTGAAGCTCCAACATTAGCCTGGAAGTGTGTTCACTGGGGTCTGGGACGGTCTTTTCCCTGTACCCAGGGGTCCTAGACCTGCGCTGTGTTATGGCAGAACTGATGGGCCAGTCACTTCTCCTTTCTGGGCCATTGCGGGTAAAGTAAAGTGGGTCTTGACCCCATCCAGAATGGCTCATGAATGCAATGAGTGATGAGAAGGAGGGTGAAGAAGCACATTCTGGCGGCTCATCTAACCCTGATTGTGAGTGAAGATGACCAGCAGGGATGGACCCTGAGCCCATGGAGCTTGGGCTGGAACAGTGCTTGGACCTAGCGCAGGATGTGGGCGTCACTAACGGTGGACCTAACTCCAGGGCCTTCCACATGGGCGAGGATCTCCCCTCCCTTCCCATCTCCTGGAAGCCTGATTCTTCCTTCTTACCTATGGTCCTGTCTCCTTCGGGGTCCACCTCGTGAGCCATGCTCAGCGCCTCTGTGGTGGCGATGTCCACGTTACAGGGGACCACCACCAAGTTGATGGTCTGCTGCCTCTGGATGTACTTCTTGATGAGTGCCTTGATCTGGTGCCACAGAATCACACAAAGGAAGAGCAGGTTTCTGATTACTCAGCAGCACATCATCATCGTGAAAACCAAAGTCATCCCAGCGCATGACCCCGTTTTCACACTTCCGAGCCCTAGCGTGGCCTGTCCCCTTCCTTTGGAATGCCCACCCCACCTGCCCTTACGGAGTTCTCTGTTGATTTTTCCTTATTCCTCAGAGCCCATCACTGGTATAGCTTCTCTCCTGAAGACTCAATTCTTATGGCCCGATGCAACCTCTCCTTCCTCCCCAGATCTCTCCTGGAAGCCTTCCGAGATTATTGTCACTCTATTAGCATGATTTTCTATGTGCTGTACGTTCCCCAGAAGCCCAGAGGTACTAGGGAAGTCCACCCACGGCATGGATGAATGAGCACCCTCCTGGCGGGTGAGAAGTGTGGAATTAGTCACTAACTCCGTAAGGAAAATGAGCGAATGACACTGCTCCTGGAGACACAGAACGGTGATGTGGATGTTGAGGAAGAAACCAACACTTCACTGCCCAAGATTTTTCCCAGAGCCTGCAGAGGCCCGCACAGGAGGTTCCTGCCACACCCCGAGTTTGGCTATGGTTGGCTTCCCCACCCTGGCAGTAATCCCCATAAAAGGGGAAAAGGGCAGGCAAGTGACTCTAGTTCCTAGGATAGAAGGGTCTCATCTTCTCCCCCTCACAAACTCTATCCCACCATACCCTGGACCCTACCCTTGCACCTGAGACCATCCTATCTCCTCGGCTCCCATGTGAGCTGGCTTAGCAAAGCTCGACAGAGCTAGTTTGGGGACAGGCCTTGCCCAAAGATCAAGTGTGACTCAAACATCCCAGTAAGACTTTGCGCTCAGGCAGCCTTAAGTGGGAAGGTCTTTAGGAAAGAAGCATCAGGCTCAGTGGCTCTTGGTTTGTACTGGTCATTGCTGTCCTTGGCTGTCATCCCTCCCATTGTGCTGCCTTCTTGCTCCTGCCCAGAGATCACAGACCATGTTCTGATTACTTTACGTAGCGTTATTTTTTAATTGTTGCTAAAATTGGCAGATTTCATGTGAAAATTTGAATTTCTGGCATCTGTTGACTATCTCAAGACAGCCAACACTGGGCCCACAGTCTTTATTTTAGGTTGGATGGGAGCTGTCCCATGCACCCCCAGTCCCACCAAGTCAATTTCTCTTGTTTCCATGACCTGTCAGGCTCTACTCAGATCCTCAGTATAAGCCCCATTCCCAGGAGGTCTTATTCCAGTCTCCTTCCAGTCACTCAGAGTGAGTGCTGGGGAGGCACACCACAGCCCTTGGGGTGACCGGCAGAGGCCTCAAAGTCTCCCCAACTTCAGCTTGGCCCATTCCCAAGTTCCGGAAAGGCTCACCTGCAGTCCGATGTCCTGGGGCTGGTTTCCCACAGCCACCCTGGCGATGCCAGGAAGATCAATGAGGGTCAGATCCGGAACCTCGGGGGAGGTGATCTCCAGATTGATGAGCTCGTGGCTGATGCCAACTCCATTCCCGGCTATGGTGTTCTGGGCTATGGAGGCCAAGAGAAGAGAAACCCAGAGTCCAAGTTAATGACCCACCTGAGAAAAAGCAGTTGTTCTTGAAGGTGACTGTTGGTATTCAGAGTATAGGAGCTTCAGAGAGTCCCAGGTGCTTGGACACATTTCACAGAAACCTGCAGACTGATCTCAGGCCACTGAGGTGGCCGTCCATGTATTCAGGGGTAGCATGTACATACACTCTCAGAAATCCCAGAGGAAAACATCCGATTTATTCCCATTGGCATTGTGGATGGGTTCTGTTCTCTTTATGTTTTTAAATATTTTTCATTGGGTATTCACTGAGTGTGGTGATGGTTATGTCCACAAATCCTTCAACATCCCTCTCACCAAAAGATGGAGCCTTGAGTGGGGTCAGACAGAGACGTGGCCACCAAGTGGCTGCTGGGGTGAGTTTAGATCAGCGACCCAAGACAGTGGTGACCAGGACAGCCGGGGGGTAGAGTGGAGTCCTGTGGGGACACTTCCCAGGGTGGGGGAGTTAACTGAGAAGCAAAGAAAGAATAGGAAGGGGGTAGAAGGGACAGTGTGAGAGGCAGGGGCATCAGCAGGAGGAAGCACATGGGAAGAAGAGAGGGCGCTCCCTGGGAGGAGAGGATGCTGCCTGGGAGGTGGAAAGGGTGCTGCCTGGATAAAGGAGAGGGGGTTCCTTGGAGGAGGAGAGGGTGCTCCCTCAGAAGAGGAGAGGGTGCTCCCTGAGAGGTGAGGGTGCTCCCTGGGAGGAGGAGAGGGTGCTCCCTGAGAGGAGAAGGTGCTCCCTGTGAGGTGGAGAGGGCACTGCCTGGGAGGAGGAGAAGGTGCTCCCTGAGAGGTGAGGGTGCTCCCTGAGAGGTGGAGAGGGTGCTCCCTGGATGGCGGAGAGGGTGCTCCCTGAGAGGTGGAGAGGGTGCTCCCTGGGAGGAGAGGGCACTCCCTTGAAGAGCTTAAGAAGCCCCGAGGCCCAGGAGGAGCTGGAGGAGGCGGGACAGTGAGGGGAGCAGCCCCAGCAGCAACCACAGCCCCAGGCCTTACCTTTGTATATTTCCCTCTCCACCTGGGAGGGGTCCTGGAGCTGGAGCTCTGTGCTCCGGTAGCTGATCTTCCCCGTCCACAGGGACTCTCCCGCCACCTGCTTCTTCAGCTTCAGCACCAGCGGACATCTGGTCACGATTCCTGAAAGACACGTTCCCAAACCCGGGTTTCCTTTAGAAGAAGTGTCACAAATCCACCTTGGGAGACCGGTCTTGGAGGCGGTGTGTGTGCCCGGAGCCCACCCTGCCCCCAGGCCTGAACTGTGAGCAAGCCTGGGCCTGGGCCATGGACAACGTCCCTGCGCTGAGCCGCCCCACCTGCGACCCCTGCCTCTGGCTCCTGGAGCCTGGCCCCTGGGACGCGGAGGGTCCCAGAGCTGAGAGGGGCCAGGAACGTGACCAGGACCAGGCCTCCAGGACCCACAGTCCCCTCGAGGGGAAGCCCAGGGCGCCAGGCCGCACAGCCCTGCAGTTCCTGAACCAGCCAGGAGGCGCCAGCCCCAGAGAGGACGGAGGGACGCGGGCTCCTGGTGCTGCGCTGAGCCCCAGCCGCCCACACCAGCGCCCAGCACGCAGGCTGCACCCCAGGAAGCGGACAGAAGGCAGCCAACAGCTCGAGGAGCCGCACCCCTGGGGACCCCGAGACTGCCCTGTAGGCAGCCCTGCTGCTCCTTTCCCTCCTGCGGAATGCACAGGCTTTCCTGGGACAGATTCCTCCCCGAGGGCAGTCCATAACGTGCTAAGTACTGTTTACATGAGCTATCTACGTGCCCATCAGTAGACAATGGGATAAAGAAGTTGTCGGGCACAGTGACTGTTTTTTATAGAAGACTAGAAGTCCGGTGCACAATAATATGTGCACTGGTGGGGGGGAGGTCCCTCAGCCCAACCTGTGCCCTCTCACAGTCTGGGACCCCTCGGGAGATAACCACCTGGTGGCTTAGACCCACTCCCCTGGTGGCAGATGGCACGCCCAATCCCGCAGTGTCTGCCCCGTCTCCCCCGGTTGCAGATGGCAGGTCTGGATCCCGCGGCCGCCCGCCCTGCCCACCCCGCCCCACACACAACAGTCCCGGATCCAGGGCTGGGGTGGGCGGCAGCTCGGGATTGCACTGCTGCCGGCCCCGCCCGCACCGCCCCACACACAACAGGCCCAGATCCAGCGCTGGGGCGGGAAGAGGCTCAGGATTATGCTACCACCTGCCCCGCCCAGCCCCACACACGGCAGGCCAGGATCTCCCGCTGGGGTGGCCAGCGGCTGGGGATCACGCCCCAGGCGGGGCAGCACAGGGGGATCTGCCTGCAGTATGCAAATTAGTGGTCATCTTTGTTGGCGGTTAATTTGCATATCATGCTGATTAGCCAATGGGAGGCGTAGCGAAGGCATGGTCAATTACCATGTTTGTCTATTATTAGATAGGATAGGATAGCCTTCCAAAGAGCATATCTGACCAATTGTGGTTTGTTTTAAACAAAGAAACAAACTTTAAGGCTCTCAAGCAAGACACCTTAACCCTATCTAGCCCCACCCAGGGTGATCAGATCCCCCTCAATCTCATTATGTACCACCTTCCACAGCAATTGGCACCACCCAGCCTGACTCACTTCCCATTGGACCCCTAGGGGCCCAGGGGGGTATAAATGTGCAGGGCAGGAGTCACTGGGAACCTTCCTCTCAGCAGCTGAACCATGGAGCCCAGCCTTCCCCACTGTGGGCGCTGTGTGCCTGAGGCCTGGGATTCCCTGGAGGAGCCGCAGGAACCACGCCAGACCTTCCAGCACCGCGGGCCCTGGGCACTCCCTCTCTACCCGGGGCTGGGCCGCCTCACTTGGGACCAGCAAGACGTCAACCAGGAACTGAATTCTGGTTCCTGTGGGCTTCTGCGCCAGCACTGCCTGCTGCACAGGCCCAGCGCACAGAACACGTGCAGTCTGGGCACAGAGCTGCCTACACCACATGGGATGCCCAAATCCCAGGAGCTAGAGATGCCCCCAGCAATGGAGGACCCAACGCCCAGGAGCCAGGAGCCAGAGACACCTCCTGGGGTGGTGGCTGTGGCCCAGAAGCCCAGCTGATGCTCGCCCTGCAGACTCCTTCCGCCACAGGCCTCTCAGCGCGAGGGACCTCAGGAACGGACTTCTGAGGGACCCTCCAGCAAGGCTCTCAGGTGCCCCCAGTTCCTCGGGAGGCAGCGGCAGCAGATAGGAGGCACGCGGCCCAGGACTGCCAGGGGCTGCCTCCACTGAGACCCGTTAGTGAACCATCCTCTGCCACAAATGTTCTCGCAGTAACACTTCTGAGTGTGAAAGTCCTGTAAGAAACGGGCCTTTGTGTGGGAGGCTGCCCATTGTTTTTACTAGCAAGAAGTGCAAACAAGGATCCCCCTGAGTTGGACTCGCCCGCCTGGCCCCCCAATATTTCCAAATTATCTCTTGTCTCTTCTCTTTCATTTGTGTGCGGTTCCTCTTCCAGATCCCGAACCCTAAACCACGCGGGACGTGGGGGTGCACACATACAACATCTGGCGCCTCAACGGGAAATCTGGAAGAGAAGACTTCGCCTAGAGCGAAAAAACGAAGATTCACCGGAAAGCTGGGAAAGAATTCACCGTACAGGTGGGGAGATATTTCACCGCACACAAAAGCCCACGATCAGCTGCAGAAGTGGCGATCTGTAAGTAGGGTGGGAACGTTTCCTTAGCCAGGCTAATGGGGCAGAATTGGGCTTAAAAAAAAGTAAGAAACTTTATTGTAGATTTTTGATTTGCATGCTTAAGGAATTAAAGTTTCAGAAGGTAATACAGTTTTTGCATGTTATTATAGAACATGACCCTTGGTTTCCTGAAGAAGGTACATCAGGTCTTGAATGTTGGTAAAGAGTGGGTCAAAATTTGAAAAAAAAGCTTAGCAGCAGGGGAAAAACTTGCCTCCAAACTGTTTCTCCTTGTGGAACACGGTATTTCATTTGCCAAAGGCTTTTAAAGAGACTAAGGAGGATAAACCTGGCTGAATGCTCAAATAACTGATGAAATGTTAGCAAGGCTGGGACAGTATAATGATGTGCAAAATCAGCTAAAGTATGTGCAGGAAGCTTATAAGCAAATTAGACTTTGTGGTCAAGCTTTTCAGTGATAATGTGTTGATGATAAAAGGCCAGTCGCTCTTCTCCCTGTAGAAGCGGAGAAGCCGGAGAAGCCTGTGGCGGCAACAAACCTTACCTGTTATCGCTAGAGAGAAAAAAAGTGGCGCTTTTAAATCCCCTCCCTTTGCCTTCTCGCCAAAAACATGGTTTTCCAAAGCCTTTGGTAACTTAAGACTTTAGAACATTGCTGAATTAAATAATAAAAAAATTATTAGATAGCTAGGTATTTTAAAGTGACAAAATTACTGAAATATTAACCTGAGTTTACAAAAAATAATATCTAGAGGATAGAATTTAATCTATTAATTGAATATGCCTTGTATTTTATTTAAAATATATCCTTAAAAATGTAAAAATATTATTAATTTGAGAAATGCTGAGTATTTAACTGGCCACCTGAAATTTGAAGCTTCTAAGAATTCAAATTAAGTTGGAAGAAATTATATAGTTGTGGTAACTAAATGCCTAAAGTAGAGAAATTTATTTTTGAGAAAATAATTTTTGTGTTTTCTCTGAAATAATTAGAAATTCAAAATATGTTACTTATTGGTCTAATTTTTTTTAAAAAAAGAAGAAGATTAATTCTGTAATCCCAACTGAATTTTTAAATACAAAAACCAGTTTAAATTTAATTGATGTTCTTTAAGATAATTATAAAAAGTATATAATCTTTAAATATATATTCGATGGTCTTTCCATGTTAAATTTCAAAGCTATAACCGAGGGATGATTCTTGGAGCACTCCAAGGGCCCGTAGTGATTCAAAAAAGAATTTGTTCTCTCTTCTTAAAGGAAATAGTTAAAATTTAGTCAATCTAATATACTTGAAATCACATGGAAAGCTTTTATCAAATAAAAATTAATAACTATATTTTACTTATATACATATATTTTAAATGTTATGAGGGTTTTGGCCTCTAGGAAGGCCAAAATAGAGTGACGGTATATTTCTTAGATACAGCCAAATTTTTCAGCAGCGGAAATTTAAAAGAGAAAAAACTCCTAGCCGCCTGCATTGTAAATAGGTTGGAGGTGGGGCAGCATTTGTGCCTCAAGGATCAAACATATAAATTTACTTGCTTTGCTTTTTAAAGATAT